>NC_136067.1:979576880-980788676 GCF_964261635.1 Lissotriton helveticus | reverse complement strand
TGGGCACTTCTGGGCACTGTTGGGCACAGCTGAGAGTCCTCTGCATCCACCCCTTATACTGTTGGGCACTGCTGGGAGATCTGTGCACCCACCCCCTCTACTGTTGGGCACTGCTGGGAGTTCTCTGCACCCACCCCCTATACTGTTGGGCACTGCTGGGAGTCCTCTGCACCCACCCCCTATACTGTTGGGCACTGCTGGGAGTCCTCTGCACCCACCCCCTATACTATTGGGCACTGCTGGGCACTGCTGGTATTACTCTGCACCCACCCCCTATACTGTTAGGCACTGTTGGGCACTGCAGGGAGTCCTCTGCACCCACCCCCTATACTGTTGGGCACTGCTGGGCACTGCTGGGAGTCCTGTGCACCCACTCAATATACTGTTGGGCACTGCTGGGAGTCCTGTGCACCAACCCCCAATACTGTTGGGCACTGTTGGGCACTGCTGGGAGTCCTCTGCACCCACCCCCTATACTGTTGGGCACTGCTGGGAGTCCTCTGCACCCACCCCCTATACTGTTGGGCACTGCTGGGAGTCCTCTGCACCCACCCCCTATTCTGTTGGGCACTGCTGGGAGTCCTCTGCACCCACCCCCTATACTGTTGGGCACTGCTGGGAGTCCTGTGCACCCACCCCCTATACTGTTGGACACTGTTGGGCACTGCTGGGAGTCCTCTGCAACCAGACCCTATACTGTTGAGCACTGTTGAGCACTGTTGGGAGTCCTCTGCACCCACCCCCTGTACTGTTGGGCACTGCTGGGAGTCCTGTGCACCCACCCCCTATACTGTTGGGCACAGTTGGGCACTGCTGGGAGTCCTGTGCACCCACCCCCTATTCTGTTGGGCACTGCTGGGAGTCCTCTGCACCCACCCCCTATACTGTTAGGCACTGTTGGGCACTGCTGGGAGTCCTGTGCACCCATCACATATATTGTTGGGCACTGTTGGGCACTGCTGGGCACCGCTGAGGGTCCTGGGCACCCACCCCCTATACTGTTGGGCACTGCAGGGAGTCCTGTGCACCCATCCCCTATACTGTTGGGCACTGTTGGGCACTGCTGGGCACTGCTGGGAGTCCTGTGCACCCACCCCCTGTACTGTTGGGCACTGCTGGGCACTGCTAGGAGTCCTCTGCACCCACCCCTATACTGTTGGGCACTGTTGGGCACTGCTGGGAGTCCTCTGCACCCACCCCCTATACTGGTGGGAACTGCTGGGAGTCCTCTGCACCCACCCCTATAATGTTGGGCACTGCTGGGAGTCCTAAAACACCAACCCCCTATACTGTTGGGCACTGCTGGGAGTCCTCTGCACCCACCCCCTATACTGTTGGAATCTGCTGGGAGTCCGGTGCACCCACCCCCTATACTGTTGGGCACTGCTGGGCACTACTGGGCACTGCTTGGAGTCCTCTGCACCCACCCACTATACTGTTGGGCACTGCTGGGAGTCATGTGCACCCACCCCCTATACTGTTGGGCACTGTTGGGCACTGCTGGGAGTCATCTGCACCCACCCTCTATACTGTTGGGCACTGCTGGGAGTCCTGTGCACCCACCCCCTATACTGTTGGCACTGCTGGGAGTCCTGTGCACCCACTCGCTATACTGTTGGGCACTGTTTGGCACTGCTGCGCACTGCTGGGACTCCTCTGCACCCACCCCCTATACTGTTGGGCACTGCAGGGAGTCCTGTGCTCCCTCCCCCTATACTGTTGGGCACTGTTAGGCACTGCTGGGCACTGCTGGGAGTCCTGTGCATCCACCCCCTATACGGTTGGGCACTGCTGGGCACTGCTGGGAGTCCTCTGCACCCACCCCCTATACTGTTGGGCACTGTTTGGCACTGCTGGGAGTCCGCTGCACCCACCCCCTATACTGTTGGGCACTTCTGGGCACTGTTGGGCACAGCTGAGAGTCCTCTGCATCCACCCCTTATACTGTTGGGCACTGCTGGGAGATCTGTGCACCCACCCCCTCTACTGTTGGGCACTG
Source organism: Lissotriton helveticus (assembly GCF_964261635.1). NCBI lineage: Eukaryota > Metazoa > Chordata > Amphibia > Caudata > Salamandridae > Lissotriton > Lissotriton helveticus. The sequence goes on along the minus strand of NC_136067.1, from coordinate 980,786,677 downwards.
CTGGGAGTTCTCTGCACCCACCCCCTATACTGTTGGGCACTGCTGGGAGTCCTCTGCACCCACCCACTATACTGTTGGGCACTGCCGGGAGTCCTCTGCACCCACCCCCTATACTATTGGGCACTGCTGGGCACTGCTGGTATTACTCTGCACCCACCCCCTATACTGTTAGGCACTGTTGGGCACTGCAGGGAGTCCTCTGCACCCACCCCCTATACTGTTGGGCACTGCTGGGCACTGCTGGGAGTCCTGTGCACCCACTCAATATACTGTTGGGCACTGCTGGGAGTCCTGTGCACCAACCCCCAATACTGTTGGACACTGTTGGGCACTGCTGGGAGTCCTCTGCACCCACCCCCTATACTGTTGGGCACTGCTGGGAGTCCTCTGCACCCACCCCCTATACTGTTGGGCACTGCTGGGAGTCCTCTGCACCCACCCCCTATTCTGTTGGGCACTGCTGGGAGTCCTCTGCACCCACCCCCTATACTGTTGGGCACTGCTGGGAGTCCTGTGCACCCACCCCCTATACTGTTGGACACTGTTGGGCACTGCTGGGAGTCCTCTGCAACCAGACCCTATACTGTTGAGCACTGTTGAGCACTGTTGGGAGTCCTCTGCACCCACCCCCTGTACTGTTGGGCACTGCTGGGAGTCCTGTGCACCCACCCCCTATACTGTTGGGCACAGTTGGGCACTGCTGGGAGTCCTGTGCACCCACCCCCTATACTGTTGGGCACTGCAGGGAGTCCGCTGCACCCACCCCCTTTACTGTTGGGCACTGTTGGGCACTGCTGGGCACTGCTGGGAGTCCTGTGCACCCACCCCCTATACTGTTGGGCACTGCTGGGAGTCCTGTGCACCCACCCGCTATACTGTTGGGCACTGCTGGGAGTCATCTGCACCCACCCTCTATACTGTTGGGCACTGCTGGGAGTCCTGTGCACCCACCCCCTATACTGTTGGCACTGCTGGGAGTCCTGTGCACCCACTCGCTATACTGTTGGGCACTGTTTGGCACTGCTGCGCACTGCTGGGACTCCTCTGCACCCACCCCCTATACTGTTGGGCACTGCAGGGAGTCCTGTGCTCCCTCCCCCTATACTGTTGGGCACTGTTAGGCACTGCTGGGCACTGCTGGGAGTCCTGTGCATCCACCCCCTATACGGTTGGGCACTGCTGGGCACTGCTGGGAGTCCTCTGCACCCACCCCCTATACTGTTGGGCACTGTTTGGCACTGCTGGGAGTCCGCTGCACCCACCCCCTATACTGTTGGGCACTTCTGGGCACTGTTGGGCACAGCTGAGAGTCCTCTGCATCCTCCCCTTATACTGTTGGGCACTGCTGGGAGATCTGTGCACCCACCCCCTCTACTGTTGGGCACTGCTGGGAGTTCTCTGCACCCACCCCCTATACTGTTGGGCACTGCTGGGAGTCCTCTGCACCCACCCCCTATACTGTTGGGCACTGCTGGGAGTCCTCTGCACCCACCCCCTATACTATTGGGCACTGCTGGGCACTGCTGGTATTACTCTGCACCCACCCCCTATACTGTTAGGCACTGTTGGGCACTGCAGGGAGTCCTCTGCACCCACCCCCTATACTGTTGGGCACTGCTGGGCACTGCTGGGAGTCCTGTGCACCCACTCAATATACTGTTGGGCACTGCTGGGAGTCCTGTGCACCAACCCCCAATACTGTTGGGCACTGTTGGGCACTGCTGGGAGTCCTCTGCACCCACCCCCTATACTGTTGGGCACTGCTGGGAGTCCTCTGCACCCACCCCCTATACTGTTGGGCACTGCTGGGAGTCCTCTGCACCCACCCCCTATTCTGTTGGGCACTGCTGGGAGTCCTCTGCACCCACCCCCTATACTGTTGGGCACTGCTGGGAGTCCTGTGCACCCACCCCCTATACTGTTGGACACTGTTGGGCACTGCTGGGAGTCCTCTGCAACCAGACCCTATACTGTTGAGCACTGTTGAGCACTGTTGGGAGTCCTCTGCACCCACCCCCTGTACTGTTGGGCACTGCTGGGAGTCCTGTGCACCCACCCCCTATACTGTTGGGCACAGTTGGGCACTGCTGGGAGTCCTGTGCACCCACCCCCTATACTGTTGGGCACTGCAGGGAGTCCGCTGCACCCACCCCCTTTACTGTTGGGCACTGTTGGGCACTGCTGGGCACTGCTGGGAGTCCTGTGCACCCACCCCCTATACTGTTGGGCACTGCTGGGAGTCCTGTGCACCCACCCGCTATACTGTTGGGCACTGCTAGGAGTCCTCTGCACCCACCCCCTATACTGTTCAGCACTGCTGGGAGTCCTGTGCATCCACACCCTATACTGTTGGGCACTGTTGGGCACTGCTGGGAGTCCTGTACACCCACCCCCAACACTTTTGTGCACTGTTGGGCACTGCTGGGCACTGCTGAGAGTCCTGTGTACCCACCCCCTATTCTGTTAGGCACTGTTGGGCACTGCTGGGAGTCCTCTGCACCCACCCCCTATACTGTTGGGCACTGCAGGTCATCCTGTGAACCAACCCACTATACTGTTGGGCACTGTTGGGCACTGCTGGGCACTGCTGGGAGTACTGTGCACCCACCCCCTATACTGTTGGGCACTGTTGGGCACTGCTGGGCACTGCTGGGAGTACTGTGCACCCACCCCCTATACTGTTTTGCACTGCTGGGAGTCATATGTAACCACCCCTATACTGTTGGGCACTGCTGGGAGTCCTGTGCAATCACCCTATACTGTTGGGCACTGTTGGGCACTGCTGGACACTGCTGGGAGTCCTCTGCACCCACCACCTATACTGTTGGGCACTGTTGGGCACAGTTGGGCACTGCTGGGAGTCCTCTGCACCCATCCCTTAAACTGTTGGGCACTGCTGGGAGTCCTTTGCACCCACCCCCTATACTGTTGGGCACTGTTGGGCACTGCTGGGAGTCCTTTGCACCCACCCCCTATACTGTTGGGCACTGACGGGAGTCCTCTGCACACACCCCCTATACTGTTGGGTACTGCTGGGAGTCCTCTGCACCAACTCCTATACTGTTGGGCACTGCTGGGCACTGCTGAGAGTCCTGTGCATCCACCCCTATACTGTTGGGCACTGTTGGGCACTGCTGGGTGTCCTGTGCACCCCCCTATACTGTTGGGCACTGATGGGAACTGCTGGGAGTCCTGTGCACCCACCTCCTATACTGTTGGGCACTGTTGGGCACTGCTGGGAACTGCTGGGAGTCCTGTGCTCCCACCCCCTATACTGTTGGGCACTGTTGGGCACTGCTGGGCACTGCTGGGAGTCCTGTGCACCCACCCCCTACACTGATGTGCACTGTTGGGCACTGCTGGGCACTGCTGGGAGTCCTTTGTACCCACCCGCTATATTGTTGGGCACTGCAGGTCATCCTGTGGACCAACCCCCTATACTGTTGGGCACTGTTGGGCACTGCTGGGCACTGCTGGGAGTACTGTGCACCCACCCCCTATACTGTTGGGCACTGTTGGGCACTGCTGGGCACTGCTGGGAGTACTGTGCACCCACCCCCTATACTGTTTTGCACTGCTGGGCACTGCTGGGAGTCATATGCAACCACCCCTATACTGTTGGGCACTGCTGGGAGTCCTGTGCAACCACCCCTATACTGTTGGGCACTGTTGGGCACTGCTGGACACTGCTGGGAGTCCTCTGCACCCACCCCCTATACTGTTGGGCACTGTTGGGCACCGTTGGGCACTGCTGGGAGTCCTCTGCACCCATCCCCCAAACTGTTGGGCACTGCTGGGAGTCCTTTGCACCCACCCCCTATACTGTTGGGCACTGTTGGGCACTGCTGGGAGTCCTTTGAACCAACCCCCTATACTGTTGGGCACTGCTGGGAGTCCTCTGCACACACCCCCTATACTGTTGGGTACTGCTGGGAGTCCTGTGCACCCACCCCTATACTCGTGGGCACTGCTGGGCACTGCTGGGCACTGCTGAGAGTCCTCTGCACCCACCCCCTATACTGTTAGGCACTGCTGGTAGTTCTGTGCACCCACCCCTATACTTTTGGGCACTGTTGGGCACTGCTGGGAGTCCTCTACACCCACCCCCTATACTGTTGGGCACTGCTGGGAGTCCTGTGCACCCACCCCCTATACTGTTGGGCACTGTTGGGCACTGCTGGGAGTCCTCTGCACCCACCCCCTATACTGTTGGGCACTGCTGGGAGTCCTGTGCACCCACTCCCCTATACTGTTGGGCACTGCTGGGAGTCCTGTGCACCCACCCCCTATACTGTTGGGCACTGCTGGGAGTCCTCTGCACCCACCCCCTATACTATTGGGCACTGCTGGGCACTGCTGGTATTACTCTGCACCCACCCCCTATACTGTTAGGCACTGTTGGGCACTGCAGGGAGTCCTCTGCACCTACCCCCTATACTGTTGGGCACTGCTGGGCACTGCTGGGAGTCCTGTGCACCCACCCAATATACTGTTGGGCACTGCTGGGAGTCCTGTGCACCAACCCCCAATACTGTTGGGCACTGCTGGGAGTCCTCTGCACCCACCCCCTATACTGTTGGGCACTGCTGGGAGTCCTCTGCACCCACCCCCTATACTGTTGGGCACTGCTGGGAGTCCTCTGCACCCACCCCCTATACTGTTGGGCACTGCTGGGAGTCCTCTGCACCCACCCCCTATACTGTTGGGCACTGCTGGGAGTCCTGTGCACCCACCCCCTATACTGCTGGGCACTGTTGGGCACTGATGGGCACTGCTGGGAGTCCTCTGCACCCACCCCCTATACTGTTGGGCACTGCTGGGAGTCCTGTGCACCCACCCCCTATACTGTTGGACACTGTTGGGCACTGCTGGGAGTCCTCTGCAACCAACCCCTATACTGTTGAGCACTGTTGAGCACTGTTGGGAGTCCTCTGCACCCACCCCCTGTACTGTTGGGCACTGCTGGGAGTCCTGTGCACCCACCCCCTATACCTTTGGGCACTGTTGGGCACTGCTGGGAGTCCTGTGCACCCACCCCCTATACTGTTGGGCACTGCAGGGAGTCCTCTGCACCCACCCCCTTTACTGTTGGGCACTGTTGGGCACTGCTGGGCACTGCTGGGAGTCCTGTGCACCCACCCCCTATACTGTTGGGCACTGCTGGGAGTCCTGTGCACCCACCCGCTATACTGTTGGGCACTGCTAGGAGTCCTCTGCACCCACCCCCTATACTGTTCAGCACTGCTGGGAGTCCTGTGCATCCACACCCTATACTGTTGGGCACTGTTGGGCACTGCTGGGAGTCCTGTACACCCACCCCCAACACTTTTGTGCACTGTTGGGCACTGCTGGGCACTGCTGAGAGTCCTGTGTACCCACCCCCTATTCTGTTGGGCACTGTTGGGCACTGCTGGGCACTGCTGGGAGTCCTCTGCACCCACCCCCTATACTGTTGGGCACTGCAGGTCATCCTGTGAACCAACCCACTATACTGTTGGGCACTGTTGGGCACTGCTGGGCACTGCTGGGAGTACTGTGCACCCACCCCTATACTGTTGGGCACTGCTGGGCACTGCTGGGAGTACTGTGCACCCACCCCCTATACTGTTTTGCACTGCTGGGAGTCATATGTAACCACCCCTATACTGTTGGGCACTGCTGGGAGTCCTGTGCAACCACCCCTATACTGTTGGGCACTGTTGGACACTGCTGGACACTGTTGGGAGTCCTCTTCACCCACCCCCTATACTGTTGGGCACTGTTGGGCACAGTTGGGCACTGCTGGGAGTCCTCTGCACCCATCCCTTAAACTGTTGGGCACTGCTGGGAGTCCTTTGCACCCACCCCCTATACTGTTGGGCACTGTTGGGCACTGCTGGGAGTCCTTTGCACCCACCCCCTATACTGTTGGGCACTGACGGGAGTCCTCTGCACACACCCCCTATACTGTTGGGTACTGCTGGGAGTCCTGTGCACCCACCCCTATACTGTTGGGCACTGCTGGGCACTGCTGGGCACTGCTGAGAGTCCTCTGCACCCACCCCCTATACTGTTGGGCACTGCTGGTAGTTCTGTGCACCCACCCCCTATACTTTTGGGCACTGTTGGGCACTGCTGGGAGTCCTCTGCACCCACCCCCTATACTGTTGGGCACTGCTGGGAGTCCTGTGCACCCACCCCCTATACTGTTGGGCACTGTTGGGCACTGCTGGGAGTCCTCTGCACCCACCCCCTTTACGGTTGGGCACTGCTGGGAGTCCTGTGCACCCACTCCCCTATACTGTTGGGCACTGCTGGGAGTCCTGTGCACCCACCCCCTATACTGTTGAGCACTGTTGGGCACTGCTGGGCACTGCTGAGAGTCCTATTCACCCATCCCCCTATACTGTTGGGCACTGCAGTTAGTCCTGTGCACCCACCCCCTGTACTGTGGAGCAGTGGTGGGCACTGCTGGGAGTCCTGTGCACCCTCCCCCTATACTGTTGGGCACTGCTGGTCGCTGCTGGGCACTGCCGGTAGTCCTCTGCACCCACCCCCTATACTGTTGGGCACTGTTGGGCACTGCTGGGAGTCCTCTGACCCACCCCTATACTGTTGGGCACTGCTGGGAGTCCTGTGCATCCACCCCCTATACTGTTGGGCACTGTTGGGCACTGCTGGGTGTCCTGTGCACCCCCCTATACTGTTGGGCACTGATGGGAACTGCTGGGAGTCCTGTGCACCCACCTCCTATACTGTTGGGCACTGTTGGGCACTGCTGGGAACTGCTGGGAGTCCTGTGCACCCACCCCCTATACTGTTGGGCACAGTTGGGCACTGCTGGGCACTGCTGGGAGTCCTGTGCACCCACCCCCTACACTGATGTGCACTGTTGGGCACTGCTGGGCACTGCTGGGAGTCCTGTGTACCCACCCGCTATATTGTTGGGCACTGCAGGTCATCCTGTGGACCAACCCCCTATACTGTTGGGCACTGCTGGGCACTGCTGGGAGTACTGTGCACCCACCCCCTATACTGTTGGGCACTGCTGGGCACTGCTGGGAGTACTGTGCACCCACCCCCTATACTGTTTTGCACTGCTGGGCACTGCTGGGAGTCATATGCAACCACCCCTATACTGTTGGGCACTGCTGGGAGTCCTGTGCAACCACCCCTATACTGTTGGGCACTGTTGGGCACTGCTGGACACTGCTGGGAGTCCTTTGCACCCACCCCCTATACTGTTGGGCACTGTTGGGCACCGCTGGGCACTGCTGGGAGTCCTCTGCACCCATCCCCCAAACTGTTGGGCACTGCTGGGAGTCCTTTGCACCCACCCCCTATACTAGTGGGCACTGTTGGGCACTGCTGGGAGTCCTTTGAACCAACCCCCTATACTGTTGGGCACTGCTGGGAGTCCTCTGCACACACACCCTATACTGTTGGGTACTGCTGGGAGTCCTGTGCACCCACCCCTATACTCTTGGGCACTGCTGGGCACTGCTGGGCACTGCTGAGAGTCCTCTGCACCCACCCCCTATACTGTTGGGCACTGCTGGTAGTTCTGTGCACCCACCCCCTATACTTTTGGGCACTGTTGGGCACTGCTGGGAGTCCTCTACACCCACCCCCTATACTGTTGGGCACTGCTGGGAGTCCTGTGCACCCACCCCCTATACTGTTGGGCACTGTTGGGCACTGCTGGGAGTCCTCTGCACCCACCCCCTATACTGTTGGGCACTGCTGGGAGTCCTGTGCACCCACTCCCCTATACTGTTGGGCACTGCTGGGAGTCCTGTGCACCCACCCCCTGCTGGGAGTCCTCTGCACCCACCCCCTATACTATTGGGCACTGCTGGGCACTGCTGGTATTACTCTGCACCCACCCCCTATACTGTTAGGCACTGTTGGGCACTGCAGGGAGTCCTCTGCACCCACCCCCTATACTGTTGGGCACTGTTGGGCACTGCTGGGAGTCCTCTGCACCCACCCCCTATACTGTTGGGCACTGCTGGGAGTCCTCTGCACACACCCCCTATACTGTTGGGCACTGCTGGGAGTCCTCTGCACTCACCCCCTATACTGTTGGGCACTGCTGGGAGTCCTCTGCACCCACCCCCTATACTGTTGGGCACTGCTGGGAGTCCTGTGCACCCACCCCCTATACTGCTGGGCACTGTTGGGCACTGATGGGCACTGCTGGGAGTCCTCTGCACCCACCCCCTATACTGTTGGGCACTGCTGGGAGTCCTGTGCACCCACCCCCTATACTGTTGGACACTGTTGGGCACTGCTGGGAGTCCTCTGCAACCAACCCCTATACTGTTGAGCACTGTTGAGCACTGTTGGAAGTCCTCTGCACCCACCCCCTGTACTGTTGGGCACTGCTGGGAATCCTGTGCACCCACCCCCTATACTGTTGGGCACTGTTGGGCACTGCTGGGAGTCCTGTGCACCCACCCCCTATACTGTTGGGCACTGCAGGGAGTCCTCTGCACCCACCCCCTTTACTGTTGGGCACTGTTGGGCACTGCTGGGCACTGCTGGGAGTCCTGTGCACCCACCCCCTATACTGTTGGGCACTGCTGGGAGTCCTGTGCACCCACCCGCTATACTGTTGGGCACTGCTAGGAGTCCTCTGCACCCACCCCCTATACTGTTCAGCACTGCTGGGAGTCCTGTGCATCCACACCCTATACTGTTGGGCACTGTTGGGCACTGCTGGGAGTCCTGTACACCCACCGCCAACACTTTTGTGCACTGTTGGGCACTGCTGGGCACTGCTGAGAGTCCTGTGTACCCACCCCCTATTCTGTTGGGCACTGTTGGCACTGCTGGGCACTGCTGGGAGTCCTCTGCACCCACCCCCTATACTGTTGGGCACTGCAGGTCATCCTGTGAACCAACCCACTATACTGTTGGGCACTGTTGGGCACTGCTGGGCACTGCTGGGAGTACTGTGCACCCACCCCCTATACTGTTGGGCACTGTTGGGCACTGCTGAGCACTGCTGGGAGTACTGTGCACCCACCCCCTATACTGTTTTGCACTGCTGGGAGTCATATGTAACCACCCCTATACTGTTGGGCACTGCTGGGAGTCCTGTGCAACCACCCCTATACTGTTGGGCACTGTTGGGCACTGCTGGGCACTGCTGGGAGTCCTCTGCACCCACCCCCTATACTGTTGGGCACTGTTGGGCACAGTTGGGCACTGCTGGGAGTCCTCTGCACCCATCCCTTAGACTGTTGGGCACTGCTGGGAGTCCTTTGCACCCACCCCCTATACTGTTGGGCACTGTTGGGCACTGCTGGGAATCCTTTGCACCCACCCCCTATACTGTTGGGCACTGACGGGAGTCCTCTGCACACACCCCCTATACTGTTAGGTACTGCTGGGAGTCCTGTGCACCCACCCCTATACTGTTGGGCACTGCTGGGCACTGCTGAGAGTCCTCTGCACCCACCCCCTATACTGTTGGGCACTGCTGGTAGTTCTGTGCACCCACCCCTATACTTTTGGGCACTGTTGGGCACTGCTGGGAGTCTTCTGCACCCACCCCCTATACTGTTGGGCACTGCTGGGAGTCATGTGCACCCACCCCCTATACTGTTGGGCACTGTTGGGCACTGCTGGGAGTCCTCTGCACCCACCCCCTATACTGTTGGGCACTGCTGGGAGTGTGGAAAAGTACATTTTGCCATGTTGTTTGTGCCTACGTGTTCCCCATCTTATGTCATATGTGCATGATCGATATGCATGTATTCCCTTCTGATCAATTAAAGACGCAATTACAGTTGTGTCCATCTCTAGTATGCCAGTTTCCAGTTTTCGTGAATATAACGAATATCAGGCCTATGTAAAGCTACGTTGCCACGTTTTACAGTGTGCACGTTAATTCATTGAATTGTCCCCGTTTCTAGGCCTCAAAAGGGCCCGGACTCAGATTCAGCTCCTGTCTCCTGAACCCTCTCCGAGGAGCGATACAGCCCCCACCTGTATCCCTGACCCTTCACTTACTTTCATGCCTCGCAGTGCCCGGCTAGGCCTGGCTCTGCCTCCCAGTCTGCCAAGAGTATGTTATGCTTCTAGTTATCAGTCCAGCCCTCCTTCTCTGCATTCCTAAGCTACTGAATCGCATCAATAGTTTCCGTCATGGTCTAGCCTTTATGTCTCCATGTAAGAGAAATACTGTATTAGTATTCATAGAATATTCCTGTATTATGTAGTATTCTGTCCAAACTGTTATTTTAAATGTTATTTCATGTGTTTTCAATGTTGTGGTAAGAGTGATTTGTTTTCAAGTTATTATTGTGTTTATCGTGTATTGTATTTGTGTCCAGATTCCAGTCTAAGTCATGCCTCTGTTCTCGAAGTTACGTCAGTTAAAAACCAGAAAAGGTCTGCTCGAAGAAGCAGTTCCTGTCCCGCCTAGGGACAGTCCAGGTCATTTTATGTATCATAAGCATGGCATAAGTGCCATATTATATCTAGACTTATGGGTCGAGTATACTAAAGATCTAGAAGAGAAATATAGATGGCCTGTATCAGGTACATGGGATGCCGAGTGCATCATGCGAGTAGAAGAAGCATTATGGAAAAAGAAATCCAGACAGTCCCAGAAAGATGCCATCGAGTTATGGCGCAAAGAATCTCATAAAAGAACCGAAAAAGAAATCAGAAAGTCAGAATTAAGTAGAGAATCCTCAGAAAGAGCCCAAGAAAGGGAATTAATCGAAGTAGGTGAACGAGTTAAAGCCGAACAGTCAGACAGACAGAGAAATGCCCTTATTAAGGGTATGTATCCTCTTCGTGCCGAGGGCTTGCCAAAAGCAACCCCGGAAGCACCATGTAATTTTCCGCCGCCATTGGTTCCGATTAAGTTATGTCACAAACCGACCGCAGCTGATATTTTTCTCTCGTCCTATTTGGACGACACAGTCCCAGAATATGCAAATCCTGTTCCGCCAGCTCCTGTAAATAATGTAATTCCTGTTCCTCCAGCCACCGGGGCACCTGTTACAGCACCTGTTACGGTACCCCCGGTCCAGCCCGTAGTACAAGTTCCCGCTACATCGGTCACTCTGCCAGCACGAAGAGTATCAGTCGACGATTCTAGTATAGGGGCCGCGGGGGGAGGTCCTCCTGGTACCCCGCCGCCACACAAACGTGTAACGTTAGTCGAGTTACATGAACGTGCGTTACAGCGTACGCCCAAATATCAGTCCGTTGCAGATATCAGACGAGCTCTCACCGAATGCCGTTATGATCCAGTCCCAGGCGATGATAATATGGTTATATATTCATTGCGTGTAAGACGGGTGACCGAGTATTTGGACACCCTACCGAATATGAAAGAAGATCTAGACAGAATATATCGTTTCATCCGTACAGGAGACGATCCAGAAAGTATTGGCGAAATCATGTCTCTAAGGAAAGCTGAGACCCAGCTCATGCTATTAAAATTTCTAATCAATTGTTTAATAAGGGAACAAGATTATCCGACTAAGGATCCGATCGAAATGAGAGTTCTGACAAAGTGGAGTGATCATATAGCCGAGGGTAGACACAAGACACTCAGTAGTATAGAGAGTATGTACAAGAAAATTCGTAAGGAAATAATAAGGTTACACGAGAAACGCAAAGCAGCACAAGTAAGCGAGAAAGAAGACAACACTGATACTGAAGAGGTAGAAGACGAGAATACCGCCAGAATAGCGTATGTAGGTAAATCTAGACTTCTAGACCGACATTCACGCCTAGAACACAAGAAAGTTTTTCACCTTCCAGCACTAGAACAAGAGAATCTTGAACAAGTATTTCAAGCTACCGATCACATTCTGAAATCACGAATCGGTTATAGTGAACTTAGTACCATGCATGAACAAGAACTAGCCCGATCAGCAGTCCGATGGACTACTGATTCCACCACTTTTCCAGATGAAATAGTGGCACAAATGTTTCTGAAACTGCCCCCAGCCGAGCAGCGACTGGTGGGTATGTATATGATCCAACACCTCATTACACTGTATGAGGGACAACATTCCGATCCAGGTCCGTTACATGATGTTCTGAACGAGTTGCTCCAGTATAGATGGAGAGGTCTAGGTACCGATTTAATTAGTATCATTCTAGAACAGCGCCACAAATATAGAACGTTTCTGAATCCGCATTTTGTTCATGTCTCACCCCCAGAAAGTAAATCATTTTACATAGATAGACAGCATCCGTTACGAGAAGTACACCCAGTTAGGACAGCGGGTGGTGAAATGCAACAAGTATTTGTTTACACCCCTATCACCAAGATGGAACTCTTAGAGATGAAAAAGCTAATTCCCTGTCACGACAAAGATCCAGCAGGGTTCCATCGCGAATTAAAAGACATGCTCCGTATGGGAGAATACACGTATCCAGATATCATTAAAATGTTAAAGGTCCTGTTGCCCGCAGGGGTATATGAAAAACTCAAGGAAAAAGAATGGGAGGTGGAAGAGAAAAAGATTGATTGGACAGCTCTAGAAGCTGAAGATAAAATACGAGTACCAGGTACTGGTCTTGGGGACAAATGTAAAGAATTGCCCGAGTTATTGATACAAGTTTTGCCAAAGTTATTATCCACGAAAAAGGAAGATTGGGATGCAATCTCAGCTTGTAAACAGAAACAGGATGAAGACACTAGTGATTTTTATTCTAGATTTGAGAAATGTTTTATTATCAACAGTGGTTTGAAGACAGGTAGCGAATCGTACCCTCATCTTTTTGTTACCAAACTAGTCGAGAATTCAAGTCCACAAGTTAAAAATAGAGTATTGAAAGTCGAAAGTACTTGGCAAGCTAATACCCCGTCACAAATGCTCCAGATGCTCCAGTATCACCAGAACAGAATCAGGGAAGAGCAAGAACACGAAAGGAGACGTATGAAAGACACGAAAATGAAAGTACTAGTTGCACAATCTGTTCCACAAGACAGTCAGAAGAGGGGTCCGAATCAAGCCAGTCATCCTGCAGCTCCCGTTAAAGGGACATGCAATTACTGTAAACAGCCAGGTCATTTTATAAACGAGTGTGCAGTTCTGAAACATAACATAGCTACTGGTAAGACTAAAGAAAGACCACGTCCGCCTAGACAAGAACAAGTTTCACAGACTTCACCGTCATCACAGAATGCACAACAGCCAGTTCCAGCACCGCAGCCTATCACTGCAACACAGCACGTTACACAGCAAATGTACCAGTATGCTCAGTCAGAGTATCCAGAGTATCAACAGTATTCATGAAACAGCCTAGAGAGGGAGGTAGGCTTGCCTCTCATCGAGATACCTGTAGATCAAGAGGGTCCCTATGTACACAGTCAAGTATTGGGGAAAGACAGAAAGTTTTTGATTGATACAGGGGCAAGTAGGACTACTATCAGTCATGACGAGGTTCCAGGGGCTCCGCTCTCAGGCTCTAGAAATGTTTCCCTTGGATTTTCAGGAAAGCCTATTGTTAACGAGATTTCAAACCAGTTACTCTAGAAGTTGGTCCATTGTCCCGAACTACTGATTTGTTACTTACGAAATCATGTCCAGAAAATTTGTTAGGCATTAAAACATTGAAAGAATTAGGTGCAGTAATTTGCTGCTCTCCAGAAGGAATACGATTGTTTTTGCGTGACTTTAAAGGTCACTATGTATTACGCGATTTTGATCCAAGATTATCCAATGTACCGCAGCATTTATGGGCGCAAGGTCCAACTGATGTAGGTTTTATGCAAATCACACCCCATCGTGTGACTCTCAAACAAGGTATAGTCTTGCCACGAATCAGACAATATAGATTGCCACCTGAGGCTGTAGCAGCCTTATCCAAAATTATTGATGAGCTCATTGCTCAAGGAGTGGTTGTAGAAACTGACTCCAATGTATGTAATTCTCCTATCATTCCAGTCATGAAACGTACTGATCCAAATGCACCTCCAGTATATCGATTAGTGATTGACCTTCGAGAACTTAATAAATGTATCATACCCCAGTATCCAGTAGTCCCAGATATTTCATCCCTATTGACAGCCATTGATTCTGAAGCTACATTTTTCACCGTTATCGACCTCAAGAATGCATTTTCAGTGTTCCCATTCATCCAGACAGCCAGTACCTTTTTGGTTTTTGTTTAAATGGAAGGAGCTATAAATTCCCACGAGCTCCTCAAGGTTTCACAGAAAGTCCTAGTATTTACAGTCAAGCACTTAAAAGACAACTAGACAATATCCACATGCCAACTGACACTGCCCTGCTCCAGTATGTCGATGATCTACTGATCACAGCCCGTTCTGAACGTGACTGCGAGCGTGCGTCACTTACAGTTCTGTATTTCCTAGCCGAGATGGGGCACAAGGTGTCCCCTTCCAAATTACAATTCTGTGTCCAGCAAGTGATCTACTTAGGCCACTTACTGTCCAAGTGGGGTAGGCAGTTGACACCAGACCGTATCCAGTTAATAGCGAGTCTTCCACAGCCCAAGACACAGAAGGAGGTACGAGCTTTTATTGGCCTCACTTCTTATTGCAGACAATGGATTCCTCAGTATGCATTTCTAGCCAAGCCACTGATACAGTTAACGACACAGGAGGCAGCCGTATCGACTGTCCTCCCTTGGACATCTGAACATACACTTAGTTTTAATGAATTAAAGAAAGCCTTATGCCAAGCACCTGTTCTAGCAACACCGAACTACAGTAAGTCTTTTACACTTTTTGTCACAGAACGTGATGGTACTGCATTATCTGTTCTCACACAAGATCAAGCAGGACAGTACAAGCCCTGTGCTTATTTTTCTAGCACATTAGATCCAGTAGCCCAGGCTCTGCCTGCGTGCCTCAAGTCAGTTGCAGCCACAGCTCTAGCTATCAGACAAAGTGATTCCATAGTATTAGGACACTCCTTGACAGTACAAGTTCCACACTCCGTGGAAGTTCTTTTAAACCGAACACAGACACAGCACTTGACCATTGCACGTTTAACAGGTTATGAACTGACACTGTTCCAGCCACACATAGAAATCAGACGCTGCAACGTTCTAAATCCTGCTACCCTGTTACCATCAGTTACTTCAAATCCTGCCACACATGACTGTGTGGAAGTCATTAATACTATGACTAAGCCAAGACAAGACCTGACAGACATTGCATTACCTAACCCCGACCTGACACTTTATGTGGACGGTTCATGTATGAGAACTAGTACAGGAGAACTAGCAGCCGCGTACGCAGTGACTACTGACACTGAAGTTATAGAAACACACCGTATTGACATCCTGTCTGCTCAAGCAGCAGAGCTAGTTGCTCTGACCCAAGCCTGCATACGTGCCAAGAACCTGAAAGTAAACATATATACAGATTCACGTTACGCATTCGGAGTTGTACACGACTTCGGAGTGCTCTGGCAGGAGAGAGGTTTCATGACTTCTCATGGAACCAAGATTCAGCATGGTCTCCTCATTCAAGCTCTGTTAGATGCAATACATTTACCGACAGCTATCGCTATCATGAAGTGCAAGGCACATACGAAAGTTACTGACATCATTTCCCAAGGTAACGATCTAGCAGATCGAACAGCCAAGCTTACAGCTCAGACACCAGACATTCCAGTTAACAAGACACAGACATCCACTCCAGAACAGACTACCTGTATGACAGTTAAGGACCCTACACAAGATGTCATAGACATACAGTTACATGCTACTCCTGAAGAAATCAAGAAATGGTCCGAACAAGGAGGGGTCCAGACAGATCAGGGATGGGTGACGAAGGGAAAAGCCACATGGTTTCTCCCCGACTCCATGGTTCAAGTCATTATCAATACCGCACATAGTCCAGCACATCTAGGAGAAAAAGCTATGTTAGACAGTATCCAGAACCTTTGGTTCAACAAGCATTCACGAGCTGCAGCCAAGCAGAAAGTCCGTACCTGTATGATATGTTGCCAGTTCAATCCAGGTAAAAGTGTCCCGGTGGAACAAGGTGGATTCCAACCTCCTGACCACCCTTTCGAAGTCCTCCAGATGGATTATATTCAGATGGAGCGATGTCGAGGTTTCAAGTATGTCCTTGTAGTTGTATGCGCTTTGTCCAGGTGGACAGAAGCATATCCAGTTCCAGATTACACAGCAGCGACCACTGCCAAGCAGTTGGTTCGTGAATTCTTCCCCCGTTATGGACTCCCTAGGGTCGTGTATTCTGATAACGGCCAGCCATTCTCATCCGAGTTAATGAAACATGTTTCCCTTTTGTTAGGGTACCAGTGGAAGTTCCATTGTGTGCGCCATCCTGAAGCAGCCGGTCTCGTAGAGAGACATAATCAGACCCTGAAAATCCGTATTGCCAAGATATGTCAAGAGAAAGGTGTAGACTGGCTAGTTGCCCTGCCAGTTGCTTTATTCTTTATGCGCATGGTCGCACATTCCAGATCAGGTCTGTCCCCTTATGAGGTCGTATTCGGCCACCCCCCAAACATGTGGGGTACACCTAGACCCCGCAGTATTACAGATGTTTCCAGTAATATGTTGACAGATTACCTAGCTTCCTTGATGTCTGCCCTACACTCTTGTCGTTCACAGGTTGCCGCTGCATTTCCAGACAATACCGAGGTGAAACCGCATGAAATCATTCCAGGAAACCGCGTATTGGTCCGAAATTTTGATCGTTCAAGTCCGCTGGAGCCTCGTTGGAAGGAGCCACGACTTGTCCTCCTGACCACCCGCACGGCCGTGAAGTTGGAGGGCCGCAAGGGGTGGGTCCATCTGTCTCATCTAAAGAAGTTCCATGGAGTCCGAAAAAAAAACATTTGCAAAGGACATTTCTAAAGACTGCCTGAAACCAAACTCTGAACTGAAAGTTCCTCTGTTAGAGAAAACTCCGCAACAGGAGTATAAGTTAAAGCTCCGGTCTAGTAAAATAAGTCAGCCAGTTTAATTGTCTAAGTCCCTCTCGGGTGAAACGGTTAGACAGGTCCCTGACATATATGAGATAGACCCCCATAGTGAGAGAGTTAGTCAAAACTCTATACGATGTATCGTCATTCTAAGTTTCCTATTGTTTCTAAGTTTGATGGTTACCTGCACAAGTTATGCATTACATTTATGTTTTCCAATTTCTCATGTAAATAAGTTTGCTAATGCTACAGTAGAGCACACATTTAGTGATCTGCCTCCTCACGAGTTATCCTATCGTCTTGCTATGAGAAACAATACATTCATCAGAATGTTACATTATTCACACCAGACCAGCAATGCCACTAGTTGTGGTCGACTCCCCCCTTTCCAGACACCGAAGGGAGTTCTGCCACTCTTTCCTTATCCGTTTTCACATAATGGTTCGTGTGGAGCATGGTCCATGTTAACGTCATCCTCCAATGATATGTCCCTTCTGAACAGAACATGTTTTCCAGACAAGCAAGGTCTCCCCCATAGAACAGGGTTAGATCTAGAAAATGAAGTATATAATTTAGGTAATTATTCTTCGAATTTTATGGTCCTGAATGTTCAGTCTGATACTACTCCAGACTTACTTGCTATTTCAGTACTACCAGTCAAAGGCGAATTATGTGTCAGAAATAATGGTTCCGCACATGTAGGACATAGTGATTGTACTACTACTGTCAAGTATAGTGACAGTGGGAAATCTATTTTCAAAGCCTCACGTCATTCTTATTTTGTTTGTGGTCAGACCGCATATGTTCGTCTGCCCCTCGATTGGGATGGAACATGTTACATTGCCTTCCTACTGCCACCAGTTTTTCTAGCCCCATCTGATTATCACAGAAACACACATCTAGTACACGTCAGACATAGACGGGAGATTGAGTCCCCAATTGTCGATCAAACTGAAACTGCTCTAGAACAGTATCAAGATTTCAATAAAGGTTTCTTCTTCTTTATAGGACCTATCCAGAATAGTAAGTTAATACGTAGACTAACCAGAACCCTTGAAGCAGTAGTGAATGAGATTACTTCTGCTCTAGGTAACTTAACCGAAGAGCAATCTGCTATGAGATTTGTCGTGCTCCAAAATCGTCTCGTTCTTGACGTCATACTGGCCGATAGAGGAGGAGCATGTAGAGTCATCGGATCTAGTTGCTGCATTTTCATTCCTAATAACGCGCCGTCTGTTTATTCAGCTATAACCAGACTTCATAAAATTGCCCATCAGTTACACCAGAATCCAGGCACCTGGACATGGTCTGGTTGGCTCTGGAGTATTATATCTGCCTGGGGATGGAAAGTATTGTCATTCCTAGGTATTCCAAGACAATTCGAGACGAGCAAATGATGCTATATGAAATGATAGATGGTATCATGAATATTGATGTTTCCTGATGAAAACGTAGGGCACAAGGAGGGAATGTGGAAAAGTAAATTTTGCCATGTTGTATGTGCCTACGTGTTCCCCATCTTATGTCATATGTGCATGATCGATATGCATGTATTCCCTTCTGATCAATTAAAGACGCAATTACAGTTGTGTCCATCTCTAGTATGCCAGTTTCCAGTTTTCGTGAATATAACGAATATCAGGCCTATGTAAAGCTACGTTGCCACGTTTTACAGTGTGCACGTTAATTCATTGAATTGTCCCCGTTTCTAGGCCTCAAAAGGGCCCGGACTCAGATTCAGCTCCTGTCTCCTGAACCCTCTCCGAGGAGCGATACATCCCCCACCTGTATCCCTGACCCTTCACTTACTTTCATGCCTCGCAGTGCCCGGCTAGGCCTGGCTCTGCCTCCCAGTCTGCCAAGAGTATGTTATGCTTCTAGTTATCAGTCCAGCCCTCCTTCTCTGCATTCCTAAGCTACTGAATCGCATCAATAGTTTCCGTCATGGTCTAGCCTTTATGTCTCCATGTAAGAGAAATACTGTATTAGTATTCATAGAATATTCCTAGCACACGCACTACATGTAGAATAATGCATGCACCAGTCTTAATGTCTGTTAGCCTTTGCCCTGATAACTTTTGGATTCTATCAACATGTACTCTAAACACCAGATACTAGATATGCCTGGGTACATGTCGCTCCGACACTCCAGACTTTAGTCTCCTCTTCTAGTGCAGAAGTCATAGCCCCCAGTTCTCCCTGGTAACACGTCATTGCCAGTTTACGCGCACCACTAGGTTAGAGGTCCCAGCTGCTCAGGTAGCCCCCTCCATGTTTCCGCCCCGTTTATGACATATTCTGTTACGTTTGCATCACATGTCCATGTATACGCCCTGTACACACCTCTTGTTACACCCACTTTATGCCTTATCTTTAGCGACTGCTACAAACTCCGCCTACTGCTACGCCTACTGTATTGAATGCAATGTAATTGTTTTTAGTATATATATTAATGCACTGTTATTAAAAGCTAGCCAATTCCCAGATCCTGCCCCCGGCAGCTGCCATCCTATTCCCATGCAGGCTGTCCTGTTCCTGTCCTTTTATGCCTGATTAAAGCCTGTACACTCCAGCTACCTCGAATCTTGACTCTTATTTATTGAGCTATCTGTTTATATGAGTATCCCGAAAAATAGATCCGGTAATTAATTATTTATTTACCACAGGAGTCCTGTGCACCCACTCCCCTATACTGTTGGGCACTGCTGGGAGTCCTGTGCACCCACCCCCTATACTGTTGGGCACTGTTGGGCACTGCTGGGCACTGCTGAGAGTCCTATTCACCCACCCCCTATACTGTTGGGCACTGCAGTTAGTCCTGTGCACCCACCCCCTATACTGTTGAGCACTGGTGGGCACTGCTGGGAGTCCTGTGCACCCTCCCCCTATACTGTTGGGCACTGCTGGTTGCTGCTGGGCACTGCTGGGAGTCCTCTGCACCCACCCCCTATACTGTTGGGCACTGTTGGGCACTGCTGGGAGTCCTCTGACCCACCCCTATACTGTTGGGCACTGCTGGAAGTCCTGTGCATCCACCCCCTATACTGTTGGGCACTGATGGGCACTGCTGGGTGTCCTGTGCACCCCCCCTATACTGTTGGGCACTGATGGGAACTGCTGGGAGTCCTGTGCACCCACCTCCTATACTGTTGGGCACTGTTGGGCACTGCTGGGAACTGCTGGGAGTCCTGTGCACCCACCCCCTATACTGTTGGGCACTGTTGGGCACTGCTGGGCACTGCTGGGAGTCCTGTGCACCCACCCCCTACACTGATGTGCACTGTTGGGCACTGCTGGGCACTGCTGGGAGTCCTGTGTACCCACCCCCTATTCTGTTGGGCACTGTTGGGCACTGCTGGGAGTCCTCTGCACCCACCCGCTATATTGTTGGGCACTGCAGGTCATCCTGTGGACCAACCCCCTATACTGTTGGGCATTGTTGGGCACTGCTGGGCACTGCTGGGAGTACTGTGCACCCACCCCCTATACTGTTGGGCACTGTTGGGCACTGCTGGGCACTGCTGGGAGTACTGTGCACCCACCCCCTATACTGTTTTGCACTGCTGGGCACTGCTGGGAGTCATATGCAACCACCCCCTATACTTTTGGGCACTGTTGGGCACTGCTGGGAGTCCTCTACACCCACCCCCTATACTGTTAAGCACTGCTGGGAGTCCTGTGCACCCACTCCCCTATACTGTTGGGCACTGCTGGGAGTCCTGTGCACCCACCCCCTATACAGTTGGGCACTGCTGGGCACTGCTGGGAGTCCTCTTCACCCACCCCCTATACTGTTAGGCACTGCAGTTAGTCCTGTGCACCCACCCCCTATACTGTTGGCACTGGTGGGCACTTCTGGGAGTCCTGTGCACCCTCCCCCTATACTGTTGGGCACTGCTGGGCACTGCTGGGAGTCCTCTTCACCCACCCCCTATACTGTTGGGCACTGCAGTTAGTCCTGTGCACCCACCCCCTATACTGTTGGACACTGGTGGGCACTGCTGGGAGTCCTGTGCACCCTCCCCCTATACTGTTGGGCACTGCTGGGCGCTGCTGGGCACTGCTGGGAGTCCTCTGCACCCACCCCCTATACTGTTGGGCACTGTTGGGCACTGCTGGGAGTCCTGTGCACCCATCCCATATACTGTTGGGCACTGTTGGGCACTGCTGGGTGTCCTGTGCACCCCCCCTATACTGTTGGGCACTGATGGGAACTGCTGGGAGTCCTGTGCACCCACCCCCTATACTGTTGGGCACTGTTGGGCACTGCTGGGAACTGCTGGGAGTCCTGTGCACCCACCCCCTATACTGTTGGGCACTGTTGGGCACTGCTGGGCACTGCTGGGAGTCCTGTGCACCCACCCCCTGTACTGTTGGGCACTGCTGGGAGTCCTCTGCACCCACCCCTATACTGTTGGGCACTGCTGGGAGTCCTCTGCACCTACCCCCTATACTGTTGGGCACTGCTGGGAGTCCTGTCCACCCACCCCCTATACTGTTGGGCACTGTTGGACACTGCTGGGCACTGCTGGGAGGCCTCTGCACCCACCCCTTATACTGTTGGCCACTGCTGGGCACTGCTGGGAGTCCTGTGCACCCACCCCCATGCTGTTGGGCACTGCTGGGCACTGCTGGGAGTCCTCTGCACCCACCCCCTATACTGTTGGGCACTGCTGGGAACTGCTGGGAGTCCTCTGCACCCACCCCCTATACTGTTGGGCACTGCTGGGAACTGCTGGGAGTCCTGTGCACCCACCCTATACTGTTGGGCACTGCTGGGCACTGTTGGGCACTGCTGGGGTTCTTTTCCACCCACCACTCAGATGTGACGCACCGTACCCTGACATTTCAGATGTGTGTGCGGCACGTATCACTATTGCAATTGTGATATGCGCTAGCGTGTGGCGCACCATACCCTCCCGCCGTTAATGGCGTATGTGCGGCACGTATCACTGTTGCAATGGTGATATGCGCTAGCCTGTGGCGCACCGTACCCCGACATTTCAGACGTGTGTGCCGCACGTATCACTATTGCAATTGTGATATGCGCTACCATGTGGTGCACCATACCTCCCACGTTAATGGCATATGTGTGGCACGTATCACTATTACAATGGTGATATGCGCTAGAGTGTGGCGCACCGTACAGGTATACTTCCATTGTTGCGGTAGGTTGTACTCACCATCTACGCCGTTGTTGGTTTCTATATGCGAAGTTGTAGGCGTACAGGGCTGGGATGACACGCTCGAAGGGGTTCATGTCGTGTATTTCGCGTAGCGGGGTGCAGTTCGGGCCGGACTCTGGTTTTACATCAGTTTACAGCTCTCGTAGCAGAAGGGCCGTACGGAGTGTCTTCAACACGGATCGTACTTCCTGGTCCGGAAATGGCTGCCTATTTACGTACGGACGTGGCGTACAGCGTCACCCGGAGTCAATCCGTATGTACTTTCTAGTTGTACCGTGTTTGGTACGAGTCGTACGGAGTGGCGCTCTGGGTGGGAATCGTACTTGCTCGTTCGTACGGGGACGTTGTAGGTGTACGATTCGTATGGGAAAAACGCTCCGTACAGCTAATCGGAGCGTTTTTTCCCGAATCGGAATCGACCCCTAAATGTTAATTATTTTTTGCAACAGGAACATGTCTTCTTATAATGTTGATTTACTAATAATTTTTTCAAAAATAAGGTACTTGCACCTCATATTAGATGCAGATTAAAGAAGAGGTAACACTTAATAAACCAAATATATTTTAACCATGAGCAAGGTAAAGAGCAGTATAATAGTGGATTAAATCCTAATTTTTGAGATGCAAAACCTCTTTTTAAAAAGTTAACATTGTAATGATCTAGAAGAATAGTGAACAAAATCATAATAAATGCATGAAGATAACTGCAAGTGTATGATAAACTCACAAGTCTAATTTTTTTTTCTAAATATTATTTTCATTGATTTTCAGACATTATTGCATATTGATAACATTGTTTAACTTCTTTTCCTTACAGAATACAATTAATGTATTCAAAAACAAATAAAACATTAAAAAAATTAATAAAGGTATAAATTATCTCTTTCAATAGAGTTCATCTTTGAAAAAACATCTCACACTAAATCGATAGAACCCAGCTTCGCCAGACCTTCCAAAGAAAAGTAACAGCATCTTCTGAACCACATAAAATAATTGCAAAGGTAAGTTCTTTTAAAAATACAATAAAAAAATTAAATTAACACCTTTTTCTCCAAAATGACCAACATACCTCTAAATCAATATAAATAAACCAAAGCTACATCCTTTTCTCTTTCAGCATAACATTTTCAACTTTGCAAAGACCAACTTCAAGAACAAGAGAACAACTTAAAGCAAAGTCAACCAATCCTAAAGGTAAATTCATCTTAAAGAAATGCAAAAATGTATTATTTTTTTTTCAACAGGAAGAATTAAAAATTACAAAATGAAACAAGCAGAGCAGATAATCATCAATAAATGTACCACTTTGTTTTTAAATAATAATCTCTGTAAATAGATTAAAACTTACAATGTTTTCCTACATTTTCTTTTCATTCAGATAATGTCAACAAACAAGACAGCTCATTACATTGCAGCAAGCAAGGGAAAGAGCCTCCTAATGCATGCAGTTTACATTTATTGCAAGGAGAGACTAACAGAACCAAGGTGTCATTGGAGGTGTGTGCAATACTATTCAACCCATTGCATAGGCAGAGCGGTTACTCTGGGTGACTCTGTTTTAAAAACCACAGACCATAACCATTCTGCCTCTGCAATGGAGATTGAGGTGAGAGAAAAAAAAGAGGAGTTGGCCTAACGGCTAGGGCGCTCGACCTCGGACCTGGGGATCTGGGTTCGAGTCTCGGTAACGACGCCAAAACTTCCTGTGATTCTGGGCAAATCACTTAATCTCCCCGTGCCTAAAATGAAAGTAACTGGAAACTTAAAAAATGTAACGTAACTGGAAAAATATGTAAAGCGCTCTGATACCTGATTCGGTTCGGGTCTAGTTCGCGCTATATAAAACTCTGCCCAAAAAAAAAAAAAAAAAAATGAAATGAATGAAATTGCAAGCACCTCCAATGACTCCTGTGGTTAAATTTTGAGGAAGGTTGCACAACATGTCCCAAGTCAAGTTGCTAGCAGTATGCCCATTATACCCAATCTGAGAAGAATTATACAACGCAAAAAACAGGCAAGTAACCCACAAAGAGTCACACCACAAACCTTCTTCAACATTCTTATTTCTCCTGATCTCTCTGTATCTCTTTCTAATGAACCCTTTGTACTGCATGACAACGAAAACCCTCTGAAACGAATAATCATCTTTAGCACACCACGTAATCTAGCTAAGTTGGAGAATAGTGATCTTTGGATGATGGATGGGACGTTTAAATGCACGCCCCATCCTTTCACCCAAATATACACTATTCATGCCAAAATTAATAATACAGTAGTCCCCTTGGTATACAGTTTGCTACCTGATAAACCAACCACAACTTACACTGAACTTTTAACAGTGTTAAAATCCAAAACATCCAACAAAAGTCCTAGGAAAAATATTATTGATTTTTAATTTGCATTGATTAATGTTATTTCCAAAACGTACATGGATACCCAAATTCAAGGATGTTTTTTCCACTTTTCCCAGGCATTTCCCAGGCATTTTGGTGTAAGGTACTACAAACATCCTTAGTTGTGGATTATGTATCGGATAGCAAAGTGCAATTTAAACTAAAAAAACGAAGTGCACTTTGCTTTGTTCCTCCTAATAGTGTAGACCAGTGCTACACTGCAATTACTGAATCTGACTTTTACACTACAAGCAAAGAAAAATTGGCACCCGTACTAAATTATTTTGAAGACACCTGGATTGGGCATCTAAGCAGGTCGGGTCACAGGAGGAAGCTACGTTTCCATGTGGAGTGGTGGAACTGCTACTCGAGCTGCTTAGAAGAAGGAGCAAAGATAAACAATGCCATGGAGGGATGGCACAATGCCTTCAACCACACAATTGGCAAAGCTCACCCAAACTTTTATCATTTTTGGGAAACTTTGAGGAAGGAGCAAAGCGTCCAAGAAATGAGAATATCTCAAGCATTAACAGGTAGTCTAAACCCACGAATAAGCAAATAATCTAAAGAAATGTCAGAAAGACTATTGGCAACTTTACAACAGTTTTTGTGTGTGGCTTCAGACTACCTGGATAATGTTGCTCATATTCTACATTACTAATACTCACTGCACTTTTACTTTCCTGTTTTCCCTAAATTGAACAACTCCAAAAATGTGGCATTTTTTTAAACAATATAAACAATTTGTAAGTCGGGTCAACTTACCTTAGATGTTTTCTTTTTCCAAGTCTTTAACTTTCCAATCCATAAAAATTTTATCCATGTTTGAATTTTTCCAAATACAAATCCACATGCGAAAAACCTTGTTTTATTCCACATCTTCTATAATATCCTTTTTTATTGGATAAAACAAAGCCATTTCCCAAAATTGGTAGTCCATTCCAAAAATCCAAACAAAGGAAAAAGGTTGATTTCCAAACATCCAATCCAAAAGTATTTCTTCTCCTGCTCTACAATGTTTGTTTTCCAAAATTTCCCCGATTACGAACCTTCTCCAATATTTTTACAAAAATCCAATCCTTCCGATTCCACCATCCAAAGAAATAAAAAAACAATCCAAAAATGCGTTGAAGTCATCCGGAAATCTCAAAAATATTCCATTTCACGAAAATCGATCTTCTTTGTCCGCATTTAAAAATTCAATTACTTTTTGCACTTTTTCAAATTATTTACAGTATTTACAATTAAATATCCTTTCTAAATACTCATTTTTAAACACAAATATTTTTTAAAGGTAAACACGTGACCCGACGTGGGCGTACATTAACAACATGTTTGGTGACATTTCACGATTAAACATTATAAACACCATATTTACATCTTAAAACCTCCCACGTCTCCTTTTGCAATAAATTTCACTCATGCAATATAGAATTTAACTTTTTAAAAGTATCTTACCTGAGCGCAGATCTCCCAAACTTCAGCTCTGTCCGGCGACGCTCTTCAAAATGGCAGCCTTCAAGTTTCAAAACATCATCTGGAGCAACAAAAAATTAAAAAGGACAATTTCATTTTTACTTATATTTAACATACTATTCATATTAAAGTGTTTTTAATCGAATAAAACTTTTTTTTTACTTTTGAATACATTATAAAGTTATAATAAATAAATATTTTGTAATAAAATAATATTATTATTAAAAAAATAAACACAGTCTGCATTATTATTTCTCTTTTTTAACTAATACATTATTATTTAATTACTACTTTCAAAACTATGTAATTTTGTATATAAAAATTGTCTTACCTTTTAGCTGCTCCATCAGGCTTCTATTTACTCCCGCGATCCAGTGAAAATGAACTTCAATAACATAGACCCGGCAATATCCTTGCTAACTATTGAAATAAAAGGACATTTTCTCCCATTCACTTCAGTGTAAAAGCGTGGGAAAAGATATCTTTATTCCTATTTAGATTAATTTACTAAAATATAATATTTTTTTTGAAATTATAAATTACTGTTAAAATATATTTTACAAGTTTTAATGCAAATAAAATCTTTTTAAATGCATGGTAATTGTTTTTAAATATTTTCTTTAAATTAAATGAATGTATTGTTTAGTTTATATTTTAAAATGCTTAAAAAAACATATTTTTTTTGTCAAATCTGTTTTATTAGCATTTTCCAAAAAAGTACTTTACATATCACATTGGATGCATCAACAATGCGGGCACGATGGCATAGACATATTAGTCATACAAGCACGAGCACAACAAGCTATCATGCTATGGGTCCAATGTTCAAGGCGTGCAACAAGGAAGTCATGGAATATTCGCCCCAGGCTGGTTGAACCATGATGCCCTTGTCCAAATGTGCACTCTGGGACTGTGCATAATAACCAGCATGCTGGATTTGTGCCCAATCTTGTGATTCAGGGAGAACCCCCCCTGCTTGGGCTTACAAACAGATGATGTGTTTCAGGAAAGAAAATGAGAAAACTTTAACAGCAGCGGTAAACCCTTATTCAAACTCCAACCCGGGCCCTCAACCCCCCGCCCCCATCCCCAGAAAATTTGCGCGCCCTCAGGCCTCGACTATGTTTACGTGTTTGCTCTCGTGTTTCAGAGCTTAAAAAAACATCTTGAAACCAAAATTAATTCACAAATATAAAATATTTTTGAACATAAATGAAAAAAAATGTATTTGCATTTTATTAATTAATATTTGTAGTTTTTTTATTATTACTACTATTATTACTCCTAGTAAAGTGCATCTATAGGGTAAGTGCAAGATAGTGAAGGGGTCATAATTTCTATTCTAACTCCAGGGTGGTGCATCTGTAAGGTAAGTGCAGGGCAGAGTAGGAGTAATAATTACTATTCTAACTCCAGGGGGGTGCATCTGTAGGGTAAGTCCTGGATAGTGTAGGAGTAATAATTACTATTCTACCACCAGGGTGGTGCAACTGTAAGGTAAGTGCACGATAGAGTAGGGGTAATAATTACTATTCTAACTCCATGGGGGTGCATCTGTAAGTTAAGTGCAGGATAGAGTAGTAGTAATGATTCATCTGTAAGTGAAGTTCAGGATAGAGTAGGAGTTATAATTACCATTCTAACTCCAGGGGGGTGCATCTGTAGGGTAAGTGCTGGATAGTGTAGGATTAATAAATACTATTCTAACTCCAGGGGGGTGCATCTGTGAGGTAAGTGCAGGATAGAGTAGGAGTAATATTTACTATTCTAACTCCAGGGTGGTGCATCTGTAAGGAAAGTGCAGGATAGAGAACGAGTAATAATTACTATTCTAACTCCAAGGGGTGCATCACTAGGGTAATTGGGGTGCATCTGTGGGGTAAGTGCTAGATAGTATAGGAAAATAATTACTATTCCAACTCCGAGGGGGTGCATCTGTAGGGTAAGTGCTGGATAGCGTTGGAGTAATAATTACTATTTTAACTCCAGGGAGGGTGCATCTGTAAGGTAAGTGCAGGATTGAGTAGGAGTAATAATTATGATTCTAAATCCAGGGTGGTGCATCTGTAAGGTAAGTGCAGGATAGAGTAGGAGTAATAATTACTATTCTAATTCCAGGGGGAGTGCATCTGTAGGGTAAGTGCTGGATAGTGTAGGATTAATAATTACTATTCTAACTCCAGGGGGTTTATCTTTAAGGTAAGTGCAGGATAGAGTAGGATAGAGTAGGAGTAATAATTACTTTTCTAACTCCATGGGGTGCATCTGTAGGGTAAGTGCTGGATAGTGTAGGAGTAAAAATTACTATTCTAACTCCAGGGTGGTGCATCTGTAAGGTAAGTGCAGGATAGAGTAAGAGTAATAATTACTAACCTAACTCCAGGGGGTGCATCACTGGGGTAATTGCAGCACAGCGTTGGATTAATAATTACTATTCTAACTCCAGGGCGGTGCACCTGTATGGTAATTGCAGGATAGTGTTGGATTATTAATTACTATTCTAACTCCAGGGGGTTGAATCTGTAGGGTAAGTGCTGGATCGTATAGGAGTAATAATTACTATCCTAACTCCAGGGAGGGTGCATCTGTAAGGTAAGTGCAGGATAGTTTGGGATTAATAATTACTATTCTAACTCCAGGGGGTGCATCTGTAGGGTAAGTGCTGGATAGTGTAGGAGTAATATTTACTATTTTAACTCCAGTGGGGGTGCATCACTAGGGTAATTGAGGGATAGAGTAGGAGTATTAATTACAATTCTACCTCCAGGGGGGTGCATGTGTAGGGTAATTGCATGATAGTGTAGGATTAATAATTACTATTCTAACTCCAGGGGGGTGCATCTGTAGGGTAAGTGCTGGATAGTGTAGGAGTAATAAAAAATACTATTCTTACTCCAGGGGGATGAATCTGTAAGGTAAGTGCAGGATAGAGTAGGGCTAATATTTACTATTCTAACTCCATGGGGGTGCATCTGCAGGGTACGTGCTGGGTAGTGTAGGAGTAATAATTACTATTCTAACTCCAGGCGGTGCATCTGTGGAGTAATTGCAGGATAGTGTAGAAGTAATAATTACTATTCTAACTCCAGGGGGGTGCATCTGTAGGGTAAGTACTGGATAGTGTAGGAGTAATAATTATTATGCTAACTCCAAGGGGGGTGCCTCTGTAGGGTAAGTACTGGATGGTGTAGGAGTAATAATTACTATTCTAACTCCAGGGAGGTGCATCTGTAGGGTATGTGCTGGATAGTGTAGGAGTAATAATTACTATTCTAACTCCATGGAGGTGAATCTGTAAGTTAAGTGCAGGATAGAGTGGTAGTAATGATTCATCTGTAAGTTAAGTACAGGATAGAGTAGAAGTAATAATTACTATTCTAAATCCAGGGGGGTGCATCTGTAGGGTAAGTGCTGGATAGTGTAGGATTAATAAATACTATTCTAACTCCAGGGGGTGCATCTGTAAGATAAGTGCAGGATAGAGTAGGAGTAATAATTACTATTCTAACTCCAGGGGGGTTTATCTGTAAGGTAAGTGCAGGATAGAGTAGGAGTAACAATTAATATTCTAACTCAATGGGGGTGCATCTGTAGGGTAAGTGCTGGATAGTGTAGGAGTATTAATTACTATTCTAACTCCAGGGTGGTGCATCTACAAAGGTAAGTGCAGGATAGAGTAGGAGTAATAATTACTATTCTACCTCCAGGGAGGTGCATCTGTAGGGTAATTGCAGGATAGTGTAGGAGTAATAATTACTATTCTAACTCCAGGGGGGTGCGTCTGTAGGGTAAGTGCTGGATTGTGTAGGAGTAATAATTACTATTCTAACTCCAGGGGAGTGAATCTGTAAGGTAAGTGCAGGATAGAGTAGGGGTAATAATTACTATTCTAACTCCATGGGGGTGTATCTGTAGGGAAAGTCCTGGAAAGTGTAGGAGTAATAATTACTATTCTAACTCCAGGGGGGTACATCTGTAGGGTAATTGCAGGACACTGTAGAAGTAATAATTAGTATTCAAACTCCAGGGGGGTGCATTTGTAGGGGAAGTGCTGGATAGTGTAGGAGTAATAATTACTATTCGAACTCTAGGGGTGTGTATCTGTAGGGTAAGTGCTGGATAGTGTAGGAGTAATATTTACTATTCTAACTCCATGGGGGTGCATCTGTAAGTTAAGTGCAGGATAGAGTAGTAGTAATGATTCATCTGTAAGTTAAGTACAGGATAGAGTAGGAGTAATAATTACTATTCTAACTCCATGGGGGTGCAGGATAGTGTAAGAGTAATAATTACTGAATAGGAGTAACAATTACTTTTGTAACATATTAAAATAATCCCAAAAAAATGACAATTTATTTTAAAAAAACTTACCCATACTTACGTTGTAATGGCATGCAATGTAATAACATCTGCATGTAATGGCTTGCGTTGTAATAATTTGCGTTGAAAAAGAACTTGCTTTGTAAAAGTTTTGTTGTAATGGTATTGCGTTGTAATTCCTGCGTTGTGAAGGGTGTTCCCCTCTTGACTGGGGGTGAATGTATGATTTGTTCAGCATTCCGTCCATCATTTGTATGTGTAGCACGTAACACAGGCCTTGGCAGTGCACCCTAACTATAATTATTGCAACACACCTTACTACCAGGACTACCAGTAATTTGTGGGTGCGCAGGTATTTCGTGGATGGGCAATTTACACTCACTAGTGTGCGGCCCTTGTAATCAGGGCGTTTGTGTATATAGCAAAACAATTTCTCACATTGGCATCGTACAGATTAAATTAAGGATAGCATTGTGGAATGTTAAACCTGTAAAACTTTCTACAAAGAATAAAGGTGGAATATATTTTCTGCTTTTTATACTGAAAATACATGTTTTTCTGCTTCTCAGTTTTAGAAGATATTTGTGGAATCTCTGCACTTACCATGACTATCCGCCAATATATTCGTCCGATGGTGCAAAATGAATTGAATAACAGCAGTGCTCGCTCTTGTGACAGGCTGATAAATGTCCCCATTTCTGCCATTTTCCTACGGCCCTCTGGGACGCTGTTTACTGGCATACCAGGCACATATGATTCTGCAGGGATGAGTGTTCAGACAGCCTATTTTGTCAGCCGCCTCTTATTTTTTACGCCAATATTAAAACATGTCCATTTTACCTAGCTTTTAGGAAAATAATTGTGTGTGTTTTGTTTGAATATCAAATCTGAGCCAGAGGCCGCCACGAGTGAATAAGGCAAGCGCCACGCACAGAATATAAAAATAATTATAACATACGTGCAGTTTCGCACTTTGTCATCAGGCCTGTTTGGGTTGAAAGACAATCAGCAAATGATAATAAGACCTGTCTATAAAGCGTGACTGTCTGATTTGCTGCTCGTAGAATCTAAGGTGAAAGTAATTTCACATGCAGCGCACAGAGCCAAAGAAGAGATGGAACAGGCCGAGCTGCCAGTCATGGCCATGAATCAATGAGTGTGCTTCCACAGAGCCGGCCTGCAGCATGGAATGAATGGTGATTTCGCTTATCCTGCAGGATCAAACAGCAGCCTCAAAAGAAAGGTTCCAGCTAAACAAACAGCAGTGTACAAATAGCAGGGGGCACCGGTACAGTTCAAATGAAAAGATGTCTGGGAGTTAATAAGGCGAATAAAGCTTTTCCACTGCTCAGGTGCCCCAACCTTCTAGATTTTCCCTTCTAAAGACAACCTTTCAGATCTACCTCACACTGGCTGGCATCATAAGCAGACAAGGTAACAAATGGGTCTTTTATGAGTGACGCAAGGTCCCACTGTGTTCTGCCTAGCAGGGCGCCAAAGTGTGCTGTTACGTGCGGCTCGGCCTCTGGAGGCTGCGGATACACTCCTTAAAGAAGCAACAATTATGGGTCAAGCCAAATCGCACGCTCATGAGTCACGAGCGGGAATCGCAGCCCTTCCTCTCGACCTGGAATAGTTCGCCATGACACACAGATGTATGCAGCGAGCGAAAAACGTGAAGCGATTATAGTGTGAAATTCGAGAGACGGCACGACAAAATGATCAACTATGCTGTTCTGTGCCTCACGTTGGGCTGTCAAAAGCGCTGCTCCCTATTGTGTCTAAACAAACATATGTGCGCCCTCTGGAGATCGTAAATCTGCGTCATTGTTAGTCAGTCGGTGAATGAAACTAGGACAGCAACATTTAGAATGACAGTTATATAAAAGACGCCTGACTCGCCCTATTTTAATGCCACAAAGATGGAGTGATTAATAAAGCCCACATAAAATATTATTATTAAGAGCATGTACTGTGCTGGTTTTTGATGATTCGGGAACACGCTGTATAATAAGATATAGCAAAGGCTTTAATTTGACGCATATTTTGCTATGAAAATCTGTTTTTCAATACCGGAATTCTTAATTTTAGATTGCAAGATGCTCTATTAACTCAGTAGATCAAAGCCAATTTAGGGAAACATTCTGGGGCATATTATCAAGGGGGTTTATCTCCGCTTTTTTGGCTTTAAAAGCCAAGAAAGCGGAGATAAAATTATCTCCCTATTACCAAGCTGTCGCTAACACCAGTTAGTGACAGCTAATAGGAGATAGCGACCATCTTGGGCCCCGCTTTGCATGTCAGTGATATTTATCACTAATGACATGCAAAGTGGGCGTGCCAAGATGTTAGCGACTGGAAACAGTCGCTAACATCGCTATCTCCTATTACCAACTTTTGGAGATATTCGCGCTAAGCGCGAATATCTCCAAAAGCTAACACCTGCCCTGAGCAGTTCTTCACCATGTTATCCAATGGGAGGTGGATAACATGGCTAAGAGCATTTGCTCGATAATGCATGAATATCGCTGACTTTTCAGCGATATTCATGCATTGCGGCCGTTTTTTATCGCATTTGCGATAAACCTTGCTAATAGCAAGGTTTATCTGCGATAAAAATCGACGATCTGCGGCGATAATTTTTGTCTCTAAACAAGTTAGAGACAAAAATTATCACTAGTTGTTGGTAATATGCCCCTCTATTAGCTTGCTTGTGACTTTCTGCAAGTATCTGTACAGATTTAGGGCCTGATTACCATACAGGCAGATGGAATACACCGTCAAAAACGTAAGGGATATCCCATCAGCTGTATTCCGAGTTTCATACGAAATACTGGAATTGTAAATTGGCAGACATGATGTGCCTCACATTCGTGAGGGAATAACCCTGACCGCACCACCAAGATCATAATCAGGTCCTTTGGCTTGGATATGTTATCATAAAGTGGCTGGTGATCTCACTCAAGGAAATTTGCAACAGCAATAAATTGCAACAAAACTGGTGGAGCACATTTAAGCAGAAAGGTTGCAGTTGAGGTACAGCCGCCCCACAAACGCATTACATAGCACAGTACCAGAAAATGCAATCCGGTACAGCAAGCTACCATCACAACAACACTATAGCAAATTCACAACAGTACATACATACAATACAACACAATGCAACAAAGCACGCAGAATAATACCTCAACTCAAAACAACACATAATTATATTGTGTAAGGTTGTGTCCTGTTTTTTATGTATTGCACACATGGGGGGAATTTACTCTCATTTTCATAATCGTTCTTGTTCATAATCACAATATTGCCCTCCTGATCTGCTTCCCTGATCATGATGGTTTTGTCTAGTTTCTAAATCATAGGTGTGACAAGAAGGAAAATATTGTCAGCCAGACAGGTATGCTCTTTCCTCGGTCGAAGTGGATTCAATGAAGTATTTCCCACAGTGGTTTTTTAACACACATCAGGATGGTTGCAGAGTTTGAATTGTGGCATTAAGAATATTATTGGCACCACACTCTTAGACATATAAATATAAGAAATACCGGGGTTATCTCATATAACAAATGTTGTTCACTCTACCGATCACAATGTAATAACTAGAATTGCTTTTGTGCATAGGTTTCCACTCCTTGAAAGTTGAAATGGCATGTTTATTTATATTGGAGTGATATGTCACAGTGGTGTAATGTTGTCCACCACGTGTTTTAAGGACTGTTTCTCACAATTGAATGTATACCCATATGTGAAAACGGACATATTCAATTTTTGTAGTCCTGAAGAAATCAAGGGGTATTCCCCTAATGACGAAACACGTGTTGGCTGGGCGCAGAAAATTAAAGACAAAGACCAAGAAGAAGTTCTCTGAGTTATCATTAGAAATAGATTGTTTATTTCATTCAACGTGTGCGAAGGATTGGAGTTTATGTTTTTTGTTGTGTTTTATTTCTATTATTTGTTGTTTTTCACTGTTTCAGCAATTACATTCAGGAAAAGTATGGAGGGATAACTATGCTGCTGTTGTTAGGCATATTGTTAACTTTTTATCTTTGTTATAACTATTTATATTTTTTAAGTGTTTATTCTGCCTGTTACTCTTGTTTTATACTGTTCATATAATCTCTCGTTTCACAAATGGAATGGATCACTTGTTTTTTAATTGTATGCTTATGAATTGTGCTTTTATGATTGTAATGCTAACAATCGAATAAAGTTATTTGAACTTGAACACTGTTTCATGGTTGGGCTTTTGTTGTGTTGCTTTATGATGCACTGTAGTTTTGTACAATCAATCACTCTGGATTTGTAATGCGAGGCTAGTTATCCATGAGGGTATCCAGGCTCTGCGAGTGCTGCTGCAGGAGGCTCAGTTGAACATCGAGGTCTTGAGTCCTTTTCTGAACTCGAGCATAGAGGAGGAGGTCTGTAGGTGGAGTGTGAGGTCTTTCCAGGCCTTTGGGGTGAGGTAGGTGAAGAAGCGTCCTCCACTGTTGCTGAGGCACATGAAAGTGTATGGGCGAGGCAGAGGGAGGTGGGGCGTAGGTGTCTGGAGGGAAGGTGAAAGTTAACTTGATGGTTGATGTACTCTGGTGCCTGGTTGTTGAGGGCTTTGAAGGTAAGGATCAGCATCTTGAACTGGCATCTCTTCTGAATGGGTAGTTAGTAGAGATTCTTGAGGTGGAGGTTATGTTCCTGCTCCTTTAGCTGATATTGTATTTCTGGGTTGTTGTTCTAAATGTTTTTATTGGTTTGCAATAGTTTTAATAAACAGAGCAATAATAAACATACTTATTTTCTTACTTACTTACTACCAGCACAGTGGATTCAGAGGAACTAACGCAACTCCTCTGCTGGGCAGTGCAAACCCAAGCAGAAACAATGCATTTCTGCTGAATTGGACCAGTCACAAAGACCCTGTAGGATGGTGGAACATTATGTGG
This sequence comes from Lissotriton helveticus, assembly GCF_964261635.1. Classification (NCBI taxonomy): domain Eukaryota; kingdom Metazoa; phylum Chordata; class Amphibia; order Caudata; family Salamandridae; genus Lissotriton; species Lissotriton helveticus. Next base: position 980,751,473 of record NC_136067.1, on the reverse strand, counting down.
TGATGTTGGTTAGACTTCACCATGCAATAATATCACAAACCCCATAGATGGTCCTTGGATTCACACTAATATATTGTTAGACCAGTCCAGGGAGAGTGACAAAGAGCATTCAGGCTTTACTAGAGGAACATGTGTTCATGTATTAAGCATTACCAAGTACCAACATGGACGATAATTAATTAACATGACTTAATGAAAACCAGACACCAATTTCTAAAAATAAAATTGATTTTATCTTAATTTAGACACCAAAATGAACAAAATAGCATACATATAACCTGAGTTATGTATTTTAGAAGAAAACATAAATCACAGCATTTCAATATGCAGAATTTTTGCATTGTGGTCAATGAGAAAAAGTGGCAGTGACAATCAGTGGAACCCATTGAGTAAAAATGTGATGCGGGTCCCAGGACCAGGCAACAACTAGTTTAATTTTAACTGGCCTATACAACCTGAGCGCTGGGTTGTCCTGGCTCTCCTTGGTGCTTAAAGGCTTAGGCCGTGCTGGCTTGCTGGGGAAAAAACTGATGAAAATACTTGATAATGGGGCCACAGGCACCGTCGGTTGAAGGTGTTGCACAGTTCCCCCTTGATGCAATGTCAAGTGCAGGGGTGGATTGCAGGACAAGTGTCAGACAAGCCTTGGCAGCAGTAACACACAGCAGATGAATACTTCGACATCTGGTGGCCCTGAGGAACATGGTAGCTCGCCTGAAACTATGTGGAAGGTAGGACTACAGTTCCCATAATGAACTAGACCATCTCGATTTGGGTAAACCTTTCGAAGGCCCGATGGGCAGCGATTTGTTGGATTGGAAGCATTGATTTACCGGCAGTTGAGTCTTCAACTTAAACTTATGGCCAGATCTAACATTTTTTCATGCAGCACAATGCAGCAAGTCAACTTGCTGCGCAGTGCTGTGTGAAAGGGAGACAGCAGGAATCTGCCATATCTATCAAGATATGGCGCATTCCTGTCCTCTGCCTGTGCTGGTGCACACTCTGCAACTTAGCGCCAATGCAGGCACCCTTGAACCAAAGCAGAAGGGTGACTGCATTATAGACAAAATTGGTTTTGTGCAGAAAGGGACACCTTCCTGCACAAAACCTATACTAAAAGGCATTTTCCTCTTTCTAAGTATCCTACAAAATAAGCAATCTTAGAAAAAGCAAAAACAAGGAGAAAAAAAGATGTTTCATTGTTGTGCCTCTTGTGGGACGGTCTACAATTCTGATGCATTCCCAGGTCTACCGATGTTGGTAAATTCAAGAATGCTACATAATACATGGTTGGATGTGTGGAAACACCCACACTCCACCAATGTAATGCCCTCACCACGCTGAGCAACTCAAGGCAGCAACTTGCACTGCCTTGTGTTACTCCAGATTTATGAAGCCATGGAAGGCCACACAAGTTTGTCCTTGAGTGGGTTGGTAAATCTCATTCTAGGTTTTGCATCACCCTGGGTCCCCTGGTATGACACAAGGGTGATGCAAAACCTTAAAAAATCTGGGCCTTAGTTCATTCACTCACTCATTGTTTCATGAGTCTGTGCTCACAAGACTAGGAGCTACATCAAAGGAAGTGACGACTGTGAGCACCATTGTAAGACATGAAGGCCCTTATTTACAAACATTTAGTGCTGGGTTTGCATCACAAACAAATGACACAAACCAGCACAAAATGCTGCTTTGCATTACTCTGGTCAAGCAGGCATTCCATGGGTAGTACAAAGGCATTCCCATGCAACCACCCATTGGTGTTTTACGCAAAACCCTATCTACTTACATTAATGGACAGTGTTTTATACCACAAAAACAGTGCCACTGTGAAACAGTCATTAAAAGGTGAAATTATTTCATTTCTCCTAACTTTTCCCACTGTGCAGCACACATCCAAAGTGGGGAAAAGTTTTAAAGTTAGCATAAGCAAAATTATTTTGGACCAATCTTTTTCTTTGATTGGATTGCCTCTATTAAACTAATAGGGGACAGTTTATTTAATTTCTTTGAACAAAAGTCTCTGAGTTGAAGATATTTAAAAAAGCTGACGTGGGATATTTGATATTTACTATTCAAATCAGAGAAGGCTCTGAACGTTCCATCTATCTCTAACAGATCTCCAATTCGAGCCACTCCTTTCCTGTTCCATTCCTTGGCCACATGGTCCCAGAATATAGAGGGAAGTATCTTCTTTGCTGAAAACGGGGTATAATAAGTAATTTTCTCAATTTTTATTAAGGACCTGATTTTTCTCCACACTTTATAAACTGATTCAATCACCTTAAATCTGGTATGCTTGTAGTAATTACCTTCCAACTCTTTTAATAAGCAACCCTTTGAATGTTCTCCCAGTAGTAAGTAAAAAATTGAAGGGGACTCTGCTGGATCCTCTATTTGTTCTCCAGTGAATAGAATTCGCATTCTTTGTAAGAAACACACATAATAATAAAGTAAGAAATCCGGTATCCCCCGCCCTCCTCTCTCTATCGGGAGTGTAAGCCATTTCATCGCACGCCTTGTTTTCCCGGGTGCCCATAGAAATTTTGTACATAAAGATTGCAGTTTAAATATATGACTGGTAGGAATTTCTAGGGGAATACTACGAAATATATAAAGTATTTTGGGTAATACAATCATCTTAATGATATTCCCTCTTCCAATTATGGAAAATTGAAGTCGCCCCCACCTATCTAAAGATTGCTGAATTTGATGTGATATATTGGCCCAGTTAGATTCCACAATCTCTTTTGTATGTGATTTTATGATAATTCCTAAATATGTCACCTCAGATGTTACCCTATTATCATTAAATTGATTGCTGTCTGAACAAAGTATCTGCTTTTTCGACGCGTTCAGTTTGTAACCAGAACTGTTTCCAAACTCAATAGCTAGCCGTTCTATCTCTATAATTGCCTGATTGGGATCAGTAGTGACTATGGCTATATCGTCCGCATAAGCGAATATAGAATGGGGTATATTGGCAACAACGAATGGTTTATTATAAGGTGATTCTAGTAGTTTATTTAAAAAAGGATTAATGAATAACGCAAAAAGAAGTGGAGAACAGGGACAGCCCTGTCGAGTGCCTCTTGTAATGGTTATTCTTTCTGACTTTTGACCCATAACAGTAACTCTCGCGTTAGGTGATCGATACAAAACCTTGATTGCTCTTGCAAAATTTGTGCCGAATCCCATTCTATCCAAAACATCCCACATATAAGCCCATTCTACGCGATCGGGGAAAAAGATTGGTCTAATATATCGGCTATTAGTTGAATACAAACCTGACGACTTGGATAAATATAACACTTTTTGGCAGGCCCAGCTGGAAGAAAATGGTTGGAATATCTTGGATACTATTTTGATGGCCAAAGAGCTATGCTTGTCAGCTGTCAGCTAATATGAAGGCTCAGGTATACAAAACTTTGTTCAGACTATACTATACTCCCAAACGAATGGCCACATGGGGCCCACAATACGATGGGAAGTGCTTTCGCTGTAAAGGGGAAGAGGCAGATATTATGCATATTTTTTATAATTTTTCCAAATTGCGGTCATTCATTTCTAATATAGAAAGATTCATTACTGAAGTTATTCATTATCCTATAAAAATTTCACCAGCCCTTATGTTAACTGGGGTGAGCCAATCTATTAATGATAATGCGGATTTGTGTAAATGTAAGAATTTTTTGTTTGTATTAATGATTATTACCCGGCTTTGTATTGCTACTGAATGGCTACAACCGGAAGCACCTACATTTGAGTTTTGGAGAAGAAAATGATTTAATATTTATGAATTAGAGTGGAATTTATATGTGTTAAAAGGGGCAAGAAAAAAAAAGATTGGTTTATCGACATGGGGGCTCTTAAAGAATATATAGAGAAATAATTTCTGAGTTTTTTATAATGTTTTGAAATGAATTGATGTACGTGAAGAATGTATTTTGTTATTTTGACCGAACCGAGGCAATAAAATAAAATAAATTTGAAAAAAAAGCAAAATTATTTTGTACGCAAAGGGTACTCTTTCAATACTAAACCTATGCATGACTCACGCACACATCCTTGCACTTTGGTGCAAAGGCGTGTGCGCGGCTATATGCAGACTGATTGTGCGACAGTGCTTGGCAGAGAGTAGGATAGTGCCATATCTTTGTAAATATAGCATATTTCTGCTTTCACTCTGACAACTTTGGGTGCTGCTCATTTTTCCATGACATATTTATAAATCTCGCCTGTAGTTGACGGATTGGTGTCTTATATATATTTTTTAGATACTGAAAAATGTGTGCTTGCCACAGGAACTTTGAAGGCATATGTTGCTATCAGGTGGAATTTTAGCAGCATTTCTTGGGACGTCTGTAATAAACACATTAGTCTAACGCAATAACATGCACAAAACATACACACACAATTAAACCACAACTAGCACAGCAGAACAAAACAGTCAAAACTTTACTTAAGCGAAACAACCACAGTACAGCTCAATGCCATATTACAATATTGCAGCATAAAAAACAAAGGAGCCCCAAAAAGAATAGAATACATCTCCTCTACAAGAAATATGGACATTCTTGTATCACTGCAACACCCCCAGAATCCTGCTTTCATAATGAGTTGGTAAAAGATGATTGCACCAAGCACTCCCAAAGTAAAGCTTACCACCAAGGGCATGAAAAGAACCAGCTACAATTTGTTTTGATGAGGCCCCATGCGCTACTTTTCGTCCTGAAGGAATATAGCTCATTGAGAGTTAGGCCTATGATTCTGGTAACAATCTGAGTGACATTTCACCAATGTGCGTACCTACTTCTTCATAACAATCGTAATTAATAATTGCACAATGCGACAGACAAGCCTTGGCAGCAGTAAACCCAGCAGATGAATACTTCAACATCTGGTGGTGGAATGCACAATGCGATGTGAATTCGGAGTCTCTTGAACTTCATGCACAACAAACAAATCTAAAATAGAATAAAAAAACATGGGTAGCCTAAAAACTGACATTTTTAACAACAGAAAGTATTTTTGATGTTCGAAATACACTCACTTGCACAAAACAATAACAAAGCTGTGTGAAAGAAATCAGAATTGTGTAGATGTTCCCATTGTTGGTTTATCGAGAAAAGGTACTGTCAATCAGAATGAACCCTCGTTAAAATAATGGTTATTTAAAAAGTAACAAGGCATACAAAAAATGACCCCCTAACAAGTCATCACTATTTGCAAAGGAAATACAGAATGTGGAAAAATAATGTGATTGGCAGCATGCAGGGAATAGATTGTGCTTTCTTTGTCTTTTTCCTCGTTAGTCTTTTCTGGTTGTAGACCCTAAGTGTGTCTCATACTGTTTGCCCCATTGATTATTATTATTTTTTTTTTAACAATTTCAACCAGTGAAATACTTTCTGAAATCAAAACTATACTTGTTTTTTCATCTGATGTCTAACTCTCAAGCAATTGTATTCTCAGTCCGAGCGTTTCAATTGTAAGCAATGCAGTTTCATGCGCTCATTTCATAGAATATGTATTTGACTTTTTTAGGTCTGTGTTGTCTAGATTTGCTTTATGTACCTAATAACGAGTCCACGTCATTTGCCATTTTGACATACGTTTAAAGATAAAGGAAAACAAAGCTTAATGATTATGAACAGGGAAGTATGTTTCAAGCTGGAAAAAGGGAACAAGGCTCTATGGATAAACATTTAGATATACGAAAATGTAAATGGGTTTAGAAGAAAGTATTTCTTAGGATAGGATGGGAATAATAATATTGACCATCTCAAAGTTGCAGATTTACTCTCACCCATTAAGATTGCGATAAGGAAGACAGTATTGGCTGATCATTTAGGCCCTCAATCATTATCAATGGTGAAAATGAAAGTCTCACCCAGGGGCGGCTCCTCCCTAGTGGCTGAGGAGCGTCACCCCACTGCCCAGCCCCAGCATAGGATCAATAAAATGATAATACCACAATGTGATAACAATTTAGTTATCGATGTCTGAGCCACAATGGAGTCCAAGAAATGAGTGTAGTGCAGGGCTGGGCATGACAGGGAGGAGGATTAGTGCATACGTATAAGTGTGCATGTCAGTTTAGCCGGCCTTCTTAGGCTGGCCAAACACAGATGTGCACTTATGTTTGTATAACCCAGGTGTGTTGCACAGCCTGATTGGAGAAAAACCACAGCTTCCCGGGCACTATCTGAGCAGCAAATAAGGCCACTCGTGCAAATACTGGCACTGTTCTCATGCTAGTTATAGCAAGAGAACAGCGTCTGGATTAGGTGAGAAGGCCCAGCCACTCCTGGACCAGACGAGAATAGCAACAAGGCGGCCGACAGCGTCAGTGGGAGTGGACCTGCAGGCAAGTCTTTTTATTTTTATTTTATTCCCCAACCCTCTAACCCGGTCACCCTACCACTTTAGATAGGTAGTAGCCGCCACTATTCTCACCCTAGGGAGGTTGATCTATGGAAAAATGTTAGCAAGTTCGTCTTTGACGGTATGGTTCTACTTCGACTATTAACCTTCAACTTAATACTGAGACATCTAACTGACCTCACGAGCTGGATGTCCATCTGGTACTGATAGCACATCTTCTGGCGGAGTCCTAAGCACTCTGGCATAAATTAGCTCACCCAAAAATTACCTGGCCATTGTGACAAAAGAGAGCAATAGTGGGGGATTAGACAACATATGATTCTAAGGCTCCTTTAAACCCAATGCAAGAGAGACAGAGAAAGTGTTACTTCTCTGTAGATGAACGTATTGATCTTTTAGAGGATGTTAGCAAATATCAGGGAAAACTTTATGGTCCACTTAACAGAAAACAACACGTATTTGGAGCAGAAAATGTAACATATAAGCAGAAATGATGTGTTTCATTTGATGTAGGCTCCATAAACTATACAAAATGTATGGAATAACTGCTGGTGGTTGGCAAAGGACAAAACTAATTAACATAGGGGCATATGTATCATCCGTTTTTTTAGTCGCAAATGCTGCACTTGCGACTAAAAATTCAGAAAATGTGATGTATGATTGAAATCGCATCTCAAAATTAAGGAATCACAAAATTTGTGATTCCTTAATTTTGCATTTTGCATCAGCATTTAAGGAATCGCAAATTGCGATTTCTTAAATGCTATGTATGGATCACCCAAGTTGTGCGATTTCTCATTAAGAAATCGCAATTTCTCTCACAAATGCGCTGTTTGCCATTTGTGAAGGTGCCATGTGGCACACATACATTGCCTTAGGGCATGTATGCGCGCCATATGCGCACACATGTGAATTTCAGGGGTGCATCAGGGTGTCCTTTTGACACCCTTGCACCCTTGAAATTATTCTCAATTTGCAATTCTCAAATTGCGATTCGCAAATTAAGAATAACTTCCCATTCATTCCTATGGGCCTCCTGGCCCATAGAAATTAATAGGAAAGTATTCCTTAATTGCGAATTCGCAATTTGCTAATCGCAACTAAGGAATATTAAGAAATCGCTAAAGAATTGCGATTTTTTACATGCATTCTTTTTGCAATTCTCAAATAGCGATTTCTAATAAATCGCTACTTGAGAATCGAAAATGAGGTTGTTGATACATATGGCCCATAGATATTTATCATTGTCTCAACACAAGCCACTCACCAGGATTAAGGAGAAGCAATTGATTTTATATGGTAATTTGGCAGTAATCATTTCCATATATTTATGCCGTACATTGAATGTATATATTAATAACAGTCACTGAATTAGAACTGGTGTTCCATTGAGTATCATTCAATGTAACAAAACATACACAATAACTGCTTATTAGACAATTATACTCATAAAAGTACAGACAGCAACATTCTGCGTTCAAAGACTGGGAGAAAGGACATCTGTTTGAGAAATCTTTTTGCTTTTTGGGATCAGTTTAACTGGTATCCTTCCCTTCATTGCCATACTGTGTAGTCTCGATTTCTATAAGATTAGTTAAAACTGACTTCACCCATTTGGCCTATTTATCTTTACAGTAAAGCCTTGGCACTTTGAGGCAGGAAAGGCATAAGAGATGTGAAGTTTAGAGGGCTACAGTGTATATTTAAGGCACCCACATGTTCAACTGAAAATGGCTCCTGGTTCACCAATGTGGACTAGCTGGCTGCAACTTAAAAATAATACAGTAAAATAAGTCAAATTAAAATGCTCTGCTGACTGCTTTGTTGTAAAACCCCATTTTGTAAATTAAAGTCACCTCAAGGCGCGCCATTCAACTCCTGGGTGCTTGGAATCTTTGCAACAGGTTGGATCCGGTAGACTCTGGGAGCTACTGAAAGGTGAGCTTGACTTCTACTATTCTGAATAGAGAATTTTGGAAGGGTTACAGCAGTACTGCCAAAACATTTTAGAACCCACAACCTACTTTTTAATATGATAAACGTTTGAAACCTAATGAGCATTAAAGGACATGAGGCGGCGTTTTGTTGATTAAACTACAGCATTGCTTCGTAGCACATTGCTATTAATAGACTATTGTGTCGCTGTCTAGTCCTCCGTCATTACGTGATGCCTGCGAGGCACGCCGGGAGTGATGTGTCATGGAGGACGGCCATTCCACGACAGCGGCTCGAGGGACAAGTCGGCTCTCCCTGTTACGAGACATAAAGTAAAAGTAGTGAAACTGCACGCCTGTGTCCATCCTCGTTATTGAGGGGGCCAACTTAGAATTTTACAGTGGTGACAAGGAGGGGGAACCTTCTACTCACTTCCCCGCTTATCATTCCTCAGGGAGAGCCAGCACATACACGGCGGGATCCACCACCCGGCCAGCCAGTTGTGGGGAGGCAGGTGACCCAGCTCACCTTCTTTGGGTGTTGGCGCGCTAGTCAGCGCGCGTGTCCAGGCCTTCCAAATTTCCTCAGCGGCAGCTGCCAACAGTGAGGCCGGAAGACAGGGTGATCATCACCTTGCCCTCAGCAAGTGGGCCATACCAAGGTTTCCTCCCTTCTCCCCGACTCTACTCCGCCGGCAACACGACGCCCGGCGCACAGCACACCTGCAACCCTGCTCCATCGCCCGCCAAGGGCCAGTGGCCTCTGTGAGTACTCTGCTGCCAGCGTCCTCTGCCCGCAGACACGCGAGCCTGTCTCCAAGACCACCAGCCAGCGCCCTACACAGCGCCAAGCTGCACCTGTACCCGTAAGCAAGGAGTCCCGCCTTCCACGCTGCCCACGCCATATGCACACAGACCTTCTCCTTAACAAACCTGGTTCCTTTTCTCCCTAAACTGGGAGAACCAGCCATGAAGTGGGCCGACTGGAAAAACGACTTCCTTTACTACCTCTCCGCACTGGAAGATGAGGGGGAAGAAGTGTTCTCCAGTAAGCACAGGAAGTAAATCCTCCTGCATAATTTGGGACCGGAAGGCCTGCGCGTCTACGACAACATGGTGAAAAAGCCGAGAGCTTCCACTGATGGCAATGTCTTTCAACATGCCCTTGATTATCTGGACAGCCACTACCAGCCTGTCATTTGCAGAGCTATCAAACGGTGCAATTTTTTCCAACGCAAGCAAACTGAGTCAGACGATGGAGGACTACAAAGCAGCCCTTAAGAAACTAGCCATCAACTGCAAGTGTGGCACCCTACACGATGACCTTATCAGAGACCAAATCATCATGCACACCACCCATTCAAGCGTCTAAGACAAGCTCTGGGTCAATGGAGAAGAGTCCCTCCCCAAGATCATTGCGATGTCAAGAGGGCTGAGTTGTCCAAAGGTGCGCACTAGCCGCCAAGAAAGAAACCGCTCCACAGCCAACAGTGTGCAATGTGAAGGACAAGAGAGTCCCGCAAGCAAAACGCATGCCCACTTCTAGATCGGCGCCCAACAGGCAACGCGAGCCCAACTCAAAGGAACCCAACCGCACTTCGGCGGATTGGCAAGGAACCTGCTACAGATGCGTCAGCCAATTTGACATGACGAGCGATTGGAAGTGCCCGGCGTTCCATATCAAATAATCTTCTGTGACCTCAGGGGGCATTTCGGGAAAGTCTGCAGACAGAAACCCAGAAGCGCCATCGTCAAGTACGTGCACCAAGACTCTGATGACCAAGAAGCAGCGCACCGATCTGACCAGGAATGCATCCTGTACATCAAAGACCACATCCTGCACGTCGGCGGTGCTCTCAACAGAAAACCCTTGTGTTTACCACTGATCGGGGGAATCCAAATCAACATGGTGGCGGACTCTGGCGACCCATACACGATCATCAAAAAGGAGATATGGGATGCAGACTTTGCCCACGTTGTAGGAGATAACCTTCACCCCACCGACGTTCACCCAGTCACGTATTCAGGAGAGAAGATCCCAATGGTGGGGTTCCGGCGGCTCCTGTTTGAGTTCAAAGGCAGACACACCACAGCCAAGTTATACGTCGCACAGAAAGGTCCACCTGTCCTGGGGTGAGCAGACCAGGGAGCGCTGGGTATTCAACTCAACCCAGGAGGTGACACCCAGGTTCTTTTAACGCACAAGATCATGCTCAAAGAAGGTGCTGTGCCAGTCACTCACAAGGCCAGGAACATCCCGTTCAACTAGAGAGAGGCAGTACAGCTGGAACTGAAACAGCTGGAAGACGACAGCATCATTGAACCAATAGAGTGTGCCGAGTGGCTTGCATCTTTAGTGGTGGCATGCAAACAGAACGGAAATATTTGTCTATGCATTGACCTCCGAGAACTCAATAAAAAAATAATTGTGGACAAGTTCCCATTGCCCAAAATAAACAAACTGCTGGCACAAACTAAAGGGATCAAATGGTTTTCCACCATGGACCTTAAAGCTGCATATCACCAAGTGTGACTACTCCCGGCGTGCAGAAGCTCACCTCGTTCGGCTGTTACAGGTTTCGACAGTTGCTCTTTGGCCTCGCTTCCACTGCAGCTGTTTTCCAAATGCTTATGCATGCACTATTCAAATATGTTCACGGAGTTCTCTACTTCCAAGACGGCATCCTCATCATGGGAGAGACCAAGACCGACCACTATAGCATCATCCACACCATACTGTGCAAACTGGCAGCAAATGGCCTCACGCGGAACTCGAGAAATGCAAGTTCGGGTTACGCAAAGTGACTTACCTGGGACACAAAATCATCAACGCAGGCAATTCCCCAAAGGCGATAAATGTAGAAGCCACCATGTCTGCACCACCCCCACAAAGCAAGGAAGATGTCCGTTCATTCCTGGGCCTGGCGGAGTTCTACAGCAAGTTTGTCAGGAACTTAATGACCAAAACCCACAAATTATGCCAACTGCTAAAAGACAAAAACGGCTTTTCCTGGTCCGCGGAGTTGAAGCTGAATTCTCCACCATCAAAAGGGAAATCTGAAGGGCGATTCCCTTACACAGATTTGAAGGCACCACACCCAGCGTCCTGACAACAGACGCCACTGACAAAGGGTTGGGAGCGGTCCTCACCCAGAGAGCGGCAGATGGCACGGAAACCACCGTAGCATTTGCCTCACGCTCCCTCACCTCCTGGGAAGAGAGGTACAGCGTGATTGAAAAGGAGATTTTAGCAACCCTTTGGCGATGGAAAGGTTCTGCCCATATCTGTGGGGTCGAGGTTTACACTACTCATAGACCACAAACCCCTGATCAAATTTCTCAACTCTAGTAGCAATGTTACAGCCACTCCATGCATTGTGAAGATAACGTTGCGTCTCTTAGATTTCATTTATGATGTAGAATGCATCCCGGGTCCCCAGAACAGAGTGGCAGAATTCCTCAGCGGCTCTGGAAGGGGCAGCCGCAAACAGTCAGAGTGGGACGAGTACAGCGTAGCATTCCTGACAGATCACAAACACACTATCAGTGTCCAGGACTGGGCAGAAGCATATGCGAAAGACACAGAACTTTCACAAGTCAAACAGTATGTCACGCATGGTTGGCCTGAAAAGAAGCACACGAAGGGCAACTTCAGGAAATACTGGGAAGTCAAAGACAAACTCTCCAGAAACGCTAATCGCCTGCATACTCCACATCACCCATGAAAGCCACCTGGCATCGTCAAGGCAAAACTAAGAATGAAGCTACTATACTGGTGGCCAGCTATAGACTCTCAAGTGGAGAGATTTGTACGCGGATGTGAACACTGTGAAAGAGCTGATAAGACACTCATCACCTTGAGACCCATCCATGAGCAAAATCAACACTCCCAACAATCCATGGGAAGACTTGTCCATACACATTTTAGACCCCATCCTCAATTCCTGGGGCACTCCTAAATATCTCATCATCCTAGTGGACTGCTACTCGAAGTGGCCTGACGTCGATGTATGCGAATCAGTGGACTCGGATACTGTAATAGCCTTCCTGAGGGAAGGCATCCCCAAAAGCATCACCAGTGACAATGGGCCATAGGTTAACATCAATCAAATGGACAGAATACACCAAACGCAATGGGATCCAGACCTGACACACCACTGTCAACCACCCAGCCGGCAAAATCCAGGTGGAACGCTTCAACCGGGTGATCATGGGCTTGATCCAAGAAGCTATCAATGCCCGAAAGAACTGGGAGTCTGAAGTAAATAGCACGGTGTGGGCTTACCACATCACTCCCACCCTCACAGGCTACAGCTCATTTAAAATCTTGTTAGGCAGAGAACCTTTCACCAGAGACAATACGGCCTAGATGAGCATGCAGCTCCAAACAAGTGGACCCGGGCCATCGTCCGGAGCAACATCGAGAAAGCCCAATGCATATACAAAGCCAATTATGACAAGAAACACAACATACGAGAGGTCTCGCTGCCAGAAGGTGACTGAGTTAGAGTCAAAAGGGGCCACCCAGGACAAAAGTGCGACAGCAAATTCAGTAAACCGCTACAAGTCATCAACGTATAAACAAAGCCGGCCCAGAATGAAACGTATCTCTATTGTCGCGGAAACAATAGACGGCTATTTCACTCAGTCAGATGTGCATGCTTCGTTTCACCAGAGTTGCTTAGAAATAGAGAGACGGGTGTTTTCAATAAAAGTATTTATTAAACAGTCTTATTTCTTAAGCATAAGAAATGCACTGCTACAATTGAAATGCTAGTTAAGAAGTACAATGCATATAATACGAATAGTATTATAAAATAGTATTGTAAGAGCATGATATGGTTTCTAAGCCATAAACATAGAATACATAAAATCCATAAAATACATACAGTGATAAAATAGTGGCTAAAAGTACTCAACTGGTGCTTCTAAAATACGCCTACCCCGGGGTACCTAACCTAAGTCTAGTACGAGGGAGGTGTGAGTGTGGTGTAGCTTAAGTCTAGTAATTTTCTGCCAAGAATCTGTTCCAAGAATTCTCTAAGGGTCTAATCAGATCCGTACCTTGGTTTTAGAATGATAGAGGTCGTGTATCTCTCTCTCAGGGCTCGATCTCCCAGCAACCCGCAAGGGTAGCCTGGAAACACCGGAGCTGGATTTCTCGGCAAGAGAAAGGACAGCGTCTTCTCAGTGCGACATGTTGGAGGGTCGGCTTCCTTCTGCACTTGCAGCAGCAGGGCATCGGGCAAGTGGTTAGTCGATCTGCTCCTAAACCACCGTATGTTTGACTGGGCAAATGTAGGCATATTTATACTTTGAAGGTGCCGAGTTTGATGTAAGATTGGACATAATATCGTCACTAGTGCCTCAGTTCCTTGAAAACTCCAGGAGTTCTTGGACAAATTAGTATTCAATCAGGGGGAAGTCCCTGACTGCTGAAGGCTGGTTTTTCCAAGAAATCGTTGTGGATTCTTGGAGTTTAGTGGAAGGAGCCATGCCGTCTTTGGGCTGCACAGGCTAAGACTAAATAAGGTAATGAGTCTTATGCCTATATAAGGATTGGGTGAATTATACCTATATATGGGCATGAATCGGGAAAATTACACTAGGGTCCTAGATTCCCACATAACAAACCTGTGAGGGAGGACATGGAGATTGCCAACGGATATTAAAGTGGCACCCCGGAAAGTGAGATAGATCAGAGTGCCGCGCAACAAACCCTGCGTTTATCCTGCATGGACACAGTCAATGCTGGCACCTCACATGAAACATTTACAAACCGAGACAGAGTCCAGGAAGAGAGTACAAGATCTGCTGGATCCGATAGAAGTGGAGAGCGAGGGAGCCACGCACCCGTTACGCACATCCGCATGGGCCGCAAGCTGCCCAAATGGTTAAGTGACTTCCACTTGTGAGCCAACTCTCTCTCTCTCTCTCTCTCTCTCTCTCTCTCTCTCTCTATCTCTCTCTATCTCTCTCTCTCTCTCTCTCTCTCTCTCTCTCTCTCTCTCTCTCTCTCTCTCTCTCTCTCTCTCTCCCTCTCTCTCTCACTCTCTCTTTCTCTCTCCCTCTCCCTCTCTTTCTTCCCATCTCACCTCATCCCTCGTTGTTCTGTTTCAGCCAATGCTCCCCATTGTCATTGTTGTTTAACGGTGAAGATGTGCTGTGTCGTGGTCTAGTCCGCTGTTGTCACGTGATGCCTGCATGGCACCCCGGGAGTGACGTAATGCGGAGGATGGCTATTCCATGACCGTGGCGCGAGGGACAAGTCTGCTCTCCCTGTTATGAGAAATAAAGTAAAAGTAGTGAAACCGCACGCCCGTGTCAGTCCTCGTTATTGAGGAGGCCAACTTCGAATTCCACACAGACCTCTCATTTTTTGTTGAAATAATCACTAAATGTGCACAGACATCTAGTTTTACTGATCAGGCTGTATTGCACACAAACAATGTGTGGAAATCGAGTTTCAGTGAATATTTATTATTTGTGCAACATCAAATACAATGTCTTGATTTGTTCTGATTCTATTAAAATATTTTTTTCCATCACAGTTCCGAACTACAAACATACTGTGCTTCATCTTTGCTTTCCTCACTACTGAATGTGTACAGTTTATTTAGTGGCATTTACATTTTTTGTGTGTTCTGGAAAAACGACTTTCTACAGCATTCCTTTCACACTTTATGCCCCCAACAAGATTATCACATAATTACCTTTACTTTTCTTTCTCTGACTGAAAAGTGAGAGGGGTTTGTAAACACTTCTCCACTCCTTTCACCTTGCATGCTCAACTCTACCCACCAAGCAGAGGGCCAAAGCAACACATTCGGATACGATTGTAAAGACACACACATACCCCATCCCTACTGATCTGTCTTAGGCTTTGGAATTTAAACCTGAACAGCTCCTTCCAGCATCCTGATATCTCGGCCATTCCACGACCGCGGCGCGAGGGACAAGTCAACTTCCACTGTGCTTCATTTTTGTTTTCCTAACTACTGAATGTGTACAGTTTATTTAGTGGCATTTACATTTTGTGTATGTTCTGGAAAAACGACTTTCTACTGCATTTCTTTCACACTTTATTATTATGCGTTCTTATATAGCGCTCGATTACCCATAGGCATCTCGGCGCTTGCCTTGGGAACCCGTCCTGGTTTTTCCCTGTGAGATACCTGTACTGGGCATCCCCAAGGTGAAAGCCAGGCATCCCGCCGCCGGGAGGGCGTAGTGGAGATTAAGCAAGCTAATGCCCAGAGCTGCAGAGTGTGAACCTGTGACTCGAGTAGGCACCGAAACGAGAATTATCGAGTCTGTGGATATTTGGGCTCAAGACCCTGCCGCGTCGGGAATTGAACCCTGGTCCTGGGTCTGACCTCTGCTTCAGGGTCTGCCGCCTCTAACCAGTGAGCCACACTTTTTCACTTCTCCACTTTATGCCCCCAACAAGATTATCACATAATTAACTTCACTTTTCTTTCTCTGACTGCAAAGTGAGAGGAGTTTGTAATCACTTCTCCACTCCTTTCACCTTGCATGTTCAACTCTACCCACCAAGCAGAGGGCCAAAGCAACACATTTGGATATGATTGTAAAGACACCCACATACCCCATCCCTACTGATCTGTCTTAGGCTTTGGAATTTAAACCTGAACAGTTCCTTCCAGCATCCTGATATCTCGCCATGGAATCCCCTCAACAAAGACCCAACGTCCTCTGTACCTGAAATGCCCCAAAGAACAAACAACACCATAATGACTGAAAAACAAAGCATCTCCCATTTATCTCAACATACCCTCTGGTGCACGGACAGCACTTGTTTTCAAATATGGAGTATGATGGGACATTGCAAACTCTCCTCACTACTTCTCTCCCTTAACCACCCCTCCAAGATGCATTTCCCAAACTCCCCTGCCATTGGTTCGTAGCTCCACCACAGTTTCCCCAAAAAAGCCACTCCTGCCAGCTTACCTGCTATAATAAGAGCTGACAAACCCTTCTCAATCAAGGACATTATAAAATGTACCAAATCATCCTGACAAACTTGACCTCCACCCGCACTTCTGAGTCCCACTGCCCCCAACTGCACAAACTCCTCCCACGCCAGCCCATATGCCTTAGGAGTCAATCCTGATAACAAACAAAGGTTCAGATGGATCAAGTGCTCTCACCTACCACCCACAAGTGAGGTGGCATTGCAGACTTCATCTTGTCTGCCCCTCGAGCCAGCCCCTGGAACATCATCCACTGAAAGTGAAAATTAACAGTCCAACCCAAAAACTGCCATACCTTAGGTTCCCTTGCTGACTGGCGGCTGACCATGTTCACCACCAACATGTTATCAATATTAAACAGGACTATTTATTTGTAAAATATCGGCCTCATAAACATACACACCCCACCAAAGAGAAAAATTCAGGAAAAGCAATACTCCACCCCTCGCTTCTAGGCCTCCTGCCATGCCTCTGCACACCACCCCCCCTGCCAGAGCAGACCTAAGCCATGACCTCCAGTATCAGAAACATCTCAATTGACCACACAATCTAATCCCCAACTCCTGTCATTAGAATCCCATTGCATTAGTTATAAAACTTGCTCCAAGCCTCAAATTCTCTCTCACACCCACCTGGAGCTGCACTCTGTGGTGCGGGGGCGAGGTCTCTGCCAGTACGAGGCAAACCTCCTGCAAAAGGTCCTCCCAGCCCTGACAGCTAGCTCTATATGCAAAGTTGAGGTGAACTGGCAAAATGTCCTTCACCTGCAACTTAGCTCTGACCAAATTTGCATCTAAAAGCTCCAAACAGCACCGCTTCTTCTCTTAGGCCATAGAATCGCCATCCTGTAAGAATCTACCTCAATGCCAAAAATGTAAGCACCTGGACTTGCCCTGCTGTCTTTGCTGTCACCAAAGGGACGCCCAAATCATGCATCAAGTCCTGGAACAACGCCAAACTCTCTTGACATTCTCTTGAACATAAGGCACCCACAAAATAAATCCAAGTAATGATTCATAACCTGTTTATCAACCACATGCAGGAAAATCTTTTGCAAAAGGGAACTGAAAGATTCAAACAAGGAACAAGAAACCAAACAGCCCATGGGCAATGCCTTGTTGTTAGACCTGGCACCATTGGCGTGGGTCTCCCTTCCATTTTTTGCTGTTACCTCCCATGTGTTTGCTATGTTTTTTCTGGTCTAGATGCTTTTGGCACTTTCCCACTGCTATTCAGTGGCACAATGCAAGTGCTCCCTATTGTAAATTGTTGTAATGGATAGTGATTCCATGATTGGCTTATTCGATTTACTTGTCAGTCAGACCCTAGTACAGCTGCTGGTGGGCTTGCAGCCCTGGTTGTGCCACCCACTGAAGCAGCTTGTAAAATATGGCTCAGGCCTGTCATTGCAGAGCCTGTGTGCAGTCTGGGACTGCCATGTTGACTTGGCAAGTGCACCCACTTGCCAGTCCCTAAACCTTCCCTTTTTTACACATTAGTCACCCCTAAGGTAGATCCAAGGGCAGCATGCATTGTATGTAAAAGGTAGGACATGTCCTAATGTGTGTGACATGTCCTGATAGTAAATCACAGCCAAATTAGTTTTTCACTATTGCAAGGATACCTGTTCCCATAGGCCAGAATGGGCAGTTTGATTATAACATCTTAGATTCCTAACTGACCTAGGCAACACGGTAGAAATTCAAGTTTAGTATGCCTGAACTCAGAATGTTATAATACATCTTTTAGTGAAGGTGATTTTTACATTCTGTGTTTGAAAATACCACTTTTATAAAGTAGGTCTTTTCTTGCCTAACCATCCAATTGTCTCTGCTAGGTTTGTGTATTCGATCTGGTTTGTGGGTGGCAGGGGGCTGGAGAGGGCCTTGGCGCCAGCAGTCTGGTGAGTCAGGGCTGGGCTGAATAGGACCTGCATTGAATAGAGAGTAGGAGCGGAGACTTCCTTTCACTGACCTGAGCCCTAATAGAATAGAGAGTAGGGGGAGGATATTTCCTGGGCCAGGTCTGCTCTCAGACAATGCTGTCTCCACCTCCTGCCAGGAAGCTGCACCCAGGAGGACAGAACTGGTTTTGGCTGGGCACAGATACCCTCTGCCTTTAGAGCACACAAGATTTTGCAGTATAAATATTGGGACCCAGACCCCAGAACTTTAGATCACTTCTGTGAATCAAGATGAACCCTTTGCCAAGGAGAAGAACCAAGGGAGATGAAGGAGGAGACTGCCCCCGCGCTGTTTGCTGTTTGGGGTTGGGCTGCAGTGGTTACTTCATTGCCAAGGAAAGGAGAAAATGAACTTTGTGTGTACTGTTACTCCTGTCTGAAGTCACAGGGACACCATGACTTCACCACCAGCTCCCACTGAGTTGCCTTGCTGGGAATTCTGCCTGCAGAGAGGTGCATGCTGTTGTTTTGGGCTCTCTGGAGACTGCGTGTTGCCGGGAGCTGGAAGTGTGACGCACCGAGGAAGAAGCATGTCGCTGCAGTTGCCATCGCATTGCCGAAGAAGCCTGTTGCCGATGCAGCTGTTCGCCGTCGCATCACCGAAGAAGCGTGTCGCATCACCAAAGAAGCGTGTGCCTGCCACAGAGGTTGCGGTCGCATCACCAGAGAAGTGTGTCGCTAGGCCTATTATGGCTACAGAGTTCACCGAAGTTGCTGCACGGCCGTTGGGCGTGCACGCATCGAATCCACGTTATCGCATCGCATCATAGACCCCATTTTGATGCATCGCATCAAAGACGCCATTTTGTTGCATCGCACTGGATCGTCGCATCGCATCGAGGCGCCATCCTGTCTCATTGTCACCGAGCCTCAGTGAGAAACAACGCATCAACTCCCCACACAGTAAGGAAGCAACGTATCACCTCCCCTGCACTGCAGTAAGAAACCGACGAATCCACTCCCCTGAGTGTAAAGAACGGCGGATCAACTTCCCTGCAACCCTTTTCTTTGTATTGCATGACGCATCCCAGGTAGTTTAAGAGTAAAGTGTTGCATTTACCATCTACATTGAAGTAAGCTATTTTCTACCATTTTAAAGACTTATTTTTGATTAACCGTATTGTGGATTTTTGTTGTTTGGTCTTGTGTTAAGTCTTGTAAAGATTGCTTATTTTTCTGAACTGGTGTGGTGTCCAATTGTAGTGTTTTCACTGTATTACTGTATGTGTTCACAAATGCTTTACAAGCTGCCTCTGAGTTAAGCCTGTCTGCTCATGCCAAGCTACCAAGGGGGTGAGCAGGGGTTATCAAGGAGTGTACCCCCCTTTCCCTGGCTAGAAGCAAGGGCCCCTACTTGGTCAAAGGTACCTACCTCTGCCAACTAAGGACCCCCATTTCCAACACTTGTCCACAAAAAATAGTCCCCTAAACTGAATACCCAACAACTCATGACCCACAGGGTGAACGGGCAGCAACAAGAAAGCTGAATTGACATCACATTTTGCCATCATGGTGCCAATGCTAACTTTTTGACTGGCTGAACCGCTATATCAACAGATGCATAATGCACTCTACTGACCGCCTCAAGAATGAAGGCCTTTGATGGACAGCCCTTTTGGCCATGAGAGTTGATGAATGAGACAAAACTCACTCAGCTTCTTCTCGGGTACCTCCCCAAGTGGTCAAATCTGAAAATTCTCCAGCGGCATTTCCGCAAACTACCCATCCATCCTTCCTTCCTTCACCTCCTTAAACAACTCCTCCTGCCCTTTCACAGATCTCAGATTTTCTACCCACAGCCTCACCAAAACCAAACTGAAAACCTGAAAGCAGTACATCCTTCTGTCTGTCTGTCCCCACTATATCAATTCAGTGTTCCAAATGTTCCATCTTAACTGGCATACATGCTTTTCCCCTTTGGAATCTGACCCCCCCTCTCCCTTCACTGTAACCTGTCTATTCGCCCTCGGCACCTCCTTGTAGCCCAGCAACCCCCACTTGGGGCCCACACTGGGTTAGCATGTGCTTCCTGCCAAATTTTGAGCACTACTCCTGCAAGCATTGCCCCCTGGTAAAAGACCCAACTGCACCTGCAGTCGCTGTCTGTCCTGCATGCCCACCCCTGCCTGGGTGGGACACCTCGGAAAGGGCTTGTAAATGATCAGCCAGCCACTCGCCATATAAGTCAACGGGGCTGGCCGCTCCAGTGTCATAATTTGTAGAAACAACTTGTAATCCAGCTGTCCCCAATCCCCAACCTCTTCTTCCTCAAGGTGAGCCAAGAATTCCCATCATAACGCACCCAAGCTGAACACCTGGAAGTCACCTGTGCCTTTCGCACCACATCAAGAAGATACTTATAAAACGTGACTCACCATTCTGGGCACTTTGTGCAGTTGACAATAGCATAGATAAGAAAAGCCACTGTCTAATTCTCTATGTTGTCTGGCACCTGGGCCTAGAACCAGCTCATATCCATCCTCCTTTGAACCCTCCCTCGCCGTATCTCACGATGTAGCTTAAAGAGTTACACATACTCCCCCTTCCAAATACCAGGAGCAGCTCCTTCATGTGGGCAGAGGAGCGCCGCCCCACTGCTTTCTCTCATTGGAGGCAGGAAAGCAGGAGAAGACCCAGCAGTGAAGACGCTGGACCCAGGAAAGATACATTTAAAAAAAGAATTATTTAACCCTCCTCCCCACTCTTCTTGTGTGACTCCTACTTCCCTTGTGATCACGCGCCCATCCATACCACCATGTGCAACCCCAAGCCTGCCTCCCCACCCGTGAGCCATGATGACAATGACTGCTAAATATGCTCTTTGGTGGCACCCATTAAATGAGCCCCTAAGAGCTTTGTAATCTCCATGTATGGCATCTTCACCTTTTTGCTTTCCTTCTTCTCCCCTTCTCCCCATCCCCCATTTCCCCACCTTCAGTCATCTCTGTGGCCTGTGGTCTCTCAAGTAACCCCTCCATCCCCATCTCTCTCACCCCCACTGCCCCATATCAGTCCTTTGGTATTTGCATATACTTACCCTGGGACCACAACCACCCTGCACTTGCACCTTAATCCCCGCTGCCTGTACCCGCACTTCCACAACTTCCACAACTCACACAAATCTACCCAAGCAACACTCCTTATGTGGCTTCAAGACCAGTGCCTGCACCCGAGCCATCCATCCTGATGCTGCGCTCTTCCCCATTTGACCACCAAGAGTGTCCTTCTGATTAGTCACACTCCATCCCTGTTGACCTTCGGGAGCTGCCACCCACGGATTCCCATCATCCACAATCTCGACTTCCTCCAATTCCTCCTAATCATAATTCAGCTCCCAATCATCCTCCCCAAAAACACCAATATGGTCTGCACTCATTCTCAGCACTTCCCCACTCCATTCCACCATCACCAAACTGCTCCTCACAAAAATAGTGTGAAGTGTCATAATACTGCAAATCAGATGCATTATCCTGTCCTTGCCTCTCCAATGTTTCGGCAATCAATGTCCCAGAGCTAACTACAAAGACACGTACTCTGTCTTCACACCAGGGTGGACAGGCTGCACCAGACCCTCCTAGCTGTCCGAAAGGCAAAACCACTGCTGCTGTACCTGCTTCAGGCCACTAGCTGGCACTAAACTGACCCTGGCCTGCCTACACAGGAAACCCATGGGTGCTTGTGTGACATCATACCCATCTGCCTAGCCCCCATCTTGAAAAACCTCACCTCACAGCCATCCCATCGAATGTGACAGAGGGGCAGGAGCCAAAAACCCATCATCAGCACTCCTAATTCTCCTTGATCCTCTTTTGCTGCGGGTAATGGCATAAATCCTCTCATTCTGCCAGAGCCCTCAGAATCCTGCTGCCCCAAGACCATTCCTCTGTCATCCCCAGAACCACTGTCCCTCCCAGCATAGGCTGTCTCCAGGCCTCAGTATTGCCCCAGATGAAGCACTTGAACAACTGGAGGGGGCCAGCACTTTCCCAGAGGGCATCCTAGCTCCACTTCCTGACCCAGTGTCAATTCCCTGCTGCTCTTGCAGGACCTGCCCTGCTTGGATTAGACGGGTACAGTGGCAGGTATGAGGCTAAAGTAACTGCACCGGCAGGGCCCGGTACCATCATCTCTTTAATGATGGGCTCCCCTGCAGGCCTTCCATAACATAAAATAAAATTAAATCTGGGATGCACGCTACTAGGAGGGAATGGCAAACTCTGCTTCACCCGCGGAGTTTTCAGAGTTGTACCCACTCCATGCTCTGCTTATAGTGATTAGTTCAGCAAAAAACTCCGACTCGACTGTGGGCAGAGTTTAGTTTACCCGACACCCACCCCCGGTGAATCTCCACAGCCTGCTTCCGATGCTTGCTCCAGGAGGTGTCTGCTTTGAGTGCCACTGGCAATAGAGGAATGCATCCTGGGTTGCCGGTGCCAGGTACAGGTTTCCTACTTGCCTGGCAAACAAACAAGGGGTGAGTCCATCCATGTCTGGATTTCAGGAATCCCTCTGTTCAGAAGGGGAAGCATGACCTGGGTGGTAATCGACGGCCTGGCTGTGTCCATGTTATGGCCCAAAGCAGCCTCCAACCCCTTACCACCTCAGTTGTTCTGCCATCTCACATTGGAGATGCGCTGTCTTCACAGAGTGGCATCACACAAATCCGGGTGCTAAGGAGATGTTGGAATACTCCTGCTTCCTATCGCGACATGGGCCTGTGAGTCGTAGTGATCAGATGCACTCCTAAGTTGAAAGAACCTGAGGGAGAGGGAGAACTTACACAATCTGGGGAGTGATGAACCAGCACAGCTTGGGTGAGGTAATGCAGATACTGAGGATCTGGATAAGGCGAGCACAGCCAATAGCAGCAGGACCCATCCATGCAGCAGCACCACGAAAATCACTGAGGCAAGTGTCTGGGTGGGTTGGAGGTCTGGGCAGGGGCTGTGATGAGTAGAGGAAGGCCATGCAGACATGCAGTGTGACCTGTACCCAGGGGTCCAATAATGATTTCTGCTGTGTTGCTCTACCCCCAGTTAACATCCCAGTAAGAGCAGACGTAGTTTATTTCAGGGACATGGCATGTTGAGAGCATGCCAGGGTGAACGGAGATCACTGACACAAATTGATCACTTTTTGCTTGTGCCCTGGGTCACACTATTGATAACTTCATCATCAACATATTAAAATCAATTCTTAAACAGTGAAAGCTTATGGGCTTCATTGATAAATCACGGACATCATTTCAAAGTGCAGTCTCCATGGCCATCAACTGGAATAGTATTTACTCATTAAAAAGATCATAGCACTCCCATTGCCATCCTACTGCACTAGTCTTGAATTAATAAATTAATACTACGCAGGCACATAGAAATCTGCAGAATTTGGCTGAGTTTTTCAGTATCTGCAAACTTCCAAAGAATGAAACCCAGAGAGTTCCACCTAGACCTACTCATGACATATATCCCCTGCTGCCTCTGCCAACGGCCAGCTTGGCTGCTTCCCACACCACACAACTCTTTCCCCTCCCAGCCAATATACTCCTGTGGATGCGCCCCCCCAGTACACAGTTCCTCCTACCAAAGCACATCGCAGAGAATCAGGCCGGAACAGTCTGGCCGGACCTGCTGCCCCCAACTCCCCTGCCTATGCCAGACCCACCTCTCTGCACCTTACAAGAGGGTGACACGCAGGTCATAACGATGACCACCACCACTCCCACTGATCTCCTCTTTTGATGAACCATCCAGCCAAACCTGCCTGCACCAATGAACCCTCTGACCGCAGGTCAATTCTGACTGCCTGTTGAAACACTAGAAGCGTCTGCTTCACGCCATCCGAGACATCCATTTCAACAGTGACTTTACCACTGGAAAAGCACTAAAAATCTCTCTCTGACCCTTGCCAACTGGGGTGCATCCACCTAAAATGGCACCTAATACTGGTATCCCTAACTCTAAAAACCTCGATAACCCTGCCTGCACCATCGGAGGCAATCACTGCGGCCCTCGTCCCAGGACCTTACCACCTGCCTGAAAAATCAGGGAGGGTAGATCTCTCTGCTCACCCTTCCAAAACCACCATTGTATTGTTTTGTAATTTAGCAAGATATTGATTTGTGTTAGGTCTGACCTCTGACATTAATTCCCTAATATCTTGAAAATAGCATATGCACAACCTCATTAGGGGTGGGCGGAATTTGCGTAATCATGTTACGCGAATATTCGCGAAAATGTCAAAAATCTCTGCAAACACGTGGAAATATCGCAAAGACGCCGAAGTGCTTTTCCCACCTGTTCGCGATATTTTCTGCGTGATTGCGTTGGAAATGTCTCGCCAACTCGCCCATGTGGTCGCTTAGGGGCATGTACATCTTGTTTACACTTGTCCCGCCCGCTCCCTTTGCTTTTTTCCTGTTCTGGGTCGTGCAATGCATGCTCCCGCCCGTTCGCGATACGTATTACGTGTTCACAACGCTTTATCATGCAAACTTGCCCACACGGTCGCATTGGGCATGACCATCTTGTTTTTCACTCTATTGCTATGGTTCTGGGGCCTGCTTTTCAATCCTCTCTGTATCTTTTCAATCCTTTGTTTGCGGAAACTTTTTTTAATCTTTTTTATTTATTATCTCTAAGACTATTTTCCTGATTCTATATTTTTTGTTTTTGTCTACTTTTTGTGTGTTTTTTTAACTACTTTTTCACTCTTTTTCTATTGCCTGTGTTTTTTCATTTCTGTTACCTACTTTTTTAATTTTTACCTTTTCATTCCCACCCCCGCCTACTGCAGAACCATGTCAAAAGATCACAGGGCTCGACCCTGTAGCCAGAGCTGCGACCGCCTTCCTTGCGGAAGGCGGCGCCCGCAAGGGGTGCAGGCACGGGCCTTATTTAGGGAGGAGGAGTTGGCTGCACTGGTTTTCTTTGTGTAGCGCTACTTCCCCTAACCCTGACAGCAGGAGGCAGGCATGGGTCCAGGTATGGGCTCCGGGAGCATCGGCAGCGGTGGGGAAAGGTGCGCCGTGCAGTGTTTTGCTGCTCTGGTGTCCAGCGCACATAGAACCAGCCACACACTGGTGGACCGGGAGCAGGACCTGCTGGACCTGCTAGGAGTGGAGGTCCTGGGTCTTGGTGAGTAAATGTTTAATTATTACTACTTTGTTTCTGTTCTTCTGCTCTGTGTTATATATTCTGAATATCTTTTTTTTCCAACCAGATAGAATGCTGCTAGTGCTTACATTACAGGTAAATTATGTTTAAAAGTCTTCTGTGATTGTTATGACACAGGTGCTCTTCTGCGCTACTAATCTTACTTGTTTGCAACTTTGCATTTGCGCTTACTTAGCGTGATTATGTAAGAGTGTATTTTAGAGAACTTAAGTTATGTAATGCTATAGTGACTCTAGTCCTTTCTTTGTCCTGTCACTAAGAGATAGGGGTGGAGTGATACTTAGGTCTAGTTACTTATTAGTACGAGTTTGTAATTTTTTAGTGGTATGCGTGATGCCCCCTCTGTTACGTCACGTGCTGCTAGTGCTTACCCCAGTCCTTAGTAGAACCTTTTGTAGTTTGTTCAATGAGTGGTAATAGGCTTAGCACTAGCAGAACATCAGCATCAATCAATCAACCAACAATTTGGTGTATGCAAAAATGTAGTCATGTGTCCTCTATTTATGCATTTTTGAGGACTAAAAGAAGTGGAAATGCATACTTAATGTACAATTGGCATGCCTGGAATAGGTGGGCTAGGTCAGGTGGGACGTACTACTTAGGCTTAGTTAGTATTCTGGAATCAGAATGGAACACTGGATTTGTGTTGATAAATAATAAGTAGTCGATCTGCGAATCCCACGATACTCCCTGTCGACCAGATGAGATAGGTCAATTTTTTTGCAATTGTTGTTTACATAAAATGCTTTTTGGCCGTCCTTTAAAAATATTGTATTTGTTTCACACACTCATCTATGTTTGTCTCTTTCTTATATCTTTAAGTCTTCCTGTTTTTAATATTAATAATTCTTATTCCCTAACTTTTACTGCACCATATTTTTTCTGAACTATTGTTTCCCTTTCCTAATGCTATTTTTTTACCAACAATTATCCTTCGATCTGGACTATCTGTTTCTAAATTCTTGTTATCCCTGCCTCTAATTGCCTCTACTATGATGACTCTCTGTACTACTACTACTATTAGTCTGTCTGTAGCTGAGCTTGCCCAGTTTAGTTAGTCTTGATAAAGGCCATAACCATGTCCATTTGGCTCTTAAATGATTAAATTCATTTTAGTTAAGTTTAACCAAATTTTATTTATTGAGCAAAGAGGAAAAACAGCCGACACGTGCTTCACCCTATGTGGCGAGTAGCGCCAGGTTTTTCTCAAGGCTAAATGAAATGGGTTACATCTTTCTCTAATTTTTCAGTTTTTCAGTGAAGATAAGTCTTCAGATGTCCCGAGGTCCTCCGGATAATCCAGTATTCGGCATGAGTCTCATCAGACTCAAGCCGAATACCGGATTATCTGAAAAACTGAAAAATTAAAGAAAGATGTAACCCAATTCATTTAGCCTTGAGAAAGCCCTGGTGCTACTCGCTACATAGGGTGAAACACGTGTCGGCTGTTTTTCCTCTTTGCTCAATAAATAAAACTTGGATAAACTTAACGAAAATGAATTGAATCATTTAAGAGCCGAATGGACATGGTTATGGCCTTTATCAAGACTAACTAAAAGTAAAGAAGGATTTACCCGTATTACTCATCTATTCAAATGAAAGGAATACATACTCGCTTCTAATCTCAATCTATATCTTTGAAGCTCTTAGGGTCCGGGGCTTTGAGTATGGCTCCTTCGCTCCCTCATTAATTACGAATAAGGATATAGGCCTGAGATCCCTGGACCTTCTATCGCAGTTGTAACTGCATCATTGGTAAGGTAAGTGTGCATTGTTTTCCCAAGTATAGCACAGGGTAAGTTGAAATAAATGCACAAATTCTGGTGTAAGCAACAAGAACACTTTCAAAGGTGGAATGCATGCATCATCTCTACTCTAGTCTGTTTCCACCATTAACCTACAACAACAACAGGATAGAGCAGGCCCACAGTGAAAGCACGCTTAGCGCATCCTCTGTTTAGTGTACATTTTTTGAAAGAGTAAGACAAAGTATATATCCAGCAACATAGCATTTTACAATTTAAGTGACTAAATCAATGCACCGCAGTCATACCACTGCTACACTCGACTCCACTGCTACACAGACATTTAGGTCTGCTGTGTTTGTTGTTGACTTGTTTACCTTTCATGCCACTCATAAAACGTCCTGACTTATTATTCCATTAATCATCTCCAATATGTGTACTGAGTGACTGTGAAGATCGGCCTGCAGTAGAAATACAATTTTGTTATTAAACAACAAG
The DNA here is from genome assembly GCF_964261635.1 of Lissotriton helveticus. Taxonomy (NCBI): domain Eukaryota; kingdom Metazoa; phylum Chordata; class Amphibia; order Caudata; family Salamandridae; genus Lissotriton; species Lissotriton helveticus. Next base: position 980,723,777 of record NC_136067.1, on the reverse strand, counting down.
AGTGGAAATATTATTGACTTGAGTGACTCTTTGGTGTGTAGAGTAATAATAGTACACTTTTAATTCACTTCATGCACAACAAACAACAAAAACACCAATCACTCAGAGTCGGTGTCCAGTGCATGCCATTTATTTTCATTATCTGTTCCTTCTCATCTTAAGTTAAGGGGCCGTCTCTCTCGCCGTCATCATCATGGTGCTGTTGTCCTACTCAGTGTGCAGTGTACAGATTGAGTCCCCTTCCTGTATTCAAAAGCAATGTATCAGGCTGCAGTAGAAGTACAAATTTCTTATTAAAAATAGTTACAAGAAGGGAAAAATTGCCTTGAGTTACTTTTAGTGTGTAGAATGATTATTACATATAGTACACAATTAAATAACTTCAAACACAACAAACAACAACAAAATCACTCAGTCTGCGTCTTATGCATGGCATCATTCATTACCTGTTCCATCTCATCTTCACTCAGCTAATGAGCAGTCTCTCTCAGATCAGAAAGGAGGATAGCTTTAGTTAGACCCTCCAGGATTTCGCGATTTCGCGGCAAACCGCGAAATCAGCACTTTTGTAAAAATGCCGCGATTTTTATAGAAGTGCCCGTGAAATCGGCACTTCTGCCGCGATTTTTACGAAAGTGCCCAGGAATGCAGGGAAAAGGTTTATGAGGGGTCATTAGGGCTTATGTAAATATTCCAAGTAGATAGGAAAAAAATTGTGACTTCTGCCCCATGTACTATTTATAAATGAATCATGACAAACATTCAGCAGCAGAGACCTGGAAGTGACCCAGGAAATACTGTCTTGAAAGGTACTTGAAGACAAAACAACAGACAATCCAAACAATCTCCCTGCTGGGAAAGCCTCAGCTTTCAATTCAGGGATTTGACCACAAGGTGTGACCTTGGAATATTCATCTGTTTTCCTGATTTTGGAGAGTGCCCGCAAAATATAAACACCGAATACTCAACACAAACCTATAAGATCACAACCAGACAATTTGGAATATTCAAGTAAAATACTAATTAGATCAGGCAGACCAAATTATCTCATAACTTTGGCAGACCAAAATAGCTCATAACTTTTGTGGCACTGTTCCCCAGACACACCTTCACAAAATCTAACAATCAAACAGGACTTTTCACTATAGTACATCATTACCCATCGGATCGCCTCTGCACTTGAGAAAGCCATAACCATTATTACCCAAGTACAATATTAGCAACACTAGACAACAGAGACGTCATCAATATTCATTCCACCATTCAATGAACCTATCTGTTTTATTTATCAAAATTCCTAGTATAGAGCTTGGTGAGCAAGCGATTTCATGGCGCGAGAAGCTGAACAGCAGACAGGTCACCATGTCTCCTGCTGTATTCAGAAGTGTTGATGGTCAGTTTCTGAGCAGGGTGTGTTGCTACATAATGTTGGCGTTAGCACAGAAACACACTGCACTTCCTTTTGGAGACAATGATGACATGATACAGCCAAGAAATTCAACGAAACCGAGATTAGAGCTAGGAATTGAATCAGTGAGTATGGGTTTTGTAAAGCTCTCTATTACCGACAGAGGGCATCCATGCACTAGCACGGCCTGACTACTAAGCCTAGAAGGGTGAAGAGGTAAACCACCAAGTCTTGAGTTTCCTTCTGGACATGGACTTTGAAGGACTGTGGTGGATTTTGGTGTCAGATAACTGAATCAAAGCCATAAATATGTAAAGTGTGAGGGCCAAATCGCCATGAGATGCGCGTAGAGGTCTCCACGGTACGTGGAACCTGACCAGGTTTCGTGACATTAAGGGCCTGATAATTGAGAGAGTGGTATAAGAAGCAAAGTGGTTTGAATCAGACCGCTAGAAGCCAGTTCAATGTTCAAAAGTGGCCAGAGATACATTGGTAGTGAGGAGTTTTCAAAAGATGCCTGGCTGCTGCATTTTGGATATGTAGAGAATGTGCCAGATGTGTGGGTAGGGAAAGGGAAAATAAATTGCAATATACGAGACAGGAAGTGATTAGGGACTGGATAACACTTTTTTGACAAGGGATGGGCAGGACAAATAGGAATTCCGTGAGGGAAGTAAGTAGTCCAGAACAGGCAGCTAACTTCTAGATGCTTCCTGAGGGAAGTTTAACAACGGTATGTATACGTTATCCTCACTACTCTCAGATTTATGTAGAAAACATTCTTCCAAATAACCGATGTGTTTGTTTTCAGTAGAAAAATGGGGTTTCGTGAGGTTGTTGTCAGTAAAATAGACGATAGACGAGTTGATGTTCCCCAATGGCATTGTGGTCAGTCACATCTTATACGAAAAACCTTCAAACAGTAAGCTGTCTCGCCAGGCAGAACTTTAAACATGCCTATTTTAAAGTGGAATACTCTTCTAAAACATTTTAAATTGATTTAAGACTGAAAATGAACGATAATGAGTAAAATAAAGTGCCGCAAAAATGTAATAAATTTCCATTTTTGTGACGCTAAATTTCCATATTTGTGCCGCTAAATTTGCTAATCCATGCCGCAATATCCTGGGGGGTCTGTATAGTAGTCATCATCATCATCATGTTCCACTTCTTTTGGAGGGACTAGGAAAGATTTAATTTTTTCTTCTATTTTGCATCATCCAATCATCATCTGTCTTGAGGGCAATGGATTAAGGGAGATTCAGGAGGATGCAGGAGCAGGATTCAGAGGACTGTACTGTGAAATGTAGACAGCTGAAACTTGTATATTGAAATAAAAAGAGTAGAAGATGGTGGTGATGGATTTGTTGTGATTTAAAGTTTGTAACCGGAAAGACATTCACACAAATAAAGGAAAATAAGGGAGGAAGACAGTAAATGCAAGCCTAATTGTCAGGGAAATATAGCTCCTCCTCAAACTCTGGGAGTTCAACCAGAAGTAGGTAATCATCATGTAACACACTACTTCTGTCACCAGAGCCGTTGTCCTCATCTTCCTCCCTTGATTCATGTATTGTGTAATTCTGTGGTATGAATGGTATGAAGTGCTGATTCATTTTGATCATTGTTAACCTCTCCATGTTTTTGGGAGAGAGACTGGTCCTTCTCACTGTTATCATGGAACCAGCAGCACTGAAAACATGTTCAGAAGAGACACTTGCAACAGGGCAAACCAGATAGCTTATCACCAGCCTGCTGAGCGCTGGCCATTGGGCCCTTTTCCCACACCAATACCGCAATGGGTTTTGATCAATGTACACCTCTGTTGAGTTGTCCAGATAGGCTTGGATAATCCGCTCAATGTTCAGGGATGCTAAACTTTTTCCGGGCTCTTTTCTCTTTGCATCAGCATTTCTTTTACCAATGCCTAAATGTAAATACCAATCCTGTAACAATGTTACTGGGTCTAATGATCCAGTTATTGCTCTTGTTGATAGTGTAGTGAGTGTACTGAGCCAAACGCACTTCCTTCAGCCTCCAAAGCTGCATTTGATGCCGGATGCCCTGCTGCAGTACTTGTTGTGGGTTGATCTAGCGGGCTGTTAATTAGCAGCCGTTCATTTTCCAACTTACTCGCTGGCTCAGCTATCCAAGTTTTGTAGCGGGCAGCATCCATCTCTGAATTTATGTCTTCAGTGCCAATTTTGCCCGTAGACCCAGAATTGTGGCACAAATGTAATGTTCTTATGACAAAATCCTATTTTGCACCCTTGTATTGTCAGCTAAGCGACGGGCTAAGCTCTCCACCAACTCATAGGCTTCTTTTTTTTCCTCTACACCTTTGTATGATTCAGACACCGCCTTCAGCTGATGCTCTAGCATTTGCAATAATGGGATAGTTAGGCCCATAGTACAGTCCTCCTTGCTGACTCCACGTGTGAAGACCTCAAAAGGAAGAAGCATCTAAGTCAGGCATTTAACTAGGCACCATTGGTCCATCTGAAGGGCCATGCCTTTCACAGTAGCATCGCCTCTTCGCATGACATATTCATTGAGTGGCCTGTACTGCTCAAACAGATGGTCAAGCATGTAATAAGTTGAGTTCCAACGTGTTGCCACCTCCTGGATGAGTGCTTTGACTGGCACTCTGTAGTCACGTTAAATAATCCTCAGCTGCTTCTGAGCTTTGAAAGAATGGCTGAAATGAGTACATATTCTTCGGCAGGTGGTCAGTAAGTTGCTGACTATTTCTTCTTTTGTCAGAAAGTCTTGAACTATAATGTTAATGCAGTGCGCCAAACAGGGAACCCTGAAATAGGAACCAAGCTCCATGGCTTTAAGAACATTACCGCCATTATCTGTGGAAATAAAACCAATATTAAACCCTCTTGGGTGCAGCCATTCAAAAACCTTGCTGCGAAACTCTTCCAAAATGTTTACAGCAGTATGAGATGTCTCCATGGCCAACATGGCTACAGTTGAATGTTTTCGGAGTAGCTTTAAAAATCTCAGCTGTGTCAACACCAGCACATACCACAGATAGCTTATCTGTAACCCCCACATAAGAGACTCAGTGTGCAGTGATGTACATGTAATCAGTGGCTTGGCAAATGGTCGACATGTCTGTTGTCAGGTGGATATTGTGAACAGCACTCTGCTGCTGTCCTTTAATGCAATACACAGAGCTTACCTTAAAAACTGTAAAAAAGCAAGGCTGACATATCTTGCCACCTGAATAGAAGAGGCAAAATGCTCCTCAAATGAGCTTTTTAGGATCCTCATAGAATTTACTACTCCAAGAGCTAACAAGCCATCATGTCCACCCACGCAGGAATTCTGCGATGAGCTAGCTATGTACTTCAAAAGCAAAATAGATTAAATCTATGACTCCTTCGATCAGGAATTGGAGACGGAGGAAGCAAGCCTCTGTTCAGGTAATCTTTTCTACCAAGGTTAGAGATCTTTGCCACTATCACCAGGGAGCAAGTTCTACCCCTGTTGAGACAGATTAAGTCAGGCTCCCCGTCAGATGTTGTTCCTCCGTACATCATGGCGGATCTGGCAGAGGAGTTGGCAATCCCAGTAAGGGATATTTTGCAACTTGTCACTATCAACCTCTTCCTTTCCTTCAAAATGGAAGAAGGCCTATATAAAACCCCTGCCTAAGAAACCATCAGTTGACTGTGCCATTCTGCAAAATTATAGACCTATCTCTCTTCTGGCGGGCTGATCAAAGATAATGGAGAAGCTAGTTAACCAACAACTATCACAGTATTTGGAGCATTATAATTTGCTCGACCCCTCACTATCAGGCTTTCGTGTGGGATACAGCATGGAGTCTGCCTTGACAGAGGTAACAGACTTGGTCAGGTTATTGTTAGATGAGGGAACACCCACTACAATAGTTCTCCTAGATTTGTCGGCAGCTTTTGACACCATCTCTCACAGAATCCTACAGGATAGGCTGCGGGAGATTGGTGTCGGAGGTGTGGCATTAGAGTGGATACAAAGCTTTCTATCTGATAGATCACAATGTGTACAACGAGATTCCTTCATATCCCAGACTACAATGGTCGACAAGGGAGTGCCACAGGGCTCTATCCTAAGCCCCACCCTGTTCAATATCTATGTGGCATCCCTGGCTACTGTTATTAAATCTTGTGGGTGTCAGGCCATCTCCTTTGCGGACGACACTCAGGTGATAGTCCCCATAAAGAAGGACCCCAAAGTGACCAGAGAGAAATTTAAGACCTGCATGACAAAAATAGCCGCAAGGATGAGAAAGAATTTCCTGCCAAAACTGAGATCTTATTGTTTGGGAAAGCTGAGGACCTATGGAAAGAGGAGTGGTGGCCAGGTGAGCTAGGAGAAGCGCCTATCCCCAAAAAATGGGCAAAAAATATGGGCATTGTTATTGATTACAATCTCTCTATGGAAGAGCATGTTAAGAATCTATCGGGCAAATGCTTCGGAATGTTGCAGATGATGAAAAGGATTTTTCCTTGGGTCCCTCTTGCCACCAGAAGGGCCTTGTTACAGGCACTCCTAGTCAGTAGCCTGGATTATGGAAACGCGCTACTGATAGGTATGAGGGAAGACTTCTTTGCAAGGTTACAAGTCATTCAAAATACGACGGCACGGTTAGCATTGAATAAGCCAGCTCGAACTCCATTTCTTCCCCTACTGAGAGTGACATTGGCTCCCTATAAACAAAAGAGCAGTTTTTAAACTGTTATGCTTAGTATTTAAAGCACTCCAGGGACTTGGACCCAGATATCTTACAAAAAAACCTAGAATGGTATGTCCCAGCCCATCAGCTCAGATCCAGTGGGCAAAAGCTCCTTCGAATATGGAGAATTAAGAAGGTAAAAATGGGAGGCCGCGCCTTTTCTTACTTGGCCCCTAAGTATTGGAATTCGCTGCCGGAAGATCTGCGGGCATGCACTACCTTGATTCTTTTTAAAAAGCACTTAAAGACCTGGCTATTTTAGATGAGGATTCCTGCACATTGGTCTGTTTGTCTCCTGGGCGCCTAGAGATCCCCTTGGGGATGATTGGTGCGCCATCTAAATATAAATATTAATAAAAAGCTTGTCTAACCAATTCCAGCACATCATGATGTAGTGCCGGAACAGCAATTCTTGCAAAATTGGACCGACTGGGAACCTTCCATTCAGAGCAGGTGGCTGACGCAAATTCAAGGAAACCCACCCCTTCCACAAAAGAAAAAGGGAGAAGGTCCAGCGCTAACATTTTAGCCAGCTTTGCATTGTACAACCGTCATAAAAGATAAAAGGAGGCCCCCTTCTCTGTCAACTTTGGGACAGGGGAGAGATATTGTAAAACAATTAATGTCCCACAGGTTTTACCATTAGGTTAGTTTCAGAATGGAATAATGGTATCAAGTTGAAAATTATCTAGCAATACCAATCACACAGATTATATATATAAAGCAGAAGGCTAAATTACAAGAAATAAGTCAAAAATATAGGCAATTAACCACCAAAGAATGCAATATTAAACCACTCAAGAATAAAACCAGAAAAGTAGTTGTATGAAAAAATATATAAATACTTCGTACATTTATTCAAATTTTGACATTTTGGCACAGTAATAATAAATCATTAAAAAAATATACGCAAAGTACATTGGATATTTCATTAAAAACATTACAAATCACATAAAGTAAACATCAGTTAAAAAGTTCAAAGTGAACAAGGGTCGACGCGGCGTTTCGGTTACAGGCTAACAATAGACAACCTTCTTCAGGACCAAGTTCTAAAAAGAAACAAAGAATTACTTTTTTGCATTCCCAATTCTTCAAAACAAAGTATTTTACCAAAACATCACTTGTATATTGGCTACATCTATTCGGTGGATTATACTACAAACGTAGGTGGATTATCAACACTATTGGTATTGCTAGAACAAAACAACATCTATAAATTAATACCATTCCGGTAGTTATACCGTTGTACCAGATAAAAATCACTGGGCACTTCTTTCTAAACTAGACATTAGCTGAAAAAATGTCTACTCCTGAAATTACCTGTGTTTTGAAAAAGGATTCCAGATAAATCTTGGAATACCAGGTGCCGATTATATAATCCGGTCAGGAACTGTTATTAGTTCACTCGGTTGAGACATGTGTTGTATCGATATCTATGAGTGATAGTAAGATATCGAGCAATGATTAGTATGCTCTATTCGGGTTACATTTTAAAAATAATAGGTCAATATGGCACAGTACTACCTTATATTATTCTGGAAATAGGTGTCACTCTGGTAGTAGGAGCCACCGATATATCCTTAGGATTCTAACTAAAACATTCCATTTTTTAATCATACAGTGGCCAGATGACCCCCATTATGGTATGAATTACCAAAACTGATACACAAGCCCATTGAAAAGCTCGTGCTATTAATTAATCTCCAGTGATTGTATACTGGGTAAGTAGAATTAATCATAATTTGAGGTGACAATTGACAATCACTCCTTTGTTTACAATCGAGTAAAAAAGGTGTATTTATTTACAGTACAACTGAAGATACATATCGGTGGCTCCTACTACCAGAGCGACACCTATTTCCAGAATAATATAAGGTAGTACTGTGCCATATTGACCTATTATTTTTAAAATGTAACCTGAATAGAGCATACTAATCATTGCTCGATATCTTACTATCACTCATAGATATCGATACAACACATGTCTCAACCGAGTGAACTAATAACAGTTCCTGACCGGATTATATAATCGGCACCTGGTATTCCAAGATTTATCTGGAATCCTTTTTCAAAACACAGGTAATTTCAGGAGTAGACATTTTTTCAGCTAATGTCTAGTTTAGAAAGAAGTGCCCAGTGATTTTTATCTGGTACAACGGTATAACTACCGGAATGGTATTAATTTATAGATGTTGTTTTGTTCTAGCAATACCAATAGTGTTGATAATCCACCTACGTTTGTAGTATAATCCACCGAATAGATGTAGCCAATATACAAGTGATGTTTTGGTAAAATACTTTGTTTTGAAGAATTGGGAATGCAAAAAAGTAATTCTTTGTTTCTTTTTAGAACTTGGTCCTGAAGAAGGTTGTCTATTGTTAGCCTGTAACCGAAACGCCGCGTCGACCCTTGTTCACTTTGAACTTTTTAACTGATGTTTACTTTATGTGATTTGTAATGTTTTTAATGAAATATCCAATGTACTTTGCGTATATTTTTTTAATGATTTATTATTACTGTGCCAAAATGTCAAAATTTGAATAAATGTACGAAGTATTTATATATTTTTTCATACAACTACTTTTCTGGTTTTATTCTTGAGTGGTTTAATATTGCATTCTTTGGTGGTTCATTGCCTATATTTTTGACTTATTTCTTGTAATTTAGCCTTCTGCTTTATATATATAATCTGTGTGATTGGTATTGCTAGATAATTTTCAACTTGATACCATTATTCCATTCTGAAACTAACCTAATGGTAAAACCTGTGGGACATTAATTGTTTTACATTGTACAACCGTGCCATTGGGTGGTTGTGTTGGTGCTGCCCTTCCAATCTAAGCATGCTCTCAATAGTAGGCTGAAATACTTTCCTTTGTGGTGCTGTTGTTTTCTTTAACCCACTTAGGCCCAACGACGCACTTTGTTTCATTGCAGTACTCCGTCGCCTTGGTGTCTCAGCATGACTCTGAGTATGGCTCTTACTGCGGTGCCACTGAGATGTTGCTGAGGAGGATGTGGGCGGTACCACTACACTACTGGGGACAGGGCTAGAAATGCCTCCCTCTTGTTCACCTTCCACCGTGACAATATCGTCCCCTGATTCTTCATGCCCAACATCAATGGGTTGAGTTTTACTTTGTTCTAAGCTAAGTAGGTGAGCCTCCCACACGATAGTGTGGTGTATTTTGAGATGACTTGTTTGGCCTCCAATACCATAGTTTGTACCAAGCTTACCCCGCCGAACATTATGTCGACAAATTGAGCATATAGCAATGTTCTCCTCCTTACTGCGAACCGAAAAGAAGTCCCAAACTGGGGAGGAGAAATTTCTGGTGCTGCTGGATGTGTCACTTTCAGTACCAGATGAACTGCAGGGTGTGCTTGGAATGTGACCATGTACAGCTACACTGTGACTTCTACCACTACCTACTGAGATGGTGGTTGAGCTGGATGTAGATCCCTGCTGTGCCTTTGCAAATATGGAAGCTGGAGGTCGTGGTGGTGTAACCTGTGTTGGTGGTATCCATACTACATCCCGCTCAGCAGCCTTTTTGAATAGGATAATAATGTTGGTCTCCATCCCCTTACCGTGACGCTACCATCACGCAACCACGCCCAACCCGGAAGCGGCTCACCTTTCATTACCGAGCCCGTTACACACGGCATCACTGGCCGAGCAGAGGACGGTAGAAGTAGGTTAATCGCCTTTTACCTCACCAGCAAACTGTAAGTAGATGACCCTTTTCTTCCTACAGAAACCCTGACACCTAGCTTGGCATTCTATCGCGAAGCACTATGTTATCGAGATGGGCATTCCCCACGCCGCTCGGTGACTATCAGATCCGTCTCTCACTAATACATATTCAAACATTACAGAATATGTTTTTACTGCGTGATGGGCCTACCCCCTGCCCGCCGAAGCATCTGAGAGCCTCTAACTAAGTAAGCCCTTCTCCCACGTCATGCAGCTCCTATGTGCCTCTCCGTGTTACATGTGTGTTAGTCTTGTATGTTATTTATTTATATATAAGGGCAAAGCATGCACCACCCATTTTCCAGACCACCATAACTGGGCATATCGAATGAAATATCGCGCCGATTGCTGTATTCACAAGACAAATTACGAGTGCGATAAAAATAATGCATGCAACAATGCACGCACCTATTGATAAGAATATGTGTCCTGGCACAGTGATAAACCCCCCACAGACACTTGATCATCACGCTATTGATCATATGAAGGTCTTCAAATCACATTGGCATGAAGTATGAAAGCACAGAGACACATCACGACGTAACAGGCTAGTAAGCATGTTCACGCCTGATAACTGTTTACTTTCTTCTCTCTACAGGTCTCTTTTTTTCGTCCATTTTGACTGAGCATTTATACTACTGGCCATTCGCCATTAGGTACACAGGGGTTCAGGATAGGGTGCGCCTTTTAGGGGGCCCATACCGTCCGTCTCCCTGTTTTTGGTCCTGAGGAATACCGGGTATTAACCCATATGGTAGAAACATGTTGACCAACCCACAAGTACACATATAGAGATACACTGGCCGTAACTTCCCTACCAGTATCTCGCCACTGCTTTTTAACATTGTCCAGTTACTTTAAAATAAATTTCTGTTTTGAGTTAAACCAGGACAATTTTTAACATTCTTTTTTTGCACCTACAGTCACAACCCGCTCCACTGTATTACAGGTGTCAAAGCACATCCTGGTGACGCTAGGTCACCAGGGCGGACCCCGATGATGAAGCATGTCACCACTAGGTTGGTGAGTGAGGGGTTTTATAGAAAAGGATAAATTCTTTCCTTTTTTGCCAACAAACCTTCAATTTCTCCTTCGGTGGTACTCCTTTTTTTGTTTGACTCAGTCCTTGACCAGGGGAATAGGAGTATTCTCCGTTCACTTTAGGTGAACACCATCCCTTGCTCTCTCCTTTGTTTTTCAGTATCTTGGCAGCGCACAGCTGCGAGAGCTTACACACAATTACTTTCCGCTGTAAACACTACAGAGGACAAACGCTGCTGACATGGCGGAGAATCCTGGCTTATCCTTCTCTACGGAGGAAATAGACTCCATCATGAGTGATCTCAACGTCTTTGCGGATGCCAACATCAGTAACACCATTTCTCAAACTTCTGAGTGGGACAAACTAACGGAAATGAAACGAAACCGAATAAGAACTATATTGCATGGGACCATCCTTAAGGAATACGTCACCAACAACATAGCCCCCAAGGGCCTATTAGTTACGAACGCACCTCGCATATTTCTGGATGATCCAGAGTTCAGAAAAGATTGGGCCCTCATCGCATGGCACTGCACGCATGATTGGATCATACTGATCCTCAAAACAGCCATACGACTATCTGAAAAGATTCAAATAGAGATCCAGACCACTGAAACCCAAATAAAAACAAGTATTACTGTATATAAGAAAAAGTTGGATGACTTGAACAAAGAGATAAACGAATATAAAGATAATCTCACGCAACAAAAAGCACTCAAATTTCAGAAAGACCTCAAAAAATTCTCATTCGTGAAGGTTTACCCATACTCAGATCCGGAATACAAAGCCACTGGAGCACCAGACCCAGACTCTGATGCCTCAAGTAACACCTCCAACAGCTCAAACGGAAGTGGAGGATCTAATAATGGGACCCCAAGACAAAGACAACGAGGCACACATAGGGGAGAATACCAATGGCCACAGTACAGCCACCCCCTTCCAAAACCCATTTCAACAACCACAACAGTTCCCAATGTACGGGTGGCAACCACCCTTCCAGCAGTTCCCTTTCCCACAAAACCAATTCCGTCCTCCTTTTCAGAACAGAGGAAGGCGCGGAAGAGGTCGCAACAGACGAGGGAACAATGTCCACTGGGAAGAGGAAGATACAGTGGGCAGCATCCCCAGGAGCAAATCCGGAGTGAACAAAGCAGGCCCCAGCAACATGAGGAGCTAGTAACAAACTTATCTTCACGGACACTCACAGCAACAGAATCAAAGGTCCTCAACAAGGGACTCGGCTTCGTCCCCACTGCAGCTCTGGACAAATTCAAACTACACTGCGAACTGGCGTCGTTTTTCAGAAAACTCAAGCTAAAAGCATTCTTTCAAAAAACAAACATGGACGACTCAAGTGAGATCACTAACGAAACAGGACTGAGACTACGGTCAACGTTTATACCACCTCCACATTCTGTCCCGGTGGAAATCAACACCTTTGAGCAAGCAGTGTTCAACGACATAGAATCCATGTCAGTCACCTCGCAGTTCCACAACAACAGCAGAGCAGAGAATAAAGCAGTATTTGACTTAAAAACAGACGACACCATAGTAATCAAACCAGCTGACAAAGGCGGAGGCCTTGTTTTAATGGACAAAGCAGATTATAATGCAGAGTGCAGACGCCTATTAGGGGATACTAAGAATTACCAACCACTCCAAACAGACCCAACAGAGGACCTACGCATCGAAATCATTAACCTAGTGGAAACAGTAGAAGCCGCGGGTCACATCTCCTCCTATGTGCCTCTCCGTGTTACATGTGTGTTAGTCTTGTATGTTATTTATTTATATATAAGGGCAAAGCATGCACCACCCATTTTCCAGACCACCATAACTGGGCATATCGAATGAAATATCGCGCCGATTGCTGTATTCACAGGACAAATTACGAGTGCGATAAAAATAATGCATGCAACAATGCACGCACCTATTGATAAGAATATGTGTCCTGGCACAGTGATAAACCCCCCACGGACACTTGATCATCACGCTATTGATCATATGAAGGTCTTCAAATCACATTGGCATGAAGTATGAAAGCACAGAGACACATCACGACGTAACAGGCTAGTAAGCATGTTCCCGCCTGATAACTGTTTACTTTCTTCTTTCTACAGGTCTCTTTTTTACCCATGCTCGTCCATTTTGACTGAGCATTTATACTACTGGCCATTCGCCATTAGGTACACAGGGGTTCAGGATAGGGTGCGCCTTTTAGGGGGCCCATACCGTCCGTCTCCCTGTTTTTGGTCCTAAGGAATACCGGGTATTAACCCATATGGTAGAAACATGTTGACCAACCCACAAGTACACATATAGAGATACACTGGCGGTAACTTCCCTACCAGTATATCGCCACTGCTTTTTAACATTGTCCAGTTACTTTAAAATAAAATTTCTGTTTTGAGTTAAACCAGGAAAATTTTTAACATTCTTTTTTTGCACCTATAGTCACAACCCGCTCCACTGTATTACAGGTGTCGAAGCACATCCTGGTGACGCTAGGTCACCAGGATGGACCCCGATGATGAAGCATGTCACCACGAGGTTGGTGAGTGAGGGGTTTTATACAAAAGGATGAATTGTTTCCTTTTTGCCAACAAACCAACCCTGTAGAAAACATTCAATTTCTCCTTTGGTGGTACTCCTTTTTTTGTTTGACTCAGAAACTGAACGTACCTCAAAAACGCGATATGTGAGTATGTCTCCTTGCAGAGGAGCTGGTTGCCACGCAACATAAACTGCAATTCCCAGTAGTTTCAAAGGCACCTTAAATACCCATTCATGTATAGAATTATCTTTGCAGCATTGCTGAACATGTTACACTACAGCTATAAAAACCATTCATACAGTTACAAACATTCAGAAAAGTACATTCTCACACAGGAAATTGTAGTGCTGTAAAGGTACTGAATGCATGCCAGCTATGCCTGTGATTCAGCACCAAGCACTTTGTGGAAACATGAACCTGTCACACTAATTCATTATGCCAGTGTGGCACAACATCACTCTGCTGTAACTGTGTGTGCTTGAGGTCTGATACAAGTTGCAATCAGACTGTGATAGTTTCCTTCAAGCTTTGAAAAAGATCAAGTTCCATTGTTACGCGTTTAGTAGCACCCACAGTTAAAACAATTGTCCTGGTATATAAGGATTTACTGGGTTATGTTTTACATATGATCTATAGGCAGAGAGGGAGAGACCTATTATCACCTAACAGTAAAAGCAGTGCTCACACACCTTGATGCCTATCAGGAATTGGACCCTGCCACCCCAAAGTGGTCTAGAGATGGAGTTTTGGGGTTAACATCCCATGGTAGCTATGTGTTGGCTTTAGGATTTCCAGCTTGCCCCAATGTCTCAGTGTTTGTTTGGCACTGCTTATAGTAGAGGTTGCAGTCAGTGGCTGAAAATCTTTGTATTTTTTGTGCCCAGAGGTGACATCTACAAACATGAAAGTTCAAATGTAATTCCCTGCCTCTGTTGGCTTAAGAATTTAGAAGGCCAGTTAACATTAGTGCTTAATTATTAGTGCAATGAGATGATTGACCAGATAAGCTGTATTATGTTTAATACGTTCTGCAAAAAAGGCATGGCAACTATCTAAAATATAAAGATAGTATGACTCAGCAATACATTAAAAAACTTGGTATCACTGTAACCTTTTCCACAACTGACTCATTATTTACATCATAGAACACAAAGCCTGAGTTGTCACATTCTACTACTGTGAGGCTTTCCGACACTTCTCGAACAACTAGCACAGGAAAATGACACATTGTGCATAACCTTTATTTCTTTTGGATACACATCACTGGCATAAAAACCTAAACATATTTTAACAACTGAAAAAGATGAAATTCACATAAGGCCAGTTTATCTATAGATGCATGTTTAAAACCTCCATTTCAAGATGGCTTTTTGTTTTGCCATTTCTGCATCTGCCACAGATATATGAACTATTTCTTCAGCAGACCAACAAGAAGAGAAGGCAAAAAAGATTAGAGGCCAGCTGACCTTTTCTGAACTTGCATGTGTACACTGCTGAGCCTGAGACCAGCTTAAAAGTAGCCCTGTGAGTGCAGAATGAGGCAAGAGAGGTGCAGAAATAATCAACAGAGGTGCCAAAAGAGGCACAAGAGGTGCAGAAAGAAGCAAGTGAAGTGTAGAAAGAGGCAAGAGAGGAGCAGAAAGATGCAAGAGAGGTACAGAAACAAGAAAGATAAGTGCAGAAAGAGGCAAGAGAATTACTGAAAGAAGCAACAGAGGTGTAGAAAGAAGCAAGAGAAGTGCAGAAAGAGGCAAGAGAGGTAGAGAAAGAATCAAGACCAGTGCAGAAAGAACCAACAGAGCTGCAAAAAGAGGCAAGAGGGGTACAGAAAAAGGTAGGAGGGGTGCACACAGAGGCAAGCAAAGTACAGAAAGAGGCAGGAGGGGTACAGAATGAAGGAAGAAAAGTGTAGAAAGAGGCAAGAGAATTGCTGAAAGAAGCAATAGAGGTGTACAAAGAAGCAACAGAAGTGCAGAAAGAGGCATGTGAGGTGCTGAAAGAAGCAATAGCAGTGCAGAAAGAACCAACAGAGGTGCAAAAAGAGGCAAGAGGGGTGCATGCAAAGGTAGAAGGGTGCAAAGAGGCAAGATAGGGACAGGAAGAGGCACAGAGGGTGCAGAAAGAAGGAAGAAAAGTATGGAAACAAGTAACAGGTGCTGAAAGAGGCGTGAAGGTTACAGAAAGAGCAACAGAAGTGCAGAAAGAGTCAACAGAGGTACAGAAAGAAGCAAGAAAGGTACAGAAACAGGCATAAAAGGTACAGAAAGAGGGAACAGGGGTACAGAAAGAAGCAATGGAGGTGTAGAAAGAGAAAAGAGGTGTACAGAAAGAGGCAATAGATCTGCAGAAAAAAGTAACAGAGGTGCTAAAAGAGGCAAGTGAGGTGCAGAAAGGGGCAAAAGATCTATAGAGAAAAGCAACAGAGGTGCTGAAAGAGGAAAGTGAGGTGCGGAAAGATGCAAGAGAGGTACATAAAGAGGCAATAGAAGTGCAGAAAGAAGCAACAGAGGTGCTGAATTGGCAAAAGGGGTGCAGAAAGAGGCAAGAGTAGAGCAGAAAGAGGCAACCGTGGTACAGAAAGAGGCAAGAGAGGTGCAGAAAGAGGCAGGAAAGGTGCAGAAAGAGGGAACGGGGTGCAGAAAGAGTCAAGGGAGGTGCAGAAAGAGGCAAGAGGTTTATAGAAAAAAGCAACAGAGGTGCTGAAAGAGGCAAGTGAGGTGCAGAAAGTAGCAAGAGATCTGCAGAAACAAGGACGAGAAGCGCAGAAAGAAGTAACGGAGTTGCTGAAAGAGGCGCAAAGGATGCAGACAGAGGAAGAGAAGTGCAGAAAAAGGAACAGAGGTACAAAAAGAGGCAAGAGAGGTACAGAAACAGGCCAGAAAGGTGCAGAACCAAGGAACAGGGGTGCAGAAAGAGGCAAGAGAGGTACAGAACGAGAGAAGAAGGGTGCAGAAAGAGAAAACAGATCTGCAGAAAAAAGCCAATGAGGTGCTGAAAGAGGCAAGTGAGGTGTAGAAAGAGAACAGAGACATGCAGAAGGAAGCAAAAGAAGTGCTCAAAGAGCTAAGAGGGATGCAGAAAGAGGCAAAATCAGTACAGAAAGAACCAAAAGAAGTGCAGAAAGAAGACACAGGGGTGCTGAAAGAGGCACAAAGGGAGCAGAAAGAGGCATGTGATGTGCAGAACGAAGCAAGAGCAGTTCAGAAAGAACCAACAGAGGTGCAAAAAGAGGCAAGATGGGTGCAGGCAAAGGTAGAGGGGGTGCCCAAAGAGGCAAGAGCGGTACAGGAAGAGAGACAAGGTGTGCAGAAAGAAGGAAGAAAGTGCAGAAAGAAGTAACAGGTGCTGAAAGAGTAGTGAAGGTTACAGAAAGAGCAACAGAAGTGCAGAAAGAGTCAACAGAGATACAGAAAGAAGCAAGAGAGGTACAGAAACGGTCATGAATGGTACAGAAAGAGGGAACAGGGGTGCAGAAAGAGGCAAGAGAGGTGTAGAAACAAAAAAGATAAGTGCAGAAAGAGGCAAGAGAATTACTGAAAGAAGCAACAGAGGTGTAGAAAGAAGCAAGAGAAGTGCAGAAAGAGACAAGTGAGGTGGAAAAGAAGCAAGAGCAGTAGAGAAAGAACCAATAGCAAAGTACAGAAAGAGGCAGGAGGGGTACAGAAAGAAGGAAGAAAAGTGCAGAAAGAGGCAAGAGAATTGCTGAAAGAAGCAACAGAGGTGTACAAAGAAGCAGCAGAAGTGCAAAAAGAGGCATGTGAGGTGCAGAAAGAAGCAAGAGCAGTGCAGAAGAAAGAACTAACAGAGTTGCAAAAAATGGCAAGAGGGGTACAGGCAAAGGCAGAATAGTGCAAAGAGGCAAGATAGGTACAGGTAGAGGCACACGGGGTGCAGAAAGAAGGAAGAAAAGTACAGACAGAAGTAATAGGTGCTGAAAGAGGCGTGAAGGTTACAGAAAGAGCAACAGAAGTTCAGAAAGAGTCAACAGAGGTACAGAAAGAAGCAAGAGAGGTACAGAAACAGGCATAAAAGGTACAGAAAGAGGGAACATGGGTTTAGAGAGAGGCAAGAGAGGTGTAGAAAGAGAAAAGAGGGGTACAGAAAGAGGCAATAGATCTACAGAAAAAAGTAACAGAGGTACTAAAAGAGGCAAGTGAGGTGCAGAAAGGGGCAAGAGATCTATAGAGAAAAGCAACAGAGGTGCTGAAAGATGCAAGTGAGGTGCGGAAAGATGCAAGAGAGGTACATAAAGAGGCAATAGAAGTGCAAAAAGAAGCAACAGAGGTGCTGAAATAGGTAAGAGTGGTGCAGAAAGAGGCAAGAGAAGAGCAGAAAGTGGCAACCGAGGCATAGAAAGAGGCAAGAGAGATGCAGAAACAGGCAGGAAAGGTACAGAAAGAGGGAACAGGGTGCAGAAAGAGTCAAGAGAGGTGCAGAAAGAGGCAAGAGTTTTATAGAAAAAAGTAACAGAGGTGCTGAAAGAGGCAAGTGAGGTGCATAAAGAAGCAAGAGATCTGCAGAAAGAAGGACGAGAAGTGCAGAAAGAGGCAATAGAAGTGCAGAAAGAAGCAAACGAGTTGCTGAAATAGGCAAGAGGTGTGCAGAAAGAGGCAAGAGATGAGCAGAAAGAGGCAACCACGGTACAGAAAGAGGCAAGAGAGGTGCAGAAACAGGCAGGAAATGTGCAGAAAGAGGGAACGGGGTGCAGAAAGAGTCAAGAGAGGTGCAGAAAGAGGCAGGAGTTTTATAGACAATAGCAACAGAGGTGCTGAAAGAGGCAAGTGAGGTGCAGAAAGAAGCAAGAGATCTAAAGAAAGAAGGACGAGAAGTGCAGAGAGAAGTAACAGAGGAGCTGATAGAGGCGCAAAGGATGCAGAAAGAGGAAGAGAAGTGCAGAAAAAGGAAGAGTGGACCAGAAAAAGGCAAGAGAGGTGCAGAAACAGGCCTGAAACATTCAGAACCAGGGAACAGGGGTGCAGAAAGAGGCAAGAGAGGTACAGAATGAGAAAAGAAGGGTGCAGAAAGAGAAAACAGTTTTGCAGAAAAAAGCAAATGAGGTGCTGAAAGAGGCAAGTGAGATGCAGAAAGAGAATAGAGACATGCAGAAGGAAGCAAAAGAGGTGCTCAAAGAGCCAAGAGGAATACAGAAAGAGGCGAAATCAGCACAGAATGTACCAAAAGAAGTGCAGAAAGAAGAGACAGTGGTGCTGAAAGAGGCACAAAGGGTGTAGAAAGAGGCATGCGAGGTTCAGAAAGAAGCAAGAGCAATTCAGAAAGAACCAACAGAGGTGCAAAAAGAGGCAAGAGGGGTGCAGGCAAAGGTAGAAAGGGTGCCCAAAGAGGCAAGAGAGATACAGGAAGAGGCAAAAGGGGTGCAGAAAGAAGGAAGAAAAGTGCAGAAAGAAGTAACAGGTGCTGAAAGAGGCATGAAGGTTACAGAAAGAGCAACAGAAGTGCAGAAAGAGTCAACAGAGATACAGAAAGAAGCAAGAGAGGTACAGAAACAGGCATAAAAGATACATAAATAGGGAACAGGGGTGCAGAAAGAGGCAAGAGAGGTGTAGAAACAAGAACGATAAGTGCAGAGATAGGCAGGAGAATTACTGAAAGAAGGTACAGAGGTTTAGAAAGAAGCAAGAGAAATGCAGAAAGAGGCAAGTGAGATAGAGAAAGTAGCAAGAGCAGTGCAGAAAGAACCAACAGAGCTGCAAAAAGAAGCAAGAGGGGTACAGAAAAAGGTAGGAGGGGTGCACAAAGAGGCAAGCAAAGTACAGAAAGAGGCAGGAGGGGTACAGAAAGAAGGAAGAAAAGTGCAGAAAGAGGCGAAAGAATTGCTGAAAGAAGCAACAGGGGTGTACAAAGAAGCAACAGAAGTGCAGAAAGAGGCATGTGAGGTGCAGAAAGAAACAAGAGCAGTGCAGAAGAAAGAACCAACAGAGGTGCAAAAAGAGGCAAATGGGGTACAGGCAAAGGTAGAAGGGTGCAAAGAGGCAAGATAGGTACAGGAAGAGACACACGGGGTGCAGAAAGAAGGAAGAAAAGTATGGAAAGAAGTAACAGGTGCTGAACATGGCGTGAAGGTTACAGAAACAGCTACAGAAGTGTACAAAGAGTCAACAGAGGTACAGAAAGAAGCAAGAGAGGTACAGAAATGGGCATAAATGGTACAGAACGAGGGAACAGGGGTACAGAAAGAGGCAAGAGAGGTGTAGAAAGAGAAAAGAGGGGTACAGAAAGAGGCAATAGATCTGCAGAAAAAAGTAACAGAGGTGCTAAAAGAGGCAAGTGAGGTGCAGAAAGGGGCAAGAGATCTATAGAGAAAAGCAACAGAGGTGCTGAAAGATGCAAGTGAGGTACGGAAAGATGCAAGAGAGGTACATAAAGAGGCAATAGAATTGCAGAAAGAAGCAACAGAGGTGCTGAAATAGGTAAGAGCGGTGCAGAAAAAGGCAAGAGAAGAGCAGAAAGTGGCAACCGAGGCATAGAAAGAGGCAAGAGAGGTGCAGAAACAGGCAGGAAATGTGCAGAAAGAGGGAACGGGGTGAAGAAAGAGTCAAGAGAGGTGCAGAAAGAGGCAGGAGTTTTATAGCAAATAGCAACAGAGGTGCTGAAAGAGGCAAGTGAGGTGCAGAAAGAAGCAAGAGATCTGAAGAAAGAAGGACGAGAAGTGCAGAGAGAAGTAACAGAGGTGCTGATAGAGGCGCAAAGGATGCAGAAAGAGGAAGACAAGTGCAGAAAAAGGAAGAGTGGAACAGAAAGAGGCAAGAGAGGTGCAGAAACAGGCCTGAAACTTTCAGAACCAGGGAACAGGGGTGCAGAAAGAGGCAAGAGAGGTACAGAATGAGAAAAGAAGGGTGCAGAAAGAGAAAACAGTTCTGCAGAAAACAGCAAATGAGGTGCTGAAAGAGGCAAGTGAGATGCAGAAAGAGAAATGAGACATGCAGAAGGAAGCAAAAGAGGTGCTCAAAGAGCCAAGAGTGATAAAGAAAGAGGCAAAATCAGCACAGAAAGTACCAAAAGAAGTGCAGAAAGAAAAGACAGTGGTGCTGAAAGAGGCACAAAGGGTGCAGAAAGAGGCATGCGAGGTGCAGAAAGAAGCAAGAGCAGTTCAGAAAGAACCAACAGAGGTGCAAAAAGAGTCAAGAAGGGTGCAGGCAAAGGTAGAAAGGGTGCCCAAAGAGGCAAGAGAGGTACAGGAAGAGGCAAAAGGGGTGCAGAAAGAAGGAAGAAAAGTGCAGAAAGAAGTAACAGGTGCTGAAAGAGGCATGAAGGTTACAGAAAGAGCAACAGAAGTGCAGAAAGAGTCAACAAAGATACAGAAAGAAGCAAGAGAGGTACAGAAACAGGCATAACAGATACATAAAGAGGGAACAGGGGTGCAGAAAGAGGCAAGAGAGGTGTAGAAACAAGAACGATAAATGCAGAAATAGGCAGGAGAATTACTGAAAGAAGGTACAGAGGTGTAGAAAGAAGCAAGAGAAGTGCAGAAAGAGGCAAGTGAGATAGAGAAAGTAGCAAGAGCAGTGCAGAAAGAACCAACAGAGCTGCAAAAAGAAGCAAGAGGGGTACAGAAAAAGGTAGGAGGGGTGCACAAAGAGGCAAGCAAAGTACAGAAAGAGGCAGGAGGGGTACAGAAAGAAGGAAGAAAAGTGCAGAAAGAGGAGAAAGAATTGCTGAAAGAAGCAACAGAGGTGTACAAAGAAGCAACAGAAGTGCTGAAAGAGGCATGTGAGGTGCAGAAAGAAACAAGAGCAGTGCAGAAGAAAGAACCAACAGAGTTGCAAAAAGAGGCAAGAGGGGTGCAAGCAAAGGTAGAAGGGTGCAAAGAGGCAAGATAGGTACAGGAAGAGGCACACGGGGTGCAGAAAGAAGGAAGAAAAGTATGGAAAGAAGGAACAGGTGCTGAACATGGCGTGAAGGTTACAGAAACAGCTACAGAAGTGTACAAAGAGTCAACAGAGGTACAGAAAGAAGCAAGAGATACAGAAACAGGCATAAATGGTACAGAAAGAGGGAACAGGGGTACAGAAAGAGGCAAGAGAGGTGTAGAAAGAGAAAAGAGGGGTACAGAAAGAGGCAATAGAGCTGCAGAAAAAAGTAACAGAGGTGCTAAAAGAGGCAAGTGAGGTGCAGAAAGGGGCAAGAGATCTATAGAGAAAAGCAACAGAGGTGAGGCAAGTGAGGTGCAGAAAGATGCAAGAGAGGTACATAAAGAGGCAAAAGAAGTGCAGAAAGAAGCAGCAGAGGTGCTGAAATAGGTAAGAGGGGTGCAGAAAGAGGTAAGAAAAGAGCAGAAAGTTGCAACCAAGGTACAGAAAGAGGCAAGAGAGATGCAGAAACAGGCAGGAAAGGTGCAGAGAGAGGGAACAGGGTACAGAAAGAGTCAAGAGAGGTGCAGAAAGAGGCAGGAGTTTTATAGAAAAAAGCAACAGAGGTGCTGAAAGAGGCAAGTGAGGTGCATAAAGAAGCAAGAGATCTGAAGAAAGAAGGACGAGAAGTGCAGAAAGAAGTAACGGAGGTGCTGAAAAAGGTGCAAAGGATGCAGAAAGAGGAAGAGAAGTGCAGAAACAGGCCAGAAAGGTTCAGAACCAGGGAACAGAGGTGCAGAAAGAGGCAAGAGAGGTACAGAACGAGAAAAGAAGGGTGCACAAAGAGAAAACAGATCTGCAGAAAAAAAGCAAATGAGGTGCTGAAAGAGGCAAGTGAGGTGCAGAAAGAGAATAGAGACATGCAGAAAGAACCAAAAGAAGTGCAGAAAGAAGAGACAGGGGTGCTGAAAGAGGCACAAAGGGTGCAGAAAGAGGCATGCGAGGTACAGAAAGAAGCAAGAGCAGTTCAGAAAGAACCAACAGAGGTGCAAAAAGAGGCAAGAGGGGTGCAGGTAAAGGTAGAAAGGGAGCCCAAAGAGGCAAGAGAGGTACAGGAAGAGGCACAAGGGGTGCAGAAAGAAGGAAGAAAAGTGCAGAAAGAAGTAACAGGTGCTGAAAGATGCGTGAAGGTTACAGAAAGAGCAACAGAAGTGCAGAAAGAGTCAACAGATATACAGAAAGAAGCAAGGGAGGTACAGAAACAGGCATAAAAGGTACATAAAGAGGGAACAGGGGTGCAGAAAGTGGCAAGAGAGGTGTAGAAACAAGAAAGATAAGTGCAGAAATAGGCAGGAGAATTACTGATAGAAGCAACAACGGTGTAGAAAGAAGCAAGAGAAGTGCAGAAAGAGGCAAGTGAGAGAGAGAAAGAAGCAAGAGCAGTGCAGAAAGAACCAACAGAGCTGCAAAAAGAAGCAAGAGGGGTACAGAAAAAGGTAGGAGGGGTGCACAAAGAGGCAAGCAAAGTACAGAAAGAGGCAGGAGGGGTACAGAAAGAAGGAAGAAAAGTGCAGAAAGAGGCGAAAGAATTGCTGAAAGAAGCAACAGAGGTGTACAAAGAAGCAACAGAAGTGCAGAAAGAGGCATGTGAGGTGCAGAAAGAAGCAAGAGCAGTGCAGAAGAAAGAACCAACAGAGGTGCAAAAAGAGGCAAGAGGGGTGCAGGCAAAGGTAGAAGGGTGCAAAGAGGCAAGATAGGTACAGGAAGAGGCACAGAGGGTGCAGAAAGAAGGAAGAAAAGTATGGAAAGAAGTAACAGGTGCTGAAAGAGGCGTGAAGATTACAGAAAGAGCAACAGAAGTGTACAAAGAGTCAACAGAGGTACAGAAAGAAGCAAGAGAGGTACAGAAACAGGCATAAAAGGTACAGAAAGGGGGAACAGGGGTACAGAAAGAGGCAAGAGAGGTGTAGAAAGAGAAAAGAGGGGTATAGAAATAGATCTGCAGAAAAAAGTAACAGAGGTGCTAAAAGAGGCAAGTGAGGTGCAGAAAGGGGCAAGAGATCTATAGAGAAAAGCAACAGAGGTGCTGAAAGAGGCATGTGAGGTGCGGAAAGATGCAAGAGAGGTACATAAAGAGGCAATAGAAGTGCAGAAAGAAGCAACAGAGGTGCTGAAATAGGTAAGAGGGGTGCAGAAAGAGGCAAGAAAAGAGCCAAAAGAGGCAACCGAGGTAGAGAAAGAGGCAAGAGAGATGCAGAAACAGGCAGGAAAGGTGCAGAAAGAGGGAACAGGGTGCAGAAAGAGTCAAGAGAGGTGCAGAAAGAGGCAAGAGTTTTATAGAAAAAAGCAACAGAGGTGCTGAAAGTAGCAAGTGAGGTGCAGAAAGAAGCAAGAGATCTGCAGAAAGAAGGAGGAGAAGTGCAGAAAGAAGTAACGGAGGTGCTGAAAGAGGCACGAAGGATGCCGAAAGAGGAAGAGAAGTGCAGAAAGAGGCAACAGAGGTACAGAAAGAGGCAAGAGAGGGGCAGAAACAGGCCAGAAAGGTGCAGAAAAAAGCAACTGAGGTGCTGAAAGAGGCAATTGAGGTGCAGAAAGAAGAAACAGGGGTGCTGAAAGAGGCCCAAAGGGTTCAGAAAGAGGCAAGAGAAGTGTAGAAAGAAGCAACAGAGGTACAGAAGGAGGAAAGAGTGGTGTAGAAAGAGGCAAGAGAGTTACACAAAGAGGGAAGATGGGTGCAGAAGTGGGCAACAGAGATGCAGATAGAGGCAAGAGGTGTGCAGAAAGAGGCAAGATAAATGCAGAAAGAAGCAACACAGGTGCAAAAGGAGGCTGGAGTGTTGGAGAAACAGGCAAAAGAGAAGTGGAGAGAAGCAAGAGTAGTGCAGAAAGCTCCAACAGAGGTACAAAAAGAGGCAAGAGAGGTACAGAAAGAGGCAGGAGGTGTACAGAAAGATGGAAGAGAAGTGCAGAAAGAAGTAACAGAGTTGCTGAAAGAGGCCTGAAAGGTAGAGAAAGAGCAAGAGAAGTGTAGAAAGAGGGAACAGGGGTGCTGAATTAGGCAAAAGAGGTGCCAAAAAAGGAAGGAGGGGTGCAGAAAGAGGCATGAGATCTGCAGAAAAAAGCAACAGAGGTGCTGAAACAGGCAAGTGAGGTGCAGAAAGAGGCAAGAGATCTGCAGAAAAAAGCGACAGAGTTGCTGAAAGAGGCAAGTCAGCTGCAGAAAGAAGCATGAGAGGTGCACATTGAGGGAATAGGAGTGCAGAGAGAATCAACAGAGGTGCACAATGAGGCAAGAGAGGTGCAGAAAGAGGATAGAGAAGTGAAGAAAGAACCAAGAGAAGTGCAGAAAGAAGCAATAGAGGTACAGAAGGAGGCACGAGCGGTGCAAAAAGAAGGAAGAGAGGTACAATAAAAGGCAAGAGAGTTACAGAAAGAGGCAAGATCGGTGCAGAAAGAAGCAAGAGATCTGCAAAAAAAAAAGCAAAAGAGGTGCCGAAACAGGCAAGTGGTGATGGTTAATAAATAATAAAAATTGTTGTTAATTTTTTGTTAATTTATCATTTTTTTTTGTTGTTATTTTTTTGTTATTTTTGTTATTTTATTTTATTTTATTATGTTAATTTTCTGCATACACATTTAATTTTAATGCGGTGCAGTCAACTGGGACATATCTCCCTGTGCCTCACGCGTCTGTCGCGTAGCGCGTTGAATTCAACTTTCTACCGAGACTGGTGTTTGCCATGATGTTTCCATGGCAACCATCACCAAGCCTCGTTCACATCCTTGGAACAGGGATTGGCTCCCTGTCCCACGTGACGACGGCCACGCCCCCACGGCCCGTTTCCAGGAAGTATGGAGAACTTCTGCGAGAGCACGGGCAGCCAGGGACTTCCACGGGGTGTACCGAACTGGAACCAAGTAGGTTTTCGGTCCGATGAGCAGAAGCCACGAGTAAGTTGTTTTATCGTGCTATTTCGGGAGTCGGTCGATATTTACAATACCGATACAAGCCACCTCATACCGGTATGTACCCGCTTCTGTTTTTATCTTGATCCAGGTGACGTGAGCATTTCTCTTGGAACCTGGACACCCATGTAGCGGCTTACAACGCTGTCTCAGTAAGCCGAATGTGCCCTCACTGGGCCACTTTTTTCGAACAATCATCCTAATGATTGGATAGATGTAGCGTTAGGTGTATGTTAGATAAACACAGTATCTCACGAGTCTGTAACACTGCGGCACTTCCCTGAGCGCACTCTTAGACTGTTTTTGCCCACACTTTACCGCTCCTGGTTAGCCAACCCCCCTAGGTGGCATGCCAGACCCACCGATGTATTGCGAAGTATACCACTGCACCTCCACCCGGCATTGGTGTATATTCTGGTGGCATACCTACAACAAGCATGGGCCACCATCCCGGCAGCTATTTCTGCTACTTATTTTTATGAGCACAATATATGTTAAGTGTACAAACAATCGTCTGTCTACTTGTGTACGTGATCCCAACCCCATTTTTCCCTTTACAGGTTTTTCTTCCGGAGTGGGGAGAAGACTTTTGTATTTTTGTGTAGGTCCATAATTTTATGGGCCATATATTCTCACTTGATCGAGGACTGGACGCACCTTAGCGTGTGCGTACCACCCAGATCACTTCCTTCGGTCCTGACGAAAACCCACAATCGCAAGATGGTTGAAACATGTAGACCTAATTTTAAAATCACATAGCACACTTCGCTATTTTTACTAAACACTACACGTCTTAGACATCAAAGTCTACCTAATTAGACACCGGTGTCACACTGTAATTTTTTCGGGGCGCAATCACTCAAGAATAAAGACTTGCAGTGAGTAGTATTGTTCCCTTTTTAATCCACTTAGTCACTTTTTTAATATCATTGCACATATAAAAAAACAAAACCCCGCTCCACTGTAATCAGGTGTCGCAGCACACTCTGTTGGCACTCGGCCTTCGGGGTGGGACCCCGATGATGAAGCATGTCACCAACCAGGTTGGTGAGTGAGGGGTCTTCAAAAAGGACATGCTTTGTCCTGACATAAGGTTGGACACACTGTGCTTCATTGAGCCTTAAGCTCCGGGTGCAGAGATTTTCTCTGTCACTCTTCCAGGGGGTACTCCTCCATTTGTTGTTTAATATTGAAGCAGGGGACCAGGAGTTCCTACCTTACACTGAGTTTAACACCCTTACTCTCTCATTTTGTTTCGGAACAACTTCCAGAGGCACCACACATGGGCCACGCACTCCAAAAAGGACTGAACTCTCTCAATAGAGTTCAGGAATGCTGGGGGTGAAGTCCTTTTGTTCCTGGAACTTCATAACAGGGAGCCAGCTCTTCTCAGGCCCTTGGAGAATCCTTCAAGCAAGGGGACACAGCACAAAGCAAAGTCCTTCCCCTCTCCTTGGCAGCAAAGCAACAGCAGATCAGTCTTCCTTCTTCAGTTTCAGCTTTCTCCTTGGCAGAGGTTCCTTCTTGATTCCAGGATGATCTAATTTTCTGTAGTCAGGGTCATGTACTTATACCCCTAAAAGTCTTTGTTCCCTTTGTGCAGGAGGGCTCTGAGCCCGGTCTCAACCAGTTCTGGGTGTTCCTTGAGCACTTTGTTTTCCTGGCTTCTCCTTTCCTTTCAGAGTGAGGGCAGCGTCCTCAGCCGCCCAGCAGGAGGTGGAGCCAGCATTGTGGAAGGCAGGCACAGCCCTATTCAGGCCCAGGTGCTATCTCCTCCCACCACTCAAGTTGCAAATGCAGTCATTCAGCCTAGGGCTGACTCAGCCAGCCTGCTGGGGAATCCCAAGCCCCTGTCACTCTCAAACCAGACTGTCAATTCACAAACAGGCCAAGGCACACAGAAAGGTCAGACAAGAAAACAGCAACTTTCTAAAAGTGCTATTCTCAAACACAGGAGTTAAAAATCACCTTTCCTAAAAGATGTGTTATTAAATTCTGAGTTCAGGGATACCAGACTTTTATGTCCTATCTTGCTCTTATGGGAAGTTATGCTGGTAGCCACTGTAGCCAGCATCCCCCATGATAGCCTATGGAGCAAGATAACCTTGCAGCAGTGAAGAACGAAAAAGGCTGTAATTCACTACCAGAGCATGTCACCTGCACAAGTACATGCTCTACCTTTCACATACACTGCACCCTGCCCAGGGGGGTTCCTTGGACCTTCCATAGGGGTAACCAATGTGCACAGAAAGGGAAAAGTTAGGCCTGGTCAGTGGGAGCACTGACCAGGAGGACATGGCAGTTCACAGACTGCACACAGGCACTGCGGTGGCAGGCCTGAGACACCATTTTAGGGCTACTCATGTGGGTGGCACAATCAGTGCTGCAGGCCCACTAGTAGCATTTGACATCACCAGCCCTGGCACACTCAGTGCACTTTACTAGGGACTTATTGGTGATACAAATAGGCCAATCATGTATATCCAATCACAATAACAATTTACACAGGGAGCACTTACACTCTGACACTGATCAGCAGTGGCAGAGTGTCCAAAGCATCTAAACCAGCAAAAACGAAATCCAGCACAGCATAAAAAATACAGGAGATAGAGGTGAAAAGATAGGGGGAAACCCTATATATACACACATATAGCGATAAATTCCTTGGAGTGTGGGTTTCTACATGCCGGGGCCTTTACTTGGCACCCCGACATTTGGAATGCACACCATGCATACGCAGACTTATATAAATACCCGAGGCCCCCAGCAAAGTGGAGGTGTCTGTTGGAATATATTACCTACTGGCGGTCGCCAGTAGGTATATATAGTTAGGACGTAGTTTCCATAGGAAATCCGCAAAATTTTATTGGGATTAACTTTGGCGCCGGTTGTTGAATCTCCGCGAATTTCTCAAAGAAGATGGCCCTCTCCGCTCCTTCCCTGAAAGTTTTGGGGAGATTCGACATGTGGGGGCTGAGAAAAAATGGGGTCCCAAAACGTGTTTTCCCCATGTTATTTTCCATAGGACGATTAGACACGGCTACAGCCCGAACCGCTGAACGGAATTACACCAAACTTGGCAAAATGGTAGGGACTGGTACGCAGTAGGGCCTTTTGTTTAAATGGTGTAAATCCCTCCAGTAGTTGTTGAGAAAATTGAATTTGAAAAAATATATATATCTATATAAGCTTATTGTAAGCTTACTGTACTCTGTACCTTCCCGAGTATGAGCTGCATTCTGATTGGCTGCCAATGTCTGTCAACACTCCAAAACAGAATTTGTTGGCTGCCATCTTGTACCTCTGTAGACTGAGGCACAGGAAAGCTGAAAAACAAATGTGTAGAACTCAAAAAGGGGACAGGGTAGAAGCACCCTGACCCCCTAGGCCTGCTCAGGGGGTCCCACAAGGACCCCCCAAGCCCCCCCAAAAAAATTTTGGGGGGGGAAATATCGCGGGGTACGCCATTTAGGGACCAATATACATGATAGCACCTCATTAACCAGCATTGCAGTTAATAGAAGGTTTTATGACTTTAGTTACATTATAAATCATTTGTTGATTGTACCATACTCATTTTAGGAATTGTGGTGTGTTCTAAGGTGATTTTACCATGTGAAAAAGCCTTCTGCTGGGATATCATGAATCATGTTTGAAAGAAAACTATTATCTCATGCTTTTCCCACATTGGTTTGGAAGGGGATCTATAAGATAAATCGTAAGCATATTTACTGTAAATTCAAATTATCTGTCTCAGTCATGTGAGAATGAAGTCTGACATTCTCAGTAAAACATGTACACCTAACAAGGACAGAGACTGTCAGTTGATTCCTTTGTGTTCTACTGCAGCCTCCTAGAGTGTTCTAAAGAACAACTAGAGCACTAACAGTCCTACTTCTTACAAAGGTATGGCACGCCTGAAGCCATCTTGATTGGAATAAAGTGGTAACTCTTAAAACATTTAATTTAAAAAGGAACAAAATGAGGGGGTATATTTTGCCATAGAAAGTATGATTAGTGCTGCAGAAAGAAAAAGTAGGGCACATTTTGAGTGACTTCTCAAATCCTCTTCTATTTCATAAAACAATTCTGACATGCAGTCTCCCAAGATGGCCACCAGAGACAAAAGAGCCCAAATGTAACCCAAATATCACCCAGATGTAGCCCAAGTACAGCCCAATGACAGAATGTCCCAGAGTGTTCTAAAGGACAACTAGAGCGCCAACAGTCTTACTTATGACAAAAGTATGGCACACCAGAAGCCATCTTGATTGGAATGAAGTGGTAAGTCTGAAAACATTTAATTTAAAAAGGAACAAAATGAGGGGGTACATTTTGCCATAGAAAGTATGATTAGTGCTTCAGAAAGAAAAATTAGGGCACATTTTGAGTGACTACTCAAATCCTCTTCTATTACATTAAAAAAATTCTGACATGCAGACTGAAACATGCACTTTGAATACCAGCAGCATACTTCCCTGGTGAGCAGTAGCTTTACTACAGTGATCTAATGAGCAACTAGAGTGCTAGCATTCAGAATGTATGGCAAATGTGTGACACATCTGAATGCCTTCTTGATGGAACCAAAGTAAACAAGCATTGACAATGCAATAGATCTCGCCCTCGTTTCAGTTAAAGCCATTCTGTTTGTAATGAGGTGGCTTTTTAGCTTTGCTTTTATTAGTGTTTTTCAAACTTACATGCATATGTGTGCATATATGTATATGTATGAATGCATTTATATTTGTATTTATATAGATATGCAGATTATATATGTTTATATATGTATGTATATATATATATACATGCATATATAAATGCATATGGATATATATGCATATATATATGTATGTTTTTGTGTGTGTTTAGAGAGAGGTGGAGGGGTAGAGGTAGAGGTATAGATGTAGAGGTAGAGAGGTAGAGACTAGTAGAGAGAGAAGTAGAGAGGTAGAGATTAGAGAGTGAGTAATAGAGAGTAGAGAGTGAGTAGAAGAGAGTAGTAGAGAGCAGTAGAGAGAGTAGCAGAGAGTGAGTAGTAGAGAGTAGTAGAGTGAATAGTAGAGTGAGTAGTAGAGAGTAGTAGAGAGTGAGTAGTAGAGAGCAGTAGAGAGTGAGTAGTAGGGAGTAGTAAAGAGTGAGTAGTAGAGAGTAGTAGAGAGTGAGTAGTAGAGAATGAGTAGTAGAGAGTGAGTAGTAGAGAGTGAGTAGCAGAGAGAGAGAATAGTAGAGAGTGAGTAGTAGAGTGAATAGTAGAGAGTAGTAGAGAGAGAGTAGTAGAGAGTGAGTAGTAGAGGGTAGTAGAGAGTGAGTAGTAGAGTGAGTAGTAGAGAGTGAGTAGTAGAGAGTAGTAGAGAGAGAGTAGTAGAGAGTGAGAAGTAGAGAGTAGTAGAGAGTGAGAAGTAGAGAGAGAGTAGTAGAGAGTGAGCAGTAAAGAGTGAGTAGTAGAGAGAGAGTAGTAGAGAGTGAGTAGTAGAGAGTAGGGAGTAGTAGAGAGTGAGTAGTAGAGAGTAGTAGATAGTGAGTAGTAGGGAGTGAGTAGTAGAGAGAGAGTAGTAGAGAGTAGTAGAGTACTAGAGAATGAGTAGTAGAGAGTGAGTATTAGAGAGTTGTGGAGTAGTCGAGAGTGAGTAGTAGAGAGTAGTGGAGAATATTCTAAAGTTGTACATCCAACAAGGACAGAGATTGTCAGTTGATTCCTTTGTGTCCTACTGCAGCTTCCTGGAGTGTTCTAAAGAACAACTAGAGCGCTAACAGTCCTACTTATTACAAAGGTATGGCACACCTGAAGCCATCTTGATTGGAATAAAGTGGTAACTCTTAAAACATTTAATTTAAAACGGAACGACACGAGGGGGTATATTTTGCCATAGAAAGTATGATTAGTGTTGCAGAAAGAAAAAGTAGGGCACATTTTGAGTGACTTCACAAATCCTCTTCTATTTCATGAAAAAAATCTGACATGCAGACTGAAACATGCACTTTGAATACTAGCAGCAGGCTTCCTTGGTGAGCAGTAGCTTTACTACAGTGATCTAATGAGCAACTAGAGTGCTAACATTCAGAATTTATGGCAAATATGTGACACATCTGAATGCCTTCTTGATGGAACCAAAGTAAACAAGCATTGAAAATGCAATAGATCTCGCCCTTATTTAAGTTAAAGCCATTCTGTTTGTAATGAGTTGGCTTTTTAGCTTTTTTCTTTTATTAGTGTTTTTCAAATTTCCATGTAAATAACATGCATATGTATGCATATATGTATATGTATGCATGCATTTATATTTGTATTTATATAGATATGCAGATTATATATGTTTATATATGTATGTATTTATATATATATACACATACATATATATAAATGCATATGCATATATATGCATATATATATATATATATGTGCGTGTAGAGAGAGGTAGAGAGGTAGAGGTGTAGAGGTAGAGAGGTAGAGTTAGAGAGGTAGAGGTAGAGAGGTAGAGACTAGTAGAGAGAGAAGTAGAGAGAGGTAGAGAGGTAGAGCGTAGAGAGTGAGTAATAGAGAGTAGAGAGTGAGTCGTAGAGAGTAGTAGAGAGAAGTAGAGAGAGTAGCAGAGAGTGAGTAGTAGAGAGTAATAGAGTGAATAGTAGAGTGAGTAGTAGAGAGTAGTAGAGAATGAGTAGTAGAGAGTGAGTAGTAGAGAGTAGTAGAGAGTAAGTAGTAGAGTGAGTAGTAGAGAGCAGTAGAGATTGAGTAGTAGAGAGTAGTAAAGAGTGAGTAGTAGATAGTAGTAGAGAGTGAGTAGTAGAGAATGAGTAGTAGAGAGTAGTAGAGAGTGAGTAGTAGAGAGTGAGTAGCAGAGAGAGAGAATAGTAGAGAGTAGTAGAGAGTGAGTAGTAGAGTGAGTAGTAGAGAGTAGTAGAGAGAGAGTAGTAGAGAGTGAGTAGTAGAGAGTAGTAGAGAGTGAGTAGTAGAGTGAGTAGTAGAGAGTGAGTAGTAGAGAGTAGTAGAGAGAGAGTAGTAGAGAGTGAGTAGTAGAGAGTAGTAGAGAGTGAGAAGTAGAGAGTGGTAGTAGAGAGTAGTAGAGAGTGAGTAATAGAGAGTGAGTGGTAGAGAGAGTAGTAGAGAGTGAGTAGTAGAGAGTAGAGAGTAGTTGTCAGGTCTCGTCGGGGCGCCTGCAGTGCAGCGCACCGCGAGACGGATGCCTTTTCAGACTCAATACGGGGTAAGAACTACATTACCCAGATGCCCTAGCTGAGGCTACATCAGTCAGGGCGACACGCATCCTGTTGCGTGTTATTCCGTTTCCTGGTATCCGGTTTTTGGAGGAAGGAGTCGCGTCTTGCTGCTGGCGGAGGGGCTCGTCCTGGACGATTGCTGTGGTTCAGCTGGTCAGGTAGGAACGGCCCCTCGCCGGTGTCTTCTCCGTCATTAAGCGGAGCGCTGTGGGGATTCCACGCGTTGCCGTGTGTTGCTAGGAGCGCGCAGTGAAGTAACTGCTGCGTTTGTTGCCTTTTGCTTTGGGACTATTCCGAGGAGCGGAGCGGAGTGGTAGGAAGCCACACGTTGCCGTGTCTTCTTTCTTGTGTTTACTTTCGACCTGGGTGATACTCCTGAAGGAGGCGGTGCACTGAGGTGGTCGCAGCTTCAGGCAACCAGTGCAAGCGCTTGTGTGTTTACTTATGGTTTATGGAACAATCAGTATGCTCAGTACTTAAGGAGCGCTGTAGTGGTCGCAACTGCGCGTTGCCATAGGATCAGTCCTCTTGGGATTGTGTGTGGTGTCATACTGGAACATTTCCGCTTTCTTCCCAAGCCCCTTGCTTATTTACTTTGCTCTCTTTTCCTTGGTATCTGGGGACTGCCTGGTGTTCAGAGGGTGCTTTTCTCGAGGGAGCGGTGTGCAGTGGTTATTGCTTCCCACGCACTACCGTGTCCTGGATTGAGACGTGTACACAGCTGCCTAGTGCAATTTCATTTCGTTGGTTTTCTTTTATGGTGGCGAAACTTCCACGGAATCCCGTATTCTACAGGCATAGGCTGTGTTCAAGGTATA
Organism: Lissotriton helveticus; assembly: GCF_964261635.1. Lineage (NCBI taxonomy): Eukaryota > Metazoa > Chordata > Amphibia > Caudata > Salamandridae > Lissotriton > Lissotriton helveticus. The sequence goes on along the minus strand of NC_136067.1, from coordinate 980,690,479 downwards.
GAGGAGGGTTCTGTTTGGGTGACAAGCGTGTTAGTGTATGGGAAATGCAATGTGTCTAATCTATGTGTGTTCCTTATAGGTTTCATGTTCATATATGTCTACAAAGAGAACAGCCAAAAAACAACCAGTGGGAAAGACTTGCCTTTTTCCTCACAGGTATTCAGACTACCTATCTATACCTTAGATGTTACGGTGTTGTACGACAGGTGGCCTTACCTTTATGTGTTCTGTCGTTACAGGTACCTCCCTTCCCAGCTGTCCCCTTCCTTCCCTTCCCTGTTTGTTATTTTACTTTTCCCCTCACCTAATGGCTCAAATCCTCTGTTAACTCAAAGTCAGAGTGTTTGTGACGTTTGGAGGTGGGCTTTATATTCATCACTCGGATCCTGTGGAGCGGACCTGACAGAATAACACGCCCACGAATATAGCTACACCCGATCCGAGTGGGGACTATATGGCTACCTTAGAGGATGTGCTTCAGGCACTGGTGTTGGTGCAGCAAGAACTCGCTGCTTCCAAGACTGAGGCCGCTGCCCTGAGAGACAAGGTGGACAGAATGAGTAGGAACCCTTTTGATGCCTCTCCCTCACAGATTCAGGTTACGGTTCCTCCTCCAATACCCCTTGCCAGCCCAGAGAGGTACTCAGGGGATCCGACAAAGACCCAAATATTCCTGACACAAATCATGATGCATTTTTCGTGCAAACCGGCCTCTTTTCCGACCAACCACTCCAGAGTGGCTTTTGCCATTTCATATTTGATTGGGGATGCGGCTAATTGGGCTGTACCATTGGTGCGTAACGATGACCCTATGTTGAACAATTGGTCGGCCTTTAGGGCCGAATTCGAGCGAGTGTTCGATCGCCGGGCTACAACCTTCAGCGCAGATCGAGAGTTGCTAACATTGAGACAGGGTAAGAGAGATCTGATATCGTATATGACTGACTTCAATCGGCTGATAGCAGAAACCGCTTGGCCAGAAGAGAAAAGAATGTCTCTATTCTACCAGGGGTTGAGGGATGGCCTCAAGGATGTTATTGCCCAAATAGATCCCCAGCCCACCACCTGCACAGACATGATAAATTTGACCCTACGTCTGGACAGCAGAATGAGCGATAGAGGTAGCGATAGGAGAAGATGGGATAGGGGGTTTCTTGGGTCTGAGGTTAGCCCCCGGAGAGCAATTACGGCTCCAGAATCTGGTACAGAACCCATGGAGATAGGGGCAGTCAAGGCCCCGTTATCCAAAGAAGAGAAGGAACACAGGCGGGCCTTGGGCCTCTGCCTCTATTGTGGTAAAAAAGGCCACTATGTTAGGGACTGCCCTACCAAACCCAAAACCGGTGGCGTGTGGAACCGCAGCAAACGGTTGGCCGTCACGGCGTTGGGGGCAGGGGACAAGGGAGGTAGGGCGGACTCATCCCTAGATGTCAGTACTCCCCATCATCAGATCCCTTCGTTAACGGTCATGTCCCTGTTGGAAACCGAAACGCATATACTCTTGCCCATGTGTTTAGAGAGCCAGTGTCAGAGTCACCAAGTGAGGGTCATGATAGATTCCGGAGCTACGGGGAACTTCATAGATAGTGGATTGGTAACCGCACTGGCCTTGGAGAGGGTGCCGAGAGACGTCCCAGAGGACGTATTGGCAGTGGACGGAAAGCCGCTGAAGTCAGGAAAGATCACCGAACAAACCGACTCTTTGGTGTTGTCAGTCGATATCCCGGGTGGTGCTCACAGGGAAGAGGTAACATTGAATATCATCGAGGCGCCCCAATATGAGGTCATTTTAGGTATGCCCTGGTTAAGCTTGCACAATCCCACTATCAATTGGAGGTCCAAAGAGGTCTGGTTTGCATCCGAGGAATGCAGGGAGCATCTGGTTCCCGTATGTTTGACGTCCGCAGCAGTATCCTATCTGCCTTTGGTGGTTGCCACTGCTGCGGAGAAACTGGTGGTTTTGCCTTCGCAGTATGAGGCTTATGCGGAGGTGTTCAGCGAAAGCATGGCAGAACAACTACCTCCCCATCGGCCTTATGATTGCCGGATAGATTTAGTGGATGGGGCCACTTTGCCTTCTTGTCGTGTGTATGCCCTCTCGGTTCCTGAGACCGCTCACTTGAAGGCGTATCTCGACCACTATGTGGATATCGGGTTCATCCGTCCCTCCAGATCCCCGGCGGCCTCCCCCATGTTTTTCATTAAAAAAGCGAATGGCGAGTTAAGAGCGTGTGTCGATTATAGGGTATTAAACAAGAACACCGTCAGGAATAGATACCCCTTACCCCTCATTACCGTACTTCTGGATCAGGTGAAGGATGCTCGAATATATACACGGCTTGATTTGAGGGGGGCCTATCACCTGGTCCGGGTAAGAGAAGGCGACGAGTGGAAGACCGCATTCAAAACCCGTTATGGACTATATGAGTATACTGTAATGCCGTTTGGGCTGTGCAACGCCCCGGCGGCATTCCAGTATTTCCTAAACGACGTTTTGAAGGAATTCGTGGATGTCTGTGCTGTTGTGTACATAGACGATATCCTCATCTATTCGGACAACACCATACAACATCACGCCCATGTGTCCCAAGTTTTGCAGAGACTGGGTGAGAACAAGTTATACTGCAAACTGTCTAAGTGCGAGTTCAGTGTGCTTGAAGTGGAGTTCTTGGGAGTGGTGTTGAGTCATGCGGGTTTACAGATGTCAGACAGGAAAGTAAAGGCAGTGCAGGATTGGCCGATTCCAACGAGCATAAAGGAGGTACAGAGCTTCTTAGGGTTCTCTAATTACTACCGCCGATTCATAGCACAGTTCTCTCAGGTGGCTGCTCCGCTGTCTAGATTGTTACGAAAAGGGGTTCCTTTTCAATAGACAGAGGACACCGACAGAGCCTTTCAGACCCTGAAAGACGCGTTTACTTCTGCTCCAATCTTGGCCCACCCCAAACCTGAACATCCTTTCATCGTTGAAGCCGACGCTTCGGATGACGCAGTAGGGGCCATATTGTCTCAAAGGAATCACCTCACGGGCCAGTTACATCCAGTGGCATATCTTTCAAAAAAGCTCAGCATGGCAGAAAGGAACTACACTATTGCTGAGAAAGAACTGCTAGCCATCAAAAAGGCGTTTCAGGAATGGCGTCAGCACCTGTGGGGGGCTGCGTTTCCTGTTACTGTGTATTCCGACCACCGAAATCTGCAGTATATGAAGACTGCTCGCAACCTCACACAGAGACAGATGAGGTGGATGCTCTATTTTTCGGAATACGATTTTGTGATCACTTTTCGTCCTGGGGCTGACAACAGAAAAGCTGATACCCTATCACGACAACAACAAAGGGGGGTGTCAACAGAGACTGCAAGGTTGGAACCCATCGTAGACCCCGGAAAGGTGTTGTGTGTTGTCCAGGCTGATACGTTCTTGGATCGAGTTGGGAAAGCAAAGACCCGAGGGGAATGGGTCGTGTGGGCTACACAGGGGAGCGGACGTACCCTTAAGAAAGGCCTCCCTTTCCAAAATGCTAAGCTGTTCCTCCCAAGTGAAGCGCTCAAAAAGACTGCCTTTGGATGGTGCCACGATTCCCACTTGGTGGGACACCAAGGGGTGTGTAAGACAGTCCAGTTGTTACAAAGGTACTTTTGGTGGGACACGATCAAAAAAGACGTCGTTGATTGGATAAGAGCGTGCAGTGTCTGTGCTATGGCAAAAACAGAGACTGGAAAAAAGAAAGGGTTGTTGTGTCCGCTTCCTACCCCCAACAGACCATGGCAACACATCAGCATAGACTTTGTAACAGGTCTACCTCCGGATCAGGGTATGACCGCCATCCTAGTGGTGGTAGACAGCCTCTCCAAACTAGGACATTTCATCCCTTGTGTAAATTTGCCTACAGCGGGACAGACAGCCCAGCTACTGATGACGAACATCATCAGGCTACATGGGATACCCGAAGTCATTGTATCAGACCGAGGTCCGCAGTTTATCGCCAGGTTTTGGAGGTTTTGGTGTCAGGCCCTGGGTATTCGTTCCTCTCTGTCCACCAGCTTCCATCCGCAAACAGATGGTCAAACGGAGAGATTGAACCAAACCCTTAAAAAATATCTCCGGTGTTATGCTGCTGACGCACATGACTCATGGGTCTCGTTATTATGGATGGCTGAGGTAGCCTATAATAACGCCTGGCATTGTTCTTTGGGGGTGTCTCCGTTCTGTGCAACGTATGGGTACGATGCCAAGATCCTTCCGCTTACCCTTCCTAGTGGTATAGCGGATCAACCTTCGGTTTTGAGTCAGATGCAGAAGATCCAGACAATGCACAAGAAGATCAGATCCCATCTGATTAAGGCAAAGAAGGAATACAAAAAATACGAAGATCAACACCGAAGACAAGGCCCAACGTACGCAGTGGGTGACAGGGTGTGGCTGTCGACCAGGAACATCAGGTTCAGACTCCGCAGCATTTTTCACCCTAAGTACATAGGGCCGTATGTGGTGGTAAAAAAACTCAGCTCGGTGGCGTACAGACTGAAACTGCCGGGGTCGCTTCGTATCCACCCAGTATTCCACTGCAATCTGCTGAAGCCAGCGTTCTCGGATAGGCGCAGGGCGCCTCCTCCAGTTTTGTGTGATGGGGGTTTCGAGTATGTCGTGCGGAGCATCAAGGACTCCAAGTACAGGAGAGGGGTGCTTTGGTACCTGGTGTCGTGGAAGGGGTATTCAGCAGAGGACGATTCCTGGGAGCCTGAGTCCAACATCCACGCTCCAGCGGCTATCCGTTCCTTCCACAGGAGGTTCCCTCTGCGCCCTGGTCCTAGGAGGCGCTAGAGGGGAGGGCATACTGTCAGGTCTCGTCGGGGCGCCTGCAGTGTAGCGCACCGCGAGACGGATGCCTTTTCAGACTCAATACGGGGTAAGAACTACATTACCCAGATGCCCTAGCTGAGGCTACATCAGTCAGGGCGACACGCATCCTGTTGCGTGTTATTCCGTTTCCTGGTATCCGGTTTTTGGAGGAAGGAGTCGCGTCTTGCTGCTGGCGGAGGGGCTCGTCCTGGACGATTGCTGTGGTTCAGCTGGTCAGGTAGGAACGGCCCCTCGCCGGTGTCGTCTCCGTCATTAAGCGGAGCGCTGTGGGGATTCCACGCGTTGCCGTGTGTTGCTAGGAGCGCGCAGTGAAGTAACTGCTGCGTTTGTTGCCTTTTGCTTTGGGACTATTCCGAGGAGCGGAGCGGAGTGGTAGGAAGCCACACGTTGCCGTGTCTTCTTTCTTGTGTTTACTTTCGACCTGGGTGATACTCCTGAAGGAGGCGGTGCACTGAGGTGGTCGCAGCTTCAGGCAACCAGTGCAAGCGCTTGTGTGTTTACTTATGGTTTATGGAACAATCAGTATGCTCAGTACTTAAGGAGCGCTGTAGTGGTCGCAACTGCGCGTTGCCATAGGATCAGTCCTCTTGGGATTGTGTGTGGTGTCATACTGGAACATTTCCGCTTTCTTCCCAAGCCCCTTGCTTATTTACTTTGCTCTCTTTTCCTTGGTATCTGGGGACTGCCTGGTGTTCAGAGGGTGCTTTTCTCGAGGGAGCGGAGTGCAGTGGTTATTGCTTCCCACGCACTACCGTGTCCTGGATTGAGACGTGTACACAGCTGCCTAGTGCAATTTCATTTCGTTGGTTTTCTTTTATGGTGGCGAAACTTCCACGGAATCCCGTATTCTACAGGCATAGGCTGTGTTCAAGGTATAGAGGAGGGTTCTGTTTGGGTGACAAGCGTGTTAGTGTATGGGAAATGCAATGTGTCTAATCTATGTGTGTTCCTTATAGGTTTCATGTTCATATATGTCTACAAAGAGAACAGCCAAAAAACAACCAGTGGGAAAGACTTGCCTTTTTCCTCACAGGTATTCAGACTACCTATCTATACCTTAGATGTTACGGTGTTGTACGACAGGTGGCCTTACCTTTATGTGTTCTGTCGTTACAGGTACCTCCCTTCCCAGCTGTCCCCTTCCTTCCCTTCCCTGTTTGTTATTTTACTTTTCCCCTCACCTAATGGCTCAAATCCTCTGTTAACTCAAAGTCAGAGTGTTTGTGACGTTTGGAGGTGGGCTTTATATTCATCACTCGGATCCTGTGGAGCGGACCTGACAGAAGTAGAGAGTGAGTAGTAGAGAGTAGTAGATAGTGAGTAGTAGGGAGTGAGTAGTAGAGAGAGAGAGTAGTAGAGAGTAGTAGAGTACTAGAGAATGAGTAGTAGAGAGTGAGTATTAGAGAGTAGTGGAGTAGTAGACAGTGAGTAGTAGAGAGTAGTGCAGAATATTCTAAAGTTGTACATCCAACAAGGACAGAGACTGTCAGTTGATTCCTTTGTGTTCTACTGCAGCCTCCTAGAGTGTTCTAAAGAACAACTAGAGCGCTAACAGTCCTACTTATTACAAAGGTATGGCACACCTGAAGCCATCTTGATTGGAATAAAGTGGTAACTCTTAAAACATTTAATTTAAAAAGGAACAAAATGAGGGGGTGTATTTTGCCATAGAAAGTATGATTAGTGCTGCAGAATAAAAAGTAGGGCACACTTTGAGTGACTTCTCAAATCCTCTTCTATTTCATTAAAAAATTCTGACATGCAGTCTCCCAAGATGGCCACCAGAGACAATAGAGCCCAAATGTAGCCCAAATATCACCCAGATGTAGCCCAAGTATAGCCCAATGACATAATGTCCCAGAGTGTTCTAAAGAACAACTAGAGTGCTAACAGTCCTACTTATTACAAAAGTATGGCACACCCGAAGCCATCTTGATTGGAATGAAGTGGTAAGTCTGAAAACATTTAATTTAAAAAGGAACACCATGAGGGGGTTCATTTTGCCATAGAAAGTATGATTAGTGCTTCAAAAAGAAAAATTAGGGCACATTTTGAGTGACTTCTCAAATCCTCTTCTATTTCATTAAAAAAATCCTGACATGCAGACTGAAACATGCACTTTGAATACCAGCAGCAGACTTCCCTGGTTAGCAGTAGCTTTACTATAGTGATCTAATGAGCAACTAGAGTGCTAACATTCAGAATTTATGGCAAATGTGTGACACATATGAATGCCTTCTTGGTGGAACCAAAGTAAACAAGCATTGAAAATGCAATAGATCTCGCCCGTGTTTAAGTTAAAGCCATTCTGTTTGTAATGAGGTGGCTTTTTAGCTTTGCTTTTATTAGTGTTTTTCAAAGTTACATGTAAATAACATGCATATGTTTGCATATATGTATATGTATGCATGCATTTATATTTGTATTTATATAAATATGCAGATTATATATGTTTATATATGTTTGAATATATATATATATATACACATATATATATATATATATAAATTCATATATATATATGTACATGTGTGCGTGTAGAGAGAGGTAGAGAGGTAGAGGGGTAGAGGTAGAAAGGTAGAGGTAGAGAGGTAGAGGTAGAGAGGTAGAGGTAGAGAGGTAGAGACTAGTATAGAGAGAAGTAGAGAGAGGTAGAGAGGTAGAGAGTGGAGAGTGAGTAATAGAGAGTAGAGAGTGAGTAGTAGAGAGTAGTAGAGAGCAGTAGAGAGAGTAGCAGAGAGTGAGTAGTAGAGTGAATAGTAGAGTGAGTAGTAGAGAGTAGGAGAGAGTGAGTTGTAGAGAGTGAGTAGTAGAGAGTAGTAGAGAGAAAGTAGTAGAGAGCAGTAGAGAGTGAGTAGTAGAGAGTAATATAGCATGAGTAGTAGAGAGTAGTAGAGAGTGAGTAGTAGAGAATGAGTAGTAGAGAGTAGTAGAGAGTGAGTAGTAGAGAGTGAGTAGCAGAGAGAGAGAATAGTAGTGAGTAGTAGAGTGAGTAGTAGAGAGTAGTAGAGAGAGAGTAGTAGTGAGTGAGTAGTAGAGGGTACTAGAGAGTGAGTAGTAGAGTGAGTAGTAGAGAGTGAATAGTAGAGAGTAGTAGAGAGAGAGTAGTAGAGAGTGAGTAGTAGAGAGTAGTAGAGAGTGAGAAGTAGAGAGTGAGTAGTAAAGAGTAGTAGAGAGTGAGTAGTAAAGAGTGAGTAGTAGAGAGAGAGTAGTAGAGAGTGAGTAGTAGAGAGTAGAGAGCAGTAGAGAGTGAGTAGTAGAGAGTAGTAGATAGTGAGTAGTAGGGAGTGAGTCGTAGAGTGAGAGTAGTAGAGAGTAGTAGAGAATGAGTAGTAGAGAGTGAGTATTAGAGAGTAGTGGAGTAGTAGAGAGTGAGTAGTAGAGAGTAGTGGAGAATATTCCAAAGTTTGGCACAGCACCACTTGCACAACAAGTCCAATCAAATCATATCACTTAGAGTCCTTATTGTAGCGCTGAATCTTGATGTATATTCAAATGCTTTTATTTTCCTTAAGTTTATGTACCACAGCCAGCTGATGCGTTTCGTTCTGTACAACAAAACTTCTTCAGGGCGTTCTTATTTCCTTCAAGTTATGTCGGTATCCTGTTGTCATATAACTAGATATTTCTTCCAAATGTTAGACAAGACGTAAGTACATTCTTATTCAAAGTGACTAGGTATCAATTTTACCCACACAATTCGGGCAGACTTGAGTAATTTATAGCATCCTCAATGTCAGTCTTTCAAAAATTCCAAAGTATAGGACATGATAATCCAAATCCAAATGTTTCTCAAGAAAAGTCATTTTCAATCGTTCGGAATATCGGCGTTTGGGCAGATATGACCCACGGACACGGTTTATGACTTTTCTTTAGAAACATTTGGATTTGGATTATCATGTCCTATACTTTGGAATTTTTGAAAGACTGACTTTGTGGATGCTATAAATTACTCAAGTCCATGGATGCTGCTGGGAACGCCCCCAGCAACACCCATTGCACACCCCTTTAACGCAAGACACTGCGTTAAAGGGACTGATATTTATCAGGCAGGATTACGCCACAAAAAGTGGCTTAGTCCTGCCTGATAAATATCACTCAGTCTTCTGCGCCACCGGAACGTCACAAAAAGTGCATCATTCATGACATGGTCAGTGACATTACTGATGACATCACTGATGACATCTCAAATGACATCACTTATGACATCACTGATGACATCATCCATGTGACAATCAAATATACCTCATCACACACTAGTATAATCTTTCATCACTCACTGTAAAATAGAAAGTGCCATATTTGAAATTATTGACACACCAATAGAAATTTCTAAACACCCACTCAGTTATTCATAGAACTATAAATACATCTAATCACTTACCTATAGATTCAGTGTTATATGCAGTGAATAATCAACAGAACACTATCAAATATACTTATACTCCTATTTCAACATTACACACCAGCATACATTGTATTCACTTATAAAGACATCCTTCTGACTTATGCAAACAATTGATTATACTTACATGTACTCACCTACACACTTATACAAACACCACTTCATCTATTTATATAGATAGTAACTCACACTTAGTGTGTTATAAAATCACTATTACAAGTATACAGTTATCCATATAGTGACTCATACAATCATTAAGTCTTAGGCACATTTAATTAGATATAACTGTCACATACACTGCCTTTTTTTCAAGTTTAATGGAGATGTACAATTGAGAGAAATATTTCATCACCACCACACCCATAAACATATACACTCACTGAAACAACTGTTATAACATGTAGTCTTAACCTCATATACCTACTGCTTGCACTATTCACACATTGTTTGGCAATCACACACCCCCCACCAAACCACATAGACATTTATTTTCCCATACAAATACTCAGTTAAGAAACTAATAACAAATATAGTATTTAACATAGCAATTAAGACAAAGCAATAAAGACTTTCACACAGTTTAGTAACTACACATTATATATAGTGAGACCCTACAAATTAGTCAAGGACACAATCAATGACACTGTTACTAAATCCACCATCCACACATTTATATTTATATATCCACTCATTCTTAAATGCAAAGTAGTGTATTTATAATACATATTTAAATATCAAAGCAAACCACATTCACTGGATGATGTAATCAGTGATGTCATTTGAGATGTCATCAGTGATGTAATCAGTGATGTCACTGACCATGTCATGAATGATGTAATATGTGACATCATCAGCAGTGGATTGCGGGCGCGTGAGTTATAGTGAGTACAACTAACTATCACGGGGGAAGTTCAATGGTTTTGTATGAGTAAAATGTCCAGCTAACTATAATATATATATATTTATATATACGTGCGCGGACGTGCGCGGACCTTCGCGTGCGCGAGCTGCAGGCTGATTGGCTGCCAATGTCTGTCAACACTCCAAAACAGAAATTGTTGGCAGCCATCTTGTGCCTCGGTAGACTGAGGCACAAGAAAGCAGAAAAACAAACGTGTAGAACTCAAAAAAGGGGCAGGGTAGAAGCACCCTGACCCCCTAGGCCTGCTCAGGGGGTCCCACAAGGACCCCCCAAGGAAAAAAAAAATATATATATATAATCAGTGATTTCATCAGTGATGTCATTTGAGATGTCATCAGTGATGTCACTGACCATGTCATGAATGATGCAATATGTGACATCATCAGCAGTGGATTGCGGGTGTGCGAAATATAGTTAGTACAACTAACTATATAGGAGCAATTTCAATTGTTTTGTATGAGTGAAATGTCCAGCTAACTATAACACCCCTAGTGAATTTTAAAGGTTTTAAATGCTAATTCCTAACTATATTAGGCCTGAAGCCTATGGTTTTTTCAGTGAATTTCAAAGGTTTTTTAAATGCTAATTCCTAACTATATAAGGCCTGAAACCTATGGTTTTTTCAGTGAATATATATATATATATTCACTGAAAAAACCATAGGTTATAGACCATATATAGTTAGGAATTAGCATTTACAAAACCTTGAAAATTCACTGAAAAAAACATGGGTTATAGACCATATATAGTTAGGAATTAGCATTTACAAAACCTTATTTTACTCACACAAAACCATTGAAATTCCATATATAGTTAGTTGCTCTAACTATATATCGCGCACCCGCAATCCACTGCTGATGATGTCACATATTACATCATTCATGACATGGTCAGTGACATCACTGATGACATCACTGATGACATCTCAAATGACATCACTGATGACATCACTGATGACATCTCAAATGACATCACTGATGACATCACTGATGACATCTCAAATGACATCACTGATGACATCACTGATGACATCATCCAGTGACTGTGTGTTTCTGTAAAGTTTAAATATGTTTTACATATTGAAGAATGAGTAGATGTAGAAGTGTCTGGATGAAGGATTTAGTAGGTGCGTGACTGACTGTATGAGTGAGTGATTAAATGTGTCTCACTGAATGCATGGGTTAGTGACTAAAATGTCTTAATTTGTGCATCATTATGTCTGTTGTTCTGTAAACTGCTGCATGTGTTGATCAGTAGCTATATGAGTAACTATATGGGTTATTGATTGATTGTCCAAGTATATGTATGGGAGACTGAGTGTGTGTGTGGCTGGCTGGGAGATGTGTGACTGTGCAGATCAATGTGTTCTTGTATCAATGATTGTATAAGAGAGTAAGTATGTGTTAGTATATGTTTGAAAATGTAAGGTACTCTATGTTTAACTGTATAGATTAGAAAATGGAAGTGTGATTGATTCTTTACAGGACTGACTAGGTGTGTGAGTAACTCCATGGATGAGTGGCAGAGTGTGAGTGTCTGTATAGGTGTATGAGTGCATATGATAGTGTTGTAAAGATGAGTGATTGTATGTATGAATGATTGTATGGGTGAATGAGTGAATGTGTGTGTAGACGTAGGAATCAGTGAGTGCGTATGTAGTAACTAGTATTGGTGTGTCAATGGTTTAAAAAATTATATTCTGTATTTAACACTGGGTGTAACAGAGGTTATATTGAAGTGTGAGGAGATGCATTGTATTGTCACATGAATTATATCATCAGTGATGTGACCATTGATGTCAAATGAGATGTCATCAGTGATGTCATTTGAGATGTCATCAGTGATGTCATCAGTGATGTCATTTGAGATGTTATCAGTGATGTCATTTGAGATGTCATCAGTGATGTCATTTGAGATGTCATCAGTGATGTCATCAGTGATGTCATTTGAGATGTCATCAATGATGTCACTGACCATGTCATGAATGATGTAATATGTGACATCATCAGCAGTGGATTGCGGGTGCGCGATATATAGTTAGTGCAACTAACTATATATGGAATTTCAATGGTTTTGTGTGAGTAAAATAAGGTTTTGTAAATGCTAATTCCTAACTATATATGATCTATAACCCATGGTTTTTTCAGTAAATTTTCAAGGTTTTGTAAATGCTAATTCCTAACTATATATGGTCTATAACCTATGGTTTTTTCAGTGAATTTCAATGGTTTTTTATTAGCAAATATCAAAAGCTTTAAAATGTCAAGTACGTGGTAGGTAAAAACATTTTCGTGTTTATGCACGCTGATGTGCTTTGAACGCTGCCCCCCCCCTCTTTTCTTTTAGGAGTATTCTCTCTTTGCAGATAGTGAAGGGTAGGTAACGCAGGCCTTTGCCCCCGTTGTAATCCGTCATGCCTGCTTCCCTCTCCATTTGATTGATTGTTATCCAAGCATTTACTGTTTTGGAATTGCTTCTCTTTGGTTCATTCTCTATTTACAAACAAGCACAGAGTTGCAATACTCTGTTTAGTCTTTGCAGATAGTGAAAAATCGTTAGAAAAAACAAAAGGAATCAAGCAAAATCAGTAGGCCACCAATGGGATCTCTTTTTGACCTCGCTAAAATAGAAACATTAGGAACAACCCCTCATGAGAAATATGAAACTAGTGAGAGGAACCGAGCTCGACGCCATGATGGCTGCAAGACAGCTCAGCTCCGCCGTCCACCCCGCCCAAAATAACGACAAACCCTATGCAAATATTATAAATATATACAACACACCAGCAAAGTAACAGGGTAAAACGTTTTATTAAATAACTATTTACATGGCAGCCTGCTGCAACATCGACTAGGCGGGGCCTCCGGCCGCAACCACAGTGCCAACGATCGCTGCTGATGGAGGGGAGCCTTGCCGGTGAGACCACTGATCTGAAGAACCGCTGCCTGCGGTGCCTCCCTGAGCCACTTGACGGAGGCCCCCGAGGGGCGGTGTGGTGGCGCGGACTCGGAGGGGGCGCTTGGCTCCTGCCCCCTCCCCAAGTCTTGTTGCCCTGGTGTGGCTTGAGATCTCCCCCGACATAGGCGGCCGGCTCCCGGGGTCCGGCGGAACTTTTTGCCTTTTGGTGACTCTTCCATTCTGGACCTTGTGCCACAATCCGTTTGACCTGAAGACACGTCCTGCGGTGCCCTGGTCCGACCATCACATATACCTGCGCCAGGAGACGGCGTGGGGTGCACAGGAAGGGAGAGGCGGCGCGAACGAGCCTCCCCCACCTCCCCAGGTGGAGGTTTCACAGCTGCACCCCAGCGCTTCACTCGACGTAGGCGGCCGGCTCCCGGGGTCCGGCGGAACTTTTAGCCTTTTGGTGACTCTTCCATTCTGGACCTTGTCCCACAATCCGTTTGACCTGAAGACACGTCCTGCGGTGCCCTGGTCCGACCATCACATATACCTGCGCCAGGAGACGGCGTGGGGTGCACTGGAAGGGAGAGGCGGCGCGAACGAGCCTCCCCCGCCTCCCCAGGTGGAGGTTTCTCAGCTGCACCCCAGCGCTTCACTCGGCAGCTGAGTTACGCCCACTCTTGCGGCACAGTGCCTCTCTCGGCCAGCTGAGTTGCGCCTGCTCTTGCTATTACAGCGTCTCACCCGCCATCCAGCTGAATTGCACCCACTCTTGCGGTACAGCGACAGGCGGCTGCCACGGAGCTCACGAAATGGCGGTCGGCTCCACAGACTTGGGCCTGGCCTGCAAGGATGGCTCTGGGCAACCCTGGAACTCGGACGCTTGACTGCTAGGGCATGGGCCCCATTCCCAAAAGCGTCCCCTCAGCCTTGAAGATTCTACAAGAGTCACCGGGGCCCCCGACTCCCGCAGACTTCCGGTGGGGAGCGACTGCCATGATTGCTCGCGGAACGGTCACGACGTAGCCACGGGGTGCTCTCATGCTGACGCCAGCTTCAGTCTGAAACATCCAGAAACACTGTAGTATCGCGTTGTCGCGTAATGCGTCAGATGACGTGCCGCGTTAGCGCACCCGATACGCGAAGCGAGGCGCGAAGCGCAGCTTCCCGGAAGCGATCCGGGGTGCGGCGCGGAGCGCGTAACGTACGCATAACAGGTCATGTGACTTGTTAATAAAAATTTTCATTGCTTCATTTCACTTTTGGTTTCCTAATGATGTAAGGCTAGGTCATGTGACCTAAAAATGACACTTTTCATTGGTTTAGAACTATTTTTTTGTCCCAAATGATGAAAACCCCTCCTTGTTTCCTCACTCTGACTTTCATCTTTGTGAGAGGAAGACCTACAGTGCCTCGCTCGGCCACCTGAGTTACGCCCGCTCTTGCGGCACAGTGCCTTGCTCGGCCAGCTGAGTTCCGCCCGCTCTTGCGGCACAGTGCCTCACTCGGCCAGCTGAGTTCCGCCCACTCTTGCGGCACAGTGCCTCGCTCGGCCAGCTGAGTTCCGCCCGCTCTTGCAGCACAGTGCCTCACTCGGCCGTTTGAGTTTCGCCTACTCTTGCGGCTACAGCGTCTCACCCGCCATCCAGCTGAGTTGCGCCCACTCTTGCGGCCTACGACATGGAGAGGCCGGGGCGTTGACTAGGCGGGGCCTCCGGCCGCAACCACAGCGCCAACGATCGCTGCTGACGGAGGGGAGCCTTGCCGGTGAGAGCCACTGATCTGAAGAACCGCTGCCTGCGGTGCCTCCCTGAACCGCTTGATGGAGGCCCCCGAGGGGCGGTGTGGTGGCGCGGACTGGGAGGGGGCGCTTGGCTCCTGCCCCCTCCCCAAGTCTTGTTGCCCTGGTGTGGCCAGAGATCGCCCCCGACATAGGCGGGCGGCTCCCGGGGTCCGGCGGGACTTTTAGCCTTTTGGTGACTCTTCCATTCTGGACCTTGTCCCACAATCCGTTTGAGCTGAAGACACGTCCTGCGGTGCCCTCGCAATACGGCCTGGTCCCTGAATGTGTGCAGGGGGACGGTATTGATTGGATCAAGATGGCGGCTTCACACAAAGCTGACTCAAGTGTTGCTGCTGATGCTATGCAGACAAAAACTGGTTTTCAGTTTGTACATTCTTCAGGATTTTTCCATCGAAGGCTGGTTGAGAGTTTGTAGAACGATGGCTTCAGATTTTCAACATACTACTCTTCAACATTCTTCATAAATGTAACAATGTGAGACTCACTAGGAGAACGGCCGTTTATCTTTCCTTTCAAAATGCTGCCAACAATATTTTCTGAATGGAAGACACCATCTTATAGCATAAAGGGCTGTGTCAAGAATGTCAGAATGTCTTGTTTTCTAGTGCTCATAATGACAAAGCCAGAACTGCCGAAAGGGATTCTGGTCCTGCCGCTACTTATTGGAGACATTGAACTATACTCTGGACCTGCCTGGCCTCGACCAAAATGGCGCCAGTATGGGAGCGACTTGCAACTCCTTTTGACGTTCTAGTTACTTAGCCTTGACGTTATGGGGGATGTATGCGGTCGTTGTGCACATGGCAGGCGGGGAAGGGTACTGACTGGGAATACGGACAACCCTATTGATGTCGATTTTTCATTATTGATTATTGTATTAATAAAGCTTCGAAGTAATGTTACCCATGATACTCGCCCATGGTGTGCGTATGGACGATTTTATTGTAACTGATCCTGTTATACTTTCAATTAAAAAATCAACCTTCACTGATTCTGCAACCGTTTGTCACGTTTAGTTTTTTCAATTAAATGGCTCGCTTGTTACATACTCCTATACCACTGGCTTTTGAAAGACACCATCTTGTAGAATAAAGGGCTGCGTCAAGGGTGGTATTGCCCAGAATGTCTTGTTTTCTAGTGCTCGTAATGACGAAGCCAGAACTGCTGAAAGGGATTCTGCTCCTGCCGCTACTTATTGGAGACATTGAACTATACTCTGGACCTGCCTGGCCTCGACCAAAATGGCGCCAGTATGGGAGCGACTTGCAACTCCTTATGACGTTCTAGTTACTTAGCCTTGACGTTATGGGGGATGTATGCGGTCTTTGTGCACATGGCGGGCGGGGAAGGGTACTGACTAGGAATACGGACAACCCTATTGATGTTGATTTTTCATTATTGATTATTGCATTAATAAAGCTTCGAAATAATGTTACCCATGATACTCGCCCATGGTGTGCGTATGAACGATTTTATTGTAACTGATCCTGTTATACTTTCAATTATAAAATCAACCTTCACTGATCCTGCAACCATTTGTCACGTTTAGTTTTTTCAATTAAATGGCTCGCTTGTTACATTACATATTATTGATTATTGTATTAATAAAGCTAGAGATAAGTCAAGTACGTGGTAGATAAAAACATTTTCGTGTTTATGCACGTTGATGTGCTTTGAACGCTGCCCCCCCCCCTCATCATTTAGATTACCACCGCCCATTGCACAAAAGCGTACCGGGCGCTCCCCATGCAAAAAAAACAAAGCCTCCACATCAAACCTAGAGGGTGAGGGAGGATCTACTATGCCCCCTTATGGTCATTTCCCCCTTTGTTTTGGCCTCCTCTTGTCTCTCGATCCTACCGAGAGACAAGATGGCGGCCGCTCCGGACTGTTTAAAATGTTGACAGACACCGGAAAGCCAATCAGCTTCGCTTCGCGAAGTTCCGTTACGCGTCAAGTACGCGAACCGGAGCGCAACCCGGAGCGCTGTTACAGATATATATATTTTTTTGAACGTTAATTTATCAAAATTCACTGGAGCACATATATTGAGACCTAGCAAAGGCACATCGGGCTAACAGTCCCTACAATTTTGCCAAGTTTCATGCAAATCCATTCAGCCGTTCGGGATAAAAGTGAGGCCAACCGCCCTATGGAAATTAACATGGGAAAAACGCGTTTTGGGACCCCCCTTTTTTCTCGGCCTCCCCTTGACGAACCCCCCCCAAATTTTCAGGGGCTGCTCAGAAACAAAATGTTCCATTTCCTGAAAATGTCAGCCAATTCCGTCCACAAACGCCAAGTTATTAGACATAGAATTTTCAAAAATCCCATAGAGAAAAAATCCTAACTATATATACCTACTGGCGACCGCCAGTAGGTAATATATATATATAATTAAATAAATAAAATAAACGGCTTAAAATTGAAAACGAAGTTCCGTGTGCGACTCAATGTCTCTTCGCATGGGGAGATAGTTTGGACATATATATATATATATATATTCCTTGGAGAAAATAAAGGTTACAGAGACGTATAGTAAGGAAATTCCATTTAAAAACCTTAGAAATTCACTGATACACTGAAAAAAACCAAAGGTTACAGGGATGTTACTGTTAGGCTGACATTTCACTCGTACATAACCTGTGAAATTCAGCAGTTATAGTTAGCTGAGCTAACTATTACTTGACGTACGCCCCCGGAAAGACTTGCTTTTGATCTCACATATTACATCACTCACGCCATGGTCAGTGACATCACTCATAACATTAACCAAGCACTACCTTTTTGCCAAATTTGGAGTAATTCCAATCAGCATTTCGGGCTGTATCTGTGTCTAAAGTTTCCTATGGATATTAACTTGGAAAAAAAGCCCCCATTTTCTCTGCCCCCGGTTGACGGGTCACCCTGAAACTTTCAAGACAGCAGCTGAAGTGACTGTCGTATAGGTTTTAAAAGTTCGCTATTATTCGTCAAACAATGCCAAAGTTATTGTCAAATGAAAAAACACTCTGCCTATGGAAACTACATCCTAACCTACTAGCAATCATTAGTAAGTAATATATATAAATATAGAAACTATACTCGTGAAACAGAGGTGGACTATGGTGAGAGTACATCCTTCACAAAGTGTATATAGTCAATTAGAATCATGTGCACTGCTCATCCGGTGCCTGCCACTGTTAGATACCACTGGCCAGCAGTATGGAAAGATGATCACAAATGGAGAGGTGCACCAGTGTTAATCCAATAAAGAGTCCAATTTGCATAATTCAGTAGAAATTGTATATTCTGTCTTCTCAAATCCAAATAAATGACAAGGTCCAATCAACACGTTTCGTTCCAAAATCAACTTTTAGAACTTCATTGGGGCTGAAATTAACACATGGAAAGAAGATCAATGAACACAGAATGAACACATATCTATACAAACGAAAGGAATTATCACAAAGACATTGACAGACTTAGTGTATAACAAGTTAAAGTAATAGTGACAATATCAAACATTTCACAAAGAGAAGAAAAACATGAACAATGCGGAGAGACACTCAACAACATGTATTAACCCCACACATATTCCCTTTTGTAGAACCCCAAATATGTAAGGAAAGATTTTAAAGTGTAATATTCGAACAAAGGGAAAGGACAAAATGCATAACATATGGTGACCACATATTAACAAACACCAAAAATATCAGAAAAATCATACGAGCGGCATGTATATATTTTTAAGGTAACACATCGTAGTACTAATACATAGTCACTGAGTTTAAGACCAATTATTGAAGAAAAAGTGTAATGTTTCATCTGTTTTCCAAAAAAATCCATTTTAGTTACCTTCTTATATCAGCAAAAATGTATCCCTTCTCAAAACAATATATTTAGGTTGAGAACATGAGTTAATTAAAGGTCATGTAGGGACAGATAAAAGACAATGTTATGTTTGTATGCAATGGACAATCCGAGCTTGGGGCTGAGTCAATACAGAAGCCAATGTAGTTCACACTGTCACTATCTGATTTCAAGGGATTGGAAGGAGAAAAGGTGAGGAGTTTGCTGGGGATAAAACAGTAACCGAATTCTAACATATTGAAACAGAAACAATGTCACTTGGCAAGGACCGATTTAGCTTCAGCTAGTGGAAGATGAGTGTGCCAAAAGTGGCTTAACTAAACAGACGTGATGGTGTATGTCGCCACCATCTATCTTTGCATTGAATAATATACCAGTTTGCGAGTGGCAAAGCTATTATGCTTTGGAGTAGCTGACAGAGGAAATTCTCAAGCATGAACATATAAATACGTTATCAAGTCCCATGCACAATCTCACTTTTTTTCTGTGTGCCAAATTTACGATTAGAATAGTGCAATGCTTCTGGGGCACCACGGTACACATCTCAGATCCGGGCCGGACTGGCCTATAGGGCAGTCAGGCAGTGCACGAAGGGTTGGTCCGACAAGTCAGTGTACAGGCTGTGTTTTTGGCTGTTAGTCGGCCTGTCTTGTGATCTGCTGGATCGATTTTTACTGTTCATTTCCCTGATATTCAACCAACCATTATCTGCTGCTGCAGCAAACTCAAATCTACGCTTTCTTCCATATGAAAACAATCTTATAACTTGCCTATACAAGTTCAAAACTGCCCAAATTTGCAAACATTGGCCTCTTTGTTAGCTATTTAATCAAAAAATGGGGCTAATTTTATTTTGGTGGCCCTGACCTATTTTCTGTTTTAATCGACCCTGTCTCAGTTAAGCTGGTAAAACAGATCGGCGGTTTTATGATTCGCTGGAATTCTCCAATCGTATTTTTGTCATGCAACATAATCCATATAACTTAATAATTAACTTAAATTTGACATGAATACCTAGGTTTTTTTGTGACTACACCTTGGGCTTGGCCAACAATATTTCTGGAATCACTAAAAAATACGGAAAATGAAATGCTCTAGGTATGACAGACACACAGAATTTCTCAAGAAACTGACCCTAAACTCTTCCAATAGACAGTTTTTCTATCTTCCAATCTGGTAATGGGACTGATTTCCGTTACGAAACATTTCACAGTTTATTGCTATTTGATGCTATTACGCGATTCATATAATTTTACCCAAACATTTCAACTACATAATTACGTATTCAACCTGTGGAAAAAATGCGCTTTAAGATGATTTTTTACTGGTTGAAAACAATATTCTTTTTCATGCGACATTAATTCTTTGCTCCCCTTGAGCCAAAAGTTCAGAACTGCAGCACTTTGGCGGCCTCCGGTTAAATTCAAGCTGCCATTATCCTCGCATGAGATGCACTGCTCTCAGTGACTGCTGTATCCCAAAAGAATGAAACTCCAGCCTTCTATTACTGCTCAAGTGTAAAGTGCACTGCTGCAATAGCTTAATACCACTCCTTAAATGAAACCCAGGGACGGCACTACTCCCTGGAAACAAAAAAGTCACATGCTGTCGAATTTTTCGAGGAGAACAAAGAACAGCTTCATCTCACAATAAATAGGTATGGGATGTTTTTATAAAGGTGGATCGATTGACTTGTGTCCTCTGTGATAGGCGAAAGAAGCACACAGCTAAATAAGACTGAGGGGCTAATTTGCAAGCAGCTTCTGCAGCAAATGTGTTAAACGTTTTCTGTCAGTCCTCCATATTTAGAAGGTGAGGTATCTTGAAGGATGCATGCCTTTTTGGAGTTCTGCGTCAAATGGAACGTGCATTGGAGCCTGCATCATTTAAGTTTTCAAATATGCAAGGTAGGTGTTCCGTGGTAATTTCCATCGTAAAAATGATGCATGAATATTTACAAGATTTTACTAAAGTGACGCAGCGGTGGCTTGATTGATTGCTTGATTGATTGAATTTAGTGTGTGGTTACTTAAAAGCATTACAATATACAAAATTAAAAACATGTAGCAAAAAGGTGAGAGTCATAAGAAGTAAAAGTTAAAACCTGCTCAGATTGAACTCCTCATTGTGTGAATTATTAACCAAATGGTGTGAAAATTAACAGTTGAAAACCAAATGCGGAAAGATGAAAACTGCGGAAGCGCATGCTGGGGGAGTTAGTGTAGGCAGTTAGTGTAGGCAGCAAATGCTCATGATTAATGCAGAAAATAACAATCTAAAGTCGAGTTTCTTTTTCCTGACTGTTTGAAAAAAGAAGTGTGCAATGCATAAGAAAATGCGAGTAAAAGCATTTATAGAATGAATAATAGTGGAAATGTATGACATTACAATGATAATCATGCTGGTATTTGTTTTTCCTAGAGCGTATTTTACTGGTCTGCAGAGAAGGCCTCAAGAGTTATTTATTTATTTATTTTTTTCATTTACTTATTAGGAATGTAGAGAGGAGAAATATGTAATATGTCCTTTGTGAGTTCCTGATGATGGCCAAGGTTGTGTAGATGAAACAATGAACATTATGAATGGAACTTCCTTGCAGAGCGGTGTCTGTGGACACTTGTATAACAAAATGGATACATGTGTGAGATTGAGAAATATACAAGCCGCAGAAGAGTGGTGTCACAATTTTCTCTGCTGAAGGTGGGTATGATTTGTAGGACTCCTGGTCCCAGGATGCATTGTGTATATAATCACCTGAGTTTGATTAAAGGGAGAACACTGGAGAGTCAGTGTGTTGGTATTTCGATGTAACAGTATAGCCTATGAGGAAGGGCGTAAGCCCAAAACGAGTCAGGTCACTGAGGACGCTGGGTGTGCCTGCAACCTTCCCTGACTCTATGAACACCGACAGTGCGTGCACCTCGCCTTTTTGGGTAACCTTTGTACTTTGATATATATGGCCAGCCCGGCCGTGAGGTGCACGGCTGCAGATGTAAGTGGTGCTGCAGCTGTTCTAAAGGATAGGACGGCGGAACGAACAGGCGAGTGGCTGTATGGGGGAATGTGCCAGCGGCATAACCATGATTGATGTACTTTTTAGATTTTACATGGAGCTGCCAACAGCCCACATGGGTATTATTCGCAGGGTATCCAGTCCCAGGATGCATTGTGTATATACTCACCTGAGTTTGATTAAAGAGAGTACACTGGAGAGTTAGTGTGTTGGTATTTCTGTGTAGCAGTATAGCTTATGAGGAATGGCGTGAGCCTGAAATGCGCCAGGTCACGTGCCTGCGACCTTCCCTGACCCTATGAACGCCGACAGTGAGTGCACCTCGCCTATTTGGATAACTTGTGGACTTTGATATATATATTCACTGAAAAAAGACAAAGGTTTCAGGCACGTCATAGTTAGGAATTAGCATTTATAAAACCTTGGAAATTCACTGAAAAAACCATAGGTTTCAGGGGCTTTATAGTTAGCTGGACATTTCACTCATACAAAACCATTGAAATTCCACCTTTATAGTTAGTTCACCTAACTATAACTTGCGTGCCTGCAATGCACTGCTGATGACGTCACATATTACATCACTCATGACATGGTCAGTGACATCACTGATGACATCACTGATGACATCTCAAATGACATCACTGATGACATCATCCAGTGAATGTGTGTTTTTCTGAAAATTAAATATGTTTTATATATGTATATCTCAAGGTCGATGGAAGACTTTGTTTTGTAAAATTGATTGTATAACGGACTGATTAAGTGTATCTTAGTGAATAAATGGGATAGTGAGTAATGTTTAAATATGTAAATATCTGTATCAGTCTCTCACTTTGTGTATAAGTGGCTGCATGGATTGGTGAGTAGCTACATGGTTATTAGTTGTTTTTTCGAGTATCAGTATGAGTGTCTGAGTGTCTGTATGGTCCAATGGGGGTATTACTTAGTGTATGGATGCATGAATGAGTGTGCCACTGTTTGTATGTGTTGAGACAGTACGTGTGCAGAACTGTATGGGTGGATGAGTGTGTGTATGGGTGTGTAAGTGAATAAACGACTGTCTCAATAGTGTCTCTATGAGGAACTACATCTGTTTTAAACTAGTATATGTGAGTTTTGGTGTATATAAGTGAGTATATTTGAGAGTGAGATATTGGTAGAGTTCCTGTATAAATTAGTCTGTGTTTCTATAAGTGATTGCTTAAGAGAGTAAGTACGTGTAAGTTTCTGTACCAGTAAGTGTGGTGGTGTGTGTATAACTGTATATGCAATTTAATGGATGTTTGATACTTTGTTTGCATGTGTGATTATGTGTGTGAGTAACTCTAAGGATGAATGTCATTGTGTAACAGGATGTATAGGTGTATGACTACATATGATGAGTGAGTACATGTATGAGTATCTTTATGGGACTGTTGGTGAATGAGTGGATGTGTGTGTGGATCTTGGAATTACTAAATAGGTGTGTTGTAAGTGGGATTGGTATGCCCATTGTTTGGAAAATGTTAGTTTCTATTTTTGAGTGTGTGTATCAAAGTTTATATTAGGCTGAGAGGAGGTCTGCCACTCTATCACAAGGATGATGTCATGAGTGATGTCATGAGTGATGTCATTTGAGATGTCATCAGTGATGTCATGAGTGATGTCACTGACCATGTCATGAGTGATGTAATATGTGACTTCATCAGCAGTGCATTTCGGGCGCGCAAGTTATAGTTAGCGAAACTAACTATAAAGATGGAATTTCATTGGTTTTGTATGAGTGAAATGTCAAGCTAACTATAACGCCAGTGAAACCTACTTTTTTTTAGTGAATTTCTAAAGTTTTTTAAATGCTAATTCCTAACTATAACGTGCCTGAAACCTATGGTTTTTTAAGTGAATTTCAAAGGTTTTTTAAATGCTAGTTTCTAACTATGCCTACAGAGGTAGGACATGTGAAGAAAGAAGAAAACACACACAGAAAGAAGAAAAAGAAATGGAGAAAGAAGCAACAGAAGTCCTCAAAGATGAAGAAAAGCGCAGGAAGAAAGAAGACGTGCAGAAAGAACAAACAGAGGAGCAGAAAGAGGCCTTGTTGCAAAATCATCCTGTACCCTTAACTTTTTCAGATGGGTACTGGTGGTAACTGACTCTGACTAACCAGTCCTAGAGCCAGTGCTATGCTAAAAGACACTTAGAATACAGTTAAAACACCTACATAGAGTGTGGGAACACTAGGCATTGGGGCCGTTTTAATTTGGTGGCTAAAGTCCCATTGAATCCTGAGTGTCCCTTGGGTTCAACTAGCCCACTAGGTATCTCTAGTCAGCACCACAGAGCTGTGTTGCAGAGAGGTGTAAAAATGGGTACGGCCTGAACCACCTCTCTGCAACGCAGTGCAGTGCCGCTTACTGGAAGCACCTGGTGGGCTAGTTGGCCCCCATGGGCCCTCAGGATTGAAGGGAAGAATTATTTCCCCAACTTAAAACGCGTCACAGGGCATGTTTGCACACGTCACATCAGGCCCCGTCCCCTCCCTTCACCACTGTGTAAACACGTCCTGTGGCCATTTTAAGTTGGCTGATTACGTTCATTTTAATCCTGAGGGTCCCTAGGGTCCAACTAGCCCACTAGGTACCTCCAGTAAGGGTCACGGCTTGGACCACCTCTCTGCAACGCAGCGCAGTGGCGCTTACTGGAGGCACCTGGTGGGCTAGTTAGCCCGAAGGGGCCCTCAGGAATGAAGGGGAATTATTTCCCCAACATAAAACGCACCATATGGCTTGTTTGTAGGGGTGGATGGAATTTGCGTAATCGCGTTACGCAAATCTCTGCTAAACGGTAAAAAATCTCCGCAAACACGCAAAAATTCTGCGAACACGCGGAATTGCTTGTTCGCGATGCTTTTTTCCTGTTTGCAATCGCTATTTGCTTGCTCAGGGGAAATATTTTGAGAACACGCATTTTGAAAACGCGAACAAGCAAAAAATTTCGTGACGACGCGGATCGCAGAATTTTGGGCAATTACGCGTTCTCCGTGGAACGCTAAATTACTCAAATTCTGCGAGCGGAACGGAATTTACCGCCCAGGCCTACTTGTTTGCACACGTCACCTCAGACCCCGTCCCCTCCCTTCCCCACTGTGTAAACATGCCCTGTGGCCGTTTTAAGTTGGGAGAATAAGTCACCTTGAATCCTGAGGGTCCCTAGAGGCAAGTTAGCCCATTAGGTACCTCCAGTAAGCGCCATTGCAGAGAGGTGTAAAAAGGGGCACAGCCTGCACCACCTCTCTGCAACGCAGTGCAGTGGCACTTACTGGAAGCACCTGGTGGGCTACTTAGCCCCCAGGTGCCCTCAGCATTGATGGGGAATTATTTCCCCAACTTAAAACGCGCCTTAGGGCGTGTTTGCACATGTCACCTCAGACCCCGTCCCCTCCCTTCCCCACTGTGTAAACTCGCCGTATGGCCTTTTTAAGTTGGGAGAATGAGTCCCCTTGAATCCTTAGGGTCCCTAGGGGCAAATTAGCCCACTAGGTACCTCCAGTAAGCTCCATTGCAGATAGGTGTAAAAGGTGTCACGGCCTGGACCACCTCTCTGCACCGCACCGCAGTGGCACTTACTGGAAGCACCTGGTGGGCTAGTTAGCGCCCAGGGGCCCTCAGCATTGATGAGGAATTATTTCCCCAACTTAAAATGCACCATAGGGTGTGTTTGCACATGACACATCAGGCCCCGTCCCCTCCCTTCACCACTGTGTAAACACGTCCTGTGGCCATTTTACGTTGGCTGATTAAGTTCATTTTAATCCTGAGGGTCCCTAGTGTCCAACTAGCCCACTAGGTACCTCGAGTAAGTGCCACAGAGCTGCATTGCAGAGAGGTGTAAAAAGTGCCACAACTTGGACCACCTCTCTGCAACGCAGTGCAGTGGCACTTGCTGGAAGCACCTGCTGGGCTAGTTAGCCCCCAGGGGCCCTCAGCATTGATGGGGAATTATTTCTCCAACTTAAAACGTGCCATAGGGCGTGTTTGTGCATATCACATCAGGCCCCGTCCCCTCCCTTCCCCACTGTGCAAACACACCATGTTGCCATTTTAAGTTGGGAGAAAAAAGTCCCCTTGAATCCTGAGGGTCCCTAGGGGCAAATTAACCCACTAGGTACCTCCAGTAAGCGCCATTGCAGAGAGTTGTAAAAAGTGTCACAGCCTGGACCACCTCTCTGCAACGCAGCGCAGTGGCACTTACTGGAAGCACCTGGTGGGCTAGTTAGCCCCTAGGGGCCCTCAGCATTGATGAGGAATTATTTCTCGAACTTAAAATGCGCCATAGGGCATGTTTGCACATGTAACCTCAGACCCTGTCCCCACCATTCCCCACTGTGTAAACACACCATGTGGCCGTTTTAAGTTGGGAGAATAAGTCCCCTTGAATCCTGAGGGTCCCTAGGGGCAAATTAGCCCACTAGATGCCTCCAGTAAGCGCCACTGGAGAGAGGTGTAAAAAGGGGCATGGCCTGCACCACCTCTCTGCAACACAGTGCAGTGGCGCTTACTGGAAGCACCTGGTGGGCTAGTTGGCCCCCAGGGTCCCTAAGGATTGAAGGGGAGATATTTCCCCAACTTAAATGTGCCACAAGGAGTGTTTGCACACGTCACTTCAGACCCCGTCCCCTCCCTTCACCACTGTGTAAATCCACCTTGTGGACGTTCTAAGTTGTGAGATTTAGTCCCCTTGAATCCTAAGGGTCCCTAGGCTCAAACTAGCCCACTAGGTACCTCCAGTAAGCGCCACAGAGATTGCAGAGAGCTGTAAAAAGAGGCATGGCCTCTGAACACCTGTCTGCAACACAGCTCCCTGGCGCATACTGGAGATGCCTGTTGGGCTAGTTGGCCCTCAGGGACCCTCAGCATTAAAAGAGAATTAATTTCCCAACTTACAACTCGCCACGGGGCGCGTTTGCACAATGGTGAAGAAAGGGGTCATGACCTGATGTGACATGTCTGCAAACACGCCCTGTGGCACGTTTTAAGTTGGAGAATTAATTCCTCCTCAATCCTGAGGGTCCCTGGGGGCCAACTAGCCTACCAGGTACCTCCGGTATGTGCCAGAGAGCTGCGTTGCAGAGAGGTGTTCAGTGGCCACGCCCCTTTTAACAACACTCTGCAACGCAGCTCCGTGGCGCTTACTGGAGGTACATGGTGGGCTAGTTGGCCCCCAGGGACCCTCAGGTCATGAATGATGTAATATGTAACATCATCAGCAGTGGATTGCGGGCACACAAGTTATAGTTAGTAGAACTAACTATAACGGAGAAATTTCAATGGACTTGGAGTGAAATGTCCAGCTATTTATAACAGCCCTGAAACCTATGGTTTTTTCAGTGAATTTCTAAGGTTTGATAAATACTAATTCCTAACTATAACTTGTCTGAAATCCATGGTTTTTTCAGTCAATTTCAAAGGATTTTTAAATGACAATTTTTAAATGAAATATTAGTTATATTTACTTTTTTTAATACTGATTTTCCACATTTTTTAACGATTTATTTTTACATAATTTATTTTTAAATTACATTATATATTTTTTATATAAATGGAAAAAATATTTTTTTTAAATATTGAAACTGAAATATTGTTATTTTTTGTTTTATATTTTTATTTTAATATATTTATATTATTTTCTTTAGTGTTTAAAAAAAAAAATAATAATTGGGAGGAGTCGCGCACCCAAAGTGTACCTTTCTCGATCACTGCGCGGTACCTAGCCACCATTTTAGGAATGTTGAGACAGATCTGCGTAGGGTGAGCGACCGGTACGCGAATCCAGGCGCATACGCGACATATGCGCATTACTTTAGGCGACCGTCGCGCTCTTCCGCGTGACATCATATACGTGTTCAACGCATTGGGTGCGCGACTCCAGCGAAATATTTAAATGTCTAAAATTATATGTATATATGTATTCAATATACATATTAGGGCAAGACATTATCTAAGCCAATCATTAAAAAATATTTTTACTTTTAGTAAACTTATATTACTTTGAAATGCAATTTCGCGAAGTCACGTTCGGTGCGTACTGCCTGTGTGCGCGATGCGCGGACCCCATGTGACTTTAAAAAAAAAGATTTGATTGGTTCATAACATTTCTCATTGTAACTATTGAAGGACCCCACCCATTTCAATCATTCTTCCTAGAGCATCTTTGGATACACATCTCTCAGCTGAGAAGAACTTTTTTTGGATCATTTATTTTGTGATATTTTCCAAATTCAGGACACAATGGCTTCAGGACAGCAGCTACCACAAGAATTTGACCATTCTTAAGAGGAAGAATTTGTAGCTGAACCTCCACGTCCTCAGCGATTTACATCGGTGGTTTGGAAGTTTCTTACATTCCCTGAAGGGCAAAAAAAGGTGAATACCACGAAAGTCACCTGTAAAATTTGTGAAAGGGTTCTATCTAGAGGCAGTGCTTAAAAGAAGTATTCCTGGGGTACTACTAGTATGTAAAAGCAACTCAATACTCCGCACCCTGTGAATCTTGCTCGAGAGGAGTGCAGGAGACTTCAAGACAACCCTCCACCTGCAGTGCCTAGTACTTCTGGCACTTTCTTATCACAAGCACATCCAGGCATACGTGCAGAATTTGCTCAACTTAAGATGCACTGCATCAAGTGCTGCAACCAACTTCTCTGCTAAGGAGAGCAGTCGGTGGACCTAGTCTGTACAGCACAATGAAACCATCACTGTTAGCCTTTTTTTCTGGGCTGTTAATCCCTGAAGTTGACTGTTTTTTCGTCCTTTTATCTTTTGAAAAAACAACAAAAAATCACAAAATCGTTCTAAAAAAAAAATATATATATAAAATAAAAAAACACAAAAAAGTTCTTTTCAGAACTAACTTCTCTGGTTAAAGAAAGAACTATATTTGTATGATAGTGTGTGAAAGTTTGGTTGAATGTATGCATGGTGCATAATTGACTGAAAGAATGCATTAGTAGTGTGCTGTGAATGTATACGTACGGAACTATAAGGAAGTGCTGCAGCATGATACTGTAAGTTCTTTAGCTGCAGTGTGCTGTGGTACTTCTGAAGAACAGGGATGCAACATATGTACATAAATATATTGCAAGTCTATGCTTCCCTCTGCACTGCTGCTTAAACTGCAGCCATGTGGTAAAACAGGCACCCTTGCACCATGGTGCAAGGATATCTGCGTCTTGCAGAGTTTGTTTTTGTGCAGGAAGACACACCTTCCTGCACAAGGCATTTTTCTCCTTTAAAGTATGCTGTGCACTGCAGCATACATTGAAAGAGAAGAAATAAGGAGAAATTAAAACAATTCCCCTTGTTGTGCCTTGCTACACCAAGTGGAGGATGGTGCAGCATTCACACACATGTCCAGATTTATAATTTCTGATAAATCTGGAGATGTGTCTTGTTCTATGAGTGTTGTGTGCAAACACCCACAGCAACACCTATCGAACACCCTTTCAACGCAAAGTGGTGTGTATAATGAGGTCGTATTTACATGGAGAAGAAAAGCTACACAGAGTGTCTTGCGCCATCACTATGTTACAAAAAGTGACATATTGTTGGCACAGGATGCTTCTAAATTTGCCCCATAAGTGCTTAGGTATTGGCAGACTGTTACAATACAAACGTATTGTTAGTTGATTGATTGAAATATTGCATGAGAGTGACTGGAGGTAAGCACAGAGTTATCTCTCCAAAGATGCTCAAAGAAGAATGAGTGAAATGGTTGCGGTCCTTCAATAGGTACAATGGGAAGTGTTAAGAACAAATCAAATCTTTTTTTTCAGGCCACATGGGATCCTATGACAGAGAGATTCCCAAACTACATAGGTATAAACTGGGTATTTTGAAAAGTGCATTAATACTTTGTAGCTTCTTGCAGGTCTGCATGCATAGTATATAAAGAAATTGACTTGTACTAGAGTTAGTGGCTAGGTCAATCCTTAAGTATATGACTAATAAGTGGAGTAATTTCAGTACTGCATAGAGAGTCCTTAGGTTTGGCAAAGTGATAGGACATATTTATAGAGTGGTGAAGGGAGGGGATGGGGCCTGATGTGACATGTGCAAACACTCTCTGAGACATGTTTTAAGTTGAAGAATTTAGTCTCTTTTAATCCTGAAAGTCCCTGGGCCCTACTAGCCCACCATGTCTCTCTATTGAGCACCATACAGCTGCGTTGCAGAGAGGTGTTCCGAAGCCATGGCCCATTTTACACCTCTCTGCAATGCAACAATCTGGTACTTTCTGCACATATCTGGTGGGTTAGTTGGGCCCAGGGACACTCAGGATTCAAGGCAACTTTATCCCGTAACCTAAAACGCCCACAGAGCATGTTTCCACACATATCTACTCTGTCCATTCCCCCTTTCTTCACCAGTGTGCAAACACAGCCCATTGTGCATATTAATACTTAGTTTGTTCGTTCAAAATCCTTTATTTTGGTCACTAGGACCATAAAAGTATACAAGAACAGAAAAACAGTCAATATAAAAAGAATTTTTGAAAGGGCCAAACAGTGCATAGACGTCATATTCTAAAAGAAATTGTTTACCAGCACATAATAACATAACAATTCCACCAAGACTATACAGAATAAATGTAGCATAAGGGAGGCAGAAAACACATTGCGTAGGCATGAAATGCCAAGAGCAAATCAATTCATTTAGTGTAAATATGCTAAACGAAGAGAAAATAGCAGCAATATTTCAATAAATAATTAAAACTACCAGATTATGTTAAAAACACATTCAATATAAAAACGTTTTATTTTTTCCTTCCTTCCTTTAAAAAAAAAAAAAAAAGACAACTATATCCCATACCAGACAATATAATAGTCACATACTAAACACTTATGATGATAATGCAACCTGATTGGCAATTTTTAATTGTTTTTCCTTTTCAAGGAAAACTCATCTTCTACAACATATTGTATTTAAAAATTGAGAAACAGCAAAAACAATGGGCTTGGAGGTATCATACTTTAATACTCGAAAAGCCTCCCTACAATGCTCAAACTCCAAGTTCCGGCAGAGTTGTATAAGCCAGCACAGCCTTGCTAGCTGATACCCGGGGCAGAAAAATAAAACAAGAAGTTCAGACTCTTCTTGGCTGTTACATGCGGGGCACCCACTTTCAGGCTGCCCAGCCCATTTCGCAGTAAAACCCTGTAGGGGTAAGGTACTGTATCTGAACTGCACATATAATTTCCTTGCTACTTGTGGTAGAAAATCGTCCAGGAAGGGTTCAATTTTATAGTTGTCCTTCACAGTGAGGAACTGGATCGTTAAGGCACCTAGTTTCGGGTTTGACTGAATGGCCTCAAATTTTTGGGTGCGATAGATCCTCGGTAGTACAGCTCGGGGAACCAAAAGGCTAACCTCCGCTGGGATACTCCACAAAGTTGTTTTGCCTAACCGTACACATTTGTGCTTCACATATGCAAACCATGGAACTTTCCTCAAAAGCCCAGGGTAAGATAATAGCTCCTTGGTTTCTGCTTGGAATGTTGCTAATTCGGGGGTCGCCCACAGCCTGCGCCAGAAAGTTAGGGGTCTTAGAGCGACCTCATCTTCGATCGGGGCAATATCAAGATCGAAAAGCAAGGGAGTTAGCGGGGTGCTAGCTGGAAGACCCATGATTTGTCTAAGGAAGCTATTCTCCACTGCTATTAAGGAAGCGGGAGAACAATGCCCCCAAAGTTCCGCCCCAAACAGCGTGGCTCCTCTCGCTTGCGCCCTATACATCTCAATCGGGGGGCCAATGGGTTTAGTTGATGATTCCCTTACCATTTTGGCTATACCCCCAACAATCTGGGCTAACTTAAGCTTAGCTTTGGCTATCTGGGGCACCCACTCCATATCTTCTGTAAGGGTGACGCCCAGATAGTCAAACACCGAGACCCTTTCCAATGCTACACCATCTAATTGTGGGTTAGGGCGTGTTTTCTTGGGCAGATTGACTATCATGAATTTGGTTTTGGTAGTATTAATCACCAAACCCCTGTTAGTAGAAAATAGGGCAAACCTGTCCAATATCCTCTGGATACCCATCGGTGACTTGGACAACAAAAGAGTATCATCAGCAAACATCAATGCTGGAACCTTTGAGTTTGCTAACTTGGGGGCATCATTGTCCTCAACCTCTGTAAGTAGTGGGATGAGTGCATTGACAAAGAGGCAGAACAGGGTCGGTGCGAGCACACAGCCCTGTTTCACCCCTCTGTCAACTAGGAGCCTGTTGGTTAATTCTCCGTCCTTCCATATCTTACTTGGGCATAGGTGGCATTATGCAGCTTGATAAGCAGGTTGAGCAGATAAGTAGGAATCCCCAGATCTCTTAGGACCACTGTTCCCGCTAACGTGCGCAGGCGCGCATGCGCGCACCTCTCCAGACGTGAGCACGCACTACGTGTGTGGAGCATGCACACAGCCAGAACGTTGCAAGAGAGAGTCGTGCCGCTGCTTTAAAACAGCGAGCAGCGCGAAAAAACAGCCACTTTCTAATTGCGGCGTGCCGGAGTCGGGACGGAGTACATATAAGGCTTTCTTGAAGCATGGTGCTATGTGGCTGTTGGTAAAGCGCGGGATGATTATGGGCTTTTGTTTAAATGTTGATGTTAGTCAGAGCCCCTTCACGGGCTCTGATTAGCATCAATACTTTAACAAAAGCCCACAATCTCCCCCGCACCGCGCTTTACCAACACAACAGTAGAGCCACTTTAAAAACACAGCGTGTACATTCTGCAAGTACACGCTGTGTTTTTAAACTGGCTCTACTGTTGTGTTAGTAATGCACGGCTGCGAGAGCAATTGTTGGCTTTTGTTCAAGTATTGATCTTAATCGGAGCCCGCAAAGGGGCTCTGATTAACATCAATACTTAAACAAAAGCCAACAATCATCCGGCGTCATACCTTCTAGAGAGCAGCATGTTACTGGGCTGCCCCATTCATAGCTTCCAAGGTTTCAAATTGCGTGTGACATTTTCATAATTTCAGTGTAATTGAGAGTGAAATTTCAATGATTATGAGTGTCACTTTCTCGAGAGCAAATTCACGCAATGAAGACAAGGGAAACATAAAATGACATCCATTTGAGCAACTAGAAACTCTACGAAGTAACTGAACTAAAGTACACTAACGGTAGGAAGCAGAAAACTGAGCGGAGTCAGACAGCGTGACTGCACAGTACACCAAAGGCAGAGGGCGCAGGCAACTCAGAATGATTGAAGCATTGACGCCGCGGGTTCAGGCAGGTACTCTTGGTTGGGACCGCTATATAAATATAATACTGTACTGCTGACTTTCAAAGGGTCTCCTTCCATTAGAACTTGAGTATTAAATGTTCAACTGGTGGAAATTGAATACTTATATAGCTTCCAAGTTTTCAAATTGCTCATGTGCAACATTTCTATGGTCTCCATGTCCTTATGAGTGATGCTCAATGGGCAAATGGGTGATATTTAGGGTGACACTTTTTCACTAGCAACACCAAGCAGTGAAGTCAATGGAAAGAGATACATATCAGAAATTCCACCATTATGAGCAATGAGAAGCTCTAAAAGGATCTTGAAACTGCTTCAAATCACTTGAAAAGGAAGGTCACATGTGCCCAGGAGCTCCTCAAACTCTAGTAGCTCAGTGAAGAAGCAACCTAGGTCCACAAAGTCCTTTTTTTAAAAAAGCCGTTGAACTTTGCATGCTGGGATTTGTATCATGCCCATTCTGTGGGATAGAAAAAAGAGAAAACTACAAGTCCCAGCTAGCAAAGTGTTTTGGGATAAAAAAGTTAGCCACAGAAAGTATTACAAGGCAATGTCTCTTCACATAAGGACTGGACTGGCAATTTTTGATGATTGCTTAAGCTGGGTTTGTTCACAGGTTCTGGTTCCAGCACTTGCTGGTTCACCTAGCACTTAGACAAGGCGTGGAGCTGACTTTCGTTCTGCAAGGCCTGCTGTGCTATGGACTGCTGTCTGGGTTTGCACTGTAACCTGGGGCTGAGCCTCTCTCTCTAAGGCTCAGGGCTGCTGCAAGTTTTCCACTGTGTCAGTGAGCTCTCACTCTGCGCAGTCCTTTGAGCTCCCTTTTTAGGGCGTCGCTCAATGGGGATCTCCTGGTGTCACATGTGCCTGGGCAGATGCAGAGATTCCCAAACAGGATCTGTTTTCGCTCAGAAGTGTTTTATTCATGCTGCCTTGCCGTAGCAATGAAACCTTTATTATTGAGAGTTCTTCGCCCAGCTGCCACCCAAGCACTCACCCCCTAACTACAACTTACTTAAACTAGTAGAAAATGTGTTAACTGGCTTGTGATTCCGTTTCTGGGGACCGGCTTTGAGAGACACAGCAGAGAAATAACAGGGCTCTTTCTGGCGCTGTTAAACGCCCTGTGTCGTCCTGCAGTGCAGTAATTGCTGTGGTGACAGGGACACTCTTAGTGTGAACTAGTCACGATCGTCTATGCAAATTAGATGCGGTAATTAAACAGCACGTACCCGGCAAAGGATTTGGGCAAGACAGCTTGACAAGCAGCTGAGGTACACACTTGAAAGTCACAGCTGCCCGCCAACACTAGCATCAGTGACAAGGACAAAACTACAATGACCAATAAGCAGCTGATCCCGCGCGAAAGGCACTTAACTTAAAAGCAAATTTGATTAATAATGCAATGCTGAGTCTTGCACTGTCGACTCATTGATACTTACAAAGGTGCGCAGCCGCCCGGCCAAGACTCACTCACTTACGCTCAGCAGAACATTCAACATCTCAGCTGCACAGTGTTGTTCTTCAGCGGTCGCGGAGTCATTTAATTTCAATTTACCGCCGAGCAGCACCAGCGCTGCCAACATTTGCCAGCCTGCCACAAGTTTACCTGCAGCCAGCGGAAGCAGGACATGACATCCTGCGGCGCGCATCGCGCCTATTGGACACAGCACTGCCTCGTGACATCAGTCGTGGCATTGAATGCAGCACTGGGAAACCATCTTCTATTAATATACTGTAGCAGCCAAGTGAGTTAGCAGTAGCTATTACCTCAGTCACTGTCAGCCCCAAGCCCAGGAGCAGCGTGCATGACACAGCGTGCTGCCACTCTTTTACTTTAATCAGCATAATTGTCAGCGAGGAGCTCTCAGATGCTGTCCCATTTATGCGTGACTTTGCATTTCAGTGCGGTGATGCAGACCACCACACTGAAATGCCTTAGAGTCACAGCTGATGTGTGATACTTGGCAGGGCTGCCCATTGTTATTTGTGCAGGCAATGGAACCCTTTGTGGCTAAACTAGAGTTGAGAACCATCTTTGGGCATTCCTCTGTGGATGACAATCCATTGGATCCAGGCTTCCATGGAGAGGCCTACTGTTCATAAGTTAGTTGAGGGTTCACATGGTCCCAATCACTGTGTCCTAGCACAATTATGAGACTGTATTTGGGCTAGAGATTACAATGGCTAAGTCATATACATGGATTTTGAATTACATTGCTTATCAGCAAAATTACAGTGGGCTGCTATATGGCTCAGTGACCAACAACTTACTGAGATAGTTACCCTAGGAGGCATACTTATTGAGGGCATGCTCTACCACTTATTTCATACCAGGGCCACTGTACCACAGGCTATTTATTCCCAGCTTGGTAAGGGTTGCACTGGGTTTCATGCCAAGGGTGCTCTGTAAGACACAAGTGAAAACTTCTGCTTCGGAAATCTCTAAACAGACCCCTTAAGGCTGGGATTAATAAATGGCCAAGATCGTCTTGACAAGGTCAGAGGCTGTGAGGATGTAAAAACAGGCTTGACACAGGATCCCTGCCTGCATTCATCTCACTAGTGACTGGGTATGTGCTCTACAAGGCGTATTTCTTAACACAGAGGGCATTAGTGGAAATGATGTGTAGAATTTGGGGTCTAAAGGCAACAAACTCCAGACTCATGCTCTAATACATTTACTGTACATTATGAGAGATGGTAGAGGTTATAATATTGTAAATGGTTTTATGGTGTTTGGACAAAATATTGAGCTGTAAATATCAGGAGGCAGAAATATCGGGGGAAAATATTGTGATACACAAATATCGCGAAGCAAAAACTATTGTTGTCCACGGACTCTGATTAACATCAATACTTTAACAAAAGGCCACAATCTCCCCCGCACCGCGCTTTACTAACAAAACAGTAGAGCCAGTTTAAAAACACGGCGTGTACATTCTGCAAGTACACGCTGTGTTTTTTAACTGGCTCTACTGTTTTGTTAGTAATGCGCGGCTGCAAGAGCAATTGTGGGTTTTTATTAAAGTATTGATGTTAATCAGAGCCCTTTCTCGTGTTTATTCAATTTGCAAACTGCCCTTAAGACCCTTATGGCACTGTATGTGTGAAAATGCACCATCTTTTCACTTTTTATTTTAAGTAAATGTTTTGAGTGACATTTGGCACCGCACGCGCAGTCTGGTTCCTGGCGCACATAGCCATGGTTGCAGCGCACAGAGACCCTCCACTGCCACACACAGAGGAAAAACATTAGAAGGAAACATTGCTTAGGACCCCTCAGAGTTTGGTTCTAGGCACTTAGTTAATCTTACCCTCACATTAATAGATATAAAAAAAGCGAAACTTTTTTTTCAGTTGTGTTTTATAATTCAAATTTCTGAAAAATTGAATCTGTGAAAGGGAAGAAAAAATTCAGTTATAATATATAATATTATATTTTTTATAACACAACATAATTTTAACAATATATACATTATTTTTTTGCCCTTTTTGCTGTTCTCAGAATATATTGAATTTCACTACAAACAGTGATTTCAAAGTTACTCATCACATAACAGCGGGCAAAAAAAAACCAATCAATAAGATTGTTTAAAAAAAACAAAAGTGTATCTAAAATATTTTTAATTACTAGACTATTTCTGAACACTCCATAAAAACTACATCCTCAATAACATACCATATAATACAAATGACAAATATATAAAATACTTCCCTCCAAGAGAATTTTCTTACTTGAATATGAAAGAACTCAAATAATAATTCAATGAACAATTATTTTTAATTCTTATACACTTTCAATGATGTTCTTTAAAAATATATGCTGTGAGAATGTGCAAGAAAAATTCCTTAATTGAATTTCTCTAGGCCAAATAGTATTCCTGAAATCCTTGATACTGAAACTAGCAATGAGGGATTTTTTCGAAAAACTCAGTTAAAGTGAGGCGCTCTGCCTAGTGTATACGTCAGATATCTAGATACTAAGTAGTGGTGTGGTGCGTTCAGAGCGAGCGGAAAAGCCCTTAACAGCTCAAAATGAAAATCACAGACTTTCACAGAAACTGAAAAACAGCAAAGCTCTCGCACACAATAACACAGGGTTTACAACTGGTAGACAAGTAATAGTCAACTCAACACATATATAGCACGAAAAGGACAGACGCAGATTCTTGGTTGTGTGTCTCAAGATAGGTTGTTTAATAGGTCCACAAACGGCCTTATTGATCCACAACCAGCCGACACGTGTTTCGTCGTGTGGAAGTTACCCACAACGACTCTTCAGGGCTTGTGGCAGGCCTGTATGTAAACAGGTCTTGAAGAGTAATAATCAATGTGGACGTGAATCAGTATCTGTAGAAAGATAATTAATAGAGCGGAAGGTAAGCCAAAAATCACGGAACCAGAGAACAAGTGTGTATGTCTCTGTTCAGAGTGAGCATGTCGAGTTGCCGGTGTTCATAGATTACGCTTAATACGTGTAGGTATTAGGCAGTTACCGGGAGGGGATCCACTTCATATTCGTTCAGTTTATAGGACAATCAGTCACAGTATGGGCGTTTGGTTCCGATACGCGGTATCCCTCCTCCAAAGTTTCCCGGTCGCCGTTTGCCGAAGAACGGACATTGGTCAACTCGACATGCTCACTCTGAACAGAGACATACACACTTGTTCTCTGGTTCCGTGATTTTTGGCTTACCTTCCACGCTATTAATTATCTTTCTACAGATACTGATTCACGTCCACATTGATTATTACTCTTCAAGACCTGTTTACATACAGGCCTGCCACAAGCCCTGAAGAGTCGTTGTGGGTAACTTCCACACGACGAAACACGTGTCGGCTGGTTGTGGATCAATAAGGCCGTTTGTGGACCTATTAAACAACCTATCTTGAGACACACAACCAAGAATCTGCATCTGTCCTTTTCGTGCTATATATGTGTTGAGTTGACTATTACTTGTCTACCAGTTGTAAACCCTGTGTTATTGTGTGCGAGAGCTTTGCTGTTTTTTTGATACTGAAACTGTCCAATAGTAATTATGTTAATACTTTTTCACATATTCCTCATAAACAGAATTATCTTCTTAAAACTTTGGCTTTAAAAATATTAGATACAAATTTGGTAATTTGCTAGGCAAACTGTGTTTAAAAACCAATTGAGCATCATTACAATATGTCCATCCTTTACTGCATTTTAAATAGGCAGTGTAATGCCCAGATGTTGTTGAAGGACCATCATGAATAATAATTGCTACTGCTACAAAAGTTCTTCCTGATATTGATACTTGAGTTGCTACAAAATGTTTATTTAAAGTTTCCAATTTTCTTTCATCAGCTGTACAACGTTGTATCATTGAAATTATATATTGTCCATATCTTTGTATAAATAATGGTGACAACATTTCTGAATTGCACTCATGTTTTGGTTTGCTTCTTTAACTAGTTTGTTGAAAGACACTGTTTTACAGTCTGGTAAAGTTAAATATATAAATCTTTCAGTATCTATGTTAGTGCTACGTGTAAACATACTATTTTCACATTGATGTTCCCATTTATAACAAAGGACAAAAATATTTTCAATTTCTATTCCTTCATTTTCCAATACGGCAATCCATTAGAAATTCCTGAGCATCTTGTTGGATATTTTGCTTTAATTGTGTAGAACCAGAACAAATATCCAGAAGATTACGAATATCAGAAACCCTTTGCATTTTACTTTTATCAGTTCTTAATTTTTCATGAACGGACTGCAACGAGGGACAACATTTTTTTTCACGATTCTCCATAATTTGATGTTGCAAGCATTTAAGAAATAAAACAACATTGACCACTACATTAGCATAGCAGTTGATAGCTGAACTATTTTCTAACTGATAACCAACAATCTCTTCAATAGTGTCCTTTTTCTTTTTGCTTGCAATCTCACATTATCTTTATTTTTCCCCTTCTCTATAACTTCACTATAGATATTCTCATATCTCCTTTTTCAACCTATTACACGCTGATCAAACACAAGATATTCACCTAAATTAGGAGCATACGCTCTTCTTAATCTATTATACTCTTTTACACAGTTGGCATCTACAATAATCTTTCTCTCATCAAAATCAATCAAAAACAATCCAGATAATGTTCTGACTCGGGACAAAGCAACATATGCCATACCCTCTTTAAACACGGCACTTCCAATGTTCACCAAAGCACTGTCTACACTTAATCCTTGAGATTTCTGAATAGTGACTACATATGCCAGAGAAAATTAAACTGTTTTCTACGGACATACCAATCTTTAACAAGCAAAAAATGAATCGAACAACAACAAATTTGTTTTACTTCTTCAATTTGATCAAATTAGATTTTAAAAAATTCAAATCCATCTCTATTTTGATATATAACACAATCCACAGCTTTACCTATTGCTCCATTTACTAAACCTTTTTCTACATCCAAATTACACCTTAAAATTACTAGATAGTTTATGCATACATATAGGTTCTTTTCTAAACCAGCAGTTTAAATATCTATTTTTCTAAAGAATCCAATTTAGTTTAAACTTTTCTGTCAAAATAATAGTGATTCCCTCATGTGTTATTTTATCAATGGTTTCCATTTTTATTATTTCTTCATTTTTTAGGTTCAAAAGTTGTTCATTTAATATAGAACACTCGCGCCGTGTTGGAATTAGCAGAT
The DNA here is from genome assembly GCF_964261635.1 of Lissotriton helveticus. Taxonomy (NCBI): domain Eukaryota; kingdom Metazoa; phylum Chordata; class Amphibia; order Caudata; family Salamandridae; genus Lissotriton; species Lissotriton helveticus. The sequence continues at coordinate 980,650,735 of NC_136067.1, read as the reverse complement.
TATAGATTTATTTTCTGCAATGTTCATATATATTTTCTCATGAACTATATTTTCATTTGGAAACAAATTAGAAAGTAGTCGAATTTGCAAAGCTTGTTTGACATGCTCTGTCAGTACTCCAATTCTTATATCTTGAAGAATAGTTCCATAATCAACATAATTTGCCTGTCACATATTTGTAATGAGTTCTTTGTATTCAAAATATGACCGAACATTAACGTTTCCAACACTACCCAAAGTCTTTCTGGTTTCTTCATGCACAAGTGTTTTAAATACTGGTTGTCCTTTTACGGCAGTAAGTTGCAGACGATCTCCAAAAACTATGACATGCTTTCCTCCAAATAAGACATGGTACTCTGATTTAAGAATTTGCTGCATTCTTAAATGCAAAAAGCAAGCATTAATTTTGAGACCATGCTTACCTCATCAATAATTAGAAGTGTAATTTTCTTTAGCACTCTTGAAACTTCATAACAAGCTTCTCCAGATAGCTTGTGATATTCTAATTTGTTGTCATGCTCTACAGGTAGCATAAGTAAACAATGCAATGTAATTCCTTTAATGTTGTTTGCTGCCAACCCAGTTGGAGCATTTACAACACAAGACAAATGTGAGTCAGTTGTTTTCCGTAGCTAAGTGGTCAATACTTTAATTAAGAAACTTTTTCCTGTTTCAGCTTGACCACTGACATACATTTGGATAGGTTGAAATGATGTGCATGTGCATTCTTTCTTTTCATGAAGAAATCCATGGTCAATCTGTTGTTTCACTTGGTGATATATTTCTTTCTTTTCAACATTTAGTTGTTCTTTCAAATGTCCTAAGTCCATAATAACTTGATGCATTGCTGTTTCCACTTCATTCATGGCGATTGCCGCTTCATTTTCAAGAATTAATTGTCCTACTGGATCTTGATTCAGTGAAGCAGAACTTTAACTGTCTTGAGAACTGTATCTAGCAATCTCAGCTGCAATAGTAGCTTCTTGATCAATTTCATCGTTCAACATTTTTAGATAATTTGCAGAAAACAGTACAGTCTATGGTATCTTTACAAGCATTGAAGGAATCTTCATAGCTCTGAAAATCTCCAAGTAATTCTAATTCTGTACGCCATGGTTTGAACAGTTGCAAAAGTGCAAAATAGTTACATTTCCTTTTATCAGAAGCGTCACAACTCAGTTTTCTGTGATTAATCAAAAATCCTTTCCTTTGTTTCACGAAACATCCTTTGGAATCAATCACTGCCTATTTTCCATCATTGATGTTTTCTACAGTATTCCGTTTAAAAGTGTACTTTTGCAACACTTCATAGAGATATATGTTCTCAAGATGATGGCTTCTATTCGGATAATATGTGTCCAACATGTTTGTTTTGACAATATCTGTACTTTCCAGATCTTTTTCTGCTAAATATTTGATTTCTTGTACAGATTTAAGTACTCAATTTCGCATTGCAGCAAGACCTAGACTCACCCAAATGATTCTTCTAGATTTTGAGTATAAACTTAAAGATGATAACCAATCTGAGCATTCATATTGTCCAATTTCTCGATGGGATAACATCTTCAAACTGAAACTGTATAATTCCCTACTAAGTCTCTTCTCGTGAGAAATTTCTTCACACATTTCTTTCAATTCCGTCTTTTCTGATTTTGTAATGTAGGATGTCACATACCGGGCAACAGCAATGGAATTATCCCCAACATACTGAATATCCATATTAGCATTCCACATTGAGAGAATAATTGAATTATAATCATTTATGTATTTTGATTCTTAACGTCTTCTCAAATTGTGTCATGCCTGTCGAGTGCATGGGAATGGTGCACTTATCCACGCATAGAGTTAGTGACTGTTTTTCGTTCTGTGATTGGCAGCGATTGGCAAACTCAGTTCCAGGAGGCAGGGCGCATGCGCCGTTACCACGCATGCGCAGGAGTATAGCGTTTCAGCTCTTAAACACGCCCAGTACCTGAAGGAGGTGCTTCGCGTTTAGCTATAGTGAGCCCATTCTCGTTCCGGGTTGTGTTCGTGGCGTCCGAGGAGTTAGCTGTTCGTGGCGGTGCCTTTTCGCCTCTTACGGTATTTTGTTTGTTCGTTCTGGTGTTTGGAGATTCGTAGAAGCAGCTTGCTTCCAATATTCTTGTTCTGTTCTTGTTTTTGTTACTATCGTTTTTCGCTGCTGCTATAGCGGTGTTCATTGGACTGTGGTTTCCAATACTTTGAGTTTGTTTCAGGGGAGTTTGTACTTTGGTAGTTGTGATTCTACTGGTAGATAGAATTACAGTGATACCTGCGAAAGGTTGTGGTGGATATCCATTAAGGAGCGTTTAAATGCGAATAGTGGTGAGTGCTTCTCATAGCAGAAATACCCTGATAGGGTGTAGTGTACGTCTTACATATTGTATCTATTGTGTTTTCAGTTTACAAATACACATCGTCAGCCCTAAGAAGTCAAGATACAGAGTTCCAGATATTTTCCTTGGTTTCCTCCCCGATATTCCACAAGGTACTATTAGGTATATGACACACACCACATTAAGAGCTAGCGAGGGAGGGTATAGTGTTCACTTATTGTTTCTTATATCTTACTGCAGTGCCATAACAGACGATAAGAATATCCTCTGAGTGGAAGAAGACCGGTGGAGAATCATCCTTTTTTCCCCCTTCCTACCCTTGTTTTGTTCCCCTGTGTTCTCCTTGGTTACCTTTCTGGTGTTAGTGTTCAGTTCCTGACACCCGGGAGGTGGCGAGGGGAAGGGAGGGGATTTAGCATCGTGAATCCAGGACACTTCTGAGACAACCAAAGGGCGTGCATGACAGAACGCGAAGCCTTTATTAAATTGTCTCCCAGGTGTCATGGATCTCACGCTACAGGATGTTGCAAACATGGTGGGGAATCTCCAGCGAGAAACCCAAACCATTGCAGATAGACTAGAGGCGTTAAGCGCACAAGGAGGAGAGAGAGCAGGAGCCAGCAATTCCACCCCCGTGGTTCAAGTGGTCACTCCCCATACCATTCCTTTAGCCCCCCCTGAAAGGTTCTATGGCGATCCATTGAAATGCGCTGCATTTTTGACACAGTGTCAACTCCATTTCTTATGCAAGGCTGCTTGTTTTCCTAACGACCAAGCCAAGGTGGCTTTTGTTCTATCATATCTGGGGGGTTCAGCAGCTAACTGGACTATACCTCTAATAGAAAAAGACGACCCCATGTTATTAGATTATGATGCGTTTCGTAGGGAATTGCGTAAAATGTTCGACAAGCATTCTTTTACGCATGCTGCCGATACAGAGTTATTGAATCTAAAGCAAGGAACGAAAGATCTTATCACCTACATTACTACATTTAACCGATTGGTGGTGGAAGCAGATTGGCACGCCAATAAACGTAGTGCGCTTTTTTACAAAGGCCTACGTGATGAACTAAAAGACGAGTTGGCTCATGTTGTAGATCCTCCTGCAACCTGTCCAGAATTAATAGATTTGGTGGTAAAACTGGATCATCGACTGGGAGAAAGACGTAAAGATAGAGGGAGGTATGACCATTCTAGGTTCGGTCAAAGAGAACGAAAACCAGAGACTGACATTAAGACTGATGATCCTGAGCGCCTATGCAAATAGGCAGTATCAAGGGTCCTTTGAGTGAAGCCGAAAAGAAGAGACGTAGAGAGAACAGGTTATGTCTCTATTGCGGCAAACCAGGTCATTTCTTGAAAGAATGTCCGGTCAAACCTAAATCCTTCCGCAAGTCGGAAAACTAGTAGACCCGCAGGTAATAGAGACCGCACCGCCGGGTCCTTTAGGTCACATGGTCTCCTCATTGTTGAATAATGAAGGACATTTTTTTATTTCATCCACATTGTCCTGGCTTTCACACTCTATCACACAGACACTTATGTTAGATTCAGGAGCCTCAGGTAATTTTATGGATTATCAATGGGCCATCGCCAATAATGTCCCTACAGTACAAAAGACGACACCAGAGGAAGTGTATATGGAACCATCACATCAGGAGGTTTTAGTTTTTGATGTGATCGAATCTCCTCAGTTCCCAGTGGTCGTAAGTCTTCCTTGGTTGCGCCTCCACAACCCCCACATTGATTGGCAGAAAAACAGTATCACTTTCACAGAACTCGACAATCAACCTACAGTCACTGGTAGTTCACTGCCTATAAATCAAGCACTTACGATGAGCTGCTTTCCAGCACAAAAAAAGGTTCTTGTGGTTCCGGAGGGTCCTGCTGAACTGGAAGTAGTAGAACGACCTGATACTGTTTTACCCCCTGTATATCAAGAGTATCAGGCTGTGTTTGATCGAGAGAAAGCTACTAGCCTGCCCCCTCATAGGGTATATGACTGCCGGATAGATTTGCAACCTGGCTCACGTATACCGACCAGTAGAGTGTATTCCCTCACCGAAAAAGAGAATCTGTATTTAAGGGAATATCTTGACACCATGTTGGAGCTTGGGTGCATCAGAGTCTCTAGGTCCCTTGCCTCTTCAGCATTGTTTTTCATTCTAAAACGGGAAGGGGGATTACGTTGTTGCATAGACTATAGATCGTTGAACGCTATCACTATTAAGAACAAGTACCCCTTGCCGCTCATCTCATCTCTGCTCGATCAAGTGAAGGATGCCAAATGGTTCACGAAATTAGATCTACGTGGGGCCTATCACTTGGTTCGAGTCAGAGATGGGGATGAGTGGAAAACTGCATTCTGCACCAAATTCGGGCTGTACGAGTATTTGGTGATGCCCTTCGGGCTTTGTAATGCTCCTTCAGCATTCCAATATTTCATCAATGAAGTGCTGAAGGAGTATTTGGACAAGCATGTGATTGCTTACATTGATGAACTCCTCATATATTCTAGAACCTTTGAGGAACATACGGGTCATGTGAAGGCTGTCCTGCATGAGTTACAAGTTAATAATCTCTTCTGCAAGCTAGACAAATGTTTCTTCCATAGACACCAAGTCGCTTTTTTGGGATTTATTGTGTCAGCAACAGGGTTACGCATGGATCCAAATAAGGTCCGTGCAGTTATGGATTGGCCACCCCCCAAGAATATTAAAGAAATGCAGCAATTCATTGGGTTCTCGAATTTCTACAGGCGATTTATACACCAGTTTTCAGAGTTAGTGGCCCCTATCACTCATTTGTTGCAGAAGGGAGTCTCCTTTCATTGGTCCGAGGAAGCTGACAGGGCTTTTAATTACCTAAAGACTGCATTTACCCAGGCCCCCATTCTTAAACATCCTGATCCATCCAGTCCTTATGTGGTGGAAGTTGACGCCTCACAAGTAGCGGTAGGAGGGATACTGTCTCAGGCGGATGTTGACATAGGTGAATTACATCCTGTGGCTTATTATTCCCATAAGTTGACTCCTGCAGAGGTAAACTATGCCGTTGGAGAAAGAGAACTCCTGGCCATAAAAAAGGTACTGGAAGAATGGAGACAGTATCTTTTGGGTACAAAGCACACAGTCACTGTCCTAACAGATCACCGTAATCTCCAGTATTTAAAGTCGGCGAGAGCTTTGTCCATGAGACAAATGAGATGGACGCAGTTCTTTAACGAGTACGACTTTACTATACATTTCAGATCTAGCAAACAAAACGGTAAAGCTGACGCTTTATCTCGTCTGGGGTTTGAACCAATCCCTTGTGACGAGAAACCCCCTTGTATCATTGCTCCTCAAAAGATACTCTGAGTGCTTACGTCAGAGAAAGAATTCCTCTTGCAAGTAAAACATGCCCAACAAGAGACCTTTTCACAAGACATATTGCAACAACATCAGTCCACTGTTGAGGCAAACCTTCATTTTGTGCAGGGAGGGTTATACGTTCCCACTGTCCCTCTCCAACAACAAGTGATGGAATGGTGTAATTCACATGGTGTGGCAGGGCATCCAGGTTACAAAAGAACAATAGAATTGATAAAGAGGTACTGCTGGTGGCCTCATATGGTCAAAGATATACAACAATATGTGCAAACTTGCCACATATGTGCTCAAGGGAAATCCTCACACAAGGGGTTGGTGGGTTTATTGCTTCCTCTACCTACACCAGTTGCTCCTTGGCAGTCTGTTTCAATGGACTTCATTGTAGAGTTACCAAAGACAAGAAGGGGCAATACCGCTCTTTTAGTGGTAGTGGACATGTTCACCAAGTCGGCTCATTTCTTCCCTTTGAAATGTTTACCTACATCTCTTGTACTAGCAGACATCTTTTTGCAGAATATAGTAAGACTCCATGGTCTGCCGTCTATCCTTGTCACAGATAGAGGTTCTCAGTTTATATCCAAATTTTGGAAACAATTATGTACATCTCTACAAATGGAAGTCCGTCTGTCTTCTAGTCATCACCCTCAGACAGACGGTCAGACTGTCAGACTGAAAGGGTGAACAGTTTTTGCGTTGTCAACTACTACAGGAACAAAGGGAATGGGATGAGTTGATTTGGCTGGCAGAATTGTCCTACAATAATAGCCATCACTTTTCTACACTGTATTCCCCTTTTTATGCTTCCTACGGGTTCCACCCTAAAATCCTGCCCTTTTCTCCATTGAGACCTAGTGCCATACCCGCTGTACAGGATTTAGTCTCCCATTTACAGATTGTGCATTCCACCATCCATGACAATCTTGATAAGGCCAAAATGGATTATAAAAGGACAGCAGACGCACATAGACACACAGGCCCATCGTACCAGCAAGACGATAAGGTGTGGTTGTCCACCAAATATTTGGCCTTGAAGGGGGCCTGCAATTTCAGGCCCAAATATATCGGTCCCTTTCCTGTTATGAAGGTAATCAATCCTGTGGCTCTGAAACTGGAATTGCCTCCTTCAATGAAGATACATCCTGTCTTTCATATTTCCCTGTTGAAGCCGGTACAACCAGACACACGCCTTCCTGCCATTCCTCTTCCCTCTTTGGTAGATTCTGATGAGGAATACGAAGTGGGGGCTGTACTTGACTCCAGGAGAGTGCGTGGTCGTTTGCAGTATTTGATACACTGGAAAGGTTTTGGGGTCGAAGAAAGGTCATGGGAACCTGCTGGTCAGGTTCATGCGCCTCGGTTACTGCGAGCTTTTCACAGAAGATTGCCTCACAAGCCCAAACCGGTGGGGGGCGTTGTGGGAGGGGTGTTCTGTCATGCCTGTCGAGTGCATGGGAATGGTGCACTTATCCACGCGTAGAGTTACTGACTGTTTTTAGTTCTAGAGCCGTGATACTGACTGCTCTTCATGCGTGATTGGCAACGATTGGCAAACTCAGTTCCAGGAGGCAGGGCGCATGCGCCGTTACCACGCATGCGCAGGAGTATATCGTTTCAGCTCTTAAACACGCCCAGTACCTGAAGGAGGTGCTTCGCGTTTAGCTAGAGTGAGCCCATTCTCGTTCCGGGTTGTGTTCGTGGCGTCCGAGGAGTTAGCTGTTCGTGGCGGTGCCTTTTCACCTCTTACGGTATTTTGTTTGTTCGTTCTGGTGTTTGGAGATTCGTAGAAGCAGCTTGCTTCCAATATTCTTGTTCTGTTCTTGTTTTTGTTACTATCGTTTTTCGCTGCTGCTATAGCGGTGTTCATTGGACTGTGGTTTCCAATACTTTGAGTTTGTTTCAGGGGAGTTTGTACTTTGGTAGTTGTGATTCTACTGGTAGATAGAATTACAGTGATACCTGCGAAAGGTTGTGGTGGATATCCATTAAGGAGCGTTTATATGCGAATAGTGGTGAGTGCTTCTCATAGCAGAAATACCCTGACAGGGTGTAGTGTACGTCTTACATATTGTATCTATTGTGTTTTCAGTTTACAAATACACATCGTCAGCCCAAAGAAGTCAAGATACAGAGATCCAGATATTTTCCTTGGTTTCCTCCCCGATATTCCACAAGGTACTATTAGGTATATGACACACACCACATTAAGAGCTAGCGAGGGAGGGTATAGTGTTCACTTATTGTTTCTTATATCTTACTGCAGTGCCATAACAGACGATAAGAATATCCTCTGAGTGGAAGAAGACCGGTGGAGAATCATCCTTTTTTCCCCCTTCCTACCATTGTTTTGTTCACCTGTGTTCTCCTTGGTTACCTTTCTGGTGTTAGTGTTCAGTTCCTTACACCCGGGAGGTGGCGAGGGGATTTAGCATCGTGAATCCAGGACACTTCTGAGACAACCAAAGGGCGTGCATGACAAATTGTATGTATTTTTCAGAGATTTTCTAGTGATGGTATGTCTCATTGCTGACATAAAACTGTTTACTCTTCCTTTGGATATTAGAGGACGTGGAAATCCAAAACGAAAATTTGGTATAAAACTTTTCCTTAGACTTGTACTTTCGCCAACAGTGTTTTCCACATTGATGACTTTGGAATCGTAAGTCTTGTTGTTTTAAGTTGTTTTCTTCTGTTCTTTTTGGTATAGCACATGTGGCATATTCTTCAATAAAAGACAAAACAGTATCATCCGAATCAGTTCCGAATTTGGGTGCATCCTTGATCCATATCAGCATATGTATATGAGGAGCACATCTAGCTTGATACTCCTTTCTCCAAAAGATATCCACAACTTCTCCAAGAGCAGGATTCTTTCTATTGCAGATAAAAGATATCATAGCTTCAAATCTATGATTGCAATATCTGCATGCATTAATAGGATTCAAAGAGCACAATTCTCCAGGTGTCTTGTATTCAATATTTTTTATATTCGAATTTGACTCGCGAAGAAATTCAAGTAAATCATCCCAAGCGTATTCCTCACAGCTTAGGGTAAGGAACCACGCAGGAGTGCCTAAGTACCTTAGCATACATTTAAGTTTTCAATGACGACTGCACCAATACTCATTACTACCACGCTGACATGCCATCAAATTAATCAGCTGAGATTCTAAATGATCATCTCTCTGATATACTTTATCCATAAATTCCTTTGCTGAAACATTTTGAAGATGTACTCCTGTTTTCATCATCATCATCATCATAATAAACTTTATTCGGTTTTATATTGTGTAAACCATAAAAGTCACAATACATAAACACAATCCTTAGATATATACATTATAAAATTCAAGTCTTTAAAACATAAAAAGTACTACAAATGCAGTAGTTAAATGACATAGTTTCACATAAAAGGCACGTGATGACATACCTAAAACTATAGGTGTCACTTCCCCATAAACGGCTAATATTCAAGGCAAGCCCTAGTTCTCATCAGTGATTTCAGGTACCCTACAATAAAGATTATATAATCGGGGCTCAACAACTGAAGGTACAAGAGTGCGGGCGCACCTGGTAAAAATTAAGCCTCTTTAAAAGGGGGAGTAAAAAATGTCTCCGGGGCACATCATAATGTTGGCAGAGGTACATAAAGTGAAGCAGATCCTGTGGAGACAGGTTGTCACAGCCACACGGTGCTAACACCTGACCTCTGCAACTCTCTTTTGGAACGGCAATTAAAAGATGAAAAAAGTCAAGTCAGAACCTAGTTAATAAAAACCGCTCATAGGTAGTCAATGTCCCCAGAAGATATGGTTCTGTTAATAGATGAGTTTTTAAGGTGAGAAATTTGTGAACACTACGGGGGTCATTAGGATGACGGGTGGACTTAGTCCGCCCGCCATCCTATCGGATAATGGGACCTACGGCGGGTGTCCCATGGGGGGTATTAGGATGCGCTCGCACCGCCCGCCACAATGCTAAAAACGCATGTATGCATTTGCATACACAAAGCGGCAGGCACCATGCGGTGTATGCCGCATTGCGTATGCAAATGCAGGGGGGTACCACAGGTACCCCCATGTGCACCCCCCACCTCGCCTTCACCATGGGGGCCCCCAAAGTGAAGACCGCCTGCCTTTCCATGGTGGCATTGCCGCCACAGAAAGGCATCTGTTTTGGCCCATGCTAATATGGCTGGCGGTGTCTGATAGACACCCCCACCATATTAAACCTTTTCTGCCCTGGTCGCAAGGCAACCAGGGCGGAAAACGGCGGACGGTCTTTCTGTCCGCCGTGGTCCCCCCACCATAGTAATATGGCGGGGGGAATGGGTGGCGGGCGGGTACAGATGTCTGGCAGATCGCCACCGCCCACATGGCCGTGGCGATCCGCCAGACATCCTAATGGGCCCTTTGCACAGTTCCTGGTCATCTCGTTCCAACTTCCTTCTAGAGATAAAAGGATCCTTAACAAAATCAACATCCTTTTTTGTAACAGTTGAGGGTTTAAGGAAAAGTTCAGGTCGGCCCAGCTCTGAGAAGTGACCTTTAATGTACCTCAGCCAGGGAATTCTGGACATATGATCCAGGGACATACAGTCCATCATGATCTGCTGGGTTAGTTTTAATTCTTTGTTGAGCCAGCATTTGAGCCAGAACACTACAGGGCGCAAAGCAACGGTATCACATAAAAAGGGGATACCCAGTTCTTCATGGGCTATCAGATTCGATAAGCCAGTTGGCATTCCCAGCAGGTGCTTCAAAAAATTCTTTTCTACCACCTGCAATGAATCTGCCGCGGTGTACCCCCACACTTCGCTGCCATAACTTGCAGTCGATACACCCTTTGCCTGGAAGATTTTCAGCATTGCTGAGATTGGGCACTTGCCCAATTTAGCAGCAAAGCTGAATGTTGCGGCAACTGTTCGTGTGAGCTCCCCCTTCTTCCTTTGAATAAGAGGCCCCCACTTCAGACACTCGTCCAGCACTATCCCCAAATATAAGAAAACAGGCGTTGTGGGAATCTTCTCGGGACACAGTGAGAAATACATTTTCTTTTGTCGTAGCCCCACCTGCATAATATATGATTTTGCGTTATTAATTTTTAGTTCATGAGACCCCATAAAATTCAAAAAGGCATCTAATAGGCATTGCAAACCTCTGGCAGTTCTTGATATCAGGACAGCATCTTCCGCATATCGAAGGACAGGGAGACACCGGCAGCCCACATACGTAAAGTCAGTCCCCGTCAATACCAGTGCTCCCTCCAGGTCATTGATATATAGATTGAACAGGAAGGGTGCCAAAATGCAACCCTGCCTCACCCCTCACTCGATATCGAATTTCTTAGAGACCCGGAGGTCCTGTGCATATCGAATATTTGTTTTGGTTTCCCTAAGCAAATCCATCAGGAAGTCCACGATAGGGGCCTCCACCCCCATGGCCCTCATGGACTGCCACAGTTTGACCCGGTTGACACAGTAAAACGCGGACGATAAGTCCATGAAGGCCATGTAGATCGTACCTGGGTGGGCCATCCTGTATTTACCAAGGATCAAATACCCATTTAAACATTGGGCCACTGTTGACTTTCTTGCCCTAACCCATATTGGGTATCGGAAATGATGTTGCCTTCGTCTGCCCATGAAGATAGTCTCTGCAGTAAGACCACTCCCAACACCTTAGCCACAGAATCAATGAGGGAGATAGGCCGGTAACAATGTGTACTAATATGATCCCCCTTTTTAAATACTGGGACGATAGTAGAGATTGCTCAAGCAGCAGTGCTTCCGTTCCTGGCTGCTGCATTCAGTACAGCAGTTAGGATCGGTGCCCAAAATGAGGGATCCAATTTGAAAATGTCTGGCAGAAGTCCATCTGGGCCCGGAGCCTTGTTACTCGATAAACCTGCAATTCCTCACTTTATCTCTATCCTCTTGAAAATCATGGAATCAGTAGTTAGTGAATAAGATGGTGGATCAAGATTACCCATTGGGCCCTTGAACATGAGTTGAAAATGAGCCACCCATTCCTCTTCTGTAATATGAGAGCCAAGAGTGTTACTTGGATCTTCAGAGAACAATGGTCTATTAACAATGCCCCAAATCGTGAGCCATTCCTCAGAGTACTAGACTCCACCAACTCCCTACATATCTCCTCCTTGATTACACCTTTACATTTAGCTAGGGCCTTTTTATATCCTTTTCAACAGGCCTGTATGTGAGTAGAGTTTCTAGGCATGTTTTTCAAAGCCCCCCATACCTTACGTGCTGCATACGAACAAGAAGAATCAAACCATCTTGGATTAGGATTAGAAACCCTACAAGTCGGAACCCTCAATAGATCCCTTGCTTTACAAGTGATTGAGCTAAAGGCACTGAGAACATTCCCTGGCAAGCTCTCCGGATGAACACAGAGGGCAAGTTCAGCTGCACATGTGTCTCTTACCTCCTATAAAAAGCATCTGGATCAATCTGAGGCCATTTTAAACGGTGCCCACCGTCTGTAGGTCTCATTTTTTCCCTTTCCCCCCACCCTAGGCTTGCAAGAAAGAAGCACACCACAAAAGTGTACACAAAGAGGATTGTGGCCACTATAGCCTGTATCTTTGATAGCGAACCTCTTAAAAAGGGATTGAGAAAGTGAGGAGACTAAAATATGGTCTATGAAAGACCCAGTGCCTCTCCCTTTAAAGGTGGGAATCAGGGTTGTACTGTTTGGGGCAGAAAGGGAAATCAGTGACCGCAGGTCAAATTCATTAACTAAGTTATTTAATTTGTCCCCCTGTAAAGAATGTTTATAATGAAACCTGCCCATTCTGTGAGATCCCATATCGCCCATGTTAGTGATCTTAGGATCGCCACACGGGTGGATATTAAAATCTCCCAGTACCATCATTGAATATAAACTTAAATCACATAACTTCTCTAAGTAATGACTCAATTGAATAATACTGCCCTCCTTTTTTCCATTTGATGGGTTGTAAAAGTTTATCAGGGTCATTCTCTTATTCCCCTTCATAAGCGTGATAGCCTGTATGTCCTGTTCGGCGATAAGGCATATTTGTATCAGGCAATCAATAGCCAGGGAGATATAGATGACCAAACCTCCTTTGACTCTGCCACTGGTTGAGGGGGTTGCAGGGACAAATACTCCTTTAAAACCTTCCAAGAGCAGGTTAGAATCCACTAACCAGGTGGTTTTTACAGAGAATTGGCTAATAAACTGATGCCACAAAGGTTCATGAAACTTGTCTGCCAAACCTGCTATGTTCCAGGATATATTTCTAGCCACCTCAGGGGTTGTTAACTCAGTTTGTTGTGAGAAGGGGGAATCGAGAGGGTAGGCTCTGACTCAGTCATCATTCTCATGTTAGCCTTCTGTTGAGCTCAATATGTCAGCCCTCATTTCCGGGGGCAGAGTCAGCACAAGTCGGTGAAGCACGTACCACGCGGCTCTGCGGTCTAAGAAGCGGTACCCCCTGTTGGAGACTGAGACTCCTCAAAAACAGATTGTGGAGAGCGAGTTTACATAACTGAGGGCCGGAATAGGTACACTCTAACTTTACGACACGAATTGTGTGAGTAACAAATTTATATGTGTGTGAGTCCTGACGAAAGCTCCATAGACCCTGCAGGGCCAATAGGAGCTGAAACATGTCGACAAGTCCATTAGAATACTAAAGAGATCCAGTAACTCGATCTTGTTGTAGTATCAATTCTTTTTATGATAATTGAATCTCACCTCACATTAAAACATAATGGTGACCTTCTATTTTTTAACATTTTTCTTTTTTGTTCAACATTTGGTGTGGGTAACCCATAATCTCTGGACACTGCATTCTATACCAGAGGTGCCTCTGGATGAGGCTGGCACTAAGCACATATTGGAACGCCCAATGATAACTGCCACAACATCAATGTGGGGCGGACAAAACATATATACCGCTTTTTGCAATCAACATTGAGTTTTTGAGGACGTTTCATCTTCTAACCACTGGTTCAGAATTGTTACAAGTGTCCATTTTTCTTTTGATTAATTTGAGCCTTCTGTTGGTACCTTGGCTCTACTGCAGGCACATCCAAGGTATCCAGTCAATCACAATCCTCCAACCCCGATAGCATAGAAAACCTATTGACTAATGCTGGGGTGGAGGCGCAGCAAAGTTTGGGTGGGTGCCCCATGGATTACTTGTCTTGCGAAGTGGTTGTAAATATCCATAATTATTACCTGTGGCGATTTTGTGTTGCTATCTATCGTGTAAAGTTGACCTATCTCTATTCCCTATATTAACCCTGTGGCATTCCACTCTGTAGAAGAAACCCAGGGGTAAAGCCTGTATTAAAGACCCATGAGTTGATTGGTCTGCTTGAACAATGCCTGATAAAAATTATTTCTGCAACAGCTGCCCTATTGAAGTTAACTATGACACAATCACCACCACCCACCTTAGTGGAACTGCGAACCCATGCCACTCGGCACACCATAATGATGCTTTGCTCTACACTAGGGCCCGCGGAGGTATTATTTGATAGCCAGTGAAGTACCTTATTCTTCAAATTGTTGTAGTCTTCAGGCATACCAGGACGAATAGGCGGGACGTTACCCAAAACAACTACGTATGGTGCAGATTCCGGTGGGAGATGAATAGTTGGAAGGTTCTGACATGCTTCCCCAGATGGCACATCATTGCCATCCGATTGACCTACTGCACTACGAGTGGCCTGTTTATACAAAGGGTCTACCTGGGGCCCACTGGGTATTGGGGCGCCCCGTGGGCCATTGATCTCCCTATTGGCTGGCTGCACTGCTTGACTCTGTGCATGTGGCATATCTGCATGAATTTTAGTTAAGTTTCTTGAAGTGCTTGTATTCAAATTGGCTTCAGGTTCTTGTAGACATATGACCATACATTTTTTTACAACAGTCCAGATGGCCTCCCCCAGGAAGACTACTCTCAATTGCTGACACCTCTCAAAATTGGACTCAATTTAATGTTCAATATGGTGGCCATTATATCATTAAGAGCCTTGGTAGCCTTTGAGTCTAAATTTAAGGCCACCGATTTGGACACCAGTGGTCTATTTGGAGGCTTGGGGGCTGGGGTCAATTTAGTTCTTTTTGCTTTACTCCAAATAGTTTAGAGTTTACTTTTGGTACTCCCCTGGATGGTAGGTTGACTGGGCTGGAAGAGCGGGTGTGTTGTTGTAGGGCTCAATAAGTTGGAGCTATCTTTCCCTTGAGTTAAAACAATGCTTCCTCTTCTATCGATAATGGTAGCTGAGGAGAGAGGTCTATGTGAGGTCTGGGGAAGCACTGAGGGGGGAACTTCATTAAAAGATGATAAGCCTTCAGTGACGGCAAGAACTATAGGCGACCCCTGGCAGCTATCAGAACAGACTGATGACAGGTCAGTCTGAAGCACACCAGGTCTAAATAGGGGCGGACCCAGACCGTTGGTGGGTGATCTGGAAAGACGCCTATGCACAAGTTCTATCTCTTTATCGATGACAGAAGCTGCTCTCTGCAAGAAAGAGTCCATTGTAGTAACGGTAGAAACAGTGAAGAAAAGCTTGCCACAGATTTGGTCCCAATTGCTCCCGTCTGAACCTTTCTCCTCCCAAACACAAAGATATAAGACCAAAAGAAAGGAAAAGATAATATCTAGGCAATATTCATGTACAGGAGGGATCCTTGTTGCTTCAGTTTATACGCTTAGAGATGCCCCCAACACTTAGTTCAAAATAAGCCTTTCCTCCCAACAGTTAGTTCACAGCCGATGCCAATCACCAAGCACCACATGTTAAAATTCCTCACTGTGTTCAACAAAGTCTGTGTAATGAAGGTTGTTTCAAGTCCAGCCTACCTCCATACACAGGGCAGGTCGCATTATCCGGTTAGCAACACCTCATTTGAAGACCATTCGATATCCTTAAATATAAACCAAAAGAGGTGGCCCAGCCCAGCCTCTACCAGTCTCGGAGGGGCTCAGACAGGCCTGACTCCTGTTTTCAATAAGTGGTTGACTGCATATGAAAGTCCAGACAAGTCACTCTCAAACAAAAGATGAAATATATATTGGATACTTTGTCGAAATCTTGGATCTTCTGCATACAATCTTGTTTTCAGATATTCAGATGCAGGAATCTGCACTGTTTGCTCATCATATCATCCAAATGTTCCTTTTTTGGAACAACTGCGGAAAACAGCAAGCTTCTAAACTTTTTTCCCATACACTCATGGGACTTTTCTTTGCTTTTTTTCATTTGGAATAATTCAATAGTATT
Organism: Lissotriton helveticus; assembly: GCF_964261635.1. Taxonomy (NCBI): domain Eukaryota; kingdom Metazoa; phylum Chordata; class Amphibia; order Caudata; family Salamandridae; genus Lissotriton; species Lissotriton helveticus. The sequence continues at coordinate 980,634,725 of NC_136067.1, read as the reverse complement.
CCCTATCACTTCTTTTGAATTACATTTTTTTTTATTAAGCCAACAAAATCAACAGATATTTAAATTACATTAATAAATATGGAAACCAACATAATCTCTGGGAGAGAGCAGAAATAAAAGAAACACAAGAAATATATATAAAGATGAGTTACTGTAAATACTCTACTAACGCGCTCCAGATCTTGGTGCCCAGCCGGCGTTTCTGAGGGCCCTTAACAGCATAGAGACTATATTACAAATTACATATAGCATAGAGTTTGCCCCTCCACATTTCAAAAGATGGTGGCTCTTTATCCCTCCATAATGTTGCAATACACAATCTTGCAATAACCCCAGATATAAATATAAAATATCTAAATGTATACATCCCCTGTAAATCTATTTCTTTTTCTACTACTCCAAGCAGCATCACAGTTGGGGTGATCACTACCCGCCCCCCGTCACCTCTGTCAAAAAAATCTCAATCTTATTTATAAATTGTCTCAAATCTGGACATTCATAAAACATGTGGAGGTTATCTTCTTGATCAAGTTCACATCGAGTACATTTACCATCATTTGAGCCCCCCAGCAAGTAATTTTAACTGGCGTGTAGTAGAAATCATATATAGTTTTGTAGTGTTGCGACTTAAGGCTAGAAGAGAGGAGACGTTTTTCTGCTAATGACTGCTGTGGGAGATTCCCTAGCTAATTTAACTTAGTATTCCATTTACAGTTCTGTTTTTCCAGATCATCCCCATGTAATTCTAGAAGATTCTGATATAACACACCAATCCTCCCTTGTTTCCTAAATGTTTCCAGCAGTTTAGGTAGTTGTTAATGTAGCATAGGTCTTAACTCCATTATAGTCCACTAGATCCCCTAGAGTCAATAATCCTTTCCGCCTCTATCTAGCCACAGCATTGTCAGAAAATATACTAGAGGGTAAGGCCGAAGATAATGTAGGTATATAATAGTTAACTTTATGAAGCATCTGCCCTCGGATCACTGGTTTCAGTTTCTGGAGTGGCAAATTGAACAGTTGCTCCCAAAGGACTAGCCTGAACACTTAGGTGAATATCCCCTGCACCAGCATTCCACACAAATTCTTTCCTAGCTCTCTCACGTGGACGAGGACGTCATAATAGCACGGCTCCGCTCGTGATACCTTGTGATGTCATCGGAGCCATAAGAGGACCTCGTCGGCATGCTGATGTCAGTTCCATCCATTTTTTCTGTGCCATCGAGGCAAACAGGTTGACTGAGACATTTTCACATGTTTACATAGTATAATAAATATATAATATTCACTGAAAAAACCATAGGTTTCAGGCACGTTATAGTTAGAAATTAGCATTTAAAAAACCTTAGAAATTCACTGAAAAACCATAGGTTTCTGGGGCATTATAGTTAAGTATGGGCGAAATTTGCGAATTCGCGGTCCGCAAATTTGCGCAAAATAGCAAAAAAATCCGCGAGTTCATGAATTTTCCCGCGAACTCGGGGATTTTGTTTGCCATTTGCACAAATATGTGACCACGTTTGCCTGTAACTTTGCCAGCGCGCCAAAAGGCGCTGAGGCTCCTTGAGTGAGCTGGCCATTATAGTGGGGCCGGCGGGAAGACGTTTCATACCACTAGTGTGTGGTGGATGGGGCCAAACGGGCGGATCTTCTATGCGAGTTCTGCATGCCTGATACATCCACAGACCAGTGCCAGGGGGGCCACATGTTTATTGGTGCTGTGTAGCAAGTTATGACTTTACATTTTGACTGCACCAGGAGGTGGTACCACCTACACGGATCAGGAGCATCCAGGCACCAGACTTCATGGTGCAAGAGCATAATGGTGCTGTGCGGTACGGGTATATATGTACTGGGGGCAGGGGGGCTCTTAGCACAATGTGTGCTCACACCCAGAGGGCTCCCAGGCAATTGAGCACAAATGATTTTCACACTGAGAGGGCTCCGGGGCAGTTCAGCAGCATGGGGGCTCACACCCACTGGGCCCCGGGGCAGTTCAGTAGCGCGGGGGCTCACAACCCCTGGGCAGCTCAGCAGCGTAGGGGCTCACACCCAAAGGGCTCCTAGGCAGTTTAGCAGCGCCACCCTCTGGTTCATCACTGCCACCCTCTGGTTCACCACTGCCACCCTCTGGTACACCACTGCCACCCTCTGGTTCATCACTGCCACCCTCTGGTTCATCACTGCCACCCTCTGGTTCATCACAGCACCCTCTGGTTCACCACTGCCACCCTCTGGTTCGCCACTGTCACCCACTGGTTCACCACTGCCACCCTCTGGTTCATCGCTGTTGCCCTCTGGTTCACCTCTGCCACCCTCTGGTTCATCACTGCCACCCTCTGGTTCACCACTGCCACCCTCTGGTTCACCACTGTGACCCTCTGGTTCACCACTGCCACCCTTTGGTTCATCACTGCCACCCTCTGGTTTATCACAGCACCCTCTGGTTCATCACAGCACCCTCTGGTTCACCACTGCCACCCTCTGGTTCACCACTGTCACCCACTGGTTCACCACTGCCACCCTCTGGTTCATCACTGCCACCCTCTGGTTCACCACTGCCACCCTCTGGTTCATCACTGCCACCCTCTGGTTCACCACTGCCACCCTCTGATTCATCACTGCCACCCTCTGGTTCATCACAGCACCCTCTGGCTCATCACAGCACCCTCTGGTTCACCACTGCCACCCTCTGGTTTACAACTGCCACCCTCTGGTTCACCACTGCCACCCTCTGGTACACCACTGCCACCCTCTGGTTCATCACTGACACCCTCTGGTTCATCACTGCCACCCTCTGGTTCATCACAGCACCCTCTGGTTCACCACTGCCACCCTCTGGTTCACCACTGTCACCCACTGGTTCACCATTGCCACCCTCTGGTTCATCGCTGCTGCCCTCTGGTTCACCTCTGCCACCCTCTGGTTCATCACTGCCACCCTCTGGTTCACCACTGCCACCCTCTGGTTCACCACTGTGACCCTCTGGTTCACCACTGCCACCCTTTGGTTCATCACTGCCACCCTCTGGTTTATCACAGCACCCTCTGGTTCATCACAGCACCCTCTGGTTCACCACTGCCACCCTCTGGTTCACCACTGTCACCCACTGGTTCACCACTGCCACCCTCTGGTTCATCACTGCCACCCTCTGGTTCACTACTGCCACCCTCTGGTTCATCACTGCCACCCTCTGGTTCACCATTGCACCTTCTGGTTCATCACAGCACCCTCTGGTTCATCACTGCCACCCTCTGGTTCATCAAAGCACCCTCTGGTTCACCACTGCCACCCTCTGGTTCATCACTGCCACCCTCTGGTTCAGCACTGCCACCCTCTGGTTCACCACTGCCACCCTCTGGTTCACCACTGCCACCCTCTGGTTCACCACTGTCACCCTCTGGTTCACCACTGCCACCCTCTGATTCATCACTGCCACCCTCTGGTTCATCACAGCACCCTCTGGCTCATCACAGCACCCTCTGGTTCACCACTGCCACCCTCTGGTTTACAACTGCCACCCTATGGTTTACCACTGTCACCCTCTGGTTCACCACTCTCACCCTCTGGTTCATCACTGCCTACCTCTTGTTCATCACAGCACCCTGTGGTTCATCACAGCACCCTCTGGTTCACCACTGCCACCCTCTGGTTCACCACTTCCACCCTCCGGTTCATCACTGCCACCCTCTGGTTCATCACTGCCACCCTCTGGTTCACCACTGCACCTTCTGGTTCATCACAGCACCCTCTGGTTCATCACTGTCACCCTCTGGTTCATCACTGCCACCCTCTGGTTCATCACAGCACCCTCTGGTTCACCACTGCCACCCTCTGGTTCACCACTGCCACCCTCTGGTTCACCACTGTCACCCTCTGGTTCACCACTGCCACCCTCTGGTTCATCACTGCCACCCTCTGGTTCATCACAGCACCCTCTGGTTCATCACAGCACCCTCTGGTTCACCACTGCCACCCTCTGGTTCACCACTGTCACCCTCTGGTTCACCACAGCCACCCTCTTTTTCAGCACTGTCACCCTCTGGTTCACCACTGCCACCCTCTGGTTAATCACTGCCACCTTCTGGTTCATCACAGCACCCTCTGGTTCATCACAGTACCCTCTGGTTCACCACTGCCACCCTCTGGTTCACCACTGTCACCCACTGGTTCACTACTGCCACTCTTTGGTTCATCACTGCCACCCTCCAGTTCACAACTGCCACCCTCTGGTTCATCACTGCCACCCTCTGGTTCACCAATGCAACCCTCCGGTTCACCACTGTCACCCTCTGGTTCACCACTACCACCCTCTGGTTCATCACTGTCACCCTCTGGTTCATCACAGCACGCACTGAACATCACAGCACCCTCTGGTTCCCCACTGCCAGCCACTGGTTCACCACTGCCACCCTCTGGTTCATCACTGCCACCCTCTGGTTCACCACTGCCACCCTCTGGTTCATCACTGCCACCCTCTGGTTCACCACTGCACCTTTTGGTTCATCACTGCACCCTCTGGTACATCACTGCCACCCTCTGGTTCATCACTGCCACCCTCTGGTTCACCACTGCACCTTTTTGTTCATCACTGCACCCTGTGGTACATTACTGCCACCCTCTGGTTCACCACTGCAACCCTCTGGTTTATCCATGCCACCCTCTGGTTCACCACTGCCACCCTCTGGTTCACCACTGTCACCCTCTGGTTCACCACTGCCACCCTCTGGTTCATCACTGCCACACTCGGGTTCATCACAGCACCCTCTGGTTCACAACTGTAGATTATGGGGAGAAAGCACACCTGCCCAGCCTCAACCGAGACAAGTTAATTTGTGGCTGGTTAATGTGTTACTGAATTTGAGCTTCAAGTCCAGCACCTGCTTCCTTATCCATAAGTGCTTCCTGTTGCGGTTTACTTTTTGTGACAGGAGCATTGTGCCATATTTGTAACTATTCACTGACCCTGCGTCGAGGATCAGAGCAGGGTCAGAGAATAGTTGCAAGTAGGCAACGAACTCTGGAGGTGCCGCTCAGGAAGCAATTACAGGGTTATAGCAGGTGCCCAAGTTGAAGTTAAAGTCTGTGTAACCATTTTGTAAAGGGTTACCAAGAAATTAGCTTCAACTTGGGCACCTGCTGTAACCCTGTAAGTGCTTCATGTACTTCAGTTTTGCAAAATCCGTTCCGCTCGCGATTTTGCGGAGTTTTCTGCAATTTCGCGAGATTCACGGATCGCGAAATTGCAGAAAATACGCAAATTCCACGAGCGGAACGAATTTTCCACCCATACTTATTTATAGTTAGGTGGACATTTCACTCATACAAAACCAGAGAAATTGCCCCGTTATAGTTAGTTCAGCTAACTATAACTCGCGCGCCTGCAATTTAACCAAGAGGCGGTCACCACTGGGTAGTCATAGTTAGCTCAGCTGTCCCAAAGAAACAGAGCTTGTTGTGATTATAATAACTTTAGGCCCATTTGATGAACCTTAACGTATATTTCCAAAAAGGTACTACTTTTTGATAAGTTTCTGGATGGAAAGTGATTTATCAAGTGTGGGCTAAGAAAAGAGGGGAGTCCCCAAATGCAAAATCCCCTGGCATTTTTCATAGACTTGTCTCAGAATGACTACAGCAAAAAGTGATAGATGGTAGGTTTCGCAAGAGGCTCCAGAAACTCTCGGAGGAGCGCCAATTTAAAACTGGAGTATTCTGATTAGGCTAGGGAGCTTTTTTTTAATCTTGGCCCACAATGCTGCTTTGGGAGTCAGACTCCAGCAGAAGCGCGTGCTCTAATTGGCTGCCAGCAACATCAGAAAAGTGTTGCTGCCAGCCATTAATTTGGGAATTAGTCTTAGTCCCCTGTCCTGAGGTAGTAAATTAATAAAATATAAGGGCGCAAGGTAGTAATACCCCACCCCCCTAGATTCCATGGTGAGAAACCAGAGCGACGTAGACTGGGTCAAATAAACAAAATATCAGCATTTTCTGCAATGATCTTGGGAACCTCCTGCAGGATTAAAAAATGAATACAAAATAAAAACTAGCCTGAGGGTAATTTAATTAATTAAGGGGAGGGGGTGTTTGATCCCCATCCCCATGCTATTATAGGGCCCTATGGATCCCACCCCAAGGGATGGAATTACTAAATGGAGGGGGTTACGAGGCCCCACTCCCTGAGCTATAGGCCCAAAGGAGTTCACCCTGGTGCTGAAACTCACCATAAAAGGGGAGACGAGGCTCTCAGCCCCCTTCTTAAGCTTTGAAATGCCAATCAGCCCCCCTCCCTGAGCTAATAATGACCACAGGGACCCCATGCCCCTGGACAGCTACTTGCTGTGTCCCAGGAAGCCCACCCTCTGGACACAGAAGTTTTTCTGGATTCAAGCTATCCTGGCTGATGAGGAATGATACCATAAAATCGATCCTAGGATGCTTGTTTCCATTCCAGGTAGCACCTGGCCTGGCAGAATCAGTCAAACTGTTCCCATGGCAAGCAGGGTCAAGACTGATATGGATATTGCTGGGTTCAAACTGAATGTTGTGGTGAGCAAAATAATGATAGGTTAAGGCCTAGATCTCTTGCTGGGGTTGAGTGCTTGACGTTGTTCAGCATTCTGTCCATCAAGTGTTCTTATTGCATTTGTCACTCCAAGTGGAATGGGAAAGCCCAGATGTGGGACCCGTGCTCGCCATGCCACTCGATTTCAGATATTGTGGCTGCTGTGGGGTGATAGCCAAAAATGGTCTTAAGACGCTTGTTTAAATTCCAGGGAGCACCTGGCCTGTCAGTTCTGACTGGACTGTTTCCATGGGGAGCAGGATCAACACTGATTTGCATATTGTTGGGTCCAAATTGGAATGGAGTGGTGAGAAAAAAAATCAATGGATGTAAGGTCAGATCTCTGATTGGGGGTGAGTGTTTGATATTGTTCAGCATTCCATCCATCAAATGTTCTTTTTGCATTTACCAACTCAAATGGGACGGTTATGCAAAGATGTGGGTACCATGCTCACCATGCCACTGGATTCAAGCTATCCCGGCTGATGAGGGTTGATACACCGAAACTGGTCCTAGGATCCTTATTTCCATTCTACAGAGGACTTGGCTTGGCAGTTTGGGATGGACTGGTCCCATGGGGAGCAGGATCAAGACTGATTTGCATGTGGCTGGGTCCAAACTGGAATGGCATGGTGAGCAAAAAAATGATGGATTTAAGCTCGGATCTTTGACGGGAGTGAATGTTTGACATTGTCCAGAATTCCATCCATCAATTTTTTTTTTGCATTTGTCACCAGAAGTGGGACGAGTATGCCCAGATATGGGTAACGTGCTCACCATGCCACTGTATTCAAGCTATCCATTCTGATCAGGGGTGATATCTCGAAACTGGTCCTAGGATGCTTAATTCTGGTTTAGGGAGGACCTGATCTGGCAGTCCAGGCTGGACTGCTCCCATGGAGAGCAGGGTCAAGACTGATTTGCATATGGCTGGTGCCAAATTGGATTGGCATGGCAAGCAAAAATGATGGATTTAGGCTCAAATTTCAGACTGGAGGTGAATGTTTCACATTGTTCAGCATTCCTTACAACAATTGTTCATTTTGCCTTTGTCAACCCTAGTGGGATGGGTGTGCCCAGACATGGGTCCTGTGCTCACCTTGCCACTGAATTCAAGCTAACCTGGCTGATAAGGGGTGATACACCAAAACTGGTCCTAGGGTGCTTGTTTCGGTTCCACAGAGAACTTGGCCTGGCATTTCGGGCTGGACTGTTCTCATGGGGTGCAGGGACAGGACTGATTGGTATATGACTGGGTCTAAACTGGCATGGTGTAGTGAGCAATAAAATTGGGGACACAGGCCCAGATCTTTGACTGAGGGTACATGTTTGAACTTGATCAGCATTACGTCCATCAATTGTTCATTTTTCATTTACAAATGTTCAGGGCGGGCATGTTGTTTTTAGGTACACTTTTCCCGTGTTCTGCGTTACCCATTAGGATATAGGTAAGCAGATGGTTTGGTATCTTTGCCCTAACTATGAAGACTTTCCTAAAGTTGCAATAGGTTTTGCAAAATATTAATGTTACTTTTTTTGTATAAATACGAAGCGGCGCTGTACTACTGCAGTTGTAAGGTTACCATTGTTATTTCCAATATTTTTGTGGCACTCTGCAGGGAACAATTGAGTTTTATTTTAGGTAGTGTGGTAACGTTAAGCAATTAATGTGCTACTCTGTACCCCTTTTTTCAGCATACTTAACGATGTAAAAATTGGAAAATTCACCTGAGCACTCTATGGGGCATACTTATGAGCCCCTTGCACCACTGGAGCGCCACTTTTTGTGACGCTTCGGTGGCGTAGATTACAAAATACAAACTTTGTGTGTCTTTGAATGGTCTCATAGATATGGAGTTAGGCAAAGAGAACATAAATCGCTGCGTTACCTTGCTCTGTTCTTGGGAGACATTCCATGGGCATTGTGGTGGGTGTTTCCACAAAACAACCATGGACTTTAACGCTTCCCCAGATTTGCGAGACCATGCAAATCTGGGGTAGTGTCAAAACCTTATGCCTCTCGAGGTGAGGCATAATGAGGAGAAATAACTCAAAAGGTGCCTGCTTTTGCACTGCTGAAAAGGCACCAGTGCAGGGGGAATGGACAGAAATGCACAGTATTGGATAAATACGGGCCATTCCTGCCCTTTCACTTTGGCATAGGGCAGTGCGTCAAGATGAACTGCCATGCTACCCTATGCCAAATCCCTGTAAATAAGGGCCTATACTTACAATATATAGTGTCTTTTAATGCTTTTCTGAATTCTTATAATTTTTTTTAAATATCGTTTTTTACTTTTTTGGCATCACTGTAGTACCGCAGTATTCCAAAAATAATTTTTTAGACATATGAATAACCCTATAAATCTTTTTCCCTACCTATCACCACTTTAATAAATTGGTAAGAGGTATTGGAAAAATACCAAATCTAATACCTACATTACAAAGCGTAACACAGAACACAGGGAAAGTGGAGGCAAAAGCAAGAAGGCTGCATTTAACTTTTATAAAGTCAGTCATTAGCGAATCAGCTAATGACCTGTCATCGCTATGAACCTCTGGAGTACTGTGATACTCCCGCAGCCACGAATATGGTTAAATAAGAAACATTTAAAACATATGAAATACTTACCCTACATACCTGCAGTACCCCTCCAAATAATCAGAGCACCATAATACATTCTCCTTCCGCTTTTCCTCAATATCTGAATGCCGGGTTTCGTGCTATGCAAAGTACAAAAGTGTATGTAAAATGTATCGGATTTTACGTCTGTTTTTGGATCCCTCTTTTACTTTGCACCACCTTGGCCATAGGCCACAAACTTTTCTCTGCTTCGGGAATGAAATGGGGGCAGTAGGTCTGCAATGTTTCAACAAATGGATACAAAGTTATTAAAGAACAAGCTTACCCGTCGCACTTTGCTGCGATCTAAGAAGAAAGAAAATTGAAGGAAACCTGTTATGATAACATTCAATTTACATTGTGTCATTTTTATTGAAGCTTATTCATTTTAATATGGCAAACATTTTAAAGTGTTGTTCTAATTCTGTTTCTTTGTTCCAGTGCTTGTGGATACACAGTATTTTTAGTTTTTCTGTCTGGTGTGTACACGAATAAATCAGAAGGTTTTCCGACGCGTGAGCTGGCCACATACAGTTGTCCATGTGAGAAGCATGGATTCTCCAAATCTAGTCCACACACTTGCAGTGATTGTCCTTGTGCTTTGTTGATGGTCATTGCAAAAGCGAGTCGCACCGGAAACTGTAAACATTCAGTATTGGAAAGATTATGAAGGCCCCGGGGGCCGATATTTAACAATTTTCTTTTTTTTTGCCAGAAACCTTTGCGGGAGTGTACTCAACAACATCCCAAAGTTTCATGCCGATCGGATGAATGGTGTAGTAATGCATAAAGGACAAATGGACATACTTTCGATTTTATATATATAGCCAAGAATTCTAAGAATCCCTGTCTCAGGCGACGCTAACTATAACTACAGAGTGGCTACTGCCACTCTGTGATATATAATGCACAGTTGTTAATGTGAAAGGTCCTTTGAATTTGTACAAATGTATTTTAATTATTTATTATGAGGAAAATATATGTCCCCGTGAAGAAATTCCTTCCCCTACCTCCCGCCTGTAGAACTTTGTGGGTGTTCCCTCCCCATTCCCACACTAGAAACTGATTTACTGCTACATTAGTTCGAAATAACTCATCAATAATTAGCAGGATGAATCGTGATAGTTTCTTTAAGGCATTTCTGTCATGAAAGCGTGATTCCCCACTGATTGAGTTTGATTTGCTCGTGCACAGCATATTTTTTCCTGTTGTAGTTTTGCTAATGAGTAAATCAATTAATTAAAGAAAGTGTGCCTTTTGTGAACACCTGTAACTCCCAAAAAATACAAGCCATTTGCATATGTAAACTGAGGCCACGCACGAAACGTGCCTTATTGAGCAAATACATTAATACAGGTGAACAAACTATTGCTCCCTAATGAATCACACAGCGGACACTTCCATGCATGCTTTCACAACCTACTGCCCGAAAGGATATTCCTACACCCTAGAGTCAGTGAGCTCACTTTTCCATTTCCTTTTTAGGCTTCCTAAATCACTGTCAGTTGTTTCTATTTGAAACTTTCATTTACTGTTGTTTCCACCCCCACTCGTCAATTTCAAACGTCATTTAAACAATATAATATTGGGTCCAAAAAGAGCACACAGGGAGTTGGGGAAAGCGAAACAACAAGAATGACACAGGACATACTCAAAATACAAACACACAATTAATGATATAAAAAAATTGAACTGCAGTAGACAGGTATACATCCTTAATGTAATGTTCTCTTCAGATTCAACAATACGGTCTAACAATGTGAATATTTATATTTGATATTCAGAGCTAAACCACTGCCAGTGAGGGAAAATATGAAAGTTGAAACATTATAAATATCACATGCACACTCTATTACATCTGAAGAATTGCAAAACACATACAGACTCGTTCAACCCCCACTGACCTTAGCCGTCAGAGTAACCGACTGAAACTGTTTAACAGCATGTGCATATAAGATTGCCCCTGTCAGACAGCTCCATTACAAATCATGAGTGATGGCTGATTATCCTCAATAACTCATACCTGCCAGAATTTCCCTGAACTACAAATCTCCTTTGCTATTATTGAAATATGCGGAAATGTTTTTTTCGGTTTACTTTTTTTCTTTTGAGCAAATTACCCGATTACTAACAATATTTTTTAAATTAGTTTTATTTCTCCCTTTAATGACCCAGGAAACGTTGATTTTTCGAGATACCTTGCATTCGCATTAGGGTTCATTTGCTCTGCTCATTCATAAAATAAATAAATAAATAAGCTTTCTGAATTTCCATCCACCTGCAGTCGAAGAACAGTGTTTGCCAATTTTCAAAACAGAAGATTAATTTTTATCGTTTAGTTTCATTTTTTTCATTTTATTTGTAAACCTCTTACTTTAAGCCTACTAGAAAGTCGAATATGAGAGGAGGTTATACCTGCATGCAGGAGTCATTATCCAAAGGAAGCAATGAAGATTTACTATATGTTGTAATCCTATTGCCAACACTGTTGGTTATATTTTCACCTAAAGATTCCTCACACATGTACCAACATTATTTATTCAGCCGCAGACTCGTACAGAACCTATCACATCCTTTTACACATTTCAAAGCTTCCCAGTTTTATATGCCTGTGAAGATGCCATAGTTCAGTGAATTTTAGGTCTGGTGTAAGCCTAGATTCTTTTTCTAGTTTAACGAAACAATGATAGAGAAATATTGTGGGCATTGGAAAAACTTGTTCGTCTGCTGGCTGAAAAGCAAACTTCTGAAATGTAGGAGCCGACTTGTGTTTTCCTGGCTTTGGGATCCAGCGGACAGGAACCAGCCCAGCAGTTCCCTCCTACAGCTGCCTCTTCACTCCTCGCGCCCCCCGCTTTGCGGGACCCACTCGTAGGAGCCGACTTGTGTTTTCCCGGCTTTGGGACCCAGCGGACAGGAACCAGCCCAGCAGTTCCCGCCCACTGCTGCCACTTCACTCCTCGAGGGCGCGCGCCGGGCAAAGCCCGGGCCAAGGCCGGGCCCGTCTGAGCCCATCCGAGCACGAACGAGGACGGGACGGGGCCCCTCTTTTTAATCCTCCATCTAAGCAACATACGAAGGTTAGTACATATTTGCTGGATAACTAAGACCGCCCTTCGCTCTTTCTTCATTTTCTTTGTTACGAACTATTGGAGCCGTTGTATTGTAACAAAAGTAGAAAATGGCTACAGCCAATGCGGGAAAGGGGAGAAAGTTGCGATCAGGAGGATCTATTGTGGGTACACTTGACCTATTTTTAACAAGGGCATTTTCTGTGCTGCAACATGAAATTGAAATGACTGAAAAGAGGCTATCCATGGAGCCGATTTTTTATAAGCAGTCGTCAATGGGCAGGCTGGCCCAGGTGTCCTCACCAGTGCCTCAATTAACAGCCGATATCGTGCCTGCTGGTCACACTGGTGAGGGCAACCAGTCATCAAAAGTAGTTGCCAGCTTGTCAAGTCCCCCAGCTACTGTGGATACGGTAGTAGTGGGTCCATGCATCCCTCCACAAAATCACGAGCTATTAAGAGCAACGAGATCGAGATTGCTAACCCGGTCCGCATCCAGTTCTAAACTGGGGACTATTTATCAGGCACCAGACCCAGAAGTCAAAAGAAAGTGTGGTGGAGCCACACAGAAGAATAAAAAAGCAAAAATCCAGAAATGTGGCAACTTGGAGACAAACCCGACAATAGGATCTGTAGCTGAACTCGATACACCCCAGCTTACTGCACATGGGTCTTTGACTTCATTAAGCACTGGCAACATGATTCCCACTGAGTTCAGGGAAGACTTATGGGCATATTTACTGAGACCTGTTTTCCCATCTATGATAGGTTGAACTCCATAAAACACAGACTTTCACATCTCGAATCATTTTTTACCCCTGCACAGGTAGAGGGTGGTATGCGGCCTGAAGTTGGTATTGGAAATAATGAGGGGCTGTCTAGGACAACGAATATAGTTTGCCACCATGTAATTCCGCTGGCCACAAATGACTTAGTGGATGTATCTGCTCCAACTGTTTTACCCGATGAACACCCAAATCAACCTAGTGATACTGTTGTGCCCAATGATCCGGCAATACCTAGAAACGTGGAGGGTGGGGGGGACATAGGGGCAGTAAGCTATGCTCAATTAGCAAACATGGTACCACGTATAGATCTCCCTCCTGAATCTATACCTCATGTGGTGTTTCTAGCAGAGGTTCTTGCTTTGAGCCAGGGAAGAAAGGAGGCTTACAGTGAGCTTAAAAACAAATGCATCCTCTGGCTAAATTACAACAGGCCACTCCCTAACCAGGTTTCTAGTGAAATTCTCTTTGCTAGACGTGTGGACTGAGTGGGGCCCCGGGCGAAAAATATTCAGGGTGATTGTGTTGTAATTAATTTCAGGAATAGATGGGCCGTCGAGCACATCTGTAACTGGGTGGCAGGCAGCTCAGCAACGCAAATACAATCTTTCCCTTAACTTACTTCTACCCAGCTGCTTCTACCAACCTTCACATTGATTTTACTAGAAGAAGGCAGCCTTGGGGGGATAGGGAAAACCTGGGTTGTAATTTCCAACCAGGGTATGCTAAGTGGAAGGGATCCCAAAATTGTTCCCCGGCACTGGCTATGTTCCATCATTATAACATATTTAGCATCCTGGACCAAGTAGACTGACGGTTGAGGTGTAGTTCGCCCCCACTCGCCAAAGTTGATAAAATGAGTCTCTTAGAAGCCAGGGATGGTTCTGTAGGAATGGAACGCAGTATTTTTCAATATGGTCCTTTGGGGGGTGAGAGCCCTCCCGCAGCAATTAGAGGTTATGGCAGGGGGGTAATACTAGCAAGTATGTTGGTGCCCCGTCTACAGCAACAAAGGAGGGTGCAAGTAGTACAGGAACAGGAGGGGCCCGAGACAGAGCACCGAGGGAGAAGGGGCACAACCGGGGATGGGGGAGACGCACACGGATGACCCACTACCTGGGGTAGTCAGTGGTAGTAGGAAACATAAGAGGTTCAAAGCACGGGAGGCAAATGGTAACATCAAAATTCTTTCATGGATTTTGGCAGGGATTACAAAGAAATTAATTTGTCCAGATTGGGGTCTGTTTGTAGAAAAATATGATATTTGCTTAATGCAGGAGGTGTGGGCCCTGGAAAACAACCAACAGAGAGGTTTTGCCACTTTTAATATACCAGCCACAACGAGGGGTAGGGGCAGACCATCCGGGGGGTTAAGCATCTGGGTGGGTACGCACCTGGGTGCTAAAGCAGAGCAGCTGTCTAAAAATTCACATGACATACAATGTGTCCTCTTATCCCTCCCAGCTAACAAACAAATTGCCCTAATTAATATTTACTCAAGGCCAACGCAGAGTGGGCAAGAGTCTAGAGTCATTGAACAATTGAGAGAATACATACTGACTCTCGACCCAGAGAACATTCTAATAAAGGGGGGCGATTTTAATTGCCAGTTTGAGCCTCTTAGTAATATGAGCCTAGATGACCCAGATAGTGAGAATCAATACTGGAATATCCTGAAACCCCTGATCTCACCTGTCAGAGCGTGGACGCTGTTGGTCCTCCAAATACATTCGTTTACCCTTTCTTTTTCCCTGAGGGCTTGCAATGGGAGATTAAAATCGGATAGACCTGGCCTACCAACATTTAATAGAGAAGGGTAAACTTCGACCATATTTTTTTAATTTTTTTTTAATTTTTTTTATTTCATTTATAGGGCGCACAGCTACCCAACAAAGGGTTTCCCGGCGCAACAGATCCCGATATGATACGCTATGGCATGCTAGATATTAAATAGCCAGGTTTTTATGGCCATAGACTACATTATGGTCGAATCTAGATTTTGGGATAGGGTCTTGGATTTTCAGATTTAGGTAGTGACCACAATGCTCTGGTAATGACACTTAAGCCAGGGAGTTGGGGCCTGTCCAACTACTCAGTAGAGCCCACTCTATTTCAACAACCTCTCCTGCTACATAACAACAGGCAGAGTGTAAAATGGCCCCACATACTGGGTTCCCCATGTAAGCTAGCACACATATACCAGCAGGCTGTGCCGTATCTTAGTGAAATGCCTGGGGTTAGGCCATTGGGCACTCAAGTAGGGCAGGACGCTAGGCCAGTAGAAATACACAACCAGCTGACCTCCAAAATGCTTGTAGTGTTCTATCCGGAAGTAAGCATTAAGGAAAAAATGGTCCTATCTCATCCCTGGTACAATGCCTCCTGTCGTAAAATGAAAAGAGATTTATTAGAAGCCATAAAGGCCAAGGATAAGCTGAGGATAAAGGAACTTCGGTTGCAGTACAAGCGGGTTATTCAATCTGAGAAGAGAGCTTGGGATGCAAATAAATGGGAAGATCTGAGAACTGCTCTACAGTATAAGGATTTGAAATCCTTCTGGGCAATAGTTAGTGACGGTGGGAGGGATGGTAGATCAGCAATAACACCAAACATAGCACCAGCAGTATGGGAAGCCCATTTTGGAACCCTGTATGCACATTCTGGCAATGACGATTTAGCACCTTCAACTTTAGGCCCCCTCCATGAGTATCGATTGGGGGAGGTACAGGAGATCACTATCGTTGAAGTTAAATCTGCTATCGCCAAGCTATTACCTAACAAAGCGCCCGGTCTTGATAAGCTTCCAGGGGACCTATTTCGGTCAGAACCAAAAATATTGGCCCCTTATCGCTGTGTCCTCTTTAATTCCATCTTAATGGGAACGGACCTGCCAGACACTGGTGTGGTGCAGAGATAGCTCCTATTCACAAAAAAGGCTGCCCCCTATTACCTTCCAACTACAGGCCTATCAGCCTGATAGATATCACCCAGAAGTTGATGGGACGTATAATCCTGGAAAGAGTCTAGGCCTGGCTTGAGGAAAACAAGATCTTGATTACTCTTCAGGCCGGCTTTAGGACGAGTACGTCAACTATTGACCAGATATTCAGACTTCAGGTCCAGTATTGGAAAACAGTGAGTGTGGAGGGTGGCAGCCTCTACCTCATTTTTGTGGACCTGAGGTCTGCATTTGATCTGGTCCCTAGGGAAATACTGTGGAGTGTACTTTTTGATCTTGGCATCCCAAAATACCTCCTGGATGTGTTAATAAGGCTCCACACAGAAACCCATGCCCAAGTGAGAGGCGGGAAGCATGGAGAACTGTCAGCTCGCTTCCCGGTAAAAAAGGGGGTGCGTCCTGGCCCTACCATCTTTAGTCTATTCATAAACGGGCTTATAGATCACCTATCAGGTGTAAAGGATATTGATCCCCCAAGGTTAGTTTCAGGTCGGGTACCCGCATTGATGTTCGCGGATGACACTTTGTTGTTGTCCAATACATCAACGGGTATCCAACGTACCATGGATGGCTTCACCGATTTCTGTGCATTAAGAGGCCTGGAGATAAATTTATCCAAAACTGAATTTATGATTTTCAACCCAACAAGGCAGACCCACCCAAATCCAGTATTGGATGGCATACCTTTGGAGCGAGTAAAGACCTTTGAATATCTGGGCATCATCCTCGAGGAACATCTGGAATGGGATGCCCAAGTAGCAAAGGCTGCCTTAAAGTTGACTCAAACGGTGGGTGGGATATCGAAAATGCACAGAATATCTGTGTACATGCCTGCTGCTCCAGTTATAGAAATCTATAAAGTACAGGCTAGAGCAGCTTCTATGTACGGGGCGGAGCTCTGGGGGCACTATAGGCCCACAAGCCATACAAGGGTTAAACATTCATTTATGAGGAACCTGTTGGGACTGCCAGTTAGCACCCCGCTAGTACCTCTCTGGCTGGACCTAGGGCTACTCCCCATTGAGGAGGAAGTGGCCTTAAGGCCACTTACTTACTGGATAAGACTATGGTCAGTACCTGAACTGGCTCCCTACAGAAATGAGTTCAGGGATGTGTGGGCTGAAATTAGAACTAAGAAAATCCCGTGGTTAATTCATATTAAGGAACTCTGTAGTAGGATCGGCTTACCCGAGTTATGGGGAACACCAGAAGTATTGTGCCCGGCAATATCTAGGGCCGCTCTGGTATACCACTATAGGCACCACAATCTATTGTCACTTCACGTGAGCTCCACAGTTGGTAGACTGACATCTCAGTTCCTCCAAGTAAAAGAGAATTACAAAAAGGAGGACTTCCTTGACTTGATTTACCCAGCTTCGGCAAGGAAACTGTATATACAATTTAGGATGGGTAGTCTGCCGCCTATGTCATTTACTAGTAAATGGGACTTAAACAAAAATACTGAGTGCCCAGCATGCAAATACCATATTGAAAGGTGAAAATATGGCACGCACCCTCCTATCCTCTTTGCCGTCTCCCGCTTTTTAAACGGGATGTGGCTTAAACGCTGACATTTTTTAATGAAATGAAATAAATTGTTGATTTATATATTTGCATGAAATAAATTGTTGATTTATATATTTGCATGAAATTAAACGTATACTTCCGATAACTATTCTGAATGGTTTAATTTGATTTTAATACGTGATGGTTTTATATTTTTAATGTAGGTGTATATATATGACTGTGACTGTCCTTATTTTGTGTCATGTTATTTATTTTCTGTAATATAGTGTTTGTGTGTATTTTATCATGTACTTTTATGGTCCGTTGTGACTGAAACAAATTTATCGAAAGAAAGAAATACATTTTTCACCAAAAGTTCATTTTTCTTGACCACCAACCCTTCGCCTTGGTCATTGTAAATGTGAATCTGTCTAAAGGCTTCAATTCTGCCCTCAGGAAACCTTGGCAAGCATCTCGACTACTTCAGGCCATGAAGTGTGCTCTCCTGCAGAGCAACCTACCTTTCTTCTGCTGCCATTTTGCAGGCTTCACAATGGCTCTCACTGTGGCTTCGGTAAAAAGTAGGCCTGCTTGCAAGATATGAAAGAAATGTATTGTGCATCTCAAACAAGGACATTTCAAAAGAGAAGAAAGCAAGGAAAGAAACCTTATAGTATTTTTTAATCCATCCACTGCCCAGTGGATTTACTACACCAGCCGAAATCACAGGTAATCCACAAAAAACAACATATGAGAGTTGTCTTTGATATTTTAAGTCAAAAACAATAACGGATATTTCTTTGTGATGATTTACATTAAATAGACATAAATACAGATCCATTTTTTAGCATGGTGCGTTTTCAGCCTACGAATTCACTTGTACACTACACAAAAGCTCTGCATACATTATCTCTATTTATTTTAGTATCAGGAATTCTGTGCAATTTAGAAACAGTGAGTCTGCTTTTCAACATTTTTGTGCATTATAGTGCAATTTACAGGCAGGAAAAACACATTTTCAAAGTTAATTCTCACTAATGGTTAACAGATGTTATTCTACTCTGACAACTGAGTTCGCCCATTGTCCAAGGTTTTTTCAGGAAAATGTTCATCAATGTAAAGAGAGTAGTACAACCTACAATTTTTTTAGGAGAACGTTTGCCAACTTGGGGGCATTTTCACAAGGAGCTATCACAGAATTAACTGCACTTTATCACAGCCAAAGTCGTGATAAATTTACCCCACCATTCACAAGCTGGTGCTAACAACCCACAGCACCTGTTTACCCGCGATAGCAGCTGCCAAAAACATCGCCATTGAGAACCCCCGCAACTATCGCTAATGAGATGCAGAGTAGTCGTTCCTGTGGCAAAAGCTGCGACAACACCACACATCAACATTCACAACGACCAGACAGATCAGCGAAAAGAACAGAAAACATGCGATAAGATGCGTTAGCAGCAGGAATTTTACACCTGCTAGGACCTGGAGCAAAGTCGGACCACAGTCTGCACCACAAAAGGGAGCACAGCCCACAGCCACACCTGAAAACAAACAGATGCCATGGAGCACCTGAACATGCAGCACGGACAGCCAATTGGGGCACAACACCCACCAAGACCACTCCCATGCATGCAACCCCCCTCCACCCGCGCCCATCCCCAAACCCGGACCAAAAAACTGCATACCAACACCACGAATCACAAAACAAATATGTTGCCTCAGGTCGCGCAAGCAGGAAAGAAAACATACATGCCTGGCAAGAAAATGGAGAACCAGTCATACATCAATGCAATCACCAAAACAAAACACCATACAAAGAAAAATAATACACAACCATTTGGATGAGTCCTAGAGGGTCCACACTGAACAATCCATATGACACAGCCTGGAAGATGAAATACAACAGAAGAAGGTGTGCCATGCGCCCAAAAAAGGAAAGAGAGGGAGAGAGTCAGGGAGAGAGACGGAGTGAGACTGCACAAGCAAAGCAAGGCCTTGCACTGCACCTGGCACCACTTGCCAACGGGTGTGTGTATGGCCATCCGTACACCATGAGCCCAAAGCTGTGTCCCAATCACTGCCCCAAAACCACATCACATTCCAAAATTGCAAGGAGTAGTCAGACAAACCTCCGGGATGAAAGCTCCATTGTCCCAATGCAGAAGGCGGGTAGACACCTGCACCTCTGACCTTGTAACACCCTGAGAGAGATGCCAAGGCAGATGCGAACGACTCCCACACCACGTATTGAGCAAAAGAACTCTCCGAATCATACACACTCCACACACCGAAGCCCCTGGCTGAGGTACCCCCTCATGGGATGGCATTGACTCACACGCAAACATACACCATGCTGCCCAATGTTGCACACATTTGAACCGTTGCACAGGGACATGGCATATTCTCCGCACAACTGCCGCAGCACAGAAGAGTGCGGGTTCCACAAGCTGCTCCTAGCCAATGGCAGGCCATACCAGCCACATACACAACCCCCGTCACGTGGGACACTACCGTGAATGCATGCTGCATTTACTGGGTGCAGTGCCACTGGCAGTGCTGCGGATCAGTTAACGGCTCAGCTTCTGCATTGCCTACATCACCTGCGTCCAGCCCTGGTTCCACTCCTGAACATGCACATTTGAGTGTCCAATGGAAGACAGCCTATCCAACACAACCGTAGATGAATTGGACTATGACTTGAGTGTGCGCCCCCTGTTGGAACACGAACAGGAGTGTAACCGAGAAAGCCGAGCATGGGATGCCTTGACATCCTGTGTATGCATTGGCTGTTGTGCATGGGAGATTGCACAATTCTTCTTGTGCAGTGACCACATCGAGGTGCTACACTATTGGGCTGTATTGCGGATTGGTGAAAGGGTGTGTGCTGAGCACACCTGCCCGGACCAGTTCATGGATTGACTTACCCTGGTGTTCCTTCAACACGACAACAACATACTATTGGAACACATTGCATATGAAGCTGCTTGGGCATTCATGGACGAGTACTACATCCCTGCAGCCACATCCGACTGTCACCGACAACACAGGTCCCAATGGCATTTTGCTATGTGGGGATTGCTTACAACCACAACAGAGGAGACGTCTACCTTTGTCCGATCCCTGGATGCATGTGCGTGTAACAACACGTGCGTACACACACCTGTGCAAGGTAAGGTAGGTCCATGGTCGTAGCAACACAGCTTCGTTTGGCAACAATGCCATTGCAGACACACTGCTGGGGACAGCACACACACAGCACTGTGGCACGACTTGTGAACATGTCAGACCCTTTCACCTGAGCTGTGTCACCTGAGCAGACAAAATGCGCACCCTGGTGGCAGAGCAACATGCAGATCCTATGGGCAGATAGTTGTGCCCCCTCACACGGGACAATGGGCGGACACCAAACAACACATGACTCATTCAGCATGGCAATGTGGGCTGAGATCTTCGTACATTTAAAAAAAACAATGTCTGAACCGTGACATGTACCCACGCAGCGTGCAAGTATCGTAAGCATGTCCCTGCCTGTTGTGGCCGTTGCCTCATCCGTACTGACACGTACATCCCGATAAAGTCCATGTCACCCCACTGGTGTCTAAGTGTGTGGTGTGTTCATTGAGTGACCACTCGTGTGCCACAATGAGCATCGTCCCTACACAGGGAGGAACTGACTGACTCATGGTGGTGTGTCCCTTTTGCAAGTTCAACCTCTGTGAGCCAGACATTGTCATGGGATAGGTGCTGGCCGACATGTTCACTTACATGACTACAACAATGTGAGTATGGTGTGCAACCCCTGACCATGTCAAGCACTGTCATACATCAGAACGGAATGTGGCCACACAGACGTGTGTAAGTGGGTTTGCGACGTGCAGTGCTGTTGTCACATGTGATGTAGGACAGCACTCCAGGGCTGCTACAGATTTGGTAACTCCTACCCACAGCCCCATTCAACACATGGACTTGGGGCTATAGTGTGGGGGGTTGTGAGATTATTGATGATGTGTTTCGGGGACTCAGCTAGTACTCACCTTCAAAGTCATCCAATTTGCCATGTGTCTCAGGGATACACATGTGCATAGATGTATGTTACCATGGTGTACCTTCATGTGCAGTCATTGTCCCCACATCCAGCCATAGTCCCATATATGAGAGAACATACTAAAGACACATCTGTGTGATTCAGAATGTTTAATTCACATTCAGGTGATTGACGTTGCTGGTGCTGTACATGGCAATCCAAGCCCATATCACATGGAAGCCCAGTGGTGGGCCAAATACAGTCCTTTGGGGATTGAGCAGTGATTAGGAAGTGGGAGAGTGCATTCCGCAGCAGGATTGCTGTGTAATTGCTCAGCAGTGATAAATGGCCATCCGTGTCGGGATCCGGGTGAATGTCGCAGAGTTTTCCGGGGGTCAGTAGGAGGTTCTCCCAGGGCATGCTGCATAGGTCATCACCAGGCAGGGACGGAGCACATGGCGGTGATGGATGCTACTGCCACCTCCTCACTTAGTGATTCCCCTCCCCTTCTTACTCCCCTGATACGGGTTCTGTGTCCAGTGTGACCGGTGTGTGTGGCGGGGTGATGGCTGTATCTCTATGTGCCATTGACACATCAGACTGCGAAGGCGATGGGGCAGCATCACTGTGTGCCACGGACACATCAGGGCTCGGAGCTGTTTGTGTCAAAGTTCCCACTGCAATCATCTGGGAATAGCTCAGTGGCAGCAATGGCAAGATGATGTACTGCAGGGCATTGAGGTTCCCAGTTACTACTTACTGGTGCCCAGCCGTGGCAGACAGACTTCCAGCCTGCATGTGCGCCATGGTCTCCATTGACCTCTGCATCTGTGCCAACTCTGTGCTCTGATCGCTGGTGCCTGTCTGACCACATGGCTCTTGTATGATATTCATCGCCCCAGCGTAGTCAGCCAAGGTCTGTTCTGGTGCATGGTGCATACATGGGGTGTCCGATAGGGATTGTACATGGTCCCTGATGGGACTCAGGCACCGACGGATGGCATCAAGTTTGGCTGCCACTTGTTCAAAGCCCACCCGCACGTGGTCAGCCAACTCCACCTGGCAATGCCACATACATTGTTGGAACTCCATGAATTGGTCAGGGGTGCTGGGAGATAGCTCTGGTGATGTGTGTTTCCTGCTGTGTGGTCTGTGCAGGTGGTGGGCTCACCTCAGGGCAGCTGGCCTGCCCTGCTTCTGGGGATGGGGTGTGAAGACTAGCCATGATCCGTTGGAAGGTGCTGGTGCAGATGAGCAGGGGGTCCTCTTCTTTGTCACTGAAGATGTGTCTGGTCTGCTCTGCAGGAGTTGTTGGTTCTCCCTCTGCAATGTGTAAGGGAAAAAGCAGGGTTAGAGAGTCATACATGTATGTTGGAGATTTGCTGATGTATATGTTCTGACTGCATGCCAATGTGCATTGTGGCTGTTTTTGGGTATCTGGCTATTTGATGGTAGTCAGTGTATTTGTTCGACTACATGATGGATGTGTGGTAGTACCAGTGCTTTGTTATCGCACAGTGTCAGGCAATGTCAGATATGAGTGGACCATTACTACGCACATACAGGACCTGTTGTGAGTCGTGCACTATGGTATTGGTGTTGCACTTTGTACCTCATTGCCGTCATTGCTGTTGTTCTGTGATTGCTATGTGTGTGCTTCATTGTGATGTTGGGGATCTGGAGGGTCCCCTCCGTGCACATTGTGGATGGGGGCCTGCGTGGAGTTACTATGTGTGCTGCAGTGTGTCAAGATTCTCAGTGACATGTTCAAAGAGCATTGTGGGGGTGCAGTGTGCTACACGTATTTGTGCATGTGTGCCATGGTGCCCATCTCCCCCTGCCCCTCTGTGCCTGGTCATTACTCACCCCGTTGCTGTTGGGTCCGGTCATATCGTGCTGTGTCCAGACCCCCAATTCCTGCCACCATCTCTACACTGCTGACTGTGGCCACCATTTCCTCCAGCTCATCAGTCACCTCCTGTGACAGAGGACTCCCACCTCCAGTCGCCCTTGTTGCCTTCATGTTGGCGGCGAACTTCTCCTAGGCTTGGCTGTGAAATTTATGCCAGCGTCTCTTGACCTCCACCAGTGTCCTTCTCGCCACTCCGACTGCATTGACGTTGTTGACGACGGCCTGCCATGTTTCCGTTTGGGTTTCCAATGCCACAGTGGAGGTGCTGAACAGTTGTTGGTAGTATCCCGTGACCTCCGTGACTATGGTCTGGTCTTCCTGTGGACTGAATCCCGTCTTTCTCTTCCTCTTGTCCTTGCCCTTCCCCGAGCATAGGGTTCCTTGCTGGTCCTCCATGGTGTTTGTTGGGTTTGGCTTGTCCTCTGCACTCCGTCCGGGTGCATCCATGGTGCTACGCAGTTTGAAATGTTTTTTTTCTCTCTTTCTTTTATAGTGCATTGCATTGCATGTTTCTTTGAGTTCGTGTTTCTCATTTTTGTGGAACGGTGTAGGTTCTCACGCTGGCTTTCACCTTGTTATCTGGTGTCTATCGCATGCTACTGCCTTGTGAATTCCACATTGACACTGGTTTACTTTCCTGCAATAGGCTGCGATGGTGAAACTTGCGTTAAGCTACTCTTGCGATAGTTATCACACGTTCTTGTGACTATACCCAATGGTTTTATTTTTCCTTAATTATAAGCTTATAGTTCAGTCAGTTTGTCAGCATTTTTGGATGGATCGACATGCAAATCCTACAAGTGGTTTCCTACTCTGGAAATGCATAAAAAGTACAGTTGCTATGAATCGACATGGCTTAGGGTAATTTTATATTTTGGCAGTATGATACTCCGCGAGAACGACAATGGAGTATACTAACATCAAAATAGTGATCTGCCCACCAGATTTATATCCAGGGGACCACCATCGATGGCCCGATAAAGTATGGAG
This sequence comes from Lissotriton helveticus, assembly GCF_964261635.1. Lineage (NCBI taxonomy): Eukaryota > Metazoa > Chordata > Amphibia > Caudata > Salamandridae > Lissotriton > Lissotriton helveticus. The sequence continues at coordinate 980,610,287 of NC_136067.1, read as the reverse complement.
TAAGAGTCATCGGAGGCTGACCCCTATGTCTGCCAAATAATTTTAGATGGGCGGATGTACAGGTCAGTTTTCACTTCCTGTCACCCCAGGAAAACCATAGTGGGAAGGGGCAGTGAAAGCTGTTCAATGCTACCCTCACCATAGGAGAGAACTCCCATGGCAAGGGGAACAATTTTTATTTTTATTTTAAAAAAGAAAATCCAATTTCAGAATTTTCTTTTTGAAAATAAAAATAATTAAATTTGGCCGACAGCTCTGTTATGTTGATGGAACTGTCTGTCAAACTTCAATGCATTGACAGGAACTCCCATAAGGGCAATTCCTGCCCAGGCTTTAGAAATGACCGCCAGCTTGCAGGTCATATCTAAATTAGGCAGGCAGAGTAGTCGCGGCCTGGTGGATGTTAATTCCTCATCCAGACCAACATAGGTTATTCCATCTGTGCATGTTGTATTCCTCCCTTACAAACAAAACAAAACACAATTTAAAAAGTTACATTTCAATTGCAGAAGTGCATCATATATCTTAATACTTTATTCATCTTTATCTTCTGGCTGTTTTTGCAAAATACCACTCTTAGATTTATGGCTAGACCTTTGTCATGGAGTAGGTATCTGACTATCCTGGGATTCCCTCTGCCAGTGTGGCAGAGAATCAAAATTTCTCAGCAGTGCATATGAAATTCCCACCAACGCAACCATAAATGTGGCCCAAACGTTTTTTGCTCAAGAAATGCCAGCAAAATAAAACACGTACCTTTGAAAATGCCTTCATGTATAGAGAGAGTGTGTACAAATATGGAAACTTAGGTTGTACCAACATCAGAAAATCCTATTCTTGTTCAGATAACAGTACTGCTAGTATTCCTTGTGACATCCACTTAATTTCACACCTTATTTCTTTAGTAGGGTAGTGCAATAATTCTGTGTTTATCATAACTCAACAGGTGAAAATATGCCCTTTTACAGTCTCTTTTGCACTGCAAGAATATTGTTTTTCTGTTTCAGCTTGTGTAATTATGAGATATGGGGACAGATGTACGACTGTTTTTTGCAGTTGCAAATGATAAATCAGCCCGTTGGCAATGACAAAAAAAGTCTTTGCAATGTACAAATCCTATTTACGCGTCGGTAAGCTATTACCGACTCACAAAATAGGGTTTGCTGTTAGGAATAGGTATGCCAAGTGCGTCCCTAATAGCGATTCGCACTTCTATGTACAATTGTTTTTTGACTGTAAACACTCACAGTTTTCCACCTATTTCAAAAAGGCAGTAAGCCACTTACAAAGTGGAAGGGGTGCCCAGGGGACCCCGTTCTCTTTGTGACTGGCAGCAAAAATATTTTTTGAGAGCAGGCAGTGGTCCACTGACCACAGTCTGCTCTTAGAAAATGAAGCAGAAACGTTTTATTTGTGTGTTTTAAATGCAGCTGTTTAAGGAAAGTGGGCTGTGTTAAAAAAGAACTGCTTTATTTAATAAGCAGTCACAGACATTGTGGTCTGCTGACCTGAGCAGGCCTTCATCCCTGTGAGCTGGCCATTCCCAATGGGGTCGCAAATTACGACCTGCCCCATGAATATTAATGAGGCAGGTCATTTGCGACCCTATTGGGAATCGCAAACAGTGTATGAGACACTGTTGTACATTCCATTTTGTGAGTCGCAAATTGCGAGTCGCAAAATGACGCAATTTGTGTCTCGAAAAATGGAAGGGTCATACACCTGGCCCATTATCTCTTCTTGAGCCTACTGAGGTCTTGATCACCCTCACATAGTGGCTGTTTTCATCGACATCGATCTGGACCTGTCGGCGGTCCCAAACCAGCAATTAGGATGCAACCGAATACTGTTCGGTCGCACTCCTATTCTTTGCAATGGGAGCATGCATTCTGACCAGAATGCATGCTCTCATTGTAAAGAGCTGTGGTGCAGTTCATCCCTGCACCCTGTTGAAGGCACCTCAAGGTGCCTGCCACCGGATGCAGGGATCAACAGGGGAGTATAAGGCCACCATAGGGAGGTCCGGCACCCATGGGAGCCTTTCTATGAAGGCAGTGCAATGCGTCTTAGATTTCCGACCAGCTGCACTTTTTGAACACACAAACATGTAACTTGAGAAGATTCAACTAGTTCTTAAGAATAACATATTTGCACAAAATGGTGAGTGCTTTCACAGACGCAGGGTGTAACTTTGGAGGCCAAATTTTCACCCTCATATGCCAATTTGTACATGGGTTGGTATGAATTAAAACACATATGGAGAGAGAGTCCAGGAGAGTGGCTAGAAGACATCCTGTGTTGGGGCATTATATCAATGACGTTATCTTATTGTGGTCTGGTACTATTGAAGGCTTAGAAAAATTATTTCATTACCTCAATAATAACACATAATATAACGTTTACAAAGGATCAGAGTAAGTCCATAATACGCTACCTAGGGATCACTGAAATAATATCGAGGTCAAGATATTCAAATTACAAAAATATAGAGGTAAAAATATAGAATACCAAAATATCGACCTCCTATCTCTAAACAGGTAAGTACAAAAATATTAAATCAAAAATATCGATGAAAAAAATATAGTTAGTCAAAAATATCAAATTTTTTAAAATGCTTTAAATTAATTAAAAAATAATGAAATAATAAATATAATTCACTTAAACATACTTAAAATACTTAAATAACCTTAACATTTATAAATAATGAATGTAAATAAAAAAACATACAAATAGTTTTGTTAATACATATATATATATAAACGTAATGTTAATAAAAAAAATTACAATATTTTTACCGTAGAATAGTGGAAAGGGTAACATTTACTATTACCACTCCAGTGAGTGGAACAGTAGGGAAAGCGTTGGATAGCGTAGGGGTAAAAATTACTATTCCAATTCCAGAGAGAGCAACAGTAGGGAAAGCGTTGGATAGCGTAGGGGTAAAAATTACTATTCCCATTCCAGAGAGTGCAACAGTAGGGAAAGTGTTGGATAGCGTAGGGGTAAAAATTACTATTCCAATTCCAGAGAGAGCAACAGTAGGGAAAGCGTTGGATAGCGTAGGGGTAAAAATTACTATTCCCATTCCAGAGAGTGCAACAGTAGGGAAAGCGTTGGATAGCGTAGGGGTAAAAATTACTATTTCCACTCCAGAGAGTGCAACAGTAGGGAAAGCGTTGGATAGCGTAGGGGTAAAAATTACTATTCCCACTTCAGAGAGTGCAACAGTAGGGAAAGCGTTGGATAGTGTAGGGGTAAAAATTACTATTCCCACTCCAGAGAGTGCAACAGTAGGAAAAGCGTTGGATAGCGTAGGGGTAAAAATTACGATTCCAACTCTAGAGAGTGCAACAGTAGGAAAAACGTTGGATAGCGGCAGAGTAAAATTTACTATTCCCACTCCAAAGAGTGCAACAGTAGAGAAAGCGTTGGAAAGTGTAGGGGTAAAAATTACTATTCCCACTCCAGAGAGTGCAACAGTAGGGAAAACATTGGATAGCGTAAGGGTAAAAATTACTATTCCCACTCCAGAGAGTGCAACAGTAGGGAAAGCGTTGGATAGCGTAGGGGTAAAAATTACTATTCCCCCTCCAGAGAGTGCAACAGTAGGGAAAGTGTTGGATAGCGTAAGCGTAAAAATTACAATTCCCACTCCAGAGAGTGCAACAGTAGGGAAAGGGTTGGATAGCGTAGGGGTAAAATTTACTATTCCCACTCCAGAAAGTGCAACAGTAGGGAAAGCGTTGGATAGCGTAGGGGTAAAAATTACTATTCCCATTCCAGAGAGTGCAACAGTAGGGAAAGCGTTGGATAGCGTAGGGGTAAACATTACTATTCCCACTCCAGAGAGTGCAACAGTAGGGAAAGCGTTGGATAGCGTAGGGGTAAAAATTACTATCCCACTACAGTGAGTGCAACAGTAGGGAAAGCGTTGGATAGGGTAGGGGTAAAAATTACTATTCCCACTCCAGAGAGTGCAAAAGTAGGGAATGCGTTGGATAGCGTAGGGGTAAAAATTACTATTCCAACTCCAGAGAATGCAACAGTAGGAAAAACGTTGGATAGCGGAAGAGTAAAATTTACTATTCCCACTCCAAAGAGTGCAACAGTAGGGAAAGCGTTGGATAGTGTAGGGGTAAAAATTACTACTCCCACTCCAGAGAGTGCAACAGTAGGGAAAGCGTTGGATAGCGGGAGGGTAAAAATTACTATTCCAACTCCAGAAAGTGCAACAGTAGGGAAAGCGTTGGATAGCGTAGGGGTAAAAATTACTATTCCAACTCCAGAAAGTGCAACAGTAGGGAAAGCGTTGGATAGCGTAGGGGTAAAAATTGCTATTCCAACTCCAGAGAGTGCAACAGTAGGGAAAGCGTTGGATAGCGGGAGGGTAAAAATTACTATTCCCATTCCAGAGAGTGCAACAGTAGGGAAAGCGTTGGATAGCGTAGGGGTAAAAATTACTATTCCCACTCCAGAGAGTGCAACAGTAGGGAAAGCGTTGGATAGCGTATGGGTAAAAATTACTATCCCACTTCAGTGAGTGCAACAGTAGGGAAAGCGTTGGATAGCGTAGGGGTAAAAATTACTATTCCCACTCCAGAGAGTGCAAAAGTAGGGAATGCGTTGGATAGCGTAGGGGTAAAAATTACTATTCCAACTCCAGAGAATGCAACAGTAGGAAAAACGTTGGATAGCGGCAGAGTAAAATTTACTATTCCCACTCCAAAGAGTGCAACAGTAGGGAAAGCGTTGGATAGTGTAGGGGTAAAAATTACTATTCCCACTCCAGAGAGTGCAACAGTAGGGAAAGCGTTGGATAGCGGGAGGGTAAAAAGTACTATTCCAACTCCAGAAAGTGCAACAGTAGGGAAAGCGTTGGATAGCGTAGGGGTAAAAATTACTATTCCAACTCCAGAAAGTGCAACAGTAGGGAAAGCGTTGGATAGCGTAGGGGTAAAAATTGCTATTCCAACTCCAGAGAGTGCAACAGTAGGGAAAGCGTTGGATAGCGGGAGGGTAAAAATTACTATTCCAACTCCAGAAAGTGCAACAGTAGGGAAAGCGTTGGATAGCGTAGGGGTAAAAATTACTATTCCAACTCCAAAGAGTGCAACAGTAGAGAAAGCATTGGATAGCGCAGGGGTAAAAATTACTATTCCCACTCCAGAGAGTGCAACAGTAGGGAAAGCATTGGATAGCGTAGGGGTAAAAATTACAATTCCAACTCCAGAGAGTGCAACAGTAGGGAAAGCGTTGGATAGCGGGAGGGTAAAAATTACTATTCCAACTCCAGAGAGTGCAACAATAGGGAAAGCGTTGGATAGCGTAGGGGTAAAAATTACTATTCCAACTCAAAAGAGTGCAACAGTAGGGAAAGCATTGGATAGCGTAGGGGTAAAAATTACTATTCCCACTCCAGAGAGTGCAACAGTAGGGAAAGCGTTGGATAGCGTAGGGGTAACTCCAAAGAGCGCAACAGTAGGGAAAGCATTGTATAGCGTAGGGGTAAAAATTACTATTCCCACTCCAGAGAGTGCAACAGTAGGGAAAGTAAATACTTCATATAGAAATAAAAATAAATTAAATATTAATACCAATTACAAATTAATTATACGTAATTAACAATTTAATATAATATAATAATTAATCAATCAGAAATACAAATAAAAATTAATTATTATAAAGTATTACCTATTAATATAAATTATTTACCAATTAACAATTATTTAATTAACAATGAAAAGATAATTAAAAATTACAACCAAAAAACAATAAATGAATTAAAATATTTAATTAATTACAATTAAATTAATTCCCACCCTATTCCCCTATAAACACACAACCCACAACAGAAAATAAATTCATAAAATTAACATAATGATCAATTAATCAATTAATTAAAATTAATTACCAATTATATTTTAATGAATTACCAAGTAAAAAAGTAAATAACAATTAATTCAAAATAAATAGCAATAAATAAATTAAAAAACTTACATTATTTATAATTAAATTACTTTCCACCCTATTCCCCTATTAACCCACAACCCGCTTCAGAAATAAATTATAAAATTAACATAGTTATCAATTAATCAATTAATTACAATTAATCACCAATTATATTTTAATTAATTACCAATTAACAATTAATTAACAATTAATTCAAAATACATACCAATAAAAAAAATTCAAAATGTAATTAATTATAATTAAATTACTTTCCACCCTATTCCCCTATAAACCCACAACCCACTACAGAAAATAAATTAATAAAATTAACATAATTATCAATTAATCAATCAATTAAAATTAATCACCAATTATATTTTAATTAATTACCAATTAACAATTAATTAACAATTAAATCAAATTAAATACCAATAAATACATTAAAAAAAGTTATTAATTATAATTAAATTACTTCCCACCCTATTCCCCTATAAACCCACAACCCGCTACAGAATTATATTACGCAAAAATTAAATACCATATAATTAATTAATAAAAAAAATATACACTTTTCACACATATACTAACATAAAAAAATCACTTAAACAAATTGGATAATATTAAAAAATTGAAATTAACTTACTTACCTTAAATTCAATATTTTTGTTGTCTATATTCTGTCCATTCTATATTTTTGTTGTCTATATTCTGTCCATTCGATATTTTTGTTGTCTATATTCTGTCCATTCGATATTTTGTCCATTCTATATTTTGCATTCGATTTTATTGCTATTCTATTTGATATTTTTGTAGTCAATATTCTGTCCATTCGATATTGTGTCCATTCTATATTTTTAATTAGATATTAATGCAATTCGATATTAAAAACCCAATATTTTGTGTGTATACCGCTACCTAGATATCAGCATACAGGTTGATGGCAACAAATTAATAACATCCCCATACAGAAAACCCACAGCATGCAACTTAGTATTGCATGCTACAAGTGCCCAACTACTATCACAAATAAATCCAGTCCTATATGGGGAGAAGCTCAGAACCGAAAGAAACTGCAATTATGAGGGGATATTGAATCAGGAACTGGATAAGGTAGAGGACTGACTCTCAAATAGAGGATATAGTAAGGAGATTCTGGCACAACCACACAACAGAGTGAATAGACTTAAGTGAGACAGCTTACTGGAAATCACAAATAGGAAAAAAAACAGAAGAAAGATTGCATTCATCACTCCCTACACAGCATTGAGCAAGGAAGTTTATACAATTCTTGGAAAACATTGGCACATATTCACTCAACAGGATACATTGAAAGAAGTCATTGGGAAAAAACTTACGGTAACACGCTGGAGAGGCAAAACACTGAGACAATGTCTCTGTCCTACCAAATTTTAAAAAAGACACTTGGCTATCCTCCCCCCAATTGAATTTTATAAATGCGGTTCATGCTGTGTATGTTATTTTGCCTCAAACAAAATTACAACTTTCAAGTATAATATATGCAAAGTGTACAGTATCCGGTCCTTTATAAACTGCAAAACCAAAGTTGTAGTGTACTGTATCAAATGAATATGTGACCTGGTGTATGTAGGGAGTACAGTAAGGCAGCTCAAAGAAAGGATACAAGAGCATGTCAGAGCGATACAAAACAATACTCCATACCATTCGATTGCCACACATTACCACAAAGTACACAAAAGCAATGAGTTATTAAATATCCATGAAATTGAGCGTGTGAAATCATCACCCAGGGGAGAGACAGAATGCTTAGCTTGAGACAGCTGGAATCCAATTGGATTATCAAATTGAGGTTGGTGGAACATGGCCTTAATGTTGATAAAGAATTGCATGTTTTCCTCTAGTTCTAGGAGAACTGATGCAGATACCAGTTGCAATTTGTAAACTACTAAGGTACGCTTTACCATTTGTGTTTATTAAATTGTATAGTACGATGTAACATTATATATACAGGATTGTATATTTACACATCTATGGTGGATTCATTTTAATATTAGTGTTCAAGTCTGTGGATGTAAATTGGCATGAACTGCAAACACGTTAACAACTTAGGGCCCGATTGCGATCTCGTAGTAAAGCCATCCGTACGACTCAGATCCGTAGAGCTTTATGAGTGATTTGTGCAAATGGAGTCCGAACAAGCAAGTACGATGCATTCTTCTGCTTACAGACTCAGTTTGCTTGGCCTCCCATTGAACTCTATGGGAGCCTGTATACTGGACAAGTGCACAGGCTCCCATTGCAAAAAGGGGTGAGTGGAAAAAAACGTACACCCTGTGCGGGTGCCCCATGGTGCCCACCACACTGTGCATGCATAGGAAGGTGGACCCATGGGTACCCCCACGGGTCTGAAGCAGAGGGCTCCAGGTGATGGTGGGCCTGCTATGGGTCCCAAAAGAATGATTCAGGAAGCTTTTCGTCCAGACATACCGAATCGTGAAGGCTGTCGAATGGTGCATTGTACTTGCTTGTTCGAAAACAGTCCACAGAGCTGTACGAAGCATCTGCACACAAGTTGTACAGACTGGATCGGGTTGGGAGACAATTCGATCTACGGGTATGCAAACTTCGCATCGTACTTGGTCGTTCGGACCAGTGTACGAATTAGTCTAAAAAAAGGTAAGCTTGGGCACGCTCGTTCGCGTTAGTCAATGGCAAGTTGGTGAGCGCGAGAAAGGAAAATCAACCTCCTGGCGAGAATTTTCCTCATTCGTCAACATCAAGTTGGCGAGCGCGAGCGTGATAAATCAACATCCCGGTGAGATTTCTCAACACAGGGGTTCAGGTTTCTCATTGCAAGTGGCCACTTATGCTCGCGACTGCTCGCGTTGAGAAACTGCCTGTTCAAGTTGAGAAAGCTTCCGCTTGAGTAACAATCTACTAGAGCGGCAGAAAAGAAAAGCAGCGCCTGCTTGCGCTGTGCATGGTGCAGTTTGCGATGATTGCACAGTGCACACAAGCATCCGGCACTGTGCAATCACCGCAAACAGCATTTTTCTACCGTACTCTGCCGCTTGCGGAGCTCGGCGTAATGCGTAATGGTTTTTTTTCACTTCGCGGAGGTCCACGTAGCGCAACTCGAATGAATGAATGAATGAAAAGATTCTTATTGTGCGCAACTTTGCCCAATGGGCGTCAAGGCGCCTATATCAAAATAACAGCACATCACTACATGAGCATTCTATCATAGGTAGGCCCTCCTAAAGAGCAAAGTCTTAAGCTCCTTTTTAAACAAGTCAATTGAGGGTAGCGTTTTTATCTCAATTGGGATGGAATTCCAAAGCTGCGGGGCAACAACTGAAAAAGCCCTGGCTCCCTATCTAGTCAGCCTAAAGCGGGGCACGACCAGTTGGAAAAGTCCAGCAGATCGAAGACCTCTTATTGGGACGTAGCGAGTGAGTAAGGAACTAATCGCATTCGTTGATCCCTCCGCCAGTGCTCTATACGCCAAGCAGAGAATTTTAAAAGAAATTCTGTGCTGCACAGGAAGCCAATGAAGGTCTTTCCTGGCCTTAGTGGCAGATGATGTCTTAGGAAGAGCCAAAACAAAGCGTGCAGCAGCATTCTGCACAATTTGCAGCCGATGGATGAGGCTCTTGTTAGACTCCATATACAAGGTGTTACAATAGTCCAACCTGGAGCCAACAAGAGCGACTGCAACCTGTTTGCGCGCCTGGGGGAGAGATAACCACGGATTCTATTAAGTATCCTAATCACGCCCCAGCACGCCCCAACTCGTGAACACTGCCCACGGTTAGCAAAAGGGTTATGAATCAGATACGTTAAAGCCATATCTGATTCGTAGGCCTTCCGAGTGAGATAGGAATCGACCCCTTAGTCATGGGGCAGTACACCAGGCACTATGATGTTTCTAGCTGCTTTCACTTTGAAATGCGAATGCATTGCTGTTTCTGCTTTTTTTTTCTCTCACCACCATTAAGGCGCACATGGGTTCTCTATTCTAGTCAAAATATGCGAATAAGAGCCATCACACTACAACTAGTATTACTGGTTTTCATAGGTGGTAAGACGGGCCAATGATTTATATTTATTTCTGAACTCATGGCATTACTTTACTGCTTCAACAAATATATTACAGCTAATTCCTTTCATGTTTTTGACCCTACATATATGGCGGCCACAGAATGATTTTGGCCTCGCCGCAAAGTGGCCCGTTATAAATTAGAGTTCAATTGACAATTTTGAGTATTGGCACAAGGGATATATATTTTCGTTATGCGTTTGTTAATACCTCTGTTGACTTGATTTTAGTATAATGCCCATGTATTCTAAACGGGGGTCCCTTCACATTTTCAAGTGATTTTTGTGACCTTTACAACATGGCGGCCACAAATTGGTAGAGTTGCCATCAAGCTGTGATCTGTTTTCTATGTCGATGTTTCCATTGACTTCTGTATAAAAAAGAGGGATTCGGATGACTCCCTCGTGCATATGGCATTTACACAACCCCAGATATGGTGGAGCGGGTAAGAGTTCGTTATTTGGAATGTAGCAATGCCAGAATAGATCTTTTGTGGTACTGATTGGCCCAACTACTTATTATTGTAGAATAATGTCTTACTCTTAGGTATTTACGAACCAAGAGAGTGTTTCTTTGGTCCACGCACTTTGTTCCTGTTTCACTAAAATAGCGGACCCACAAGCCTAATAGCGGGCTTATGAGCTCGATACTCTTTCTTGTCTTATGTAATAGTGGCTCTATAAACATCACAGTGGATATATTAATTGCATGTTTGGCCCATATGGGGCTATTTGTTCTGATCTGATATTGATGTCCGTCGAGATATAGACTGATAGTCCCCCTTTTGGTCGACCATATTTGCAGTTTTTTCTTGCTGGAATGTTGAAGTGCGTGTACCCAACAAGTGGTAGCCCCTCTAGTGCCCATGTTTCTTGAAGGGCGATGATGTCGCATACTGCCCAATTGTGGAGGGGCAGACCGTCTTCCAGTCATTTCCTGGCACCGGCTATGTTCCATGATAGTAAATGGAAGGTTTCCTGACTATTATCTTTTGATGGTTTTTGGGATGGTCAGTTGTCTTTCTGTTTGTTCAATGTACCAGTTAGCCAGCGCCAGTAATCGCCGTCGTCTTTAGTGTTTGCTTGTTTACCTAAATTGGTCAAAGGATAGATTGCCGGTGATGGACTATTCTCTCTTGCGTTCCGTAGTACTGAATGAGCCTGCTCTTTTTTTTCTGGCGAATTTTCCCTTTTGCCCTTCGTCGCCAGTGTTTCCTCGAGTGGGCCTGGGTAGCGTGGTTTTGCCGGTCTGGAGAGCCTTATGCCCCATGAGTCGAACCTTTCCCTCGAGGATAGTATTAATTGTGCGATCTCCTCTGTTCGCCATGTTGTTAGTGTTTGTTACAGTTTGTTGTTATTTTCTTGCTTGCAGAATATGACTGAAAGTAGGTCTGCTGTAGTTAGGTGTTGTAGCCCTTGAATATTAGCGTAGAGTTTAAATATGTTGCCCCTGTTAAGAATGTCATTCATCACCTGAGTTTACAGCATAATTAGTGCTGCAAATAAAAATTGTGTTAAGGTGTGATTTTTTCTCCCTGGGACTTCTAGTTCTTTCACCACATGACTGGTTTTACAGGCTCTGCAATGTCCGCATGGGTAAAACCCTTTTAAATTGTGAACATTGCAATTTGTCGTTTCAGAAATGTCCCCTTTGACCAGAATATCTCTAAAGCTCCTGCCTCTTTGGTATGTAATTTGGGGTCTGTCATTGATACATGGACCAATGATGGTATCAGCTTTAAGTATCCTCCATTTATCTGCCAGAACTTTATGAACTTTCTGCGAGTCCTGATTGAAGGTAGTGATCACCCTGGTCTCTGCTTCCTTATGGGGAAGCTTTTGTTTCTCCTCCAGAGTGCTGGACCTGGTTGTGTCATTCACTTTGTCCATGGCTTTGATAAGCACCCATTCAATGTAGCCTCGTTCTTTAAATCTGGTTACCATCCTCATTTGTTCTGCCTCATACAATTGATTTGTGATACAGTTTCTTCTCGCCCTGAGTAACTCTCCCTAAGGTATACTCCATTTTAATGTCTCTGGATGAGCACTTATTGCGTGAAGAAGACTGTTCCCTGCGGTTAACTTCCTGTGGAGACTAGTAGTGAGTTTACCTTCACGTACCGTTACTTGTGTATCAAGAAACTCAATGCTACAGGAACTCATAGTAGACGTGAGTTTGATATTGTAAGGATTCGTGTTCAATTTCTCAATAAAGTTCTTAGCTTCTTGTTCTGATCCCCTTCATATCACGAAGAGGTCGTCAATGTAACGAATCCATACCTTGACCAGGTTAAAATCTATTCTGAGATCTCTATCACACCGAATCTCCTTCTCCCACTTGCCTAGGAAGAGATTCGCTAAACTCAGTGTGAAGCTTGAACCCATCGTGGTTCCACGCACCTGCCTGTAGAGATCATCATTGAACATGAAGATATTGTTGGTAAGACATATCCTCATCATCTCTACAAGCATGTGCGTGTGTTCCAAGTATGTTATGTTCCTGGTTTTCAAAAAGCGGAAGCATGCATCTATTCCCTGGTCATGATCAATTATGGTGTAGAGTGAGCTCACAACCGTCGTAATGAGTATGAGCCCCTCCGCACAAGTGATGTTCTCTATTTTGTTCAAAAAATCCTTCATATCCTTAATGTGTGAGGGTAACGATGTAACATATTCACTCACAAAATGGTCTATATATTTCGATAGATTTTCATTCACACTCCCCATGGAAGAAACGATTGGTCTATTGGTGGTATATTGGAGTTTTTGTGCACTTGGGCAAAAGATATAATATAGACAACTCAGGATAATCTTTTTTGAGATAACAATACTCTTGCCATGTGATAAGACCTGCCTCCTGACACCCGGCTAGCTTTTCCCACGTGTCGGTTATACAGTGATTATACTCCCTAGTGTTGCTTTTGCAGTAGAAAGATCTATCCTCCAACTGTTTATTCGCCTCCTCAATGTACAATTCTCTCCCCCACAGAACAATATTGTCCCCTTTGTCAGAGGGTCTGATGATAACTCTCCTATCCTCTGCTAGTGAAACAAATAAGTCACGTTGTGTTTTAGACTGGTTAACATTTGCATGATTATTGCTGATTTGCTTGTGCTTGTATTTAGCCAGTTCCCTGGTAAATACCTCATGGAACGTATCGATCGCATCGTGGGTCATTATTGGCCAAAAAATGGATTTTGGTCTGAATGAGGTGCATGCTGCCTTATCCATAGGAATGTCATTCTCTTCTTGTGAGCCAGATTCAATCTCTCTTATTCTAGATACATTCCCCAGGTCATAGACTGTTTGTAATGTTTCTAGATCCCCTACAGTTAGTCCTGGTGCATTCATACTAGCCCCCATTTGTATTTCACCGTCTATAGGTTTCCTATTGTACAGAGTATGCCATTTTCTTAACTTTAGCTTATGTTTGAACTTAAAAATGTCTACTCTGGTTTTGGAATAATTAAAAAGTTTGGTAGGGAAAAAAGTCAATCCCAAGCAGAGGGTGGGTTTCTCTGCTTCACTCAGAGTTCTTGCAGATACATTTATAATAGTTCTATTTACCATTTCCGTGTCCATCATTATTTGGCTTTTCTGTAGCCTCCCCTTCTGGTTCCTGTAGGCTTTTGATTTGTTGGTTCTTTGTCTTGCTTTGAACCGTCTTCTTTTGGATCGCCCCTGCCTCTTGGTCTTCTACGTATTCGACCTTGGCCCGAGCCCTCTGTGGTGTCGTGTTCTTGCTGCGAGTTTCTTCTCTGTTTCTTCGTTATTTCAACATCGGACAAAGTGCTTGCTGTTTGGATGGAAATATCGGTGTCAGAGTCACTAGCTTGTACCTGCTTGTGCTGTTCTTCTTGTCTTGTGAATTTACAAGCATCACTTTCATTGGAGTTTTGCTGTTTGTACAAATAGTCATATTTGGGACTATATGTCAGAATCCGACCGCTTTCATAGTCACCAGAGTCTCTGTGCAATTTTCTTTACTTACGATACTTTATATCATCTTCGTATTTTTTCAGCCTTCCTTTGAAATCTTCCTTGAATTTCTTAATACTTTCTTGTTCCGTACTTTTTTTGAATTCCTCTTTGATTTCCATTAATTCTTTTAATATGCTTTCACGATCTTCCCAAGCATATTTAATTAATATGCACAGCATATTCTTAGAACTGTTTGCCGAATTAGCTGCCCTTTCTTGTAGCAAATGTGGTTTCAAAGACTAAATATATATATGCACTGAATAAATCATAGGCTTCAGGGTGTTATAGTTAGCTGGACATTTCACTCGTACAAAACCATTGAAATTCCTCTGTTATAGTTAGTTCTGCTAACTATAACACGTGCGCCCGCAATCCACTGCTGAGGATGTCACTTATTACATCATTCATGACATGGTCAGTGACATTACTGATGACATCTCAAATGACATCACTCATGACATCACTAATGACATCATCCACGTGAAAGTGGTTTGGTTCGTTATTTAAATATGTATTATATATATAGCAATCTGCATTGAAGAATGAGTGGATATACAAAGATAAATATCTGGAAGGAGGGTTTAGTAGCAGTGTGATTGACTATTTACTTGACTAATTTATAGTGTCTCACTAAATATATTGGATAGTGAATAAACTGTGTGAATATCTGTATCACTTAGTCTGTTGTTGTGTAAACTGCTGCACCAGTTGGTTACTAGCTATGTGAAAGTCTATATTAGTTATTGATTAGTTAACTGAGTATTTGTATTGGAGAGTGAACATGTGTGTAGTTCGGTGGGGTGTGTGTGACTGCACAAAGATGTGTGAATAGTTGATTCAGTAGGTATATGAGGTTAACACTGCATGTGGAAACAGTTGTTTGGGTGAGCGAATATCTTTATCGGTGTGGTGATTAGCAAATATATCTCTCAGTGGTACATGTCCACAGGCTAGGAAAATAAAAGGCATTGTATGTGACAGTTGTTGTATATAAATAAGTATGCATAAAACTCATTGATTGCATGAGTAACTGTATAGATAAACTGTATACTTGTAATAGTGTATTCATAACTCTCTAAGTGTGAGTTACTAATTATATAAATAAATAAAGTGCTATTTGTATAAGTGTGTAGCTGAGTAAATGTAAATATGATACATTGTTTGCAAAAGTGAGTAGGATGACTGCATAAGTGAATAGGATGTGTGCTGGTGTGTTCTGTCGATATTGGTGTATAAGTATATTTGATAGTGTTCTAATGACTTTGTTAGCATGTATGAGTAAATCTATACGTAATTGATTAGATGTGTGTGTAGATCTAGGAATCACTGAGTGGGTTTTTAGGTAATTCTATTGCTGTGTCAATGGCTTCAAATATGGTACTCATTATTTTACAGTGAGTGATGAAAGGTTATACTAGTGTATGATGAGGTGTATCTGATTGTCACGTAGATGATGTCATAAGTGATGTCATCAGTGATGTCACTGACCATGTCTTTGAATGATGTAATATGTGACATCATCAGCAGTGAACTGCGGGCGCGCGAGTTATAGTAAGCAGAACTAACTATAACGGAGGAATTTCAATGGTTTTGTAATATCTAGCTAACTATACCACCCCTAAAAACGATGTTTTTTCAGTGAATTTCTAATGTTTTTTAAATGCTAATTCCTAACCATAACATGTCTGAAACCTATGTTTTTTCAGTGTATTTGAAAGGTTTTGTAAATAACAATTTTTAAATGTAGTAAGTGTTATAATTATTTTTTATACTCATTTACTACACTTTTTTAAACTATTTATTTTTAGATATTTTATTGTTTAAATTACATTATAATTACATTATACATTACATTACAAAATATACTTTCTCAGAACAAATTACTTTAGTTTAAATACTTGTAAATAGGCACTTGACTTTTAAGTACAGTAGTTACAGTTGTTGCAATTGGCAATACAATTTCAAACACTATGCAACATTGAGCTCAAAGGGAATTTCTCGTTAAATGCAATTAGTTACTCTATGGATTATTTTTCTAGCCACATGACTGGATCCTAGAATTAGTCCTGGGACATCTCCTGTAAACAGTTGAGTAAAATAGTTTTTGGTTACAGTAGTGGTTTTTAAGGAATATTATTGTATTTTCAAAGTTGACACTTAGAGACTTTTTCACATAGAATCACCAATGTTATCCTATGGGAGGAAATTCACTTAGCAAGAAAGTAGTATTATCATTACTTTTTCTTACTAAGTTGTGGATCCTGGATCTAGCACTGGTGCATCTCCTGTAAACAGTTAAAGAATGCGTCTAAGTTATACAGGTGATTTTTAAGGAATATTTGTAGTTTGTGAAAATCGACGCTTAGAAACTTTTCTTGTGAAAAGCAGACAATGGATTCCTATGGAAAGAAATTCAAGTTACTGGTGAGTACGCTTAAAATTTCTTTTCAGGGTCAGTGCTGGGCTAAATGATGCAGCACTGTGTTCCCTCCTGATAACAGGTGAGTAAATCGAAATTTGTTGTTCAAATGATTTTCGGTGAATATATTAAAGTTCGAAAACTCCACACTTTAAAGAATTTCCAAGTGAAACCAGCCAATGTTAGCCTATGGAAGGAAATTCAAGTTACTGGTAAGTACGGTTAGAATTACTTATCAGGATCAGTACTGGGCTCAAATATGCAGCACTGAGGTATCTCCTGATAACCGGTGAGTAAATCAAAATTCGTAGTTCGGCTGATTTTACAGGGTCCCTAGGGTCAAACTAGCCCACAAGGTACCTCCAATAAGCGTCACAGAGCTGTGTTGCAGAGAGGTGTAAAGAAAGGGCGTAGCTTCTGAACACCTGTATGCAACGCAGCTCCCTGGCGCATACTGGAGAGACCTGTTGGGCTATTTGGCCGTCAGGGACCCTCAATATTGAAAGAAAATTAATTCTCCAACTTAAAACCCGCAACGGGGTACAGTGGTGAAGGAAGCGGATGTGGCCTGAGGTGACATGTCTGCAAACATGCCCTGTGGTGCATTTTAAGTTAGATAATTAATTCCTCCTCAATTATGTGGGTCCCTGGGGGCCAACTAGCCCACCAGGTGCCTCCAGATGTTCAGAGATGTGGCAATCAACTGTGTATAAGAGAAGGAAATTGCACATCAACAATAATGTATTCATTTTAATACTTGAATAAATAAAGAAAAATTAATAGCATGAGTAACTCTCAGACAACCTGCAGACCACATGTCCCACAATACATCAGGGTGGGATAAGACTTTGCTCATTGGATTACATCAGTCCCCTTTCCATGACGAGCCGCCACAACCAATGGACATCAACTTACCTGTTAAAATTCATTAACAGGATGGAGGGCGTTGTCTTTTAGCAAGCTGATGAAGGCATCCACGCCGAAACGCGTCCTTGCAATAAAGAATCTTTGGCAAAAGGGGTTCATGAGAGTGCAGCGTGTTTCTTTCTTGGAAACCGGAGCGTGAATATTTTGTGTGGACCCACTTCCACACTGGCTGCACCCGTCCTTAAGAATGCTCACTGCAGAGGTGGAACTGGGAGCATGATAAATATTATTGCTAGATATCTATCTCTAAGAGTTGATAAATGGTATAAATGTACATCACCATGATTTAACTGCCAGGCATTGGAATAACACTCAGGAAAGTGTCTTAATGAGATGTAACATGTAGAGAAATATAAAGGTAAAGCAATGTTTATATTCATATCTCCTAGACATCAAATGGGTACTTTACCGAAATGTCAAGAGAGGAGAGAAGGTATAAATGGCGTACAAAATGGAGCCATGTAATCTGAGCAAGGTTGATGGTCTAGATGATAATAGAAAGGGAAAAGGGTACTTACACTGAGCACTTAAAAATGGTCTAGACCCCAGGGACTCTATGGTCCAGTGGAAGGCTAGGAGTAGCCAAAATGCGTAGGCCATCCGTTTTTGATGCAAGCAATTATCTTGCACATGGTGTGTGAATAAAAGCTATTTACAAAGAATCTTACCTGTTGCTGTGCCGTGACTTCTGCCGATGGATGTAAGGCGAGGAGAGTCTGAGAAATATTGACACACGGACTGGGGCGTGTATCACGGGCACTCATGAACGAGGGGAAACAAGCCGGAATTGATTTCCAGTCAACACGTAAAGGAGAAGAAACGACCAACACCTCTGCTGCATTTCTGAACTCCTGCGACGGAATACGCGTGATCACAGCATAAGGCGGACGTCGCAGTGGATCGACTGGTGAAGACCCACCGGTGAGTGCGCTGACTGGGGGGTGGGCTCCCTTTGCTCCGCTCAGTAACGCGGCGGCGTTCGAGTTGTGCGAGGCGGCAACTTCCTGCCGGCAAACGAACCTCTGGGGATAGTAACCGGGGCGTGTGAGCTGAAAAGCGGGCCCATTTAGGATTGAGCTAGAAAACACCGCAATACAAGTACCACGCCTAGATTCCAGCTCAGTGTATTGGAGCGAAAGTGAATTAACTCCAAAGAAAACCCAAAGATAATTCAAAAGGAGTGTTTCGTACGTGAACGGGACCTATGAATCTCTTAAAGGGGCAGAACAGCATTTCGTGAGCCAAAGGAATACAAAGTATTCATTAGGAGCAGCAGTTGTACAGGGTGACCAGCCGACCTGAGGAGCAGGAGGCAGAGAATCTGAAAAGAAATCACCAAAAAGGCACACCTAGCAAGGGAAGGCAGCATCAACAAGGAGAAAGGATCTCAACCTTGCTCAGTGGGTATGGCGGACAAGTCAAGAAATCGCCAGATGAGGGCGAGCGAGTTATTGAATGATGATAACCCCCCCACAACAAGCACAAACTTAAGGGGGAATGCGGGGGAAAAGGAAAAGGACAGAACCGTTGTAACCATAGTGCGAGAGCTACAACAACAGAAAATTTTGGAAATAAACAAATGGTGGGAAAAAACAACTTTGGAAAAATACATTGAGTACAAGAGAGTTCCGCAGGGGTTGCGGATACTCATTATGCCCACTTTAAATGATCTGGATGCAGACTAAAGTTATGGCAAACTGATACCAATGAATGTTCCTTCAAATTAATGAGAACTCTCATCATTCATGCAGAGAGGAAACTAGAGAAAATAACAAGCACTATTGTTGCGCTAGAAGCAGAACTCGCAGACATCCCCACATCAGAGGAAAACAAAGAAACCATTGAAAACATGGAAAAGAAGGTTAAGAAGCATGACATGGAGGTAGAAAAACGCAAAGCCAACAAATTCACAAGGGATAGGTTGGACTATGCCAATGGGCAAATTTACACATTCAACCGTAAATATGACACCTTAAGGAGCCATGTGGCAATGCATATAAAAACAGGAATAGAGCTCACAGATGTGGTGGATAGCTCAGAAATTAGCTCTAATGATGAGGAAACAAGCAGTATGCCATTGGATTTTCGCGGAGAGATGCAGCTGGCCCAAATGGTCACGCGACAGAGGCGAAGAGGAAGAATCAATACGTGGGAAAGGGAGAGACAAACATCCCCAAAGAAACCCCTAACAAAAATACAACCAGAAGGGGTGGAAAGAGGAGTCAAAGCAAAAAGAGGCAGAGGAAAGCAAAAGTAGCGGAAAAGAAACTATCTATATCAGATAATATAGTGATCAATCTGTCAAACAGGAAATTATCTGATATACAACTGAAACTCTTAAATAGAGGACTTTTATATTGCCCAAACAAAAATATCGACATCCCTAACGCACAAATTGATCTATACAAATTCTGCCGAAAGGTCAAATTAAGAAAGTTCTTTGCAGAAAAAGCCCCCAAAAAATGTGATAGCATCGGATCTAAGGAAAAACTGTCCTCCATTCAACATAAGGATTTACCAGTCATTATGACATTGGCATCGATAAAAGAAGTACCATCATTGAGCCAAATGGACAATACGAGCTCACCACAAATGGACATGGAATTTTGCCAAAACTCAGGAATACCTACAAATGTAGGAGGGGAAAGTGGTTTGAAGAAAAAAATCAAGATTTTGCCCACAGTTACCACCAGGGAACAAGGTGGACCTTTTCCACGAAGTGATGGTGGAGGAAATAACAAGGATTGCAGGCAAATCATTCAACCACAATAATGACAAGGATAAGACACAAATTTTATCATCAGATGAGTATAAAGCAATGTCTGAATTAAAAACATGATCCGACTATACTAATTAAATCATCGGATAAAGGTGGAAACCTTGTTGTGCAAAATGTAATAGACTATATCGCTGAGGCCAACAGACAACTGGACAACCATGAACACTATGAACAACTCAAGGGGAATCCACTTGAAGATTGGATGAATGAATATCACTCTTTGCTGTTAGGTTGGAAGGATAGAAGCCTGATTGACTTCAACGAATACTCATACCTGAAAACAGACAATCCAATAATGGCCACAATATATTTTCTACCGAAAGTACACAAGTGCCTCACAAAGCCACCGGGAAGACCAATTGTGAGTTCAATAGGATCATTACTGGAGACAACATCAAGGTTTATAGACATATTTTTAATGACCTATGTAACTGCACTACCTTCCTACCTGAGAGATACAATGGATTTCTTAAATAAAATCTCTGGAATTGAATGGAAAACGAATTATTTAATGGCTACATTTGATGTCGCCTCTCTTTACACCTCAATACGCCATGAGGATGGTGTTAAAGTTGTCAAAAAGGCTCTAGAAGCACGATCAATAGGTCACTTGGAACATCTGTGATGCTGTTGGATATGCTCACCTACTGCTTAACACACAACGCATTCCTGTTTCTGGGGAAAGTGTATCTCCAGAAACAAGGGACTCAAATGGGGACATCATTTGCGCCCACATATGCAAATCTTCTGATGGGGGCCTGGGAAACAGCGGTAGTTGAGAATGAAAAGAAAAATGGATCAAGAATCAAACTTTGGTGTCGTTTTATTGACGACTTGTTCATCATTTGGGATGGAAAAAAGGATGCACTCCAAATATTTATTGACTCCCTGGAGGAGAATGAATATAACCTTCATTGCACCTCAACAATCAGTACAACGAACCTCATTTTCTTAGATGTGGAAATGTACATGAACAAGAACAAGCTATGTTCCAAAATCCACTGAAAACCCACATCGTGTAACAGCATACTCCATGCGAACAGCGGACATCCAGTCAACCTAAAGTGGACTATCCCGTATGGACAAATGCTGCGGGCAAAAAGAAATTGCTCAGAACAAAACGATGTGGAGGATGAAATTGAGAAAATGAGCCAACGATTCCGGGAGAGAGGGTACCCCGAAGAGGTTATTTCCACTGCAACATCTAATGTGGCCTTGAAGAAAAGAGCAGACCTCCTGGTACCTGGGAGCAGCATGGGTGATACCCCAAAGAATGAACTAAATCAAGAGAATGAGCTGACACGTTTGATTTTTGACTTTAACAACCAAACTGGGGAATTGAAAAGAGCCCTACGTAAGAACTGGAATATCTTACTCCTAGATGACACTCTAAAAGAGCACATGACCCCATACCCAAGCATCACATATAGAAAAACCTCATCATTACGTGACATTCTAACCCAGAGCCACCTGGAACTGAAAGAACCACCAAAATAAT
Organism: Lissotriton helveticus; assembly: GCF_964261635.1. Lineage (NCBI taxonomy): Eukaryota > Metazoa > Chordata > Amphibia > Caudata > Salamandridae > Lissotriton > Lissotriton helveticus. The sequence continues at coordinate 980,588,656 of NC_136067.1, read as the reverse complement.
GTACATGGATGTCCACTCCAGGATTTTGGAAATGTGCCAAATGTAAGGCCTGTGAGCATGGCACAAACATCAAGGAGTATAAACTACAAAATGGCAAAATTGAGAAAATAAGGGATCACATAACATGTGAATCGAAATATGTGATCTACAGGTGCAATGCCCCTGTGGAAAATCATATATAGGGAGCACAATTAACAAGCTGAAATTGAGGATCCTGCAGCACCTACGGGCGATTAAAAACAAGAACCCAAGCTACCCTATGGCCACACATTTTGCAAAATGTCATCAGAGCAATCTAGATCTGCTGAAATATTCAGGAATCAAATTAAGCAAATGCTCAGAGAGAGGAGGGGATCGCACTTTACAGTTGCGAAAACTGGAGTCTATAATGATACTGGGCATGGGGACGGAATACCCATATGGACACAATCTGGATGCCGAATTGTTTGTACACCTTTTAAAACCAAAAACAATGAGAACTGCATGGATTGTTGAGAGTTATAATTCGGAACCACTCAATTTATATAACTGTAAATAGGCGTTAAACTTGAAAAAGATATATTGTAGTCGCCAGAAGATATGGAATATACACAATTACATCTCATGAATTGCAATATGACCAATCACAGGTTACGAAGTGGACTGACATATAGACTTCCGTCAGCAGAATGTAGTGATATAGCGGGGTACTTCACAATAGAAATTATGTAGATAATCAAATTGGCGGCCAGAAACTGCGAGGCAGTGCTGAATTGTATATTGGAATAGAACAATCACAAAAGCAATCTGGGAAGCTGTAATCGATCTACACAATACACTTTTTAGTGTGCACACCACTGATGTGTATACATATATATAAAAAAGAGAGGGGAAAGAAAATCTTTTCTAGGAAAAGTTTATGAACTTGTAAATAGTGTACATAGTAGTGCGATCACTCATTGACAACTGAAATAGTGGAAGTATTGTCCTCATGGATATATATATGTATTCTATGGTATGATCTTTTGTAATATGGTTATATTGTAAATCGGCACTTTATTTTGAAACTATTGCTAGGCATCCATCTCTTGAGTTGGGGTACTTTACTTTTATTATTGCTATCTATCTATCTCTAAGAGTTGATAAATGGTATAAATGTACTTCACCATGATTTAACTGCCAGGCATTGGAATAACACTCAGGAAAGTGCCTTAATGAGATGTAACATGTATAGAAATATAAAGGTAAAGCAATGTTTATATTCATATCTCCTAGACATCAAATGGGTACTTTACCGAAATGTCAAGAGAGGAGAGAAGGTATAAATGGCGTACAAAATGGAGCCATGTAATCTGAGCAAGGTTGATGGTCTAGATGATAATAGAAAGGGAAAAGGGTACTTTAACAGAGCACTTAAAAATGGTCTAGACCCCAGGGACTCTATGGTCCAGTGGAAGGCTAGGAGTAGCCGAAACGCGTAGGCCGTCCGTTTTTGATGCACGCAATTATCTTGCACATGGTGTGTGAATAAAAGCTATTTACAAAGAATCTTACCTGTTCCTGTGCCGTGACTTCTGCCGATGGATGTAATGCGAGGAAAGTCTGAGAAATATATATATATATATATATATATATATATATATATATATATATATATATATATATATATATATATATATATAAATATATATACATACATACATATATATATATACATATGTATATGTATATTACCTATTGGCATTTGCCAGTAGTTAGTTATAGTTAGGACCTCATTTCTATTCAAAAAGTGTTTTTTCTTTTGCCAATATCTTTGGCTCCGTTTGACAAATCTTCATGAAATTTACAAGAAAAAGATTCACTTGGGTCAGGTCTTGGCTTGAAAGTTTTGGGGTGATTCATCAAGTCCCCATGTTAATTTCCATAGGAAAAATTGGAACAGGCTACAGCCTTAACTGCTGAATGGAATTACACCAAATTTGGCAAAAAGGTAGGTCTTGGTCCAGAGAGCAACCTTTTGCTTAAATGTTGTAAATCCATTCAGTATTTGTTGAGAAAATTGGGAAATAAAAATATTGATATCTGAGCACCGAGGAAGGTTTGCAAGCCCTCCCAGGCACGAGCTTACCTCTAATTGGCTGCCAACACTCTAAACCAGGAAGTGTTGAAAGCCATTTTGTGACTCCGTAACCGAGTCACAAGAAAAAGGTTGAAAAAAAGATTATAAACAAGAAAAGGGGGCAGGGTAGAAACACCCTGACCCCTAGGTCTGCTCAGGACCCCTAGGGCCAAAAAAACACTTTTTTAAAAACAATTGGCATAATTCGTGCTGGGTGCGTGAATCCTGCAGAGAAAATCTTAAAAAATGAAGCGTGCTTCTTTTTAATGTGCCCTGGGTGGGACAGGTCCCGGGGGCAATGCCAAAATTGAATTGTTGATGCCCGCAGGGGCTTCCGCAGCCCTTGGGACCACCACCTCCCTGGGGCAATGCTAATTATATGTGGGGGCATGCGCCCCCCTGCAGCCCCGGGGACCGTCACCTCCTCGGGGCTTCTTTAATTGGATGTGGGGGGTTCCCAGGCTCCCCCAAGCCCAGGGACCACCAGCTCTCAAGGGCTTTATTTGATTATGTGCTGGGGCATGTGGCCCCCCACAGCCATGGGGACTGCCACCTCCCTGGGGCTTAACTTGATATGAAATAGGTGTGGGGGAGCTCCTGCTCTCCCACACTGCCCCGGGGACCTCCTCTGGGCACAAGTATTCAAAATTGGGGATCTCTATTGGACACTCGGCCTTGGGGACCACCACATCCCGGGGCTGCCTCCTGGAGCTCTTGATGGTCCTGGTGACCGCCACCCCCAAGGGCCGGCTCCTACAATGTCCCGTAGTGCCCACCCTGGGACTTTGCGTTTTGCTATGGAATGGAGAGAGCGCGGCTCCTGTCCTGCCATAACAAACCCTGCTTTGGTTTTTGGAAGCAGGAGCAGAAAACCTGCTCTCACTTCCACAAACCAAAGCAGATTTGCTTGTGCACAAGGGGACCTGCATGTCAGCAGCTCCCCTTGTGCAAAAGCAATTCCGGCTCTCGCAGGAGGCGGGGAGCCGGCGGGACCGTGGGGCTTTGGAGCTCCCCCCACGGTCCCCATCACAGAGGCATGGAAGGGAGGGCTGCGCGGCCCCTTTACCTTTTTTTAAAATAAAGGAGACATGCCCTAGGGAATGGGGTCCACAGGGCCCCAAAAATAGTAAAAGAATGGTGGCACACAGCCCCCCTTCTAAAAAAAGAAGTAAAAAAAAAATGACGGCATCTCGCAGGAGTCCCCACCCCCTCCCGTCACCATTCTGCATTCTGGCACGTTGTAAGTTGGGACACAAGTGGACTTCATCCCCCAAGCAGCAGTGTGCCAAGAGGCGTATTTGCAGAGTGGTGTAAAAAGGGGCATGGCCTCAGACCACCTCTCTGCAATCCAGCTGTGTGGTGCTTACTGGAGGTACCGGGTGGGCTAGTTGGCCCTCAGGGACCCTCAGTATTCAGGGGGACTTAATCCTCTAACTTAAACGCACCAGGAGGTGCGTTTGCAGAGTGGCGGGGAAAGGGTTTGTGGCCTGTGTCTACCTCTACTGTGTGGGGCTTACTGGAGGTAAGAGGTAGGCTGATTGGCCCCTAAATGACCCTCAGCATCAAAGGGCACTTTAAGCATCATCCAAGACCATGCCAGGGTCCGCGTTTGCAGAGTGGTGGGCAAAGGGGGCGTGGCCTGTTATGAGAACTTAGCAATCCTGCTGTGGGGTACTTACTGGAGGTAATTGGAGGGGTAGTTGGCCCCCAAGAATGTCCTTGGGGGCCAAGTACCCCACTTGTTAACTCCAGTAAGTCCCACACAGTGGGATTGCTAAGAAGTCTTCAGAGGCCATACCCCCCTTTCTCAACCACTCTGCAAACGAGCCTCCTGACAGACTACAGAATTGTGGATGAAGTCCACTTTACTCCTGAGAGGGGGAGATGATTTGGCCTAATGGCTAGGGCGGTCAATCTCAAATCTAGTGAACTTGGTTTGAGTCTCAGCAATGATGCTGAACATCCTGTAAATCTAGGAAAATCACTTAATCTCCCCGTGCCTATCAAAAAAAATTAATGTGTCCTCATGTAATGCAACTGGTGCTATGTAAAGGGCTCTGATACCCAATTCAGATCAAGTTCGACTATCTAAAACTCTGTAAAAAAAAAGCCCTCCGGGTGCCTCCTGTAAGTCCTACACAGTGGAATTCCTGAGCGTTGGTCAGAGGCCCAGCACCCTTTCTCTACCACTCTGCAAATGTAACTACTACTTAAAGAAGTATCTTTCTGCACCTCTGACTACAGAGGAGGTCATGCCAATCACAGGGTACCCCAACACATAGTGTCCCCTAGTGTATGTAGGTATTTTCACTGTATTCTAAGTGTCTTTTAGCATAGCACTGACTCTAGGCCTGGTTATGGCAGAGTCAGTTGCCACCAGTACCAGTCAGTAAAAAGATGGGGTCACAGGATGACTTTGAAACAAGGCCTCTTTCTGCACCTCTGTTGCTTCTTTCTTCATATCTTTTACTTTTTTTTGCACTTTTCTTCGTCTTCCTGGACTTCTGTTTGCTCTTTCTGCATTTCTCTTGCTTCTTTCTGCGCTTTTCTTCCTCTTTCTTTACATGTCCTACCTCTGTAGGCATAGTTAGAAATTTTCATTTTAAAAAACCTTTGAAATTCACTTAAAAATAATAGGTTTCAGGGATGTTATAGTTAGAAATGATCCTTTAAAAAAACTTTTGAAATTCAGTAAAAGAACCATAAGTTTCAGGGACATTATAGTTAGAAATTAGTATTTATAAACCATAGAAATTCACTGAAAACAACATAGGTTTCAGGGACGTTATAGTTAGTTGGGCATTTCACTAGTACAAAACCAGAGAAATTGTGCCATTATAGTTATAGTTAGTTGAGCTAACTATAACTTGCGACCCCGCAATGCACTGCTGATGACGTCACATATTACATTATTATAAAAATGTCCAAACAAATACAATTTAATATCAGGAAATTGTAGTAGACACAGCAGTCCACAAATGTGTTTGTATTAAAGATGAGTTTATTTCTTTAGAAGAAACACCACCACAAATCCAAGCCTGGCAGAGCCATCAACTTGCACCCCTATACCCCAACATAACATTCCAAAGAACATCACAGGGCTGACCTACTCAGAGCTCATCACATTGTGACACATTCCCTTTTCTTCCCAACAAGACTGACATAACCACCAACACTAACACAAAGACAACACAAAACCCCACCAGACCAAACAACTACAGACACACACAACAAGTACACAATACATCCCAAAAACCCAGGACCACAAAAGATAACCCCACAGAAATATACAAAATTGTTTGCCCACAGAGATAATCACCAAAGTATCCAGATGGTCTCCATGACCTCACTACTCTACCAACTGTGCTCCAACTCACCACCAAACTTTCATGAGTAACAAATCTGAGCACTTCCCTTCACTCCTGGGAGATACCTTGACTTTACCATCCTTCTGATACAAAGCAATTCTCCTCAGATTCCAGGTTTGAACATTCTCCAATTTGATCCAATTACTGCCCACGGCTCTTACCATGAAATCGGTACAAACCTCTACCCACACCACACCGGATCTGACCTTAACCCAATCACCCTTATTGTTGAACTGATGCTGCTGGTTCTCTGGCACCCCCATTCCCAACTCCTTGGAACCCATGAAGTTCATCAATGGGGGATGCAATATTGTCCCGGGCTACCTGCACCACAGGCTTTCAAAATGTGTTCTGTCAGTGCCAGTACTGACTGTGGTCCAATGAGTACACAACATTTCTTTGATGGCATCCTAAACAGACATCACCACACTACTCACCATTTTTGTGGTGTCCTTCACCAACTAGTCGAGCCTCTCCACTAAATTGTTCCCCTGTGGATTGTATAAAGATGTTCAGACATGCCTCATACCTATGTTACCCAGAATGGATTTCAACTTCAGTAAGGTGAGTTGACTGCGTTGGCTGTTACCAACACTGATGTAATGCTTTCCCTCCTAAATACTTCTTTCAAGAGAGCAATGACAGAGTTAGGTCTGATGTACCTTATAAATCATACTTCAACCCATTTAGATTTGGCATCCACCATGAAAGCAGCTCTTTTCCTGTTCAGGAAGGAAGGCAAGTGGACCTACGAAGTCCAAACATGCCTTTTCCTGTCCTTCGCTCACCTCAGACACAAGCTATTCATAAGCTGAAACATCTAAACTTACTCTCAACCACTTCTCTGATTCCTTTCACACTCCACACTCTTACACCCACTTCTTCACCTGAACATCCATGAGCAGCCACCAATATTTCTTTTTTTTAGTGTTAAGGTTTTTCCTATATGACCCTCATGCGCCAAATGTACTAATTTGGGTCTCCCCAAACTAGGGGGTACAAACTTACCACCCCTCATGATAAGCCAAACCCCTTGCATGGACAATTCATAAACTACTTTGTAGAAAGGTCTAACTGCCTCTGGTAATGTACTTTTTCTCCTCACATTTCCTTTGATGAACTCCAACTCTGGCTTAGGTGTGTGATTACTATTCAAGCCCTCACCCAATTTTCCATGAAACACAACTTTCCAGCCCTGCTGTGACATCCATCACATAAGTCACAAACTCCTCTGAATACAGGTCACATTCCTCTGCTGCTTTGTCAGGTAGCCTCAATAAGCTATCAGCTAACTTATTTTTGCATCCAGGTACATATTCAACCTTGCAATCATAATTCCGCAATTTCACTGGCAATCTTGGCAACCTCGCTGAACAATTTTTATCTCACGGGCGGACAACTTCGCTCACCCAGCAGAGTGTGCAGAGATTTCCCTACTCCACGCTCCACTGAGAACACGGAGTAAGGAAAAAAACTCCGACTCCGGAGCCAAGTTAGCCAGCCCCCGCTAAATTGGTCCCCACCTCCACCCTCCTAACCAAATAATAGTGACAACATAATTTTGAAAGAAATAAAGTCACTTACCTGTATTGCGTAGTTATTTAGTAGCCCTGCGTATTTTAATGACGGACACTCCCCCCCCCCATTGTTTGTGGTATTGCCAAATTTTTAAAACAGTTTTGGTTGACTCGATGCAAGAGATTATCAATAGCGGTTTAATTCCTTTTTAGCGAATTTATGCTGGCATTATATGTCCTTTTATTTTTTTTAAATGTGCATTTAATATTGCTTTTTAAATAATGTCTTTTATTGTTTTGCAAATGGCTGTATTCTGTGTACGCTTACAAGATATCTTGCATATCGAATAAAAGCTCAATCAATCAATCTGTATTGCGAGGTCCCCAGGCTGCCCTCCTTCTCCTCCTCGCAGTACATCATTAGTGAAAGCCATTCAGTGGCCTCAACTGCCTCTATGACCTTGCCCTTGATCATCAGTTCCAAAATGTGCTTCTCTCTCATGGCCACAACTACTTTCCTTGACACATGCTTTACTGGCACTGCGACCCTCTTGAGTTTAATTTCATGCAAATATCCCTTGGTTTCCACCAACTTGTTATCAAAAACCACTTCATGTTGATTTAGAATCTCCTCCAGGTCCTTGTCTTCTACCACCATCACTTGGTTTTCGGTCCAAGGGTTCACAATAATATGCAAGTTGTTCTAGTGTGACCAACCTAAAATATGTGGACCCTCAGAAGCCACATACATTTTTCCGCTAGTCTCCCTACTGCCAAATTTGATCATTGCAGAAATGTAACTAATCACCCCTTTGTTTGCATCGTGGTATCCCTTTAAAATGACATCAGTGGATCTAATATTCTCTTGTGCCACACAGCGTTAAACAACTGTTTTGGTATTATGGCATACAATTACCAACATCATAATCAGCCTTGAGACAAGTTTTCTGTTTCCACTCGTTAACCCTCTAACCAGCCTCACCATCTACCATGAGCACTCTGTGTTCAGATTCATCATCATCCACTGCTGTAATATTTTGGTGTAAGCCTTGCACATCTACACAAAATGATCTTTTTCCACACTTGCAACAGTCGTTTCGTAGAGCAAAACAATTATTTGAATCTCCCTAGTCAGTCAGTCAGTCAGAACAACTTTATTTCGCCAACACAATGAAGGCATAAACAGTATACTGCAGTTAAAAATCAGACATTTCACAGCACTACAATAGAGTATAAAAAATATAAAAATTATTACATTAAAAGCTAAATTTATAGTTATTTACACAATAGAATAAATCCATTCATTATTCAGAATATAATTTTAGCAGATTTAACGTCTTTTTTAGGGCAGATAACAGAAAGGACGCCAAAGAGAAACAATTTAAAGGGACAGGTAATAGTTGCGGGTAATAATGGGCTACACTACACTGCTTAAAGTTCATTTTTTAAATAATAGGAATAATAAATCGTTTCTTTTCTTCGGAATAAAATTTAAAGAAAAACAAAAAGTGTAAATCATTCTGTACAGATCGTTGATCACAGGGACAAAATGGGAGGTCAGACACAATATAAACATTATGGGGGGAGCCCAACATAAGCGGAATATAATTTAATTGAAATCTCACCAGAATGTACCTGTGCTGTAAATTAGTGACAAAGGAAAGATATATTATATTTTTGTCCATTTGCGTATACTCGGAGAAGCCAAGTATGTTTTTACCGTCGACAAATTGATATTTTTAATTTCTCTTCCTATCTGCCTGCTAGAAAGTAATTGCACTTTTAGATCATTTTTAGAGATGGAACAACAAGTAGTAGGATCCAAAAAAGATGATGTAGCCCAACTGCTTTCAATGTGGTTGCAACATAAGTTAACCAAGTGATATTACATACGCCATCTAGTTTCAAAACATCCTTTATAATCGCTCTTCTTAAAGCAAGGTTCTCCTTTCACCATACTGAGTGCCACATGAGACTCGGGGTCACTGCAATTTTATCTGTAATATAGGGAGTTCCAAATTCCATGTGGCACTTATATTTGGCACATTCCTTTGATAAAGAAAGGACCCTTTTTAAGAAGTTATCTTCAAGAATCTGTAGTTTTGAGCAATCTCTCATTCCCCAGACAGCTGCTCCATAGGTGGCAGCAGAGATGGTCTTAGCTTGATACAATGTTTTTATTACATCTATAGGTTTTAAGCCAGTTTTGGTAAGTGCCCCAATATTTTTTTCCATCTGTGACCCTCTTTTAGTAATCATCTTTTGCCAAATAGCTTGGGGGTCAAACATTATCCTTAGGTAATTGAAACAGTCAATACTTCCCCATTTTCACCCTTCAGTAATAATTTGTGGATGATTTCACTGCTTAGTACCTGCTACTAAAATAAAAGACTTTGAATAATTAACTTTCATATCAAGGTTATTCATAAATTCCGTATATTCCAGGACTAGGCGATGAAATGCATTATTAGTACGAGCTAAAAGCACAGCATCTTCCGCATACAATAAAATTGGGACCTTTGCTGAATTAAAATAAGGGACATCCGGAGTGGAATGCAGATTCCACACCGTTGGTATAGATTGCAAATAGAAAAGGGGCAAGAACACAGCCCTGCCTCACGCCTCTTGCAATTTTAAAAGATCTAGTGCACTCACCATCCCTTCCATAGCGAACACAAGCTGAGGCACCTGAGTACAGGTCATGGATGATATTGATAATATTCAAGTCAATTCCCATAGCCTCCATGATCTGCCACAGCCTAGGCTGTGCCACACAGTCATAGGATGCAGACGGATCCATGAAGGCTAAATGAAGATGACCTTTTTTATGCAGTTGTTTATTTTGCTATGATTAGACTTAGGTTCAGACACTGATCCACAGTGCCTTTCCCTTTTCTAAAGCCAAACTGGCATGGGATAATGATATTGTTTTACAAAGCCCAATCCTCTAGTCTATTTAAAATCAGTCGGCCCATTAGCTTTGCAGTAGAATCTATCAGAGAGATAGGTCTGTAGTGTTTCGCGATCACCCTATCCCCCTTTTTATATATTGGGACAATCACAGTTGTCTTCCACGATGGTGGCGCAGCTGTTTGGGCAATTTTATTAAAAACATTGGTTAAAAGTGGAGCCCAAAGATCTTGATTATTTAAGAACAAGTCAATAGGGACTCCATTCGGTTTCGGTGCCTTTGCTCATTTACATTTTTTTAAAGCATGTTTGGTTTCTGCAAGAGTAAAACTAGTAGCAACCTCAGCTCTTTCTAAATTTTGGGAGATGGGTTGTGAAGTTATCTTTTCTTCTGTTCGAAAAAGACCTTGAAAATGAGTTATCCAATCTTCCTGGTCAACATTGTTGTCTGTGGTCATAGCCTCCTCATCTTTTAGAAACGGAGCGTTGATCAAAGACCAAAATGCTTGTGAGCTTTTTAATATTGCAGCTTTCCGCAGATTTTCCTACCATTCTTCCTTTAAGATTTTAAGACTGGTGGTTCTTGCTTTCTTATAAGCTTGCCGCAATTCTTTAAGTAATATTGTATTTCGGGACTTAGACTTCAATGCTTTATGTAAACTTTTTAATGTTTTATCACAGTCAGCATCAAACCAACTGATTTTTTTGTGCCGACCATAACGAATAGCACGGGTTAAATTATTTTTAACATCATTTAAAATTAGCACAAAATCAGAAATCATGCTGTCATTTCGAACTGGATCTAAACAAAGCATTATCTCTCCAAAACAGTTTGACACTAAGTTAGTCAAAAACTATCTCTGTGTCTACCTTTTCCCACTTTAGAACAATCCCATTCTCTCTTGCAATTACTGGATTTATAGGAAGTTTAAAAGCACAATCAACTTTCTTTACAGATTGCATAGAAAAGGTTATTGCAGCGTGGTCACTGAATGAGTAAAACACAGTCTTAAAGTGAGAAAAAAGGTCTCTTATAGGGTCAGAGACCAACACTTAGTCAGTAGTTGAGGAAGAAAAATGATTTAAAAAGGTAGGTTCTAACAGACCAGTTAAATGTTCAGAAGTGTTTAATAGTATTACATTATTTCTTATTAATAATCTATTTAAGCTGTTGCTATAATCACAATGACAAAAATGAGTAGTACTTTCCCCGTGATGATCCTGTATAATACAAGCTAAAACATTTATCGTATCACATGGATGAATGTTAAAATCCCCAAGCCAGATTATATTACTGGATTTGGACATTAATCTTGCAAATCATTAATAGCTTTTTCCAGCGGGGCCCGCACCTCTGCTTGTTTACTTCCAAATCTATTGTTATAAAAGTTAATAAGAAACCAACAATAGTTCACAGAGTATTCAATTACAATAATATGATAATAGTTTGACATATTCAAAAAAGACTTTACTTTAAAAGGAAAAGCATTGGAAAGTAACATCAACAAACCACCCTTAGCCCGACCAGCAAGTGACGGTACGGCAGGAGTATAAAAGGTGTGGTACCCATTCAGGAATATTGGATCTATCGCCGAAGTCTCTTGAAGACACACTATGTCATTCAGTGTCAACAAGGTCAGCCAATCGGTATTAGACCTCTTTTGATTATAACCAGAAATGTTCCAAGACATACACGTGATAGATCCCGAGAAATTCTCTTGGGATTGTAAAGTATTTGACAAAATTAAGCTATATTGGAGGCTTGCTTACATCACACTAGGAATTATATGAGGAGAAGTTCACAAAGGTGACAGTTTTTGTAACTCTAACACATCATCCCCACTAGGTAATATGGCCTGATAGTCCATTCAGTCACAAGTGAACAGGCCTTCTAAAGCAGCAAATCTATTCCTTAAAGGAAACGGGGACACTACAGGGGAAAAGGTTGGTTAAATGGGAAACCGGATGGTCTCCAAGGAGCATTCGAACTAACAATACATGACTGTGGTGTAGAATAGGGTTTAAAGAAAAACCCCAAAGGTAGAGCAAAGATTTCAGAGTGAAATGATGGCATATTTGGTAGAACAGATAATAGTTCACCCACTATATGATGGTTATCGAAATTCACTATGATACAGTCTCCTTTAGTACTTTTGGGAGCTCTTTCCACCAAAGAAACTCTCCTATCCATAATAACATTATGGAAGGCATTGATATTTTCAGCTAAACACTTAGATAGCCAATGCTTAGATTTAGTTATAAGTTGCTCCGTACTTACTATTATGTTTGGTTTCAGCTCAGGAGTATTAGCCAGGACTATAACATAAGGGCAGGCAGCTGGAGGGAGATCCAATCTTGACTTGGGCTTCCCACTTTCATCTTGGTACTGGGAGGCTATAATTCCTAAGCACAATGACTGTGGACCTCCCTCCGGGCAGGTTGTAGGTACAGATGGAATTATGTGTGGGCGGTCGACTATCGAGTTAATAGGTGAAAGGTTGAGTGGCCAATATTCTGATGGTTATCTTGTACTTGTATCTGTACCTGTGTTTTACCATTATTTTTATGTACATTGGGTCTCAACATTGTTGTTGGTTCATGGGCAGTGCCAGGTAGAACAACAGGAAGCCCTGTTGCTTGATGTAGGGTCCTGGATCCCACAGTATCAATAATTAGATTTGGCATATCAGGCAACGTTGAGGGGGATATGCCCATTTGAGAATTAGAAGTAGGTACATTAGTTAGCAAATTTATGTCGAGAAGGGGTGATTTAAGACATGAGAGGCCTCAATAGATAGTTTTTCCTATATTTTGGTCACTTTATACAATATAGGCTCCAATAGTATAGATAACATAGTCTCTAATTTTTTCATTAAATTAAAGTTGCAAGAGTGATCAGTCCCCATAGCTGGTTGATTGGGAGTTTCACTTTGTCTAGTAGATCTAGTAATCCTTGTTTGTGATAATGGTCTTGTGTCCAATCTCTTACACCCACTATCTCTCTCCTTATAAGCCCGCTTTAGTGTTCTTTGCTTTAAGGGACCACCTCCCTTTCTTTTTCTGATTTTACGTCTGAATAGTAATTTTCCCCCTGATTGGACACTAATTGCGCCTGAGTTCTGTTATACTCCTCATCTATATGATCAATGGATAGAGATGGATTCATTGCTGTGGCAGAGTTCAAATCGTCTACTGTTTGGCCAGAAGTCAATCGGTCAATGGCTAGAGTCCCTCCACCCAAAGAAGAACGCTTTTGCATAATTAGAGTGTCCAGAGTAAGTCTTCTCTCAGTATGTTTAATTTCTCCCTAGTGAAAGTTGCTCCAACACCTATGGCACAATCGACGTGACCCCTTGCTGCTGTAAATTGTTATGCCTACAGATCTTGAAACCACTTGTTTTGTTGCTGTTCACATCCATTGTAGACAGCATTATTTCTTACAGCCTTGACAAAATCAATGTCATTGTCTAACTCAGTCACATCAGTACAGCCCTGTTTTCCACCAACCTTTTTTGCATTTTCCTCAAACATCTTTCTGACTCTTTAACCACCTTGGCTATAGCTAGAGCATCCTTCAGGGAAGGATTACTGGCCACCCATAATCTTTACTGCATCTTCTTTGTGCACAATTAGATGATCGCTAACCAACTCCTTGGTATTTGACCAAATTGACACTTACCAGCCAGTTCCTGCAGTCTGGCTATAAAATTATCCACACACTCAGAAGGACATTGAGTGTGGAATTAGTGTTGTTGCATTACAATATTCCCAGTCTTAGCAAACCTGGTTCGAAGACGTTATTTGGCTTTCTTACATACATCTTCAATTATGGAACCCTTGAATATTACACACAGGTGACCGATATTTAAACACATGGTGGCCCTCCTTACCCAATGAACCCAACAGGAGTGTTTTTTTACTAACAGAAGAGAATTCTTTACCTTCCAGGGCTAATGAATAGTTTTTGAAGGCATCAATCCAATCTTTCCATTCGATTGGTGGCTCACCAGAAATTATTTAAAAAGTTGGTGGGATTACTATAGTCTAACATAATTCATGTTATAATTAAGAAACAGCAATTAATGTGCAAATAGTGAGATGACTAGTAAAACCACTGAATCAAGATTGGCACTGTAAACACATTGTTAAATGAGTAATAGATGGAGCCAAGCAAACATGGGTGGGTGCATCATTGAATTGAGGCTGGCGGGGAAGCTGTTGCTGTGAAAGAGCAGCCAAGTGGGTACATCTAGCGAGGACAGCCACTTAGCATGAGGGAGGTTTCTGGAGCAATTACTGTAGCTCTGAGGTAGGAGGCCGGTGGTATGGTTGAGTCACAGTAAAGCAGGCCTGAGAGTGGTCACAGGTGTAGGCTGCAAGGAGGTAGGGGGCCATTAGGTAAAGCAAGCACACATGAAGGCCGCAGTGCTGTGAGCCTGAGAGCGGTCGGGCCTGGTTTGCTCTGGTCAGGAGAGCAGCACTGGTCACCTGGGTAGTGGCTCTATATTTTACTAATTTTGATTCTGTATTTAGGAGTGATATTAGATGGTAGGAGGAGTGTTGTTCAGGGGGTCTACCTGATTTAGGAAAGACCGCTATCTACGTGTGTCTCCAGTCTGAGGGTAGTCGAGCTATTTTGACCACTTTTTGCATGACTTTGGAGGGGTGGGTTCCCAACTGGAGAGTATAGGTCTTGTAGAATTCACTAAGGTGCCCATTAGGGCCAGGTGCTCTGCCAGTTCATAGCTCTGACACTGCTGTTTCCCGTTCTCCCTGAGTGATAGGTGTAATCAAGGCCTTCTGTGTGTGATCTGACATGGCCAACAGAGGTATATGATTGAGAAAATCCTCAATTAAAGATGGTTGGTGGTTTCTTTGGGCATGCATAGGGCCTCATAGACAACTATAAAACTGGGTGCTACCTTGTAGCTTTTGTGCAGAGACGATAGAGGAGTTTCCCTGACTTAGCCCCTATTGGTAAACCCTGTCTGAGGTGCTAACCACCCGCACTGTGCCTCTTCCATCAGTTCTGCTTGATACTGATGTTGGGTTAGACAGAACTCTCTACGAGTCTAATGTTCTCCATAACCCTGTCCCTGTTTTTTTAACATTATGATACAGGCTTCCAATTGTAATAGACTATGTTTATGGCTCTTGCATACAGCAGCACAGTAACTAATCTCTACCTCATGAATGGTGGATTTCATGGCCTCCCATAGTATTCCTTGAGAGAGTGTTAAGGGTAAGATAGTCTGTCAGTGCTTTATAAATGTGGGTTCTATATGCCTGGTCCTGTAGGTGCCATGGATTGGAGAGAGTGTCCATCGAAATGGGGCCCGGCTTGGGTCCATCAAGAGCTGTACTGCAATTGGAGAGTGGTCCAACAACTCCTGGGGCAAGATTGTGGCTTCTAGTATTCTCTGGATATATTGGTCTTAAAGATGTCATCTATCCTGGAGAAGGAATCATTGACTGAGGAATAATACATGGATCTTGCATCATGTAGGTGATGAACCTTCCAAGTATCAGCCCAGGCCACCAAATCAATTAGAGATTTCATCCACGGTCCTCATGGATTCTCTGTAGCCCTAGAGGTTCGCTATCAGTCACTGGATATGTTCATTACATCAATCAATTCACCTTCCATAACTACAAGCCCCTGAGGTAGGAGCCCCCAGACATCTACTAGGTGATAAATAAAGCTTTGGTTGAGAGGATGGTGGTCATAGAAGCTACAGATCACTATTTGCTCTTCCGATATAATCCAGTGAACCAGGATGTACCTTCTTTATGGATCTATCAAAAGTGACTGAATGTAAATGGTATTCTGCTGGTATTAGGATTACTACTCCCTTAGAGCCCCTCACAAAACCCATGTGGAAGATATGTGCATAGCCAAAGTGGGCCAGACAGGAAGTCCTCGTGCCCATGAGGTGCTTCTCTTGCAGTAGTAGTATGTCTGCTTTGAATCCATTTTGCCTGGTGGAGTAGCTCCCCTTGCTTAACTTTATCTAACATGCCCCTGACATTCCAGCTTACAACTGACCCATAGGGCCTCACCAATCTGTGTCAGCATCAGTATGTAGCAACCCATAAGTAGCGTCTCGGTGAGACGGAGGAACATCTTCCCGGGATATCAAAGACTGTGCAAGGAGTTGGAACAGCAAACTTATCAAGAAAGGGGGATACTTTATCACCGCTTTTATCGGCAGGAAACTGCCGCTAAAGCGGCGATAATTGGCTTGATAATATGCCCTTGTGAATTCCCATAGAAGCCCAGGTTAACACCAGAACCTGGGCCTCTATGGGAATTCACAAGGGCATATTATCAAGCCCATTATCGCTGCTTTAGCGGCAGTTTCCTGCCGATAAAAGCAGCGATAATGTATCTCCCTCTCTTGATAATATGGCCCAAATCCCCATAAAAAATGTAGCCCCTGCACCAATATCTCATAACAATTGAAGCATCTGACACGGATGGCAAGCCGTGTTGACTTCAATTTGGGTTAACACGGAGCCCATACAATGGATCTCCAAACACCCTTGCATCGCAGTGTCAATGTGGAGGGTCTGAGTAAATCACCTTGTATACCAGCACCTATGTAGGATCAAGAAACTGCAAATCTAGAATGTAGGCAAATACTCAATGTCTATTCCCCTAGTAAACAAGATCAGTTATTTGTGAGGGTTGGGGGGCTTCTGCAGCAGAAACCTATTCTCGCACCTGGTCGGCTGCCTTGGAGCACAATGTCACATAGATGGATGTCTTTGTTTATCTTCCGTTTTTTTTTGTTGCATTGGGCAGGATTCTCTGGATGATGAATCAGAGTTTTGACGCAGTGAAGTATGGGGTTTCAGGTGTCTTCTTTCATCTGTGCAAGTAAAGACATCTTCTGGCATGTCAAAGAACATGGTGCTGGAGTTATACACTAGTCATAGTCAAGCTAGGAACTGAATTGAATTGAATTGAAATAACATTTGCATAGCGCATGGTTACCCGGAGGCATCCCAGCGCTGGTAGCGGCAGTAGTGGGGAGTTTGACCAGTTAGGGGAAAAGCACATTTTTTAACAATTTGTGAAAGGCTAGGTGGTTAGTTTGTACAGGTAGGTGGGGAGGAAGGGAGTTCCAGAGCCTGGCCACGATAAAAGAGATTTGCCGACCCCCGCTTCTGGCTTTCCTGATCCTAGGGACGATGACAAAATTCATAGTCTTGGAGTGAAGGCTTCTGTTGGGCCTGTAGGACTGAATGGTGCTATGAAGAATGGCGGGCCTGTCCCAGCTAGAGACTTGTGGATAATACATAGGGCTTTAAAATTTACTCTCTCCTGGACTGGCAGCCAATGGAGTGATCTCAAGGCTGGTTTGGCTGAATGATGTTTAGTAATGCCTAGTTGAAGTCTTGCTGCCCAGTTTTGTATAGTTCAAAGTTTGGAGAGAGTAGCAGCGAGGCACCCAGATAAAGGGTGTTCGCGCAGTCAAACCAGGACAGGATAAGGGCCTGGACCATAACTTGCCTGGAAAGGAAGGTTTGAAAGAACCTTCTGAATCATTTAAAGAATACAATAGCATGTGGATGCCGTCTTCCGTGCTTGTACCTTAAATGTGAGGTCTTGGTCGATCCAAACACCCAGGCTTTTTAACTGGGTCTTGGGGGTGGGGGCTAAGCCGAGAGAGGTTGTCCAGATTGCGTTTAGATCAAGGGGAGAATGATTGCCCAGAATCATAACTTCGCTTTTTTCCCCATTCAGTTTCAGTAAGGACTTGTTCATCCAGTTGGCAATTTCTTCCAAGCATGGACGCAGACTGGGAGGGGAGCTTTCGGCTCTATAAAGCCCAATCACAAGTTACGTGCCATCTGCAGAACTGACTATGTGTACTCCAAAAGGTGATACCACCTCTGCTAGGGAGCACGTGTAAACGTTAAATAAGGTATGACTCAGAGAAGTTCCCTGAGGTACTCCACAACAGAGAGGCATCTGCTTAGAGTTTACCTCATTATCAAAGACCTGGAAGGATCTATTACTCAGGAAAGACTGTAACCATGACAGAGCAGTTCCGGTAACATCCAGTTTTCTGAGTCTGTGGACCAGGATGCGATGGTTTACTGTGTCAAAGACCGCACTGAGGTCAAGGAGAAGGACCACAGCAGTGCTTCCAGGGTTCACTTTCTTTCGCGACTCTTCCACTACTGAGAGCAATGGCGTTTATGTTCCCTGGAGGGGACGGAAACCTGTCTGGGACCGATGGGAAGTTTGTGAGTCTCTAGGAATGAGGATAATATCGAGTTGAAATATTTTTCAGTAATTGTGCTGACCCCTGGAAGCAGAGATATGGGGTGATAGCTTCCCATGTTAGAAGGATCAAGGCTAGGTTTTTTTAAAAGTGCCTTTACCATAGCTTCCTTCCATGGGGGAGGGACCACTCTAGAAGAGAATGCAATGTTAATCAATTCTAAGATGACAGGGGAAACAACACCTGCCACCTGCCTCAGTATCCTTAGAGGGGCAGGATCTTTGGGTGATCCACTTTTTTACCTGAGTCAGGAGGCTTTCTAGCACAGGCATTTCCTTCAACAGAATAGTGTC
Organism: Lissotriton helveticus; assembly: GCF_964261635.1. Classification (NCBI taxonomy): domain Eukaryota; kingdom Metazoa; phylum Chordata; class Amphibia; order Caudata; family Salamandridae; genus Lissotriton; species Lissotriton helveticus. Next base: position 980,570,176 of record NC_136067.1, on the reverse strand, counting down.
CAAAGAGGGCTGATTACTACATGTGTGGAGGGACAATATACAATCTTTAATTGGGGGAAATGAGGTAAAAATAGTTTCAATTTTTATTGGAGAAAAACTCTGCTAAGTTGTTACACCGTGCCCCTGAGGTATCAGGGATAACTGGTGGAGGAGGAACTCTGGAGAGAGTTTTGGCAATACAAAAAATCTCACAGGCGGAGTTAGTTAGTGATAACATTTTATTTTCGTAGTTGGCTGCCCGGGCTACTCTGATTTCAGCTTTTTATGAATTAATGGTTTCTCTATATTTAAGTTTCCTGTCAATCGAGAAGGAACTGGAGCATGTACGTAATCTTCAAGTCTCTGAGATGAGCCTTAGCCGCTTGGAAAGATTGTTGTTGCTGTTGGACCTGTTGCTGGAATTCTGCACACACAGAACTATGCGCAGGAAACAGGACCTCGGTGTGAAGGGGCTAAGCCTTCCTACTGCCTCAGTACCTAAAAACCCAGAACCGACTAGCTATTGTGTCTCATTTGTTCCCCTACATAATCACAAAGCTACAAATGATTAGACAACCCAGAACACAACACCCCAACACTCCTCATGAATCGTGGTATCAAGAGGTACCCTTTTGCTCACTCACTCGTACTTGTCCAAAATAAGAATAGACAGGGTCACGGTTATAGTTCACATTTTTTATTTTAACTATCATGCTCTATAATGCTGTATACGAGCCACTACCAACTGCAAAACGCATAACCCTAGTTAGCATTGTGGCAAGTCCATAGACTATGAAAGGGGAAATCATTGTATAAAGACAGTGGATCGAGGACTATAAGGCCTAACCACTCTCCCCTTGGCTACAAGAAGTTTTATTATATAAAGGAAGATCTCTGGGCTTTGTCAGCAGACCCCATACCTTAGTACGTAGACTGCAGTTTTTACATCATAGGAACTGTAGAGTTTTTCTCCCTGGAAAGGTCCCTCTTCCAGTGTGTGTTAAATCGACATGTCATCCCATAATATCAAAGCACTGGTTTCCAGCATCTGCTGCTTTGTAGCATGTTTTGTCTAAGTGCTTGTGACTGACCAGAACAGAATAACATGGGGCATTGTTTATCAACCTTGCACAGTGTGTTCAGACTACACTCCAAGAACAGGCAGAGAATGCAGAAAGCAGACAGTTCTCATGTGAAAGGCACAAACAGAGTCTTGCAAAATAAAGTCATGTTGTAACATGAGCAAAAGCAGCAGCATGGCAGCAGAGTCATGCTAACTTAGCTATATGGACAATGACCCTAAAGGCCATACTACAGACCAGTCTGATATAGTCCGGGAACACAATCTTTCGAATAGGAGTTCACCTTTTGTTCTGGTCTACTTAAGAATGTTCACAGTAGTTTAGGATTTGGGCAATAATGGGCCGCGGTATAGCCCGAGGGGGCAGCTGCTGCAGAAGGGGTTTGTGTGCACATTCTACTATGAAACATGCAGAGAGAATGTCTGCTAGAATCCATGAGGTGAGCCACTCTGCCAAGAATGTGTCTATGTCATTTCTCCACAAAGAGGGGATTGTTTCTGCTGGCCTGTCCTTCCATATCCTCCACCCAAGTCAATAGGACCCTGTAAATTTTTCAAGGGAGGATACTTTGGCCTGAAGCATTGTGACTGCATCTTGTACCCCAGAGACCCTGGATTCTGCCTCAGTTAGCAGTTCAACTGCTCCCCAGAGGTCTTGGTGCAATAGCGTCACCTCTGTACCAACAGTGCTGATTTTGGCCTCCAAAGCTTCTCTCGATTGCATAACTGTGGCTAGTAAGGCGGTGTTGTCTAGAGGGTATCTGACCTTCCCTCTGTATCCACGATGCTGTCCTTAGCTCCTGTACAGCTGTCCATCATGCTTTGTCAGACAGTATTGCCCATTGGCTTGTCTTTAGTCATGATCATAATATATGGCCCTCTGTCTGTCTCTGTTCTGTGGGACTGTCTGAGCTGTCCAGCACTTCCACCCAGGGCAGAGCGGCTGATTATACAGTCTCTTTTATGTAGGCTGCCTCAAGAGCAGGCCAGGGAGGGTCTCCCCCAGCCACAAGTTGCAGAGGGACCTAGCCAGGTCACATCCACGGTCAAGAGAAGGCTCCTCCCCCACCCCTAATGGCCACCTTACCTCTGGTGGTACTGTCCTCCCAGCACTGGCCTGACAGGCGGCAGATGGCTCCCCCGAGGCCCAGAGCCCCAACTCATGTTAACAGGAGGCCGCGGGGAGAGCAGCCCGTCCACCACCAAGCACGCTGACAAATTGTCTCTCGCATCGGGCAGCCAAGGATCAGCTGTATCGGTTCCCCCACTAACAAGCGGGTGCCTCATGCTCACTTACCTCCCAGCCACCACGCAGTCGCTGCCTGGAGCGGTGTGTGGGTAACACCTGCTCTCAGCTGACGTCGACATTGCTCCTCAATGTGGGGGTCTCAGGCACCACAGCCTCTCAGCAGCGGACCCATCTTAGCAGTCCAGGGGCACCCAGCTGGTGATTGTTCATTTCTGGCGCAACTGTGCCACGCAGTTGGCTCTGGAACCCTCGCTGCGTAGGCCCACCAATCCTCCTGCCCTGAGTCTCTCCCTCACCACAGGTTCGTTGAGCGGCACTGTCCGGGCACTCCTGTCACCATCCGGTGTCCATCGGAGGCCATGGACGGATTGGAAGGCAGTGTCTTGCTAGGATCTTGTAGGATTGTGTATCGGGCCATCGGAGCTGTTCTAAAGTGTTTCTGCCATGTTGTACCACTTGTCCACGCAACACACATTTAAAAAATGTTACTATCATTTTAACGCTATACTTATTAAAATGTTTTCTTCTAACTGTGTAAATGTGAATGTAAGTGTGTACTTCACTCTGAGTGGATTAATGATAGGCTTCACAACTGTCTGAGTGGATCGGCAACAGAATGCATCAGACATTGAAGGGGTGTGTAACTATGCATATTAGTGTCTAAATGGAATTGTAAATGGATTCAACAGTGTCTGACTGGGTCAGTGACTGCCCGTGACTGTAACTAAATGTGTCTGTGAATACATGCATCAGTGTGTGAGTGGGAATGTGAGTGGGTGCATCAGTGTCCACGAAGCTCTGTGAGTGGGTGAACTATTCTCTAAATGGGTTTCTCAGTGGGTGATTCAGTGTCTCACTGACTCTGTAAGTAGGTGTTTCACAATCTTACTAGATCTCTAAGTGGATGTACTAGTGTTTATGTAGGTCAGTGAGTGACCGTTTCAGGGTCTGAGTGGGTATGTTAGTGGGTGCATCAGTGTCTGAGTGGGTCTGTGACTAAGTGTGTCACTATATAAGTGAATCTGTGCATGCATATGTCTGTCTCAATGTCACCAGTAACTGGGTATGTTACTGTCTAAGAGGGTCTGTAAGAGGCTGTGCCAGTGTCTGAGTGGGTCTATGAGTGGGTGCATCAGTATATGAGTCGATCTGTGAGTCAGTGCATAAATATCTAAGCAGGTTTGCCAGTGAGTGCATCATAGTCGACGTGGTTGTGCCATTGTCTAAGCAGGTGTGTGAGTGGGTATGTTATTATCTGAATGGGTCGCTGACTGGCTACATCAGTAACCACACTGTGTGGATCTGTGAGAAGGTACATTTGTGTGTGAGTGGGTTTGCCAGAAATTCTTTTAGTGTCTAAGTAGATTGCTAACTATGTGTGTCACTCTATGTGGGGGCTAGTGAGTGGATGTGTCAGTGTCTGACTAAGTCTGTAAGTGAGTGCATCACTGTCTGGAAGTATATGCATCACTGCAAGATTAGATCTGTAAGTAGGTGCATTAGTGTCTTATTGGCTCTGTGAGTGGGTACATATGTCTATGTATCAGTCATTAAGTACATGTGTGACTGTTTGTATAAGTGTGTGAGTCAATGCATTAATGAGTGAATTGATATATGATCATTTAAAAAATATATATTTTGGGTAGATCCCCACTCTACCAGGATGTTACACAGAGGGGTCACACTGAGCTCTGCAGTGGGGTCCTGACTACGACCACATGAAAAAAACTATATTATTGGTGAAAGGGGTTCACGTGGCCCCCCTTCTCCGTGCCTGTTTTTGCCCCTGGGACCCCATCCCCAGGGCCCACTCTTAAAATGTATTTTAAAATCATGAGAGAGGGGCTGCATGGACCCCCTACCGGGCCAATTTTTGCCCTGTTGACCCCTCCCCCAGAGCTTTGCCTTAATACTGAGCGAACTGTTTCAACCCAGGGTACCCAGTTAAGTTTTTTGAGGACCTAGAAAGAGCTCAGGCTCCCCTTGTCCTGCAGGAGCTGGCCTTGCTTTTGGACAGAGTGTGCTGCTAACATGCAGCTCCCTCCATCCAAAAGAAATTCTTCTTTGCTTCGTACAAGCAAGAGCATTTGTAATGCTCTTGCTTGAATGAAGCAGAGAAGTCTTTGCTATGGCTTGGCCCATAGCTAACTGCAATGTCCCAGGGTGGGCACACCGGGACTTGCCGGAGCCGGCCCTGGGCTGGTGGTCCCTAGGGCCATGTAGGGCTCCTGGAGCTGGACCCATGCGCTTCCTCCATTCTTCAAATTAGCCCCAGGGAGGTGGTGGTCCCTAGGCTGGGAGTCCACAATGGACACCCTATATTATTCTAGGTGTGCACCAGGGAGGTGGTGGTTCCTGGGACTGCGGAAAAGGCTATAGGGCCTCCCCGTTTTAAAAATAAAGAAAGAAAGAATGTGCAACGGGAATGTAGCAGGCCTATGGGCCCCCCTGGCATTACATTTAAAAAATAAACAGTGTGCCCAGGGGAGGTGGCAGTCCCCAGGGCAGCAGGGGGTTGAAGGAGCTCCCCACTTTAATAGTAAATCTAGGCCCGGGGAGGTGTTAATCCCTGAGGCTGTGGGGGTATTGCGTGCCCCCCACATTTTAATATCGCTATCCCCGGGATGTGGCCTAGATTAAATGAAGCATGGGAGCCCACAATTTTAAAAATAAATCCATTGGGAATCGCGGATCCACTGCAACTCCAGCTACAAATGTAAAAAGAAACATGCTTTTTTGGCCAGGGAGAGTCCCTGTGGGACCCCCGCAAGAGGCCTATGGGGTCAGGGTGTTTCTACATTGCCCCTTTTTCTTTCTTTTTACGTTTCTTCTTGTGACTCAGTTCAACTTAGTCAAAAGATGGCTGCCAATAGTTCCTGGTTTGAAATGTTGGCAGCCAATCAGATCTGAGGCATGAACTAATGAACAGCTACACACCATTTTAACAAAAAGGTTGCATTCTAGACCAAGAGCTCCCTTATTGTAAAATTTGGTGTCATTCTGTTCAGCAGTTTGTGCTGTAGCTGTGACTAAAGTTTCCTATGGAAATTAACATGGAGAAAAAGCGTTGTAGGACCTCCCTTTTTCTCAGCCCCCAATTGAAGGATCACCCCAAGATTTGCACTGCAGCAGCAGAAGTGAGCGTCCAACTAGTTTTTAAAATTTGGCGAAGATTTGTCAAACAACGCAAAAGTTACTGGCAATTGAGTAAACGCTCTTTTTATGGAAACTATAACTACTTACTGGTGACCACCAGTATGTTTTATCTATCTATCTATCTATCTATCTATCTATCTATCTATCTATCTATCTATCTATCTATCTATCTATCTATCTATCTATCTATCTATCTATCTATCTATCTATCTATCTATCTATATGTATGTATGTATGTATGTGTATATATATATATATATATATATATTGGCTATGTAAATATTTATTTAATTATAATTTAATTTTATTACGTAGTTAAATTGTCACCCTATACCTCTACAAGCCTAACAACCCATAACTAAAATAAAAAGTTAGAACACAATTTTAAAAATTGATAATCTATTCAAAACCTGATTAACAATTATGAATTAATTGCTAATGAATAATCAATAATTACTTAATTTCCCACCCAACAAGCCAAGAAATGCAGCAGCCCAAACCTAGAATATGGCTAATATATATTGTTACTACATAATTCACATAATTAATAATCAATTAAATTATGCAATGATTATTGTTTTTTAAAATATTACTTAATTTAGGTTAAAAACCGTTACTGGCTGAACAAGCATAGTCCAATTATTTATTGGGCTGAAATACCACCCCCTCCAACTAATAATTCAAATTCTCATGCTCCCCCTTAAAACATGGTAGAATTGGAATACTTTTAATTGGTATACTTAACTTGCCTTTAAGCAGGGCCACTGAAATTATGCGACTCTGCGGCCTCTGCTTCTTTTTGCATAATTCTGGATTTGCCATCTTTACCTCATAATTTATCATTTACTGCATAAAATGCTGATTTTAACAAAAAAAAATTGTTCCTAGCTCAAACTGATAAAAAATTACTGTGTTTGTTTGCTGTGAAAGGACCTTTGGTTATCTATCATTTGCTTATTTCTGCATTTGATTATTGGATTGTACTAATGAGGTGAAATACTTGCCCAGTCAGTATTATCATGTATAAAAATGACAAAATAATGAAGTAGTTCTATCAAAACAATTTGCCGCAATATGCTGCATAATTTTCCTTTTCTTCCCACATCATTTATACAAGCCTGCCACATAATTTGATGCTTCCCTGCCACACAATGCCAATGGCCCTGCCTATATATCCCTAGTATATGGTGCCTAGGGCCAAGAAGTTAAATGCCACTGGTGGACTGCACCACGTATTCTGTATTCCACTACTGTGACAGTGCAAACCTGGCTTCAGGCTTACTATTATAGCCAGTCTGTAGCAGTGTAAGAACTGCAAATCAACCTTTCAAAATGAATCTTTTAACAGGTTAAAACCTTCCTTTTTCATATGAATAGGTCCCCCCCCCTTCAGAGGTTTTGTAGCCCACAGGGCAAGTGCATGGTATTTAAAGTTAGGGCATGTGGAAATTTAATATTAACATGTCCTTACGGTGACTAACACACAAAGGCTATTTTCACTATGGAACGCTGGCTGCCCATTGAGAAACACTGGAAAGCAATATTAAATATGATTACCTCAGGGTATGGGCCATTTAGCAAAATCACTCAACAACACTTTTTATCACTTGATAAAGGACCAACTCAATAGCGGGGTCAGATTTGTAATAATATTAAAGAACAATAACTTTTAGAAAGTTTCCTTTTCCCTTCCTGAAACTCAACAAGGATAATTTACATTGGCTTTTCAACTGCTTGTGAATGGCCCTGAGGAGTTCTGAAAACTGACAAAAGCCTATGTTTGGGGAGGTGTTTTTGATCCCCTGGCAAGATGGCCATTTGCGGTGAATTCAGGAACTTAATTTACTTCAAAGAGGCCTCCCCTCTGACACATGCCAACATTAGCTGAAAGCTGGCCCTCACATAGAACGAATTTTTCATACTCTCATACATTTTTTAATTTCTTCGACCGGGATCGGAGTAGAGGAGAATGATAGATACCTAACTATATAGGAATATAGGGCAGTCGTTAATGAATTATTGTAGCTCATATTTAATGTAATGACTTGGGAATTTACTTATTTATACAAACGTTAAGAAGGCGACCGTGTAGTACGCGATTTTCGGATTTAGGAATTGCGAGATGCTGGATTAGGTGAGGACGGGTGTAAAGATATGTTCTTACTTTGTAAGATTTTGGAGTAATTGACCCTAACAGGAATGTATGGTTCATTATTTTAGATCAGGTACTTGTGGATTTCGAGGAGCACAAGTATTGAGGTGAGATATGATTAAGAAGGATCACTGACATAATATCGAAGGACATAATATCAACTAGTAAAAATATCGGCGACAAAATATCGACAGACAGAATATCGACTATGTATCTACAAACAGGTAAATACAAAAATATTGAGTAAAAAATATCGTTTACAAAAATATAGTTTAAAAAAATATCGACTTTATAAAAACAACGTTAAATTAAAATAATATAAAAAATTAATTACTAGAATATACTTAAAAATACTTAAATTACCTTATAATAATTAAATCATTAATTAAAGTTAAAAAAAAATTACAATCATATTTGTTAAAACATATATATATATAGTAACATAATATAATTAAAAAATATCCAATTTTATTACCGTAGGATAGAGGAAGTGTAAAAATTACTATTCCCACTCCAGAGAGTGCAACAGTAGGTAAGGTGTTGGATAGCGTAGAGGTAAAAATTACTATTCCCACTCCAGAAAGTACAACAGTAGGTAAGGCGTTGGATAGCGTAGAGGTAAAAATTACTATTCCCACTCCAGAGAGTGCAACAGTAGGGAAAGGGTTGGATAGCGTAGGGGTAAAAATTACTATTCCCACTCCAGAGAGTGCAACAGTAGGAAAAGCGATTGATAGCGTAGGGATAAAAATTACTATTCCCACTCCAAAGAGTGAAACAGTAGGAAAAGCGTTGGATAGCGTAGGGGTAAAAATTACTAGTCCCACTCCAGAGAGTGCAACAGTAGGGAAAGGGTTGGATAGCGTAGGGGTAAAAATTACTATTCCCACTCCAGAGAGTGCAACAGTAGGGAAAGCGTTGGATAGCGTAGGGGTAACAATTACTATTCCCACTCCAGAGAGTGCAACAGTAGGGAAAGCGTTGGATAGCGTAGGGGTAAAAATTACTATTCCCACTCCAGAGAGTGCAAAAGTAGGGAAAGCGTTGGATAGCGTAGGGGTAAAAATTACTATTCCCACTCCAGAGAGTGCAACAGTAGGTAAAGGGTTGGATAGCGTAGGGGTAAAAATTACTATTCCCACTCCAGAGAGTGCAACAGTAGGGAAAGCGTTGGATAGCGTAGGGGTAAAAACTTACTAATCCCACTCCAGAGAGTGCAACAGTAGGGAAAGCGTTGGATAGCATAGGGGTAAAAATTACTATTCCCACTCCAGTGAGTGCAACAGTAGGAAAAGTAGATACTTCATATAATATTTAAAAAAATATATGTATTAATATCTATAATACATTTATTAAAAGTAATAACCAATGTAATATAATATAATAATTAATTAATTACAAATACTAATTTAAATTAATCATTACAATTAGTTATCTATTAATACTAATTAATTACAAATTAACAATTAATTAGTTAGAAATTAAAAAGTTACTTAACAATTAAAATCCAATAAATACCCCCCAAAAATTAACATATGTAATTAGTTATAATTAATTTACTTTCCACCCTATTCCCCTATAAACCCACAACCCACTACAGAAAATAAATTAGTCAAATTAACATAATTATCAATTAATAAATTTAATAAAATTAATTGTCAATTAAAATGTAATTAATTACCAAATAAAAATTATTAAACAATTAATTATAAATAAATAACAATACATAAATTAACATATTTAATTAATTACAAATACATTACTTCCCACCCTATTCCCCTATAAACCCACCACCCGCTACAGAAAATAAATTAGTTAAATTAACATAATTATCAATTAATCAATTAAATAAAATTAATTGGCAATTAACATTTTATAAATTACAAAATAAAAATTAATTAACAATTAGTTATAAACAAATACCAATAAATAAATTTACATATTTAATTAATTATAATTCAATTACTTTCCACCCTTTTCCCCTATAAACCCTCAACCGCTAGACAATAAATTAGTCAAATTAACATAATTATCAATTAATCAATTAAATAAAATTAATTGGCAATTAACACTTTATAAATTACAAAATAAAAATTAATTAACAATTAATTATAAACAAATACCAATAAATAAATTTACATATTTAATTAATTATAATTCAATTACTTCCTACCCTATTCCCCTATAAACCCACAACCGCTAGACAATAAATTAGTCAAATTAACATAATTATCAATTAATCAATTAAATAAAATTAATTGCCAATTAACATTTAATTAATTACAAAATAAAAATTAATTAACAATTAATTATAAGCAAATATCAATAAATAAATGTACATATTTAATTAATTATCATTAAATTACTTCCCACCCTATTCCCCTATAAACCCACAACCCGCTACAGAATTAAATTACGCAAAATTTAAATAACATTACATTCATTAATTCAATTACATTATAACATAAATAAACACTTTTAACACATAAAATACACTATAAAAAAATTCGATATTATTAAATTATCGATATTTTTATTGACCTATGTTATGTACTTCGATATATTGACTATCTATATTTTAAAATTCGATATTACATTACTTACCTTCAAAACGATATTTTTGATGTCTATATTCTGTCCATTCGATATTTTGTCCAGCCTATATTTTGGACTCGATATTATGTCCATTCGATATTTTTTAGTCGATATTTTGTCTGTTTACCGATTAAGATACCATTGGTTTAGAGCAAATACGAGCTTTATTATTATGACCACGAATCGTATTTATATTTATATCTGATACAGGACTTTTTAGGGCATTACTTTGGCCCTATATTATTATGAAGATTAGAGACCGGGATTTCTGGATATTATAAATAAATAATATTCGAGGTGAGAGATATATTTCTTGACACTTGTGGAGTTATTGATAATATAAGTTTCTCGACTGTGCTAATCAACGAAACTTTCACTCTTTGTTTAAATGCAGATATTATTAGGGGCTACTTTAGCCATGAGTGCCACGAAGATTAGAGTTTGCATGTCTTTGATGCTATTTACTAACTAAAATAGGGGTGAGTTGTCATACAGATATGTTAATGAGGAAATCGAACGGATGGAATGTACCTTTCTGAACTGATCTTAAATCATTTTTATAGGTTTAAACAAACTATATACTTAGATATACTGACTTGTAATATCAAGAATGCGGGATGCCTTTGGAAATAGTAGGATTTAACACTTGATTCATATTGGTGAGTGATGGTTTTAGTTACTTGGTGCATATTACTTATTTGGTGATCATGTGATGAGTATCGCCCTGTGTTTGAGGTCCTCATGCTTATAAGCTAAGGATAAATCATTGTACCATCTGTACTATGGAGTGAATAGGTATAATGGAATTTATATATGTGGTTTAGCTTTCCCAATCTAATTATAGAGAAGACTATGGACATAATATGCTCTAAGATCCCTGTTGAAGTTAAGCTATTTGTGACAGCATGTATTGTTACCGTATTTATTTAAGAGTGAATATTTTGATATCCCTTATATCTTTATAGAGATACGAGCTGTGGAGTATCAGTATTATTGATTTATTGAATATAGACAACAGGTGAATATAGTTTGTTTTCAAGATCTTTCCTTTTCTTGGTGGAATTGTGCACAGTGGTGACTGGCTACTCGGTGACTTATTGTATCGTTTAACTTTTTTCGCTTTGGTCACGTTTCATTGGTGATTTTCTTTAAATTTTCTTTTTCCTTTTCTCTGACTCTTATAGTGCTCATAATGGAGATGTTTATAATTGAGTGGAAAAAACGTGTTTGTATTGATACATACCTTATTGACGTTTTGGGTTGCAGCCCTGAGGAAGTCATTCAGCACACACAAGTGCATGACGAAACACGTGTTGGCTGCACTTTTTTCTTTCGCAAAATAAAGAAGATCTGCTTTGTCTTTGGAAAACTGACTGAAAATAAATGGATGTGAAGAAAAGACTACTGAATTGAATTAATTGCACATGGACAGATTGGAATTTTGATTTGTGTCTGAGATTTATTTTGGACTATGATATAATTACAAGAGGGGTATTTTTGGGATCCTTCTGTACCTACGCAGGATAATTGAATGTTATTTATACATGTTATATCTTTTTACTTCTAGTAAATAATATATGGTGCTCAGGGAGGATCTATATTTTACTCACATAGAACTGGTTTGAAATAACCACAGAGGAGAGGCTGCGTGTTACTCTGGCCACACCTCTGGGTGGGAACAAAGGCATTACACAGGAGAAGTGTTTCACCATTTTGAATTTTAGAAGTGAGGAGCACTGTTGGATAGTTTCAGCAAGGCAGATAGGATCTACTGTAAAAGTGATTAGGGTTACCTTTGGGAACTTTTATGCTATTGGTTAGGGAGGGGCCAGGAGTCATCCCCACCCGCAAGGTATGACACCTGTCAAAAGTGCTTACAATCTGCTCCCTCCCTTTGTAGTGGCCTCAAACACTAAATGTGATGATATGTCGTGGAATGGGAAGGCCTCCCTTATATTTGGCTTACTGGTGGTGGGAGCCAGAAGATGAGACAAGAAGAGGGGTAGGTTTTGTTATTTAGGTAGGTCATGTGATGCTTGAGGGACAGGTAGACACACTCATAATGTAAATACTGGGATGAAGAAAAGAAATCTGTGTAATGAATGTCTGTCTCCAAACTTACGTTGATCGGTTGACTAAGGGACTACTTATTATCTACCTAAAAGGTTTAAAATCTTTGGTGGTGGACTGTTTGGTCGCTACACAGTGCTGTGCCCCTCCTCCAGGATGCTCATGGATTTTAAATACAGCACACTGTATCTTGATTGTTGTATGTATTTGTCACTAGAATTTAAAACACTCTACCATGTCTCCCTCCAAACAAGCCTGCTTAGGACTTTGAACAACATTTCTCAGGGGGGCTTTTTTGATGTTCCCACTGTGGTGCCTCAGAAAATGGACACCTGTAGGGCCCCCTTTGTTTCCTCTCTGCCACGATTTTCATGGAGGAGGAACCGCCATGAAAACTGTGATGTTGAGGAAACTTGTAATATACTTGGAGAGATGGCGGCAGTCCTGACAAGCAAATTGCGCCTCAATACCTCTGCAACACTGCCAGGGATTGGCGGTTCCCTGGCAGCTGAGGAAGGGCAATGGCGGTCCAACCACCTTCATTGTAATAGGGCGGTAGGAAGACCGCTACTGCTGCGCCCCCGTGAGTCTGGCGGTCCGTGGGCCCAGACTCCTAATAGAACTCTAAATGGGCAATGATCATAAGAAACACCATATAAGGATCTTCAGAGCTGTTACACGATACCAAACCTCTGTGGTCATCATGCACGACATGGAAACACAAAACAAAGACAACACACTTCTAGCAACACCCTTGTAGGCAAGCACTTCGACATCCCATATAGGGGTAGTAAGTGCTATGTAAAAGTTATTAATATAAAACAATACCTGAGTCTTTACTCTATATATGTAACTTGAATTGTAAACTGCTGTAATTCATATAGCTGTGTTCCCGTTATATGAAAATGCATAAACAAATAAATAAATACATGTCTAAAGAAATAATTAATTAATTAAAATGTTGCACTTCCATTTAAAGTGAAGCACACTTTGCGTACAATGAAGCACCTTGTATAAGCGGAGAACGGTTTAATAAAATATATATATTTATTTAATTTATTTATATATGGAAATAGGAGTCCATTTTAAAACAATTGCTGGGATGGTCAGCAAAATTATACTTTCAGTCCCATCTGAAAGTGTCAATTCAAAACTATACAATTTCTATTAATTTCCTGAACTTTTTCAACCAATCTGTTCTGGAATGTGGAGCACAAATTATAGAAAATACCGAGATGCCGGGTCATAGTGCAGTGCTGACATACTCTCAATATTAGTCTGCATATAAATGTTGTTCACAATAAGCAATTTGCCTGCCTGCAAGCCCAGGTCTTCAAAGCTAATGAGATTTCAGAAGTAATAAGACGCATCACTATTTACCTTCCATCTTGATGCACTTGGCTCGCACAAGCAGTCGTGTTCTGAATCTAGGGCTTGCTAGCGAGAAATGAAAGGGTTAGATTGGAAGAGATGGGGAACGAGATTGGTTGCTTTGCTGTTGGTTTGCAAATGCATCTTAACCACGGTTCAAAAGCGGCAGCACCCTGTCACCCTGTGTGTGACATCTGTAATATGTTTCACTCATTCCTTATCATTCACGTTGACCCTCGGCAGCTCCGGGTCACTGGGTTTCCGCTTTATTTTATCCTTTTTTTTATTACTCACTGGCAGGCTGAGCAGTGTAGTCGGCGCCACTGCAAACAACGAAGCATCGTTTTGATTTCCACTTTATCTTTAGCAGTATGAATTCGTTTTTCTCTGTGGAGAATATTTTTGACATGTTGACACGCCACATTGTAATTTTTTCTAACACTTTTACAAAGGACCCATTTTAACATACGCTTATTCGCTTTTGTACGTTACAATTCTATCGCAGTACAGATACGATTTTTTCTGCAGAAGTATTTCAGTGTTAATAATAATAATCAGAAGCTCTGTGCGAGCCTTTACAGGGAACAAGCAACAAGCATGGGAAAAACCAATATGTTTATTTTGCCTTTTCATTTACAAGCTAAGGGGCATATTTACTAGTAAAGTGGCGAAGGGTATTAAGCGAAGAATGCTAACGGCAAGCTCCGTCACTTTAGAAACGCAGGTCTGCACCATATATACAAGAATATGGTGCCGCTCTGTGTTTTCCCCTGCGCTGGACCTAAATTTAGCTGCCTAGTGCCAAAGCAGGCACCCTTGCACCATAGTACAAGGGTGTCTGCATTGCAAGAGAAGATCCTTTATGTGCAGGAAGGTGTCCCCGCCTGCACATAAACAATCTTTAAATGGCGTTCTGTAATTTCAATATATATTGCTCAATGCAGCGTCCATAGAATTTGCAAAATGTAATTTTTTTAAGTGAATGTTTATGTGCAGGAAGGAACACCTTCCTGCACATAAACAATGATTGGCGTTTGCCATTTCCATGTGTGCTGCACAACACAGCACACATTAAAACAGCAAAAACGAGGAAAAATTTAACATTCCTCCTCGTTTTGCCTGGGTAAGACCAGGGCTTCCCTGGTCTTAATTTTGGCATTCCCCCTTATTTTTGCCACCCATGTAAATATGGGGCAGCGTCAAAATCAATAGGTGTTGCAGAGGAACGCCCACAGCAACACCCATTGCTCTCCCCTTTCACGCTAAAGGGGCCGATTATGATCCCGATTCAGTCTGACCACCATTGACTTCAACGGGAGCCTGTGTTCCGAACGAGAAAACAGGCTGCCATTGAAGAAAGGCGTGGCTGGGGAAAATGCACCCTGTGGTAGGCATCCCTTGGTGCCTGTCACGCTGTGCATGGTAGGAAAGAGGAGTCCCAAAGGCCGATTCCAACAGCTGTATCATTCCTGGCAAACTGAATCGGAATGGCTGTCCGACTCTTCCATCTTATTCGCACGCTTGTAAACCATGTCCATAGAGCTGTCTACAAATCGGCTCCAAAAGGCTAGACCTGCATGAATGACTTTCAGAACCAATTTGGACAACCTGAATGGTTTTTCAGGCATCGTAATTGGTTGTTCGGAACTGGATACGATTCGTGCAGCAACAATGGTTCCGGATCAGATTCGGCAAGGTTGAATCAGATTCGGAGCCCTTCCGAACTGGACCGTAACTGTCCCCTAAGTATAGCATAAAAGGGTGCCTTATTTACAAATTTTACCTCCAGACATCAGGAGTAGCCATGGGCGCTCCTTTTGCTCCAGATGTGGCCATACTATATATGGCAGCCTTCGAGGAAGATTCAGTACTGAACCAGGTGAACCCATTCAGAGATCACATCGATCTCTGGGTGCGGTACATCGATGATATTCTGCTAATTTGGAGAGGGAACCAAGATCATCTGACCTCTTTCTTTGAATGGCTAAACCAACAATCACAACATGTGAAATTTACCCACCAATCACACAATGAAAACATTGATTTCTTAGACGTCACGATTTATCATGAAGCGGGGGCACTCTCAACCAAACTGTATCGCAAGCCAGCGGAGAGAAATTCTCTATTGGAATATCGGAGTCATCACCCACGATCCCTTCGCGACAATCTGCCCTTCGGGCAATTTCTAAGAATTCGAAGGAATTGTACAACTAAAGAGCATTACTTTATGGAATCAGAAGATCTCTCCTCCCGGTTGGCACACCGGGGCTACCCAAAACGTCTGATAAAGAAGGCTCGCAAACGTGCCTGGTTCTATCCCAGAGAAGAACTTCTGTCTCCCAAGGACAGAATTAGCCAACAGGAAAATCGCATCGTGTGTGTGACCACATTTAATACAAAAAGCAACAAGATCAAACAAATCATAAATCAACATTGGCATTTGGTTTCCGATGAAATTCAACATCCAGGGTCACTGCTGCACGCATTCAAAAAAGCGAAGAGCATTCGGGATTATGTAGTACGCTCCTTTTTACCTATAGCCAACCAACCAACCATCAGTGGGTTATGGGACTTGCCGCCGATCACCGGGCATTCCAGATGTGGAAACTGCAAAGCGTGCGAGTTCACTATCCAAACCAAAGAATTCCAACATCACCATCTTACAGTCAAGCTAAAAACTTTCAGCAATTGCAATTCGAGCAACATCATATATGCCATCGTCTGCCCTTGCCAGAAAATCTACATAGGGCAAACGCAGCAAAAAGTCAAAGTCAGAATCTTACAACATATGAGCAGGATCCGCTGTGAGGTGCCAGGGGCACCCCTTGTGGACCACTTCAAGTCCCAATCTCACCACCCTAACAGTTTCAAATGGGTGGCAATTGAGAAGGTCACACTAGGCACACCGGGCGGAGACATTTCAGTCATTTTGAACATTAGAGAACTGAAGTGGATGTACTTTTTTGACTCAATGAATACAGGTCTGAACGAACACGATAGTTCCTTTTCGCAATTAGCATTACTACCATGATATCAGTCCTAGCATGTGGATGAACTTGCGGTGACAACCACTTTCCTTACCTGTATGATTATCCAATGACAGTGGTTGAATGTCTTGAATTTTCCTGTAAAAGATCAATGGCCTTACCCTTATGTTTGAGAGGTACGCCATTTTTTGTAATGATGTGTAATTTATATGTACATGCCAAGGAAGTCTTTGCATATGTCTTTCCATTGTGCCTTACCCTCATGTCAGAGAGGTACGCAACATCTAAGGCACAGGCCAAACAATTATTACCATCTCTGATAATAAGGTAACACTCCACGCAATTACTGTCCACCCAGGCCGCATGGAATAACCAATTTACTATTTTAGTATTTTAATTCCAAATTTAATAAATATTGTACATTACGACAATATGACCAATAAAAGCACCACATTAGGTCATGATAGCCCCAATCGACACTGAAATTAGAATAGGCCAAGTCTTTCTTCGCCTTCTATCGTCCCGCACACCACGTGACATGCTGTCATGGTGATCTTATCAACCAGGAAATGAGGCGGACGCCTTCTCGCCTGCACGGAGCATTCCGATTTAGTCGGCAACAGTTACGCGACCGCCAGCCAGTGAGTATTTTTACATTTCCCCAGCCAGGCTACTCTTGTACCGTGCCAGTGGCACCCCCCTAATCAATTAGTTTGCTCTTCCTTTCATCAGACCCGAGCAACGGATCAACTCCCTTTCTCTCCCGACATTAACCCAGTCCGGCACGGGATCAGCGTATCCTGAGTTACCGGTAAGCCAGCTTCAACTGGTAACCCTTATGGCCTAACTGCATGGGCATTCATGACGTTAATATTTTATTTTATTTAACGTTGGTTTATAGATACGACTTGGCTCCCCAAGATGTTACTTCACTAACCCAGTCCGGCACGGTATCAGCCTGCCCTAATTTACTGGTAAGCCAGCTTCAACTGGTAACCCTCATGGCCCAACTGCATGGGCATTCGTGACGCTAATGTTTTATTTAATGTTCGGTTTATAGATACGACTTGGCTCCCTAAGATGTTATTTCAAGAGCTAACCGAAGATTCATGACAACAGGTATGCTCGTCCCCATATCATTTCGTCCAACTTCGTACACCCCGAGATGACATACCTTGTAATCCCAGGTCCTAATTTAGCAGACCACTGCCTGTGGATTACTCAGCCCACTAGAACTTCTTCATCTCCATCAGAGATTCTTCCCAGGTATTCACCAGCCCTTCTTTACCTTGATCCAGTGCCAGTGTAACCATGTCTAGTTAATTTCTGACCCCCTCGCTCTAGCGGTTCAATAAATGTAACAGAGTTACCCTTTGATAGTTACAAAAAAATGCAAAGGGAGGTCTCCTCACAATCCGTTAGGGGACGAGGAGAAAAACAAATGTAACAAATGACAAGAAGTCCCTAGTTGGCCTATAGATCAGGCAGAGAGGGAGATTCCTCAGGTAGAATGACAAGGGGTGAAGGAGAGGGAGGGGGAGGCTAATTAGCCAGCAGATGCCATAACCACATGAAAAATAAATCACAGATATTGAGGGAAAATTATAAAAACACAATTCAAATCACAAAGTGTATGTACTTGTACAAATTTTTAATTCACGATATACAAAAGTTAATATACAATACCAGTTTAAAAAAACATAAAAATGTACTTGTAGATGTACATGGGTACAGAAGAATAATTTAAAAACACAAGAACACAAGTTGTCGACGCAGCGTTTCGGTTTCTATGATTTTGACCTTCATCAGGACAGGGTTTCTAGAAGAAGAAACATCTTATTTAGAAAAGGATCTATTACATTTTAATCATCAGTTTGTTCACACATTAGTAACATTAAAAGACCCATATTCTCTGGCATGATTGCTTGACAAGTACAGTGTCACATTTTTCCTTTAACATAGGTGGGCACATTTCCGCCTCTTTTATTAAACATGTGGTATGGTCTTGGGGGGAGCGCCAGGGGGGAGGAAGCCCTTCGAAGGCTAGGGTTTATAGAATATTACACAGACCCAGTGATTGAGGTAGGGGTAACACATGACTAATAAAGTGTTGTGGCCAGTTTTTTAATAATTACTGGAGCAGGTGGTGGTTTACAAATTTACTGCCGTTACAAAAAACCCATAATGATGGAGTTGTACCAGTACCTTTGGAAAAAGAAGACAGGATCCTCTCTATTGGGTTCTGTATACGTGTTGTTGCATTCAAACTTTTGGAGGCACGTTCCCTTGAGTGATGCGGTAATTCTAAAAAGAATATTTGTATTTATCATCTCAAGTCATCATAGGGTTTACTGCTGCGGTATTAGGACAACCTGAAGAATTACCTTTACAGTTAGTCTTGTTGGTGTATCCTTTAGTTCTATTCACCAATGAGATCGTTCAGTTGCGAACTCTGTAGTAGCTATCTTCATCAATTAGATAGTCTCTGCCGGAGCCCTGTGTTGTGGCAGAGAACGGATAGATACACTGTAACCTCTAAAGAGATCCATCTGATCAACCTGAGTAACGTTTTATATCAACACGTATACCAGGAATACCGAATTCTTTTAAGGTAATCGAACATACTGTTCCTATTAGAAATTCTCGAGATATTACTAGAAAGATCATACAGTGTATCTATCCGTTCTCTGCCACAACACAGGGCTCCGGCAGAGACTATCTAATTGATGAAGATAGCTACTACAGAGTTCGCAACTGAACGATCTCATTGGTGAATAGAACTAAAGGATACACCAACAAGACTAACTGTAAAGGTAATTCTTCAGGTTGTCCTAATACCGCAGCAGTAAACCCTATGATGACTTGAGATGATAAATACAAATATTCTTTTTAGAATTACCGCATCACTCAAGGGAACGTGCCTCCAAAAGTTTGGATGCAACAACACGTATACAGAACCCAATAGAGAGGATCCTGTCTTCTTTTTCCAAAGGTACTGGTACAACTCCATCATTATGGGTTTTTTGTAACGGCAGTAAATTTGTAAACCACCACCTGCTCCAGTAATTATTAAAAAACTGGCCACAACACTTTATTAGTCATGTGTTACCCCTACCTCAATCACTGGGTCTGTGTAATATTCTATAAACCCTAGCCTTCGAAGGGCTTCCTCCCCCCTGGCGCTCCCCCCAAGACCATACCACATGTTTAATAAAAGAGGCGGAAATGTGCCCACCTATGTTAAAGGAAAAATGTGACACTGTACTTGTCAAGCAATCATGCCAGAGAATATGGGTCTTTTAATGTTACTAATGTGTGAACAAACTGATGATTAAAATGTAATAGATCCTTTTCTAAATAAGATGTTTCTTCTTCTAGAAACCCTGTCCTGATGAAGGTCAAAATCATAGAAACCGAAACGCTGCGTCGACAACTTGTGTTCTTGTGTTTTTAAATTATTCTTCTGTACCCATGTACATCTACAAGTACATTTTTATGTTTTTTTAAACTGGTATTGTATATTAACTTTTGTATATCGTGAATTAAAAATTTGTACAAGTACATACACTTTGTGATTTGAATTGTGTTTTTATAATTTTCCCTCAATATCTGTGATTTATTTTTCATGTGGTTATGGCATCTGCTGGCTAATTAGCCTCCCCCTCCCTCTCCTTCACCCCTTGTCATTCTACCTGAGGAATCTCCCTCTCTGCCTTTGATAGTTACACCTTCGGGCAACAGGACGTGTGCATCGTCTATAGATACTTTCCAACTCTCTCTCTATGTATAATATGGTCTAAATAGGATTAACTTAGTAATACCCCATCCAGTGTACTAACGATACTCGGTCGTACTTACCTTTGTGATTATTAATGAGGCAGGAATGATACCCCTCTAGTAATTATAGTTTTCTATTTATGTTTATTAGGTTGCCTGCCCCTTATCCCTTGGTCCTGATGAAGACCCCGCAGCAAGGACATAAATATTCCCTGCATCAATAAGAGGGTCGAAACGTCGACTATTATTTTCTTTGTGTCAGCTTCACGCCATGATTATCTTGATTTATTGCATTTTGTGAAGCATGTCTTTTTCAATGATGTGTGCCATTAATCTACAGGCTGCTTTGGCTTTATAATTAATTGCCAATCGTGTTTTGAATGTTTGATTTTACAATCACGTACTCCTACCACTTCCTTATCCTCACTATGATCACATCCTCCCTCCTTCCCCCCCCCGGGGCACTGTATAACCTTGAATAATTTGCTTGTGTATTATGTGTATTCATCACACGTGATCCCTTAGTGATTATAAACTTTGAGGATTTAAATGCTGGTTTTTGAATAATTCTTTAATAGTTAGAATCATTATAATTTTTGCTCTCACTGGGACCCCTTCCTCCTAGTACATATCGAACCCAGGTCCCAGTGACTTTAGCTGGGTAGAACCCCTCTGTGCATAAACTTATTTACAAGGCAGCATTAAGCCATGTTAAGTGGCTTAACCCTTCCTTGTAAATGAGGCAAAGCCCCTATTAAAACCACAACATCCTGAAAAGTGACGTTTTCGTGGCAATAGGAACTTGTAAATATGCTCCTAAATCTCTTGGCTTGGCCAGTGCTAAGGCTCTTAATAACATATCCATGGAGATACTGAAAGAGAATGGTATGAGCAGGCAGAAATTTGGGCAGAGTGAGGTGAAGCAAAAAGGAAGTACGTGCAAGGTGAGGAACAGGCTTGGTGTTTGAAGAGAAAGGTGTGAGCAATGGAATGTGTAGGTTGGGAGAGATAGGGACAGGGTGCAGGGAGTGATATGGGCAAGAAAAAGAACAGGAAGAGATATGGAGAGGAAGAGGTGTGAGCAGAGATAGGTGCAGGCCTGCAGAATTGCGGATAAGAGAAGTACTGTAAGTGGTAGGTGCAGACAGAGAAAAGCACCAGCTGAGAGACAAATAAGAGGGAACAGACACAGGCAAAGTGAATTATAGGTGAGAAAGATAATGGCTTGGAAATGTTTGGGCTGGGAGGACGCTATTAAATGTAGGGGCATTAATAGTGAACACTGGTTGTTGGACATGGAACTTTTTGCAGGGTCATCCCAGAACTTTTTGCCTTCCTCCTGTGTTTTCTGACCTGTTGTTGGGTAGTTTTATGACTCTGGGCAGTTTTCCACTGCTGATCAGTGCTAAAATGCATTTGCTCTCCTTGTAAGTGGATGTTATGGATTAGTGATTCCATGATTGGCATATTTGTCTTACTTGTCAGACCCTAGTACAGTGCACTATGTGTGCCCAGGGCCTGTAAATCAAATGCTGCTGGTGGGCTTTCAGCACTGATTGTCCCACCCACAGAAGCTGCTTGTAAAATGTGACTCAGGCCTGCCATTGCAGAGCCTGTGTGCAGTCTGCGACTGCCCTGTAAAATTAATTGGCAAGTGCACACACTTGCCAGTCCCTAGAACTTCCCTTTTCTACATATTAGTCACCCCTAGGGTAGGCCCAAGTATCCCTGCGGGCAGGGTGCTTTGTATGTGCTACGAGACCTCAGGGTAGGAGGCGCTATATAAATACAAACACATTTACAAACACATTTACATTTATTAGAAAGGTAGGACCTGCCCTGATGTGTGTGACCTGTCCTAATTACACTTTAACATAAATACAAGAAAACTAAAAACAGTTGATGCAGCATTTTGGTGAAACTTGATTCCTTCACCTTCTTCAGGACAGAGTTTTCAAAAACATTCTAAATAGCAGAACACATATTTCATTAAGATACAGATATATACCTTAAAAACCATTGACAAAGAAGCACTTCTACATTGTAGCGTTATATAAGAACAAATACATACTTAGAACATATAGGCTAACATTCTAATTTAAATCAATACTCAAATAGACAACTGTAAATTTGACAGCACATGCTCCATAAAAAAAGGGGGGGGGGAAGAAAATTATATATACTACTGGGAACAACCAATTCAGAATTCGTGGAGATCAAGGCTTTTCATAACATTTAAGGCACTTGATTGTAATGGAATGCAGATGCTCATCCAAAAGAAAAGGATGTCCTAACATAAATAAAGGGTAATATTCAGGTAAGAAAAATACCCTCATAGTTGACCAACTTTATCCCTAAATGGGAGCCATGACATACCTAGTACATAGTCCTCTATCTTAGTTAATTAGGGCCACCGGAAATATGAATTAAATTTCAAAGTTGTTTAAGGATGAAAGCCTAAATATTAAAAAAGAAAGAGTAATCACTCTACTTATTTTAATAATGCAATTTATACCCAAAATATATACATACAGGGATTATATTGGTTTACCAACTGGAAACTGAAATGTGCATAGCCAAAAAATGTACTGTGATTTTCAGCTTTAGTCATGGGAGATCGACGTATTACAAATTGGCGATATTCGAGTAAAAAAAATAATGTAAAAGCACATGATAATTTTTTAAGGATAAATGGAAATAACATTTTGTAGTCTTTTGATAAAATATTTCCTTCAACTACCTTGTCCAAACGTTTAGAATTGGTATTGGAACATTTAAAATATAATCTGCCATATCAGAAAAGCCTTGATGTTAATCAATAAATTTCAATTGTAACTCAATTGTCCATATAGTTATAACTACCTAGAGGGTGCCATTATTCTCATAGTATTATATCCTGTGTACTAGGTAAGTATTGATAAAATGTAATATTATATCTTTGTTTAGAGATCACCAACTTTCTGAAAGTATTTATCGTAATGCAATGTGTTAAAAAAGGAAGCCGTTGTATGCCACCTGATTAAATTGCAGGAGTGATGGCCAATTAAGCATTTATGTTTACTGTCCAGATTGTACAGGTACTGGCAATTTCAATTTATTAAGTGGTCGGAAAGCGTTGCATAAAGTAAAGTTAATCAACGTGCCGGCATTGAGCGCAATATCCGTCAACCTCAAAAATAGTCACACTGTATAGAGAAAGATGTTGAGTTGAAAATTACAAGAGTCGACACGTTGCTGTCCCATCATGTGGGGTAACGGTTTTAAAAGCAGAAGCCCTTTATGTTAGACTACTATGTAGATTAATGAACGCTCTTATTCTTAAGCAGTAAGGACCACAAATTTTTTTATATTCAGACGCAGTATGACTTGCCATTTTTTTTAATGAAAAAATGGCATTATGTTGTTGCAAAAAATTTACAACTATAGCTATCAATATAGGGCAAATATTTTAGTATCAATATAAAACTCACTCTTCATAATAACTAAAGAGCATTTGTGCAGTATTTAATGGAAAGAAGAAAAAACCTTGTGAGCCGTCTGTGCTAACGAACTTCTTCTGGGTCAGGATACGCCATACTTCACCCGGTACTCTTTTTATATGCTGAGAATGCTAAGCATCATAGTGGAAGGCAGAGTATCGTCTTTCATGGGTACATAGAAATCTACATTGTTTTTTAATTATAAAAATTTAGAATTTTAAAGTTATATATATTTTTCCGGTTTGGGAGATGTCAAATGAAACCACTGAATTAAGGCCACATATAACATTACATTTAACCTTGGTATATATTTGTAACTAACAGCCGAATATGGCGGCCATCTTTGAGTGGCAATAAAATTGGTTGGAGAAACTAGCTGCCATCTTAAAGTGGCTGACAAAGATAATAATGAATTTATAGAAAAGACTATTCATTGAGAAATGTATACTGGATTATATGTTTCACAGGTTGAAATATAAAATCAAAATTAGCTTTTCCCAATCTTCTTTACGGTTTAAACTGTTACTATATGTGTTGAATTTAGACATGTAAAATTGTTCGCATTTTTTTTATTTTACTCTGTGATCGCCACCAAGTGTATTCATTTGGATTGCTTCAATCACGCACCATCTCAGATCATCAATTTTATGTTGTTTATCAATCCAATGTTCAACTAGTGGAGCAGTTTGCTTTTTGGTTGTTATAGCAGATTTATGTTCAATTATTCTGACCCTTATTTCTCTAGATGTCTCCCCAATATATCCTTTATCACAAGGGCACAAAATCAGATAGATCAGATTTTTTGTGTGGCAATTTGTAAAGCTCTTAAAGGTATGTGTGACACCATTGTGTACAATCACAGACCCTTTAATGATGTTGTCACAATTGTTACAGGAGCTATATGGAATGTTCCAGGAGGGAATGGGGCATTAATGATGCTGCGTTGTTTACATTCTATTTCATTCCTGTAGGTACGTACCAGACAGTTTTTAATTGTCCAATTTCGTCTGAAGGAAAACATAGGTTTTGCCAAATTCACACTACTTTGTGTGTTCGCTAGGTGCCAGTTTCTGTTTATTATATTTTTAATCTTGTTACTAATATTGCTAAAATTGGTCACAAATAGTAAAGAAAGTTTCTGTGGATCAGGGTCTTGTATTTTATTTTCAAATAAAGAGTCTCTGTGGTAGCATTTTGCTCTTTTATATGCCCGTCTAACCTGTTTCTTGGGTAACCCTTGTCTAGAATTTTTTTTTGTCAACTTATCGGCATGTAGATTAAAATCACTCATGCTAGTGCAATTGCGCCTAACTCTAAGAAATTGCCCAAATTAAATATTATCCTTTTGGCATGCTGGTTAATTACTATTGTAATGTAGCATAGTGTTATGATCTGTGGGCTTGGTGAACAATTCAACTTGTAACATACCATTCTCATTTTTTATTTGTATGCCCAGAAAATTGCAGCTATTTTTATTGATGGATGATGTAAATTTCAAATTTATATCACCTAGATTAAGCCATTCAATTAACTCTATTAAAGATTCTCTGGTTCCTTTCCATATGAAAAAAAACATCATCAATATATCGGGACCAGTTTGATATATTCTCATAAAAAGCAGCTGATACATTAAAAACATGTCTGTCTTCAAATGAGGCAATGTACATACAGGCAAGACTGAGAGCACAAGTTGATCCCATGCTGGTCCCTTTAACCTGCCTAAAAAAATCTGTATTGAAAAAAAATATATTATTCTTAAGGATAATTTCTATACATTCAATAATAACAGAGGCATGTGTAGAGAAATCTCCTGCTTCCATTAAAAAGAGGCCCTTTACCATCTGGGTTGTGTCATCCTGAGGTATATTAGTGTAAAAGGCCTCAATATCTAAAGTGACAAGCCACTGAGTCTCAATATCATACAGGAGATTCTCTATTTTCCTAATCATAGCTGTGGTATCTTTCATATAAGCTTTTTGTTGAATAACTGAAGGTCAGAGAAAAACATTCACATATTTGCTGAGTGGTTCAGGTAGTGAATTTATACTTGAGACAATTAGTCTCATCGGGGGATTGTGAATGTCCTTATGGACCTTAGGCAGGTCATACAGCACTGGAATCATGGGGGTTATAGTCCTTAGAAAGTAATATTCATCTTGACATTTAATATCATCCTCCTTGGCTAGGAGTAATACCTTACTGATCAGACCATTCCACTCGCCTCTGTTAGATTTCTGATAATGAGATTCATTATTCAATAATGTTAGCATTCTCCTATAGTAGTCACTGGTATCCATGACCACAATGCTACCTCCCTTGTCTCCTGGTTTGATGGTGAGATCTTTACATCGTTCTAGGGCAGTAAGTGCTGTTCACTGTTGGGGAGATAAGTTATTGTTCATCCAGATTTTTTTATTAAAGAGATCATCAATGTTTTTCTCTACTACTCTTTCAAAGAGTTCTATATCTTTATTGAGCAATTGTAACAGTGCTCTCCATGAGGATTTAGGTTTTACACCTGCCTTGTTAATGCTAGTGTTCTATCCTTACCTTCAAAAACGCTATTTAGTCTTACTTTTCTGAAAAAACTCTGAAGGTCTCTTTCTAAATTGTACCTATCTACATGTGAGGGATTGGCATATCCTAACCCTTTTTCTAAAACGTTTTCTTCATCCTGTGTAAAAATTCTGCCGGAGAGATTAATTATTGGTGCTTTATTCCCTAGTCCCATCTCTTCTGGCTTCTTGTCTTCATGTCTGTACATTTTAGTGTGAGGTTCTGGGGATAAAATCCCCCTCTCCACTGCCTCTTCCTCGATTTTGGCCATAATTCACTAGGCGCTGCTCTAAAAAAGAGATCGTTTCTCTACTTGTGTGGATTATATTTTAAATGTTCCAGTATCAATTTTAAATGTCTGGACAAGGTAATTGAATTAGTTATTTTATTAAAAGAGTACAAAATGATTTTTGCATTTATCGTTTAAAAAATGATCATGTGCTTTTAAAAAATGTTTTTAACTAGAGTAGATTGCTCCAAATTACGCTCACCTTGGTTTTCCTGCGACGGTTCTGCCGGGCACTTTGCTTCCCTGGGGTTCTTGCTGTGGTTTCCTTCGGCTGCCGCCACCATTTGAGAACAAGCGTGGCCACCGAGAGGGGGAACCAGTCTCAGAGACTACATTGCCCAGGACCCTCCACCGCACCTACACCCATAACGCGCCAGGAGGCGCTTAAAAACGTGTCAGATTTCCCGCTTCGCGGGACGCGCGCGGGACCAGACGGGCTAAGCCCGGGCAAAGGGGGGGCCGTCTGTGGCCGTCCGGTGCCAGAGAGGGCCGGGCTGGGCCATCCCCCTAAATTCCCCTAAGACTTGTTAAGGTACTGTTGACTTTTTCTACTACAAACAATGGGGAAAAGGAAAAGTATGGAAGGGGGGCCAAATGTGTAGACAAGAGGGAATAAGCCAAGGAAGTCCAAGAAATCCCCAAAGCACGCGGCGGAAAACTGTATCATGAGCCGTATTGAAGGTCTGGTGGAGGACTGTGGAGCTTTACTCATGCTAGATGACCCGCCAAATTGGAAAGCTGCTGAAAACATGGGGGGAATGGCAGAAGAGCAAAGGAAGGCTGGTAAACAGTGCAGCATAGCGGTCCCTGATATGTTTTTAGCGAAAAAGCAATATAACCGCGCTCTTGGTGAAGGGAATGACACTCTCAGATGTAATGAGAATGGTAGCACTGATATAGAATTAGGAGTAATTTGTTCACCAGTAATTGAGCCCATTATACTCTGCAAAAATAGGTTTTCTGCGTTAGCAAACAATGAAAGCCTTGATACCGAGAGTGTGGGGTAGATAAACCAGCCATGTTCTCAAGATATTGCACCAGGAACTAGTGACTTGGAACAAAGGGGATCCGCCGATTCTCCTACACTGTCTGTTCCCTTAGGGGGAGATAGTGCTGCCTTGACTAGTGTAGTCAATAAATTGTGTAAGTTATTGAGGGCATGCAACTTAAGATTGAATTCCTTACTACCACAGTTAATAAAGGTAAATCAGGCAGTGATATATGCCCTAATTGCTGTCTGGCCACTAAACCGAAGCCTGATATACCGCTAATTCGGTGTAAGGAGGCAGCTCAAAGCACTATGATTAACGGGGGAACAGTAGTGTCCAAAGAAAGGCTGGTGTATTATACAGCGATGCGGCAGAAGGAAGAAAGGGGCCTCCACAAGTTGTGTCTAAAGAAACTGTTGGGTACTCGAATGTAAAATCTGGAGAAACAGCTGGCGTCCCTAAACCAGGATTGAGTGATAACACATCCGCCCTTATTGTAGGTCGTCTTTTTTTGCCACCAGAAGCAAATAATTTAGTGGTTGTTCTCACTGGTGTACCACTGCTGAAAGGTAATACCCATGAATCTACTGCGGATTTGTTAAGAAAAGCAAAATATTGGCTAGCTTGTAACCAGTGGGAAAATAGCTCAAAAGTATCACCCCATATTATCATGGCTAGACGCATAGCTTGGGTAGGACCAAATCCTAAGGAAATCGAGGGCGACTGTGTGGTCGTAAATTTTGATAGACCCCTAGGGATAGGACAGGTTTTGGGGGTACCTCTACAAGATCTAGTCTATATGTAAACCACTCAAACAATGGGAGATTACCATCTGGTGCTCAATTGGCAAGGAGTCTCTGGTAAATGTACAGGGGGGAGATCTCAATCTTTTGATGTCAAGTATAGAGGGACAAAATAATCAAAGTGTAATTAGATCATCACCCCCAACCACTCTGGATGAAAATGATTGACTGAATACAGTTACCTCTGACCAGAGTATTAACTTTGAGAATACTAAGCCCTGTGGATTAAGCAATCAAAATATGTCCAAGTTTGGTATCCTGAGCTGGAATATTGCTGGCTTAAATTCCAAGAAAGTGGCTACAGCTGATTAATTCGTATGACCTGGTGGGACTTCAAGAGACCTGGGACACAAGGGGGAATGGTGGCTGGATGGCTTTACATCTTTTTTACAGCCAGCAGATCTTCTTCCTCTGGTAGAGCCAAAGGGGGGCTTCTTCTGCTATTTTCTGTTAAACCGCCATGGATATATAAAAAGGCCATTGTCTAGCAGTAGAACTGAGGGATCAAAACTCCACTAAACTTTTGGTAGTACATTTTTACAACTCGGCAGACTGCTCAAATGGAAATGAAAATCTGTTAATTTTAAAATCCTTTTTAGAGGAGTACAGGGAAAATCAAACCACTTATCATCCCATTATTATTTTGGGTGATTTTAATATACATCAGTGCAGGCAGGATTGTCAGGGGAGATTGAAGAGTGGTGACTCTACAATGTATGCCGTACCTCATTTTGAGCATAAAAGACGGGGGGAATGCTTAGAAGAGGTCCTAGCAGCAGTGGATCTCTATGAAGCTAGTACAATCGAATCAAATAATAGGACCCCAACTTTCACAGCCAGAGGATGTAATCCTGTGATTGATTACATTTTTCTGTCCCCCCTCCTGTTGCCCTGTGTTTATTTTTATAGCGCGAAATATTCGCATTTTAGTGATCACAATCCGGTCATTTTAGAACTGAATAAAGAATGGGGTTTGGGACGACCCACGAGTCATGCAAGGGTGGAGGTCAGTATTAAACTGACTGATCAGGGCAGAAGGTTGAAATGGACAAAGATTATTCCCAAGATTTTTGTGGATACTCTTTTCTTGTTGGTAAATGATATGCTGAATATATGTTTAGATGTATCATCTGAGGGCCTTCCGGTAATTGTGGCCTTTACAGCTATCTGTAAACAAATATCCTTGAATCTAATGGCCCCAGGCAAAATGGGGCAACAAATGGCTGAGAAATGGTTTGTTACCACATGCTCACAGGCACATAGTAAGTTAAGGAGTGCTATAAAACAGATCCCACAAAATAGGACTAAATTGGCTATACTTAGAAAGGACTACAAGTTAGCTGTAAGAACCAGGAAGAATGATATTAGAAAGGAAGCTTAGGAGGCTTTGATGTCGGTTGACGTTCTTAAAAATAGTCGCAGTTTTTGGGAAATTGTCATTAAGCCCTTTTTTTCGGACAGTGGTAACACCGTGGCTGAATGTAACATCACCGAAGCACAGTGGTTAGCCCATTTTGAGGGTATATACGAGATTCCCCCATCTACAGATTCTGTATCCTGTGATGTCTCAAGAGATTTAACTCCGCCTTTGAGCTTTAATGAGGAGGAAGTAGTACTGGCCATTAAGGATATGTCCAGTAATAATGCGCCGGGCCCAGACGGTGTTCCAGCCGATTTGTACAAAACGTATCCCGTTTTTTGGGCAAAAGTTCTGACTAAAATTTTCAACATGGCAGCAAAGGGAAACCACCCACTTTCTTGGGCTACATCTATTATATATCCCATTTTTAAAAAAGGAAGTAGAGGAGATGCCCGATGTTACAGACCGATCTCCCTAATCGATTCTGCTGTAAAGGTTTTGGAGAGGGTGGTCTTAGGAAAATTGATGGGATGGTTAGACGAGAACAAGGTAGTATCGAATTTTTAATATGGTTTAAGAAGCGGTAGGGGGACCCAAGACCAGTGTCTAAACTTATCCCTGTTAATTGGTAAATATACCTTAGCCAAAGGGGGAATACTCCAGCTGGCGTTTATGGATTTATCATCAGCTTTTGACCTGGTAAACAGGTCAACGCTCTGGCAGGTTCTCCTAGAGATGGGGATGGAAAAGAGTCTTGTTTATTTATTAGCTGACCTGCATCAGAACCTTTCTGCACGGGTACGGATTGATCAAGACGGAAATTGCACTAAGCACTTTAGCTCTGGCCCTGGAGTCCAACAAGGTTGCATTTTAGCACCATTACTTTTTACTCTTTTATTAATAATTTAGGCAAGTTTTTAGATGTAGCTAGTTTAGATGTCCCTAAAATTGGTCAGGAGCGTTGCCCTGTGCTTCTGTATGCCGACGATGCGTTTTTGATATCTCGCACATTAGTCGGCCTTCAGAAGCTGCTAGAGGGATTTGGAAATTTCATGAACTCATTGGATTTAAGGGTAAACATAGCTAAATCCCATGTGATGAGTATAGGTCGCCAGAGTAAAATAAATGACAGGCCTTTTTATTGTGAAGGCTTCAAAGTTACCAGGGTAACCTCTTTTATGTACCTGTTTTTTTTTTTATGAGAACGGTACATGGGTTGCTCAACATAAAATTAAGGTTAATGGCATGGCTAGGGCAATTGCGGCCGTAAATGGGTTCTCGAAACGGCTGGGGGCCAAACCTGTAGAGGCAATTTTGAACATTTATAAATCAAAATGTATTGCAATCGCAACATATGGTTCCTCAATTTGGGGGTATAGACCCATGGAGGGTTTACAGATTGAGGAGAATACATTTCTACTGGGAGTATTATCGGTCCCCCATTCAACGCCTACCTATGCTGTTCATCAGGAATTGGGGATGGGCTATATAACAGATAAACTTAGGCTGGCTCCAGTCATTTTTTGGCACAAATTATGGCTTAATCCTGAATTAGATCTTAATCATAGACTAATTAGGGATTGTCTCATTCTGGATTATGTACATAAGATTAGGTGGCTTGAAAACCCTGAGAAAATTACAAGAACAGATTTTAGCTGGGTGAAAAACCGGCTTTTAAATTTATGGGCCGTACAACGAGAAGAATTAGAGTTGATAAAAGTAACGGTAAAAGCCACTAGACCTTTTCACAGTATGCTTTTAACACGTTTTCGTTTTAACTTAATTTACCTTTCTCTAGGAAGCTCCAAGGGGTGGTGCAGTCTGAAAGAACTAGGGCCCTGTGGTTGCGATAACTTCTCAGTTCAGGATACAATGCACTTCATAATGTTTTGTGACTTTTATAGTGAGATCAGAAAGAGGTTCCTATTCCCAATATTAAAAAGAAAGGGTTTTATTCAAGTAAAGCCAGCCTTGTTGTACTTACAGTTATTAAATGATCCGAATGAGATTTTTTATATAGCCAGTTTTCTTGTGGCAGCTGTTAGATTGAGGAATAGCCGTGAGAAAAGTCCACAACTAACGGGGTTTTAGATTACTTGCTTTTTATCCTTTTTAAACTATTTTTAATTACGGTCGAAATTGTAATGCTGAGTATATTGAATTCTCTGGATGCACTGTCACTTTTCCCCTAAAAATGCACTGCGTTTGATCAGTACTGTTTTGCACCTTTTGCACATAGACTGTTGTGGCCGGATTACATTACATCACATTGTATTTTAGGTACTGTATTTTGTATTCTTGCATTTATATGTTTGTATGCTTGTGCTGTACTTTTATGGTTTTAATTTAACCGAATAAAATGGTTTAATGATGACGATGATGATGAACTAGAGTATCGCCAATGTGTAACACCTCGATCTCCCAAAAATAAAGCTGAAAATCACGATAAATTTTTTGGCTATGCACATTTCAGTTTCCAATTGGTAAGCCAATATAATCTCTGTATTTATATCTTTTGGGTATAAATTGCATTATTGGAATACGTTGAGTGATCACTCTCTCTTTTTTAATATTTAGGCTTTTCTCCTTAAGCAACTTTGAAATTTCATTCATATTTCCAGTGGCCCTAACTAACTAAGATAAAAGACTGTGTACTAATTTAGAGGTATGTTATAGCTCTCATTTAAGGATAACGTTGGTCAACTATGAGGGTATTTTTCTTCCCTGAATATTACCCTTTATTTATTTTGGACATCCTTTTCTTTTGGATGAGCATCTGCCTTCCATTACAATCAAGTGCCTTAAATTTTATGAAGAACCTTGATCTCTTTGAATTCTGAATAGGTGGGTCCCAGTAGTATATATCATTTTCTTTTCCCCCATTATTTTATGCATCATGTGCTGTCAATTTTACAGTTGTCTATTTGAGTATTGATTTAAATTAGAGGGCTAAGCCATATCTTCTTAGTAGCATTTGTTCTTACATAACGCTACAATGTAGAAGCACTTCTTTTTAAATGGTTTTTAAGGTATATATATGTGTCCTTATGAAATGTTTTCTGCTATTTAGAATGTTTTTGAAAACTCTGTCCTGAAGAAGGTGAAGGAATCAAGTTTCACTGAAACGCCGCGCCAACTGTTTTAGATTTCTTGTTTTTTATGTTAAAGTGTAATTATAGGAATTTAATGTAACCTCATGAATGAGGAGATGTTTTTAATCATGTATGTAATCTAATAAACTAGTTATGATAAAATAAATCCTATAATTATATATGAATCATTTCCTCAATGTGTGTCTGGAGTTAGAGCTCACACTGACGATGGAGGTTATTGTGCACTTGCAAAGGGCCACACAGAACTGATTTTGGCTGGGTCCAGACACTTTCTGCCTTCAGAGAACAAAGGATTTTGGGGTATAAAAAGAGGGGCCCAGACCCCAGACGTTTATATCACTTTTGGGAAATTAAGAGGAACCTTGGCAAGGAGAAAAGCGGGATAAGCTGAGGAGGAATACTGCCCGTGTGCTGTTTGCTATCTGTGGTTGGCCTGCAGTGATTGCTTGCTTCCAAGGAAAGGAGGAAAAGGACTTTGCTGTTTGCTTTGTCACCGGCTTGAAGAAAAGATCTCCAAGGGCTTGAAACTGAGCTTTTGTCCTGTTCTGAATTCTCAGGGACACAAAGACTTCACCACCAGCTCCCCTGAATTTCCTTACTGTGAACTCCAACCTGCATAGAGGTGCCTGTTTTCTGACGCATTGCTGAAGAAACCATCGCAGCGCCTGCTGCGGCTCCAGAAATCGCTGTACGACGCATTTTGTGCAACGATCTCCACAGTCCGAGATCACCGCACCGATCCCGATGCCAGCCTGCTGGGCGGCTGCATGAAACCATGCATCGTACCAGATTGACACAATGAATCGAGGTGCCAAGACTGTTGCATCGTTGGGGGCTGCAGTAAGAAACAGACGCATCAACTCCCCATGTGGTAGGAAAACAACACATTACCTCCTCTCTGGTAAGGAACAGAAGCATCAACTACTCTGCACTGCAGTAAGAAACCAAAGCATCACCTCCCCTGAGCGAGAAATTGACGCATCACCTTCCCTGAGTGTAAGGAACCGACACATCACCTTCCCTGCGGCCATTTTGTTTGTTTTGAGTGACACATCTAAGATACTTTTGAGAAAAGTGTTGCATTTACAACTTGCATTGAACTGAAGTATAACTACCATTTGAAAGCCTTATTTTTAATGCTGGATTGTGGATTTTTGTTCTTTGTTTCTGTTTTTTTTTGGATAAAGTTTACTTATTTTTCTAAACTAGTGTGATGTCCATTTGTAGTGTTTTCACTGCATTACAGTATGTGTTCACAAAGGCCTTACACACTGCCTCTGAGATAAGCCTGTCTGGTTGTGCCAAGCTACGAAGGGGGTGAGCAGGGGTTATTTTAGGAGTTTATCCCCCTTACCCTGACTAAAAGCAAGGACCCCTATTTGGACAAAGGTACCTACCTCTGCCAAATAGAGGCCCCCATTTTTTATTTTTTAAAGTTTTTATTACATATTGCACAGCTTACACAGCGTGTTTATGCCTACAACCCTGGGGCCTGAAGCATCCAACATTTAAAAGACAAAGAAAAAATACACAGCTTATACGCCGACAGCCCAGGAGATCGGCAGCAATACTTTAAAAGAACTCCATAGGAACATGTGCAGTCTTGGTAAGAACGCATACCTGTTCTCGTGCATTAGGTTTGGAAATAAATAGTAGCAACTAATAAACTCCCCCCCACCTGCCATAACAACACATCATCTAGTCAGCTTCCGACTCCACACAGAAGAACTTGCTGCGAATGTCACTTGACCCATGTTCCACCCTCCATCTGAACTTTTCAACGGCCTACAACCTAGAGCAACTCTGTACATAATTTTTTAACAACCAGGACTAGGTCTCCAATGCCAAGTCCATCTCCCACCATAGTACTTCACATGGCGGGATCCCTATAGTGGTCCGCATCCCCTGACTCCAGTCAGTTCACATAGGGACCCCATATATCTAAAGGCCTTGACCTGCTTGGCATTAATTCCCAATAGTGGGAAAGTTGATCCTTGCAATATGTAACAGTCTGCAACCACCCAGCCACCTCAGGAGGCTGATGTGTCTTCCAGTGGATTGCCACCTGGCGCTTTGCCAGTAGTAGCAACATGGATGTGAGTTTTCAAGAACCCTTTGGGATGTCTAAGACAATCCTTAGCAGTGTAACCAACGGTGTGAGTGGTATCTGCACTTCAGTAGTATCGCCAATATGTCTGACTACATCCAACTAGAACTGTACTATAGGTCTGCAGTACCCCGCCAAGTGTATGAATGTGGCGTCCTGATAACCACATCTCCAACATGTAGTGTCTGGGTGTAATCCCATGCGATGCAGTTGCACCGGTGTACGGTGCACTCTATGTAGAAAATTAAGGTGGATCAGTCGTAATCTATAATTCGGTGAAAGGTGTTCTAGCTGTGAACAACAGTATTCCCATTGTTTTACTGTTATTGATGAATCAGAATCTCTCTCGCCCATCTATTTTTGACATGCACAACACTATATGGATGTCTCTTGCGTTATACTGTAAATAAGTGTTATCAATTTACGGGAAGAGGGGATTATCAATACATTCTCCAGCGCTGTTAAAGCCGGTGGTTCCTGGGGAAAGTCAGTATATCTCGCTCTGCAAGCCGCCTGAGTTGATAATACAACAGCATGTCTGGAGCCGTTGGCGTTTGTAGTTTGCTCATCTGCTGAAGTGACATGAATGTAGCATTAGGGCATAGATCCCTACCCTTGACCAGGCCGTGTGCCCTCGCCCTCAGTGTAGTAGCCTTATCCGTCAGTGGTGTCAGCAGTGGGTTGCCCCCTATGGGTATAGATGGAGCGTATAGTTCCTGCAAACCCGCCCTTCTGGCTATTCCCCGCCATGTCCACTGTGTCGCCAATAATGTATCTATTTCTTGATGAGGCCGTTTAAAAGGTTGGTATACTGCCTCATCTAACGGGACCCGAGCAACCTTATCTAGTTCAATCACCACATGGGGCTGATATGGAGTAGGGTGCTGCCAATAGTGTAAGTATTGTTCTTGTGCGCTGTATGCGTGGAGCTCAAAATCTGGAGCTCCCAATCCCCCCTGACTGAAAGGCAGCATTAGTAAGTTCCAGGAGACACAGGGCTGTTTGCCCGCCCATACCAACTCAAGGATGGTAGTCTGAAGACGCTTCAAAAAATTGAACAATAAGCGGTATCGGAATGTTTACAAACAAGTATAATAGTTTGGGCAGCAACACCATTTTTGTTATTGCTATACACCCTAGGATTGAGAGGGGCAGATGTTCCCATCTTTGTACTTTGCTGTCTATCCAATCAATAACTGTTCCATAGTTTGCTGTTCACAATTCTTGCAAAGACTTAGTTATCTTAATGCCCAGATAGCGGGTTTCACTCACTGCCCAGTGTATAGGATATTCCATGTCACATGGAACAGTTTCATCTGTGAGTGCTAGTATTGTGGATTTCGCCCAGTTAATTTGGATACCCGTCAGGCCGCCATACCGAATCAATTCCCTCATTACTATATCGAAATTGTTCTTAGTATTCGTTAAATAAATCGTCATGTCATCAGCGTACATTGATATTAGTAGCCCTCTAGATGTGAATTCTATGCTCCTTTGCATATGATGTTGGCAGAGCCTAGCTGCCAATGGTTCTGTAGCGATTGAGAAGAGCAATGGCGACGGAGGGCTGCCTTGACGTGTGCCTCTTGTGATGACAAATGGTTCTGACACCTGCCCGTTAACTCTTACTCTCGCCGTCAGATTTGTGTACATTACTTGGATTTGTTTAATGAATATGGGTCTGAAACCCATTCGCAATAGAAAGGTGAAGAGAAACTTCCATTTCAATGAATCAAAAGCCTTGGTGGCGTCTAACAATGCCGCCACGGCCTGCACATGGGGAGCTAAATAATGCAGGAGGTCAAATAACAGGTGTAAATTGTGGAAGTCGATCGACCCAGTATAAACCCGGATTGATCTGGTAGTGCAATTTGCGGTAGCATAGGCTGCAGTCTATTGGCCCGGTATTTGGCGTAAATCTAAGCATCAAGGTTAATTAACGATAACGGTCTATATGAATTGGGTAAAGTGGGGTCCTTTTCAGGCTTTCATAATGTGATAATGGTTGCCTCTCTCAAGGTAGGGGGGAGGACACCCGTTTCCATTGCTTCTAGCTATACTTGGGGTGAGGACATCAATATATTCCTTATAACAAGGCAGCTGTCAAGTCGTCTGCCCCAGGGGCCTTATCAGCCGGCATACTGTTGATGACCTGTCGCAGGTCATCCACTGTGATTGGCATTTCCATATACTCACGGGCACCGTTGTTGAACCACGCCAATGCCACAGTATCCAGGTATTCAGTTATGTCAGCTGGCGACTGATAAGTGCAGGACGTATATAGGTATTGATAATAATGTGACATAGTATTAAGGATATCTTGTGGTATCCTGGCTACTTTACTATCGTCAGTTTGAAATTCCGTAATGTACTCAGCTCCTCTTGGCGCCCTCAGTAGACCCACCAGTGTTTTCCCAGTTCTGTCCCCTTCTCTGTAACGCCTTGCCTGTGTGTATTTGTGTAGGTATGTCGTTTCCCTCTCTGCCTCCACTTGGAACTCAGTTAATTTAGTCCTTATTAATGCTGTAGTAGAGGGGGAAGGATTCAGTTGGAAAGAACGTTCTAGATCTCCGAATTGGTGCTCCAACCTACCTAGTGTAGTGCGTATATCTTTGAGAACGCCCGCTTTCAGCGCAATGCAAATACCCCTAGTGACTGCCTTGAATGCCTCCCACAGCATACCCGGTGAGTCTACGATTCCTCATTTAATGTAAAGTAGTCCTCTATTTTCCCCCGAAGCTCTTCCCGGAAAACCTGATCCAATAAAGTACCAGATGGAAATCTCCAAGCAAATGGCTTCATATATGGTGTTGGAATTTGCGGTTTTAGCAACGTGGGTGCATGATCAGAAAATGTGCAGGGGTAGTGAGTGGCTTCTACAACTCAGGTGTGTACATTCTTTGACATCAGCCAATAATCTAGTCTACACAATGCGTTCCGATAATGTGTGACACGCGTGCCCTCCCTGGTTGTTGGATGTAGTGCCCTCCAAGAGTCCACCAAATGTAGGTCCTGTAATATACCAAACAGTTTCTAAGCCGTTTTGGGATGATGGTCGCGTGACAATCCCTGTCTATCTGCGACTGGTGTTAAAACAACATTAAAATTTCCCCCCATAGTAATGCCACGCTCCCCAGTGTCTGATTTGTCTGCCAGATGTGCTGGAAGAAGTCTGGGCTGTCACTATTCAGACCATATGTATTAACTATCACCATTGGGGTCCGTACAGCGTACCCTGTAATAGAATGTACCTCCCCTTTCCGTCCGGTATTGCATGATGTGTTTTCCATTGGAGTCCCTTGCGTATTAAAATAGCTACCCCACTGGAGTATGTCGAGTAGCCTGCTTCCACCACCTCTCCCCATCTATTATTCATAAGTGTGCCTGCTGCTGTGACCGTTAGATGTGCCTCTTGTAATAGACAGATCTCAATTCCGTGCCTCAAGAGATAAGTGTGGATGAGTCTAGTCTTTCTAAGATCTTTCAGCCCTCTTACATTCCACAAAATACATTTGAGTGCTGTCATGATTCGTTCGTGCGCAACGGCTAAAGGGCGAAGAATCAGCAAGGCAGGCGAACTACATCTTCCATAAGTCCAAAGTATCCTGTATCCAGGATTTGTTCTGGTCATTCGTTTTACTGTCCCAGTGGCCGAGTTACTAGAAGTGCGGCCGTCCCGTTATTATTAAAGGTCCTCCGTTGGTGAGCCGGGACTGTGCTCGTGCGGAGGACGATTTCGTTATTTGGCTCTGTTTACCGATTGGGAGCTTTCTGGTCCTCCGTTGGCGAGCTTCAGGACGTGAGCTCATGTGGAGGATGTTTTCAGTTCATTCCTTGTTTGGCATTGTCCTCCGTTGGTGAGCCGATTTGGTGCTCGTGCGGAGGACGGATTCTTTTTGATATTTGGTCGGCATTGTCGGCCGCCTTGGTGTCCTCCGTTGGCGAACTCAAGATTACGGGTTCATGCGAAAGACGAAAGAGAGGAGATACGTTTGCAGCAACATACCAGATGGTATTTACAGTAGTATATCTTTTCTTTCTTCACGTGAAACTCCTACACTGAACAACATTTCAGGTACAACTTGCGTGAGTGCCTTTAACTCAAGTTGATGAAAGACTTCTTGCTTTGTGCCTCATTTACTTTGGATATTACTTTGATTTTCTTCCGACATCTGTTGAGGTGTACAGTGCCTGAATTTAGAGCTCTTTCCTTGGGGATAATACTAGCGAGGATTATCAATTCTGGTGAAATAGATCCTGAAGATAGTTTCGCCCTAATACTCTCCTATCTAGAACAGGGAGCTCGACATTCCAACTCTGATGTTATACAAAGCATTCCTACTTATCAGTTTCAGGTATATTGTGATAGTGTTCCTGTGATATATGGATAGAACTCTAGTGTTATATGAGGTGAAGTGATCATTGTTTATTTGTTGTTTCAGATCTCCCTATCAGCTGTCCCCTTC
Source organism: Lissotriton helveticus (assembly GCF_964261635.1). Taxonomy (NCBI): domain Eukaryota; kingdom Metazoa; phylum Chordata; class Amphibia; order Caudata; family Salamandridae; genus Lissotriton; species Lissotriton helveticus. The sequence continues at coordinate 980,530,597 of NC_136067.1, read as the reverse complement.
CCTTTTTTTCCCTTTTTTTCCCTCACTTGATCCTTCTATCGACCTGTGCCATTACGGCAAGCAGGCGTGGTTAGGTCAAGAGGTGAACCACATTAAGCAACAAACGATCCTGAGGACTTTTGAAGTAACAAGTGCTGCCATGTGTGTATCATGACTAGTGAGTATCTTGTGTCAGCCACTGTACAGATCCATGGTACATACTCCAAGTGACATCCAATTCACACAATTCGCCCAGTACATGAGCTACTATAAATAGAGTGCCAGTCATTTGCATTCGCTGAAGTCCACATTGTCGGTTTGTCAGTCTTATCAATTCAGTGTTCATCGACCTCATCTGTTGCGTGTGCCCGGTGCATTGTATGGCAGGCCTAACAAACAAAACATAACTTCCCCCCCGCCCCCACCCACACCAACCCCCAATCAGGTTGTGACATATCCTCCCCTTAACTGTAAACAAACAGTCCACAGTAGTGAACTCAAGGGAATCATTCCATGGGGGAACATGAGGTCGCCGGCAATACACTCTTGCAATTATGGCCAAGCTAGTAATGCACCACCATGGACCGTGACACCACCCTTGCATATGTAACTACAATTGCCAGTCCAATATAACATTGTACGCTAGTATTTAAGCAACAGAGTTCCATCTATATTGACAATAGTCTAATCGCAACTGAAGTCTATGAAGGGCAGCCGCAAAGTGGGGTATGTGCATCACTTATCTGAACCTCCAGCGATCGGGTCTGAGATCTTGAATCGTTATAGCTCAGGTTAAGTTTGGTCTGTGAGTCACTGGACGCCGTCTGCTGTTTTTGCTCTTTCGCCATCTGTTTCGCGTAGGCCAATGCTGCTTTCACGTCCGTAAAAATGGTTGGTTTACCAGGACCTTGAATTCTCAATTTTGCAGGGTATATCAAAGCATATTTGGTTCTGATTAGCTGAAAATCCTTTTTTGCAGGAATAAACTCTCTGCGAGCCGCTTGAACTTGCAATGTTAAGTCAGGGTACAATGCAATGTTATTACCTTTATATTGCATCTCAAGTCGTGCCTGTGTGCCCGGTCTGGGCCTTGGTCCCAGCGTGCGGTGTGCGCGTTCACTCAGAAACATTGTGGATAAATCTTGGCCAACGAGGTCTGACATCATTGTCTCGATCTATTTCTCCATGTTTTGGATATCCGTTGTCTCCGCAATCCCCGTTATGCGTATGTTGTTTCTCCTTGACCTGGCCTCCTAATCCTCATTCTTTTGTTTGATGGCGTACAGAACTCCATCCATGTCACGCAGTTTCTTGTCCATATCCGTTTGTCCCTCTTCTGTCTCCGTTACCCTAGTTTCAAGCACGCTGAGGTGGCCCGCCTGCATCTCCACTCGCTGCGTTATCCTATCCATTCTTTCTGCTAGTGAGTCCATTTTCGAGTCTATCTCTTGAAGGCTAGTTTTCAGATCTTTAACCATCGCCCGGATATCCTTCTCTGGTGGTTGAGTCATAACGCTTTCCTCGGACTGCTCCTGGTGTCCAGTATCTCCATCTGCTGTTTTATTGGCCTTCTTGTCAAAATTGATTCTGGGCTGGCGCGTGTCTGGCTTCCACAGTGTGCGCGGCGCTGTGGGAGTGGCGGCACAGGTCCCCCGGTTCTACTTGCTGCGCACATGCACTGAGTGTGCACTCCGCTATGTGTTTACTCTTCACTAGTATCCGGGATGTCTTCGCCTCACCTCACTATCTTGCTACAGTAGTTCTTCCCGGCAGGTGTGGGTATGCAAGAGCTGTGGGCAAATTGTCACTTTTGCAACCGTCCCCCAACATCAGCTGTTTAATCCAGCCTGTGGTCAGCCAGTCACTTTCAACACCACAAATCCACTGCTATAGCGCAGCAGCGCCGGTTTCAATACCCCATTGCTGTGTTCCTGCTGAACCCCCACTTTCCTCTTGGTCAAGCACAAGACGGCAGTGCGCCCAGTCTCCTCCCGGTCTGTGGTGGTTAGTAGATCTTCCCCAGTATCTCACCATGGATGCCCCAGAATTAAGAGCGTCAGCTTAACAATGCCTCATCGTTGTAATGCCATTTCCCACCTCGAGTCTTTCACTTGCCCCTAGCAGCCCACAATAAACCCGCCGGCTTGAGCATCACCACTCACAAGTGCCCGACTTCCAGATTAATTTTCACCGCATCGCTGACATTCCACACAGCTCAGGGCGCCACCAGCACACCACAAGTCCTGAAGACAGTGTGCCGCTCAGCCCGAGCCGGAGCCGGGCCGCCCACTCCACAGCTGACGCTTAGGGCAAGTGTTGGGAGTTTATTTCACTTTCCCTTCTCCAGCGAGGCAGGGGGGAGATCGTTGTTTGAGCCCCCGGCTGTGCGAGCTTCCAACACCTTCACATCCAAGGGTGGTCACGCAATCCCGCTGCCCCCGCCCCAGTAGTGCAATGAGTGCACGGCAATTATTCACCTTCCTGCAAGTACCGGGGCAAGGTCGAATTAGATCCCAAGTGCCATATACGCACCTCTTCACTCCGGTATGGCGTGCTTCGACACCTTGCACAATGGCTTCCGCCGAGGTTCTCCGCTCATCTTCCCCACAGTTAACTTTGCTGCCACCCTTGCTACAAGCGACTAGGAGACTGACCCACTCTCTGCTGGAGCCATACACCTCATGCCTGGGACATCCAAGCGTGCAGCTCTGTCTCACCTCACCAGCGGGCTGCCCCCGCTGCCCGCACTCCAATTTTGTTGTATGGTGTCCCGGTGGTGATGTTCATGCAAGGTCGCAGCTTCACCCAGCATCCTTGTGGGCAGGCCGCAGTCTTTCACAGATCGTCTTCCTGGTGCTCAGTTGCAAAAAGCCCACATATTGTGCCGCAGGCTTGCTGAGCAGATATTCACCTTAGGGTGGGACACCGTCCTGCACGATATGAACAGATTACAAACTGATTAATTTACTCGGCCGGCGTAGCCGCTCTAAAGTCAGCCATCTTGCTGCACAGCAAAGCCATGCCCCGAGGCCCCCATTTCTAACATTGGTGGTTAGCAGTGATGATCTGGACTTGTATTTGTGACTTAGATACAGTGGTTGGTGCACACTACTAGTATAGTACAGACCATTACACAACCACATACTGTTTTTTTTCTGTTTTCTGGCGTCCTCCTGGAAGTATTTTTGATCCTGAGGCTGTGGTTAGGTGTTAAAGAATGGAACTTGACTTCTGGCGCATGTTCATCTAAACAATGAAGGAGCGTTTGTGTGTTCTGCAAGGAAAGGGGGTTGCCTGTGCAGAGAAGATCCAGGGAGGATCTAGAGGCAACACTATTACATTATGAGTTACACCGCTGGGGGCCAACACTACCAGTGGTGTCTGAGGAGGAGTACTTCCCTGAAAGTGAGGGAGAAATAGAAAAAGATGGGTGGCTTCTAGCTTGTGAACAGAGGCTGAGAGATCTTGATGAGGTGCTCAAGAGGGCTGAGGCAAATAGGACCTTAACCCAAGAAGAAGAAATGTGTGTAGCTCATGAAGTGAGCTTGGCTGGGTTGGAGGTGGAGTCCAGCTCAGATGGTGGCAGCAAAATTGCGTTATCTAGTGTGGAGGGAGCAGTACACTCACCCAGAGATGTGGCACCTGAGTTGAAGGAGGGGGTTAACATACACCACCGGGTTCAAGGATATGAGGTAGCTCCAGTGGTGCACAGTGTCCCTGAGGTGGATTGGGGAACTGGCACAGGGGTTCATATTCCTAGTGGTGGGAGGGACACTCTACTGACTCTTAGATGAGCGGTGCAGGGATGGGTTTCCCCCATGGTAGAAGTCCTTGTGTGTGAGTGTGGAGACCGCCCAGAAGAGTGTGGGATGAGTGACAGAGACAGTCAGACACTGCCTTGCCTATCTCAGGAAAGTTGTGGTGGGTACATTTGTGAGGCACTGGGTGGTAAGGCAAAGGATAGCTTGGTTAACACCTGTCAGGGGCTGTATGATTAAATCCGTGGAGAGCATATTTTAAGTCCCTGTTTTCCAGGGCTATGCCAATGCCTGGTGGATGTGAGTTATCTGACCACAGGGAGCTCACACTGGATGCAGACCTTTTGGTGAATCCAGAGGGTCTGAAGAGGCATCTGGGGGTAATCCTGATGGAGGAGGCTCAGGTATTTCCCAACCAAGAGTGGAGGGAAGGTTCTTAGTAGCCCAGATAGGTCCTGGTGTAGTGGGAGGGGTGTAGGGACTCACATCCTGTCTCTGCAGAGAAGGAGTAAGAATGGGATGTGTCCCGTGGTATTGGAAACACAGTCTCGGGCCTGGAGGGTTCCCTAAGGGAACACCGGGTGGGGAGCCTAGGCTGTACCAGGAGGCCATCCCCTGAGGGGGATACCAAGGTGTCAGCAGAGTTGGGGTAGACTGCTGTAACTAACATTCCACCAGTTCTGGTCTGGCAGCACCTCTCCAGTAGGGAGAGGGCATGAGTCCAGAGAGAGGGGTGAGAGGGGGATGCAGTCCCCAGTGGAAGGACCAGTGGGTCAGGGGTTGCCAGCTCCCACGTCAGAGCACCCCAGGACTGACCCTGGTGAGGCCACTTCTGGCATGGGGGTCTTCATGCTCTGTCTGGTAGACAGGAGGCTGGAGACCTGCACCAGGGAGACTCTTACAAAACTCCAGATGAGTGTGTTTCCCTTGGGGGGGGGGTAGGTGTTCTCGCTCAGAAGTCCTGGGTTGGCAGGCACAGGTCCAGCATAAGGGTCCAGACCCTCTGGTGGAGAGCCAGGGTCAGGATGTCCCCCTGGACCTGGAGGAAGGAGCAACTGCTAACAGTGCCCCTACCGTGTTGTCTTCTGGGGGGCACCGCTCCAGGTGGGAGGGTGTAGGGCCCCAGTACGGGGGGGATTGGGCATCTTCACCCCTGACCTCTGCCTAGTCTAAGGGTACGGACCCTAAGCTCGGATACCAGTTGCAGGATTTGTACCCCTAAACTGGTGGGCGAATTGTGTACGACACCTGCCTCAGGTGTCCTGACAATTCTGAAATGGGGTACCCCTCCAGGTGTAGGGTTGAGAGCCCTGTGGAGGAGGACTGCATGTGGGAAAGCCCATCCCAGTCTCATGTCCAGCCAAAGGGGTCATGCCCGGGTCTGATGGGTCAGTGTCAGGATGTCATACTGGACCTGACAGGAGGGAGAGTGGACCACGGGTGCCAGGCACCTGTGGCTACTGTTCCCTGCTCTCTGACACCACAGAGGTTGGAGAACCATGAAAGGCCTGGAGCCTGGTTTTCATCACTGACAGCTGTCATTGGCCACTGAGGCTTGCTGTCCTGGTGGACGGAGTTGTCCCTGGGAGGGGGACAGGAGTCACAACCCGGGGAGGACTGGGCCACACTTCTTTGTTGGCCATGTGGGTAACTGTCTGTCTGTTGGAACACACCTGTGAGCAAGCTGAGGTTAAGTGCTGCACTGATGATGTCCACAGGTGAGGAGAAGGATTCCCCATGGGTTAGCTTAGTGAGCCCTGAGGTTAAGGACAGAGGGATACAAATGGGTTCAGGTTGGCGTAGAACTTGAGTATGCCCCTGCAGTTTGGGTCAGGGTCCATGTTCTATCACCCTAAGCAGGGTATTGATTAGTCTACCCTGGCTTTAGGCTGGGAATGGAATGTGTTGTATTTGGCCCTTTTTGAAGGGTTGTGGGAGGGCGGGCTTGATAAACAGGCGTGGAGGCTTAAGTATAGGTTTGAAAGATGGTTTATTAACAAAAGAGGGGACTGTAGATTGTTGAAATGATGTCCTAAGACGGTCTTCTTCTTCTTTTTCCGAGGATTCCCGTGAGCTAGAAGGTGTTGCTCCGCTTCCTGGTTCCCCTTGACCGTGGTGGTCACCCCGGAGGCTCATAGGAGGATAAAGAAAAGAAAAGGAGCTGTCAGAATGTTGTACTATTTAAGATGTGGGGTATAATCCCATCACCACACCTTGGTGCTCTATGGTAGTTAGTGTGCTGAGTCTAAAGTCTTGTAGTACCAGAAGCCAAGGAAAAATAGAATAAGATAAGGGAATGAAAAGAAAATGGTAAACTCCTTATCAGGAGTTGAATTAGGTGCCTAGGACGTGGAAAAAGGAAGAGTGCACACTTCATGCGACTTTTAACAAAAATGCTCGGGCTATTTCAGAGTATTTGTCACAAAAAGGGATTTATACTGTCAGGATGCAATTTGTCCGCAACTACCCTCCTGTTTACGTTCCTTCCCGTTATTCCCAACCGCTTCTTCTTCCTCCCCTCTCCCTGTTGACCCTGAACCCCAACACTCTCCAGGCTCCGCCGTAACTCTCCTGAGTCAGAGCCACTCCCCAGCCTCCTCCAGACACCACCAGTCCTCGCACCAGCGTTCTTCACCGTCCGCAGAATTCCCAGGCATCCAGGTGTTCAGCGTGTCGGGTCCCGCGTCTTCGCTCTGTGGGTCGGGTCCCGCGTCTTCTCCCTGTAGATCGGGTCCCGTGTCTTCTCCCTGTAGGTCGGGTCCCGCGTCTTCTTGCTGTAGGTCGGGTCCCGCGTCTTCTCCCTGTAGGTCGGGTCCCGCGTCTTCTCCCTCAACGGTCCTTCTCCAATGTCCTTTCTCTCTGTCTCCTGGCTGATTCTGCTCCCCTGTTATTGGTCCCGGGCTTCGTCTTCCGGTTGGCGAGGGCGGTACTTCCGGGGCATGTCTCTGACCGCGTCCCTGTGGAAATAGAGCAGAGGCGTCTGGGTGTTGTGGTGCTGCCGATTCGGTAAGGGTTTCTCTCCACAAGGCACCTTCCTCACAAGGGTCATCCCAGAACTTTTTGCCTTCCTCCTGTATTTTTTCTGACCTGTTGGTGGTTTTATGATTCTGGACACTTTACCATTGCTGATCAGTGCTAAAGTGCACATGCTCTGTTTGTAAATTGATGTTATGGATTAGTGGTTACAGGATTGGCATATTTGATTTACTTGTCAGACACTAGTACAGTGTACTATATGTGCCCAGGGCCTGTAAATCAAATACTGCTGGTGGGCTTGCAGCACTGATTGTGCCACCCACAGAAGCCGCTTGTAAAATTTGACTCAGGCATGCAATTGCAGAGCCTGTGTGCAGTCTGGGACGGCCATGTCGACTTGGCAAGTGCACACACTTGCCAGTCCCTAAACATTCCCTTTCTACAAATTAGTCACCTCTAAGGTAGGCCCAAGGTTCCCCTGTGGGCAGGGTGAATTGTGCGTGAAAGGTAGACCATGTCTTGATGTGTGTGGCATGTCTTGACAGTGACATTTTGCTTTTCACTATTGCAAGGCTATCTGTTCCCACAAGACAGAATGGGGAGGTTGTTTATAACATATTATAAACATTAATGACACTAGGAACAAGATGGAAAAGTAAAGTTTAGTATGCCTGAACTTAGAATGTTAAAGTCCATCTTTTAGTGGAGGTGATTTTTACATTCTGTGTTTGAAAAAAATACTTTTAGAACGTAGGTATTTTCTTGCCTAACCATCCAGTGTGCTCTGCTAGGTTTGTGTATTGCATGATTGCCTTTTGGGTGACAGAGGCTAGAGAGGGCCATCGGCTCGAGAAGTCTGATGAGTCAGGGCTGGGCTGAATAGGCCTGGTCTGCATTTGGAGTGGTGGGAGGAATAGCACCTTCACCTGAATAGGGCTGTGCCTGCCTTCCACAATGATGGCAGCACCCACCCAGTGGTGTGTCTGGAGCCAGGGCTCACACTAACATTGGAGGTTTTTTTGCACTTGCAAAGTTCCCCACATAACTTGGATTTGGTTGGGTACAGACACTCTCTGCCTTCAGAGAACAAAGTATTTTGGGGTATAAAAAGAGAGGCCCAGACCCCAGACTTTTCGATCACTTCCTGAAAATCAAGAGGAACCTTTGCCAAGGAGAGGAGTCAGATAAGCTGAAGAGGAATACTGCCCCTGTGCTGTTTGCTGTCTGGGGTTGGCCTGCAGTGGCTGCCTGCTGCCAAGGAAAGGAGGAAAATGACTTGCTGTTTGCTTTGTCACCTGCTTGAAGAAAAGAACTCCAAGGGCTTGAAACTGAGCTTGCCTCCTGTTCTGAAGTCTCAGGGACACAAATACTTCACCACCAGCTCCCCTGAATTTTCTTGCTGGGAATTCCAAGTTGCATAGCGGTGCCCCCAGCTGTTTAAGACCTCTAGAGACTGTTTGTCGCTGGGAGCTGGAAAATCAATGCGACATCGAAGAAGCGTGTCACATCTGCACCTATTTTCTGACATATCGCCAAAGAAACCGTCGCCGCGCCTGCTGCGGCTTGAGAAATCACTGCACGACGCATTGGGTGCAATGATCTCTGAAGTCCAAGGTCACAGCACCGATCCAGATGCCAGCCTGCTGTGTGGCTGCATGAAATTATGCATCGTACCGTATCGACGCATCGCATCGAGGTGCCAAGACTGTCGCATTGTTGGGGGCCGCAGTAAGAAACTGATGCATCAACTCCCCACGCAGTAAGACAACAACGCATTATCTCCTTTCCGGTAAGGAACCGATGCATCAACTCCCCTGAACAGCAGTAAGGAACTGACGCATCACCTCCCCCGGAGCAAGGAATCGACGCATCACCTTGCCTAAGTGTAAGGAACCGATGCATCTCCTTCCCTGCAGCGATGTTGTTTGTTTTGCATGACACATCTAAGGTACTTTTGACAAAAGTGTTGCATTTACAACTTGCAGTGAACTGAACTATTTCTACCATTTGAAAGCCTTATTTTTAATACTGTATTGTGGATTTTTCTCATTTGGTCTTGTTTTGATTTAGATAAAGTTTAGTTATTTTTCTAAACTGCTGTGGTGTACATTTATAGTGGTTTCACTGTATTACTGTATGTGTTCATAAATGCTTTACACACTGCCCCTGAGATAAGCCTGTCTGCTCGTGCCAAGCTACCAAGATGGTGAGCAGGGGTTCTTTTAGGAGTGTCTCCTCCTTACCCTGAATAGAAGCAAGGGTCCCTATTTGGACAAAAGTACCTACCTTTGCCAACTAGAGACACCCATTTCTAACACTGGTCTTCACTATTATTCACTGTTTACTACTTTTCACTGGAATAGTATGGCGCAAAATGAGCTGCAAAGGGACCTTTACTGGCAGCTGAAGTCAGCATAAATGTTTTTTAAATGTATGTTGTGTGTGTTTGGGGATAAAATAGTGCTTATGTGAGAGAGAGAAAGCGTGTTTATGCGAGAGTGTGTGCCTGTATGTCTGAGCATATGTATGAATGTGAGTGAAAGTGGGTTAGTCAGTGACAGGTAGTGACTGAGAATGGGTGAAATTGAGTGACAGTAAGTATGAGTGAGAATGTGTGTGTAAAAAGTAACTTCAAGTGTGTGAGTGTTGGTGAGAATGACTGAGAATTAAAGTGAGTGAGTGTTAGAGAGAGTAAGTGACAATGAGTAATAGTGAGGCACAGAGAATATTACTGTGAGGATGAGTCAGAGTGAATGAGAGAGAATAAGTGAGAAGGAGTAAGAGGGAGAATTTAACAGTGGGTGAAAATCGAGTAAGAGTCAATGTGACTGAAACCTAGCGAGTGTGAATGAATGAATGTGTCATATAGGGAATAAGCCATAGAAGCCCTACAATATCAATCAGACAAAATGGATATTCAACTTAGCCGTAGAAGCCCTACAATATCAATCGGACAAAATGGATCTTCAACTCAACCTCCTTAACACATTGGCAGTCTTCACTGCGGGGATTGACGACAAGCTAGGTAATTTGAACAGTCTGATACAAAGAGCACAAACAAATACCTACTTAAGCTGCAATTGCAATCAGGCAGTAGACAAATTAGCTACACTGCCTTCAATGCTAACCGACCTAATAGGGGACATAAAGTCACTGCACGGAGGCAAAGCCCCCAAAGAAATGGGCCCTACTAACTTAGCAGAAGGTAAAATCAGCAGCACACCATCTGATACAAGCTCAATTGGCCAGGAATCCCCTGCAAATGAGGAAACCACCCGGAAGAGATCGGAGTCCCCCAAAAAACTTAATGCAAAACAACAATGACAACAAAAAAGAAAAGGGCGCAAGCAAAATCTGTCGACATCTACAACAAAACTCTTTCCTATCTTCTCTGGCAATAATGGAAAATGCATGGAGACCACAAACACGGCTAATCCCTCAGAAGGGGAAATCCCAGCAGTTACCAGCCCAACCCAGCTGCAAAATACAATCAGCAGCCCGCTGCATCAGGAAGGTCAAGGGCCCCAAGTCCAACCGGCTGCTAACTCTTTTGCACTTTTAGACACACATACAACTACGGCGACAAGTACTAGCCAGCACACACAGTCCGCTGAGTCCTTCGCAAAGCAGGAGCTGGTTACTGAACACCATGTGGCAGCCCTGATATCGTCAAACAGGTAAGCCTCTTATCGAATGGCCACTCCCGCCGAGCGCACTAACCAGGCCCATCTAACCTCAGCAGCAATCAAAAAACCCATCCCACTGATCAATAAGAAGGGGGTAAGGGAAACATCCACAGGCCACACGTCAAGTCAATCGCAAGACGACCAAACTAGGGCCACACTTATGACAACTGTGACTATTCACTCTGCCCACAGCCAATCTGAGCACTCAAAGACAATCCGGCGACGAGAGACGCAAACAACATTTAAGCAACCAACGCCTACCAAAGCACCAACCCACAGTTCCAACACGCCAGGTGAAGGCAGAAATCCAGCAATGCACAAAGCTCCGCCCGTTATTGGGGCAGCAGCCTACGTCCATGCTGCAAATGCAAAACGGAAGGCAGACTGTAGTAAAACACAACTAACTGAGACTCTTGTCTTCCACCCGGAATACACATCGAAAGGGCAGCAGGACGTGCTGAATAGAGGCAACATTCTCAAACTGATGAAATGCGTCCCTACCTTGGGGGACATAAACTCCAATGATGTACTTTTGGTTGAATTTCTGCCCGCTCCGAACTCAAACAGTCAGGAGGTGACTAGGACGACTTGGTCCTCCAGTGACGTTGTTGACCTAATTATGTCAGAAGCAGCTCAATTCAAGAACTGGGGTATTGAGCTCGTTCCTCTACAAAGACCAGCCTACCCCTCGCCACTCCGCAGAAGAAACAGTTCTGAACCAGCGAGGCAACAGGCTAACGCCTGCAGTGTCCTAAGGGGTGCGTTGGGAAGATCACCAACAAAAAGGGAGAACAGCATCTGGCAGCAACCATTGGACAGGCTGTCAATGACAACTGGCTTGGAACCAGTGTTCACAACAGGGAGGCGCAACTCAGCCCCAAGGAACCAGCAGCCTCGCACACTTACCACTGCCAAATCCGAGCGAGACAGCCCGCTAAACAAGTACTTACGCACCACGGGAGAATGGGTAGAAGTAAGCACAAGGAAGGCACCTCATTCAAATCATGCACTAGTAAGAGGAACAATGTCCAGAACGATTTTCACATGCCCCGAAGAGGTCTGACGCCCTCACCGAACGGGAGAAGACATCAGAGGATGGGTGCCAGCTTTTGGCATCTGTTCCTGGAACATAAACGGTCTAACCTCCAAAATGGATGACCCGGATGTCATAAAGTATATCTCCCAATTTGATATTGTAATGCTGCAGGAAACCTGGCTCTCAAGCACAAAACACATCCCGGGTTTCACCTGCTTCTCAACAGCGGCGGCCAGAACCAACAAATTTGGTCATCAGTCAGGAGGTTTGGCGACATATGTTTCCACCACCTCAATATCCTCGGCGGTCCAACTGGTCCCACTAACATCTTCAACCCTATCCGTAAAGATTAAGCTACAGCTGGGCACCAAAGAGGAAGAAGTCTGCTTTGCAAACGCATATGTTCAACCCAAAAACAGAGCCAAAGACTCAAGGAACATCTTGAACCAACTGGCAGAGCACGTCACCCAACTGGAGAACCCACTCCTCTTCTTGTCGGGGGACTTCAACCAAAACTTACTTGGCTCGTCATTAGAAGACGAAGCTCTGGCTCTTAATAAAATCTACAGTATACCAGCACAAAGTACTCCTCCAAATTGGAGAAAGCGCCAAAATAACGCTTTTCTCCAAGACTTAGAGCATCAAAATCTTCGGGCACTAAACAGCAGATTTCTGACTGACTCCCCACCAGTAGCTTCTTTCTACTCTCATAGAGCCAGCTCCATCTTGGATTACACTTTCGCCAGCCTGGCATTATTTCCATACATCCGGGAATTCAGAATGGGGGACCAGGGGGAAAGTGACCACCACCCTCAGGAAAGCGAGCTGACAGCAAAAACGCCAATGGTAATCAGGCCAGACAACACACTGGGGGAGATTTATACAATCAACCAAAGGAAAATCAAATGCTCGCCAACCAACACAACCACCTTGGATGAAACTGCCCTCCAACTGTACAACATACACACATCAGATGCAGCTGGGCTCATTTCCCACTGGGAGCAATACACAGATTCACTGGTAAACGAACTGGCAAAAAAGACTGCTCCTAAAGGCAACCATAATACAGAGCATAGCAGTATCAGCCTAAAGAAAGGACAAAGAACACAACTACGCTCACAAAAAAGAGCTGCAAACCTATCCTTACGGAGGCTAAGAGCAGCGCCCCAAAACGAACAATTACGAGCCACACTGAAAAAACAAAGGACTGAGCTTAAACACACAAAATGGGTAATAAAAAAAGACGCAGAAAATGAAGGTTGGGCAAAACTTTTATACACTCCAAAAGCAACAACAGTGCCCGTTTTTGGCAAACAGTGAACAAGATCCTACCCCCAGACCACAAGGACCTCGGTTCACACATTGGGGAACATCAGTGGCTTAACTACCTCGGCAGTCGTTTCAACGATCCCTTGGGACAGACAGGGGCAAAAAGAAGTACCAACGCAGAGCAAGCACCCGCAACGACCATGTCAACGCCGACAATCCCGGGAGATCAATTTCAACCTAGTGTTACCCCGGCACCATCAGCGGCCCAGCAAATAGCCCTAATAAAAAAACAGATTTGTAAGGGCAGTAAAGAAGGCGCTCCAGGTCCTAATGGCATCCTGCCAGCCCTGCTCAAGTAGAAAGACACAGAATGGGCCACCATACTACAATCTTTATTCACAGAAGTCAGACTCCTAAATAGAATCCCAGATTCCTGGAGAGGGTCAACGATTGTCCCCATACACAAAAAGGGAGACAAAGCGATCCCAGACAACTACTGTATAATAGCCCTCCCTGATAACGAGGCCAAATACTTCGCTGGAATAATCTTAGAGGAGACTGTGACATGGGCGGACTCAAAGCAGATTATACCATGGAATCAGATGGGTTTTCGGAAAAAAAACGTAACAACAACCAACATCCTGGCTATCTCGCTGCTAATTGACGGAGCTAAAACAAAAAAACTGCCGCTGTACTTGTGCTATATCGATTTCAGCGCAGCCTTCGATAACATCGAGAGAGGCATGCTGTGGCGGAAACTTGCACAATGGGGCATACCTCAACCGCTTTTAAACATGCTGAAGTTACTTCATTATGACACTGGGTGCAGGTGAAGCTGAGAAGCGGGACCCATCTGTCTTCCAAAGTCTGCACGACAAAAGGGCTAAAACAAGGGTGCGTGCTGGCCCCGACTCTGTTTAACCTGTTTATGGCAGACTTATCAGGCCGACTCGACACATGCAACTCCCACTTTCCGAGGCTGGGAGGAAAAACCCTAAGTAATCTATTATACGCGGATGACGTGGTACTTCTCAGTCACACATATATTGGCCTCCAGAATTTGTTGATCGAAATGCACAGCTACGCAATGGAAAACAACTTAAAAATTAATCTAAGTAAAACGCGCACAATGTCGATCAATACCAGGAACAAACACCAGAAGTCCTGGACTCTGGGCGGCCAAAAAATAGAGTCTTCACGCGAATATAAATACTTGGGACTTATCTTTGACACCGACGGTTCATTTGTTAGGCAGATGGAGGAAACCAAAAGAAGAGGGGCCTTGATCGCCAACACACTGAAAAATCTAGCAAACCAACTATCGGGGCCAACCCTGACACCATACTGAAAAGTCATTCAGGCTAAATTGCTCCCCTCAATTTCCTATGGCAGCGAGGCACTACGAGGAAGAGACTCCAGGAACCTAGATAACATCCAGGTAAAAGCACATAGAACTCTGTTCTCACTCCCGTCTTACACCTCGCCTGCCCAAATACGGCTGGAGTTCGGCCTAAAAAAACAAGACCTTGCAAGACAAGGAGCCTACATTATCTGCTGCCACAAACTCCGCTCTGCCTCCAATGACACCTTAAACGCGATGCTGTGGCAAGATATACAAAGCAGGGATGTATCTCAGGCACGCTCCTACTTGAAGGCAGCATTGGGGGCTGTCAAGGCATCCGCACTTTGGGACATGCAACTGGGGCACAACCTTTTTAAAAAAGTGATTTGGAAGAACGTAAAAACTCTTTCCCTAACAAAGCCGCTTTTGCTAAAAGAAACCATGCGTGGATGACTTTAAACACGTATAAATTCCTGACACCACAACTTTATTTCATCCAGGGCTACCCAAAAATCACTAAACTGAAGTTTTTGAAATAGAGATTAGGGATCCTGCCCAGCAGAGAGCACCAACCACCATGGCTCAGGAGCAATGGCCATGAAGCCTGTCAGCTCTGCAACCTAGCAACAGCAGACATACTCCACCTGACCTGTCTCTGCGAAGAGCTCCGACAAGCCCGCCGACAGCTACTAAGGGACCAGCTCAAGCAGATAGGGACCAGCACGCAAAGGCAGGCTGTGCTTGCATGCTTGAACCCTGCGAACACAAAACTGAATTGTAGATACGTCAAGTTTCTGACTACTATAGAGCAAAGACTACCAAATCTACAACTTGCAGCTACCACTAGTTCTGGAACCTAACAGACGAACTTTGGGCTACAAATGCCTAGCCCGCCCCGGCTCAGGGAACACTGCTAGATAACTACCCTCTGTCTCTCAGCGTATGGTCTTCGGTAAGGACGATTACACAGACTACTCTTTTACCACATTTTAAGAAATGGTTTTAAATGTAACGATTGTACTGGTTTTAATTAACTATACATAATAAAATGTACTTACTATATAGGGAATAAGTGTGAGTGAGTGAAAATGAGGAAGTGTGAGTAAAAGTGCAGGTGAGTATGAGTGAGAAGGAATGTGTAAGTGTAAGTGAGTTAGAATTAATGAAGGAGCGACAGAGTGCGAGTAAGAATGAATGAGAATGACTCAGGGCCTAATTACGACTTTGGTGGTTTTGGACTGTGGCTGCCAAGCCACTGCCACACCCAGAGGCCACCAAAGCCGTACTGAGACTGCCTGTCAGATTACAACTTTTTAAGTCTCTGGCATGTGGTTCTTTGATGGTCCTACGGTTATGCCTATGAAAAAGGCACTGCCATGGGAGTGTCAAAGTCATTTCCTGTGCTGCATGGACTGGCACACTACATGAAGTGCAGGAACTGGGGTGTATGAAAACAGTGCACAACATTTGTGGCACAACATTTGCACCCCTCCATGCACCCCATAAACCTGAGGCAACAGAGGGCCCTATAAGGCCCCCTTCGTTTAATCTCCACCACAGTTTGCATGACGGCTCACAGCAATAAAAAGCATAACAGAGAGTAACCTCCATATATGCTTAACAGTGCTGCAACTTGTAATAGGGTGGTCGGACCGGCAGTGCCAATGTAATTTGATACTTTCACGTCTGCTATTGGTCCTGACACACTCGAGGTAATACTTGTCTTGCAGAGAAAAACCCATGGCAAAGTATTGGTGCTGTGACTAAACACTGGTACTGAAATACTGAATGTATTTTTTGGCATAATGAACATCCATGGTAACGTACTGGTACTTGCCCAACAAGAGACAAATCTACATTAATCAGGCACTTGGGGGAAAATTCTGGTATTGGCATGCTTCAGTGACACTAGGCACCATTGAACTCATACCAAAATGCTGGTGCAATGGTCCATTTTGACATTTCGGTCACCCGTAGTATTTAAACAGCATTAATATCAAAATTCATTTCAAAATTCTGCCACTTCTGCATTGTATGTAGCTTTTGACACGAGGGAGCAGCCATGGCATATAAGCAACACCCATGATAAAAGGCTAGCTCTAGCACAATAGAGGTCATTTCTGGTATATTGGGCACTTATGGCACAGCTTGTACAAAATTAGGTCAACTTCTGGTGGCATTTCATTCTCTTCCCACAGCATGAAAGAACTTGAATGTTTAATAAATGTCCTTGCCAAGCATACAACTCTTTAGCAAACTTATATGAAAATGGTGCTTTAAAGTGCAATAATCTACTTTTCTAGGGCATTGGGTCAGAGTCCTCTGCACTTCCTTAGAGGAGGCCTGTTGAACTAATTTCACTTGCTACAGTTCACGGCTACTAATATTCCTCACTCACACATTTTCCTTTGTTGTGTAGTTAGATTAATCATCCAGTTAATATGGAATTTCAGCTATGTTTATTACTGTGATAAAATCAGGGTTAAGATCATGTGACATTAATTTCTTTGAAGATCCAGGGTCAAAGATCATACAGAGACACTTCCTGTGATGTCATAATGGTCAAAGAATATGTGTGATGTCATTTCCTCTACCTCTGGCATTTTAGTGAGTGGATGTCTATGGCTATGGGAATGGAGACGTACAGGGTTGAACAGTTCAGGGAGTGAGAGATGGAGGTGGGCAGAGGTACAGGCAGAGGGAAATTGTGGAAGAGGGAAGTACGATCTGTGAGAGAGAGATGAGCAGGGAGAGATACTTGCAAGAAGAGGATAACGTTGTGTTAGAAGTGGGGGACAGAGAAAGGTGCAGGCAGCAAGAGGTAAAGCAAAATGAGAAATCAGGGAAAGGTACAAGGATGAGAAGGGCAGACCAGGGACAGCAACAGATGGAAGTAAATGCAGATCGTCCGATGTTGATGCAATCTCAAATTAGTAAAATGCTTTACCTGTTTTATAGTGTCCAATGCTTGTATTATAGTGCTAACCCCTACAGGTTATCTCCAATATGTTACTCCATTGATTAGCCAATCTTTCACAATCATCTGTTCTGTTGCTGCTCAGCCATTTATAAACCTGGCTAATAATAGATTTCCTTACTTCATCATATATAAAATCCAAAACCTCAGACCCAGTTATATTAGTCAACTTCAGGTGCTTTAGAAGATAATCTCGGATCTGATGATATTTTAGCAGCATATAATTTGGTAATTTATATATGAGTTGCAGTCTTTCAAAAGCAATAATACCATTATAATCATAGAGATCACCCAAATATCCCACTCCCAATCTGCCTCAATTTTTCCCCACCCCATCGTGAAATATATTAGGTAAGGCAGGGTTAGAATACAGTGGGAATTTATCATGATATGAAGATATATTGCCTTTATGCAAAATCGCCCGCCAGATATATATGCTGTCCTGAGCGGTCTTGAATTTAACCTTTTTAAAATAAATAGGGTCCATTATTCTATACAAAAACATCTTGCTTTCTT
Organism: Lissotriton helveticus; assembly: GCF_964261635.1. Classification (NCBI taxonomy): domain Eukaryota; kingdom Metazoa; phylum Chordata; class Amphibia; order Caudata; family Salamandridae; genus Lissotriton; species Lissotriton helveticus. The sequence continues at coordinate 980,513,058 of NC_136067.1, read as the reverse complement.
CCCCCAGCATAAATGCATGACAAAATAGAACACTCGCAGCATTAATCAAACTACGGAGGCGACTAAAGAAAGATGACCCGGAATATATCTTAAAATCCGGTAACTCAAAGCCTCCTTGACCAAATGGTAATTTTAATCTTTCTATCGCTCGCCTAGATTTCTTCTATCCCCATATAAAGCTAACAATTGCCCCTTCTAATCATTTGGGGACCCGTAGTGGAATAGAGTGAAAAAGGTATAAAAACTTGGGCAGGGTTTTCATTTAAATTATATTAATACGACCTATAATCCCTATCGGTAGCTTGTGCCAATTTTTAAAGGATTTGATTGTATCATTCAGCAGCTCCTCATAATTCGGAGAAATAATTTTCTCTATTTGTGCTGATATCAGCACCCCTAGATAAGTGACAACTGGACATACCCCCTGTATAACATCTAGCGGTTTGTGATTAATGAATATTTGGGTCTTATTAATATTTAGTTTGTACCCTAATATCTGACCGAACCCGACAGCCACCGCTGTTATTTCCCCTAATGCTCGCTCTGGGTCTGTGGAGAATACTGCCAAATCGTCCGCATAAGCGGTGACCTTTAAAGAAGTTGTTCCATTACTAAAAGCACTTATTCAAGGATTGTTTTGTAAAGCACAGCTGAATGGCTCTATATGTAGAGCAAATAATAGGGGTGAGAGAGGGCACCACTGGCGCGTGCCACAGAACACTGGGAAAACAGATGATAATGAACCTAAATTCGCTAATTTAGCACTGGGCTTATCATATAGGGCTTGTACCCATTTCTTAAAGCGACTTCCGATCCCAAAGGCATCGATTACAGCCCAGAGAAACTCCCACCCCACTCGGTCAAACGCTTTCTCAGCATCTAATAGAATCATACCGAGTGGGGTAGATGTAATATTTGCCACATCGAACGCTCTAACTGCCTTATTTACATGAGTAGTTGTATCTCTATTTTGGATAAACCCATGTTGTTATGGAGAAACCAGACGAAACATTCCGACAAGTAATGATACATGTAGAAAGATGTGCATGCTAGATACTGGCTAGACAAGGTATAATCAGAGAGAGTTACAGGCAGAGGTATAGGCTGGTAGAGTTACAAGGAGAGATGAAGTCAGGGATGTGTGCAGGCTTCAAGACATGTGGGCAGATACATCTACACTCAGATTGAAGTGGGAACTCAAAAAGGTCTGACCAGGGAAAGGCATGAGGAAAGAGAGGTGTAGGCTGGCAATTAAATTACAAAGAGAAATACAGGCTGAAATGGGTATAGCCAGGGAGAGATGCAGACAGAGACAGGTGCAAAATGTGCACAGGGTAATAAGTTTGAAAACTAAGAAAAGTGTTGTAATTGTTGTAAGATGTGTGCTGTCAGACACTGTTGTGGGTAAGGAGAGGTACAAAGAGAACATCTTGAGACTGGTGTCGACTGTGGGTTGTGTGGATAGGGAAAACTATCTGCAGTGAAAGGTACAGGTAGAGAGCAGTACAGGCATAACAAGGTGCAGTCAGAGGGAGGTACAGGCAGCGATGATTTAAAGTATAACGGCCTAATTCAAAAATAATTGCTGATAATAACAAAAACACTTTCCTCTTATTTAACAATGACATGTATCATATCAACCTCCACTTAATTATGGCCAAATATGTTCTTGTCAACGAAGACTGTATTTACTCGGCCCTTATGGACCTCAGTAGAGCATTCGACAATGTAGTTAGGACAACAGTGTGGAATATGTTACTACCTAAGAGCGCCAACCCACAAATTGGACACCTTCTTTCTCAGTTGCACCACGACAAAGAGGGTTGTAATAGGGAATGCACCTCCCCAATAAAGATCAGAAAAGGGGTTAGGCATGGCTGTGTATAGGTCCATTTTCTATTCAGGTTTTATTGTATTGACCTAGAGGAGAAACTCATCACCACCTCAGCCAATCTTCCAAAGGCTAAGGACCATCCACTACCATTGATAATGTACAAGCATAAATGTGTACCTATGCCCAGCAGAGGACGGGCCTTCCAAAATTGCTATACACTTTTGTATCTTTTTTGCCTGATTTGGGCCTTTATACAAATATATCCAAGACTTTTACCATGGTTTCTGGCTCGTCCCAAAGTAGGATCATTCTTTTTCACATTGAAGACATGACCCCCAGACATGTCTCCACTTTTACCTACTTGAGGGTTCTGTTCAATAAAATGTCCATTTGGAAGCAAGGGTGGTTAGAACAATGCAATGTGAGGTAGCCACCGCCTCTCTGTTTAAATTTGCCTTCAAGCTAGAGTCCATGCCTGTGGATGCTGTGGTTACAATTTACAAATCTAGATCCTTCCCAATTGGTTCATTTGGTGTGAGAATGTGGGGATACATTGACCATCTACAGCTTCTGATCTGCTTAAGTAGATTTGATTGCAGACTGCTCTCCCTTCCCCCTAGTGTTCATGCTATTATTACACGCAAAGACACAGGGGACCAACTGAGGAAGTTGCCCACCATGTTATGGCTATCTTTCTGCTCCAAGCCTGAGGCATTTTTAATACTCTGTAATTTTGGGCTGCATTAACTTGTGAGGGGCCCACAAATTCAGATGGCTTGCACACATTAGACAGGATTTGCGAGCAATTAGTAGGATGGACCTATATGATTTTCCGCACACCAGTTCCCCTGAAGACAAACCAGTAGTTAAAGCAGAATTACTTGGGGCCCGATGTAGGTAAATCCCATTTACCGATTTTGAAATACCGAATCCTACCGAATCGGTATTCAAAAATCGGTAAATGGGATGTAGGTCCCAACATCTGGATTCGTTACCGAATCCTTAACAATTCTTTAATTACCGATTCGGTAAATACCGAATCGGTAATGCCCATTCATTCCTATGGGCTTTGAAGCCCATAGGAATGATTAGGCATTACCGATTCGGTATTTACCGAATCGGTAATTAAAGAATTCACAAGGGTGCAGGGGGTGTCACTTTGACACCCTCTAGCACCCCCAAAACGGGCATGTGTGCAATGTGGCACACAGACATGCCCTAAGGGCACGTCTCTCTGTCATATGGCACATGTGTACATGCACAGATGTGCATGTACACAGGAATCGGTTTTTTACCATGGATTTGTATTCCATGGTAAAATACCGATTCTGTAGGCCATGTGCTGATGGAACATTGGCTACCTACATTGCATTTTTGGTAGTTCTACCGAATCGTCATCATTACCGAATCGGTATATATTACCGATTGGGTAACTTTACTGATTCGGAAATGATAACGATTCGGTAAAATTACCGAAAATGTGCCCCTACATCTCGATAGCCCTTTACCGATCGGAAACGGCCGAAAATCGGTATTTTCGGCCGATTCCGATCGGTAAAGGGCTACCTACATCGGGCCCTAAATCTTTTAGTAGAGAAATGATGGGAGGTTGGCATGAGGAAGAAATCTGTTGAATGATATATTCCTACCCCCTCCATTGAGCCATATCTACTGAGGGCAACCCACAGGCAAAGATTTTACTGAAATAGATTTCGGCTTGGACTGGCCCATTATTTGGTGTCTTATCTCCCAAATGCCCATACAAGAAAGTACTTGTTTCTGTGCTCGGGTGATTCCCTAGTTTTTCAAATGCAATTTCTTTTTTTGCGCGCTTTATATTGCCCAAAGTAAACATATTTTAAAGCCATTTCTAATAATATTGCAGATTCGGAAATGCAAGGAGGCTATGGAGTACTTGAGCACTTATAATCTGATGCTGCTTGCCACATTATCATTGATTTCCTGACTTTTGTAATTAATCAAAGGTAAAATGGCAGGATAATACTTGTTATTTAGCCTGTGTTTATATCTAATTATTCAATCAAAAACTCTTTATTTCGGTAAAATACCATAAAAGAAACACAGATTTAAAATAGGGTTCATGCTTTTCAGTGTAAAATCAGACAATGCATATAATTAGTTTGACAGCACAATTTAAAAAATGACGGGGCACATTAGCAAGAACCCCCGTTAAAATTATCGCTGTTTTAGCGGCAGGAAACTGCCGCTAAAACGGCGATAATGGGCTTGCTAATATGCGTTGTAGAATTCCAATAGAAGCCCAGGTTAGATGTCCTGCACTCACCACAGGTTGTCCCTGGGAACGAGATAAAATTCAGTTTTTAGATCTATGAATGCAATATATAGGCTCCCTTTACCTCAGCAGGACCACCTTCCAGTACAAAATAAAGAGCCGAAAAGCCTGGTCGTTTGTGCCAGTTTTCTGTCGGAACCCCACTTGAAGGGGTGGGAAAAATATGATTCTATTCCATCCAACCTGTGATTTTAGCTAGAGGAGAGCGAAAGAGGATTTTCTCGATGCAATCCATCAAGTTAATTGGTCGATAGTTGGAAGGGATAAACCTATGCCCTTTTTGAACATGGCAATTACCTCAGCCCCTTTCCAAGACTCTGGGATCATTCCTCCTCCAGCGATGTCATTTGCGAGGGTCAGTATGTAGGCTGCCCAATTTTCTGTGTTGGAACAGAAGATATTCCTCTATGGTGAATGATAGATCATGTGTTGATTGAAGTAAGTCAGGGAATTATGGATGCATGTTGTGTCTGATAAGGGTTGAGTACAGGGCTCCAAAATGGTCTTGCCATGCATGGGCTGAGATGTTATTAGCCAAGGGTGGAGACCTTTCATGGTTACCCTTGCCCACAAGTACCCAGAACAATCTGACATCTGGACTTGATATGGACTCCCCAAGTTCTGCCCATCTCCTTTCATCCCATTCCGTCTTCTCCTTTAATTGGGCCTGTTTGTATTGCCTCCTCAATTCCTGAATTGACAGCATATCCCTGTGCCTTAGGGCTAGAGACAGCCGTCTTTTTCGGGATCTGCATTCTTTTGAGAACCAGGAGGTAGTTTTAGTTGGTTTTGCCTGATTGGACCTGGACTTATGTTGATAAACAATAAAGTTTCTTGCCAAATGGTTAAAAAATGTAGAATGTTGATCACTACAACTTACTTGTGAAGGCGGGTCACTGGATTGGGATTGCAACACCCCCAGGTGGCTCTCAAGATCACATTTTAGAGTGCTAAGCTTGGATTTGTCTGCCAAAATTGTAGGCCATTTGAGCCAGAGATTATTATTTGAGGGAGTCACCTCCCTTGTAGTGAAAAGATCATGAGCTGCCCTTGACTTTTTGCCCCACGGATATTCGATTTTAAGGCTCAGAGGATTGTGGCTGCTTTCGCAGGTCTGGATAATGGACATATCTACTACAAGCGGCCAAAGACTAAGGTCCACTAGTATAGAGTCTATCCGGCTAGACCAGTTAGGTCCAACAAAAGTCATTGCCCTGTTTTTGTTGGAGGTGGTCCTTCTGTTAGCAGCCCCTAGTCTATGCGCTAAGGTAATAGAATTTTACTGCAGGGCTGCTTGGGACTACTTCTTTATTGGTGGCAGCTCCAATGAAGGAACTGACCACATGTTGCCCTCCTTGTTGGCCTCTATAATGTCTTCCCTATCAAGGGTCTCAAAAGTTACATTAAATCTCCGGACACGATTAAGAGGTGGGCAGCCGGCTTTGCATCCAATTCCTTGTCCAGGGCCTGCAGGGTAGGAGACCTACCAGCTCTAGAGCTCCTTGCATTGACATTAAGAATGTCAATGCACTTTCCCAGTGGGCTTTTGAGTTTCACCCAAAGAATATTGCTGTTATTAGTGGAAAGCTCCTCTATTGCACAATTTAGTGCAATTTTGACCAGGATGAGGAGCCCTCCCCAGGGGCGGCCGTGTTTAGAGGGAAATGCCGGTTTGTGAAACATTACGACCCCTGGGATAAAAGTGGGAGTCGAGCTCCAGGTTTCCTGCAAGATACAGATCTCATGCTGATTAATAAACTCAAGCGAATGAGGGGGAACTAATTTTCCCCTTATGCCTGCCACATTCCACAAGTCTATTTGAGTTTCCTTGTGTCTAGATGGTGCGGGGAAGTAGAGGACGATAGTGCTGGAGCAGAATCGGCCAAGTCAACGGTCAACTGAATGTATAAATTGATATTAACTTCCTGGACGTCATATCTTGTTTGCAAAGCAAATTCAACGTGTAAGGGAGAGTTGGAAGTAGATGACTCTACCTCATATTCAGGGGAATGGTCTTCTGGGCCCATGTGCAATAATGTGTATGTTGTATCAGAATCAATGTTAAAGAGACATACGCATTCCTGTGGGAGTTCTGAGGATAGTCAGTCATTCTGTGATAGGGATGATGATGGTAGATCCCTTTGTGGCGTTGTTACAATCTTGTGAGTGGCTGCGGATGAAGGGATGTTTAACTGCATTTGAATGTTAGTGGTGCGTGGGGGCACGATCTATCTTCTAGAGCAACAAGATTGTACACTAAATTTTCACTTGTCAGGGTGAGTTCTACTGCGTCAACTGAGCTATTATTTAGGACACATCTTTGTGCCCTCAAGATGTGGTCCCTTATCACCGATCAACAGCAAACTTACATGCCTAATTAAGTGGATGGCTTTGTCCTTTAGGACCTCACCATGTTCATATTTGTTGTTTGAAACAAGATTTGGTACATTGATCATATAAATAATAGACTGAGTAGCATTGTCGGGGATTGTGCGAGGCCTAGAAAGTGGAGGCACCACACGGTGGCCTGTGGTCTGATGGGGTCATTCTTTTGCCGTGGCCGTCATGGGACCAGTCTGGCCCGTAGGGTTTTCCCTGATGCTTTCTTGATGTTTGTCATAGGTGGAAAAGTTGTTACCAAGGTCCCCTTTGCAGACACCTTGGTTTTCAGCCAGTGGTGCAGTATTAGTGCTTGTAATTTGTGTGCTATGGATATTAGAATGATTGGTTTTCACGATAGTGCATGTGCTCGGGGGACAATTAGGTAGTAGCGTCTCGGGGTTGCTGCGATCATTTATAACCTGATACAATTTTGAAATGAGGGTTGTTAAAGTACCTATTGTTTCCTTAAGGGCTAGAATTTCCCTCTGGAGTTCTATATTAGTTAATGTTGGTTGAGTACCCACCACCCTGCAACTCCCATGATGAGAATTCATGTCCATCCCGCTAGATACTATACCCATGAGTCCAACGCACTCCTTAAGTGTGGGTGTATCCAGCGTATCTCTATGTTTCGCAAGAGGTGCAAATCTGTTGGCCAACAGTAAGTCTACTGAGGTCCTGTCTTGGGTTTCGCTATAATTGCCCTGGGGCTACTGGTGAGCGCTACGATATCTTCGGGGACATTCAACTGCCTTTTCTTGATAGCTGCCTTTTTAAATAGGCTAGGTATACTGCCTGGGCCACTAGTAACAGCTGCAGTGGTGGAAGAGAAGGCATTTTGGGGAACTTTGAATGAGAGGTGTGGTATATAAATAAATAATACCGGATCTATTTTTGACTGGACATAGTAATAACAGATAGCTCAATAAATAAGAGTCAAGATTCGAGGTAGTAGGAGTTTGCAGGTTTAATACAGCATAAGTACAGGAACAGGACAACCTGCACAGGAATAGGATGGCAGCGCTGCCGGGGGCAGGATCGGAATCGGCGTAACATTTAATAACAGTGCACAAGCATACATACTAAAACAATTGCATTACAGTACATACAATAGGCGGAGCAGTGGGTGTGGTCAATAGCAGTCGCGAAAGATAAGGCATAAAGTGAGTGTAACAAGAGGCGTGTACATAGACATGTGATGTAAACGTAACAGAATATGTCATAAAATGGGGCGGAAACATGGAGGGGGCTACCTAAGGAGCCGGGACCTCTAACCTAGTGGTGCGCGCAAGCTGGCAATGACGTGTTACTAGGAGAAGCTGGGGGCTATGACTTCTGCGCTAGGAGCAGAGACTGAAGTCTGGAGAGTCAGGGCGACATGTACCTAAACACTATCTAGTATCTGATGTTTAGAGAACATGTTGATAGAATCCAGAAGTTATCGGGGTAAAGGCTAACAGACTCTAAGACTGGTGCATGCATTATTCTACATGTAGTGCGTGTTGAAGAATATGAAATGACCATTAATACAGTATTTCTCTTACATGGAGACGTAAAGGCTAGACGATGACTGAAACTATTGATGCGATTCAGTAGCTTAGGAATGCAGAGAAGGAGGGCTGGACTGATAACTAGAATCATAACATATTCTTGGCAGACTCGTGGACAGAGCCAGGCCAAGCCGGGCACTGTGAGGCAGGAAGTAAGTGAAGGGTCAGGAATACAGGTGGGGGCTGTATCGCTCCTCAGCGAGGGCTCAGGAGACAGGAGCTGAATCTGGTGTCCGGGCCCTTTTGAGGCCTAGAAACGGGGACTTTTCAATGAAATAACGTGCACACTGAGAAACGTGGCAACGTAACTTTACATAGGCCTGATACTCGTAGCTTTCACGAGAACTGGAAACTGGCATACTAGAGATGGACACAACTGTAATTGCGTCTTTAATCAAACATGGGGAATACATATGCATATTAATCATGCACACATAACATAGGATGGGGAACACGTAGGGACACAGAACATGGCAAAATTTACTTTTCCACATTCCCTCCTTGTCACTACGTTTCCATCAGGAAACATCAATATTCATGATACCATCTATTATTTCATACAGTATCATTTGCTCGTCTCGAATTTTCTTGGAACTGGATTTAGAACGGGACTTGGGACTAGGAATACAAGAGGTAGCACAAATGCCGCAAATCGCAGGGCCACATTGTATACAGAGGCAGCAACCGAATATGATAGCTACTGCAATACCTAGAAAGGACAACACTTTCCATCCCCAGGCGGAAATTATATTCCAGAACCAACCGGACCATGTCCAGGTGCCTGGATTCTGGTGTAACAGATGGGCAATTTTATGGAGTCTGGTTATAGCTGAATAAACAGACGGCGCGTTATTAGGAATGAAAATGCAGCAACTAGATCCGATGACTCTACATGCCCCGCCCCTATCGGCCAGTATGACGTCAAGGACGAGACGATTCTGGAGCACGACAATTCTCATAAAGGATTGCTCTTCGGTTAAGTTACCTAGAGCAGAGGTAGTCTCAATCACTACTGCTTCAAGTGTTCTGGTTAATCTACGTATCAGTTTACTATTCACGACAGTACCTAAGTAGGGAAAGACACCTTTATTGATATCTATGTATTGTTCTAGAGCAGTTTCAGTATAATCGACAATCGGGAGGTCTCTCTTGTGTCTAGTATGTACTAGGTGGGAATTCCTATGATAGTCAGGTGGGGCTAGAAAAACTGGTGGCAGTAGGAATGCAATGTAACAGGTTCCCTCCCAATCGAGGGGCAGACGAACATATGCGGTCTGACCACAAACAAAATAAGAATGACGTGAAGCTTTGAAGATAGATTTCCCACTGTCACTATGCTTGACGATAGTAGTACAATCACTATGTCCTACATGTATGGAACCATTCTTTCGGACACATAATTCACCTTTGACTGGTAATACTGACATAGAGGGTAAGTCTGGAGTAGAATCAGACTGAACATTCAGGACCATAAAATTCGAAGAATAATTACCCAAATTATAAACTTCATTTTCTAGATCTAACCCTGTTCTGTGGGGAAGACCTTGCTTGTCTGGAAAACATGTACTGTTCAGAAAGGACATATCATTTAAGGATGACGTTAACGTGGACCATGCTCCACATGAACCGTTATGTGAAAATGGATAAGGAAACAGTGGCAGAACTCCCTTCGGTGTCTGGAAAGGGGGGAGTCGACCACACACCCAACAATTAGTGGCATTGCTGGTCTGGTGTGAATAATGTAACATGCGGATAAAGGAATTATTTCGCATAGCAAGACGATAAGATAGTTCACGAGGAGGCAGATCTCTAAACGTATGCTCTACTGTAGTATTAGAAGACTTATTTACATGAGAAACTGGAAAACACAAATAAAATGCATAACTTGTGCAGGTAAACATAAGGCTGAGATATAGCAGAAAACATAAAATAATAATGCAACTTTTAGAGTTCTCACTAACTCTCTCTCTATGGGGGTCTATTTTATACATGTCAGAAACCGGTCTAACCGTTTCACCTAGGGGAGGACTTAGACAATCAAACTGGCTGACTTATTTTACTAGACCTTAATTTCTTCTTATACTCCTGATGCGGAGTCTTCTCTAACAGGGAGGGATTTGTATCAATGTCTTTTGCGGGACAGTCCTTGAGAATAGTACTTTGGCAGTCTTTAAAATCCTCGGAAATGTTCTTGGAAACAGTCTTTAGTCCATAAAATTTCTTTACGTGAGACAAATGTACCCAGCCCTTCCTGCCTTCCAGCTTGACGGCAGTACGGGTGGCCAGGAGGACTTGCTTGGGCTCCTTCCAGCGGGGATCCAGCGGACTTGAACGATCAAAGTTCCTTACGAGAACCAGACTTCCAGGAACGATTTCATGCGGTGCCACCTCAGTATTGTCTGGAAATGCGGCGACAACCTGTGAACGACAAGAGTGTAGGGCAGACATCAAGGAAGCTAGGTAATCTGTCAGCATATTACTTGAAACATCTGTAATACTTCGGGGTCTAGGTGTACCCCACATATTAGGGGGCGGCCGAATACGACCTCATACGGGGACAGACCTGATCTGGAATGTGCGACCATGCGCATATAAAACAGAGCGACTGGCAGAGCAACTAGCCAATCTACACCTTTTTCTTGACAGACTTTAGCAATACGTATTTTCAGGGTCTGATTATGTCTCTCTACTAGACCGGCTGCTTCAGGATGGCGTACACAATGGAACTTCCACTGGTACCCTAACAAAAGGGAAACGTGTTTCATCAATTCAGATGAGAATGACTGGCCGTTATCAGAATATACGACCCTAGGGAGTCCATAACGGGGGAAGAATTCACGAACCAACTGCTTGGCAGTGGTCGCGGCTGTGTAATCTGGGACTGGATATGCTTCTGTCCATCTAGACAAAGCGCATACAACTACAAGGACATACTTGAAACCTCGACATCGCTCCATCTGAATATAATCCATCTGGAGGACCTCAAAAGGGTGGTCAGGGGGTTGGAATCCACCTTGTTCCACCGGGACACTTTTACCTGGATTAAACTGGCAACATATCATACAGGTACGGACTTTCTGCTTGGCTGCAGCTCGTAAATGCTTGTTAAACCAAATGTTCTGGATACTGTCTAACATAGCTTTTTCTCCTAAGTGTGCTGGACTATGTGCGGTATTGATAATGACTTGAACCATAGAGTCGGGGAGAAACCATGTGGCTTTTCCCTTCGTTACCCATCCCTGATCCGTCTGGACCCCTCCTTGTTCGGACCATTTCTTGATTTCATCAGGAGTAGCATGTAACTGGATATCTATGACATCTTGAGTAGGGTCCTTAACTGTCATACAAGTAGTCGGATCTGGAGTATGTGCTGTGTTGGATTAACTGACATGTCTGGAGTCTGTGCTGTAAGCTTGGCTGTGCGATCTGCTAGATCATTACCTTGAGAAATAGTGTCAGTAACTTTCGTATGTGCTTTGCATTTCATGATAGCAATAGATGTCGGTAAATGTATGGCATCTAACAGAGCTTGAATAAGGAGACCATGCTGAATCTTGGTTCCATGAGAAGTCATGAAACCTCTCTCCTGCCAGAGCACTCCAAAGTCGTGTACAACTCCAAATGCGTAGCGTGAATCTGTGTAAACATTGACTTTCAGGTTCTTGGCGTGTATGCAGGCTTGTGTCAGAGCAACTAGCTCTGCTGCTTGAGCAGACAGGGTGTCAATACGGTGTGTTTCTATAACTTCAGTGTCAGTAGTCACTGCATACGCGGCTACTAGTTCTCCTGTACTTGTTCTCATACATGAACCATCCACATAAAGTGTCAGGTCGGGATCTGGTAATGGAATATCTGTCAGATCTTGTCTTGGCTTAGTCATAATATTAACTACTTCCACACAGTCGTGTGTGGCAGGATTCGAATTAACTGACGGTAACAGTGTAGCAGGATTTAGAACGTTGCAGCGTCTGATTTCTATGTGTGGCTGGAACAGTGTCAGTTCATAACCTGTTAAACGTGCAATTGTCAAGTGCTGAGTCTGTGTTCGGTTTAAAAGAACTTCCACGGAGTGTGGAACTTGTACTGTCAGGGAGTGTCCTAATACTATGGAATCACTTTGTCTGATAGCTAGTGCTGTGGCTGCAACTGACTTGAGGCACGCAGGCAGAGCCTGGGCTACTGGATCTAATGTGCTAGAGAAATAAGCACAGGGCTTGTATTGTCCTGCTTGATCTTGTGTGAGAACAGATAATGCTATACCATCACGTTCTGTAACAAAAAGTGTAAAAGGCTTACTGTAGTTCGGTGTAGCTAGAACAGGAGCTTGACATAAGGCTTTCTTTAATTCATTAAAACTAAGTGTATGTTCAGATGTCCAAGGGAGAACAGTCGATACGGCTGCCTCCTGTGTCGTTAACTGTATCAGTGGTTTGGCTAGAAATGCATACTGAGGAATCCATTGTCTGCAATAAGAAGTAAGGCCGATAAAAGCACGTACCTCCTTCTGGGTCTTGGGCTGAGGAAGACTCGCTATTAGCTGTATACGGTCTGGTGTCAACTGCCTACCCCACTTGGACAGTAAGTGGCCTAAGTAGATCACTTGCTGGACACAGAATTGAAGCTTCGAAGGGGACACCTTGTGCCCCATCTCGGCTAGGAAATACAGAACTGTCAGTGACGCTCGCTCGCAGTCACGTTCAGAACGGGCTGTGATTAGTAGATCATCGACATACTGGAGTAGGGCAGTGTCAGTTGGCATGTGAATATTGTCTAGTTGTCTCTTAAGTGCTTGACTGTAAATACTAGGACTTTCTGTGAAACCTTGAGGAGCTCGTGTGAACTTATAGCTCCTTCCATTTAAACAAAATCCGAAAAGAAACTGGCTGTCTGGATGAATGGGGACACTGAAAAATGCGTTCTTGAGGTCTATGACTGTAAAAAATGAGGCTTCGGAATCAATGGCTGTCAATAGGGAAGAAATATCTGGAACAACTGGATACTGGGGAATAATACATTTATTGAGTTCTCGAAGGTCAATCACTAATCGATATACTGGGGGTGCATTTGGATCTGTACGTTTCATGACTGGAATGATCGGAGAATTACATACATTGGAGTCAGTTTCTACAACTACTCCTTGAGCCATGAGCTCGTCAATAATTTTGGATAAGGCTGCTACAGCCTCAGGTGGCAATCTGTACTGTCTGATTCGTGGTAACACTACACCTGGCTTGAGAGTCACACGATGGGGTGTGATTTGCATGAAGCCAACATCAGTTGGACCTTGCGCCCATAGATGCTGCGGAACATTAGACAATCTCGGATCAAAATCACGTAATACATAGTGACCCTTGAAGTCACGTAAAAACAAGCGTATTCCCTCGGGGGAACAACATATGACTGCACCTAATTCTTTCAGTGTCTTAATGCCTAACAAATTTTCTGGACATGACTTCGTAAGTAATAGATCAGTAGTACGGGACAATGGACCTACTTCTAAAGTAACTGGCTTTGAAATCTCGTTTACAATAGGCTTTCCTGAAAATCCAAGGGAAACATTTCTAGAGCCTGAGAGCGGAGCCCCTGGAACTTCGGCGTGACTTATAGTGGTCCTACTTGCCCCTGTATCAATCAGAAACTTTCTGTCTTTCCCTAGTACTTGACTATGAACATAGGGACCTTCTTGATCTACAGGAATCTCGATGAGAGGCAAGTCTACCTCCCTCTCTAGGCTGTTTCATGAATACTGTTGATACTCTGGATACTCTGTCTGAGCATACTGGTACATTTGCTGTGTAACATGCTGTGTTGCAGCAATAGGCTGCGGTGCTGGAACTGTCTGTTGTGCATTCTGTGGCTGAGAAGTCTGTGAAACTTGTTCTTGTCTAGGCGGACGTGGTCTTTCTTTAGTTTTACCAGTAGCTATATTATGTTTCAGAACTGCACACTCGTTTATATAGTGACCTGGCTGTTTACAATAATTGCATGTCCCTTTAACGGGAGCTGCAGGATGACTGGCTTGATTCGGACCCTTCTTCTGACTGTCTTGTGGAATAGATTGTGCAACTAGTACTTTCATTTTCGTGTCTTTCATACGTTTTCTCTCGTGTTCTTGCTCTTCTCTGATTCTATTCTGGTGATACTGGAGCATCTGTAACATCTGGGACGGGGTACTAGCTTGCCATGTACTTTCGACTTTCAAAACTCGATTCTTAACTTGTGGACTTGAATTCTCGACTAGTTTAGTAACAAAAAGATGAGGGTATGACTCGCTACTCGTCTTCAATCCACTGTTTATAATGAAACATTTTTCAAATCTCGAATAAAAATCACTAGTATCTTCATCTTGTTTCTGTTTACAGGCTGAGATTGCATCCCAGTCTTCCTTTTTAGTGGCTAACAATCTGGGCAAAACTTGTATTAACAGTTCTGGTAATTCTTTACATTTCTCTCCAAGACCGGTACCTGGTACTCGTATCTTATCTTCAGCTTCTAGAACTGCCCAATCGATCTTTTTCTCTCCCACCTCCCATTCTTTTTCCTTGAGTTTCTCATATATGCCCGCAGGCAACAGGACTTTTAACATTTTAATAATATCTGGATACGTATATTCTCCCATACGGAGCATGTCCTTTAATTCTCGGTGGAACCCTGCTGGATCTTTGTCATGACAGGGAATTAATTTCTTCATCTCTAAGAGTTCCATCTTTGTAACTGGGGTGTAAACAAATACTCGTTGCATTTCACCATCTGCTGTCCTGACTGGGTGTACTTCTCGTAACGGATTCTGTCTATCTATGTAAAACGGTTTACTTTCTGGAGGTGAGACATGAACAAAATGCGGGTTCAAAAACATACCATATTTATGACGCTGTTCTAGAATAACGCTAACTAAATCGGTACCTAAACCTTTCCATCTATACTGGAGTAACTCGTTCAGGACATCATGTAACGGACCTGGATCAGAATGTTGACCCTCATACAATGTGATGAGGTGCTGAATCATATACATACCCACCAGTCGTTGCTCGGCTGGGGGCAATTTCAGAAACATTTGTGCCACTATTTCGTCTGGAAAAGTGGTAGAATCAGTAGCCCATCGGACTGCTGATCGGGCTAGTTCTTGTTCATACATAGTACTTAATTCACTATAACCGATTCGGGATTTCAAAATGTGATCGGTAGCTTGAAATACTTGTTCTAGAGAACCTTGTTCTGGTGCTGGATGATGAAAGATTTTCTTGTGTTCTAGGCGTAAATGGCGGTCTGGAAATCTAGATTTTCCTACATACGCTATTCTGGCGGGATTCTCGTCTACCTCTTCAGTAGAAGAGTCATTTTCTTTCTCGTTTACTAGTGCTTCTTTGCGTTTCTCGTGTAACCTTATTATTTCTTTACGAATTTTCTTGTACATACTCTCTATACTACTGATGGTTCTGTGCTTACCCTCGGCTATATTATCACTCCACCTTGTTAGTGTTCTCATTTCGGCCGGATCTTTGGTCGGATAATCTTGTTCCCTTATTAAACAATTAATCAGAAACTTTAATAACATGAGCTGGATCTCAGCTTTCCTTTGAGACATGGCTTCGCCAATACTTTCTGGATCATCCCCTGTACGGATGAAACGATATATTCTGTCTAGATCTTCTTTCATATTCGGTAGGGTGTCCAAATACCCGGTCACCCGTCTTATACGTATGGAATATATAACCGTACTATCATCACCTGCGACTGGATCATAGCGGCATTCAGTAAGAGCTCGTCGGATATCTGCAACGGACTTATATTTGGGCGTACGCTGTAACGCACGTTCATGTAACTCGACTAACGTTACACGTTGGTGTGGTGGCGGGGTACCAGGAGGACCTCCTCCTGCGGCCCCTAAACTAGAATCGTCGACTGATACTCTTCGTGCTGGCAGAGTGGCTGATGTGGCGGGAAGTTGTACTATGGGCTGGACCGGGGGTACCGTAGCAGGTACTGCAAAAGGTGCCCCGGTGACTGGAGGAGCAGGATTTACATTATTTCCGGGAGCTGGTGGAACAGGATTTGCATATTCCGGGACTGTGTCGTCCAAATAGGACGAAATAAAAATATCAGCTGCGGTCGGTTTGTGACGTAACTTGATCGGAACTAAGGGTGGCGGGAAATTACTGGATGCCTCCGGGGTTGCTTTTGGCAAGCCCTCGGCAAGAAGAGGATACATACCCTTAATGAGGGCATTCCTCTGTCTGTCTGACTGTTCGGTTTTAACTCGTTCACCTATCTCGATTAGTTCCCTTTCTTGGGCTCTTTCTAAGGATTCTCTACTTAATTCTGACTTTCTGATTTCTTTTTCGGTTCTTTTATGAGATTCTTTGCGCCATAACTCGATGGCATCTTTCTGTGACTGTCTGGCTTTCTTTTTCCATAATGCTTCCTCTACTCGCATGATGCACTCGGCATCCCACGTACCTGATACGGGCCATCTATACTTTTCTTCTAACTCTTTGGTGTACTCTACCCATAAATCTAGATATAATATGGCACTTATGCCATGCTTCTGATACATAAAATGACCTGGACTGTCCCTAGGCGGGACAGGAACTGCTTCTTCTAACAGACCTTTTCTAGTTCTTAACTGACGTAGTCTGGAAAACAACGGCATGACTGGACTGTAATCTAGACACAATACAATACACAATGAACACGATAATTACACCACTTTCATACCACGACATTAAAATACATGAAGAACATTTTAAAGTAACAGTCTTGGCAAAATACTACCTGGAATACTGAAAACAGAATCCATGAATTGTCTCGAGAACAGAACTGACTAGAACAGAGACTAGATGCACTGCTGAAACAGTACGAAACTTACCGGTCTCATAAAGAGACACGTCAGGACCCGCATCCACCGGAGTGGACGCTTCGTGTTGGGTCTGTGTACCACCAAACCCACGGACCAGAGTCAATTAGATTGACCCTGTCTAGATACTACCCCAGCAACAGTACTCACCGGGCAGCAAGAACGGAAGGCCTCGGACTGGACTGGACTGCTTCGACGCCGGACGGACGAACTTCGGACTTCAGTTATGGGTGGGCCTCCGGATACCTCGGACCTTGGACTCTCGGCTTGGGCTCTGGTCGGGACTCGCCGCGTTCCTCCACCGCCTCGTCTGGATGCTGGACCGCAACCTCCGTCTCCTCCGTGGGCCTGAGGGATACTTGAAGCAGAAATATCTGCCGGTGCGCAGAAGAGTTCCGTCACGGCTGCAGAGGGTCAGGGGGCATACGTGGCTTCACCGGCGCGTGGGGAAAGGGCAAGTTCCTGTTCGGGCGCCATTATGTGGTATATAAATAAATAATACCGGATCTATTTTTGACTGGACATAGTAATAACAGATAGCTCAATAAATAAGAGTGAAGATTCGAGGTAGTAGGAGTTTGCAGGTTTAATACAGCATAAGGACAGGAACAGGACAACCTGCACAGGAATAGGATGGCAGCGCTGCCGGGGGCAGGATCGGAATCGGCGTAACATTTAATAACAGTGCACAAGCATACATACTAAAACAATTGCATTACAGTACATACAATAGGCGGAGCAGTGGGTGTGGTCAATAGCAGTCGCGAAAGATAAGGCATAAAGTGGGTGTAACAAGAGGCGTGTACATAGACATGTGATGTAAACGTAACAGAATATGTCATAAAATGGGGCGGAAACATGGAGGGGGCTACCTAAGGAGCCGGGACCTCTAACCTAGTGGTGCGCGCAAGCTGGCAATGACGTGTTACTAGGAGAAGCTGGGGGCTATGACTTCTGCGCTAGGAGCAGAGACTGAAGTCTGGAGAGTCAGGGCGACATGTACCTAAACACTATCTAGTATCTGATGTTTAGAGAACATGTTGATAGAATCCAGAAGTTATCGGGGTAAAGGCTAACAGACTCTAAGACTGGTGCATGCATTATTCTACATGTAGTGCGTGTTGAAGAATATGAAATGACCATTAATACAGTATTTCTCTTACATGGAGACGTAAAGGCTAGACGATGACTGAAACTATTGATGCGATTCAGTAGCTTAGGAATGCAGAGAAGGAGGGCTGGACTGATAACTAGAATCATAACATATTCTTGGCAGACTCGTGGACAGAGCCAGGCCAAGCCGGGCACTGTGAGGCAGGAAGTAAGTGAAGGGTCAGGAATACAGGTGGGGGCTGTATCGCTCCTCAGCGAGGGCTCAGGAGACAGGAGCTGAATCTGGTGTCCGGGCCCTTTTGAGGCCTAGAAACGGGGACTTTTCAATGAAATAACGTGCACACTGAGAAACGTGGCAACGTAACTTTACATAGGCCTGATACTCGTAGCTTTCACGAGAACTGGAAACTGGCATACTAGAGATGGACACAACTGTAATTGCGTCTTTAATCAAACATGGGGAATACATATGCATATTAATCATGCACACATAACATAGGATGGGGAACACGTAGGGACACAGAACATGGCAAAATTTACTTTTCCACAGAGGCCAAGAGTAACAGTAGATGGTGGAGATGTTGTGAGCAGGCCCTCACAATCAGATAGTAAAAAGTCAATTTGATCTATCACACTCCCCCCACATTCCACATCCCTCTCAACCTCCGAGCGGGGATTCTGAGTAAGTTTCTTTGAATTTTTCTTCAGGACACCTCCCAATCCTCCCTCAGTTACTTTCCGTTTCCCCATGATTAGGCAAGAATGTAGTTATGTGAAACAAAAGAAGAGACTGGTTGCAGGTGAGGTAAGGGATTATAGCTTTCTGGAAATGAGAAATCGTGACAGTATCTCTAGATTGGGCTGTCCATAGTCCGTATATCTTCAGTTGAAGATATCAGAGGGGAGGCCCAGCCCAGCCTTCTTTGGGCTTTGACGGGCCCCCCCTAGGCCCAGGCTAGAACAGTGTCAGCACCTCTTGGTGCTGGGTGTTGTGGGGCTTGCAGTCTCCCCCTTGCTGGTTGCAGGTGCAGGCACAGGCGTTGGCGGCTCCCCTTTAATTATCCGTAATATTCACCTTTTAACCGCTATATGACACAAGCAACTAGGGAATGAACACATTTGCACTGATAGTCGCTGTATTCATTGAGCCATTATTATTTTTTTTTCTCTCTTCTTGTATAATTTTCTTTTTACTGTGTAAGTTTGAAAGATTTTATCTTGTCTGTATTTTATTCTCCATCTGCTTTTATGGTTTACTATAAACCGAATAATGACTTTTGCTGATAATGATGATTTATCACATATGTACAACATGAAGGTGACAAGGTAATCAAATCATGGCAACTTTTGCATACAAGCAGTAATTGAAAATTGTGCACTTTAAGTGTAATGTTTGACAAAATGCCAGTATTTTTAAGCATTTGTCACAAAGCTTGTTTGCTTTCATGTCCTGTTTTAAAAAATAACTAAATATCTGACTTTAAAATTGCTTTTAGTGACAAAATCACAACGTGACATTATCAGTGAAGCTTATACCAAAATACAGTACCCGTTGTATTTTTCAGAAAGCTATGCATGCTTGACTTGTTTTAAAAATATGCTGTTTGTATGGCTAACATTTGTTGCTTTACTGCTTAAGCCCTTGAAGCTCCCACATTGGTGAAATTAACAAACAGTGCAATGGAAACAGCACCTAAGATTAAATAGGTAATAGCATCTTGGGTTTGATGGAGCGAGATAGAAAACAAAATTTTGTTTAAACTCGCAAAGTCACATTTCCATAACATGAATAAAATTATTAATGATTTGTGATATGTCGTGCTAATACAACCTAGATTAAACTTTACACGTGGGGGGACTAACATGTGTGCTCATAAACGTGCATAATTGTTGCATCTTTTTGTTCGTGCAAATTAATAAAATAATTTATTGTTTTCGTTTTTGTCATTACTAACTGCTGCATATTTAAAAATAAGCATGTGCTTGTTTTGCTTTTCCTTGTCTGTGTGATGTCATTTCTACTATTCTAGGTGCATATGGGTCTCATAGAAAAACGGAGACTGGTAAATATAAACGCTGCTTTATTTGTTTGCAATGGCTAGGTAACATTTTGATTAATTGGGTGGGCTAATTAATTAGTAAACCATGGGGTGGATACAGAATATACTTTATTTCTTACATTAATACTTTTCTTGTGTTTGTTTTATACTAGAAATCATAAGTTGCCTGCTTTTGAGGCCTAGCTATTTGAGCCGCAAAATGAGAGTTGAACTATAATTCTGCAGAAAGTCACGAGACGCCCATTCTGAATTAAAACGTTTATTGAAGCTGCATTCACAAAGCAAAAACTGATGAGCTGACATCATTCTGTCGGACATGGCCAAGGTCGAAAGTGAACTTTTTGTCAGTCCTTAACTTGGCATCCGCGGAAGTTGCACTGTAAGACTATGGAAGCTGCGAGGATGACTTAAAACAAAGTTGCAATCGCAGGAAGCCTCTGGCTTCACGTGGAAGAGACAATGGTCTTTGTAAGACATGAATTTGTGGAACTTTTTAAGAATCGGGTGACATGTCACTTGTCACTCTCAGCCAATGGGACGTCGAGTATTTCTGAAAATTTTCCTTTGCTAGTTTAGTTAGCGTAGAAAGGTATAAAAAGTCATGCCCTTAGGGTTGGGCTGGCTGCTGCTTTCTGACTTTCCGATGAGGGTGATGTGCTGCTGGACTTTGCGTGGAGCACGTAAGAATCCTCAAAGATCTTTACTTTAATTTCTGTCTATTTAGCTCAGTTAGGGAAATAGGTTTTAGAAATGCTAAACTTTATATAATTTCTTTAAATTGATTCAATTGCTTAATTTGTATTTTTCTTATTTCTTACTATCATGCTTGCTTTATTGCAAATAAATTTCATTTATAAAACTTACAACATATATACCATAATTTAGAAAATAAAATCTTACTTTTGACAAACAAGCTGGTCTTGATTATTTAGAAGTATAGGTTACCATTAGCTAGATCACGTCGCCTATGGTGGTCGTTTAAATGGTTGGGTTTTATTCTAATGACAATATTCTTTCTGCAAATGTATAAAATGTTTATAGTTTGTAAATAATGTGTATATAGATTTATTCTGACCACCTGATTCAGTAGGCCCAAAATATATCAGGTTCATAAATGGGTCCATATTTAGTATAGAATTTTGTTTATAGGTTATGAAGTTGGGTAGCGTAGTTTATGATATATTTTCTATAGCCCGCTGGATCAATTATCTGGTAGCAGAAATTGATGGTTGCTAAGGAGTAACCAAGGTAACATGTTGGTTGCTAAGGATTGCGTCATGGTATGAAAATAGGATCAATGTTTTAACACTTGTTAAGTTCGTTTTTCGTGCCTATCTGTAAGCTATACCGGTATAGATTGTGTGGCGAGAAATTAGTCACGCAAGCCATCTGTTCGTTTGTAGTGATATCGCCGAGTATCACAAGAGGTATCGCCGTGTACCATAGTGTTGTCGCCGAGCAACACAGTTTTAGGGCTAGGTCTGAATCTTGTATAGTGAGGATTTTCTAAGAAATCAAAACAGCATGAGAATAGGGACAAAGCGCCTTCCATAAAACTCACTGTGATGAGAGTATTAGTTATATCCGAGCTTGAATGAAGGGTAAAATTTAACGTCGGTGCATGATTATCTATAAACAGGTTAGAGTCCTGTACGGGTACATGTTTCATATCTATAAACAGGTGAGAGCCCTGTACGGATAACGTCGTTATTTTGCTAACGGTGCATGATTTCTATAAACAGGTGAGAGTCCTGTACGGATTTCGTGTGTGTTTGAATTTAGGGAATTTTCCGTGTAAAAGTGCGAGTTTGAGTTGTATTTTATGTTCAAGTGGAACTCTTAGAACTTTCACTTCGCGGTGGGTTCAGAGCAAAGCGAGTTCATAATTATACGTGTTAGAAGGGTGGGGTAAGGTTACTCTACTGACAATTGAATATTATCCTTAGTGTGAATAGCGCCGTCTATTCCGAAGTGTGGATACTTGAATGTATGTAAACTATCCTAATTAGTGAAACGAACAGATGTTGTCTTTATAAGTCATTGTTAAGAATTAATTTACACTGAAAAGTGTTCTTAAAATGGCGCTGTGAAAAGATTTTGTGAAGGAGGGGTAAGCGCCAGGAGTGAGAAGCGAGAAACCGCAGCTGCTGTGTACGTCACAGAGCCGCGCTGGGATTGGGTGACCTACGTCACAAGCTGTATTCTGATTGGCTCCTGAGTCTCTGACGGCCTGTGAGCTGATTGGTCCTTAGGAAAATCTCCAAAATTATTGGTCGAGCTGGAAAGTGACGCAGCTCAACTGCCATTGGATTGTTGGTGTGTTTCGCGCACGGATTGGTTGTTTTGCGGAACATCCCGGAAATATTTCACGAACGAATTTGGAATTAAATTTAACTTTTAAAAATGAGTTATCATTTTAAACATGTTGAGAAAAAGACAACATTATTTCAGAAATTTAAGAATTTATTTTCACCTGACAAGAAAATCGAAACGCGAGGTGGTAAACTACTTCATAAGTATAAAACACCTGCAGCGTACATGGAAGGTGAATACGGATATCATACTGTCTTATGGTTCGACAGTTGGAAACGTTATACTAAAAACGATGGTGTTTTGGCTTGGCCTGATGATGGTTCATTTAATGTAAGAGTTTTAAGAAACTTACGAGAGAAAATGAATGCTCTTGTTCCAAAACCGAGACCAACTCAATTTGAAGCTTTAGTTGAGTGGGAAGATGAGATGTATCAGTTACAAAGAGAAGCTAGTGGAATTAAAAGACCTTCTAAAAATCCATCATGGAAAAGAGAAACTCATGAAGATAGATTACGAATGTGGAGACAGGGAAACATGAGTGAAGGATTGTATTTAATTCATGAAATGGTAATGGGTTCTCCTACAGGGAAATCTATGGAAAGTGAATCTGAGGATGCAATTATGGAAGAAATATATACAACTGCTAGAAATAAACAGCCTAATCAGCCTTTGAGACCTCCTAGATCATGGTCTACTCCGGTGGTTTCTACTGAAACTTCACCGAGTGCACCTCCAATTAATGAAGCTCCTAAACTTTATCCAAATAATTGTGAAATCACTGAAACTCCTAGAAGACCAGAATTCGAGAATGCTCGAAATGAGGGTAGACATTTTTCAATGACTCCAAGAGCAAGGGAACCTCCAAAAGATTATGCAAGAGAAACAAGAAATGTTGAGGATGTCGATTATAATGAATACTTAAGGTCTAAAGAAGAATTAATCAAAAGAATGACAAAAAGCATGGAAGCTGTCACAGTTCCAGTAACAATAGGTCCTGTTCAGCCTGTATTTGATCAAAGAAATACAAACAAAACTGGATTAACTATTCCTTTAAATACAGAAATTCAAAAACCTGCTGAAAAATTTTATTCAGACTTGACTGAATTAAACACTTCTAGATCGAGAATGCCTGATTTAACCTTTAATGAGGATTTATCTCCAAAAACACCAATGGGTGCTATGTCAGATGTAGGAAGTCCTGAAGTCAGGGTAACTACACCAAAGCTTGATGTGGCCAAATTAAAGGCGAATATAGAAGAATTAATAATTGGAACAATTGGCCCAGATAGTTTAAATTACTATCGGGATGATGAACTATTATTCATTTGCAAAAGTATTCAATGGAAAACGAAAAATAAATATGATCAATTAGAGGATCTAGCTGCAGAACTTGAAATTGATGTGAGTAAACAAAAGAATTTTGCAAAACATTACAGATTAGATTTCTCAGAAAGCGACATTGAGAGTTTGAACTCAATGGGAAGAATAGTTCACATTAAAGATTTGATTGTCTATATCAAAAAGCTAGGAGAACTGAACAAATGGAGAGTGAAATGGACTAAAAGGAAGGAAGATGAAAGATTAGAAAGAATGTCAAAACAATTTCCGATGAGAGAAGTTGCAGGTGGAGGATATGTTCATGTCCCATGGTCGAGACAGGACATTCTGTTATTCACAAATGACTTTCCTAAATTAAGAGAGAAACCTGTTGAGTGGTACAGGCAAGTCGATAGATTTATCAAAGTGTCAAAAGTTCTGTGGATTGATTTGGATGGATTTTTTGACATTGTTGTTCCATCTGATCTTTGGACAGAATGTAAAATATCTATTAGTTGGCCAAAAACAGAACCTGAGCGAATTAAAGAAACAGGTGCCCCAAATCCACTCGTAATGGATTTTTACGAGAAAGTAATTGTTTGGATGAAAAACAAAATTCCACCCAAAGAAGTTGATTGGGTTAAAATAGAGAGAACAGAGCAGGAAACAAAAGAATCAGTTCATTCTTTTTATGAAAGACTACTGTTAATCTTTAAACAATACAGTGGTTATGAAAAATTAGATGAGAAAGACATGAGTCATTTTATCTATAGATTTGTTTATGGTCTAAAACCTGAAATTGGAGAAATGATCAGAACTAGTATTGTCGGATGGCAAGCACTATCTATTGATGATATTCTGAGAAAGGCAAAATATTGTAGCGATGAATTAGAAGTAAAACAGAAGAAGCTGAAGGAGAAAGCCATGTGGGCACAGGTAAAAGTGGCTGAGCAACAGATTGCCAGCATGGGAAATAAGAACACTAATTTTGTTCAAACTGGAAATACGAACCAGATACAAGGAAAGTTTAAAGGTAATAATTTCCAAAAGAAATTTAGCCCAAAAATAGAAGAGCTGAAACAAAGATTACCTTGTTTTAATTGTGGCGAAATTGGACATTGGAGGGACGAGTGTCCTCATCCTCCTAGAAACTTAAAGAATCCCTTATTGAATCCACAGATGCAGAATGGTGTTAACGTGCAGCAACAGCTACAGATGCAACAGGGGTTAAATGAATTTAATATTCAGCGACAATTACAACAACAGCAACAACAACAGGTGAATAATCGTCAAGACCAGTTGCCACAACCACCTTTTCCGAATTGTGGGGGAGTTCAAAAATATAATCCAAACGTGGGATTTCAGGGATGTGAACAGGTAATAAAACCACAAAAACAGCAAAAGCAGCAAAGGGTTCAAATGCAAAATGCTTCACAACAGTTTTTATTGACAGAAAGCCAAGACAGTGATTCTGATGATTATTGCTGACGGTGCCCGAGAGAGGAGGAAGAGTGTGTTGTTGGAGCCACTCTTGAGGTTGACCAGTCCGGTCCTTTTGTAAACGGGAAAGTTAATGATGTAGACATCACTTTTCTAGTGGACACTGGTGCTACCCGTTCTACTGTTAGATCAGTGGAAATTGAAAACCTACCTCTCTCTGGGGATACCATCCAAGTTGTCGGAGTAAGTAATCAGCAAATTAAAACAGATTTAACTGATCCAGTACCAGTTGAAATTGGAAATTACAGAGACAAACACAGATTTGTGGTTTGTAATAGTAGTCCAGTAAATCTATTAGGTAGAGACATACTATGTAAAATGAATTGCAGAATATATTGTTCTCCTGAAGGAGTTGAATTACAAACAATGGAGGAAGATGGTTTGTACAGAATGACAATGATGATGATGGAAGCAGAAGAAACAAAATTGTTTCCTGCATTTGAAGAAAAAGATTTACCTGAAGAGCTAAAAGAGACAGTGAAATCTGAAATATGGGATTTTACTGGGAATGAGATGGGTCTGATGAAAAACGTAGATCCTGTTAAAATTGCATTGAAACAGGGAATAGAATTTCCAAACACTCCACAGTATAAAATGAAAACAGAGACAATTGAAGGTATTACACCTGTAATTGAAAAATTAATCAAGCAAGGTGTATTGGAAGAAATGAAGAGTAGCTCTTGTAATTCACCAATTATGGGAGTTAAAAAGGCTAACGGAACATTTAGGATCGTACAAGATTTGAGAAAGGTTAATCAAATTGTTATTCCATGTTGTCCTGTGGTTCCAAATCCAGCAGTAATTCTATTTCAGATTCCATATGATGCTGAATGGTACACAGTCATTGACCTTTGCAATGCATTCTTTACTGTTCCTCTACACCCAGACAGTTATGAAATCTTTGCTTTCAGATTCCAAGGTAAGACCCTTGGATGGACAAGAATCCCTCAGGGCTATACAGAAAGTCCTTCAATCTTTAACGAACTGTTAAAAAGATCATTAGAAGATTTAGACTTACCAGGTAGGTCTACGTTGGTGCAGTATATTGATGATTTATTAATAGCTGCAAAGACAAGAGAAAATTGTGTAACAGACACAATAATTCTGTTAAATCGCCTTGCAGAAGAAGGACATAAAGTGTCCCCAGCAAAACTACAGTTTTGCAAACAGGAAGTAAAATATCTTGGTCACAGAATTGCAAAGGGAAAAAGACAAGTAACAATAGAGAGAATAAAAATGATTCAAGCAATGTTACCGCCAAGAACACAAAGACAGGTCAGAATGTTCCTGGGAATGGTAGGTTACTGTCGACAATGGATAAGTGGATTTTCAGTAATTGCGAAACCACTACAAAGACTGACCAAATCAGATGTAAAAGATCCAATTATTCTCAATGATGTTGAGATGGAATCTTTTGAAAACTTGAAAAAGAGCTTATGCCAAGCTCCTGCTTTGGGTATGCCAAATTATGAGAAAGATTTTGAACTGTATTGCAGTGAGAGAGAAGGATGTGCATTATCTGTGTTAATTCAGAGACATGGAAACCTAAAGAAACCTATTGCATATTTCTCTGCAGTTCTTGATCCAATTGCGAAAGCATTACCAGGTTGTTTAAAAGCAGTTGCAGCTACAAGTATCAGTCTTGAACAAAGTGAAGGAATCATTATGGGATTTCCTGTCAAAGTTTTTGTGCCTCATTCAGTTGAAATATTACTGACAAGAGGTAAGACTCAACATTTAACAAGTAGCAGATTGACAAAGTATGAGAAAATCATACTAGGAGCAGATAATGTTTCGATTTCAAGATGTTTGAATCTGAATCCTTCTACATTACTGCCTGATTCTGAAATTGTTAATGACATTGAGACAGAACATGAATGTTTAGATGTCATGGAATTCTGCACAAAACCAAGAAAAGACATCAAAGACAGACCTTTGCCTGAATCGGATTTTGTCTACTTTGTAGATGGCTCATGCTTAAGATCCGAAGGTGGTGTCTTGAAAGCTTCATACTCAGTTTGTACAGTCGAAAACATTAAAGAAGCATCATGTCTTGAAGGAGTTCGTTCAGCTCAAGTAGCTGAATTGATTGCTTTAATTCGTGCATGTGAAGTATCAAAGGATATAAGAGTTACCATCATTACTGATAGTCAGTATGGGTACGGAGTTGTGCATGATTATGGACAACTCTGGTCACAGAGAGGATACATGACATCAACAGGATCACCAATTAAAAATGCAGTTTTCATTAGAAGATTAATTGAAGCAATACAATTGCCAAAAGAAATTGCCATAGTCAAGTGTGCAGCACACACTAGAGGGACTGATTATATTTCCAAAGGAAATGCCTTCGCAGATGAAACAGCAAAGTACTGCGCAAGGAAAAATTATTCTTACAATCGGAATAGAAGTACAGAAACTGATTCAAATTCATTAATGCTAACAACTATTGTAGAAACATGGAATGAGATTAGAGATTTACAAAACGAAGCAGATGATGAAGAAAAAGACCAGTGGTTAAGATCAGATTGTAGACAACGTGATGAAGATGGAGTGTGGGTTTACAAAGATGGCAGAGTAGTTTTACCAAATTGCATGATTTCTGACATGGCCAGATTATATCATGGTCCTGCACATTTAGGAAGAGATTCTATGGTCAGACTGTTTAAAGAGACATGGTTCAATACCAAATTTAGAACCATTGCAGAATCTTTTTGTCAAAGGTGTTTGTCATGCCAACAAATGAATCCAAATAGAAAATCAGTGGTGGGGACAGGAATAATTGGTCGAGAGGGTGGTCCTTTTACCAGGT
Source organism: Lissotriton helveticus (assembly GCF_964261635.1). Lineage (NCBI taxonomy): Eukaryota > Metazoa > Chordata > Amphibia > Caudata > Salamandridae > Lissotriton > Lissotriton helveticus. The sequence goes on along the minus strand of NC_136067.1, from coordinate 980,485,009 downwards.
TACAAATAGATTTCATTGAAATGCCCTTACACAACTGTTTGAAATATGTACTTGTAATTGTATGCTTATTCTCAAGGTGGGTAGAGGCTTTTCCTACACGACATTGTGATTCAATTACAGTAGCAAAACTAATGCTCAGAGAAATCATCCCAAGGTACGGTTTTCCAGTTACTATTGAGAGTGATGGAGGAAGCCATTTTGATAACAAACTGTTGAAGTTAATTTGCGAAGCTATGAGTATTGAGCAGAAAATACACTGTGCATACAGACCAGAGGCATCAGGTGTAGTTGAACAAATAAATGGAACTATCAAAAACAGAATTGGAAAAATGTGTCTAGAGACAGGAGTTAAGTGGACTGATGCTCTTCCACTTGTTTTGATGTCAATAAGAAGTACACCAGATAAAAAGACAGGTTTGAGTCCTCATGAAATTTTGATGGGAAGAGTTATGAGGCAAGCTTTTGTACCTGTAGGTAAACTGTTGAGCATAAATGACAGTGCAATTTTGGATTACTGTAAAAGGTTATCTGATATGGTAACTTCTGTGTCTAATCAGGTGGGAACTGAAGCACAATCAAATGACAAAGTTTTGACACATGATCTGAGACCTGGAGACTGGGTCAGAACGAAAGTACATCGGAGGAGGAATTGTCTATCTCCTAGATGGCAGAAACCTAGGCAGGTAATCTTGATCACTACTAATGCTGTAAAATGCAGAGGATTGAAGCGCTGGATTCATCCAAGTCATACTATTCCAATACCAACTCCTGAGAATTCTGATGTTGAAAGTGATACCACAGATGATTCTGATTCTGAAGCAGAAGACAGAACAGAAGGTGAAGTAATTCCAGATTCTGAAGATCGACAAGAAAGTCGACATCTGGAAACTGTGCCAGTGAATGGAAATTTGACAAGAAAAGACTTAGAAATAATTGAAATAGATTCTGAAGGTGAAGAGAATCTGCTAAAAGGAAAGATAACTGAGGATTCGGTTGTCTATGTTGAAGACAGAGAAGCTGAACCGAAAGAAGTTTCAGACCAGGAGAGTATCGAAAGGCAGAGAACAAGCTCTGAAGTAAGGAACAAAATTCCGAAATCTGGGAAGCTAGAGGTAATTGAGGAAGAGGAGGAGAACGAATTACCGAGTACCAGTGATGGAAGACAAAGTGAAGTTCCTGAAGGAGTGAAATTGCCGTATAGAGAAGTTCCTGAGTCAATTGAAATTTCAGACTACGAAACTGAGGAAAGTGAAGTGGAAGGTGGAAGTGAAAACAGAAAGAAAAGGACTTGGAAATCTGAATCGAATAATTCTGAACCAAAGAAAAAGTACGTGAGAAAAGCAGACTACTGGCCTGGTGGAAGATTGAGAGTCAGATTGATTAAAAAGCCAATAGAACAAGTTGAAGAAATCAGTAGTCAAAAGAGTCCTGGAAAAGAGGTTGGAGTTGGAAGGAAAATAGAAGTGATATCAAGAAAAGGGAAGAGAATAATTAGACCAAACCAGAAATACAAGTCTCCTGAGTGGACTTACTTAGTAATTCCACCTGTTATAGACATATATGATAGTAGTGAAGAAGAAAACGAAATCCAAGAAATTAGTGACAATGATTGAAGTACAAATTTATTGAATTGGCATAAGGCTGAAGAAATCCTGTTAGTTGACACAAGGTCGAAGAAAAACTGTCTAGTAGAAGAAAAACTTATGTATGACATAAGGTCGAAGAAATCTTGTTTAGGGTTATAAAAGAAAAATATATTTTAAAAGGGGGGTGTATATAAATTTTTAAAGTTTATTTTTATTTTATTTTTGAGGCTAAAACTAACCTGAAATGCCTTACATTAAGGAGAGCACTTCAAAATGCTCTGTTTTTAAAAGATGCTGTAAGATGACTCTGGTGTGTCTGCTCATTTTAGTTCTGCTCTGGTTGGTACTAGCTGTGATCATACCTTTAGAAATGAATAGAGAATTACACAAAGTTAACTTAACAAGCAAAGCTCTGGTTAGCCAAACTAAACATAGTGCATCTGCAAAAGTAATTGATCATCAGCCTAACATTCATCAAGATAAATCAATAGGTGATTTTTCAAGCAATACTTTCACAAAGCTTTTGAGTGAATATGTAAAGGTAATGGATGCAAAGGATTGTTATGTATGCGTTAAGTTACCGGCTTCTGTTTCTGAGGGAGTAACATATAATATGCTTCCTCTCACTTATGCTGTTACATGTAGTGTATTAGCTAGTTTATTTTATCAAACTGGTCGTTTAGAATATTACTATTCAAATTATGATGAGATTTTTGCTAATGTCAAGATTGATAATGCTTTAAATAAGCATAAGAAAGCTAAACAATTGAGAGAATATTTCCTTGTTACTAACGAACTCACTTATGAGTATGCTTACAAGAATAATCTAACATGTAAATTAAGTGCGGAAGGGAAGAAATTTCTGAATATGGTTGAGGAGAGAAGAGCAATTTATAAGAGAAATGAATTAGTCAAGCAGACTAAGTCATCATTCTGGCAAAAAGAGGATGAGAAACTAAATGGTAAAATGCTTGAAAATATTGCAATTCACATAGACAAACCTGTTAGTGGAAAGCTTTGCATTAGAAGAGATAACACACTTTTTGATAATTATTTTGTAGGTGCAAGCAACTGTGAAGATACTTATCAGATTATGGGAGGTTGGGGATTTAAAGGTGGAAAAGATCCTATCTTTCCTGGAATTTATTTTGTTTGTGGTGACAAAGCCTACTACAACCTTCCAGACCATTGGTATGGAACTTGTTATGTGGGAATTGTTTTTCCTAAAGTGTTTCATGTTGACAGAGATTCAGAAGGATTATTTAAAATTCATAATTATGTAAATAGAGCTAAAAGAGAAACTTTTACTGAAGTTCTGGGAGATATTTTCCAAGCTGTAATACCTTTTGTTGGTATAACCCTAAATGCAGGGAGAATCAGAAAATTGTCCACTATAGTTGATAGTTTATCAACTGACACTGCTGATGGGTTTCAATTAGTGAATGTTGAAGTTATTGCAATTAGATCCATGGTAATTCAAGACCGTCTTGCTTTAGATATACTCCTAGCAAAGGAGGGAGGAGTCTGTGGCATTTTACATGTCCAACATTGCTGTACATATATACCGGATGAAAGTAAGAATATTGAAATGTATATTAAGAATATTACACAAATGCATTCTGAAATAATTCCTTTAGAAGAAGAAGATTTTACTGGGAAACTTTCAAATAGGTTTCAAGCAATTAAAAACTGGTTTCATAATATCGGAAGTTCAATTCTTGGCAAGATTCTGGCACCTTTGATTATAATTATATTCATTTTTATTTTGACTAAAGTAGGTTGTCTGTTGCATAAAAGAAAGAAGCATTTAAGAGAAAAGAAGAGAATTTATAAACTAAGAAAAGAAGAGGAAAGGGAGATTGAGTTGCAGGAGTTACATAGAGAGCGTCATGTTAATTGTAAGGATTATGCTGAAACAGACTTTTAGGTTTACTAATACAATGAATTTGAATCGATCTCTTATAAATTTAATTTACCAAAATTTTGAGTGCTGGTGTGGTGATTTGTTAATCACCAGATGAGGGAGTTGATGGAGCGAGATAGAAAACAAAATTTTGTTTAAACTCGCAAAGTCACATTTCCATAACATGAATAAAATTATTAATGATTTGTGATATGTCGTGCTAATACAACCTAGATTAAACTTTACACGTGGGGGGACTAACATGTGTGCTCATAAACGTGCATAATTGTTGCATCTTTTTGTTCGTGCAAATTAATAAAATAATTTATTGTTTTCGTTTTTGTCATTACTAACTGCTGCATATTTAAAAATAAGCATGTGCTTGTTTTGCTTTTCCTTGTCTGTGTGATGTCATTTCTACTATTCTAGGTGCATATGGGTCTCATAGAAAAACGGAGACTGGTAAATATAAACGCTGCTTTATTTGTTTGCAATGGCTAGGTAACATTTTGATTAATTGGGTGGGCTAATTAATTAGTAAACCATGGGGTGGATACAGAATATACTTTATTTCTTACATTAATACTTTTCTTGTGTTTGTTTTATACTAGAAATCATAAGTTGCCTGCTTTTGAGGCCTAGCTATTTGAGCCGCAAAATGAGAGTTGAACTATAATTCTGCAGAAAGTCACGAGACGCCCATTCTGAATTAAAACGTTTATTGAAGCTGCATTCACAAAGCAAAAACTGATGAGCTGACATCATTCTGTCGGACATGGCCAAGGTCGAAAGTGAACTTTTTGTCAGTCCTTAACTTGGCATCCGCGGAAGTTGCACTGTAAGACTATGGAAGCTGCGAGGATGACTTAAAACAAAGTTGCAATCGCAGGAAGCCTCTGGCTTCACGTGGAAGAGACAATGGTCTTTGTAAGACATGAATTTGTGGAACTTTTTAAGAATCGGGTGACATGTCACTTGTCACTCTCAGCCAATGGGACGTCGAGTATTTCTGAAAATTTTCCTTTGCTAGTTTAGTTAGCGTAGAAAGGTATAAAAAGTCATGCCCTTAGGGTTGGGCTGGCTGCTGCTTTCTGACTTTCCGATGAGGGTGATGTGCTGCTGGACTTTGCGTGGAGCACGTAAGAATCCTCAAAGATCTTTACTTTAATTTCTGTCTATTTAGCTCAGTTAGGGAAATAGGTTTTAGAAATGCTAAACTTTATATAATTTCTTTAAATTGATTCAATTGCTTAATTTGTATTTTTCTTATTTCTTACTATCATGCTTGCTTTATTGCAAATAAATTTCATTTATAAAACTTACAACATATATACCATAATTTAGAAAATAAAATCTTACTTTTGACAAACAAGCTGGTCTTGATTATTTAGAAGTATAGGTTACCATTAGCTAGATCACGTCGCCTATGGTGGTCGTTTAAATGGTTGGGTTTTATTCTAATGACAATATTCTTTCTGCAAATGTATAAAATGTTTATAGTTTGTAAATAATGTGTATATAGATTTATTCTGACCACCTGATTCAGTAGGCCCAAAATATATCAGGTTCATAAATGGGTCCATATTTAGTATAGAATTTTGTTTATAGGTTATGAAGTTGGGTAGCGTAGTTTATGATATATTTTCTATAGCCCGCTGGATCAGGTTCAAGCTGTAAATCAAACAAGATGTGGTCACGATAACAAAGTAAACAACTCAGAGAGCAAGAGAGATAAGTGAACAACACTGTGTAGTTTCTCACAATTAAAAATCCCCAGGTAATGGCCCATCTATAGTCTAATAAATGAACTACTTCACATCCCACAGCAAAATAATTGGAACACAAATGAGACAATATAACTGACCTTACATTGTTAATGCCTTAACGGACAGCCCATCCAACTAATCGCAAAGCATGAACACTAACTGCTGAAGGGGATGACTCAATGTCCAGTGTTTATACTTCTGATTGTACTTTTTCTATTATTGATGACATGAGGTTCACCAACCTCCACATTTTTTAAGAGGAATCTCTAAAACGTCTCTCTTAAACTAGACCTGATGTGAAGTACAAAACTGAAGCATGTCTACTCGAATTTTATATCACATTTTTTCTAAGAGTTGTCTTTTTTTAAATGATTAAAATGACCACGAACATGAGCAAGTATATTTTATGCCCACTATTTCTGTACCGCCAGAGTAATATTGCTTAAACGATAAAGGCGTTTTTTTAGAAGGTTTTCTGAGCTGCTTGTTCAATATATTTGTATTGTTTTTTCCTTTGCCCTTGTCACAGCTGTGAGGCTTTACTTTATTTTAGGCTTTTGCATAATAGAGATGCCAAAAGTACTCTTGCCGTGGTGCTTCCCTGAAATAATATTTTCATTTTTCCTTTATAAGTCTTTAATGTAAATATATGAGACAGACAAATCAGCCATGCTTAATGTGTATTTGGAACCTAGGCCCTCATTACCTAAAGCACCCTTGGGTGCAACGGGCATGTGAGACTGTGTTCTACACCAAGGGGAACTTTGGTAATACAGAAGGGGCCGCAGATGCTTGCACAGTCTCCTCTGTAATACCAACAGCGCAGGCACAAATAGCACTGTTACTTTCCTAAAGGGGCGTTCCCTCAATTGCACAGGGCATGGTCCCATGCAAATGATGGAAACACTTTGCCTCTTCTCCTACTTCAAGGTGCAGTCACTCACTGAACCCAACTGCAGGGGGTGCTTTATCCCCCTTTAAGGTGCAGGCGTGTATTGCCCGCAATATGACATGCAGACAAACTGCTTCAATCAGCTGATCATTCTTTCACTAATGTACTGCCCTGTGGGTAGCACAAGTTTCCAGCTGCCCTGGAAGTGGTGCATTGTCTGTACTACTGTGCACTGTCTCGCCGAAAAGGTGTAGTGTGTCCTTTGAGTAACACAACCCCAGGTAGCCAACCTGAACCACAGAGTATTCATCACATTCAAAGCTAATGATTGAATGTAAGCTATCACCAGAAAATACTGACCTGAATGTGATGTTTATGGAGAACTTTGTAGATTTTGTCTCCTGTCCACAATATGTGCACTGACCTTAAAACACTTTCAATATGGCCTGAATGTATAATTTGGGGCTTATTAATGAGAGCCCTACATCACTTGTCCACCATGTGAAGTGGTACATGCATGACGCAGGGTTCTAAATTCGATTAAATAAGCCACGCAAAGCCAGCCTGCCTGGCTTTGACTGACCTCATAAACCTTGATGAAGGAAACACAGTGCAAATCGCTGTGTCGCCTTACTTTGTACCCAGGAGGCATTCCATAGTCATTTTGGTGAGTTTTCCCATTCAACACTGATGGATTTTGATGCTGCCCCAAATTTACAAAAAATCATGCAAACCTGGGGAAGCACAAATTCGTACAACTGCTGAGGTGAGGTGTAACGAGGTGAAATATGTTTATTTCAACTAATTTGTTCCTCTTTCTATGGAGTGGGTGTTCCCATGCACCTCCCATGGTTTTTGAGGCATGCTCAGAACTGGTACACCTAGGAATGTGCCAAGAAGATAAGCCAACCCACGAGTGTCACAACAAGGAGAAATATCGTTATTTCTCCTTGTTACTTGTGGTGCATTCTGTAGCACATATAGATAGAGGAATACACCACTCAGAATTTTTGTTGTGCAAGAAGGTATCCCTTCTTGCACAAAAACAATCCTCCATGCAACACAGGCACCCTCGCACCTTGGTGCAAGGGTGCTTTCGTTGGCACTAAGGTGCCAAAAGGGTTCCAGCGCAGAGGAAAAGGCAGAAACGCACCACATTGCCTTATATATGGTGCCTTTCTGCCCTTTGCTTGTCACACAGCACACCGCAACCAGGTGAATTTTTTTTATTAATAGGCCCCTCAATATCAGAAAGTGTGCTATCCGTGCTGTTGCCTTTAAATGGAGCGTTGTATGATAGTCAGTTTTACAGTAGTAAGGACAGGTGTGCCCATGCATTTTTATACCGGGAGATATAATATTAAACAAGCTTACACAAGTTAGCAATTTTATAACAACAACCTGAAGAGAGTTGCTGTGTATTTTTATTTCCTCCAGTGCTGTGGTAATATGTATTGTAATCTGGTGCTCATGTAAGACGCCCCAAGGTCCTTAGGCCAAGTTTGGGCTCTGTATAAAACTGTAAACAATAATCAAAATATAATTGTAGATAATTCCTGATGTCATGGGAACTGACTGGTTACCTGCGAAAAAGAAGCTCCGGCTTTCAGATGCTCATACTTTATTAACAATCTAGTGTAGCATTGTAGCTCTCTTCACTGTTATCATAACATGGTATATCTCAATGGACTGAATACAAACGCAAATAATTGTGAAAACGTTAGACCTGGTAACTTTGGTGTGACTCCCCCTAACATTTTGCCTTCAGAACTCCTATTTTGCCGAATTTGTTTTTGCTGGCTAAAGGACTCTTGGCACGTTCCCATTGCTAACCAGTACTAAAGAGCATGTGCTGTCTGAGTAAAACATAGTACCGCTGGCTTATTGGTATTTGGCATATTTAATTTACTTATAATTCCCAAGTAAAGTGCACTACATGTGCCCTGGGCCTGCAAATTATGGGGCCGATTATGAAGGCGGACGGACCTGAGTCCGTCCGCCACCATAGAGTAGGAGGGACCGTCCGCAGGGGCTGCGGAGGTCCCTCCGTGCAGATTAGGATGTGACCGCCAGGGTGGCGGTCACATCCTCAATCTTTAACATTGCGGCGGGTGCAGCTTCAAGCTGCACCCGCCGCAATGTTAAAAAAAGCATGCACGGCATTTGCGTGCACAAAGCAGCAGGCACCGCGCGGTGCCCGCCGCTTTGTCCACACAAATGCAGGGGGGTACCATAGGTACCCCCATGTGCACCCCCCACCCCCCTGACACCAAGGGGGCCCGCAACGGGCCCCCGAAGGCAATCTCCGTATGCTTTTCCACGGCGGAAAAGCCACAGTGGAAAAGCATATGTTTTCCGCTATCCTAATATGCCTGGCGGTGTCTGACAGACACCGCCAGCCATGTTAGGGATTTTCCGCCGCGGTCGGAAGGCGACTGCGGCGGAAAAGCAGCAGACAGATTTTGAGACCCACCGCCATCCTAATTTGGCGGTGGGTCTTTTAGGCATCCGCGGCGGATTTCCCGCATCCTCCGGGCCGGCGGTGGCTTTCGCCGGCCCGGAGGAAGCGGGAAATCCGCCATCCTAATCAGCCCCTAAATGCTATTAGTGGGCATGCAGCACTGATTGTGTTATACACTTAAGTAGCCCTCTAAATTTGCCTCAGGCCTGCCAATGCAGAGCCTGTGTGGGCAGGTTTAAACTGCAATTGTCGATGTGGACCATTAACCCTCTTGCCAGGTCCAAACCTTTCTTTTTAAAACATATGTCACTCCTAAGGTAAGTCTAGGGTAGGGTGCCGTTTATTTAAATAGTAGGAAATGTACTTGTTTTTCATGTCCTAGTAGTGAAAAACTCTTACATTCGTTTCTAACTACTGCAAGGCCTATCTCTCCCGTACAACAACATTGGGTTTACTTTATTACAAATATCAGTGTAATTTCCAATTGGAAAGAGATTGGACCCACAGGTTTGGTGTCTCTGGATTCACAATGTAAAATCACAACTTATGGTGAAGTCGAATTTTAAATTGCAATTCTGAAAATGCAACATTTAGAAACATGGCATTTTCTTACTTTAGCCATTTGGTGCCTGCTGTCTGTCTCTGAATACACGTCTGGGATGGGTGGCAGCTGAGCTTTGTGCATTCCCTCTTGACAGACCCACAAAAAGGGAGCATAGGGGTGACTTGACGGGCCATCAACATCCTGATGGGCAATCCTGAGGAGGATGGGAGGGAAGAGCTTGACACAGCCTCACACATACACCTGAATTGGCTGTGTCCTTTCCCCATACAAAGCCAAAAGTTGCATGCCCCTCTGTAGTGAGTCTGGAGCCAGGGCAGAAAGGGCAAGGACTCTGGATCTGTGGATACTCTGCCAGGAAGAGGGACTGCAGTGCTGCTGAAGGGACTGACGCTCTTCAGCACTGCTACTCTGCTGGATTCCTGGTCTGCCTGCTGTGCTGATCTACTGCATGCTGCCCTCCTTGCCTTTGTGAGAAGGAGTGACCCCAGATTACTTGTACCCAGAACCAGAGTGACTCCAAGGACTTGCTGACTTGCCTCCTGATTGAAGTCACAGGAACATAAAAGACTTTCAACTCATCTGCTACAGCACCTGAACTCTGCCATCTGTGAGTCTGGTTGCAAAGTGGTGCCAATCAATTCCTGGAACCTTGGAAGTGAGTTTTCAGTACTGCTCTAGCAGAATCCATGCATCGCTGTTGATGTAAAGGATTTAGAACTGGTGCATCTCCTCCACTGAGGACGCATTACTGCTGTTTGAGGATTTACTCCAAATCATTGTCAACTGCGTGGTACAGCTGCTCAATTCTCAACGCATATTTGCCATTGCACGGCTCAGGACTGATGCATCACCTAGCTGTCAGGACCGTCAATGACACATAGCCTCTTCTGTGCCTTGCATCTCATCTTCGGCAACAAAGCATCACCTCATCTGCAACTCACATCTCGTCTTCGATCATGACGCAACCAAGGTGCTTTTCAGCGGGCCTAGACTGCCCTGTCTGTATCTGACCCGTGTTCTATTGTAATCAGCCTGAACTTTTGGATTTGACCTGGTCAAGTGCAGTCAGATAGCACAAGTTGGTGCTTTCTATTTTTAAGCCCTACATAAAAAGTCATAGATCTTGTTCTTCTTATTCAACGTTTGGCTTTTGGTCTTGTTTTGTTCATTAAGTTAAGCTATATCTCTATAACCAGATATGTTTTTTTTCTGTGGTATTTTACTGTTGGAAGTGCCACCTCCCCTTTGACCTTAATGAAATCGAACTAGCCCTCACTCAATGTCCATCAGGGTAAGCACCAGGGCCTGATGGGTCCCAATGGATGTCTTCCTAACAGATATTTCTTTTTCGTCTCTTCTTCTAACCCTGGTTTTTATTGTCATTGCTGAGACTAGTCTCCCTCCATCATAGAAAAAATGTGTAACTATCCTGATAAATAAAAAAGGGGATGCTTCCATCCCTGCCAATTATCGCCCCATCTCATTGCTTGATAGCATAGCCAAATTAATGGGTAGATTATTGCTAAACAAATTGGAAACATGGGCAAAGGAATAGGAAATCCTTACAGAGGTGTAGTATGGGTTCAGACAGGGTAGGGGAACTCTAGACCAGTTCCTCAAATTGACTCTTATACTTGGTTAATACACCATAGCAAAAAATGCCCAAATACATAAGGCCTTCCTGGACCTGTCTAAGGCCTTCTCCTGCATGGTCTATAGTACACTTTGACTTATGCTGAAGGACATGGGAGTTGACGACGCTGATACTAATTTCAATAGAGAGCTTTATTTGGACACCACTGCCATGGTACACTACAGGAGAATTGGCGAATGCACCAAACCATTCAAAATAGAAAGGGGCATCAGACAAGGATGTGTTTGTATCCCTTCTTGTTTGCTCTTTATACAAACAAGTTAAACAATGCCTTGATTGAGGCCACAAAATACACAGTCCCTTCCTATTCTCCTCTACGCAGACGATGCCATCTTACTGGCGAGGACACCCATGGCTCCCCAAAATCTCATTATACATTCCACAGCATTTATACATGACCTGGATCTGCATGTAAACAAAGCCAAACTCACATTATGGCAATGGGCTGTGTCAAAAAGAAGACAATGAGATATCAACTTGATGGGGAAATAATAGAGCAAGTATCTAATTTTAATACCTTGGGGTGGTTTTTGACAACAAACAAAGCTGGAAGGAGGTATTGCAAAGCCAAATTAATTTATTAACCTTAAGTATTGCTGCTATATTTAAATTTTCCCCCAAATTATACTACAAGCCAACATTAGAAATGTCTACAATTTATCTTACAAAAACACTAACAAACGCCACATATGGGACAGCAATCTTGGGGATTAGCGATGTAACACCACTCCAAGTTCAAGAAAATACATTTGTTAAAAGTTTGTTGTCAGTCCCACCATCATGTAATCACTTCATAGTACATAAAGAATTAAGCATGCCCTTTATTACTGACACCATAAAACTAGTGCCACTCTCTCTTTGGCTATCTATATGGAAAAGGGGTACTGTGGGTCTGCACCAAAAAATTCTCAAAGACATTCTGAACTTGGATCACACACAAAATCCCCTGGCTATTGTATGTTAGTGTAACGGGGTGGCGGGGGCCGCCCCCCAAATACTGCTATAGGGGCTGCACACTGGGACCGTTGTCAATCACCCCCTACTTGTTCCCTCGTACAGAATGATCACCCCTCGTTTGACTACGGGGTGGCCAGGGACGCTGAGGACGAGGAGGAACACTGGCCCTTTAAGTGGCAGCCCGTGGACGAGTGGGCGGGCTCAACCGGTGACGCGACGGAGTCAAAGGCGGAAGCAGACCCCGAGGGGGTGTGCTTGTTAACCGGAGGTTGGAGGTCGGAGAAGACGGAGAGAGACGAGCGGAACGAGGAGAAGAGGGTGAGACCGGAGGAAGGAAGCTACGGAGGAGAGTGGGACGTTCCATCACCCGAGGAGACGCCAGGAGGCCACCGACACTGCGCTTCGCCCAGCCACTCACCCGGGGGAGGTGCGTGGCTTCTCCAGGTACGGAGGAGGATTGCGGGTTGGGTTTCTAAGAGGAGCGGACCGAACGTGTGATTGGGGAGTTCCTTGCATATCCCGGTACCCCTACCCTTGTGCACGACCCCCCCTCACCGTTTGAGAGCCCCGAGTGTTGCACAGCCCTCCTCACTCCCCTTCCCTGCCACTATTGTGCTATTGAGCCCTGCCCTGACCCCTCCCTTCTCTTTCTTTTGGGTCTCTGACCCCCGAGGGTCACCACGGAAGTCGACCAGCCCCAGAAGAGGATCAGCCCGGAGGGAAGGAGAAGAGTCGAGGCGTCCAAGGCACGAGTGAGAAGACGGAGCCGGAGCAGATCTCCACGCCGTCCTCCCTATACTCGAAAGACCTGTACTGACCATCTCTTGGCCTCAATAAAACCCTCTGTTACCAAAACCCGACTACTGCCATTTCCTTCCGACCCTGCAACAGTTAGACAAACCCTAATTTCCTTGGGACTTGCTTTCTTGTATGACACCCCAACTTTTTGTGAGCATTTCCCTAAATCAAGACTAAAAGCAAATTTTGTAACAAAAGTTACTCGTGACAGGTGGGATAGCCATAGAGAGAAACAAACCATAAAGTTCTATGAAACCATACCACAGATACCAAATCACTCTCCCTCTTATTTACTGATTGTTGAGAATAACCAGCATTGCTTCATTCTGACTAGATGCAGATTGAATCCCAACCCGCTAATGCTGGGTTATCCAAATAATGTATTCTCTTTAAGCAACCTACCGCTTTGTCCCTGTGACAACAAGGCGGCTCAGCCGACTTTACACCTCCTCTTTTTTTGTCAATTATATATAGTTGAGAGGAAGGTTTTTATTGTTCCACTCTTAAAAATGTTTTCAATGAGCTCCGTAGCACCAGCTCTTTCCTTTTTTGATTTGTTAGAAATCCCACTGGTTTGCTATGCACTGGCCTCCTTTTTATTGGCCGCCATGAGAACTTGCAAGGTCTCTAGCACTTCACTGTCTGCACTTTAAGATTACCACCTTTTATTGATGCATTTGTTTTTTAATACTTATGAACTTATCATTTGAATCAACTTGTAATGCAAAGGGCAATATCTCAAGCCTTGTATTGCTTTTATTCCTGTATTTATTGCATGTTTGATTTTATCTCTTTTATGCTAACTATTTCTATGTGTACTCTTATGCATTTCATGAAGTGCTAAATAAAGTTGATTGATGATGATGTTGTACAAGAACTTTACACATTGCCTCTTAACTTAAGCCTGACTGTTCTGTGCAATGCTACCAGGGGGTGAGCACAGGTTAATTTAGGGCATGTTTTTTACTTACTCAGACTAGGATTGTGGTTCCTACTTGGACAGCCTGCATACCTCTGCTAACCAGAAATCCAATGCCTAATAAAAACCAATCCTATGCATAGCTTTGCACGATGGAAATCATCCGAAAATAAATTTTTGAATGGAGATATTTTTACAATTGGTCTGTTTTCAAGAAAAGAAAACAGCTTTTACCATACAATATGTAAACATATGTAAATGTATTTTAGGTCACAGATAGACTTAAGCGACGTTATGAGACAAACAGCTCTGTTTGTGAACTTTACACTCCAGAGCCCCCAGATTCATTACGTTGAACGGGCTAGTCGGCCAGCTCTGTAATAATAAATATGAAGATGCTTGCACAGACATTGCCTGTGCTTATAAGAACGTCACTTCATTTTCCAGGATTTTTCAGTCATATCAATGAAGGAATTAATTTTGCCGGTTTAAGACCCATTACAACAGCGTCCCTGCTATAGAAGAGTCTTTAAATGACCAACACCAGCGAGGCTGCAAATATTTTGTGTATGCTATTTAAGATCATTTTATGAGTGGGCCATGGGTGATCTGAGGGATATTCTATCCCTTGTAGGCAGTCACACCAGACCCCTAGAAAAGTATGATTGTGGGGGACATATGCACACTGTGCCAGCGTAGCCTGTGCCGTGCTCCAATACCCAACCCTGAAGAGGCACAGTGTGGGGGACTGCCAAACTGTCCTACAGGGAAAGGGAATGAAATGTTTATATGGATAGGGGATACAATCACCCTATTTAGTGGTCAAAGCAATAACAGGTATCCAACAGACAGAGGCAATAAAACAGACTAGAGTTTTGTAAGTATCACCCTACCTATTTGGAAAAATAAGTAACTTTTTCTGTTAAACCCTAACCCACTCTATTAGTGGCATGCTTCCTCATCGGGTCCCATCTTGGTCCCTAAAAACCAGGATGGGCTCCACTAAACTCCAGGGAGCACCTTAGATCTGAGTTCCATCAGGGGTCTACTGAGAATGAAAATACTTTGAACAACCAAGGTATCCCTTGAATGACAGCTGTTTAGGTATGATTACATAAAATGTAGAGGAAAGATGGGGTATAATGGCCCTACTACCCTACTAATTCAGCCCTTAAGATGAGGGTGTCTGATGCTTTCATCATGAAAATAGTTGGGCCCGAGATCTACTTTCTGTCTATGTCTCTATGTCTGGGGCATAGACAATCATGCAAAGGTTATTTTATGCATATCTTGTTTACTCTCCTAACCTGTAGAAGGAGTTTTTGTCTTCATTACTGTTTGGAAGAACAAACATGGGCATATACACACATATAGAAACACATGGGTGACCTCATCCTTCCTATGAGCGTTATGTCCCACCTTGTAGTTTGTGTAGAAAAATTACCTCTTCTGTAAAACATAATGCAAGTTTGTCATCTAATAGTTGTAAGCACTAGTTATATGATGTAAAAAAGCAGTATGCCGAAATCATGTTTTGAAAACCCTAACACTAGTGAGTATAGACAAAATCAGAGACAGTTTTGTGACAAACATATAAGTGAGAAAAATATGGCTTTTTACTCATTTTGGGAAACTCTTAATACAACGTGTAATGAGGGGGAGTACATGTCCCTGTAGCCACACATTGTTGAGTGAGTGATCATAAGGACAACTAACAACTATTTGTGGAATAGCCATTAACAGAGTTAAGACCAATGAAGATAATTACCCAGGACTCCAAATGAGCTGTAAAGTGCTGATGTACAGTCCAATTGCTCTTTACTTGCATCATCAAGGGAGCCATGCTGCCCAAATATTTAGCTTTCCCCTTTCCCCTTTCTCCTACCGACTCTGACTCATCTAGCGATGGTAGGCTCTGGTATAAATAGCCAATTACTCCTGTGAAGAGCACAGAGGATATGGTGACATGTTATTGTTGTTGTGATGAAATACACTTGAGTATTCTTCGGAGTTGTGATCTGCTTGTTGTCCATGTATCAAGATTCAGACTCAAGATCGCATTGCCCCAGTCTGGGGGACAACATTGGTCTTTTTCATTGATTTATTACAACACGAGGTGCCTAAAAAGAAGTTTGGTCTTTATTTTGAAAAAAACTTGTTGATCAAATGATTAAGTTTATGGACCTAAGTAAAATGTGTATGTATATGCAAGTTTCTATAGATGGATACTCCACCTAGTAATTGTACATATTTAATTCCCGGATTATTTTATTGATTTGCTTGTTAATAGAGTCATCCTTAACTTTTAATCTTGACATATACGCCTACAGGACATTATTATCCTTGGCTATCAAGTGGTTGTGTGATGGTGGGGGGCTATGGTAGGAGCCTCCATCACTTTCAAGGTGAAGAATTCAGCTGATTCCAGATGATATCATCATTAGGCCATATTTGTGTGTGACAATCCTGTACATCCACCATTACTCCCACTCCAAAAGGGTAGTCAGTATATCACTACTTCCCCCTTATAGTTCATTCCTAAAACACCTCCAATTTTTCACACTAAACAGTATTGATGGCCTTTCATTTCTAAACCTCCAACAGCCAGTCAATCAGAGCGGTCACTCCTGCTGGACTCAGGGGAGAGAGAAGGCTGATGGGAAAAACAGGCCTCTAGGCAATCACAAACCTGAGCCTAACTATAATATCGCTGTACCCTTTGGGTTTTTCAGTGAATTTCTAAAGTTTTTTAAATTCTATTTCCTAACTATAACGTTCCTGTAATCTTTGATTTTTTCAATGAGTTGCCATTTATTTTTTTGCTTTTTAATCCTAACTGTAACCTGTCACTTTTGACAGGTGGGGGTGTGACTGGCTGTGTCGAGTGCCCTACTGATAGTCAGACAATGGGCAAGTGGGTCAAACATCTGGATAATATCCCAACCAGCTATTGTCCGCTCCTTTCAGTCATATGTTGGAAAGCTGGCTGCATCCCTCGGCTCCTTTATCTGCTCTTCATATAGTGTTACCAGGGGATTCGGTCAGATTCTGTGTGCCCCAGGATATGACCCAACTGTACAGGGCTGCTGTTCTTATCTTAGGGATATAAGCAGGGTGTGAACATGGCCGGCCTGCACCACTCCAGAGGTCCAGGACCAGTCTGGTCTGTTAACTGCCTCCCATCACCACCCCACTTGCTGTTGATCATGATGAAGCAGCCTCAGCAGCACTCAACTGCCTCGGGCCAAGTTGTCCCCCTCTGCATCCAGGCGTCTCCTCACAGCCTCTGGGTCTACACCGACCTTGATCCCTCAATGTCAGGACCCATCCTTCTCTGTTCTTGTTTGTCCCCTAGCCCAAAGGACCCCTTCTCCATCTTCGAGGGAGTCTGCTTGGATCCCACATGTTTCTTTCTAGACCTGCATGGGCTGTCTCCCATTCATTCCAACACTCTGCACTTCATTGTAGTTGACTCATTCCTCACTTTAAAACTGCATTACATTAAGACCTTCTTTTTCTGTATATCATAGTATTCAAAATTCAGCTGGATAACTGAGTCATGAGATTAAAAATCATTGGTATCCTCTGTCATGGTCAAAATTATGTAACATTGTATGCTCAGGATCTACATTGCATACCATGTTCTCATTAGTCGGAGGGCACCAATGTATCCTGATGAGAAAATAATTTGCCATGGATTGAGTATTGTGAGAAGTCAGAACTCTAGGAAAGGGCACATGAGGAATAATTGATAGGGATTTCCGACCTGTGCAGCCCTAGGAACACTACTGCTACCCTTTTGAACTTTCTGCATTGCATACCACTTTCCAATGCAGAAACATCATCCTGCAAACGGCCGGAAACGTGTGTACCTCCACCACATCGCCATGCTTCTTACTGACTGCACCAAAACTGTAGGCTAGCTTGCTCTTCCCATAAGAAATACTTCCCCCGCTTTCAAGTTGGAAAAAGGCCATACAGTTTTTTTTCTTAACTATTTTCCTTGTTCCATTTCTGTAGCCATATAAACCTGCCCCTTAAGATGATATAGTATATAGAATGTTTGATTTCAAATTTATAGCTACATGAAAAAAGAGTTATTTGTAGGCTCTTTTAACATGTGGCAGAGCTAAAATCTTTCCACTCAGCCAATGATTCCCCAAGTGAGCCTCAAGTTGTTTCGAGAAGGTCTACTGTTTCACATATGATTGGAAACCTATAGATTAATATGTGAGAGAGATAAACAATGTTTATTTAGACCATAGTCTTTAAAACCATACACAAACTTTGGATCCTCATAGTAAAAACGTAATTAAAACACATTTCATTTTAACACCAATTACAAAAACATAAATCCATAATATTCTCGGTATTGGGAGAACAGTCTGAGAAATTTTTTTAATCAGCATCCCTCTTTTAATTTCTCCTTTAGAATTAAATTAAAATTAAAATGTGACAAGAGCCCACCTTTTGCTTACCAACTCATTTCTTCAGTGAGAATCCAGCCCTCGATATATGACCTGGTAATAAGCTGTTGAATGCAGGAGTGGAAGACCACTACAGATATTTGTCCTGTAATATAGGAGTCGTAAGAGAGATGCTCTGCTCTGTAGCCATGGTGGAGGCGTCACAGGAAGTCGGGAAAATAGAATTATACTGATTCAG
Source organism: Lissotriton helveticus (assembly GCF_964261635.1). Classification (NCBI taxonomy): domain Eukaryota; kingdom Metazoa; phylum Chordata; class Amphibia; order Caudata; family Salamandridae; genus Lissotriton; species Lissotriton helveticus. The sequence continues at coordinate 980,466,843 of NC_136067.1, read as the reverse complement.
GAACTGGTAGATATGGTTAAGAGGGTCGGTCACCACAGATTAGGCCAACAGGGGACATGTCAATCAGATTTTCAGGGTTATACAAAAACAGTCTACCACCGAGGAACCACTAATCAAATGTGAGAGGAATCGAATGTCGTGGGTTCCATGTGGCCACCATCAGGACATCCAATTTCATTGCTTGTATGGTACACATCAGCAAACAGGATTAAAGCGTAAGTGGTCACTTTGATAGGCAACAAGCAGCAAGTTATGTTGCATCTGCATTCCAACCAAAGTACTGTGATCACCAAAACACATGCAAACCATGGCAAAGCATGAGCACATGAAATCCAGCAGATGAAGAAGGCGAACCAAAAGGCCATTCTCTTACTCTGGACTTGATGTTTTCGAACTTAATTGATGCCTTGAGATCAACACACTTAATCTGTCCCTAGAAAAAACGAAAAAAAGTCTGCGCCTCATTTATATGAAAGTATAAAGTCAGGATCACCGGATCATGGAATACCTCTGCAGCTATGCCTTTTCATCAGACAGCGCGCTTTATCTGTTCCTAATTCCCCCTAGCCCACATACCTAGGGTGACCAACCGTCCGTAAATTTCACGGACCATCCGTAATTTGGACCTTACGTCTGTTGTCTGTGAGGATCCATTTTACTGACGCCTTTTATACGTAATTTTGGCCATCACAGAGAGCAGCAGTGCTCCCCTGTGAGAGGCCGCACCCCCCCCCCCCCCCGATGGAGCCACCTCGCACTCCTCCTGGAGCACAAGAGCAGCCCTACCCGCCCATTGTCATTCTGTATGCTGGGTAATTGCCACATACAGAATGTCAATAGGGCAGTCTGGGTTGTGACAGCATTTGGTGGCCTCCTCCTGCCTCAGTGTACAGCAGGGCAATCTGTTAGATAAAAGGTAAAACGCCCATGCTGCAACGTTAGAGAACAGTTCATTTAAAGAAGCCTGTAAAACAAGTTAAAAAGAACGGGTTATCGTTCTTTCACTGTCTCGTCATTTTAGAACTGAAGTATTTTCAATATTATATTCAATAAAGCCATGGTTGCTGCTTTTGTATTTTAAGGAACTAGCAACCACTGACAAAGCCAATAGTCCTGGCTTGTTGTTGGTGTAATGATACTTCCTGTATTATATATCTGGATGCAATGACATAAACAACATAATACCAGTCGCTCAGAACACTATGCTAAGCGCAGATTTTTTGCCTAGGTGTTTTAAACCACGCTCTTAATTACAACAAACACCCCCTTTGTAGAGACCCCCCAGTTATTTTACACCACTTAAAGCCCTGGAAACAACACCATGTCCCAGTCACCTCTCATCCTTGCACTGTGCATCATGCATGCCTCATGACTTCTACGTTTTCAGATTGCCTATGTGCAGGGAGATAGTGAACTCTCCCCCATCCCACCCCACCCGTTGCTTTAGGAACTACAGCAAGGTGAAGTTCATGATGGGCCTCTTCTGTCTGCAACTCTGCAGACAAAGACTCAGCTCATAATGTGAAAAGGTGGGTGAGTAAATAAGTAAAGGAATGTGTGAATGGCTGGATGGATTACTGAAAGGATGAATGGATGAATTAAAGGGGGAATGGATAGATAATGGAAGAAAGGATGGATAGATGAGTGGAAGTATGAATGAGAGAAAAGGTAAATAGATGGATGTATGGGTGGATGGGTAGATGGATGGGTAAAAGGGTGGATGGGTGTGTGAAAGGATGTATGGATGGATGAGTGAAAGGGTAGATGATGGGCGAGCGAATAGGTGGATGGATGAATTGATAAGTGAAAGGGTGAATCGATGGATGAGTGAAGGGGTGGATGTAAGGATTGACGAGTGAGTGAAAGGGGGTAGATGGACAAAAGGATGGATAGATGAGTGATGTGAAAAGATGGATGGATGGGAGAACAGGGGGCTGGATGAGTAAAAGGATGGATGAGTAATAGGATCAATGGATGGATTCATGAATGGATGAGTAGGTGGGTGGGTGGATGGATGGATAAGTGAAAGGGGGATGGAGAGAGAAAGGGAGGATGAATGACTGAAAGGGTGAATGGGTGGAAGGATAAGTTATTGGGTGGATGGATGAGTAAGTGAATGGGTGGATGGATGAGTAAGTGAATGGATGAGTGGATGGGTAAAAGGGTAAATGGCTGGATGGGTGAGTGAATAAATGGATGGGTGGAAGAGTGGATGGATGACAGTATGGATGGATGGGGTGGAAGGGGGGTACATGAATAATGGATGGATGAGTGAAAGAGTGAATGGAGGGATGGATGAGTGAAATGATGGATGGAAGGATATATGGTGGATAGGTTTGCAAATGGTTGAATATGTTTGGATATAGATGGGCACACAGATGGAAGGACAGAATAAATGGTGAAAGACTGAATGATGGATGAAAGAATGTAGCACCCATTATCTTGAGTAACATATCCTATAAATTGACTTTCATGTTAATATGAGTTATTGTCTCCATATAATGTGTGCTTGATGTAACGCACTCTGACACCCTGCCCTACATACTTGGAATGAGCAACACTATAAAATAAATGAAATACACATGAGAGACCGTCTAACTGAAGACGAGGGGTACCATTGGAGGGTGGTAGCAAGGCCAGACTGGCAGGACTGTGTATCGGTTGTTTCCCTGAGAGGCTGGAAAGGGGGGGGGCTGTTACTGGGGGCTGGCATTACAAAGTTCCTTGTATATCCAATAGTTTTCAATCAACAATAAAAGCGGCCCCACTTATAGTCAGGTGTGGTTCACCATTGTCTGGTGACTAATGTACCTGCTGGAGCGAGACGCGAAGTTTGAATCATCTAAGGTAGCAAGCAGCGGCCATTCTGAAAAACTGTGAAGTGCATGATTGTCTCAACCTAATATAAACTTATTTAGACTTGTACTTAGGTGGTTGTTCATTTACTTACTTATATACTAATGCACAACCACCTCTGACGTGTCTGTAAAACGTACCTTTTGTCCCGAAGTTTTGTCCTGGATTTTGAGCTTTTGTCCTGAATTTTTGTTCTGAATTTAGTCCCTTTGTCCTGAATTTTTACACTCACCATCCTGAATTTGCACCTATGCCAGTTGGTCACCCTACACATACCTCATCCATGCACCCCCAGCATTTTAAAAGAAATCAAAGGTTGCACGGCGGCAATGGCATAATATGGTAGCTGCTCACAGAACAGCAAGTACATTGATGAATGCTCTGTATGCTACACTGAAATAACATTGCCTTGTTATCTTTCAGTAAATTCTGCTAAAGTGGACCATCATTTCAACTAATTCTTTAAAGGAGGAACATTAAAACTGCAGCTGGAAGTTTATTCTCGCTTCTTCTTCCTGTTCCTCTCTCTCCCTATGTGTGTTGTAAATGTTGTTTGCAGCTGGACAGGATACAGGAAAACAACCATAAATGCCTATGAGCGCATAATTGAGGCATTTGTTGCGCTTATTTGCATAACAAATATAGGCAACGTTTTTTGCATATTGATGGAGTCTGACAGAAACTTCTAAAGCAATCAAATGTGCTTGCTCGAAAGAGATGTTCGCCTATTCTTTGCTGTTTCATTTGGTTCTATGTCTGAGAAGTCCTCCGGCTTGTAAATACTCAAAGCAACCGAGACAAAATAAAAAAATATAATCTCTGTTCATTTGGTTAGGCAGCGCTCTATGAAACACCTAAAGTGGCTCATTAAATGAAGAATTAGAAGAAATATTTCACTCGGCTGCACATGATGTTATCTGAGCCTCTGCTGCTCTGCTGAGTGACATGGCAGATTATCTGACAGCAGACCCGAATGAGTCCAGTTCCCTCTCTGACAGCAAACTCTGCAGCCGTTGTGTTTGTTTCTGGTGGAATAAAAAAGGGATAGAATCCCTCCCCTCCTGCTCCAGACATTGTAGCACATTTAAATTTTTCATGTGCGGCGGTCAGTGGAAAATCCAGCAGCAAAACACACACATTGCTTTCCTGCTACTTTCTTAATCCGAGTTTGGGGCGATGCGTCAACAATGTGTGAAGGGAAGGGCAGATTTACTAAGGATTAGAGTTGTCCTTCGTGGGCTAAGCCAACAGAAGGTAACGCAAGTCCTTAAAAGGGATTTACAAGGTGTCGCTTCCTGCACAAAACAATCCATAATGCAGACACCGTTGCAGCATGGTACACGGGTGCCTGCCCTAGGCAGCACACCAGTGCACCAGTGCTAGGAGAGAGCGTGAGGGGGCCATATCTTACTAGAAATGGCACTCTCCCTTTAATACAATGCAACACAGCAATCTACCTTGCTGCATTGTATGAAATATCAGTAAATCTGCCCATGAAATGTGAAATTCAGTGTGTGTGTGTCTGTGTGGGGGTGTGTGCATGTGGTGTGAGAGAGAGACAGAGAGAGGCTTTGGCATATTGCCATTAAGTGGATGAATCCTTGCATTGCTGTCAGTCTTAGCTGATAGAAAAGGGCAAGCTTGCAATGGCTTTTATTAGTGGAGCCTGAATAAAATAAACTTGAAACTTGAAGGAAGGATTCCATATCTTGCATGAGTTATTATTCAATTCAGAAGCCTATCTTTTATTCCAGTAAGTCATACTGGTAACAGTATTTTTACTTCAGAGAACATGTTTCATATTTTTAGAAGAGGCACAATACTTTCAAATTGACTATCCCTTTTATGGAGAGACTGTCAGAACCTGTTTGGGGGGCCGAAAGGCAAGAAGGGGTTACTGGATTTAAACTGAGTTCGATGGGTCTGTTTATTACTAGTGTTACATCACCTGTCCTACTATGGGGCTGCAATCTGGGCTAAGTACACTTCTAATACTCTTGACTCCTAAGGTAGCAAGGATGAGCAGTCCAGGGTATCTCAAAAAGTGAGTGTTGGTGGCAAGAGACTCAGACATTGAATAATCCAACAGTAAGTGCAATAAGCAAAAATTGAGTCTGGGCTTTTCTGGTAGAAAAAGTCAAGTACTTTATTTGCAGCAAAACTAAACAGAATATATAAAGAACAAGCAATAGGCAGAGTTGATCTCCTAAAGCATACACAACAGGTCACTAAGCAACACTGCAAGCACCGTTTGCTTGACCTAAAAAGGAGCACCAGTGGGATGTACATTATCAGGTCTACATGGTTCACTACATAGGGAAAGCAGAAAGGTGCGGGTTTACTAAGGTAACGTGTGACAGCTTTCTTGTAATCTGAGACAAGTAGGTCAGTCCGTAATTATTGACTAGGGAAACTGCAGGTAATAGTTAACTTTTAAAATCCCACCAGTCTGTTTAGCCAATTGAGTTTAAATGTTTCTCAGTTGTTGGGTGTGTGAGTTGCTGTATGGGTCTGGCAGTGAGTCTGTATTGTCTTGGTAATCCCGTATGTGCATGAGTTGCACCTGGGTGATTATATAATTGCATAGGTAGTCTCTGTGTCATTCTATGAGTGCAACTGCCAAGGACACACTGCGAACACCAGGGGGCCCATTAGGATGGCGGGCGGATTGCCCCCGCCAGGCTGGCGGTAGCCACCACCAGCTTGGCGGGGGCAATCCGCCCGCCATCCTAACCAGAATGAGCCCTCGCCATATTAGCATGGCTGGGCGGTCCGCGGCGGATGGAACGACCGTCCGTCGCTTTTCAATATTTTAAAGGTTCAATATGGTGGCGGTGTCTATCAGACACCGCCAGCCATATTAGTATGGGCTGCAACAGATGCCTCGCCGCCACGGAAAGGCAGGCGGTCTTCACTTCGGGGGCCCCATGCCGGCCCCCCAAGTGAAGGCGAGGTGGAGGGTGCACATGGGGGGTACCTGTGGTACCCCCTAGCATTTGCATACACAAAGCGGCAGGCACCGCGCGGTGCCTGCCGCTTTGTGTATGCAAATGCATACATGCATTTTTAGCATTGTGGCGGGCGGTGCTGAGAGCACCGCCCGCCACAATGTTAAAAAGGCAGGATGCGCCCGCCAATGTGGTGGGCGCATCCTAATACCCCCCACGGGACCCCCGCCCTTATGGCAGGCGGTCCCAAGTACGTGAGGATGGCGGGCGGGCAAAGTCCGCCTGCCATCCTAATGGCCCCCCAGGTGTTTTTGACAAAGTGTACAACACATATTTTACATAAAGTTTCAGTGCAACTATTTAGTAAGATGTTTATATAACTTTCCCCTTTGTATTCATTTGTCGAAATGACTACATCAAAAATGTATTTTTCTTCTTCACAGCAACACTGGAGGTCGCAATGACATCAGTAGTCACAAATACAAATGACAAAGTGTAAAACAGATATGTGCACATATTTTACACAAAGTTTGAGTCTCGCTATTTAGTAACATATTGGTTTAACTTAATTTTAACAACACATTTGTAAACAACAACAGTTTCAGAAAATAACTTTCAACAAACACAAGCGCTTTTCAGACAGGCAGGCTAGCACACCTAGGGCCATATGTACGCACAACTGGTTGCAAAATACTGGTTGCAATCTGTGACCCGTATTTTGGGAGCACTGTGGTAATTTGCACAGTGATCCTTGTTTGGCAAATTACCAATTCATAATGGGTCTCAATACGACCTACCTCATGAATATTAATAACATACACTGCAATTTGTGACCCACTAGGATTCGCTCTGATCACAAAGATAGTGGCCTGCTGAGATCAGCAGACAACCACGTCTGTTATTGATTTTAAATAAAGCAAGATTTTTCTGTTTTTTAAATGCAGCCTGCAGAATGTGTTTAAAAATAAAAAAACAAAATGTTAAATTTTTATTTGAGAAGAGTGGGCAGTGGGCAATCTCTGACCACTACCTTCCTACCTCCTCTTAATTTTTTTTAACATTCTCAAAGGGACACCGTCTGATTTGCGAATGAGTTAACACAAGCTTTCACTTGGTAGTAAAGTATGCATGTTTTCTGACTGCATTTCGTTCTTAAAACATTAGTACATACCACTACGAGTTGGTATTTGGAAGGGGCACCCTGAATACACCCCTTCCAAATACAGAACCATTATTAGGTCTAAAACCAATATTGCAATGTTGTAATGTGTTACTGAGTTACAAGTTAGGTGTCCTACAATAGAAAAAGCCTTTTGAGCTTGCAAAACTAACTATTGTGTGAATAGGGCCGTTTGCGACTTTATAAAAGGCTTCTTACCTCAAGCCCATTATCTCCACTAGTTAAGAGGGAGACACAAATACTACTCTGCCCAGGTTCAAAATGCAAACTACAATTTCATAAATCATTGGATGAAAAGGGCTGACCTCAACAAGCCATTGGCTGAAGGACATTGAACCCCAACCTTCTTTTTTTGGGCCAGATGTAGGACCCTATTTTGCTTGCACAAACTGGTTTGCGACCCGATTGCACATGCGGAATGTGAAAGGGCTATGTACAATTCCTAAATAGCGAGTCGCAATTTATTTGCGACTCGCTATATAGGAATCGCGAGTTGCTATTAGGTGGGGCGTTCCCTTCCTGATAGCAAACGCAACCCCATGTATGAATGTTTTCCTACCGCAATTGAGGTTGCAAAACACTCACGGATTACCACCCTCTGAAAGAGGGTGGTAATGCAGTTGCAATTTGGAAGGTGTCCCCAGGGGGCCCCTTTCACTTTGTGATTGTCTCTAAAAATATTTTTTAAGGACAGGCAGTTGTACCAGGAACCACAACCTGCCCTTAAAAAATGAAATGATAACGTTTCACTTTTTTCTTTTAAATGCATCCCGTTTTCCCTTTAAGGAAAACGAGCTGCATTTTAAAAAAAACCTGCTTTATTTAAAAGCAGTCCCAGACATGGTGGTCTGCTGAGCCCAGCAGGCCACCATACCTGGGATGGTTTGTCATTCCCAATGGGCTTGCAAATTGCGAGAGGCTTATTAATATTAAGGAGCCTCGCAATTTGTGTGCCCATTGGGAATTGCAAACAGTGTTAAACACACTGTTGTACATGGCAAATTGGACCTCGGAAATTGGCACTAGCAAATGACTCTTAATTTGCGAGGTGCAATTCTGCTGGTGTACATCTGGCCCTTTATGTTTTAGGTGTTGAAGACAGGAGCTCAAATAGCTACAGCTGTCAGAAGTCAGACCTAATTTAGCCATGTTTCATTAGCCGAGGATGTTTTTCCTTTCACGAGGTAGAACTGAGTCACACATGTGTGACTTTTATCAGGGATTAACAATTGTGCTGGTCCTGATGCACCTACAAAAGCGAAAGAAGATGGAATCGAAGAGTTATGCATTGAAGACTAACAATACTTTTCCAAGCCTTCAATAAAGATAGCCTCGAGGTAGCTGCAGAACGAGCTGTAAGTGCAAAATATTTTTTATTGTAAACGTGCAGCATGTTCTGGAACGCCAGCAAAATAGAAACGTGCAATTATACCACCAGGGTGGATATCGGCTGCGCATAAGAATGGAGCTGACGGAATGTTCTACAAATACTTTCAGCACAGTTAAAATCGTTTGTGTAGAATGCATGAGGTTATATATAAATCCACAACCACGGAAATGAAGGAGTCGTAGTAAGATATATTTAACAGTGTATTCCTTATGTTCCTAACCAAGCATATTCATATTAAACATTAAGAAATGTCAGCAGTACCTACTTCATGTTTTTCATGTTGTCACTCATCCAAGAAAGTAAATGTGATCGTGGTAATGCATAAAGAATATTGGTTCTTGCTAGAGAACTGAATGTTCAAGCTGAAGAAGTGAAATAATGAGGCAAAATCAAGATATGTTTCCCAAGAGAACCGTAAACTGCCTACCAAAAAGAAATATGAGAGCTGCCACTTGACGAGTGAACCAAATGTAACTCTGCTTAGACCTTTTCAGGATTGTAAGCGAGAAATTTACTAACACTTTGCTCTTGGACAGTGTCGTGCCCTGGATAGTGGGCACTAGGACCATGCAGCATGAGTGGGGGATGGGGCCGACACTGGACACCAGTTTCGGTCAAGGGAACGGAAGTAAGGGCAGATAAAGGATGACCAGGGATGGGGCAAGACGTCCGTGAATGATGCTGTAACAATCTACCAAGAATAAAGCCTACCTTGAATGAGTGGCGTCTCCTGTCGTGATTGGAGTACAGGGATATGACAGACAGTGTCACAAAAGTGAAGTAAACTGACACAAAGTGCTGATTTGGGGAAATCTCCCTTTAGTAACGCAAAGTAGCACTTGCAAACTACTTTGCGCTACTTTACATCAAGGTGATACACAGGCATCCCTTGGAATCAACTATAGATTTTGATGAACATTACTATTTAATAACATAGTTACACTGCTATTTGAGCCAAAAATGTACGCTTCCTCGAGGCAGACATAACTTTTGGAAAAAGTTGTCTTTTCTCAAAACTTTTGCTGGTGTGCTGTACTGTACTACACACTTAAAAAGTTATAAAAGTGGTAAACTATCTCAAAGGACAGTATTGTGTACTGGATGAGCCCCCGTGCAGTACAAAAACTATGATTGCTATCAGGCACATACCTTTGCAGGATGGTTCAAGGGTATGTGCATTGGGACATAGGCCCTAAAGTGAGTTAGCACAGGGAGTGAGAGAAACAGTTCTATATGCTATATATGCCGCTGTTCTACTCTCTACGTTACCTGCAACGCAGAACAGCAACTTTCATTGATACCTTGCCTGGAGCGAAAAGTTAGTGCATCTGCCCATCCACCTTTTCCCAAGACCGTTTTAAATAGTTGAGGGCAGATTCACAAGGATTTATCTCCAAATTATCCCCACTTTAACACATCAAAGGTGATGATAAAATGAACACCTCATTCACAAGCAGATGCAAACTGCAGATATTGCCAGAATTCCCACTATATCATCCCCAAAACCTAACACCACGGCGGACACCACCAAATAACGCTTATGTGATGCAGAGTAGGCGTTCCTGAGCAGAAACACATGAAAAAACAGCAACACCACTTTCACAACAAACTAACAGATCCGCAAAGGGAACCAAAAACACATGATAAGCTGCATTAGCGCAGGTATTTAACACCTGCCTCAAGCAGGTGTAAAGACGGACAACTACCTGCAGTAGGCAACGGAGCCCCGCACGCAGCCACATCTGAATACAGAACAACGGCATGGAGCTACTCATCATTCAGCTCAGAGCCCCAACAGGGCCACAACACCAACCGCCACCAAACCCAGGACTGACACCACCCCCTGGACCCGGACCCGCCCCACCAGACCCCCACAGAGGCAGCGCTTGAGTGTTTACCATTTATTGCAGTATTATCCTTTTACCTGTGTATGGTACCCTTTTGTAACTTGCACACGTCACTTTTCTCTTGTAACACACTGTATGCTACCTCCCACATTTTGTTTGCTTTGGATACTTGCACAAGTGCCACCATTGCCTACGTAACATTTGTTCTTGTACTGGAGTGTCTGCCATTTATTGCAGCGTTATACCTCTACTTGTACTTTGTACGCTTTTGTAACCTGCACACATATCACTTTTTCCTCCTGTAATCTACCGATTGCTACCTCATGTATTTTGGTTGCTCACTATTGTCACTTTTGATTCATGTAACTTAACGTTTGCTTTTGTAATTTGTTTACTTGTAATTGTCTCCTCATGTATCATTACGGCTCCTATTGTGAAGCGCTCTGACACCTTCGGGTAAAGTCTGCGCTATATAAAAACGCATAAATAAATAAATAAACATTACACTCGGGGTAGTGCCTTGCTTTTTGTTGTTACTTAGGGTAGGAGACCCCTACAAAAAAAGTCTGTTCTCCACTGTACTCCCAACCCTATTTTAAATCACCTTATTACATCTACACAATTCTGGCCCCACACCCGCACTTCACCACACGGCTGTTGGATAAAAGATCTCTGGTAAAGTGCCCTTGCCATAAGGAGCCAGTTGGCTATTGCACCGCCAACCCAATGAGGAGCAGCCCAGATGATGAAGCATGACACCTGCAAGGGTGTGTGAGGGCATTACAATCCAACATATGGATTCCCAACACTGACCCCTGCTGGGGCACAGTGGATTCCAGTCTTTCCTGACTCTGCACACTCTGACTTTAGAGGAACGGCATAACTGCCCCTGGGGGTGCCGCTTAGCACCGTATTTCCATTGGCTTCACTAGGATTTTTATCAAGACACATGGACCCAATGTTCCTGCAGGAGTCCAATGAGTGTTGCCTACCCCCCAGGACCACATCTGTACTGCTGACCGTACATATACATTTCCTATGCATTATTGCATATCCGCATGTCTCTTATGGCTTAAATGACCTTACCATCTGATGGTACTGGGACGCTACTGTTGAAATGTGTTACATGGAATGTCAGAGGACTCTCCAAGTCCCAAAAGGGGTATCAGGCTCTATGCTATCTCTCCAGGCATTCTGTTTAAGTAGCGTTTCTACAAGAAACCCATTATGCTCCACATTCTACTAACAGCTTTGCATCACAACGGGGGGATAACCGCTTCTTTGCTCGCAATAGTACCTTTTCTAGGGGGTGTGCATCCTTATTCGCAAATCAGTTTCTTTCAGAGTGCGAAGGGTGGTTGCCTACCCCGATGGTCTATACTTCTTGGTGGCTGGAGAGCTGGGAACCGAGGCCCTTCTTTTGGTTAATGTCTATGCTCCAAATGTTGACATACCTGAATATTTTCCTAGTTTATCTATGCGTATTACTCAGCTATCAGCAGACACCATATTATTGGGAGGTGACTTTAATCTTACACTTGACTCACAATCAGACACTATGGGCAATAGACAGATTACTAAGCCCTATTCAGTAGAGGCAATCACTTCCCTATTGCAGAACGTTCTCCTTGCAGATGCTTGGCGGGCCGGAATCCCACCAATAGGGATATTCATTTTACTCTACTCCACACTGAACCTGATCGCGAATAGATCATTGGTTTCTATCTGCACAAGTAGTGCAGAATGCAGTGGCCAAATGCATCCTCCGACCAAAGCCTAGATCGCATATGACCCACATTCTCAAATCTTTGCACTTGCTATGTATGAAAGAAAGAATTAAATTTAAAGCCATGGTGATATTTTCTAAAGCGCTCCATGGCCTAGGTGCTATGTACCATAAGAAGTGTGTTATCCATTATATCCCAACTAGGACATTAAGAACCACTACTGCAGATTCTGTACGCCTCCCCAATATATGCCTAGCAAGTATAGGGGGAAGATTATTTGGATGTTTTAGTGCACAAACATGGAACAGCCTACCCACTTCACTGAGAGCCTCAGATGACGTGACAATGTTTAGAAAACACCTTAAAACCTGGCTTTTCAAGAATTAGTTTTGTTTAAAATTCTGCCACAATGTCCATTTAAGCATTTATGTCCATCTTAGCGCCAGGACACTCTAGCTGGAGTAGCTGCTTGCGCTATATCAAATTCTGTAATTTCATTTCACTTCTATCTCCCAAGATAATGTTAGCGGTCAACACAATTGAACACGTCTCGCAGACACTTTCAAATCACGCACCAGTACTTCTGACCATGTGTATCATGCAACCTGGTGCTTCCCCAGCGAGGTATTATATGATGACATTTTTCTCAGCAATGTCAGAAAAGCAATAATAGAATATTTTCAAATGAAAGCTGGCCCTGTGGAGAGTCAATCTACCCTCTGGAAGGACTTTAAAGGTTACATTAGAGAAATTTGTATCCAAATTTTGCTCAAAATATTGCTCCATTCGCTGTGAACTTAAGACTATTGAAGGAGCACTCCAAGAGATGGATGTGCCAATTCAGACTGGTGACTCTCCCCCTAAGACAAATCGATGGGCGAGGCTGCTCGAGGAGTTTCGAGACCTTCTGGCACACAAAGTGTACTATTTTGGCAAATATGCGCTGGCTCAGGTGTACAGTCAAGAGGCTTGGTGGGAAACTAGCTAGATTGCTCCACCCCCAATATCAATCCACCTTTATCACACACCTAGAATTGGATGATGGTAAGACACTTGCACGCAGGAAAGACATTACATCAGCTTTTCTCACAACTATACCCACCTATATACCTTACATTACCCCTGGTGGACTACGCACTCGTTGACTATCTAGCTGAGGTGGCTATGGTATGGCTTGACGATGGGCAGTGTCAGATCCTAACCTCGCCCATTACTGCAGAGGAAATTTCGCAAGCCATTGACGATTTGGAGGGTGCTCACAGCCCAGGCATGGATGGATTTACTGGAGTATTCTATAAAACAAACATCCCTTCCCCCTTCAATACATAAAGCGGTGACTACGCGTCTGCTGAAGCCTGACAAGTCCCCTCACCGATGTGCCTCCTACAGACCATTGTCCCTACTGAACCAAGACAAAAATGTTTTAGCCAAAGTTCTAGCCACATGCCCTTCCCTACTGGTGGATATAATTTGCCCATTCCAAACTGGCTTTGTCCCAAATTGGTCCATCTCGGCGAATTTCCATGTGGGGTTTGCGGTTCTTAATCAAATTAGTCCAGAACTTCCTGCTGTAAGAGTGTTGTTGGACACAGGGAAGGCATTTGACTCGCTGGAGTGGTCCTTCCTACATGCCACATTGAGAAAATTGGGAGTCCCCACAAGTTTTTCGGATCTTGTCCGCTTTTATACAAAAGCCCACTGGCTAGACTTTGAGTAAATAGTGACTTAACTGACCAATTTACATTAGCACGTGGCACTAGACAGGGCTGCCCCCTATTGCCCCTTTTGTATATTATTGCCATAGATAAACGTTTGCAACATTTGCAAGACTGACATCTGCAGCATGGGGTAAGATTCCATTTTGGCCAATTGCTGGATTCGCTTCATGACGATAATGTGATGCTATTTGTCCGAGACTCCAACACTAATTTCCTCCCTTGCTTCAACATTTGTATGCTTCGGAATCTACTCTGGGCTCACCATAAATTGAAATAAATCAGAGGTTTTCCGATTGACAGAGGCCATGGTCCCATTCATCTCAGATTTCCCCCTGCATTAGTACACTGACCCTGCCCGCTATTTGGTCATTTTCTTGCCTGGTAGTGCTTTGGAGGTAATCCGGCTCAAATACGGGCCAGCGATGGATAGACTAGAAACACAAATTGACCGTTCGATCGGACTTCCTCTCTCGATTGCTGGCAGAATACCCATCATTAAAATGGTGGTACTTCCCTGGTTTCTTTATTTGTTCCTCAATGTCCCCATAGCCCTTAGGACAAACTTTTTTGCCACACTTCAAGGTATGATTATTTGCTGTGAATCATCTGGTGGATGTCTACTGTGCCACACCTTCTTGGAGGATTTGGAGTCCCCGATTTTCATTTGTATTATTTAGTTGCACGAGTGCACTATGCGTACTATTGGTACCACCCTGATGCTCGATTTAAATATTTGAAACCAGAATGGTCACAAACCCATCAATGCCCACTTTCTTCTGTTATACCTAGGGGCCTCCCCAGGACACCATCCAAGAAACAAACATAACAAACCACCTTTTGAGCCTGGGGCAGTGTGCAATGCTATTTTAATGCTGGTCTCCTTTTACTCCCCACATATCCCATTGCACAACAATCCCTGGCTGCCTCGAAACACTGAAACACTTAAGAAGCGCACCCTAACAAAGTGTAAATTACATACATTGGGTGACCCCTTCCGTGATAACCAACTGCACACTGTTGTGGAATTGATAGCAGGAAAGGACACGTCCTATATGGACAGATTTGTACTATAAACTGACGGATTACCTCTGTACACTCGACACTCCCAGCTCCCCCGGATGAACCGACAGAATTTACCCCACTTACATTTGTTATTGTATCATCAAGCGGGTCGCATCTGGTTTCCCGATTCTATCACCTATCGCTTTTGCTTCGGTCGGCGTTCGGAGAGGGGGATCGGGCAGCATGGGAAAGAGATTTGGCTACCCACTACCATATCAGATGTGGCCCTATTCCCAATAGCCAACACATTACATCTTTAGCAATCATCAACATAAATTGGTCCATTTTAAATACCTACATACAGCGTACAATACACTGCACCAATTAGCGAAGATGGACCCCGCCAAATCACATAGTTGCTCTCAATGTGCAATGACCCATGCTGAATTTTCTAACCTGGCGTGGAGGTGTATATCTATACTGGCATACTCGGGGGAATACTGGGGAGAAGTCTTTCGCTATTTATGCCAGATGATTGAATCTGAAGTGCACCCAACCCCACTTTTAGATTATGTCAAGCCATTGCCTGCGTGGCGATTGGAGGTTTGCTGCTATCGCTCTACTTCTCGCTAAGAGACAGATGGTCAAGGCTTGGTTATGTGATCCAATATACTGTGACACTACTAGCAACACGTATGCCACATTACTACCGCACACTGTTAGACCAATGGGACCCAGGGGGAACCTGGCGCGAGCCGGTGTCCCCCTGGGAATATTCGCGCGATGGAACAATCCATCGATGCGCGATTGGTTGGGAGGGCTTTAGGGGCGGGAGTTAAGGAAGGCTAGGCGGTCGAGGGGCGGGAACGCCTCACTGTGAGGTGACGCAGCGGCCAGCGTTTTTGTTGTGGCATCGCCCTGTTCCTCACAGCTGAGGCGTTCCTGTAGGTGGGCATGGCGGAATTCCACATCGTCGAAGACGCTGTCCGCGTCATAATAGAGGCGGGGCGAGGTGACCTGCTCTCCCCCGGGGCTTCGTAAAATGCAGGACAGGGTGGTACATGGATACTATTCATAGAGCTCAATTGCAGGTTGGTGGTTTCACATGATTAAATTATGAAGAGGAATTCAGGGCTAGACTCAGCATTTTTCCTGACAAACCTTGGGGGAGGTGGATCAAGAACTATGGTTACAATGGATGTAATCTACCCAGACTCAGGCAACGACTCATACGGCTAGTGGGTTACCCATAATTTATCGACCCTTTCTGTGGGTGTCTTGGGGGGGCGGGTGTCTAGGGGAGGGGGAAATTGCTGGCAGCAGACGCTTGTTGGAATTTCAACCAAGGTACCTGCACCAGGCAATTTTGACGATTTAAACACGAGTGCTCGCAATGTGGGGGGAGACATGCCCTTACTCGCTGTCTCACAAATCAGACTGTCGGGGATCCAGGGAGGGGTCAGAGAGGCAGAGGGTCCTTACCCCCAGTTATTCCAAAAGGCCCCAACTCCAGTTAATTTGCAGTCCATGTTGGCTTGGCTGGAGCTTTATACTGATGCAGATGCGGCTTCCAAATTATTTTGGGGTTTTACTGTTGGTTTTAAAATAGGTTATCAGGGGCCACGTTGCCATCGATGGGATGATAATTTAAAATCTGCCAAGGAACTACCATATTGTCCAACAAAAACTGGATAAGGAATTGCAAGCCGGTAGAATAGTGGGCCCCTTTCATCAGCTTCCTTTGCCAAATCTGATTGTCTCCCCTTTGGGTGTTGTTCCTAAAAAGGTGGTAGGCGCATTTTGGTTAATTCATCACTTGTCGTGGCCTGAGGGTCAATCAGTAAATGATTTCATCTCCCCTATTGACTCTAATGTGTCCTATACTTCTGTGGATAATGCTTTACGTTTGGTGCGATTGGCTGGAACGGGTGCGGAGCTTGCGAAATCTGATGTACAGTCCGCTTTTCGTTTGCTGCCTATTCACCCATCAGATTTTGAGCTGTTAGGCACGTTCTTTAATGGTGCATTCTATGTGGATCGAGTACTTCCTATGGGATGTTCCGTATCCTGTGCTTTGTTCGAAACATTTGAATAATACAAAATCGCCTGGTCTCGAATTTCATGCTGTTTTTTAATTACCTGCAAAATATGAGCTTTAAATCAATTAAGCAGCTCATGTGTTATTTCACTTATTTTTTAACACGTTTCATATAAGACATTTCTTGATTTCTTATACGAGGTTTTAACACATTCTAACATAAATTATAAACATATTGTGCTAAATAAATCATAATTCAAAACGATTTCTTGCATATGAATAAATCATTACAATTCAATCTTTATAAAAACTTCATGCAAAGGTACACCAGACTCAGTTGTGTTTCAGTCCTGCCTACTTATTTCTTTATATGTTTCAGGACTGATTTCACCATGGGCTTGTTTTAACCTAATGTGCCCAGCTAACCGGGACACCCTTTTATTTTCTGCCCTTGGCAAATTGAAGAGACGAATCTTATCGGAAATGCCGGCATGTTTCCAAACCCGGTCCAATTGTTCGGGTTTTTCCTCAGGGCAAACCTGGGTACCTGGCGGATTAAAAATAATAACATTTTTAGTGTCTTCTCCTATTTGTCTTTTTTTATTGTTACACTTCTGCTTTCTAGTGCACGGAATTACCTTACTGTTCCAGTGCCGCTTTGGCGTGTACACTCCTGATGTGAAGACTTTTTTATGCCTGTGTTGGTAAAAAGAGACAAGAAATTGTCTCCTTGTGTTTTAACGAAATGGGCATTTCCTAAAAGTTTACATTTTTGGTACTTTGGACTTACTTGTAGAGTTGGTGTGTTGAACTCGTGCTGTAGACCGATCCTGCGTTAAAGAGACGGTCTGGGGTAGCCACCCTTCTCTTTGTGAATAATGAATTCGTTTTAATTCCAACTACCAATTGGTTTTAATGTACAAACATTCGAAATCACTTTTATTCACACATTTAGCACTTTCTTACATTGGTGTGTGGTGCACGCTTCTGTTTGTCACTATTTGGACGATTATGTTCATTGGAAGGGCAGAGCAAGATCAATGTAGCAGAGTTTTACACATTTTTCAGGACATGGCGTCAGATTTTGGTGTTCCATTAGCTCCTGAGAAGACAGAAGGCCCCTCTACCAAACTTACCTTTTTGGGGATTGAGATTGATACTGTCATCATGATGGCTCGTTTACCAGCAGCTAAGGCGGAGGAAATCAGGTCTTTTTTGTTGGAAGTGATAGACAGGAAGAAAATTGAACTGAGACAAGTACAACGTTTGCTGGGGTACTTGAACTTCGCCTGTAGGGTGGCCAGGGCTGGCAGGACTTTTGCAGGAGACTAGGTATCGCCATGTCGGGAGCTTATCTTCCCCATCACAAAATTAGACTGACTAAAGCCATCAAAGATGAACTGTTGATTTGGCTTAAATTCCTGGACGAATTCAATGGTGTTTCCATATTTTTTATTGAAGATGATACCATCTGGCAGATACAAATATTCTCAGATGCGTCTGGGGCTCATGGCTTTGGTCTCTTTTGGGAAGGTCGTTGGTGTGCGGAGAGTTGGCCTGAGCACTGGCTGCATCAGGGACATAGTACTGCTTTTCTAGAGTTTTTTCCCCTCATTGTTACCTTGTTGATCTGGGGTGACGAGTTCAGAGACAGATGGGCTAAGGATTTACGTGATCTTTTATGAGATCTTTTATGTTACAGAGTCTCCACTTCAATATTGTTTTTAGAGCAAGACACATTCCAGGTGTTAATAATGGAATCGCAGACTCCTTATTTCGCTTTAATTGGCAGAAATTCCGCACTTTGGCACCAGGGGCGGACAGCTGCAAAACTGCGATTCCTCAAGACATCTGGGCACTGGGGGATTGAGGATCATCGAGCTGGTTGAACACTCCATCGCTCCTTCCACCAGATGCAGTTATCCCCAGGCTTGGTCTGAGTTTTTATGTTATGCTAAGTCTCAGGATGTTTCAGATGTATCGGTTGGTGATGAAGGTTTCATTTTACAGTTTGTCTTATCCTTGATGGATAAAGGTTTATCTCATATGACCTTTGCTGGTAAACTTTCAGGTATTTCGTTCTATGGACACTTATTGTGGGGGCTGGAATTAGGGGATGGCGTTTTGCTACGGCGTATGTTAAAGGGTTTTAGTAGAGAGAGGGTTCATTCCTTGTCTTTACGTGAGCCCAAAACTTTTACGCTTTTGCAGCAATTATTGTTACAGCTGCCAAATTGTTGTTATTCTGGGTGGGAGGTCATACATTTTAGACTCTGTATGATTTGGTTGTTTTTCGGGGTGTTTAGAGTGTCCAAATTTTTGAGCTTGCGAGGTCAATTGGGAATACAGACTAGTGATATTCACTTTCATCAGGGGTCTTTGCAGATTTTGCTAAAATAATCAAAAACTGATCAATTGGGCAAGGTTACATGGATTCACTTGAAGGGAAGAGGTGTGAAGGGTTGCTGTCCTTTGGGAGAATGGGGTCATTCCTGAAGTCTACTGATATTCTTCAAGGGGTGATTATTTGTCATTGTAATGGAGACAGAATTACCTGTGATCATCTCCTAGCAGTATTAAGGAAAGCTTTGATAAGGCTGGGACAAAACCCCTTATCCTTTGGTACACATTCTTTTAGAATTGGGGCTGCCACTGAAGCGTCTCGATTGGGTTTGGGTTAGGAGGACAGTAAACGAATTGGTAGATGGAAATCAGACTGTTGTTCTCGTTATGTCAGGAAATGATTTTGTATGTGGTATTTGTACATCTACCTGTCTAATATTGTTTTTTTCCAGCCTCAGGTCGAGTAGACTCTCTTCCAAGGAAAATGAAAACTTGGATTATAGGACACTCTTTTGTAAAATGGCCAGCTTCATTTGCAGAATGGCAGATTTGCGGACGGGCTCTTGGTCTCCACAGCAAGGGTCATGAGGATTTTTGGAAGGGTTTGGGTGGGATGAAATGGGGGGATCTGTTTCCTTTGCTGTCTAAATTGTCACAGGAGAGGGGTTTTCCTGATTTATTGATCATCCATTTAAGAGAAAATGATCTGGTAAGTTTATCCGGTTTAACGCTGTTGAAACAAATGAAATTGGATTTGGCGGTCATAAAGGACAATTGGTTGAGTACATCGTTGGTTTGGACTGAATTTATTTATCGTCATCATTGGAGGGGGGCCCGCAGTCATATTGCTTTGGAGAAAGCTTGGAGGAAACTTAACCGTGCCATGAACCTTTTTTTTCCTCCTATGGGTATCAAAGTATTGGCTCATGAACACATCTCAGGTATTGAACAACATCTTTTTAGGGAGGATGGTGTGCACCTGTCTCAGATAGGGCAAGCATACAATCTGATGGAATTGAGGGATCTGCTGGCGGGTTTTGGGGTGAAAATCTGTGGTGTGATAGCAATAACAAATAACATTGTTCTGAGCAAGAAGGATGGGGCCAGGAAAACTCTTTGGTTTTCCTGGGTGGCGCTTTTTTGGGGTCTGGATGGTCTAGAGTGGGCTTGTCCTTTCCCTCAGGGGTGGGGGGAGGGTAGGCGGAAAGATGGGTAAGGAAAATACAAAGAGGAAGAAAAATGGAAATGTTGGGTTTGTACAGTATTTGGGTGTTTTGTTGGGAATGTTTTGATTATATATTTATGGGGAAAACGTTTGGAATTTTTTGATAATGTTTTATTTCTCTCTTGTGACACAAATGTTGCATTAAGAAGGAATATTCTGTTTTTGCCTGTCCTAATAAAGTGACCTTTTCTCCTAAGGATAACAAGGTGTGGATTGTTGTTGTTGCGCAAAAAATATATGGCAACTTCTTCAAACCTATTTATTGTATTGTGGCTAAGTAGAACCTAGATGGATTATGTAGATACACACTCCACCCAATTGCCTGGCGCTACGTTTATAGTCCCATACGAGTGTGCAAGAGACCTATAGATGCCCCTCTTGTTCCCCTCTCGTTCTAACATTAGGTCCTGCACACATGCATTGGTGGGCACTTCAAACTCTTCCTTCTAGCTCTTCTGATTGTTGCTCCAAAGGTGGTGAGTGTCCCTTGATCCTTGCTGTTTATGACGTGGATAGGTTCTCTATGGAATACATAATGTACTGGTCACCAATCCTATAGGGGTTAATACTATGGTGATGATAATATTATTTCGCCCTGTATCTGTTCCTTGATTGTTTTCCCACTTCTTCTCATTTTATTTTTTTGATGTTTTTATTATATGTTTGAAAATGTCATAAATAAAATAACAAAGAATAAAAAAGCAATACAAGCAAAATGTATATATTTTTTTCTACAAATATCTCACCTACAAGTGATACAGAAATTTAAGAATTGATTGACACAATGAATATTACTCCATTGCTTTTGCTGGGGAGATAGATTCAACGTGCTACTGCTCGTCACTGAATTTCTAACAGAGATGCTAAAATCCATATTTTGATATAAATAGGGTCAAGCAGCGTAGTTGACTCTGCATCCAAACAATGCAAAACATAGTACCTGAATAAATGTATGTGTCATATTCTCCAAATAAATTACTAGCACATATTAAGTTGTGTGCATTTTTGCTATAGACATCTATTTTAAAATGCAGTTATTAAAATAAGTATTATAATTATTTGCGATTCATATTAATTGAAGCTAATATGCCGCGTTTTTAACACCCAGAAGTATTCTGATGAGATGTCAGTTTGTCTATTTTAATATGCCATTGTGAGAGATTATTATCAATATGTGAACAGAGCCAATTAAAATGTAATTAAGGAGAAAAAAACATGCATGCGATCTTTTGTAATTTACAGTCCCTGGAGACGAAATGGAGGGCTGTGGGTTTAAAGAAAAAAGGCCTTTTCAGAAGTTCTTTACTTGTGCACTGCAGTCACGATTCTACACCAACATGGAAACTATATACTTTAGAGCAGCTAGTTATTTTTCCATGAAGGGAAATGCGAGTGAGAGATTCCATATAGAGACTTATTGTGAAGTAAAACCAAATTTGCTGAAAATGAAGGTTCTGCAACATAAGCGTTAAAGTTGAAAGAACGGTGAGCATAGCAACATCCAAGAGAGGGAGTCTGATCAATGAGCCCTTCCAATTCACGTATTGCTCAATTATGTCTTGTGTAATTAGCTGAGACTCAATTGATCATTTCAGAGGGAAGTAGAAACAGTATTTTAACGAGATACATAGATTTAGAAAAAAACAACCCTTTCAATTTGAATGCCAAACTTTTAATACACATCCATGGAAACACAAATTGTTAAAACATTCACTTTTAAATTTGGCTGTGATAAGCTCGGTTTGCCTTATTTTTTCTTTATTGTGGGCTTAACGATTTGGCTTCATTCATATGCCAGAACGTGTTGTATCCAAAGATTTGACAAAGCACAGCGACTTGTCTGTTGAAATCTATCATTTTATAATTACATCCTAATAAGTGTATTTACTCTAAAAGTCCTCGGTGCAGATTGAGCTTCTGATATAGCCTGTACATTTAGATGAAATGTCCTACAACCAGGGATGGATTGGGAATGCAAACTAGCCTTGGCAATTCTGCTGGACCGGCGGGGATGGGTGGGGCAGGTTTCTAGTTATAAGAAATGCTGCCGCTTTAGCACTGCTGATGGCTGCTTTTGCTACAGGGGGCCTCTATTCCAGCACTGCTGCAAAACTTGCTCCAGTAACAAAACCGACCCCCACCCTTGCTGCCCACCTCGAAAAATGCCTGGTGCCCGCTACGGCAAGTCTGGCCATGCCTGCAACTGATCTAGCTGTCCGTTCTCTTTTCCACATTCAAGTTTTTGATGTTTTTCTTTATACAATCATGCTTATTTATCACATCCACATAATTGAATTCAAGAATTTCCTACATCAATATATTTTTGTTGAGTGCTCTATATGTAAATGAGCTGTATATAAGGCTAAAATCTACCTTGGGATTATTTTACGTTAGCAGGGGTTAATAATCCTTTAATGCGAATTGCAAATTGCAATTCGCAATTAAGGAATACCTTCCCATTAATTCCTTTGGGCCTAGCGGCCCATAAGAATGTGCGAGTACCCATTAGGCACTCGCAAATTGCGGATGCAATTTTAAGGGTCCAAGGCTGTCAGAATGACACCCTGTTGCACCCCTGGAATATGTATTTGTGCACATATGGCGCACATGCATGCCCTAAGGGTTAATAATCCTTTAATGCGAATTGCAATTCGCAATTAAGGAATACCTTCCCATTAATTCCTTCGGGCCTAGCGGCCCATAGGAATGAATAAGAAGACATTTGCAATTTGCGAGTACCCATTAGGCACTCGCAAATTGCGGATGCAATTTTAAGGGTCCAAGGCTGTCAGAAGGACACCCTGTTGCACCCCTGGAATATGTATTTGTGCACATATGGCACACATGCATGCCCTAAGGGCATGTATGTGCGCCACATGGCCCTTTGAAAAATGCAAAAAAGTGCATTTTTCAAAGAAATCGCAATTTACCACAAACTTGAAGTTGGTGGTAATTTGCGATTTCTTAGGGCAAATTCGCACAACTTGGGGGCTTCCTGCATTGTATTTAAGGAATCACAATTTGTGATTCCTGAAATGCTTTCGCAAAATGGGAAATCGCAAATTTTGCTATTCCCTATATTGGAAGGGCCTTTTTGGGATGAGAATCTGCCCATTTGCGAACGGGAAAAAGGCTTCATACATATGCCCCTACGTTCCCTATTTCTATTCTTTTTAGGTCGAGCCTGGGCAGCGCATGCGCTGCTCTGAGGAATGCTGTATTCCGGTTTGGACTTCAAGCTCCTCTCACTCTGCAGCCATATTTATTAATGGCTTGTGTCATTCTCCACTGTAAACTGTGGCTTTTTACTGGTCAATAGGCTTAGTAGTCCCTCCTCAGTACCGACTTCTATTATTTTGTAACCACCCATGAGGACATCCCCTGTTACGTGTGTTGTTGCTCGGTAGGCTTTAATTACAGCCTCCAAGCACTATTTTCTCAAATAGCTTTGTCCTACCTGCTGTTGCAGGCAGGACATGCTCTCTCCTAACGCTTTAAAAAAAAAATCTTTATAGCACGGGTGCCGAACGCATTTGCAATGCAATACAATACGTCTCGCATTTGCAAGACTTTAAGATATTTGCATTATAAATGACAATGCCTTTTATTTATCTGTTTTAAAAACAACATATAAATAAAAGATAGTGTCATTTACAATGGCAATAGCTCAAATCCTCTTAAATGTGAGACCTATTGCTTTGCGAACGCTTGCTTTAATTTTACTTGTGCATATGAGAATATCCTTTTAGTAAAGTCATTTACATGTTCATACTCAAAAACGTATATACTTCATTAAAATATATATTCCACATTAATCTACAAAAATTAAAAAATATTTGCATATTATAAAAAAACATGGTCATCCATGTCCAAGCTACTAACAAATAGATTAAAATAACAAAAACGCTAACCATAAAAACGTGTTATGATAGTACACTTAAAAGAATGGTAGACAGTGCATTTTTTATTATCTTTCATAGAGGCATAAGAACATATTTACTGTGTATTGTTTTTATTTTCTAGCGCCTTGTTTGGCAACCAGATTTCTTCAAACAAGTTACAGCAGACCAGCAACAACTCTTTCACTCCCTGATTTAGCCACTCATATACTCATTAATTCACTGGCGCACTCACTGACTTAGTCATTCATTTACTCTCACTAATATGAAAACCAATATTGCTCATTTTTCTGACAGAAGATTCATGCATTATAATCCTTTCTTGTAAATCCATACCTGGTTGATTCAAACCTTAATCCTCTTAGGTTCTTGGTGAGATGCAACCAACGTCTTCCACCCTTGGACAGAGGATCTTTTGTATTACTCAAGCTCATATACTTCCTACTGCAGTAACCCATTCGGACAAAAACATTCCATGATAAAAATGAGGTATTAAGCGTTTACAACATTAGATCCCAAGTAGGAGGACTCCAAGAATGAAGAATCATTGAATTTTTGCATGTTACTGTCTTTTATGTTTATCCAAATTGCTGAAAGAAGCAAGTCTCAAAACAATGTGAATCATTACTGATCAAAAAAGGCATTGACTACCCCTTGTATGTTGCTCAGTGCGGTGAATATCCTAAAGATAGCAGGAAAAACCTAGACGTTTGGAAGGGAAACTTGCTTGTATATTCTCAATGATATCAACCAGTTCTTTATTGTGTCAAACACTTTTTGTGTGCGCATCAAAGATTCAGAAAGCTTTTTCTACAACAGTGTATTTCTTACTTAAAGCCTGTATTTTAGTTATTGATGTTTATCTATGACCACGTTTCACGAATAAGGCATGCTTTGTTTCGGAAACCCATAATTAGCATGTCTAATTCATGGAAATTCATGAGAAAGCCCTACCTAAACCTGTAGTAGTTCAAGCTTGCATATAGAAACAGATTGGAGAATCATGTTTGGGAATTCATGTGTTCATTTCACTTAATCCTGGAGTAAGCCACACAAATAGTAAAGGCTTTGCTAATCGAGGTTGCTGTTTATACAGAAGTGCCCAGCTCCACAAACACATACGACTGCTCTAGCTAGGTGTTAGCCAACCCTATGTTAGGAGGACTGTTGGAAATGGGGGTCTCTAGTTGGCAAGGGATTGCACCTTTGTCCAAATAGGGACCCTTCTTCCTAGTCAGGATAAGGGTGTTACATTCCTAAAATAACCCATGCTCACCCCCTTGGTAGCTTGGCACGAGCGGTCGGGCTTATCTTAGAATCAGTGTGTAAAGCATTTGCACATAACCAACAGTAGTACAGTGTAATCACTACAAAAAGAACACTTCACCAGTTTAGAAAAATATCCAATATTTATACACAAGACCAACAACTAAAAAAATCCACCATACAGTACTTAAAATCGGAAGTTATCAAAATACGCTTTGGAAACAGTTCCTTGATGTCGATAGCTCCGTCCGGGGCTATTGTGGCATCGTGAGCAAGCAAATCCAAACAGCTCTGGCTGATTGAGGCATCGCGGGCCAGCTACGATGTCGAGAAGACCCGGAAACTGTACCTTTCTTGAAATGCATTGCGTTGGCTACCTCTCATTGAGCTTCCGAAAACACTGCATCCGCAGGCATCGGTTCCGGAGGTCGTGCAGGAGTCGTCGGGGCCCTCAAAGTCACACGTGTTGCAGGTCGATCTCCTCTCTGTTGAAGTCTGGAGCGCTGGCTTCGGTGGGCGTCGGGTGCTGCGGTGCGAAGTGCAGCGGTGTGGCATGCAGTGCCCTCAGGTCGCGGTGCGAGCAGCGGCTTGGTGGTGGCATCAGAAGGTGTCGTCGTTGCTGAAGCGGTGCAGTGCGAGATGAAGGTGGTGCTCGTCACGGTGCTAGCAAATCATGGTGCAAGCAGCGGTGTCGTCGTTGCTGAAGTGCTGTCCTCGGCTGACGAACTGGAGTCAATGGCATCAGTGTCAGTAGGCCAAGGCTGCAGTGTGGGATGAGGGCGGTGCATCATGTAACTTTACGAGCGTCCTTGAACCACGGTGCAAGCAGTGGCATCGACTTCGGCGGGGAACGTCATTGTCGGGGATACCAAGGCGTCGTCGTGAAGCGAGGCGGTGTGGAGTGCGCTGCCCACAGGTTGCGGTGCGAGCAGCATCTTGGTGGTGACATCAGCAGGCGCCATGGGTGAGACCGGGGTCGCGGTGCAGTATTGCGGCTGTGCCCTCTGCTGTGCTGTCAGGACACAGAGTTGGCAGCGTCGTCGTTGAAGTCGGCGAGTTGCTATTCTTCTGTTGCAGCACAAAACACACAAGTCCTAGTGCTGAGGGCAGAAGAGTTTGAAGTCTTTGCTGTACCTGAGACTTCTTGAACGGGGGCAAGCTCTACCTCAAGCCCTTGGAGAAACTCACAAAAGTAGATTGCAGAGAGTTCAGCCCAGTCCTTTCACTGCCCAAGACAGAAGCAGCCACTGTAGGCCAACACCGCAAAGAACACAGCAACGTCGTAGTTCCTCCTCACAGGTTCTCCAGCACTTCTTCTTTCCAGTCTTTTTGATCCAAAAGAGTTCTAAAGTTCAGGGATCTTTGCCCCAGTATTTGTACACAAAAAGCCTTTGATCTGGCAGGCAGAGGGTGTCTGTGCCTGGCCAGAACCAGTTTGGCCTTCTCTGGTGTGATTTCCTGGCAGGAGGTGGAGACGTCATTGTCAGAGGCAGACCTGGCCCTTTGAAGTGCAAGGAAATCTCCTCCCCCTACCCCCATTGCAGCCCAGGTCTATTCAGCCCTTTCCTGACCTATCTAAACTATCTGGAGTCCCTCTGGCTCCCCAGCCTTCTGTCATCCAAAACCCAGACAGGCAATCCACATTCCAGCAGAGGCACAGGGGATGACTGAGCAAAAAAATACTTACTTTCTAAAAGTGGTATTTTTAAACCCAGAATGTAAAAATCACGTTCACTAAAAAAATGCATCTTTTAATTCGGAATTCAGGCATACTAAATTCGTTTTACTACCATGTTCCCTGGGTCAGTTAGGATTATAAGATGTCATAACCAAACTGCTCATTCTGTCCTATGGGGAACAGGTAGACTTGCAGTAGTGAAAAACGAAATGGGCTGTAATTCACTACTAGGACATGCCACACACACACCTTTCACATACACTGCACCCTGCCCACAGGGGTACCTTAGGCCTACCTTAGGGGTGCCTGACATGTAAGAAAAGGGAAGGTTAGGGAATAGCAAGTATGTGCACTGGCCAAGTCGATATGGCAGTTACAAACTGTGTGCAGACTCTGCAATCGTCTCTCCGAGGTACCTTTTTAAAGCTACTTACGTGGGTGGCACAATTAGTGCTGAAGCCTACTAGTAGCAATTGAGTTACAGGCCCTGGCACACTCAGTGCACTTTACTTAGGACTAACAAGTAAATCAAATACCCAATCATGGAAACACCAATCCATAACACAATTTACCACAGAAGCACTTGCACTTTACCACTGACCAGCAGTAAGAAAAGTATGCAGAAACACTACGCCAGCAAAAACAGAGTCAAAACCGGGAGGGCAGGAAGTAAGAACTCAGGGAAAACATACCAAAAGATGCCAAGTCTAACACACATCCCCTCCAGCTGAAAGTAGGGAGAACTACCCAACCTCCTGGGAGTTCTCTTCACTAAGGCAGAAGAACCTGGACAGACCATCTGCATTGGGTTGTTCTGTTCCAGAGCGGTGTTCCACTGTAAAGTCCATTCCCTGTAGGGAGATGGACCACCACAGCGGTTTTGGATTCTCACCCCTCATTTGCATCAACCACCTGAGGGGCCTGTGGTCTGTGAACCCGGAAGGGAGTCCCAAACAGGTATGGCCTCAGCATCTTCAGTGCCCAGACCACAGCAAAAGCTTCCCTTTCTATGGCACTCCAATTCTGTTCACTGCGGTGTAGTCTCTTGCTAAGGAAGACTACAGGTTGGTCTAGACCCTCTTCGTTCAGCTGTGAGAGCACCGCTCTCACACCATGCTCTAAAGCGTCAGTCTGCACGGCAAATTCCTTGGAGAAGTCGAGTGCCTTGTGCACAGGTGCCTTGCACATGGCGACCTTCAGGGCCTCAAAAGCCTTCTGGCAGGACTCAGTTCAGATCACCTTCTTGGGCTGCTTCCTGGAAGTCAGCTCGGTTAAGGGGGCAACAATGGTGCCATAACCCTTAACGAATCTCCGGTAGTATCCTAAGAAGGCCCTCACCTCTGTCTGAGTCTTGGGGACTCCCAAGCCAGAATGGTGTCAATCTTGTGTTGTAGGGGCGCCACCTGGCCGCTCCCTTCCTGGTGTCCCAAGTACACCACAGAACCCTGCCCGATCTGGCACTTACTGGCCTTGATCGTGAGGCCTGCCCTCTGCAGCGCCTTCAACACTTCACCAAGGTGCTGCAAGTGTTCTTTCTAGCTGGAACTGAACACTGCAATGTCATCCAGGTATGCAGCACTGAAATCCTCCAGCCCAGCCAACACCTGATTGACCAACCTCTGGAAGGTGGCAGGGGCATTCTTCAACCCAAAGGGCATCACCCATAACTGGTAATGTCCCTCTGGGGTGGAAAATGCTGACCTCTCCTTGGCCCCATCAGTTAAACCAATCTGCCAGTACCCAGACGTTAAATCAAATGTGCTGAGGAACAGTGGGGCAAACTGTCCCAACAACTGGTGACAGTCGCTCTACTGCTCTGAGGTCAGTGTAGGGGGGAGGATTACACCTTCCACTGATCCATCACCTTCCTTGGCAGACAGGAGGTCAGGGAGAGGCTCACTCTCCTCTTCCACCCCGTCATCTGTCGCCAAGAGCATGCTCACTTCGGACCTCTCGAAGTGGGGTTTAAGGCGGTTTATGTAGAAGACCCTCAAAGGGTTACTGGGAGCCTGCAAATCCACCAGGTCGGTGACATCACTTTTGCACTCCATCACCGCAAATGACCCAGTCCACTTGTCCTGCAAGGCACAAGGTTCCACTGGGCCCATGACCAATACTTTTTGCCAGGTTGAAATTCGGCCGCAGTGGCATTCTGGTCATACCACTTCTTCATTTCTTCCTGGCTTGCTTCCAGGTTCGCCTGAGCGAGTTTCCTGAAGTAGGCAGTTTGGTTTCGGTAGGCCTGCATGTAACTAAACACATCCTGGGGAGTTTTCTTGGGAGCTGCCTCCCAGCCTTTCAACTTAGAGGTCCTCTAACAGGGTGACCATCCAGGAGCTCAAAGGGGCTGAACCCAAGAGACTTCTGTGGTACCTCCGTGTAGGCAAAGAGAAGGCACGGCAAGAGGACATCCCACTTATGCCTCATGGGTTCTGTTAGACCCTTAATCATGCCCTGCAAAATCTGGTTGAATCTCTCCACCAGACCGTTACCTTGGAAGTGGTAAGGAGTGGTGAACCTGTAAGTCACACCACACTCCTCCCACAGGAATGTCATATACTTAGATATGAAGTGTGTTCCCCTGTCAGAAACCACGTCTTTAGGGAACCCCACTCGGGAAAGATCCCGATTAACGCCCGCCCCACCACTGGTGCCGTTGTTGTCCTGATAAAGATTGCCTCTGGGTACCAGATGGCATGGTCCACCAAGACCAGGATGTACCTGTTGCCCATGGCAGTCTTGGGATCCAGTGACCCCACAATGTCCATCCCTACCCTTTCAAAGGGTGTTCCAACAACTGGAAATGGTTGGAGAGGAGCTTTGACCTTCCTCCCACTCTTACCACTTGCCTGGCAGGTTTGGCAAGACTGGCAATGTCCATCTGACTGCCTTTGCATTTGGGGCCAGAAGAAGTGGGTGACAAGCCTGTCAAAGGTCTTGTCCTGCCCAAAATGTCCTGCCAAAGGCACATCGTGAGCCAGACCCAGTAGGAAGGTCCTGAAATGCTGGGGTGCCACCAGCACACGGACTGACCCAGGCTCAGTGACCTTAGGCTCACTATACAGGAGATCATTCTCTCAGTAGATCCAATGTGATCCGGACTGATCAGCAGTTGCCAGGTCTGCAACCAGCCACTACAGACCCTCGAGAGAAGGGTACTCTTTCTGCTCCTTGCAGAATTCCTCCCTGGTGGGCCCCCCTTCTTGCTGCCAATGGGTCAGCTCAGAGATGTCCCCCAGTTCAGCTACCTGCTCCCCGGTAGGTACCGGGGCATCCCCCACATGGTCCACCTCTTTCCGGTCCATAGGAACTTCAGGGGCCGGTTTCTCGCGCCCCTTGCCATTTCTCTTGGCAGAGACCTGAGCCACTGTTTCAGGCTCCAAGTCCTCTTGACCACCCTCTCTGGCCGCCATTGATGAGTGGACACACATGCCCACTCTGGCAACCCAAGAATCTCCAAGTGAGACCTGAGCTCAACATCCTTTCACAAGGACTGCTCCAGGTCGTTACCTACCAGGCATGGAAGGGCTCACAACCACCCTCAAGGGACCTGAGACCCCCCACTCGAAGGGAACCTGCACCACCAGACACTGGTGCTCTAAATTGTCTACCGCAATTACTTTGTGGATTGCCCCTGGGACTACCTGCTTCTCAGAGACCAGGTGACACCGTACTGAGGTCACACTGGCTCCAGTATTTCTGAGAGCCTCTACCCTTTTCCCATTGATGGTCACCATGTGCTATATTTCTTTGTGTTAGGGGGCCCCTGGTTTCCTGGGACCATCTCACTGTCCTCTAGTGAGACAAGGGTCATTTCTGCGGGGTCCCCACCCTCCTGTGGATACTCCTCCTCCTCCCCAAGTGCTACACTAGCCAACACTTTGGGCTGAGCCCCCTTTGAGCACCTGGGGTCCCCCTTCATGTGCCCTACCTGGTCACATGCAAAACACTTGCGGGGTCGGTCTCAGCAGGCTTTCCTGACGAGACCCCTTGTTTATTATCTCCTGAGGGATGGGAAATTTTAACCTGGGTGTTAGTTTGGGGCCCATTAGGGAACTCCTGTGCTTTACCCTTGTCCCCTCCACTTTTTTGCTGAGGACCATGCCCACCTTTGGCTGAGTTTCTCCCAAATGCTTTCTTGTGGAAACTGGTACACTCCCAGTAGTCCACCTCCATAGCAAGCTAACTAGGGTCAGTCAGCTTACTATCAACTAGGCGCTAGCGCAGATCTGCAAAACATAGACTAGACAAGTGCTCCCATGCAATCAAATTGTAGAGCCCCTGAAAATCTGCAACATTAATACCCTTCACCCAGCCATCCAGTGACCGGCAAAACACATCCACACTTTCCAACCAAGTGTTGGCATCAGACTTCTTAATGGACCTGGATTGATCCCTGTACTTTTCAGGAGTAAGACCATACTTAGTGAGAAGAGCGTCCTTCATGTCTGGATAGCTGAGGTGATACCCCTTATCCAAATCTATTAAAGTATCCCTTGCTTCTTCTGGGTATAGAGGCCACAATCCTGCTCCCCAATTCTCCTAAGGGACCCCATTCATGTAGATTGCTGCCTCGTACCTCTGAAACCACCTTTGTATGTTATCCCCCTTCTTGAATTCCTTGCCTACATTCTTAGGAATGTGCTCAATTTTGTCTGTCTGTCTTGACGGGTTGCTGCCCCCATGTGAGCTGGCTCTACTCCTCTAATCCAGCTCCTTTATCCTGGTCTCGTGATCTAACATCATACTTTTCTCTTACATGGCTAACTTAAGCTTCTCCAGTTCTACTTCCACTCTCCTTGTTTCCCGCCTGTCCTCCAGCTCCTCTGGGGACAGGTCACTGCTGCCTTGCCTGGAGGGTTCCCCCATTCCCAAAAGCACATCCACTCTAGAAATAGGCTCCTTCGCCTCTCCACTGAGATCACCAGGCTGCTCGATGGCATGTCTGGCTGCTACCCAGGCCCTCAGCACCTTTTGTAGCTCGTCCTTCCTAGTGAGGCCTCTGACTTTGACTTTTAGGTTTTTGCAAATTGATTTCAATTTCCTAACATTGTAGGCTTCGAACCATCCTCGTCAAAGGCAATTTCCAGGGATGCAATGGATGATGCTCTTGCTTCCGGCATGAAGTAGCAAGTTCAAACTGGCAAGATCAAAAATAGGCCAAAAATAAAAAGGACCAGTATGTGGCCAGTAATGGTCTGCAATATGGTGATAGTGCACACCAATCACTGTAAGTCAAGTGCAAACACAAGTCCTTTCCACACCACTGACAACCAAAGTTAGAAATGGGGGCCTCTAGTTGGGAAGGGCGTGCACCTTTGTCCAAACAGGGACCCTTCTTCCTAGTCAGGATAAGGGAGTTACACTCCTAAAATAAGCCCTGTTCACCCCCTTGGTAGCTTGGCACAAGCAGTCAGGATTATCTTAGAGGCAGTGTGTAAAGCCTTTGCACATAACCAACAGTAATACAGTGTAAGCACTACAAAAGGACACCACACCAGTTCAGAACAATATCCAATATTTATATACAAGACCAAAAACAATAAAAATCCACCATACAGTACTTAAAAATCGTCAGTTATCAAAATACGCTTTAAAAACAGTTCCATGATGTCGATAGCTCTGTCCGGGGCTACCGCAGCGTCGTGAGCAAGCAAATCCAAACAGTTCTGGCTGACCGCGGCGTCGGGGTCCAGCTACGGTGTCAGGAAGGGGAAATGGCCACTACAACTGGCCGTTTCCACGCATTACCATAACCATGCATGCATTACAATGCATGCATGGTTACCACAAATAGCCTTTACCACGCATACCTTAACTACGAGATATGTAGTAAAGGCATGTGTACTAAAGGAAAAATTTAAAAAAGGGAGGTTGGGGGGTCTCCCCCCAACAAAAATAAATAAAAATAACGTGTAATTGAAAATAAGGAGGGTGGGGGGGTCTCCCCTCCCCCCTAAAAAAAGCACAGGGCAAACTTTTAAGTGTTAAGGGCAGGGTTATTTATAAAGAAGTAATGGGGGCGAAGGAACTTTTTATTTGTAAATTAATTGTTAAATCGAAAATAATTGAGAAATGAATTAAAAAAGAACATTCTTGAAAGTAAACTGCATATAAATGCAGCATGTGTCATCTAGTGGACAACA
This sequence comes from Lissotriton helveticus, assembly GCF_964261635.1. Classification (NCBI taxonomy): domain Eukaryota; kingdom Metazoa; phylum Chordata; class Amphibia; order Caudata; family Salamandridae; genus Lissotriton; species Lissotriton helveticus. The sequence goes on along the minus strand of NC_136067.1, from coordinate 980,433,580 downwards.
AAAAAAATTCTTGTAACAGAGCTGAATCCAAGCCCTGAATTGGGGCAGGGTATCGGAGCCTTTACCATGAATATGTCGATATCATGCATGGTTTTACTATGAAAATCGTTGTAAAGGTATGCGTGGTAAAGGTTAGGCGTGGCAATGGCATTCGTGGTGTAACGCATGCGTAGTAAAGGCATGCTTTGCAACGGAATGCGTTACAACATCATAAAACCGGAAGGGAAGACCCGCAAGCAGTACCTTTTAGAAGTGCAGGGCGTCGGTGACCTCACGTTGAGCTTCCGAAAAAACAGGATGTCCGCAGGCATCGGTTCCGGAGGTCGGTGCAGGAGTCGTCGGGCCCTCGAAGTCACATGTGTTTCAGGTCGATCTCTCTGTTGAAGTCAGGAGTGCTGGCGTCGGCAGGCGTCGGGTGCTTCAGTGCGAAGTGCAGCGGTGCAGTGTGTGGTGCCCTCAGGTCACGGTGCTAGCAGCGTCTCCGTGGTGGCATCAGATGGCGTCGTCAGTGAGCGGTGCTACATGAAGACGGTGCTCGTCACGGTGCTAGCAGGTCACGGTGCAAGCAGCGACATCGTTGTTACTGAAGTGCTGTCGTCGGCTGACGAGCTGGAGTCAATGGCGCCCACATCGGTAGTCCAAGGATGCAGTGCAGTATGAGGGCGGAGCATTGTGTAACTTTATGAGCGGTGCCGTTGAACTACGGTGCAAGCAGCGGAGTCAATTTCGGCGGGGAGCGTCATCGTCAGGGACACCAAGGCACCATTGTGAAGTGAGGCGGTGTGGAGTGCGGTGCGAGCAGCGGCTTGGTGGCGGCATCAGCAGGCATCGTCGGTGAGACCAGGGTCGTGTTGCGGCGTGCCCTCTGTGGTGCCGTCAGGACATGGAGTCAGCAGCGACGACGTCGTCGAGTTGCTTTTCTTCTGTTGCAGCACAAAACACACAAGTCCCAGTGCTGAGGATAGAAGAGCTTGAAGTCTTTGCTGTTCCTCAGACTTCTTGAACAGGGGGCAAGCTCTACCTCAAGCCCTTGGAGAAACTCACTAAAGTAGATTGCAGAAAGTACAGTCCAGTCCTTTCACTGCCCAAGACAGAAGGTGCCACTGTAGGCCAACACCGCAAAGCACACAGCAAAGTGGTAGTTCCTCCTCACAGCTTCTCCTGCTCTTCTTCTTGGCAGTCTTCTTGATCCAAAAGAGTTCTAAAGTTCAGGGATCTGGGCCCCAGTATTTGTACACAAAAATACTTTGATCTGGCAGGCAGAGGGTGTCTGTGCCAGGCCAGAACCAGTTTTGCCTTCTCTAGTGTGATTTCCTGGCAGGAGGTGGAGACGGCATTCTCAGAGGCAGACCAGGCCCTTTGAGGTGCAAGGAATTCTCCTCCCACTTCCCCCATCATAGCCCAGGTCTATTCAGCCCTCTCCTGACCTACTAAGACTATCTGGAGCCTCTTTGGCTCCCCAGCCTTCTGTCATCCAAAACCCAGACAGGCAATCCTCACTCCAGCCGAAGCACAGGGGATGACTGAGCAAGAAAATACTTACTTTCTAAAAGTGGTATTTTCAAACCCAGAATGTAAACATCATCTCCACTAAAAGATGCATCTTTTGATTCGGAATTCTGGCAACTAAATTCATTTTTCTACCATGTTCCCTGGGTCAGTTAGGATTATAAGATGTCATAACCAAACTGCCCATTCGCCTTTGGGAACAGGTAGCCTTGCAATAGTGAAAAACGAAATGGGCTGTAATTCAAAAACAGGACATGCCACACACACCAGGGCATGTCCTACCTTTCACATACCTACACTGCACCCTGCCCACGGGGGTACCTTGGGCCTACCTTAGGAGTACCTGACGTGTAAGAAAAGGGAAGGTTAGGGACTGGCAAGTGTGTGCACTGGCCAAGTCGACATGGCAGTTACAAACTCTGTGCAGACTCTGCAATGGCAGGTCTGAGGTACCTTTTTAAGGCTACTTACGTGGGTGGCTCTATCAGTGCTGCAGCCCACTAGTAGCAGTTGATTTACAGGCCCTGGCACACTCAGTGCACTTTACTAGAGACTAACAAGTAAATCAAATACCGAATCATGGAAACACCAATCCATAACACAATTTACCACAGGAGCACTTGCGCTTTACCACTGATCAGCAGTGAGAAGACGGCGCAGAAACACTACACCACCAAAACCCGGGAGGGCAGAAAGCAAAAACTCAGGGGAAACACACCAAAAGATGCCAAGTCTAACAAGGACCCTTATGATATGCATTAAACCCAAGCAATATGTACAATGTGGAGTTCAATACTTTCATTTCTTTCCTCTGTCACAGTTTTGTTCTTGCTAGATTGTACTAAATACTGATTCCACCCTACTTCTTGATACCTTCTCGAATTTGCAACCACATGAGCATCGTAACATCACTTCACTAATGCAATGTTTCATTCCTTCTGCACCATTTGGATCAAAATAATGGGATGTTAAATAAAGTTACTGATTATTTATGCTCTGTAGTCATGATCTTTCACCTAATTTGAACATACATCTTTTTGCAAAATTAATTATTTGTTTCCCAAGTACATTGAAAAATAGGCATCAAACTGTTTGATATATTAAGAGCCCTTAGAAAATTGCTCACATGGCTACCATAGACATCATGCAGACAAGTAATTCAAGGCTTAGTAATGTACACACTTAACAATTGGAATTCTTCACAGCTAGGCAACCCGAAGTCTGTTTTAAAAAGACTTCAAGTTGTTCAAAATGCTGCAGCACAGATACTATTGAAGATTTCCAAATGTCAGTCCACCACTACTGCCCTAGCAAGCCTTCATCCGCTGCCAGTACTTAAGAGTATAAATTACTAAGTACAGTATAAGGCTCACAAAGTGATATATAAAAGAGGTCCTGAACTGTTTCAAAATCTCTCACTGCATATAATACTGCAAGAATTTTGTACTTCAACACCCCCATTTGCAGTTTGAAGGAAAATGGTGGCAGGTCCTTTGCCTTTTTAGTACCTAAACTGTGGAATGAAGTCCCTCTGAACTTAAGACTAGCATCATCTGAACTATCTTTTAAAAAATTGCTAAAAATCTTTCTGATATAATTTATATATTCATCTGAGGATATCTGGTTGTTACAGCACTGGGAAGCCTTTTTTTGTAGTAATGGCATTCCACTAAGATACAATCTACATACTTACTTATCATTTAAAATAAGTTAAAAAAAGTTGACCTAGATAATCTAAATAGTAACTGGTTAACCCCTTATGTGCTCAATGCTCCTGTGCTCATGACGGAACCATTCTGTCATGAGAACAGGGGCACAGAATCCCTCTTCTGCAAACAGCAGAGGGATTTCTATTTTTTTGGGGACCTCAGAAGGTGGGGAAAAGCTTCCCCAACCTCCCAAGGCCCTTTGCTCATTTTCAATCTAATGGCGATTGCATGTATGGCACGCTGTCGTCATTACATTGAAAACGAAACTGAAACTTAGTTTCAGTTTCAATGTTTGAGTGCTCGTCGGGCTATCTCAGCCCCCCTAGCACCGAACAACTTGGAAGAGGTATTGTTTGAAAGGGGAGAATCTCCCCTTTCCAATGGTACCCTTCCCTAGTAGATCCCTGCTTGTGGCTCACCCTAGGAGGGCGATCCTCAAGCAGGGATCCACCCACTAGTCGCCAGGGAGGGCGGAGCGGACCCTTGAGCAAGGGCCTTTTCTCCCCCCATTTAATTTTGCCAGACAGCCTTTCTGCTGGGGGGGCAGTAACCAAAAACTCATGTGACCCCCCCTTGCAAAACCAGGTAATTTTCAGATACATAGGGGGCATCTGCGTTTTTGGTCCCGGGGTCGGCAGCCATCTAGGGAATGTTGTATGATCACCGGGCTGACACAAATTTCATATAACCCAGCATTCCACCAGGTCTCCCAATAAAAATGGTACCTCAGTCTTGTGGGTGGGTCAAGTACCCATGACAGGCAAGGGCCCAAAACGTATTGTGGAGATATCAAAATTGCATAGTACAAAATGATCTGCTTTAGCAAGGGGGGGTCATATGAGTTTTTGGTACCGGGCTTGGCAGCCATCTAGGGAAACCTAAAAAAAACACATATTTCTGAAAACTATACATCCGGGGAAGTTCAACGAGGTATGGCTTGCGTGGATCCCCCAACAATTTCCTACCAAGAATCCCCTGCAAACCTCAAATTTAGCTGAGAAAAACACATTTTCCACATATTTTGGGGAGGAATCACTGTGCCAGCACATATGTCCTACCCCACAGCATTCCCCTCACTCTCTTGTGTAAAATCATACCTCACTTGTGTGGGTGGGGCAGGGGTCTGTGACTGGGAAGAGCCCAAAACGTAGGGATTAAGGGTATACACTGAGAATTATAAGCACTACATTAAAAAAAAATTTTTTTTTTAGCCAATTCTGCATTGGACACCCACACAAGTGAGGTATCAGTTTACTCAGGAGACCAAGCAGAACGGTGTGGGGTAAGACATTTGTGCTGGCACTGTGATTCCACACAACAATATTTGTTTTTTTTCAGCTAAATTTGAGGTTTGCAGGGGATTCTTGGTAGGACAACATTGGGGATCTACAGAAGCCATACCTTGCTGGACTCCCGCGTTTGTCTAATTTTCAGAAATGTGAGGGGTTGGTTGTTTCCCAAGATGGCCACCGAGCCCGGGGCCTAAACCCCAGTTGACTCCCCTTGCACAACCAAGTTGTTTTGTGATGGGTCATTTTGATGTCTCTTCAATATGTTTTGGGCCCTTGCCTGTTACGGGTACTTGACCCACCCACACGAGTGAGGTACCATTTTTGTAAAGAGACCTGGAGGAATGCTGGGTGGTAGGAAATTTGTAGATCCAGGCAGATTCCAGAATTTCCCACACATAAAATTGAGAAAAAAAGTGATATATCCAGCTCAATTTGAGGTTTGCAGGGGATTCTGGGTAGGAAAATGTTGGGGAACCCACAGAAGCAATACCTCGCTGGACGCCCCTGGTGTCTAGTTTTCAGAAATGTATGGGCTTGGTAGGGTTCCCTAGATGGCCGCCAAGCCCGGGGCCAAAAGCCTAGGGCACCACCCTTTCATAATTATGTTGTTTTTTATTGGGAGCCCTGGGGGAATGCTGGGTGGTAGGAAATTTGTTTTTCCTACAACTTTCCCACACAGAAAGTTGAGAAAAATATGTCTTTGTTCATCAAAAGTTAGGTTTTAAGGGAATTCTGGGTAAGGAAATGTTGGGGGATCCATGCAAGTCATACCTTCCTGGACTTCCCTGGGTCTCTAGTTTTCAGAAATGTGTGGGTTTGGTAGCTTTCCCTAGATGGCCGCCTATCCCGGGACCACAAACTCATGAGACCCCCCTTGTAAAACCAGGTCATTTTTGGATTCATAGGGGGCATCCGCATTTTTGGTCCCGGGGTCGGCAGCCATCTAGTGAAACCTACCAAACCCACACATTTCTAAAAACTAGAGACCCAGGGGAGTACAGGGAGGTATGGCTGGTGTGGATCCCCCAAAGTTTCCCTACCCAAAATCCCCTTAAAACCTCAAATTTTATTGAACAAAATCAAATTTTGTCTCAAATTTCTGTGTGGGAAAGTTGTAGAATCACCGGGCTGACACCAATTTCCTGCCACCCAGTGTTCCCCCAGGTCTTTCGATAAAAATGGTAACTAATTCTTGTTGGTAGGCCAAGTACCCACGATAGGCAAGGGCCCAAAACTTATTGTGGAGACATCAAAATTACCTATCACAAAACGTTCTGCTTTTGCAATGGGGGTCACATCAGTTTTTTGTCCCGGGTTTTGCGGCCATCTAGGGAAATGTTGGACTTGGCCTTCCTCCTGTATTTTCTCTGACCTGTTTTTGTTGATTTTATGACTCTGGGCACTTTACCACTGCTGATCAGTGCTAAAGTGCATATGCTCTCCCTATTGTAAACTGATGTATGTATTAGTGACTGCATGATTGGGTTATTTGATTTACTTGTCAGACTCTAATACAGTGCACCATGTGTGCCCAGGGCTTGCAAATCAAATGCCGCTGGTGGGCTTGCAACACTGATTGTGCCACCCACAGAAGCAGCCTGTAAAGTGTGTCTCAGGCCTGCCATTGCAGAGCCTGTGTGCAATCTAGTACTGCCATGTTGACTTGGAAAGTGCATCCACTTAGCAGTCCCTAAACCTTCCCTTTTCTTCATATCGGACACTCCTAAGGTAGGCCCAAGGGCAGGGTGCATTGTAAGTATACAATAGTACATGCCCTGGTGTGTGTGGCACGTCCTAATAGCGAATTACAGCCATTTTTGTTTTTCACTATTGCAAGGCTACAAGTCCCCATAGGCCGGAATGGGCAATTTGATTATAACATATTATAATCCTAACTGACCCAGGGAACATGATAGAAATTCAAATTTGGTATGCCTGAACTCAGAATGATAAAATACATATTTTAGTAAAGTTGGTTTTAACATTCTATGTTTAAAAATACCACTTTTAGAAAGTAGGTATTTTCTTGCCTAACCATCCAGCCTGCCTCTGCTAGCTTGTGTATTGTAGGCCTGGTTTGTGAGTGACAGGGGCTGGGGTGGCTCCAGGAGACAGGGTGAGTCAGCACAAGGCTGAATAGACCTATCTGCATGTAGATTGGTGGGAGGAGTAGCACCTGGGACTGAATAGGGCTGTGCCTGCCTTCCACAATGCTGGCTCCACCTCCTGTGGTGTGTCTGATGACCCTGGCTCACCCTGCCAAAGGAAAGAAGGAGCCCTGTAAACAAAGTGCTCCCGGACTGCACAGAACTGGTTTAGACTAGGTACAGGCCCCTCCTACCCGACCGCGTTCCCTCAGTCTCCTGAGCAAAATGATACCTCACTTGTGTGGGTGGGGCAAGGGCCTATGACTGCGGAAAGCCCAAAACATAGGGATTAAAGGTATAGCACCGAGAATTCTAAGCGCTATATTACTTTAAAATACGTTTTTAGCCAATTCTGCATTGGACATCCACACAAGTGAGTATCATTTACTTGGGAGACTAAGGAGAATGCTGTGGGGTAGGAAATGTGTGCCGGCATGGTGATTCCACACAAAAATATGTGAAAAATGCTAACTTTGAGGTTTGCAGTGGATTCTGGATAGGAAAACATTGGGGGATCCACACAAGCCATACCTCGCTGGACTCCCACGGTTGTCTAGTTTTCAGAAATGTGTGGGTTTGGTAGTTTCCAAAGATGACCGCCTAGCCTGGGGCTAAAAACCCATGTGACACCCCTTGCAAACACAGGTTTTTTGTGATAGGTCATTTTGATGTTTCTTCAATACGTTTTGGGCCCTTGCCTGTCGCGGGTACTTGACCCAACCACCCAAGTGAGGTACCATTTTTATCTGGCGACCTGGAGGAATGCTGGGAGGTAAGAAATTTGTGGATCTACACAGATTTCAGAACTTCCCCACACAGATATTTGAATAAAAGTGATTTTTTTCAGTTAAATTTGAGCTTTGCAGGGGATTCTGGATAGGAAACCTTTGGGGACCCATGCAAGCCATACTTCGCTGGATTAACCCGGGAGTCTAGTTTTCAGAAATATGTGGGTTTAGTAGGTTTCACAAGATGGTCGCCGAGCCTGAGTCCAAAAACCCAGGTGACCCCCTTGGAGAACCAGTCAGTTCAGTGATGAGTCATTTTGAAGTCTCCTCAATATGTTTTGGGCCCTTGCCTGTTGCGGGTACTTTACCCACCCATGCAAAGGAGGTACCATTTTTATCTAAAGACCTGGGGGAACGCTGAGTGGTAGGAAATTTGTGGATCCACGCACATTCCAGAACTTTCCCACACAGGAATTTGAGAAAAAAGTAATTTTTTTCAGCTAAATTTGAGGTTTGCAGGGGAATCTGGGTAGGAAAACGTTGGGGGACCCACAGAAGCCATAACTTGCTTGACTCCACTTGGTGTCTAGTTTTCAGAAATGTGTGGGTTTGGTGGATTTCCCAAGATGGCCGCCGAGTCTCGGGACGAAAACTCAGGTGACTCCCCTTGCAAAACCAGGTTGTTTTTTGATGGGTCATTTTGATGTCTCCTCAATAAGTTTTGGGCCCTTGCCTATCGCGGGTACTTGGGGCACCCTCATGGTGAGGTACCATTTGTATTGGGAGACCTGGGGGAACGCTGGGTGGTAGGAAATTGGGGGATCCATGCAGATTCTAGAAATTTGTGTTTTTTTCCCCAAAGTTTTAGGTTTGCAAGGGGGTCTGGGTAACAGAACCTGGTTAGAAGTCACCCCATCCTGGATTTCCACGGGCATCTAGTTTCTAAAAATGTATAGGTTTGCTAGGTTTCCCTTGGTGCCGTCAGAACCAGGGTTCAAAATCTACAGGTAGGCACTTTGCAAAAAAAAATTGTCAGTTTTCACTGTGAAAATGTGGTGTGTCCACGTTGAGTTTTGGGCCATTTACTGTCGTGGCCACTAGGCCTACCCACACAAGTGACTTATCATTTTTCTCTGAAGACTTTGGGAAATGCGGGGTGGGTGGAATTTTGTGGCTCCCTGCAGATTCCAGCACTTTCCACCACAGAATTCTGAGGAAATTTGTTGTTTTTCACAAAGTATGAGGTTTGCAAGAGATTCTGGGTAACAGAACCTGGTGAGAGCCAGTCAAGTGACCCCATCCTGGATTCCCCTGGGTTTCTAGTTTTCAAAAATGTATAGGTTTGCTAGGTTTCCCTAGTTGCCGGCAGAGCTAGGGTTCAAAATCTACAGCTAGGCACTTTTAAAAAAAGGGTCCATTTTCACTGTAAAAATAAAGGTGTCCATATTGTGTTTTTAGCCGTTTCTTGTTGCAGGCACTAGGCCTGCCCACACAAGTGAGGTGCCAATTTTATCTGGAGAATAAGGGTAACACAGAATTTTACAGCAACTGCTATTACCTATTGACTTTTGATGCATTTCTGCCTTCCAAATGAAAGACAATGTGTAAAAAATAAGTCACTTTGGAAAATTTCCTATCATTCTCATGCTAATATGGGTACTCTCAATTTTGGAAATGTGCAAATAGCTACTGTTTCTATACTCTACATTTTCTTCAGATTTCAGAAATACATAGGTGTCTTTCATCCCGATTTTTTACTTATACATTTTCCCAAATTAATTGCTTTATACCTGGTACATAATAAAAAACCTTTGCAAGATGCTGCTCAGTTATTGACTCTGGGTTCGTCGGGTTCTTGGTGAACCTACAAGTCCTTTATTTCCCCACAACCAGAAACGTCCAGCGGATGTAGCAGTATATTGCTTTCAAACATCTGTCATAATTAGAAGAATTTACAGGTGAAAACATTGGCACAAATGGCTGTCTTTTTCAACTCATTTTTAATTTTTCCTATATTCAACTGCTAGTTTCTATAAAGAAACATTAAATGATCTACACAAATGACCCCTTGCTGAATTTACAATTGTGTCTACTTTTCTAAAATGTATAGCTTTCTAGGATTCAGTTTTGCTTATATACCCATTTCCACCATTAACTAGAAAAAGGTTGAAAGTACAAACAATGGCAAAAATAGGCTATGTCCCAGGAAAATGCCAAAACTGTGTAAAAATGTTTGGTTTTGTGACAAAAGTCTGTCAGTCCTTGAAAGCTGAATAAATTGGTCATTTCAGCCACACAAACCCTTTGTTGATACCATTTGCAGGGGAAAAAAAACAGACGCCTTCATTTGCGGCACTTTTTCCCCATTTTGAACAACAAAAAAAACAATTTAGCTGTATTTTGGCTAATTTCTGGTTTACCTCCAGGGGAATCCACAAACCCAGGGTACCTTTAGAATCCCTATGATGTTGGAAGAAAGGACACAAATTTGGCATAGATACCTTCTGTGGTCTAAAAGTAACAGTGGAATAAGCGCGAACTACCCAAGGCTTAGCACATGGGAGGGGAGGGGAGGCCTAGCAGTGAAGGGGTTAAATTATTAACATTCTGACAGGATAAAGTGCAATGAAGTGAATAACTTGGGGCCCAAAGTCGATAGGGAAACATTATAACTAAGTAATAAGGCCTGCAACATAGCAGTGAATAGATGATAAGAAGAGCCATGTGTACTTTATTTTCCTACACCTAACTACCGCTTTGAGGAAAAAACAAGCTCTATAACAAATGTCGGGGTTACCGCAAAGATAGAGATAAAATAACGTGACTCTTCACTTCCGAAACTCAAGGTGCTTTAAAATTAGCTTGAACTAAAAGAGAAAAAAAAGATCTATACAACTTAGAAAAAAATATAAAGTGCAGCAAGTTTGAAAAGACAGCCTGTTGCAAGGGCAGTCTGAAGCGCTGATGCCCGGATGACTTGGGACCTCTAAAAAACGCAGCAGTCGCCATACCATGCCAGCGGAGAAGGGGTGACCTCTCCCAACAGGAGAGTGCTAAATATATATCTCAAATTGTGTTCACTATCTGTATAGGCAGAGAGAGGCATTCTGTTCGATCACAAACACATCAACAAGCAGAATGAAGTGTTCATTGCTGTATGGAAAGGATGGTATGATCATAAACACAGTTTTTCTCTTGGCTAAATTACAACTTCCAAGTCATGCACAGATTGCTGCTTCTTGAGATGGGTTCAAGTATGTGAAGCCATGAACACTTAAACTGGTTCTTGCAACACAGGCTGGTACTTTACAGCACGAGCAAGAGAGAATGTGATCTAAGTTAGACTATGAATTCTGGAAGTGGTAAATACTCTAATGGGCCCTCACTAGTGCAGTTATGTTTGCCCCTTATCGGGCTTTAAGCAGGCACGCAACACCCATAGGGCTCAAGGGGCTTTAGCCTCTGCTCCCCATTGGGTGTATTAGCCCAGGCTGCTGCAGCTTGAGATGCTGTGGGCTCGACAGGGCAGTGTCTTGAGTATTATGGCTGTCTCACTTGACTTTTTCACAGGTCTTTAAAAGACAATTTATATGCCTTTGGACCTGGTTGAGAAGGCTTTGTTTGTTTCGTTCACTGGTTCCAGTACCCCTTGAGCCCCCAACCTGCCTATTCGCTTATCCTCACATTTGTATTTTATTTTTACTAGCACAGTGGGCTAATGCATTTAGTGAAAAGGCACCTCATAAGTAGGGATGCCACGTTTCCAAAACAAAAATACCAGCCACTTGTAGTATAAAGAGTCTGAAAAGTCCCTGCCATGAAACTAAATAGGGCTAGAAATGAAATGGTATGTAATAATTTGTAGCATTATTTTTCTTTATTTCTTTCTTTTTGATTAATTAAAATTACATTGTAATTATTAGTCATGAGCCATTAATGCACCCCTACAACACATTTAAAGTGCTTTCTATTTGTATCTTCTTTTTGAAGTATGCACAGATAAGTTCCTAAAATACCAGCTGTAGGTGACTTTGCTTATTTTTGTACTGACTGGGAAATTAAAATCCTGCTGGTCCCAGGAGAAATCTGATCAGCTGGCAACCTTAATCAGGATACTGAAAGCTTGTTGCAGGATCAGCACATTATTTATTTCCTCCACCCTCCAATCCTGATTGATGCCGTAATAGCACTAGTTAAACATATTTGAAACCCAGCCCAGCCATCAATAAAATGCTGAGTTACTCCAGGTGAATGGGTATACATCCTGCATTTAGACAACTCACTCCTCATTCTCATCACTCACCTTTCACTTTCACACTCACCCTCTACTCACAGTGATCACACTGCACTCACACTGCTCACCATGAACTCACACCATTCACCATCTTCCTACCCTGCACTCACATGAGCAAACTGCTCTCCCCGCACACACATGCCTCTCCAGTCACTTGTCACTTTCACCATTCATCCTACACTTACAGTGACCACACTGCACTCATGCCCCTTGCCCTGAGCTCATGTCTTTCTCCCTCCACTTATCCTGCAGTCACATGAGCACACCACTCACCCTGTATTCATAGTGATCACACTGCACACACAACACTCACCATACCCTTACGCTTTTTACCCTGCACTTACACAAGCACACTTCTCACCCTACACTCATGTGACATTTCACTCACCTGTCACTCTCACTGTTCAATTTGCAATCTCAATAAAACAAGCACATCACTCACCATGCATTCATTCCTCCTACTTTCACTCGCACCCAAACTCACATATCACATCATTCGGCCTGTAGTCACTCTTCTCACTCTACCCTCACACTCTCACATCACGCTCTGTGTACTCACATAGGTACTCCTGTCACTCATACAGATTACCCTTCACTTACATGGGCACAGCACTCATCCTGCACTCACACCTTGCAAACAAGCAGAGTAATCACCCTGGAGTCACACCACACACCCTACACTTCACCCGCACATCCTACACTCACATAGACATACTATCAGTATGTATTCATACAGGCACTCTGTTCATCCTGTCTTCAAAACAGGGACAATAGTCTGCTGGAACTCATAGGGACACTCCAATCATTCTGAACTAACTCCTCTAACCATGCACTCACCAGCCACTCTCACAGATCACCCTTCACTCTCGCTGCTTGACCTGCTCCATATAGAGGCCCACCACTCACCCTGCATTTACACTAATCACACCACACTGCACTCACTCCTCTCACTCTGCATGTGCTCCTCTTACCTGACACTCAAATGGGCCCTACTCCTACCTTGTATTCCTGTAGCTCACCTGACACTCACATCGGCACATTTTTCACCCTACACTTGCACCACTCAAGCTGCACTCCCTCACACTATTCACCATCACTTAGCAAGTACATGACCACAACTCTTACTCTGCACATATAGAAATTCCACAGCTCTCATGAATATACACTTCTTTCTACCAAAGGACACACAGAATACCTGCTCTTTCCATGGTATTAGAGGGCTACTTAATTCCATCTTCAACAATGGTGTGGTGCAAGAATGGAGAGTGGACTGATAATGTGGGATGGCACAAAGAGGTGGAGTAGGGCTGAGGCTTTGGGGTATGGTGCAGAGTTGAGGATCGTTTGACACCTTCAGCTATTCCTGGATTTCCATTCACCACAATGCTTTGTTCCAGGACACATAGGGTTTTTTATATTGTAAGTTGTGTCTCAAAAACCCCAAAATGTAAAGTGTTAGTGGATGAAATCCAGGGTTTCCAAAGAAGTCAAGCATTTCAGAAGATCAGCAGGATGCTGTGATATTAGATGTTAGAACATAGATTTGTTCATTTCCAGTACTTTAACTGCTTGATCCACACATAAAACCAAATATAAGCCCTGTACAGCTATTTTAAGGAAGTGCACTTTTCATTCACATCATACTTGTAACAAACATTGATATGGAAATGTATTATTATTTTTGAAATGCTTATAGATAATTTGTTTTTATGAAGCTTCACTAAAAGGAAAGGCAGGTATAGCTGAAGCAGGAAGGCAAGCTTTTCTAACACAATAGAATCGGATTGACTAATGGAAGAGTGAGTGGCAGTGTGTCTGTGTGTGAGTGTGACAGGGTACAAAGGTATGAAAGAGTGCAAGAGATATAGGGCCATATGCATCAAGGAACCGATTTGCGATTCCTTATTTGCGATTTTTACCGAATCGCAAATTCTGAATCGCAAATCGGTATGTATGAAAGAAATTGCAAATTAATAGCGATTCCTTAAAAATCGCTATTTATTTGCGAAATTACCACATGCGATTCCTTAACCTCAAGAAATCGCAATTATTGCGATTTCTTAACGGAAAAAATTGCAATTTTGCGAATTTCGCAAAACAGCCTATCAGGAACTCAGGTGCAGCATGATGACATCACAACCAGGAAGTGACTGACTACCCATGCTGCACCTGAGTTGCTGAGTCAGAGGCAGAGTGAAGGTGTGTTTGAGAGAGTGAACTGTGCTCCTGAAGCAACATGGCAGAAAGTGGAGACACGCCCAGGCAGGAATCCCAGCAGCAGGAGAGAGAATGCTCCAGGAAAAGGAAGCAAACATTTTCAGAGGCTGAACTGGAGGCTTTGATAGAACAAATGGTGCCAAACCATGAAATATTGTTCGGGAAAAAATCTCTAAAGGTGCCAGAGAGCCGTAAAAGGCGAATTTGGGAGGACATCCAGCATAAGGTGAATGCTGTGGGGGTGACACCCCGGAGTGTGGAAGACCTCAGAAAGCGCTGGTATGACCTGCGCCAGCGCTCAAAAGAGAAGCTAGCTGCCAGGCTGGAGCAGTCTAAGCAAACCGGTGGTGGGACCTCTTCTGTTTCGGACTCTACGTCTCTTGAGGAACTGGTGGAGGGGACCCTGCAACCAGAGTGTTGGAGGAGTGGCTGATCTGGACAGCTCTGATCAACCAGCATCTGGAAAAGGTAAGAAGCATGCCCTCACACCCCTTACACCCCCCAACACCTCCCAGCAGTGACCATGGGGTAGGAAAAAAGATAGGTAGTCCAGAGCAGGTACACAGGCAGACACAGCAATGCACTATGGGAGATGTAGTCACATGAAAATCAAAGTTGTAAATTTTCAGCCAAACAAGTCAAATATAGATTCTGCAGGTCAGGAAAGGGAAACAATTAACAAATGTAATCCCAAACTGTGAAAAAAATATATTTACACAGTGCAAGTGAGTACAGTAAATTAATGTGTGCTGTTCTGTCCACAGCATCATCTTCATCACAGCCTACAGGCAGTGGACCAGTCAATGAAGGTGCAGACTCAGGAGATGCCGGGCATGATGAGCACACTGATGGGGAGGACAGCCCTCTGACCACTCACAAGAAACAGAGGAGACATATAGTGAGACCACTACCAGCAATGGAGGATGAGGCAGATGATAGTGTTGGAAATTTGCTAAATGATACCACACAGCCACAGGAAGAGGTCCGTGCACCAGACCATCAAGTGCCACAAAGTACAGCCAGGCGCAGACGTCGCACGATTACAAATGATGAAGGTCGAGGTGAAGATTCTGTGTTTGCCGGCCTGGAACTGAATATGTTGCAGGTGCAGCGCCTGCAAGCCAAAAACATGAAACTGTTACAAAGAGAGGTGAGGGCAGGCTTCAGGGTATTGAGGAGTGAACTGAGGGATGGCATGCAGGCGCTTTGTAAGGAATTGCACGCAGAGCGTGCTGCTAGGCGCAGAGCGTTGCAGCGCCAAGATTGTTATACAGGGGCCATTAACTGCTTGGCCTCTGCCACAAGCATCCAGGCCAGGCGCAGCATAGAGATGCAGCGTCAGTTTACACATGCTACACAGGATATTGCAAATGCATTTTTGCAAGTTACAACTGCTGTTGACGAGCTGCGGCAGTAAGCACAACAGGGCCTGGAGTACTAACTCCAAGTGAAGAGGACGTGCAGTCAGGTCGGAGCAGCACCACCCCACCACCCATCTTGGAGAGGCGCCGTAATGGCAGGAACAATAGGCCTACACCATCCAATTAGCATCACGCTGTGCAACATCGAACTTTAAACTCACTGTTCTTAATAGCACTGTGACAGAAACATGTGCTTGACATATGGAGTGTGACTAGTTTGCCTGAAGGTTGTGTGTCATTATTTTTACTGGAAGTAAAGATTAAAAACACATTCACACTTACAAGATATGGCATTGTGTAATTTTTTCGTACCTAAAAATAGTTGCGCGCAATCTCATCACGCCTCTGGCGCCCAGCTGCTGCAACAGCTACACAAGCTAGCATACGCCCTGGTCCAGGCCCCTCCACGTCAGAGGATCCTGAGTCACTCAGCTCCACTGGTGTGCCTTTTCTTGTGGCAATGTTATGCAGCATGGCACATGCTACCACTATTTTGCAACACGTATTGGGGCTGTATTGGAGTGCACCTCCACTTTTATGGAGGCACCGGAATCTGCTTTTCAGGATCCCAAAGGTCCGTTCGATGGTGCCTCTGGTTGCGATGCGTGCCCTGTTGTATCTGCGTTCTCTAGCATTGGTGAGATTAAGGTAGGGAGTCAAGATGAAATCCCGGACTGCATATGCACTGTCACCTGTGGGTTGAAATGTAAATGGTTAATCAGTGAACTACACGTGGTAGTTAGTACAAATGTACCCTATGTTTAAAGGTATTTACCAAGTAGGTATCCCTCGCCAAACTCCCCTCTTGAGAGTCTGCGGTATAGCCCACTGTGACGGAAGATGAATGCGTCATGTGTGCTGCCAGGATACATTGCTACTATGTCAGTTATGATGTGTTTGGCATCACACACCACCTGAATGTTTAGTGAGTGGTAGTGTTAGAACTGGGATTTTTGGTTGGCTAAGGCTTACGCCAAAGCCAGGCAGAAACCACCATTCTAGTCAGGGCAAGGGGGGTCACACGCCAAGATAACCCCTGCTTACCCCCTTGGTAGCTTGGCACAAGCAAACAGGCTTATCCCGGAGGCAATGTGTAAAGCATTTGCGCACGCACACAACAGCAACAACATCCTAGGCACACCACAAAAGGAACTCTACACAAGGTTATATAAAAATAACTTTTGTATTGTCAAAACACAACAGATAGTAATCACACAATATACATTGTGCCAACTGGCACGGGCAATATTCACAAGGGATTATTTACACCAGGACAGGGCCACATGGGCCACTGTCAGAATCAACACTTAGTAGAACTAGCACTTCTAGGACATAGAATAAGTGTAGCACAAAATAACAGTTATAGGTCACAACCAGTAACCACTGGTAAAGGTAGGTACACACTACGCAATACTAATAACCATAGGCCTAGATCACGCATGGACACATAACCTCTCTAGTATAACGTACTAGGCAAAGTAAACTCCTAAGCATTAACACATTTAGAAGTATACCAAAAGCATAAAGGCAAAGCACATTACGCAGCAATCATATTTAGGCCTAACCAGTATAACTACAGTAGGCAATCTCTCACTAGTCTAAACACATTAGACCCTGCCTCCTAAGAATAAATCACATTTAGGGGCATAAGCAAGAACATATTACACATGATGCATCACAACATTCAGAGGTGTAGGGAAGGAAAACACATGATGCCTAAAACATTCAGAGGTGTAAGAACGAGGCACATGATGCATCAGAACACATTCAGAGGTGCAGCACAGGCATAATGGCATAGCACATTACGCATAACTCACATTTAGGGCCTTGCGCCCCATCCACACACCAGACCCCTGGCCAACTGGCCATCCAATAAATGGACTCAAAAAGCCCTGTGTCCAGAATGTCAGGGCGCGCTGCCAATGCAGCGCCAGTCAGGGGTGCGCCACCGGCGCAAACCTAAACGTTGCAGCTGCCCACTACTTGCTGGGCAGCTGGGAACAATCCCAAGGGCCTAAACGCTGCAGCTGGCACTAAGTGCTGCACAGCTGTGGAAAGCCTGGCACCACTGTGCCATCTCTGTCCCACACAGGGACTCTCTCTCCCTTGGCGCCTAAACAGTGCAGCTGCCCACTAATTGCTGGGCAGCTGGGAAACAACAAAACTGTGACAGGGCCCTCACTGACCCTAGAACAGAACTGTGCCCAAACGTTGGAGCCACACAGGCTCTACCTAAAAGGTGCCCCACAGAGCCATCTGGCTCTGGAAACTAATGGGGCGGGGGAGCCACCTCGGCTCCCTAAACAACATGCCCACAGACGTGGGAGCCACGGAGCTCGAAAAACCACTTGCCCCTTTGTTGGAGCGGCCCACTGGGCATACGGGGCCGCTCGGATTCAGTGCTTGTACTAGCACCACCAAAATCCATCTGCTCCCTCGTGGAGCAGAAACAGAAATGCCCCCATGCCGTTGGAGCAGCCCTCTGTCAAGCAGGGCTTCTCTGAGGGTCGCACCGGCGTGGGCCCTCCACTTCGCTCCCCCCGGCCGGCTGTACTCACCGGCTCTCTGGGCAGGAACTCCTTTCGGGACGCAGCAGCTCTTCTCCTGCGGGGCTTCCCGGGACTCTTGGGAGCCCCGCACTGCCGCCGGCGGCCTCAGCCGCCATTTTCGCCTCCCCAGGGCCCCCTCCTGGGGCCTAGGGCTCTCTCTCTCCACCGGCACCAACCGCGGGAGTCAGCCAATCAGGGCACAGCTCCTCGATGAGCCCTCGGCGAGGATCCAATCCCAGCGCGAGCCTGGGGATGATGCGGCGGCCCAATCCCAGTGCGGCGTTGCTGAGGGGGCTCATCTCGCTCAGCCAATCAGGGCGCAGCTCCTTCGGTTCCCTTCTCCGCGGCCCCGGCAAGGGACGGTGTGATCCTCAGGCAGTTTCAGGCCCCGGGCAGCGACGGTGATAAGCGGCACGGAGGTTTTTAGGGCACAGGTCGTAGAACGACCGCTCACAAGGCCACAAGCACACAGAGGGCAGGAGCGCTTCCCTCAGAGGAAAACGACAGCGCTCTGCCCAGGAAAGTAAAATAAAGCGCTCTCAAGCGCTGGGGGAAAAATAAAGCGCTCCAAAGAGCTAGAGGCAAAAATAAAGTCTTCCAGGCGCTAGGGTCCCAAAAGTCCAGGGAACAGCACAAAGTCCTTCCAGAGTCCAGGCAAGCAGGGGCTGGGCAGGGCCCAGGGAGGCAAGCCTTCCCCTGGGCCCAAGCAGCAGCACGCCCCTGGTTGATTCCAGTCAGAAACAAGAACATTTTGTAAGGGGACACAGCCCCTTTTTATACAGTCCAAATCTTTGTCTAAAGGTGCAGGGTGGGGGCAAAACCAGGCGCAGCTGGTTTGGGAGCACTCTTGATGAGCTCAGCCACCCCTCCCAGTCACTAGTCAGGCTAGGGTCATCAGTCGCACCACAGGGGGCATAGCCAGCAGTGTGTGGGGAAAGCCCAGCCCTATTCAGGTCCCAGGTGTACCCCTCCCCTCAACTCAGCATGCTAATCTCTCCACTCACCACCGGGCAGACCCATCCAGACTCTTGGAGCCAGGCTCACCAGCCAGCTCCAGCCAATCACGTGCCAGCACACTCACTACAAACGCACGCCCATGTCTAGAAGTAGCACTTCCACACTAGACACATTCATTCCGCATACATCATTGCGCAGCATTCAATCTCACAAGTTCACACATACCAAACTCGACCCTGCACTCCCCACACATCAGGAACTACCATGGTCACACATATTCCCCATGCATTCCTATGGGAGGGCAGGTCACTCTTACACATACACTGAGAGCTCACTCACTTTACACTGTACCACAGTGAAAAAGTGCGCAGAGGCCTAAAATCACCAACACCAGGTTACAGAAATAGGCCAGGAAAAAGCAAAAAGTTTCGGGGTGAACCTGCCAAAAAGGGCCAGGTCCAACAGGTAGCATTTCAGGTTCCTGAAGATGTACTCATTGCTGAGGGGGGGGATATAGCAACATGTGTGCCATCTATGCATCCTATCACGTGAGGGAATTGAGAGATTTGGTAAAAGTCCTGCTTTGTCTGGGCTAGTGTCTGTGGGGTGCTGGGAAGTAAATGTGATGTTGCATCCTCTGAACCATAACATCTAGAAAGGCATGGAAGAATCGGGAAAGGGCACTTTGTGACACCCCTCCTGCTGAGGCAATCACCCCCTGAAAACTTCCGGAGGCCAACAGGTGTATTGAACACAGGCCCTGGATTTCAGTGGAGATGGCATTTGTCCTGCGTGTGGGGTGTTCAAGGTAGGGCCTGAGTTCTACAATTAAATCATTAATGCTGTCTTCATCCAGCCTGTAGTGGGTGTAGAGCTTCTCCTCAAGTCGCTGAGAGATGCTGACGTGCAAACAGAATATCTTCTCCTTGCGTCTCCTCCTCTGTGCAGCAGCTCTCAGTCGCATCCTCCTGGCTATCAGGTAAAGCACCGCAATTGTGGAAAAAAGTCTGTTGAATTCTGTTGTTGCTTAAATAGGTTGCACCTGGTTACCACCTGTTCCTACTTGGTGGTAATTGCGATTCTGTAAATTGCGATTTTCCGAAATTCGCTAATTGCAATTTTTTCATACATACCATTGCGATTCCTTATTTTGCAAGAATGGCCAATCTGCGATTTTTCTGCGATTACCTACTTTTGCGATTAACCGTTTGCGAAAATCACAAACTGTGAACTCGCAAAAGTAGGTAATTGCAGGAAAATTGCAGAGTTTACATTCTCGCAAAATAAGGAATCGCATTTTTTCCGAATCCTTGATTTGCTCTGATTTTGCCTATATACATACCATTTTGCGAATTCGCATTCGCAAAGGCCGAAATTCTGCGATTTTTGGCCTTTGCGAATGCGAATTTCAATTATACATATGGCCCATAGTGAGAATGTGTGTGTGAGAGAATGTGTGTGAGAGTATGTGTTTTTTGGGTGCAAGCCTGCTTCTGGTCTGGCATACTGAATGTTATTCTTGCCTTATGGACAAGGGCACTAAAAGCATATGGTTTGATGTGTCACCTATGGCAAACTGCATGCACTGACATGCTTCTATGAAGACACCATCATTAGCTGTGGGGACACACACTGTCTAAATGAGAAAGCAGCTAACTCTGTCATGCCCAGTGGCAGGGACACACAACATTCACCACCGCACCTGGGTGAAGGCCCTGACATGATGCTAATAATTCTTAGCATATGGGGTGGATCCATAGCAATATGTTGGAACTGATCTTTGAGGTAATTCTTGTTATAAGATTTCCTGTATTCATTTTATAGGGGATGTCAATGGTAAAATGTTGACCCTTGTATACCAGAGGACATTTTTAGAGATATCCATGACTGTGGCTGACGTATCCATGGTACATTTCTGGCACTGTCATATTGAAAGTACTCCTTGGTATAGGGGGCTCACCCATGACAAAAATGATGACCTTGATATATTGTAAGTAATTTGTGACTTAAGACATTTACAGAAATGAGAACTTCTACTAAGAAAGGCCAGGCATTCCTGGTGCACCATGAAAGGACTGGAATATTTCAGGAATGTCCTATAAGGGTCTGCAGTGTTTTAGATATTTGATTCCAAAAATTTCTACAACTTCTCAGGGGAGAAGTTTACTTGCCCTGAATCATCTACAAGAAATCTGTTAAATAGTGTTGCTTGCTGGAATTTGGAAGAAGTATGACACCCTGCCATGTACATAGATCTTGTTCCTCATATAATAGCTATGAGGTTAACTCTGACTCAGTTTCGGGAAGTGCTTGTCCTGCACAATTCACTGGACAGGACTTGCTTTAAGGTGGTGTGGCTGGTGCAGCCTCACCTGATGTTGATATTGGTGGGGGCGCAGGTTTGGCTCTCCGTAAAGTAGTGCGAAGGGTTAATGTGCCTGCTGCAAAGACCGTGTACCATGCAGATCACAGAACTGAGTGTGAGTGAACTATGAGTAGCACTATGAAAAAAATTAAAAGTACCCTCAGAGAGAGGTTACGGGGACATGAGGTGCACTGTTGGATATTAGTAATGAGGAAATTCATGGAGAAGGAGGTTATAGGGGAGGTGAGCGCCAAAAAAGACTGCTGTAATGGCTGCCACCAGTGATCCAGCTGTCGCTGCCTGGGAGTCATAGGCCCCTTGAATTTTAGGTCTCGTTGTGCTCCTGGCTGGAACTATCGTGAGGTTAATAATAGAAACTTTATTGCATCATTTAAAAAACCTTTGCAAATTACAAAAGATTAAAATGTACGTATTAAAAGAAAGTGGAACCCCAAGTCCTTAAGTAAAAGACCCCCGCCCTCCCCCCCCCGATTGCCAGAAAGTTTCTTGTAGCTGCCCTGCCACCAAAGCATTGGAGGCGGCCCCTCTGGGGCTATTGTGATTGTGTCCAAATTTGAAACGTTTTTTTTTTGGGGTCCTAGAGTAGTCCAGCCTGGGTGCCCCTTCAGTCAGCTGGTGTGATGACTCAAACAGTTTATCCTTTTCTGGGTGTCTGCAAGGGGGACTTGGCAGTTATTTTTCTGATGAAGGATCCTGTTCATGGGTCCCCTCCCCTAGTTTTTTTGCAGCTCGATCCATAAACCTTACTAGTGCGCAGTTTAAATTGGTGTTCCGTGGGTCAAAGCAGGCCAGTACTGCGGCTCTGCATGATCTGACCTCGTTGATGTTCCAGCCTTTCCATAAGAGGGACCGTCTTTCCTTCAACAGGTTTGGACAAAGGCATAGGATATGTATTATGTCTTCCTTATGATTTCCACAAAGTCAGCAATGTTCCTGGCCATGGTCTCTTTTCCATTTAGGCAGATGACACGACAAGTTGATCACTCCCATTCTCAATTTAAAAAAACTTAATTTAGTGCGTGCGGTAAACGGCAGTGTTAGATACCTCTGAGGTGTCAGCTGGACGTATGATAACAGGGTCATCCAGCCGTGGCTTCTTTTTGCTAGACGTGCCTTATCTTCCAGTGAGGAGAGTTTTTTTATGCTTATTTTTTGCTAGCCTTTTAAATTCGTTATGACTGACTTGAAGCTTCCAAACTTCGTTCAAACCTAGAGTTTGTAAACCTCTTGCCCAATATTCATGCTCTGGTCGCCATAGTTTCGTGTTAAGGCAAGACCATAGGTGTTGCGCTAGGCTGCCTTCCTTTGACGACCTCAGTTTGTGACAGCACATTAAGAAACTCATTGATCTGGCCAGTGATTGGTTACAAATGCCCAGTTCCAGCCTAATTTGGGCTGGTGTTGTTTGTGTAGGTAACTTGTACACTGTTCTATAGATTTTTGCAATAATTTTGTCTAATTGGCCACTATCCAATCCTTTTAGCACCTCACTTTCATATGTTAATGTAGGAATAACTTTTGCCTGTGCTGCCTGCAATGTTGGAGCGAATGTTGGGCTGAGTAGCTTCTTGTGAATAGACCTGATTGCAAAAGCTAGCGCTGCACCCTTCTTTTTTTGTTCTTCTAAGTGGGTTTTGTATCTTCCATTATTGTTGAAGAGAACACCTAGATACTTGTGGCAGTTGGATTCTGCAATACTTTCACGATTTAAGACCCATGCCAGCTTCTTTGGCCTTCCTGGACGTACCGCCAAGATTTTTGTTTTCTTGTTATTTATCAGGAGCTCGTTCTTGCTTGAGTATTCGGTGTTAACGTCCATGAGTCTTTGCAGGCCAATCTTTGTTTTACTTAGAAGAACCACGTCGTCGGCGTAGAGAAGATTTGACAGGAGGAACCCAGCTAGTTTGGGAGCATGAGAGTTTGCCTTGTTTAAGGCTTCCAGGAAGTCTGATAAAAAATACGTTAAAAAGTGTGGGGGCCAGGACGCATCCTTTTTTAAGACCTTTCGTCTTTAGGATTGGGCGTGACAGTCTGGAGCCATCCCCAATCTTGATCCTGACCCAAGTGTTCTGATGCAGGAGCTGAATGGCTCTTAAAAGGCCATTTGGGATGTTCAATCTGGAAAGCTTCTGCCAGAGCTTGGCCCTGTTGACGTTGTCAAACGTGGCTTTGTAATCTATGAATCCCATGTAAAACGAGCTAGTGCTGATCTCCACCTGATCTATCAAGCAGGAGAGAGTCATAAGATTGACCGAGGTGCCAGTGTTGCTTATAAAACTGGTTTGATTCGGAGGAATTGCGGAATGTTCGTCAGCCCATGCCCGAAGGGAGTTGAGCAATATCCCGGCAAAATACTTTGCTTCATTGTCAATAAGGGCGAGTAGACGGAAATTCCCAGGACATTTTTTATCCCCACCTTTGAAAATTGGTGCAAGAATCGATCCTTGCCAAGAGGGCGGGATGATGTTATTTTGTAAGATGGAATTGAAAAGTGGAGATATCTTAGAAGCCCAAAAGGCTGAATCCTCCTTGAACAAAGCCGGAGGGATGCCTCCTGGACCTGGGGCTCAATCCTTCCGACTCTTTTTCATCTGATTTTCAATTTGGCCTTTTTGGACTGTTCTATGAATGATACTGCTTTGATGGATTACGCACTCTGTTAGTTTTTCAATTGTTTGACCTACTTTGGGAAATTCGTCCTTTGTTAGTGTTTTGAAGTTTCGATCTGAGGGCCAAATTGCCGCTTTTTGAGCTTTGCTGCCTTCTTCGCTGGTATTCTGATAAGAAATGTTTTCTTGGTGGTCATTGAAGTGAATGTGCAAAAAAGCGACCCACTCAGACTCCAATATATTTGACGACGCAACTTTCGGGTCACGCCATCCAAGACTATTGATGGTAAGCCAGAACCTCGCAAAGTTATTTGTTTTCATGTCTTGGTGTAATTTGGCCCAGAAGGAGTTCCAGTGAGCTCTGCGTTGTTCTCTTTTTACCTTCTTCAGGTGGCTGCGGGCCTCTCTCAGTTTTGTTATTATTGGAAGGTCCGTTGGGTTTGTTTGTAGTTCCCGCCATAGCCGATTCATAGTTCTTTTTGCAGATTGTATCACGGTATTTCAGGAGGTCGGCTGTTGTGCCCCGTTTGGTTTTGCATACGTTATTGATTTTGTGTGTCGGTCTGTAAATTTAGTTGCAAATGTTGACCAGTTGGCAATTTGGTCGTCAGTAGACCTACTGGTAGTCTCAAAGATTTGTTTTGCCTCTGTTGCTACTTGTTGTAGTTTACTAACCGAGCACTTGATTTGTTTTAAATTGATCGTGTAGCTGTCAGATGCTGGTGCCCTTACCTCTTTGTGTTGCGTTAGTCTGGTGCTGAGCGATATTTCTTGGGCACTATGATCGCTTTCTGTTCTATTGCCGAATCCAAAGCCTAGTATTTGGTGCAGGAGGGAGAGGCTGACAAAGGTGTAGTCGATTAACGAAGCGCCATTTTTCGATAGGCATGAAAGGTCCGGTGGCATGTCTGGGAGAAAGCACCCGTTGAGGGCTCTAAGGCCTAGATGTTCAAGGTTACCTTGTAGGGAGCGTCCCTTCGGGTCTTCCTTGAGCCATCCTGTAAGATCCTGCGGTGGTAAGACCCAAATGCTTTCCTGTGATTTAGTTACCTCGTTTTTCTGTAGGTCAGACATTAGCCACATGTTAAAGTCGCCAGATAGTTTTATATCTACGTTCGGGGATCCATATTTCGTTCTTGATACTGTCGCTGTCACCCATCTGAGAATGATTGCTTCAACACTGAATTTGGGCGAACATAGGCGTTCATTAGAGTGATGGACCTGGGCTGGCCTTTGTTTGTGGTGAAAGAGATTCCCACGGACTGGAGGAAATGGGATGATCTCACAAGATCCCATTAAGCAATTGCGTTATTTATTGATATATATATATTGCTAAGCCGCCGCTGCCTCTTCCCAAAGATTTCAGTTTCTGGGATGGAATATGATGAGTTTTGATCCCTTGCATTTGCTGCGGCTCCACAAGCCATGTCTCTTGTAGTAATATTATTTCGAATGATCGAAAATAGGAGATTATTGCTTTATCCTCCAGTTGGTTTGTTATCCCATGGATGTTCCAAGAGCAAATCCTTAAAGGACAAGTGTTATTACCCTTTTCGCTGTTGTGATGTCAGCGTAGTAGCCGGATTGAGTTTAGGGAGCCCGCCAGCCATGACTATGTTCCGGCCTCTTTCCGATCCCTATTGAGTGTGATCCGGTCGTCTCTTACTTTTCTTGCTTTAGGGTCGGAAGTGGGAGTTTTGTTGCAAGCGCTCCTCAAGACTGAATATACTGCTCCTTTTTCTGCACATGTACACTCAGTGCCTCGGCTTGTCTGCAGAACATATGGGTAACCTGCTTCCCTTCGGGTAGAATGAGTATGCCCCACTGCTTGAAGGTTTCTGTGTGCCCTAAGATATTGTTCATTGCCTCTTTCGAGCTCCAAGTGACCTTCGTGGTTTTGTTTATTTGGACCTGGCCCGGTGTGATAAATTCTATTGATATGATGCCTTGTGAGGGTATAGCGTTTGACAGGTCTATCGCTTCTATCAATTTAATGATGTTCCCGCGATTTAGTATATTGCAGCTGCCTTTAGACTTGTACTCTGGATAGAAAAGCATAAAGGTTGGATCACCATGAGAAGGGGCCATTGTCGGCCTTGAATTTGGCTCTAGTCTTTGAGCACGAAGTGTTTGATCTGTTCCTGTCAAGGGTCCTAATGTTTGCTCGTTCATTGCTGTGTTAATATGTGTATTAGGTGCCATATTCCGTGTACTGGGGCTTTTTTGATTTTTGCCGCGGGCTATTGGTGCTTCAGCTCCTTTGTCCTTCGCCAGTGTTGTAGAATTGCCCGGATGATTTTGATGTGTGCTGCTGGTATGAGCCTGGTTCGATGAGTTGGTGCTGCCGAGCGGGTTGATGGACCCGATGGAACTTTGACCCTCTGCATTTTGCAGAGGCGTTTAGTCAGAAAGAGTCATATGAGTGATTGTGGTTGGCTCCATTTTCCCCTTGTATACCAGATGGGCCTTGGCTGCCCCTGCTACATCCTTTTCTATTGCTGGTAGCGGAGTGCCAATGTTCTTTTGTTTGCTGCTTTCCAGTTAGGTTAGTTGGTCCTCTGATTTTTGGCTCAACGGTTCTCTAAAGGTGTTAAACATTGGGTAGAGGCTCAGGTCTTGTTTGTGCCTACCGATCTTATTGCGGCCTTTTCGCTTCCTTTGTCTTTTTCCCTTGCCAATCTAGTCTTCATGTCTTGTTCAGTTGAGGATCATTGAGTGGACTTTGCTTTGCCTGCAATTGGGGATTTATGTTGATCACTCATTGAGCTGCCAGTGGCCGATGAATCCTGGAGTGAGGGCGCGTCATTTTCCTCTGCCCCTCACGCCCCTGAGTTTGCTACCACTTTAGCTTTGTTTCCAGGACTTAAGTCGCTGTCTCTATCTTTTGTAGGGAATGGCTTTGTGTTTGTGATTTCTTTTAAGTCTACCAATAGTTTTTCCATCATTGCTGGGAGCGTGCTCAGTTTCTCGACTATTGGTGAACAATCACATCCTTGTTGCGGGCGGTCTGCTACCGCTTGGGCCCGTCTAATCAAACTGTTCAGATTTTTGATCTTGTCGTCTATTTTGACTACATACACAGCCAGTGTGTTCAGGAGGCTGATTTGTATGTCCATTTTGTTGTCTTGATAAGTCATTGCATCGCCTGACCTTTGTAGAATGTCCAGGGCTGCGGCCCATGCCTTCTCTTGCGTGAAGTCCTCCTTTTCTCCTCCATTGGAGAAGATGATGGCCGAGGGTGGCCAGGGGCGTCATTGCCGTATAAAAACAGCATTTTTTCCCATTCCTTTGACTCTAGAAAGGAAAGATCTCTCTCCACTGTGTGAACTTCCTCTGTGGATAGTGTGCGCACAGACCCTCTGGGGGCGTGTTGTACTCGTTGGGCAGATTCTATACCTCCGTCCCCCAAAGGAGGTGAGTGCTCTAGTAGTACAGATGGTATAAGGGCTAGGGTGACTTCTTCCTCCTCCTTCATTATGGTTGGGCTGTCCTTTTTGGCAGGATTTGCTGGTAGTCCGTTATGATTGCTCAATGTATTCAGGCTGGCGTTGTGAGGGACAGTGATAGTCGCTGCAGGATCGCTCGGTGTCAAACTGTTAGATTCTATTAAGGGATCAATGTTGTTAAAGATAGAATTTGGTCTAGCAGCAGGAGTGGCTATAAAGTCGCACCTGTGTGCTAAGTGAGTTGGAGTGGTCTTTGTATTTGGAATTCCCAAAGTCATAGCTGCGAGAACCCCTATATTACTCTGCGTGGATGAGTTTCAGGCTCCGTCCACCTGTATTGGAATTGGCTCTTCAAATTTGCTGGTGGCAAACATTTCGTTGATTTGGGATTTGCCTAACTCATTGTTGCCACCTAAGCTTCCCTTACTGATAGTCACTGTGGGGCTCAAAGGAATGGGTAGACCCACAATTTTCATATTGCTTGAAAAGACGGCTGACCCAGCGTCTTTCAAGAAAGCAAATTTTGTTGTTATTTTTGGTTGGTTACTGAATGAGTTACGGTCCGCCGCATCTGCTCCCTTCAAGAGTAGTTGGGTCGTGCTGACTATAGTGTTTCCAAAAACACCTGGCGATATGTTAAGTATCTGGTCAGTGTCCACGGTTGATGTCTCTGGTTTGCCTCTCCGTTTCTTTCCCTTTTGAGGGGCTGTAGACCTCAACTTGCCTGATCTCATCTCGATGGAGCAAGGTGGCAAGGTAGCAGAAAAGCAAGAGGAGTGGGGAGTGAGGTTAAAGAGATTGAAATGAAGTTGAAATAAAATTGAGATGGAATTCGCGGCTCCTTGCCTTGCCCAAATTCACCCAGCACCTTTGAGATGACCACTCCCTCTTATTCTTTCTCTTTTTCTCTTTGCCTGTTAAAGGGTCTTTGATAATCACTTTCACTTTTCTCCTTGCGTTATCATCCCAAACCCTAGTATCCCAAACGCTGGTGCAGATCTGCCTCTAGGCTGTCACTAGTGTGAACTCAGGTTGTGAGTGGTGGCTGAGTTGAAGTGGGCCGTAGCAGGTCTGCCTGTGGCACCCTGAAGCACCCTGTAGATGGCCACTCCACTCCAGTGTGCTCTCTGATTGCCAGTACTGTTGTGTAGTCGCCGCCGTCTCCGCAGCAAGAGGGCACCAGCTCCGAGGTAAACAGCAAGCACTCAGCGTCTGACCCCAGAAATGCAAAGTGCAGACCAGGACCAAGAACCAGGGACAATCAAAGGGTAGCGGGGGTGAGAGTGAGCTTGTGGTGTTGGAGTAGTCAAAGCCCTGAAGTCCTGATGTCCTGAAGGGATCACTGAAATAATATCGACTGACAGAATATCGACTTGCAAAAATATCGAGGAAAAAATATCGACAGACAAAATATCGAGTTTGTATCTACAAACAGGTAAGTACAAAAATATTGAGTACAAAATATCGTTTACAAAAATATAGTTGCAAAAAATGTCGGCTCTATTAAAAACAGTGTTAAATTAAATTAAAATTAATAATTAATTACTAAAATATATTTAAAAATACTTAAATTAACTTGTATTAATTATATAATTAATAAAAGTTATAAAAAAAATTACAATCATATTTGTTAAAACATATATATATATATTTACATAATATAATTAAATAATATCCAATATTATTACCGTACAATAGCATAAGTGTAAAAAAATTCTATTCCCAATCTACAGAGTGCAACTGTAGGAAAAGCGTTGGATAGCGTAGGGGTAAAAATTACTAATCCCACTCCAGTGGGTGCAACAGTGAGGAAAGTGTTGGATAGCGTTGGGGTAAAAACTTACTATTCCCACTCCAGTGGGTGCAACAGTAGGGAAAGTGTTGGATAGCATAGGGGTAAAAATTACTATTCCCACTCTAGTGTGTGCAACAGTAAGGAAAGTGTTGGATAGCGTAGGGGTAAAAAATACTATTCCCACTCCAGTGGGTGCAACAGTAGGGAAAGCGTTGGATAGCGTAGGGGTAAAAAATACTATTCCCACTCCAAAGAGTGCAACAGTAGGGAAAGCGTTGGATAGCGTAGGGGTTTAAATTACTATTCCCACTCCAAAGAGTGCAACAGTAGAGAAAGCGTTGGATAGCATAGAGGTAAAAATTACTATTCCCACTCCAGTGGGTGCAACAGTAGGGAAAACGTTGGATAGCGTAGGGATAAAAATTACTATTCCCCCTCCAAATAGTGCAACAGTAGGGAAAGCGTTGGATAGCGTAGGGGTTAAAATTACTATTCCCACTCCAGTGGGTGCAACAGTAGGGAAAGTGTTGGATAGCGTAGGGGTAAAAAATACTATTCCCACTCCTGTGGGTGCAACATTAGGGAAAGCATTGGATAGCGTAAAGGTAAAAATTACTATTCCCACTCCAAAGAGTGCAACAGTAAGGAAAGTGTTGGATAGCGTAGGAGTAAAAATTACTATTCCCACTCCAAAGAGTGCAACAGTAAAGAAAGCGTTGAATAGCGTAGGGGTAAAAATTACTTTTCCCACTCCAAAGAGTGCAACAGTAGGGAAAGCATTGGATAGCGTAGGGGTTTAAATTACTATTCCCACTCCAAAGAGTGCAACAGTAGGGAAAGCGTTGGATAGCGTAGAGGTAAAAATTACTATTCCCACTCCAGTGGGTGCAACAGTAGGGAAAGCGTTGGATAGCGTAGGGGTTTAAATTACTATTCCCACTCCAAAGAGTGCAACAGTAGGGAAAGCGTTGGATAGCGTAGAGGTAAAAATTACTATTCCCACTCCAGTGTGTGCAACAGTAGGGAAAGCGTTGGATAGTGTAGGGGCTTAAATTACAATTCCCACTCCAAAGAGTGCAACAGTAGGGAAAGCGTTGGATAGCGTAGAGGTAAAAATTACTATTCCCACTCCAGTGGTGCAACAGTAGGGAAAGCGTTGGATAGCGTAGGGGTTAAAATTACTATTCCCAACTAATAAAACTTTGTTCTGAAAAAAAAAAATACTATTCCCACTCCAAAGAGTGCAACAGTAGGGAACGCATTGGATAGCGTAGAGGTAAAAATTACTATTCCCACTCCAGTGGGTGCAACAGTAGGGAAAGCGTTGGATAGCGTAGGGGTAAAAATTACTATTCCCACTCCAGTAGATGCAACAGTAGGGAAATTAAATACTTCATATATTTTTTCAATAAATGTAAATTAATATCTATCAAAAATTTATTAAAAGTAATTACAAACTTACTATAATATAATAATTAATCAATTAATCAATTAAAATTAAAATTATTTATTACAATTATTTAACTATTAATACAAATTTATTACAAATTAACAATTAATAATTTCACATTTAAAAAATAATTTTCAATAAATTCTAATTAAATACAATTAAAAAAAGTTGTTTATTTAATTAATTATAAATAAATTACTTCCCATCCTATTCCCCTATAAACCCACAACCCACTACAGAAAAAATATTATTCAATTAACATAATTAGCAATTAATCAATTAAATGAAATTATTTAGGACATCTAATTTAATTATTTACACATAAAAAATTAATTAACAATTAATTCTAAAACAATACCAATAAATATGTTAGCATATTTAATTAATTATAAATAAATTACTTGCCACCCAAGTGCCCTATAAACCCACAACCCGCAACAGAAAATAAATTAGTAAAATTAACATAATTAGCGATTAATCAATTAATTAAAATTAATTGCCAATTAAAAGTTAATTAATTACCAGATATAAATTAATTAACAAATAATAAAAAATGAATAACAATAAATACATTTACATATTTAATTAATTATAATTAAATGACTTCCCAACCTATTCCCCTATAAACCCACAAACCGCTACAGAAAATAAATTAGTAAAATTAACATAATTAGCAATTAATCAATTAATTAAAATTAATTGCCAATTAAAAGTTAATTAATTACCAAATATAAATTAATTAACAAATAATTAAAAATGAATAACAATAAATAAATTTACATATTTAATTAATTATAATTAAATTACTTCCCACCCTATTCCCCTATAAACCCACAACCCGCTACAGAATTAAATTACGCAAAAATTAAAAAATATAAATTTCATTAATTAAAATTATTTATAACATAAATACACACTTTTAACACACATAATAATATAAATATCACTATAAAAAATGTGATATTATTCAAAATTCGATACTTTTAACAAACTATATTATATACTTCGATTTTTTAAATGTCTATATTTTTTACAATCGATATTACATTACTTACCTTAATAACGATATTTTTGATGTCTATATTCTGTCCAGTCGATATTTTGTCCATTCGATATTTAAAACTCGATATTGTGTCCAGTCGATATTTTGTAGTCGATATTTTGACTGTGCACCGTCCTGAAGCCCTGATGAGCTAACAGGAGGTCAGCAAGGGGAAGCAAGGGGAGGCAGCCCGTAAGAAGGGTAAAGCAGGCCCTCAACTTCCCTTGGCTCCTTTGACCCCCCCAGATATCAAATGTCAGATGGCAATTTACTAACTACGCAAAGTCCCACAGACCTTGTTGCTCACCATCATCAGCAGACGCAGCTCCCCCCGCAGTGCTCACCTCGTGATTCCACCAGCTTTCCCGGCACTCCCACACGTTCACTGCGGACCTGGCTGCTCCCAGCTGGTAGCTTTTTCCGTGTTCCTTGGCAAGACTGCAGCCCTGATTACACAGCCGCCTGTGGGGGCCCGGCGGTGCCAGACCGGAGCTGCAACAAGAGCAGCAGGCACAATGGAAACCAGGCGGCTCAAAAGTCGCGGCTCAAGGGTCAAGCGGACCGCGGGCAGCAACAGCAATCACTGCTGTGAGAGCTGCTACTGCGATGCGTGACTCCTCCTCTTCCCTCTATCGTGAGGTGGAATGGGACATGGTTAATCGAGCACTTGATCACTTAATTTCAGTTGCACTGTCTACACTCAATGTATTGATACATGTTATTGAGTGCCTAAAGGCACTCCCCCTGAGAATGTGTCAACACCATCACTGACCCAAGAAAAGTCTCATTTAAAAGAAAAAAACTTTTAGGTACATAAAAGAAAAGAAAATTAAGAATTTAAGGGAGAGACAATGAGAGCACTGTGGGCAGAACATTAAAGATACATAATGAGAGAGGAGGTGTGAAAAAGAAACATGAGAAGTGGGAGAGAAGATAGACTGGATGAAAAGTGGTTAGGTTTAAAGAGTAGAAGGAAGGTGAGAAATTGAAACAAGAAAACATAAAGAGGGAAATAAAACGGAGCGTAGTAGAAGATAGAAAGTGAGGTAGAAGTGCACAAAGATAAAGGTTAGTAAAAGAGAAGCACTGAAGAAGACAAGGAGAAAAAGAGGGAGAACAGAAGAGTGTGATATACGGAAAGAGCTAAAATAAGAGAGATGTGGACTACGTGGGGAAAAAGCAAGAAAGTTACAGAAAATGAAATGGAAAGAGGAGGAAAGTTTAAAAAAGCATGTCAAGTTTTTAAAAAAGAGGGTCCAGGAACAATGGGAGACAAGGACAGACGGGGTGTTTGATGAAAGAGCCAGGAAAGGAGAGAAAGAAGGTAAGCTGAAAGACAGAGAAAGGGAAACAATGGCAAGCTGAAATTGAGAGTGATAGAGAAAGAGAAAGAAAGAAATAGAATTGGGAGGAAGATTTTTGTGTATGTAGTTCATACTTCAGCGACTGATGTGCACTCTCAAGAGAGAACTGCCCACTTACACAATGGTGCCTGGCAACCTTACAGGAGAGAGAGATGCAAGGGATTGTTGTTGGATGAGTGACGGAGCCCCAATCGTCAGGCACAGGGAAAACTGAGATGACTGTCCCCATGGCTCCAGCGTACAGGGAAATTCAGCAGTAGCCTGCCTGTGGCCCTGTTCTGAAGAGGTGGCTCAATGTCAAATGAAGAGGACATTCTTGATGGAGCAGGGAGGCATTCCTCACCAGGGAAATCCTGCAACACCTGACTTGCCCTACCTGAGGGAGGTGAGTGGGCATCTCTTCACGGCAAAGGAGGGTTATGTGCGGACGTCGAAGGGTAGCAAGCAGAAAGGGGATCTTTTGTGCTTTCTCTGCACCGGGGCCCACACTATAAATAGCACAATAACATAAACTAGCAAAAGTGCACTCGCCCTGCATGGCACACCTTGAGGGAGCAGGGTTGTCCATTGCGAGAAGGGGAGCTAGTGGAGCAAAGAAAGTCTTCCTCTGGCCCTAAAGTACTCTAGTCTCCCCGGGAGCCCCTGTGAAGCAGCAATGGGAAAACCCTTACATATCACGCTTTAACATGAGAAAAGGATGGGACCTACTCGAGTGAACATTCTGCCAGAGTCTTTGCTAAGAAGAGTCAAAGGGCCCAGCTGGTCCTGTTGGATCTACTAGCCTCCACACATGTCACAATATATGGTATTAGTGGGAAGAATAGTAATTTACAGTTCCCTCGCAATAATAAAAGCAAAGTACAGTGAGCAAATGACATAGGAGCCACTGTTTAAGTGACAACACCTCACAGAAGACAATAGTGTATATCCCACTACAAAAATATGGCAAGGGCAGAAACCATTACAATGCACCGGTTTAAAGTGAAGCAAAGATGCTGAGACTGTCTGAGGGACATCCATCAGTCAAACTGAGTGGACAGTGTAGCTATGCACAAGCAGAAAATGGCAAAAGCAAAGAAAGGGGAAGATATATGATAAGACCTACTGGCTAAGTCCCCCGCTCAAGGCTCTCTGATAGGGCATAAGCCAGGCATCCCAGAGTAACAAATAGACCAATCTCACTTGCTAAACCCTGAGCAAACAGAGGCTCCAATCATGAGGCAGTTCTGAGAAAATGTCTTCCAAAGACTTAAGGATGACTTTACCATTTTCAAATTAGAACTTAAAACAAAAATTGGAAATGTCAGTGTGATCTTTGTGAATTAGGTGAATGTATCTCTTCCTTAGAAGAGTTGTCAGACAAAGGTAATGGGGTACAGCAGTTCTCAAAATGTAGACCTACTGGCATTACAAGAGTAGCACATTCTACTTCAAGCCAGTGGCGTAACGAAACTTGAGGGGTCCCCCCTGCAAAGTACATGGAGGAGCCCCCCCCCATTCACAGTGCCAGTCAAGAGCTCTCAGGCCCGCAACCCTCCATACTGTAGGGGCTGCAGGGCTTTTGTTACGCCACTGTTACCAATACAGCCGTTATAAGTAACCCTGGATGATGGAGTTAATGGTTGGGCTTAGTCTGCCGGCAGTGTATCATAGGTGGTGGTCTATCCACTAGAGGGTCCCTGTCATCAGTACGCCGGGGAAGCTTGCCCTATTTTAGGTGGGTTTCCTGATGCAGACTCCTGTTAATATATACAACATCGGGCCAACTCTTAGTTCAGTTTGACAAAAGTGCATCCTCTGCTCCTTCTCTTTCACACCTCCTTCCTCCCTCCTGTTTTCTATTTCTTCCTTTCCATTATTTCTGAGCATCCTATCTTTTCTTCATTCACATCCCAGCCTTTTTCTTTCTATTTTCTGTCATGTTTATCCCCAACTTTTTTTCTCCGATCACGTCAAAATCATGCCACTATGCTTTTCCTATCTCCTGTCAGGTATTTCTCTCCCTCTCTTCCTTATCAGCTTTCCAGCTGACCTTGCCCTTATGGCACCTCTTGATTTCTTTCCTACATACTTTCTCACTGTGTCCCGTGATTGGCACTTCCAGTGCATTCTTATCTATCACTATGCTTTCATCAATCCTGTACAGACCTGGAGACTGGATCTCTCTTGAGCTCCCGTTGCCCTTCATTTTCCTCATACTCTCCCAGTGCCCCTAGCCTCAAAGGTTATATTCATTAACTCCAGAGCCTTCATTGGTGTCTCTAAATAGGCCATATGGTACCAGGTTCCCAGTGCTATTTGTCCTGTCTCCCGTAGTGCCCACCACCATAGCTGATTAATGTATTGGGTGACAACATGGACAAAACTGACACTGCACCTTGCAACATACCTTTTCTAGCAAATCAGTGTTATTTGATTAAAATGTTTGAATCTCTCTCTCTCTATCTACATACACACACGCACACACATACAAAAAGGCCACTGATGGAGGAGAGGAGTTTTCTGGAATGGGGGACATATCTCTACCGCTGACCTACCACAAGCCCTTTTTGTTTTGGGCCAAAGATATTAGCCTTATCACTCATACAGCATTCTAGTTGTATTTTGTACAGTGACATAGCAATGTTGTTGTGGACTCTTCTGCAAACAAACAAAAAAAGCCCCCAGCAGGTCAATACCTCAAATACAGAGACATCCACCTTGACACAACTCCCCCAAAAAACAGGCATATTTCAACATAGGAAAAGGTAAAAAAAAACAAAAAACATGAGGTGCATCATTTAGGTCAGCACATTGGCTTAAAGAGGATTTACACTTTTCTTTTGATCAGAGTACACTTATCAACATTTTCCATCAGCTGTGACATTAGTAAACCTGGTCTTGGAATCTCTCACTGCTGACTTTTAATTTTTGCAAATTCATTGGTTTCCACACTCTGATAATCAATTGGAAAGACCAGGCAGGGCTGAGGCAACTCTCTGTTACCAAGGACATATGTATTTTAACAGTCCATTGTTGTGTTTCCTGGATGCTAACAACTCACTCTTGCTTCTTGTTTAAACTCCACACTATTACCTCACAAAGCCATTTACTGATAAGCACCACTATTGATCAAGGACAAAATCATCCCAAAAAATAAGCTGTGTTCCAACCCAACACCATCTTCCTAATAACTCACTTTAAAATACTCCACAGAGGGCTGATCCATTTAATGTTTGCCAACAGCCCTTGAAACAGACTTCACAACCCGTCCAACCTGCTAATGTTCAGAGAACAACTGAAGGATCTCCAGCCAACACCCAACCTTCCACCATGTGATCACACTACTCAAGACGCACTATAGTCCCAAACTCCTGGTTTATTGATAATCAGCACAAAACTAGGACCGACCTCTTTCTCCAACCTACTGTCCTGCAGAAACAATCCAAGGTGTCTTCCCCAAATTTCTCTAAATCGATCAAGACAAAGACAACCAGTCACAAACCTAACCTTTCACACTATGCAGCTCTCTCTTCCAGGTGTCTTAGAGACTGACAGACAGACACACGTTCACTGTAGAGTGATTCTCAGCACTGCCCTTGTCAGTTGACATATACAAGGCATTTGATCCAGTGCACTGGCCTTTTTCTGTGGGAAATTCTGGATAAGGCAGGTCTGGGTACACGATTCAAAACAGCTCGGAAGCTGAGCAGGACTTTCACTTCATCCTAAAGAAATGGACTGACATTCTCCACATAGAGCACTCGTCCTCATTCTGTGCTTCAGGAAAAGAAGCAATGTTTAAGGTGACGCACTATTGGTACTACACCCCAGCCAGAAGGTGAAATGGAAACTCAACAGTCCTTATGGCTGTTAACGCAACTTTGGCCACCCAGACACACTGACTCATCTCCTCTGGTTCTGTCCCAAACTCAAACACTACTGATAGGCCGTCTAAAAGATATCAATGAAATGTTTGAAACTGATATACCCTGTCTTTCTAGTTACGTCCTACTGAGTCTCCCCAATGCCCCAACACACTCTCTACACTCTAACAAAGGGAAGGCAAAAATAATGGCTTTTTGTGGGGCTAAACATGTCATCAAAGCCAAATGGGGCACAGAAGCATTGTTGTCTCACTTTGACTGGCTGCATAATCTATGGGGCCTCAGAGGGATGGAAACGCTTCCTGCTTCCCTGCAGAACAAGTTGCTACACTTTGAAAAATGAGGGGCCCATGCATCCAATCTCTGACAGAGGACTTTTAGGAGTTTACTAGTCCTCTTTACTTATGAGTACACCAGCTTACAGAACTAGGAGTCATGCCTGACCAGCAAGACAAAGACTGACCGCAGTGGGTACGACGCACTAAAAGACCCAGCCTGCTGACACTGAATACATTATGAAAGAGCTAATTCTGGCGAGAGGGGCTGTGCTCCCTGAGTGACAACCCCATATATTTTATCTCTCCTCTCCTGCCTTTCCCAGTCCCTCCTGGTATACTCCCTTCCTTGCTGTTTATCTCCTTCTTCTGTTTGATGTTATATTTTTTCATACGCCAAAGTGTTTTTTCCTAAGTGCAAATTAATAAATTTTCCATAGCTCTACTCCTGTTTTCTTTCTCACATGCACACATTTGTGCTCTTTAAACATTACTTTTTTCTTCTCTGTTTATTAAGGTTTCTCAGATTTGTGGTCTTATATTTTCACTGTTGCTCTCAAACACTGTAAAGTTATTTCACTCTCCTTTGGGCTGCGGAACCCTCTGATAACCCGCTCACCTCAAGGCACCTCTTATAATAAAGTGTTTCTTCAAAGGCGGCAGATCACAAAACATTTCTTCTCTTTTGATCTCACTGTATGTTCTATCTCACTTTCTCCCACTCTCAAGTCTGCTTCTTCTCTTCTTAGTTCGCTCACCTTTAGTCTCTCTCTCTGTGCCTCACTCTCATTCTTTCCATTTATCTCCTTCTCATTATCTTGCTCCTCCTCTGTTTTAATTTCTGTTTTTCTCCCCCTCTCGTTCTTCACCTCCTATGCTCTACTTCTCCTGTCACCTAATGTTTTCTCTGGCTCCTCACATTTGTTTCCCCTCATATTGTTACACTTCTCAATCACAGGTGTTCCTTCTTTCATTTTCTGCTCTCATTTCATCTTCCACTCTGCCCCTTATATTTCTCCCTGAGAGTTCAGACTTTTTTATGTGTAGACGTCTCACTTTGCACTTGAGAATGAAACTATAAACTAAGGTTAGAGTCCCATACCGGAGAAATATGTTAAATAACTCCAAGAGCTGCATCACCTCATGGACAGGCAGCATTCTAATATACCACTGCAAATAGGTTTTAACAACATAATGCTGTCTGAAAAATACAAATTGCAGTTTTTTTGCCCCTACTTTCAAATATGCACTGGCTGGCGCTTTGTGTTCCTGGGTCCTCTGCAGTGTTTACCATGGAGCTTGGGTGAAGGAACCTTTCTCCAGCACAAGTGCTCTCTCCAAATGGACTGTTGTCAATCAAAGCACATTTATAACATGTGGTAATGAGCTTTGATACCCCCCAAAAAATGGAAAAGACTTTGCACCCCAGGAGGGACTGTATGTACAGACAACAAACTTTAGTTTAATGCCAAGTAAGTGTCTAGGGGCCAGATGTAGGTAGCCAAATACCGGTCGGTAACAGCCGATTTCGGCCGTTACCGACCGGTATTTGGCTTTTGACATGTAGGTGGCTCGGAATTTACAGAATCGGTATATTTACCGATTCGGTAAATTTACCACTTCGGTATTTTTCCCAATCGGTAAATATACTGATTCTATAAATCCATATGTAGGTGGCACAGTTTGCAGTGCCACAGGCCCTTAGGAGTTCTTATTTTACCACCCAATCCTATTGGGTGGTAAAATACCGAATTCCAGTGTACATGCACATCTGTGCATGTACACCTATGCCATGTGACACACAGACATGCCCTTTGGGCATGTCTGTGTGCCACATGGCACACAAGCCTGCAATTGGGGTGCTACCGATTCGGTAATTGCAAAATAAAGATTACCTACATCTGCCTGCTTCCTATTTACCTACTCTTAAATACCGATTCGGTATGATTCGGTATTTAAGAGTAGGTAAATCGGAATTACCTACATCTGGCCCTAAGTTTCTAAAATAAAAGAGCTCACCTTCGATGACCCTGGAAAATCACTTTGTATACCTTAGATGTGTTTATTTCAACCTTCCACTACTGGTTCATTTTTTTAAGTTCTTCTAGCTTTTAAGGGAAAATATCCATATAGCAATTGAGCTTGGGAGTGGTGAGCACGGCTGGCTTTGGGCAGTGCGAGTGGTCAGGCCGCACTAGGCGCTGACCTGGAGAGGGGCACTGTACTCAACAGGGGCGCTGTGATTAGCAGCTTCTTACGATTTACAAACGCCTGCTGCAGAGTTCCTTGTGCATCCAGCTTTCGGGCAGCAGTAAAATGTCAAGATAACTCTTGTAATGAATGTTCCTGCTAGAGAAATAGATTAGAGTTGTGTCTAGTGGCAGTTTTAACTTGCCATAAAGTAGCACAGAGGATTAATATGCCTGCTGTAAAGAACAGATCTATATTTTTTTAGGCTAGGTGAGTAAATTAGTAAAACCAGCCTTTAACAGTACTTTAAAACAAATAAAATGTATGTGAGAGAGAGGCTATGGAGAGATGAGGGGCACTTTTGACAGATGGCAGTGAGGGAATCCGAGGAGGAGGTAATTGAAGGAGGACACCCAAAAAATACTGTATAACCAGACACCACCAGAGCTAAAGCCGGCCCTGGTGGGGAGTGACGAACTGAAAGCATTGCATGTGCCGAAAGTGTCTATCCTGCCTTCTCAGCACCTCCTCTAAAGTGTCTTAGTTATGAACTGCTCTGTCATTGGATGGCTGATGCTGCGTCACTCACTTATAAAGCATCACAACTTCTGACAAGCAGTCAAAGCACCATCACGATACAGCCTCTCAGAAATAATCTACAAATTAAACCACTGCTCATCTCTGATGCCCATCTGCAGACGTTCTGTCTTTTTTCTCCCTGCCCTTCAAGTTTCTTTCCCTCCAGTGAGTCTAAACAGAGAGGTTGGTGCAGGGCAGATATGAGGAAAAACACTGAACTGAGCAGCCAATGAGGAAAATAATGCAGTCTCCACAGGCAATCAAGGTGAGCACCACTGCACTGGCTGCACCACTGATAGCTCTGCCCCTAATTTTTTACCTACCAATGCATCTCAGCAGATTCTGATTTTTGTGTGGAGTTTTATGGAGGACGAACTAGACCTGAAGGTATCAGAGCGCTTTACATGAGCACCAGGGAGGAGCACCAGGGAGATTAAGTGATTTGCTCATAATCACAGAATGTTGAACGTCCCTGCAGAGACTTGAACCAGGTTCCCCAGCTCCAAGGTGAACCGCCCTAGGCGATAGGCCACATTCTCTACCCTGTAGTTTTACACAAACAACTTTACTCTATGGGTGCTAATAAAATGTTGATTAGTGTTTTAATTAAGAATGAATCAGTGAGTGTTGGTTAATACATTCTTCAACAGGAGCAAGTAAATGTGTATACGTTTTCTTCTGCTACAAAGCTTTGCATTCTGCAAACCAATGGGATTCCTGGCAAGAAAGCCCTGCCAAAGACTGTGCCCCATAATTCCACTTAATTTGCCATTCCTTAGCTCACCAGAGGGGCCTGCCTCCTTCATAGGAAACTGCAAGGGGGGATTGGGTAAGTTGGAAGTGGTGGATCTGCGCCCCAATGTACCGACAGCAGTGGTCCCTGTTCACCAGAAAAACATCTGCAACATCTGCAACACGTTCAACAAAGCGGACCCTTGTCCACTAGAGTAGCCCAGCAGCAGAGAGGTCACAGGGAGTCAGATGCGATTTAGTGGCTAAGTGCAGACTGTGGAAACCGGTGGCCTGAAATTCATTCCTATTATACGCTTTACCCCATGTGTGAACCTGAGCAAATGGATTCATTGCTTTATCTCCCAAATGGGACAAATAGAAAAAGACAGTTATAATGGGACAAAATACGTGACCGTTTTTTACTTTCCATATAATTGCAATGGGGATTCGATTTAGCTGACAAGGTAAGGCAATCCAATGTCTTTGCCATAAAAAGTCGGTTGAGCACTTGCAGGATGCTGACTGTTGAATTAATGAACATGTTTTTTTAATCACGACTCCCCTACTTGGAAAGATGGTGTGAGCTTAGGCAGAGCTATGTATAGTACCATCACCACCACTCTTCAGGAGATGTAAATGCTTTAAATAATAACTGTACCAACCATGGATTCACAATGTTATGCGCTGTTTCAAGTCACTGTATGTGCATTTGCAGTAGAGCAGTAAAGGTGCCATGTGCCTTAATGCAAGCAAGGAATTTCCCCCACCATCAGGCATGGGAGTAAAACACAGCTTTACCAGCGGTAGAGTGGGTCCTCACACTGCTGGGCCTGGGGCCACTGTACCTGCTGCACTTTGGGCAACTGCAAACAGTGCATTTACAGTTCCGGACTGCGCAAGGACAGCCCCTAAGAGCACTGTGCAGATTCCTAAATTACACAGGAAGAACAGATTGCCTCATCAAATCTATCAAAGGAATTGATACCGCTGCACTCCGAATGTATATAAAGTACTGGAAGGTAAACCAATTGTGAAATTCTTATAGGTGCTTCAGGTGTACACCTCCTGGGTCTCGAGGTGCTGTAGACAAATAATGCAAAAAATCTTACAGCGAGTAAGAATAACCTGGAGTACTCTTGAGCATAATGATGCTGTGTATTGTTAAACGCAGTTAATCCAAAATGAGATATATATTTTACTCCATAGACGTTTGTAGTTACTTCAACAGTTTATTGTTTATCATCATATTATATTCATATGACAAGATGACCACAACGTATATTCCATAATTAGTTTTCCATAAGCAGTCCGTTAATGATTGACATTAGTTAGAATCCCCAATGCATTTCGCACAAAAGTGCGCTTCCTCAGGGGGTCTGTAAGTAAATAGAAATGGAACATATATGTAATCTAACAGTTATCCAGGGGCAAGGCAATACAAATATACAAGAACCTAATGGTTAGGTGAACGTAAATCTACCGGAGGGCTGGTGTGTTAAAAAATAGTACCAACAAGTACCCCACGTGCACATAGAAAGTGGAAAGCGA
The DNA here is from genome assembly GCF_964261635.1 of Lissotriton helveticus. Classification (NCBI taxonomy): domain Eukaryota; kingdom Metazoa; phylum Chordata; class Amphibia; order Caudata; family Salamandridae; genus Lissotriton; species Lissotriton helveticus. The sequence continues at coordinate 980,391,475 of NC_136067.1, read as the reverse complement.
AAAAAGAATAAACGTGTTTCAAAGGATTTGGATTAACGAAAAGTGCTTTTAAACGTAAGAAAAACGGAACTAGAGCTGAGTTAACGAGAAGTGCTTAAACGTAAGAAAAACGGAACTAGAACTGAGTTAGTCGCCGAAAAATGTGAGCAGAAACTAAATGTTAAGAAAGTGGTGGTGAGGTAATAGAAACATGTGCTCAAATTCCAAAGTACCAAATAGTGCCCGAATCGATAGTCGCAGAAGAGTCTTACCCGTGTGGTGAGAGAAGGAGGATTAACGTCAGTAACCAAGTGTGGGCGAGAACTAGGCTCCGTGCGAAGCAGGAACCCGGAAGACGCCACGCATGCGCATACGTGTGCTAAAGTATACTTCGGAAAGTAAACATGAAAAAAAGACGTACCCAACACCCGTGGTTCTAGACCTAGTGCTGTAGAACAGAAAAAAGATCTCCTATACTAACATGGAGCAATAATAGAAAGTAATAAGCGAAATCTGAAAGAAATATAAAAGAAGTTACTCAACTATTGGATGAATAAATAAAATATGGTAGAAGAAACTATCACACAAAGTGAAACAAATAATTGAAAATGGAATGAAATACAAAGAAGAGCAAAGCGTGGGATAGTAAAAACAAAGTAAAGATAGAACAAAATGTGGGATAATAGACATTAGACAACATTCTTTTAACCCTCATATAGGACAAAATAATCAAAATAATCACTGATCACAGCTAAATCGAGAGATCTATGAGTACAAGTACATTGTATCAGATGTCAAAAATGCATAGGTGATTCATAGATGGCAACTAAATTCAAGGCGTTCATTAAGTCCCTTTGGTTGAACCGCCTGTAATCGATATATCCAGTACAACTCTCGTTGTAGTAAGTGTTTATTGTTGTCCTTATGTGGTTGTTTGTCGACTGTTTCCAAGATTAAGAATCGTATCTGGCTGGGGTTGTGTGAATGTTGAGTATAGTGTGCAGCAATATTGGATTTTAGGTTTTTGGTGCGGATGTTACTCCGATGTTCATTTAACCTAGTTTTAATTTTGCGTTCAGTTTTACCCACATATGGGAGGCCACATGGGCTTTTAATCATGTACACCACATTATTGGTATCGCATGTAGCATTAACAGAAAGGTTAATGATGGTGCCTTGGGTGGGATGAGTCATGGTGGATCCAGGAATTATGCTGTTGCAGTGGCTGCAGTTGTAACACGGGATGGTTCCTTTGAAAGTGGTGTGGCTTGTGATAGTAGGTTGTTTAATGAGATGTTGTATGGTCCTAGTACGTTTGAACGCAAATATAGGAGGCTTTTCAAAAATTTGGTCGAAATCAGTTTCTGATTGTAGTAAAGGCCAGTGTTTGCGAATTACCTCTTTGATTTGACGTGAATGGGTAGAGTATTTGGATACAAATACAGGTCGAGTGTCTTGTTGTTGGACTCTCAATTTAGGTTTCAGTAATTCATCACGATTCTTGAGGTTGACTCTGTTTTCGGCAAAAGCTGTAATGTTTTTAGGGTATCCACGTTGATGGAATTTCTTTACAATTTTTGAACTGTTAGTTCTGTATAAATCCTCTCTGGAAGCAATACGTTTAGCTCTCAATAACTGGGAGTATGGTAGGTGCCGTTTAAGGGTGGGTTGATGGAAACTTTTGTGATGTAAATAGTTGTGACGATCTGTAGCTTTGGTGTAAATGGAGGTTGTGAATTGGTTATCACACAATTTGACAAGTACATCCAGAAAGGGAATTTCAGTCTTGCTTAAGGTATGAGTGAATTGAATCCGTTCGTTAACAGTGTTGAGATCATTGATTGCAACAAGAATGGAGGTTGTGAATTGGTTATCACACAATTTGACAAGTACATCCAGAAAGGGAATTTCAGTCTTGCTTAAGGTATGAGTGAATTGAATCCGTTCGTTAACAGTGTTGAGATCATTGATTGCAACAAGAAATTGAGTCTCCGTACCATGCCAAACAAGAAAGATATCGTCTATGTATCTGAAGTAAGCACACGTGAACGGTTGCCAAAGTGCATTGTGGAGTATGTGTTGTTGTTCGAATGCATACATAAAAAGATGGACATATGCTGGAGCAGCACAGCATAAGCCAATCTTTTTATGTATGCATTCGAACAACAACACATACTCCACAATGCACTTTGGCAACCATTCACGTGTGCTTACTTCAGATACATTGACAATATCTTTCTTGTTTGGCATGATACGGAGACTCAATTTCTTGTTGCAATCAATGATCTCAACACTGTTAACGAACGGATTCAATTCACTCATACCTTAAGCAAGACTGAAATTCCCTTTCTGGATGTACTTGTCAAATTGTGTGATAACCAATTCACAACCTCCATTTACACCAAAGCTACAGATCGTAACAACTATTTACATCACGAAAGTTTCCATCAACCCAGCCTTAAACGGCACCTACCATACTCCCAGTTATTGAGAGCTAAACGTATTGCTTCCACAGAGAATTTATACAGAACTAACAGTTCAAAAATTGTAAAGAAATTCCATCAACGTGGATACCCTAAAAACATTACAGCTTTTGCCGAAAACAGAGTCAACCTCAAGAATCGTGATGAATTACTGAAACCTAAATTGAGAGTCCAACAACAAGACACTCGACCTGTATTTGTATCCAAATACTCTACCCATTCACGTCAAATCAAAGAGGTAATTCGCAAACACTGGCCTTTACTACAATCAGAAACTGATTTCAACCAAATTTTTGAAAAGCCTCCTATATTTGCGTTCAAACGTACTAGGACCATACAACATCTCATTAAACAACCTACTATCACAAGCCACACCACTTTCAAAGGAACCATCCCGTGTTACAACTGCAGCCACTGCAACATCATAATTCCTGGATCCACCATGACTCATCCCACCCAAGGCACCATCATTAACCTTTCTGTTAATGCTACATGCGATACCAATAATGTGGTGTACATGATTAAATGCCCATGTGGCCTCCCATATGTGGGTAAAACTGAACGCAAAATTAAAACTAGGTTAAATGAACATCGGAGTAACATCCGCACCAAAAACCTAAAATCCAATATTGCTGCACACTATACTCAACATTCACACAACCCCAGCCAGATACGATTCTTAATCTTGGAAACAGTCAACAAACAACCACATAAGGACAACAATAAACACTTACTACAACGAGAGTTGTACTGGATATATCGATTACAGGCGGTTCAACCAAAGGGACTTAATGAACGCCTTGAATTTAGTTGCCATCTATGATTCACCTATGCATTTTTGACATCTGATACAATGTACTTGTACTCATAGATCTCTCGATTTAGCTGTGATCAGTGATTATTTTGATTATTTTGATTATTTTGTCCTATATGAGGGTTAAAAGAATGTTGTCTAATGTCTATTATCCCACATTTTGTTCTATCTTTACTTTGTTTTTACTATCCCACGCTTTGCTCTTCTTTGTATTTCATTCCATTTTCAATTATTTGTTTCACTTTGTGTGATGGTTTCTTCTACCATATTTTATTTATTCATCCAATAGTTGAGTAACTTCTTTTATATTTCTTTCAGATTTCGCTTATTACTTTCTATTATTGCTCCATGTTAGTATAGGAGATCTTTTTTCTGTTCTACAGCACTAGGTCTAGAACCACGGGTGTTGGGTACGTCTTTTTTTCATGTTTACTTTCCGAAGTATACTTAGGCACACGTATGCGCATGCGTGGCGTCTTCCGGGTTCCTGCTTCGCGCGGAGCCTAGTTCTCGCCCACACTTGGTTACTGACGTTAATCCTCCTTCTCTTACCACACGGGTAAGACTCTTCTGCGACTATCGATTCGGGCAGTATTTGGTACTTTGGAATTCGAGCACATGTTTCTATTACCTCACCACCACTTTCTTAACATTTAGTTTCTGCTCACATTTTTCGGCGACTAACTCAGTTCTAGTTCCGTTTTTCTTACGTTTAAGCACTTCTCATTAACTCAGCTCTAGTTCCGTTTTTCTTACGTTTAAAAGCACTTTTCGTTAATCCAAATCCTTTGAAACACGTTTATTCTTTTTTCGCTTTCCACTTTCTATGTGCACGTGGGGTACTTGTTGGTACTTTTTTTAACACACCAGCCCTCCGGTAGATTTACGTTCACCTAACCATTAGGTTCTTGTATATTTGTATTGCCTTGCCCCTGGATAACTGTTAGATTACATATATGTTCCATTTCTATTTACTTACAGACCCCCTGAGGAAGCGCACTTTTGTGCGAAATGCATTGGGGATTCTAACTAATGTCAATCATTAACGGACTGCTTATGGAAAACTAATTATGGAACATACGTTGTGGTCATCTTGTCATATGAATATAATATGATGATAAACAATAAACTGTTGAAGTAACTACAAACGTCTATGGAGTAAAATATATATCTCATTTTGGATTAACTGCGTTTAACAATACACAGCATCATTATGCTCAAGAGTACTCCAGGTTATTCTTACTCGCTGTAAGATTTTTTGCATTACTCATCAAACCTATAACATCTTCAAACGGAACACCTTAAAATGAAAACGGCAGACAAAGAGAGGCAATCTTGATTAAAAACAATGAATTGGAAGCAAAGTTATAGAAACTTCGATATTCCCCACAAAAAAATAGATGGTGTTGGCAGGCACCCATCTCATCCACTCCTGTCCACTCTTACCTCTCTGCTGCTGGCACTGCACCACCCATGCCCAGAGCAGCAGCAAGAGGACGGTCCTTTGGTGAGACATCTCTGTCAGGCAGGCAGAGTCCGGCACTGCAGCAGGCAAAGGATGATGAATATGCAGCCTGAGTGTCGCCGGTGACCCCCCCCCCCCCCGGGATTCACAACTCTCCTGCTCTTCTGCCACCCCAGCCCTTCCCACAACTCTCTCCTGTTCATGGAGGTGCAAACATTCCCCTGCTCTAGTCAGCATCATGCTGCCTCATCCCTTCTCAGACCCTCGAGCAGTGCCCTGTGAAAAACTCTCTCTTCGAGGGCCCCCACCCTTGTCAGGGGCCTGGCGCGCTTTGACTGAGGAGAAACAATTTAACTTGTTACTTTGTTTCTCTTCAGTCCTGGGTCAGCCGAGGAGCTCAGAGCAGGCTGCAGACTGCAGATGCTTCAGAGGGTGAGACACACAGCTCTCTGCCGAAGAGCTGAGGGGTTCCCCCTTCACCTACTGAAACTGGGGGGCCCCCGCACCGCGGGGGCATGGGGGTGTTTGCGGGGTGTTTGTGTTTGTTACGTCTCTGTTTCAAGCCAAACTGCAAGACTTTGAAGGCTGCACGCAGTGAAACAGCATCTATATTAGAAGAATCCCAAAGGGATCACATAGGCCAGGACATTGGTAAATATGTAAAGAAACTGTTGGACCGAATGCTAGAGAAAGATGATGCCTAGGCAATAGAAAAATACTAGACCGGATGGGTGATGGGCCCAACAGGGCGTCCTAACACTTTATCACACATCCTCACAAGAGTGCACAGTTTCCACTTGAATGGGAAGTTAGTGACAGCAGCCTGAGAGAAAGGACATATTTCATTTGGAGGGCACAGGGTCAGACCATTTCAGGATCTCTCCTCAACTACACTACAAACGAGGAGATGCTTTAAGAAAATCACTGAATTTCTCACTCTGAAAAGATACCATATAGATTGGGCCATCCCTTTATGCTGATTTTCTCCTGGAAGGATAAACAATATCAGACCTGATCTCAAAGAAACTGGAGAAAATGTTCTGCTGCTAGAGGACATCGATGGAATGACCCATTGATCACTCTTGTTAACTATACACATTGTGGCACATGTATTACCTTATTCATGCAAGGAACAGAATGCTGAATGCTGAAAAGGCATTATATTGGGTGAGCTAGAAGTAGCTTGAGTTATTACTCAGAGTGGAATTTGGCTCAACGATGTTAGGCTGGATACTGGCTAATTATGAAGGTTTGGAGGCAAGAACTAGAGCTAATACTATCTCATCAAATTCATCCAAGTTATAAAGTGGCATGAGATGGGGCGTCCCTTCCCTCTACTTTAAAATGTTGTATTTGAACCTGTGACCTATGACTACCTTCATCTGGATGAGCCAGATTAAGTGCAATATTGTTAACAACCCCATAGCGGAGCCTAGGTTTGGGATTTCCTCATATTGTGACTTTCTGCAGAGCAGCCCACTTGAGAGTAATTGTGAAATGTATGACGGTTGAAACACAGACAAAAATGGTATTTATGGACAAAACTGTGTGTGGGGAGATGCCTTTGGGACCTTCCATGGCTAACCATATCTCAAGCACTCTAGAATATGTATTTACTCCTTCCAGTTAAAGCACTTCCTGAGGTTTTCGGATTTAGCCTTGAGAGAAGGGAGAATAACTAAATCCCATTCCAATACCCCACTCCATGCTAACCTGGATTTTACCCTTGTTTCCAGAGGTTAGATGCCATATTAGAAATGTTTAAATAAAGTAGTGCCAAACCATTTGATCAACATAAAAAGGAAATTTGTATTTCTGAAAATGTTAGATTACAATGTTTTTAGATACGGCACAGGGTAATGCCTAAGAGACAGCCAGCAGAGATTTTACTCTGATGGAAATGTTTGTGAGGACTCACCTGGGTAACCAAGGCAGTGCTTAAACCCCATCTTAAAAAAACCTCAACATATTTTGTGTGATTGTGACAGAAACATGCAGTATGAATAGCAGGTCAGGTTCTATCCACCCACAGCATGAGTAGTAGTAAAGAAAGATTCAAACTCAAACATAATTATCAGCAATACCTCAGTCTTCATTGCACTGCAAAATATGTGCATCAAGATTGTAATCCTCTTACACTCACAACATAATCAGCAGCAGGGCATGGTTCTTCTACACAGAGCCTGAGCAATAGTAGTGAAAACGTCTTTGATACACAGCATGATAAGATGTAGCATACATCTCATGAACTCACAACATTAAGAGCAGTAATCATCCTCCAATTCCTGATCAGCTGGCAAATTTCATACACATGTTACATGAACACTGGATGGGGAAGATTTGCTCCACACAGCTTGAGTGGCTATTGTGAAAGTAGCTTGTTTAGAAAGGCTATTTTACACATATCATGAGAGGAAGTAGGATAAGCAGATTCCCATGACATGAGCAGCATCATAGCAAGCTTCCTATATACACAGGCTTATCTGCAGTGCTATAAGCTATCCCCACACATATCATGAGCAGCAATAGTGGGAGCTTAATTCAGAAACTCCACAGGAAGTAGGGAACATCTTCCCTGTACATATCAAGCACAGCAATTTTGGCAGGTTTCCTTCACTCCCATTAAGAGCAGAAGTAAAGCAAAGTACCACCAGAACATATGAACAAAAGAGGCCGCACATACACAGCGGTGCTGGGTCAGTGTAGAACTGACTGCCTTTTTGTTTTTGGACTGTCCGAAGTATATACATTTATGTGAGAATGTAACTGAGTTACAGCGTAATTTGCAGAAAGCACAAGTCAGTAACAGGATACAGTGATTACCCCTCTCTGTTTGTTAGCCGCAGAGATGTTTTAGGGCAAGGTTAAAGTGGGTAATTGCCCAGGGCCTCTGCCTTTTAAGGGCCTATTGGTAAAGTAGTATTTCTCAGTTTTTCTCACTTTCATTGATTTCTCCATCAGAGCACCTCACTCTTTCTCTTCCTGCCACTGAGTCTGTCTCTCCAGCTTGTGTCATTTTAAGGATTTTTAGGACTCAGGAAACACATATTTCAATTGCTTTTGGTGAAATTTAAACACAATATAATATTGTTTGGCACCATGCATGCTAGAATTATTAGAAAATAGGTAACACAATGTCAAAGTTGTAACGAAAATGGAGCCCTAAATATGTCTAATTGTCCCGGATCCAAAAATTCTGGGGCATATTACCAAGTAATAGCGATATTTATCGCTATTGCTTGGATAGGGACAAAAATGTATCGCCGACCTGCGGCGATTTTTATCACAGATAAACCTTGGTATTACCAAGGTTTATTGCAAATGCGATAAAAATCGGCCGCAATGCATGAATATCGCTGAAAAGTTCGCGATATTCAGGCATTACCGAGCTAATGCTCTTAGCCATGTTATCCACCTCCCATTGGATAACATGGCTAAGAACTGCTCAGGGCAGGTGTTAGCTTTTGGAGATATTCACGCTTAGCGCGAATATCTCCAAAAGTTGGTAATAGGAGATAGCGATTTTAGCGACTGTTTCCAGTCGCTAACATCTTGGCACGCCCACTTTGCATGCCATTAGTGATAAATTTCTCTGACATGCAAAGTGGGGCCCAAGATGGTCGCTATATCCTACTAGCTGTCGCTTACTGGTGTTAGCGACAGCTAGGTAATAGGGAGATCATTTTATCTCCGCTTTCTTGGCTTTTAAAGCCAAAAAAGCGGAGATAAACCCCCTTGATAATATGCCCCTCTATCTTTAGTTATGCTGTCTACACTTCATGCATGAACTCAGGGAAATTCCGAGTTATGGTGAAGAACCTGAGACACAGAGGGGCATATTTATCACATTTTCATGCAACCCAGCATAGCAAGCGGCCTTGCTGTGCTGCAGTCTGTGAAAAGAAGAGGGAGAAATGCAAAATATTTAACATTATACAACGCATTCCTGCTCTGTGCCTGAACTTTTGCACAAACTGCTGCCTAGTTCTAATGCAGGCACCCTCACACCATGGTACAAGGTGCTATTGTTGTAAGTATGATTGTTTTTGTGCAAGGAGAGGCACCTTTCTGCACAAAAACAATCCTCAAAGTCGTTTTCCTCTTTCTAGTGTGCTTCAGACCGCAGGACATTTAGAAACAGGTAACAACAAGGAGAATCAAAATATTACTCCTCACCGCTCCTCTGGCAGAGATGTTTTCAATTCTGCTTCATTCCCAGGTCTACCAGCATTGGCAAATTTGGGACTGTGTCAGTATATCTGGGTGAATGTGTGGGAACACCCATGCTCCACTCATGGCATGCCTCCCTGCCACAGAGTAATGCAAGTAAGAGATTTTCACTGCTTGTGTTTCTCTATAATTATCAAGCCACACAGGGCCACACACGGTGACTTTGCTTGGCTTGATAAATCTCATTAAGCTTTTGTGTCGCCCTTGCGTCCATTCTACCCCTTTTGTGGTGCAAGGGCAACGTAAAAACCATAATATGGACCAGAATGTGCATACAAATGTAATCTCTGCTTTGCACTGAGCCAGCACCGTTCTTGATTAGGAAAAGCAACACCATGCACATCAGGTTCGTCAGCAGTAATCATATCTTCCTCTACAAATACAGAACAGACACATCGACGGAGCAACCACTGAAATGCCCAGTAAATCCAGGTGCTAGTGAGAAGTAGGAGCTGCACGTTAGAGCCCAGTAATATGTAGTTACAGAGATTGTGAATTATTACCTGACAACTGTCGTCTATCTCATTTTTAATGAACATTGCGCACCTGGGCATGCTTTGTCCCCGGCACAAATTGATGAATGTTTTAAAACTGCTGAGAACAGAGCCTGACACAAGCAGTGAATTTCCCATAGATAAATACCAAAATATAGAACATTTATATAAGAATTCATAGCTAAACTAAGTATCAATCAAATGAGGCTTAACATGATTGAGTTTATTGCCTCTTTTTTATTTTACAATTTACAGCACTTTTTTATTCTTGCTTTGTATACAGAATTTAATCATGAAGAAATACAATATTTTGAAATGCAAAGTTCAAACAAGTCAATTAGCATCTAACCATGAAACCAACAAATCAGGAAACAAATGATTGCTATGATGTCATTTATCAAACAGTCCATATACCCAATTCAGAATTAAATTAATGCTGCAACTCAGGCCTTGGATGACAAGTGGGCTTCTTAAAAACTGGATACACTTATCAACCCACCAGCCTTATAATGCTGCAGCACACTTAACAATAACATTTAAAATGTCGAGAGTGCAGGTAATGTCATTGCCCAGTTCCTGCCTTGACAAATCAGAGAGGGCAAGGAACGTTCACAGAGGTTCTAGGAATTCACTTGACACCACATAAGTGTCTAAAAATCTCTGGGAGGTGTCCCTTTGTTATGGTAAACTTAGAACCAAATGTTATCGTTAATGCAAAACCTAAATGAGATTTATCGAACTATGCGAGGCCACCTTACATGGACATCTGTGGAAAGGAGTCATGTCATGGGTGGAGAGTGAGTGTTCTCACACGTCCATCAATGCATTCTGACACATTCCCAGATATACTAACACTGATAGATCTAGGAAGTCATTGAAATTATATGTCTGCCCACCTGAGGCACAATGAGGAAAAATAGCTTTATTTCTCCTTGTTGTTTCCTCATTCTAAAAGTGCTTCATTGTGCAGTACACATATAAAGAAGTATATGACTCTGAGGATTGTTTTTGTGCAGGAAGGTGTCCCTTCCAGAACAAAAATATTCCTACCTGCAACGCAGGCACCCTTGCACCATGAAACAATGGTGCAAGGGTCCCAGCGTTGGTGCTAGGTGGCACCAACACAGGCAGAGAGCAGGAATGCACTATATAAAGTTAAACATGGAACACATGCTGTTCTATCCCTTTCACACAGTGCAGCAAGGTGGCTTGCTGCATTGAATTAAATATTGATAAATATGGTCCTTTGTGCTGTGCGTTTAAAACATAAACAGAATGACACGATCAAAAGAGACCAGCGCACTCTATGGGCCATATGCACAAAGCTTTTTTGGTGGTCGCAAACAGACTGATTAGCAGAATTCAGTCATTTACAACAGCAAAAAAACATTTTTAAATGTACAAAAGCCAAATACCGTATTGCAATTCCGGTTTACGAATCGATATTTGGAGGGGGCATGCTTAGGGCATCCCCTCCAAATATTGATTCACAGTGGTATGTATAATGTTTTACAACTGAATCTTGGTTGCAAAACAATCACTTTTTAAAACCTCTTCAAAGTAGATGGTAACCCATTCGCCATTGGGAAGGGGTCTGTAAGTGACCCCTTCTCCTTCAAGAGTGTAAACATTTTTTTAAGAGCCGGCAGAGCTCCCATGGACCACTGGCTAGACTTAAAAAATGAAACTTAGAACTTACATTTTCTGTTTTTTAAACACATCCCATTTACCTTTAAGGAAAACGGGCTACAATTAAATTAATATTTATCTTTATTTAAAAGAAACCACTGACATGGTGGTCTGCTAACACCAGCAGGCTACCATCCCCGTGATGGCTGCGAACCCTAGTGGGTAACAAATTGCTAAATATCTCATTAATATTTATGAGGTAGCTTGGTGTGCGACCTCCCCCTTTCCCCCTAAAAAAAAACAGGAATCGTTTTTTTAAGAATAAGGTTTGAGTACATTAAGAATTGTGATTTCCTAATTGTGATTCAGTATGAATCACAATTTGGAAATAGCAATGCCTCATTTTTGTACACCAGGCCCTATGTGAGAAAATTACATGCTGCCAAAACAAAAGCGTGAGAGAAATAAAAGTCAAGACAAAGCGATGCATTCTGCTGCACAAAATGGAAGTGATAGACATACCAATCTCTTTGCAGACAGGGAACTCAACTCTTCTGCTGTGACTCTGTTTTCATCATGATTTGCTGGTGCATGTGCCTTCTGTTTGTTACGTAGGGGAGTTAAAGTACCATTTATAATGAGTTTACAAGTTTGTATAAAACGTTGGCAGCTTAAAACATGCCCTTAGTTTTTCAAAGAGCTCTCAATCCAATTGTGCTGGCATTTGAAATTGAATGTTGATTTTTACATTGAAAAACATTGCGAGGTTTTTAAGGTAGGGCATGGTTCGGGTACAAGGTGCATTACCAGGACCTGCTGCTATATTGCCTTGCACAATCTGAGAGAAGCACGTGTTGACAAAACAACTAGCTCTTGTGTTGTTATAGAGTGTTTTTGTATTATGTGTATGCATATTGGCATGGAGAAATAGAAGTACAATCATATTTCACTCTGAAAACAAGTTTAATATTCAGCAGGCTAAGCCAATCTTGCAAAACAAATTCATAATCATCACTAGTATGATTTCACAAAGGTCCCTGCACTCCAGTTGAAGAACATACAGCTCCAGCTCAGATTGTTTTAAAAATGATGGAAAACTGTTCTGGGGTCATGTTTCCAATGGCTGCAGAGAACACATTACAAACTGGCTACAGCTGCAGAATGGCTATGTAAATGTCAAAGATTCAATATATTGCACGCTTAGCTCATTGTTTGATTTTTCTCCAGTGTGAGATATTGAATGAAAACAGTAGCAAATACATTTGTAGGTAGTTTCCCCTGAGGTCAAAGCAATTGTTACATTCATACACATTCAAAAGAGTAATACATTGCATCGCAACTACAAGTGCGAATCGTGCTCTGACAAAGGAACTTCACCTTTTATTTGTTTAAGAAATCATTACCTACAAAAAAAAAGTGATGTAGGAATACAGCCTGCAGCAAGCAGGGGCATAATATGTTATGCTTAGATTGTTATAAAGAGTAATGTTGAAGCACAGCAAACTCCTTCTCAGGTCCTTTGAGGAAACCACTTGCCACAAGTTCAGGGAGTTTTGTATGGTTTTAGTATTGTAGTTGTATGTGTATAGTACCTCGTGCAAACAAAGGGCTTGGTTAGGATCTTGGCAGATGGGATACTCCATCACAAAGGTGACAGATATCCTGTTCACCATATTACAATTTTAATATATATCCTATGGAACTTGTAATACCGCAGACGGGATATCCAGTACATTTGTGACAGAGTATTCCATCCACAAATATCATAATCAGACTTAAAGTGCTGAAGTTTATTATTGAATGGGTAGCACCTCATATCCACGAATTGTAGAAGTGCGTTAGTGGATGAGTAGTATATGGGTGTGCTTGGTTGGAAGCATGATAACTTGCAGTGAAGTGAGTTAGAGATGACTGTGCAGGTTAACATGTCTTCAGTCCACAAAAGGACATAGGCTCTGCTTCTTGGTTGCATTTGAGCACAAGGCAAGTAACTCACAAGCATACACTAACAAAAGACAGCAACAATAAATGATCAACATAGTCACCTCAGGAAGGACAGAGATGCAACATGTAAGAATACATTGGTTTACGGGTAGCCCAGATAAGTGCTCTCTAAAGACTACCCACAAAGTGACAGAGAACAGCCACCAGGCACTGGTAACAGACATCCATGGTAAAAGTATTAAAGAGTTGAACATGAAGCAGCATAGGGCAGCCCACCCACAGTGGCCATAGGCAAACAGGGCATATAGTTCATATAGTCTTCCAGGATTGGCAAAGGGGCAACTCTTGTGACTAAATGGATCCAGGAATCCATTGTAGATGATCTCTGTGAGACATCTAGGGATAACATATGTTTAGTGCTGGATATAGGTAGCCATGTAATGCATATAATTATCTAAAGATTTCATCCTGATGCAAAGGAGGTGTTCCTTAGGGGCATGCACATGAGAAACAGCGCTATAGTAAATGATCATTAGATGCTACCAATCCACAACCTTGTGATGGTCATAGGCAGACAGAGTTTGAGGTCACAATGGAGCCTGCTGACTCATAAACAACTGAATTTAGTCATCCTGGAAAGGAAGGAGACAAACAAATTTGTCATGTCAAAATCAAGGAGACTTTGACCTAACCCTCAGTAGCTGCAAGTCAAATTCAGTCATATATAACTGACAATTAACATTGCCAGACAGATTTCAGCATTTATTTGCTGGGTAAGTACTCAATAGAGTCCATCCAGTAGCAACAAAGGAGAAGCCCACATTATTATCAGGATAGAGGCAGCACAGCAGGTGCTCTATAAATTCTACTCAGTAATCAGAGAGGAGCAACTGACAAAATAAGCTGGATGCAGACAAACAGGATAAATGCCCTTTAGTGTCCACATACCAAAGAAGAATGTGTAAACCCTCTTCATATACAGGACAAATGTAGCCATAACAAATGCTCATTTGAGACAACCAAGGACTAAAAGATGATCACCTCTTATAGCATGCAATGAATACATATTAGCAGGTTAGATGCCCTAGAGAGTCTTCTTGTGACGACCAATTGACATCAACATAGTTGCTCTCTGGCTTTCCTAGTGACTTAGTTAGAAGGTGGGTAGTAGGGTCAACATGTCGTAGTGTGTGACATGCATGTTTGCTCATATTTGTTTTTCCATTTTATTGTGGTGTTTGTTGTGCTGGTGATGTGGCCTGTTGTTTTTTGTGCTGCTTAAATTTTGCAATGCATTATTGCAACGCGGTGTTGTGTTTGACTGTGGCTGCCGTGCTTCATTTTAGCTTCCATGCTATCTTTTTTGTGCCTTGTTATGTTTTAATTGTGATATTATGTTTCTCTTTCATGTTATTGTGCTATAATGACTTAGATACTTTAGAAATGTCTAAAGCAGCTGCTATATTTCCAGGCAAAAGGAGCACACTTTTAAAGTTCTCATGAAAGCCAACCATTTAGTACTCCTTAATTTAGTCAAATAGCATTGCTCGAGCTCTCCACTTGTTTAACCACATCGCTGCTTACTACTTTCCCCTCCTGTGCTGAACAGCAACGAAAACGGGTGAGCACCTGAGAGGTATATGCCATGACAAGCAGAGCTCGCCATGAGCATGGAAGGAGTTAAAGAGATGAGTCAGTCTAAAACTGTGGCAGAGACTTACCAGAAACTAGAACTTTCAGTGCTCACTTTATGCAATATGGCCTCTTAAGTGTGAGCACCTGTCTAGCCGAATCAAGAGCTACCAGACTTCACCGGAGAACATCCTCCAATTGAGAGCACTTTCGTCCATAATTCTGGCTTTCCTACAATCTCTGTAGAGTGCCTCCATCTTTGTCCCAGACCTCTATAACACAAGTACATTGCAAATACATCTAAGCAATTTAACACAATTTAGATCATAAAGCACACCACACTGGAGAAAGCTCTTCAGGAAAGAGGAATTACAGCTTATTACAGCTTTCCCATGATCGAGGGGAGTATAGACCCCAAGCCCTTTTCAAACAAATACTTTTTCATTTTAAGCACTCCCAGCAGCATTGTAAAAATGCAACTGTAGCTTCAAATATTTATACATGTTTTATCTAAATTTCTGCAATGCCCAGACAAAAGGCTCCACAACATACAACCAAACTCCTCCCAGAGATTCCCTTAAATCTTTCTTTAGCAGAGTGGCTCAAGCTCAAAACATACTGTAAGAGGAGTACTGTGGTTGCAGGAAATGGTGACCGTACCAAAAGATAGTTTAATTAATAATGAAAGAAGCAATAAACAAGATATCATAAATTAAATATCCATAAAAGACATGCCACAATATGAATGATGATAAATGAAAATATCAATAATAGTGTTAAAGACAGACAATGAAACCACATCTTAATAGAGAAATCGATGGAATGCAATTAATCTCTATGGAAAGTGCAAGAAAGATCTGAAAATTGTGTTTGTTCACTGTCGTCAGTGCATTATGCATGGGCTAATGACAAGAAGTCTTTGTAGGACAAGTAATAATTGGACAACACTTTGCAGAGTTCCTAGGTAAACAAAGGAGCATATTCACAAATGTAAATATACATCTGTCTATTTACTCATGTGTATGTTTACTACTACCTGTAGGGCTAACTATACTTTTTTACTATTTATTATTTCTGAGAGTATATACTTTTTGGCTGTTCAATGTTTCCTAGTTTAGATTTTCCTTTAGTGTAGATGTACATGTCACCAGTATCAAGTTTAGAGCTGCCTACAACATGATTTATAGGTGTAAAGTTACACTAGTAGATTTGCCCAAGAATGTGGACATCTCCACTACTTTGATAGAGACCTACAGATAGTAAAGTAAAGGGAACAGCATTCAAGCTATTTTTTATTCAGAAAGAATATAATTTATAATGTTCATGTACATTATTTTATCGACTTGAATGCTTAGGACGGAATGGTTCTGTCCCGAGCCATGGTGGTCATGTGCTTAGGATGGAACTGTTCTGTCCACTGCACACAACCAGGAAATTCCTCTGATATTTGCAGTAGAGGGATTTTCTTTTTTTTTCAGCCTTGAGAACTAGGGAAGAGCTTCCCCAGATACCTGAGGCATTTTTTTCCAATGTAATGACGATCGGCGTGCATGGCGCGCTGACGTCATTACATTGAAAGTGAAAGTTAAATGAGCCATGAGCCGATTGGTTCATTTCACTTTCACTGCCAACATGCTTGTGGTGCTATCTCTGCCCGAGCACCTAGGCAGATGGGAGAGGTACCATTGGAAAGAGGAGAATATCCCCTTTCCAATGGTACCCTTCCTTAGTGGGTCCATGCTTGGTGATCCCCACAGGAAGGCAATCCCAAAGCAGGGATCAACAACATTAGGCACCTGGGAGGGAGAAGTGGCCCCTTGGGCAAGGGCTTTTGCTCCCTCCCCATATTTTTTGGCCAGATTAGTCTTTCTGATGCCCCTGGAAGGCAGATGGAGGCAATAGCCCCAGATCTGCACCCTGGGTGGGCAGAAAGCCCACTAGACACCAGGCATTGTTGTTTTTAAAAAAATATATAAAAGAGCAGTAGGGGCTGCACACATTGGGCATGCTAACGCCCTACCCCCAAATACTAAAGGGTCAGCCTTCCTGCCCCTAGGGGACATATTAAGGATATTACCACAATCTGCCCCCGGGGGTAGAAATCCCACTAGGCACCAAGGGTTATTGCTTTTTTGTATCAAAGAGGGGTGGGGGCTACCCACAATGGGCATCGCAAAATCCCGAACACAACACAAAAGGGACAGTCTTTCTGCACCCACAGGGGCCAGACAATGGCTATTACCCCTGTTCAGCCCATGAGGGGGGTCGAAAGCCCACTTGACACCAGGGATCTTTTGTTTTTATAACAGATGAGTAGAAGCTGCCCAAAATGGGCAAGCCAATTACCCCATCCCCCAAAAAATGGGCACAGCCACAAATGGGGGCAATATACTCATTCTGCCACCTAGGGGGCAGAAAGGCCACTGGGCACCAGGGGACTTTTTTTTCCTTAGTGTAGGGGTGGAGGCTGCCCAAATGGATATGACAATGCCCCCTTCCCCCCATTAAAAAATTAGCACACTTGTTCTGCTCCCCCAGGGGCATATTGTGGCAATAGCCCCCGATTCACTCCCCTAAGGGGCCAGAAACCCCACTAGGCACAATTATTTTCCCATCTTGGCACAATTATTTTCCCATCTTGATTACGCCAATGCCCTTTACCTTGGCATCACGGCCGGCCTGTGTCACAAACTACAGACAGTCCAAAACGCCGCCGCACGGCTGGTGGAGAGAATCCCTGCCAGACATCACATCTCTCCTCACCTCTGCAAATTGCACTGGCTGCCCATCGCAAAGAGATGCGTTTTCAAAGCAATGACGCTGGCCTTCCGCGCATCCAAAGGCAGCGGATCAGCCCATCTGAAAAACACCTTACATCCATACGTTAAAACCAGGGCTCTACGCTCCAACTCCCTACTGTTCCTAGAAACTCCCCGATTTAAGCGATCCCGTGCAGGCGGAAAAACCTTCGAGGTCTGTGCCACCCAACATTGGAACAAGCTCCCCTTAGCTCTACGCAACTGCCATGCAGAACCTGCTTTTCGCAAATCCCTGAAAACCCATCTCTTTTCCTCCTAGACTGCTACCCCGACCCTGTTCAGCCGGTTGTCAGAGTTTTCAGCGCCGGGATGCCCCGTTGGGGCCGCTGCGCGCTTTATAAAATACACAAATAAATAAATAAATATTTTTCCTTTTGCAGGGGTGGGGGCTGTCCTGAAGGGGCATGCCTATGTTCCCACCCCCACACAAAAATTATCACAACCTTTCTGCCCCCCCGGGGGGCAGATTCGGACAACAGCCTCCAAACTGCCCTCCCCCTTGAGGGGCAGATATGGACAACAGCCTCCTAACTGCCCCCCCCCCCCATTGAGGGGCGGCAAAGCCCACTAGACAGCAGGTACCACTTTTACTTTGTGCATGGGTGAGGCTGCCCAAAATGGCATTATGGATGCCCCACAACCTTAAAAAGTAGCACACTCTTTCTGCCCCGCCTAGGGGGCAGATAGTAGTTATCATACCCATATTCCCCCCGGTGGGGACAGAAAGCCCACTAGGCACCAGGGATTTGTGTATGGGCAAGTTAGGGAGCGGCCCCATAATCAAGGGTCACTCCTCTTTTTTATGTACACATTTTAGCCATTTCTGCTCCCCGCATGATATTTTTAGGCTCTTCTGACCTCAGAAAACTGTTTTCTCTGAGTCTGATAGGTAGATTTACCCAACAGTTTTTCTTTTTAATCTCGGGAGATTTGGTTTTAATCCTGATTCAGATTGCTGTACTGTGTTTGTGGGCATCACTTGCCAATGAATTTGGGTAGTTCCTGACCTAATTATGGAAAGGTTAAAAAATCTGTTACATTCCTTCCTGAGGTGACATAAATGTTCTTTGTCATAACACTTTCAAGTTGCAGAGCAATACAGTAGTAGTAGGTTCAGATGGTGAAAATCTAAGATAATATCCCCGGTGTCCTGGAACTTTACTTTACTATGAGGCCTAGAACTGAGTTTCAAGTAATTCACCACAGCACTTGACCTCAAAGTAGTGAAGCTGAGCAGACTAATGCCTAGTCCGGAGTTTGGTATGGAGTTAGAGATGCAGAAAGCATTAGAATTGAATAACATAATGCTCATTTGATACTTTGTCAATATCTGTAAAGTATTTCTCTAGTTAAGCACAAAAATACTATACTTAGATATCAGAAGCCATCTGGTATTGCTCTGTGCTCAAGTAACATTCTAGTGATCATTGGGAGTGAGTCGGGGCTGGTCCCATGGGACAGTTCTAAATGATAACCTTAGTGAACAGCAAAACCAATATCTGTTACTCTTCTGTAGTTCTTTGACAATTGGTGCCAATGGGGAGGCCGATCTGGCCATTACCAATGCAGGCAAGTGGAATGGTGAAACAAACTCAATCTGATTCCAGTTAACCAAATGAGTTTTACCAAAGGGATCGGGCGATTACTAATATTCTAGCACTTTTGTTAATAGCAAATAATTGTAAGCGGAGGAAACAACAATGACACTTTTGCTTTATAGACCTAAAGGCAGCATTCAACAGCATTGATCGATACCTTCTCTGGGAAAAATTGAGATATTGGAATATACCTGAGAGAATATTAAGAGCAATATTATTACTCTATTCTCAAGCATGGATAAGAATAAAACTAGGCGACGGCTCAAGACTATCCAGGAAACTGAATACACACAAAGCCCTAAAACAAGGATGTGTGCTGGCGCCGCACCTTTTAAACCTATTCATGTCTGACCTGGCACCAAGGTTCAATAAAATCAATTCTCACCCACTGCAAGTAGGGAAACTATCATTATAACATCTCTCATATGCGGATGACGTGGTGCTAATTAACATAACAAAGATGGACTCCGAAGGTCTCTCAAGGAAATTAGGAAATATATTTTAATGACTACATTGGAAATTAACACATTAAAAACCAGGACTAAGCTCAGCAGCAATCATACAACTGCCAAACAGAACATATTGCTAGGAGGTAATCAGTTAGAAGAGGTAACTAGTTTTAAATATTTGGGGTTCTACATGGACAACAGACAAAACCATCAAGCACAAAAAATGTATATAGACCAAAGGAATTGTGCACTAACACTCGCCTTCAAGACCCTGGCAAATAAATTGAATAGCCCTTCGTATAAACCTTTGCTCGCAGTGACATCAGCCAAATTTCTACCGACAATAACGTGTGCCAGCGTCACTTTACATGGTAAGGATTCTGATCTTTCAAATAAATTATTAGTTTCAAACATACAAAAAGTTACTCCTAATACACCAGTCAGCCTCCCCAGCCCAGGTGCGACTTGAATTCGGCCTCTTAAATGAAACTGTAGGGGAAATGTATACCGATTTTGGAAAAGGGGGGTGGTGATGGACAGAGTTTCTGAATGATGCAGAATACTCTTACCAAGTCAATAGATCATGGTTTTAATCCATCACCGTTTTTTAGCTCACTGCACCATCCCAGCTCAGAACCTGGCTATATGCAAATTAGTCTGTTCCTGTCCCAGTGCATGATGGGAACAGAGCAAACCAAACTACCAAGCCAATTCTTATACTGGGAAGGAAACAAGCTTCCGGGGACAGGTTTCTGGCATCACAGCCTTCTACGGCCCGGCTTTCTTGAATCCTGATGGTGCAATGAGCAAGGGTCTCACGTCTGAGTATACCCTCCCACAAATGAAATGTATACCACAATAAAGCTATGGTATCAGTTGAAACAGAACACAACTAACTCTCAACTCGACAAGGCCCTCTGGTCAGAAATGGAAAAGGATAGAAAATCACCATATAATCAATACCTTTACAGAGCTCTAAAAACTACTTGCATCACTGAGCTGTGGAACAAGGACCTGTCCTTTCTGTACTTCAAGCAAGTGATAGATAAATCAGCTAAATTTCATTCTCTACTACTTGACAAAAATGCGTTCAGTTCGAGGTCACACACCTGGATGGTGATAAACAGCTACAAAACACTGGCCCCGGTACCCTACTTAAACATCACAATTTCAATTCACCGAAAAAGACAACTGATGGCCTTAAGACTTAGGAATCTACCGACGATTGCAGACCAGCCAACCTGGATATATAACGGTCGCAAAACATGCCGACTATGGGGAAGCAGCAAAGAGGACTGTATTCACATAATTTGTATATGTTCCAAATTACATGCAGCACAAGTTTTATGCTAAGGAAAGCCTTGAATCTTAGAGGAATAAGGACATGCAGAACAGCTATAATAACAGGGCTAGATCCTGTAGATCCTCGAATGAACTGTAAACTGATTACGTTTTTGGACTCTTACAATCAACTCCTGAAAATTGAAATCTCATTGTGGAAGCAGAATGAGAAAACTATGAACCTTCGGAACTTCAGTACATCTTGTGAGTTTTAAAATAAGCTAATAGAAACAAAAGTTTCAGGAATTGAATAAGTATTATGAAATATAGAGAAGTAGACATTTTATTTTATAGATCTTGCGAGTTTTAAAATCTATTAATAGAAACAATTGGCTCAGGAATTTAATCAGTATTTATTATTACAGAATGTAGAAATATTGTAATCTAATAACAATCTTCAGTATAGGCTGCAAAATTTATTGAAGTAACAAAATTATCAATTTAAGAATGCATTGTTAATAATTTGAACAACAATTTGGAAAAAATATAAAATCCACAATGTTTTAAAGTTATGTAGAGATTTTATTGTTCTTTCTTTTTGCGAAATATTGTGAAGGTTTTAATGAAATAAACAACTAACAGTTACTTACAATGGGATTCATCTACCTTTAGTATTTTTTCCTTTGCACAGTACATTTTGTCTGTTTTTGTCTTGTAGGGCCTGTGATATAGATTGATCAGTGGAGGCAGTGCCACTGAGGGTGAGAGTATGCTTAGCACAACCCTCTGTTCACAGATTGCAGTGGCCAATCCCAGCTTATCCATCATTGCCATGGTTTGCAGCTACTGCACCTGCATGCACTGTTTCAGGTAAGCTGCAGCAGTACCAGTATCTATTGAAAAGGATATTATGCCTGAGTTGTGGTGCCAGTGGTCCTATGGATAATGATTGCAGTACTCCCTTCTGAACTTTGTTTTATCATAGACAACTGCAGTATGCTGTCAGGTTTCTCTAGCACCTGATGGTTCTTGGCAAACGAACCTAAAGGCAGAACTCGCAAAGCAGCAGATATCATATTTTTCACATAGTGCAGTGTAGAAAACAAAGTTGCTGCTTTGCGTTATGTGAAACTGAGAGAGCAGTGCAAGGTCAAATGTACAAATATTTGGCACTGCTTCTGTGCTCCCAAGTTATGGTGCACAACAGGCTGCCTAGCACCACACACAGAGACGTTTTAAGGCATGGGCAAAGTGGGCTCTTGCCCAGGGCCCCAGCTTTTCAGGGGGGGGCCTGATAGATCTGGCTCTTTTCTCCACACAGTCCTGCCCTGATGACCTTGAATAATTAGCAAAATACATTATTTTAAATACATTTTTCCTTTAATTTGTTTTTAATACAGGTCCCTTGTGGGAGTCTATTACATGTTGTAGAGAAATGTTGCGTTTATGTTTTTCAACACGAAGCAACATCTATAAAAAAAGTTATTTTTAAATCAAACCAGGACCTCACATATGTGAATGGCAGTGGATCGTCAAGATTATGTGAAATAATATTAGTGAGCTGCTGCTATATTACAATAATGAAAACATACATCACTATCACTGAATATTAAATGGAAATATATTTAGAATTTGGACCAGTCTGCATGTCTAGTGTCAGTAACCTTGAAAAAGAGGTTATGAGGAAGCTGAAATTGTATCATAAATTTGAAGCTGTTCTGACCAGGGCCCCCAGAATATGTTTGGTCCAGGGCACCAAAATCCTTAAAACGTCCCTGACCACACACACACATATTGCACCACAGTGCAAAGGTGTGTGCTTGAGTCTATTATAGGTTATGTCCTGGAAGAGCACACGTGTAGTCAAAATACTATTTCTAGGCTCACTTTCAAACTTTTCCCACTTTGTATGTGTGCTATACAGTAGAGCATACATGCAAATTTGGAAAAGCTAGGGAAAAAGAAAACTTTTCTTCTTTTCACTAGACTCAAGGAAGTATAACCTTTTGGGGCAAAGCCCTGTTTACAAATCTAAGTAGAGATAGCTTTGCATCAAAAAACCCATGGGTGGTTGCATAAAAACACCCATGCACAATTCATGGGATGCCCCATTTGCTGCAAAGAACTGGAAAGCAGCACATGCACTGTTTTGCTTTACTTTTACACGAATTTTAAGCACAAAAAAAGTTTTATGTTGGAAGTTAAATCCCAAATCAGCACTTTGCACCAGTTTGAGTCACTTGTGGTGACTTTGCACTGGTGCACAGTATTGAACAATCATGCCCATAGTGTTGTCATTTACTGCACCCATGGGTTCCGGGTGCATATGCTTCAGTAGATGCTGCAAGGAGACATCAGGACTTCCAGGCCTCGTCCTCAGCAGAGTAGTGCAAGTAGTTCTCTGAGTTGCAGTGGGAAGCTCAGTTTGTCCTGCACAGGCACATTCACAGCCCTTCTTCTGCTGATGAGTGTCTTTCCTGTGTAGGAGTCACCTCCAATGTACCTCTAAAAAGATGGTCAACTTTCTCCCTCCCTGGAAGGAAGGTCAAGGCAAGCTCTCCTGAAAAGCTGGTAGAACTTTCCAGGTTTTCTGCCCAATACCTGTCAAGGGAGGTTTGCTGTTGTTATTCCAAATTGTTTTCATTGCTACTGCTTTTGAGACCCCAGATTCTGATCATCACACCATGCTGTTTTTAATAAATTTATTTAGTTCTTTGTTTTATGTTCCCGCCCATTAATTTCTTCTCCCAAGCTTTATTTCCCACTCGTATTCTCAATTTAATAAACAACAATGTATACATTTTATAGTTGTCCATGGAGTCTTCAGGATGTCCAGCTGGTTCCCAGGACATGTACCGAGAATGGCCTTGGACTAGTTTCAAGATTTGACATCACTGTTTCTGGCTTGTCATCATTGCGCCTGCGTGAGTAACAAAGTGTGGTGCAGAGTTTAACATTGTTCAGAGGCCCAAATACGAACTAATAGAGAGGTCAAAAGAAAAAGTATTAATTTCAAAATACAATTATTTGACTGTATACCACCTATCTCTACTCTAATCTCATTTACTTTTAAAGACTCTCCCCGCATTAGTATTTAGTATATACTTCAATTTAATTTCAGCAAAGCAGATGCTGAGCATGTTTTCAAGCGGCCGTTTTAGATGCATTGGTGCAGGATCAGAAATTTCCATCCAAGCGTAAGGACATCATTCTGCTTAGATGCAGCTGACGCATGCGCAATACAGTTTACCGCGTTAGCAGGTATTTTAAGTCACACTCGGGTTACTTGTTAGTAGAACACATAGTAGGCAAGCTTCATCTAACTAAAAATATATATGAAATGTGGTGCATATTAGCATCACAGTACATTATTAATACTACGTTACAGGTTTATATGAGAGGATTGCATACGAGCAAGTCTCTTTTATACAAGTCCTTGCTCCATCACCCTTCCAGTGAACAGTGGACAGAGCGACAGGGCAACTCATTATGCTTCAATGCGCTTATCTGTCCCATCTGCACAACACACCCAAAAGTCTTCCCAATACAAAGGATCTCTGATATATCCTAACAGAGCCTAACATTCCCATTACTGCCTGGGGCTGTCCTTGCCCTGCATTTAAGGTACTACTGGAATATAGAAATGAAGGAAACACAATGTTTTCCAGTGTGGTAATAGCCATGTGCCATGTAAGCTCCACAAACATCCCCTGCACACAGAACTAATAAATATACTTGCAGCATCCATGTTCCACCTAAATAGTCAAATACCTGGTCTTGAGGTACAAGAGACCAATATAAAAAGGCAGAAAAGGCAAATAGGCAGCTCTACCTGGCATAGACAGTCAGTCTTCTACAGCCCAGTGAGCTGACAGTAGTCACAATTGATATGGAAGGTGCACATAGTGTGCCGATCTAGACCACAGAACCATGCTCTAAGAATCAATCTGTGCAACAAATGGGCCTCCACTGAACACACATGATTGTTTTCTGCTGAGGTAGAGGTGAAAAATGTATAGAGCTTGCAACAATAAACTGGGGGCAGAGGCACATGCTCTCCAACCAAGGCACATGATCAGTCTCCATCCATACACTGTTTTAGTACACTGCACCATATACAAGTCCTGATAGCTTTAACTTGTCACGTGAAAGTTACCCACAATGATTAATCTATTTTCAAATATGGCTCAATACATTTCCTTCATGTGAAGAGTTATTCCCTAACTCTGTATCTACAAAGGAAATATATTCTGTCTGACTGTCAGAGTTGGGAATTATTGAATATGTCACCTCATAGAGGAACCTGCCACCTGCAAGGCAGTCTTGCTTCTGCTCTAGGAAAAATCAGCCCTGCTCAAGCTCTAAAAGGTCTTATGCACCAAATTTAAGGCTATAAAATTAATTTGTTTTCCAAGGAGACGTAAATGTGGATAGGCAACACTGGGGACATGTGATCCTCTTGTCCTCTGTTACTGGGGTACAAGACCAGCTACTGAGGAATTTAAGGAGGCGAAAAGTAAGAAAATGTGATAAGAACATAGCCAATGCAGTTTTCAAAGACATAAAATAAGATCAAAGCTGTGATTTGAGAATTAGAGGATAAATGAAGGTTACCTGTAGCGCTTTAATATTGGAAAGTCAGCTCTCAAAAATTGTGTTTATCTGAGAACAAAGAGAGGTGTTGGACTGACATGAAGAGGTTGGACTGAGATGCACAGGGTCAGCGAATACCAAACTGGAGGACCTGCCCTGGGGAGACTGTCACTAATATTACCTCATTAGAGCACTCAGGGGCATGAATAGATCACCCTGACCTTAGTGGAGAAGGGAGATTATCTCAAGCATAATGAGGAACAAACTGAATGATATGGAGTGGGGAACTATTATAGACTCTTTCTACAACTGCGTCTTTCAGGAACCTTGGACATTACACCTAGCTAATAGAGTGAGATTTATGAATTGCAGCATAGAGGCCATCTCCTCACCAGCAGGCTGGTAATCAGGTGGACTGAAAATATGGATAAAGACAGCATTAATATGTAGAGTAAGTCAGCTTAATCTTAAATCTGTTGATATCTTGGGTTTGAAAATCTACTCATCAAGTGGAGGGTTTGTAACAAGGCTGTTGAACATATATAATCATGTCTAAATCATGACCACCTGATTCTACTTATCTTGGACATATTTTTGGAACACTCCAGTAGAGCCAGTCACCCTATTTTGGTTGGTGATTTGAATATAACTTTTGAACCTCTGGATGTGATGTAAATGACCACAGAGGAGGAAGATGATGAGAGAGGCATGCCTAGATTGATGATTTCTCCAGTAGTTAGAAGGTCCAAGGTAGCAACGCAGGTTGCTTCTTTAACATTACAGTGTGAGTTGTGAGCTTGCACTGGATGTACACCATCAGATAAAGGTGCTAGTTACACCTTTATGAGGGCCTTTAAAAGAAAGAGAATTGATTGTATCCTATTAAACCTACCTTTGTGTCCTAACTAGAAGATATGAGAATAATTGAACGCCAACATAACTTATTGTTATTATATTAGGTGAAAATAGGCTTGTTTATAATATTTATTGCACTTAAACAATGCCGATTGATCCCTCTTTATGTATTGTCTATCTTCTATTCTAATTGTAGTAAAATACTGTTGGAATTTGACTCATGAATTGTGGCTGAGAGTGGGTCTTGATTACTATTTTAACAATATTTGCATTTAGCTTTATTTTGTGCTCGTGTTGTTTAGATATCTTTGCTAGCGGTGGCGATTAAGATGCAAATACATAGAAAGAACAACAGTTGTAGAACACAGGTGACTGGACCTATAGATCTTTTTATTTCACGGGTGAATGAGACCATCGATAAAAGTATTGTATTGCTGGAAAAAAGAGTCTCCTTGGATCTCGCGAACGCTAAGCGCTCGTCCTTGGGCTCTCTTGCAAACGCAAATTCACCCTCCCAGCAGGCCTTGAATAACTGTTCCTTACCCCTATCCTTGATCACCGCTGGCGCATTTACAGTACCGAATGCTGTCGATTTGTCAGTTACCCAATCTGACTCGGATCCGTCTTATGTTGATCTTGAGGCTACCCCAGATCTAGAAGCCTGTCAGACATCTGGCAAAGCGGAGCCGAGTCTTGATGGGCAAATTGATAAGGAAACAGCTCCTGTACCTATTGTCTCCGGGGGAAGGGTTACTATTCCTACAAAGGTTGCGCCCAAGACTAAGTCTAAGGAAAAACCCAAACTTAAAGCCAGGAATCATAACCTGATATCGCCTACTCCGCATTTGGCGCCAGGCATTCCCTGCTGGGTTGAAAACATGGTAACAGATCTCAAATTGGACCTTGAGGCCACAATAGCAGCACAAATTAAGCCCTTAATTTCCAAACTTGACAGACTTACGTCACTAATGAATTCGAAATGGCCTAATAAGACGAATGGGCCTGGGTCTATTCAGCCACAAGGGATTAAAGAAGCAGTTCCCAAGTGTTCACCTTGTGTCCAGCTCTCCAAAGATGTATCCAATAAGGCAAAAATACCATCAGCTTCCAGGGATTCAGTCACACTACACCTGTCCCAAACAGGGAATAATTCTGCTCAACCCCCACCACTATCTACTCCGAAGGTGGTGGGTTCTACCTCGGCTTTGCAACAATCTGCTGATGGAAACAAAACTACCATCTTACAAGCAAAAGTTGTCGCAGGAAAGTCTACTAACCTTACAGCTCCTCTCTCTATAAACAAGCCCGAAGGCTCTAGGCCAAAGCAGGCACGTTTTAAGTCAATCAGCCTGCCACCAGAAGTCTCTCCTTTTGTGGTTGTGCTGACAGCCGTTCCCCCACTGAAGGAGGGAGTAAAAGAAACCTTTGTAGAGCTAAGAAACAAATGTGCCCAGTGGCTCCATTTACATAAACCTTTACCTAGCAATATGAGTGGTGAAATTCTTACTGTGCGTAGAGGGGACTGGGTGGGCAGGAGTAAGAAAACAATAGCAGGGGATGTAATTACAGTTAACTTTAGGGATATAGGGGCAGCCAGCTACATATGTAATACACCCAACAGTGGTCCTGCTACCCAAATTAATCCACTTCCTTTGTCCTATTTTCTTCATATGCCACCAAGACCAAATCCTCCTCGCCCTACTTTTCCAAGTAACAGAGGGTCTGTGTATCCCCCGCAACATTCCACTAAACACTGGCAGCAACCACCACATTTTTCATCTTTATTTCCACACCATGTTAGTTTTCAGTGGCAACAACCTTTTCAATATCCACCACCCCTACTTCAGTCTGCTCAGCAGTGGCAGCAACCCCTTCAGCCCCCACAATCCGCTAACCCTCAGTGGCAACAGCCATGGCAGGACTTGTCCCTTCCTTTTGAAACCCTCGTACTCACAATTCACTCATCCTAACAGATATTGTGTGCTAGATGAGGTAGACTGACTCAATTTCATGGAAGCTTCAGATCCAAATCTCACTACCACCAATAATGATATGGAGGGTGTTCTTCCAGCCATACCCTTCCCCATACGTTCCGAATTCCCAACAGTGGCACTCCCAATACCACTCTCGCATATATTAACTAGGGACAGTGTAGACCCACCAAACTCTAAAATTATTACCATCCCCGACGGTGATCCAACACATGGTGAGATAAAAATTCTTAGTTGGAACCTTGCGGGGATTTCTAGGAAATTAGGCCTCCCGGAGTGGAACGTCTTGATTGACGCCCACAAGATCCATTCCAAGAGACCTGGGTCACTGAGCCACTGTACCGTGTCGGGTTTGTTACATTTTTTACACCAGCTGTAAAACCTAAGACAGGGAAGGGGCGGCCATCAGGGGGGCTTATCATTTGGGTAAGCATTTCGCTTAACTGTCGGATAACAATAAAGAAGGCAGGAAACCCATCACCACCTTTGGTTTTTCTTTGTTCGCCCTAAGTTGGCAGGGTATGCTCAGACGTGAGTCCCTTGCTCACTTTGCCACTGGAGTCAAGCAAGCCCGGCTGAAGACGGCTGTAATGCCAGAAACCGGTCCTGGGAAGCTTGATTCCGGTCCAGGGAAGACATGGCTTGGCAGTTCGGGCTGGACTGTTCCCATAAGGCACAGGGTCAGACTGATTTGCATATGGCCATGTCTGAACTGGGGTGGCGGAGTGAGCTAAAGAACGGTGATGGATTAAACCCAGATCAGTTGACTGGGGGTGAGTGTTTGTATTGTCAACGCTCCGTCCATCACCACCTTTGGTTTTTCTTTGTTCGCCCTAAGTTGGCAGGGTATGCTCAGACGTGAGTCCCTTGCTCACTTTGCCACTGGAGTCAAGCAAGCCCGGCTGAAGACGGCTGTAATGCCAGAAACCGGTCCTGGGAAGCTTGATTCCGGTCCAGGGAAGACATGGCTTGGCAGTTCGGGCTGGACTGTTCCCATAAGGCACAGGGTCAGACTGATTTGCATATGGCCATGTCTGAACTGGGGTGGCGGAGTGAGCTAAAGAACGGTGATGGATTAAACCCAGATCAGTTGACTGGGGGTGAGTGTTTGTATTGTCAACGCTCCGTCCATCACCACCTTTGGTTTTTCTTTGTTCGCCCTAAGTTGGCAGGGTATGCTCAGACGTGAGTCCCTTGCTCACTTTGCCACTGGAGTCAAGCAAGCCCGGCTGAAGACGGCTGTAATGCCAGAAACCGGTCCTGGGAAGCTTGATTCCGGTCCAGGGAAGACATGGCTTGGCAGTTCGGGCTGGACTGTTCCCATAAGGCACAGGGTCAGACTGATTTGCATATGGCCATGTCTGAACTGGGGTGGCGGAGTGAGCTAAAGAACGGTGATGGATTAAACCCAGATCAGTTGACTGGGGGTGAGTGTTTGTATTGTCAACGCTCCGTCCATCACCACCTTTGGTTTTTCTAGGAAACCCAGATATCCTTGGCATCTCTCTATCGGGCCAACGTGGGGGACTACTCTTAGATCTTTACGATGTCTACGTTAGAGGCTCCAAAAATGGGTGCATCTCACCTACAGTATCGGAGCTCGAGGCCCAATTAGGGGACCATAGCGAACCTAGCCATACCATAATAGCAGGAGATTTTAACTGCACATATGAGCCACTCCCCTTAGAAGGAATACCTGATCTAGGAGAAGAGGACAGTAGGTGGGGTATTCCCATCCTCTCCATTCCACCCATTAAGCGCTGGACTCGCAGTGCAATACAGATCAATGCACTTACATTAGAGTATGGCCTAAGAGCAGCCAACGGCCGCACACGTTCTGACCAGATGGGTGCCCCAACATTCAACAGGGTTGGTCACTCCACAAGGATAGACTATATTCTGTTAGAACGGGGGCTTTGGAGTTCGGTCATCTATATGGTTGTTATTCCTACCATAGAGAGTGACCATAACTCACTTTCCCTAACCCTAATGAATCCCTGGTCCACCGGAGTGCTGTTAGTACCACCGAGCTGCCCGCAGGAGATTACTGTCTCCTCTTGCGGAAGACGCCTCAAGTGGAATAAAATCTTGGGTAATACTAATAAATTGTCCACTATTGAAGAGGTGATTAAAGGCTCACAAGATGAAATCAGCTCTATAGATTTACTTATGGCAGCAGATAAGGTAACAACTATCTACGAAGTAGCCATAAAAACTATAGGGGACCTTTTTTGGGTAAAAGGGACTATAGGGAAAACCAAATCTCCAACTAAACCCAAAGGCAGACATGACTGGTATTCTGCATCGTGCAGGAAGGCCAAGACATGTCTAATTGAGGCAGTTAAAGGGAAGTCCCCCCTATCAATCCAAATAGCTAGGAGGGAATATAAAAGGGCTTTGTGGTTAGCCAAAAGGGAGTGGGAAGATGCCTATTGGTTAACCCTTAAAGAAGCCAGCCTGAAAAAAGATTCTAAATGGTTTTGGGACACTATAAGGGCACGCAATAGACCAGACAGTGACCTGCTAACCTGCAATATCCCATGCCAGACGTGGGAGGATCACTTCTCTAAACTCTACTCCTGCCATGACGGCTCCGACGGGAGAGGGCCTGTTACATCCCAACTAACCATAAAGTATGTATCTTGCCCCACTGATTTTGATTTTACGCTAAAGGAAGTGGAATACGCAATAAGCACTATCATTCCACACAAAGCGGCCGGACCTGATGGGATTCCCGGGGACCTGCTAAAATCCGATAGCGCCAAATGGGGCAAATTGATTCACTCCCTCCTTGTTGCCATCTGTAAGGGTGCCCCTATTCCCTCATCATGGAAAGGGGCTGAGGTGGTCCCCATCCACAAGAAAGGTTCGAGGGATGACCCATCTAACTACAGGCCGATTAGCTTGTTAGATACCAGCCAAAAAGTTGTCGGTAAAGTCCTGTTAGTTAGAATCCTAAATTGGGTAGAAGAAAATAAAATCCTTTCCGATTTCCAGGCAGGATTTAGAGTGGGTACTGGAACGATTGAGCAAGCATTCAGGCTCATGATGGTATATTGGAAGGTTGTGGTCATAGGCAAGGGCAGTCTTTATCTCGCGTTTATCGATTTAAAGACTGCCTTTGACCTTGTACCTAGGGACCTGTTATGGAAAGTACTTGCTGACATGGGGCTGCCATATTATTTACTATCTCTATTAGCCAGATTGCACCAGGACAGCTTTGCCCAAGTCAGGTGGGGCCCTGGAGGTGAGAAAACGAGCAGTATTCCGGTAGAGAGAGGAGTCCGCCAGGGATGTGTTCTGGCTCCCACCCTTTTTTCTCTCTACATCAACGGGGTGGTCGAGCATCTCCTCAAACATCCATCTGATGATCCATCCCTGGCTGGCGAACGCATACCGACCCTCCTCTTTGCGGATGATACGCTTTTAATCTCCAAAACCCCAATGGGACTCCAGAGACTTTTAGACAATTTCCAATCCTTTTGTACCAAACGAGGTCTGGTAATAAACACAAACAAAACGAAGTACCTTGTCCTCAATCCACCGAAACAACATGTGCGTTCCCCCACCCTTAACGATGAGCTCCTGGAAAGGGTAAAGGTCTTCGATTACCTTGGGATACGCATATCGGCCAAAATGGACTGGACGCCACACCTAGACAAAATGCTGTTGAGCCACAAAAGGATTACATGTGCCCTTTTGAGAGAGCAACGTTCCAGCACAACAAGGCCTATAGGAACAGTCCTTGAGATTTACACAGCTAAAGGTGTTAGCTCTGCCCTCTACGGGGCGGAACTTTGGGGCTCTTCGTCCACTGATGCTCTGCAGAGATCCGAGAACAAATTCTGCAGAGAAATAATGTCCCTTCCACAAGGTACCCCGACACTTCCTTTATTTATGGACCTCGGCTGTACCCAGATTGGCGAAATTGCGAAATTTCGCCCTTTACTACTATGGGCCCGCATTTGGCGGGTAGAAGAACTAAGCGGATATGCCAGAGGCCTCAAGGAAATCATGTCATCACCAAGCTGGCAAAAAATCAAATGGCTAAAGGACAT
The DNA here is from genome assembly GCF_964261635.1 of Lissotriton helveticus. Lineage (NCBI taxonomy): Eukaryota > Metazoa > Chordata > Amphibia > Caudata > Salamandridae > Lissotriton > Lissotriton helveticus. The sequence goes on along the minus strand of NC_136067.1, from coordinate 980,359,161 downwards.
GAAAAATGTATTAACTAACTTGGGTCAACTTGAATCATGGCTAAATAGAACTTCACCCCCAAAGCAAACACTCAAAAAGCTCTATTGGGACTGGATTTGTTCTCAAAGAAACTCTAGCACCTCCCTGGGCAGGCTAACAGAGGACTTCCTGAGGTTCAAAGACTGCCCCAGGCGGGAACTCTACTTGGATGCAATTGGAAAACCTTTTGATAGGGCCTTGTATTTCAGATTTAGAATGGGAACTCTACCACTCAACACCTTCACTAAAAGATGGAAATCCTGTATGGAAATATCCGAGCTATGCCCATCGTGTCTTGTTAAACCGGAAACACTAGCACATTTTATGTTTGTGTGCGGCGAGTATGCTACTCCAAGGAGGGTCTGGCTCAAAAACCTATGCCGTCAGTTGGGGACTAGGAGTCATGATGTGGCAATCAGGATACTTATTTCAAATAGTAGCGTACCTTATGCGTGCGCAATAGCCAAATTTTTATCTTGGGCCTGGGCTATCCGAGCCAAAAAGCTAAAACAATCTGTGTAATTCTTTTTTTTTTAGAAAAAATTTCTTAAATTGAAAATACTGCCATAATTGCTTAACCTGTTTAACTTAATCAATTAGTTGGCTAGTTTAACATTGTATAAATATCTTTTATCGAAACTATTGTCTCTTTTAAATGTTTGGTACAGAGATATAAAATCCTTTAAAATTTATTACTGTTGTTCTTAACTATAACCTTTTATACATTGAGCTGCTTTTATGATAATGACTTTTATCGAAATAAAGCTTTTTGACTTGACTTGACTTGTATTAAATACGTCATGTTTTTATAATTTATTTGTTGTGAAGGAAAAACACGCCAAGGTTGTTGTACGAGATGGAATTATAATCAATTTTATTGTTATTGCACATGCACTTTGAATAATGTTAATTGAATCTTCTCCATGAATATACTCTAACCATAGCAAAATAGTATTTCAGTTTTGAACTTGATTGTAGTTGTGATTGACTACTTGATAAACCAGAAAGGTATTGATGCCTACAAGGGATTTATTGGAACCAAAATGATTTTGAATAATTCTATTTGTATATATATCAAGTAATAACTAATAACAATAAATAGAGTAAATCAAGGTAAGTTCACATTGGTAAATTAATTACAGCAACCAGGTGATTAGATGTAGAGAAAAATATATTTCAAATATCATATAGAAAAGAATAATACATAGTTGATAAGACATATGCAGGGGTACAGAAAAAACAATAATAACAAAGCTCAAATAACATACATAGGATCAACACTCAAAGCTAAATTAATTTAACAATCACTAAAGAGAAGAATGGATTAGTCGTTGATATTTCGATCTTTGTTGTAACAAATCATTGAGACCATCTTCAGGAAAAACTTGACTCTTATGCAGTCTCTTGACCCTTCTATGACAAAAGAATAAAAATAACTTAACTGGTCTAAATATAATCAAGAGCTAAACCAGGTGGAAGCAAAATAAGTAATATGGAAATAATGGTGAAAGAATGTGATCATCGTCAAGGATAGTTAGTAGAAGAGGACATTTATTAAATAATGATAGATTTGTGATGTTGTTTCCTCTTGCTAGATAAGGTGTATTCCAGAGACCCAATATCTGGGTTTATTGATAACTTAACTTTTCAACAAAAACTTCAGCCAATGACTGTGATTCACAGATGTGGTGTCTCCAGTGTTAAGAAGGAACCTGCATGAAGTAGGTTCATAATTTAATCTATCAGAATATTCATTTTGGACAAAGGCAAAGGCCTAAAATAACTACGTGTATAGTACTTACAACAGAGTTGGCTCGATTAGCCTCTATGAAAGCAGAGAAAAGGAATTTCCTGAAAAAAATACTTATATAGCATTACAAAATTCTCAAGAATATAGTGTTGAAAAGAAACAACACATCGGATACTTGCCATTATTGTGTTCATTTTAAGATCTTGTCAATTAATCTTATCTTGCTGTGTGTAATATTACTCTTTGTCTAAACTTCAACATCTGCTAACAATGGAACATAGGATCACAAGACTCTGACTATTGCGGAATGAACATTTTCAAGTTTTCTATGTTTAGAGATTTCATATGTTTAGAAATCCTACATACTAACAAGACTAAAAGTAACTTTTATGTGTCCATTTAGATATCCATTAAAACATTTTCACAATTACTTTTGCTTATATTAATTTGCAATCACTATTTATGAGATCATCAAATCTGTGGCATAATTGCTGAAACATGTCTGCCAAAATAAAGTGAAGACTGTGAACCGTAAAGTGCTCTATGATTTCCTCGTATGGGAACTTGGTGCTTAATGTTTACGTGACGGCCACAGTCACGATGGGGGGCACCCGTCCGCAAGTTGCTCAGTGGCGTTTGTGGCATTTAGTGGAAAGTTTAGTGGATGTCTGCCAGAACCATCACTTACCACCAGTGTATTGTGTTCGTCGAAACAAGGCTGTCATTACTATAATGAAAGGAAGCAAGTTACTAAACAAAGCACCTACTGATGTGACATCAGTGGCAAATAATGTCACATATACTGCCAAGCTACCTATAACTGCCCTTGTACAATGCTAATTTGTTTCACTAAAAGATTTGGGGTTGCTATATTTTTTAATACAAGTATTTTGCTATACATTATCTGTCCTTCAATAATACATTCTGGTGTGATTCTGCGTGTTGTGTTCCACGATATGGAAGGTTTACTCTAAATTGAAAGAAAACAATGTAGCTCGGATATTAATTTACCTTAACTAAATGAAAAGACAAGAGGCATTTGGCAAAAAAGGAACAAGTTTAATTAAACGCTGCGGCCGGGAGAGCCTGGATGCAATGCATCTGGTCAAAATCTCTTCATGTGCAAAGTTATACAGACAAAATCCATAAATCAATAAATCACCTAATCCCATAAGTGCTTAATTTGTAAAACAATAGCTGATGGGTCCAAAGTTTTGCTCAGAAGACTGCAGGCAGCACTATGAATATTGAGAATACTAAATACAAAGGCTGCATACTCCTAATTTCACCCTTGCCTCTTTATCTCACATTTTCATGTTCTTTTTCACCAATGCTTTATCTCAATGTCACTGTTTTTCCATCTTACCGTTCCTGTTTCTTTCTCTCTTAAGTGTTTTTTTTCTCTCTTGCTCTAGGAAAAAGTCTGACAAGAAACAATAAATGTTGGTACCAAAAATGATTGCTGGTTTAAATTAAGCACTGTCCTTCTCCCTTGTGACTTCAAGGGCAGGCAGGAACACTTAAATTCATTCACTGCCAGCAGACCTATACAGAGCATACATTTCAAAGTTTACTGTATACAGGACCAGGACGCATGAAAAGGCAAGATGGCCAATAGGTCTTGCTTTTAGAGTGCTTCATTGCCCCTCATAAAATTCCTGCATCATCCTGCCTGGCGCAGACATAGTTGTTGTGTATGTAGGGAAAATCGATCCGCTGTATTCATATCTGCCCCGCCCTGGGATAAGGGCCATACTGGGAACCGAAACGGGCCCTGGTAAACTGCTCTGCCGGCCCCCCTAGGGGGAGAGTGTGTGCACCTGAGATGTTTGCTAGGGCCAGTTTCGGGTGATTTTGTTACAGGGGCCAATATTGCTGGCCCAGGTAACCATGGCCCTCAGGGTCCAAAACAGCCCCCACCCTGGCGGCCCACCAGGGAAACACCCAGTGCCTGCTATGGCCAGTCCGGCCCTACCTGGGATGAAAGTGTGAACAGAAAGGGACTCCTGGGGCCAGCAGTGATTTTAGGAGACTGCGCTGGTTAGGAGTATGGAAACCTCCTTGATTCTAGTAGCGCACCCTGTCCGGGCCTCCTCCTGGGGTGCAGAGATAGAGGGACAGAACTGTGCTGCCAAGTGTGGACCACAGTGAGGAGAAGCTGCAGCCCTGGAGGCACTGAGACACGTTGGGGCCACACTGTGGAAAAAGGCCAGAAGAGACGCAATGATGGCCTGGCTGCTGCTGCTCTTGGGCTGTGAGGAGAGGGCTGGGGATACTGGCTGGTCTGTCTTCTCTCTTTCAAGGAGAGGAGCAGTGGGGCCTACGGAGTGTGCTGCATCTGGATGACCGATCGGGCCTTGTGATCAGTATATGGCCTTGAGGGAACACAGAGACTGGCAGTGCAATGCCCATGCATTGGGCAAGTGGCAGCAAGCAGGAGCAAGTGAGTGAGGAGACAGCCTATGGTGTGGCAGCAGGCCTGGAACCAAGTGAGGGGCCCTGGGACCGTTTTGAAAGAGTGAGCTACATTGGGGTTTAGACTACTGCAGCAGTTGCCCTGAGTGGTGGGGTTGTGTCCACGGGCGGCCTCCCCTACAGTTATGGTCTATGGATCCCTGCTAAGCTCATGGGCACTGCAGTCAACTAGGAGGCTAGACTGGTGGTGGGACCATGGTGGTACTGAAGGAGAGGTGGACGCTGGGTGTTTGACTTGATCCCACTGCTCACTCTATATTGTGTTGTCATGCCTGGGCAACTGCTCGAGAGTGGAGCTTTGTTGCACTGCCTGGAGTAGAACTTGGGTGGTCTTCTCTGAGCAGAGGGGGCATCCCTCCCTGTCTTAGCCCCATAGAGATGGTCAAAGATAAGTCGGCCAAAGGGCTGCACTGCAACATGATAATGCAGAACACCACCTCACAGGGGCCACCCACGAAAGCTGCAGTGCCGTTTGGAGCGGGTGCACAAGTGAAAGAGGGTGAGCCATCCTGTGCTGCCTTCCTGGAGGCCATTCACAGATCTAGGACTGCATTGGAGGAGAAGATAGGCATGGTGGTGATTAATGTGGGTCTGCTCAGCAAAGATCTCCCTATGGTGAAAGAAAGGGTCATGACTGATGAACTTACAATTGCGAACTGCACAGTGAAGTCACAATGGACAGAGAGATGGAGAGTGGTGGAGAGTGGGTGTTGACCATAGATGATGATGCAGCGACAGCAGGTCAGTGAGTGGACACTGAGGTGTTGATTCTGCATTGGGGTTCCAGGTACTGTTCGACAGATGATGGGGAGGGGTTGCACCAATCCCTGAAAGAGGAACATTGAAATTTGAATACCTGGATTGTGATGGTAATAGTAGGAATACATGAAAGCAATGGCATGGCTGGCTGTGATGCTTAGATAGGGAATGTTAGGGCAGCTGGAGTGCGGCTCCTTGTGGTGTCTAATCCTCTTTGAATTGTAGGTCTCCTGGTTGTTCCCTTGCTCTGGCATTTTTAGTTAGGTAGTTAGTGAATAGATAGCTGTGAGACCTTTAAGATAAGGCCAGTTTGGTGTTGGTTTTAAGGGATGGGGGTTGGGTCAGCACAACGGTACTGACCCCTATGGTGGGTATGCACAATGTGTTGTGGGGAGGGAAGGAGTTGGTTTCAACAGTTTTGCTCCTGAACAATTTAATGATACTGAGAAGAGGGCTTTGCTGCAGGTCTGGCTGTGAGAACTGTGTCAAAGTATTGAAGGTCGACAAATGTGTGGGTGGGGCTGTGGTTAGGGGAGTGGACTGGGAATGGCACTGTGCAGAAATGTCAGTGGATGCATTCCTAAAAGTTATAGGATAGTCACTTGAAGTGTCAGAGGACTAGGAGGATATGTGAAGATAACCAGGATGATGTCTTACTTGCGTATACCCTAAAACCATAGCTTGTCTGCAGGAAACACACTTGGTCAAAGAAGAGGACCGTAAGCTGAGACGGAAGTGGAGAGTCAGTTGTACTCATCCAAAAACTCAGCCTATGCATGGTTGGTGAGTGGGAGGTCAATGTGTGGCCCTTGCAGCTTGAGGTTGCCCCCTGATGTCCTAATGGACTCGGTGTGCCAGGAGATGCTTGGAGCAGCATTAACAGAGTATATGGATGGAAACTGGGGCACGATGACTAGCAGAGCGACTGAGTGGGAGCCAATAATGGCAGTCATGAGGGGGAATGCTTGAGTAAGGTGTGGGGCATAAGGCCGCAGTTGACTGGCTGCTGCTGTTGATGCGGAGGTCACTATGGATAAATGGGTGATTGGGGAAACTTGGAATAGACTGAATGAGTTTACACAAAAGGAATGCAGACAGAGGCTTAATAGAGAGGGTGACAAGTTCAGTACACTGCTGGAATGGCTTTTGAAACACCAGACATATAGACTCCCCATTATGTCCTTGAGATGGCCTGACGAGATGCTGGCGAATTGGCAGGAGTAAAATAATGCGGTGCTCAAGATACACCTAGAAGGACTGTATAGTGTGTGACAAGTCCAGGGGCTGGAGACAGTGGCTGCATATCTGAAGCGGGTGGACCTTCTTGTGATCATTCCAGCAATTTGTGAGGAACGTTGGAGGAGATGAGGGAGGCAATGGGGAAGATGACTAAAGGGAAGACAACAGAGGGAGATTGGTTCCTTGTGGAATATTAACAGGTCTATGCAGCCCAGTTAATAAAAACATTGTTGGAAGTCTATAAGGAAGTGAGAAATAGGGGTGAGCTACATCCCACTCTCAGGGAGTGGGTTGTCTGCATGGTGCCAAAGCCGTGGAGAGATGCATCAGATCAGGCAGCCTACAGACGTCTGACAATACTTAATGCAGACACAAAGATGCTGTGCAAGATCCTTGCAGAGCAGTTGCAGATGGTGGTGGGAACAATTGTACACTAGGATCAGTGTTGCTTCATCCCGGAATGAAGTACGGGTATGAACCTGTGCAGATTTGTTTATGTGATACATTATGTGGAGGGGAGCCGTAAGGAGTTAGTCCTGGTGTCTATGGACATCGCGAAAGTGTTTGACACGCTTGACTGGATGTATATGCTTCAGCTCCTCCAGTGAATGGGTTTTTATCTGGATTTCTATGGATGGGTAATGCTTCTGTACAGTGCACCTCATGCTCCGGTGCGTAACTGTGGATTGGTCTGGTGGATTAGGCGGATTTATTTATTTTTATTTATTTATTTATTTTGAAAGTTTTATATAGCGCGAACAAGATCTTTGCAGATAACAGAGCGCTTTACATAGGCAAGGGGTAGGGTGGGTAATACAAGTAAATCACAAGTGCAAGGGATCAGAACAAGTAGTACAGATCGACGCACAGTCTTAAAAGATCAAAAGTAGTAGTTCAAGTGTGTTTAGCCATGAGGATAGCTTTAGCTTCTTTCTTAAAAAGAAAAGTGGAGGGGATGATCCTGGTTTCAGGCGGGAGTGAATTCCAGATCCTAGGCGCCATTCCTGAGAAGGAGCGTTTGTAAGTTCTTTCCTTCCGGAATCTTCGAGGTTTCAGCAGAAGATTGTTTGTGCTTCTGGTGGTTCTGGAACCGCCGGAAATTGTCAGCTTCTGAGTGAGGTAGCCGGGAGAGTTCAGGTGTATAGCCTTGTGCGTCATGCAGGCAATTTTCAGATGAATTCTGGCTTCAAAAGGCAGCCAGTTCAGGGATTTAAAGTCAGGGGAGATGTGTGAGTGTTTTTTTGATCCAGTGATGAGTCTCGCTGCCGCGTTTAGTGATGCTCTTAGGGGTGCCGTTGTGGTTAGGGGGAGACCACAGAGGGCGATGCTGCCGTAGTCTATGCGAGGGATGAGTAGTGCTTGTACTGCAGTTTGGAGGTCTTCGGCTTGGAGGAAGGGTTTAAGTTTCCTCAAGGTATTTATTTGGAAGTTCGCTCCCTTAGTTGCCTTGCTGATATGCTGCTGCATGTTGAGATTGGCGTCAAGTGCTACGCCTAAAGATTTAGCTGAATCCACTATGGTCGGTTGGACATTGAGTGCAGTTAGGTGTTTAAGCCAGGTTTGCGTGGTAGAGATTTTCGCGGGAGCTGAGATCAGAAGGAACTCAGTTTTCATAGCATTGAGTTTGAGGTGGTTATCGGCCAGCCAGGATTGTGTGCTTCTGATCGTTGAGTTCAGACGCATAATGTCTTTGGGTGATTGTAGTTTGAGATAAAGTTGAGTGTCATCGGCGTACATGTGAAAGTGTATGTTGGATGCTTGTAGCAATGCGGTGAGAGGTTCCATAACTAGGTTGAACAAAGTAGGGGATAGGCAGGATCCTTGGGGGACCCCTAACGATACCGGTACAGGAGAGGACATCAGGTTGTTGCTCTTGGATTGGCTTTGGAGAGGGGTACACGTCAGTGTTGTCCCCTTTCCCCGCTGTGTCTTCTCCTAAATTGCAGCAAAGGCCTCGAACAGCCTCCCCATGCAGCTCCGGATAGTCCCCTCACTTCTGGAATTCCGAAGGGCACTCAATACCTGGATGTTCGAATGAGCCTCCCAGGACCTGCAAGCACCTGGATACCCTACTGGCATATTATTGCACACAATTTAGCACAATTTCTTTCACTTTATAATTGTTTAATGTGCGTTTTATCTAATATGCTTTTATGGCTTAAAGCCGAAATAAAGTTAATTAAGATAGAAATGTAAGCCTTTCAGAGGATGGTGTAACAAGAAGAAAAAACTTTTTTCTCCTTGTTACTTCCTCTTTCTATATGTGAAAAAGTAAAATGAATTAAGCAATTTTGCTTTGTGCAGGAAGGTATTCCTTCCAGCACAAAAACAATCCTGCTCATAATGCAGCCATACTTGCAGCATGGTGCAAGGGTGCCTGCGTTGGTAAGACTGCACACAGTGCACCAGCACAATGAGGGAGCAGAAGTGTGCCATACCTTAGTAGGTGTGGCACACGTAACGCAGCACAACAAATTGGTTGTTCCCCTGCGTTGCCTGATCGTGTAGTACATATACCAACATTTCCTTGTGAATTAGGTCCTTGGAATGTGAGTGTAGTGTAAGTGTCAGAAGCGGCTCCTCCGTAATGCCGGAGGAGCGTCGCCTGCTGCCTTGCTCAGACCCAGCAAGTGAAAAATAAAACGCCGTCATTGTTTTATTTTTCATTTGCCGACTCTGAGCCAGCTTGTGTAGGGAGGGGCATGGAGTGGAGGAGTGCTAAGGGCTCTCCCCAAATGCGCATATGTGATTGGCCGGCTGCCTCAGGCCGACCAAAACTCACATGCGGACTTAGGTTCCTTCAGTCCAGCTGCATTGAACAGCCAGGCTGAGAAACACCCACAGACTCTCTGTTCTGAGCGGACCATCTTTCTAGCCCATTCAGACCAATCACCACGCTGCTCTCACATGAGAGCAGTGCAGGGATTACATGTAGTCCGTGACAATGCCTAGGTGCTTGCTGGGACCAGGAAGGACGAGGGCGAGCGCGACCGCGACGCAGGAGGCGGGCAGCAGCAACGGTTAAGTGTTCATTTGTAAAAAAAAATGTAATATGAACCCCCCCTCGTGCGTGCTCCCCCTCCCTCGCTCCTCCATGCCCCCTCCACCCGCCTCACGGCCTCTCTATTGTGGCGGCCGCCACTGTAGTGATACACAGAAATCAAACTACTCTAGTGCCTTGTACTTTAAGTTGCAGCTTCGTGTTCAGAGCTCTAGGTTCGCTCCACGGAGCGCATAAAAATAATGCGCACTTTAATAAAGAAAGAGCTACAGAAATCATGTATGCAGTAAGTGTAGGCACCTCACAAACATTTACTTCGTCGTCCATTACCCAACACTGAAAATTAGCCAAGGTGATTTTATGTAGGTTTGTAATTAGGTGAAGGCAATTTCTCAAAGCAAAGATTGAACTTCATTAAGAGAAGGGTTGCTTTGAGAATCCTTAAGTTCTGCTTCCTGCGTTGTCAAGCAATCGATTCCGATGCGCACTGTATGCCCAGGCAGCAGCGGTATTAATCCAAGGTCTGAGCGCTCGCGCCTGCCGCTGCACACTGTGCCCGCTCCTCATGGCTGTCCTTGGCAGCTGGTATGTTTATGTGGTGAGCAAAGGGACACATGTCTAGTGCAAGGTTCGCTGCACACCGCCTTGGCTCCGAAGCACGGCCTTGGGCAGCTGGCACTCGTCTGCATAATCAAAATCGGAAGTAAATATATGTCGGGTTACAACCTAATTTTAACTGTAAATGTCGTGAAAATATGTCCTCTGCAGAGGTCTTTTTGAGTATTTGTTGAATAAACAGGTCTGTTGCAAAGGTATTTTACTTTATTACCTGTTACAGGTAGGTCTGTGGTACACGAGTCTCAGCTGAATTGCAGAAATAATGCCGTGTACTGTTGTGCCGTGCCTAGGGCCGGAGGAAAAGGAAGCTGCTTGGTGTGACCTCTAACAACTTGCAATCAACATTCGGGACTTTTTTGAACAATCGATGTAGTCCACTTTGAAGTAGAAATCAATTCATTTTTTTCTGTAACCTTGAAAGCTCTACTTTAAACCATTCCTATTCATATTAAATATTCATTGAACGTTTATTGATTTTAATAGGGCCAAACAGCATATACTGTTTCAAAATCAAATCCCAATGAAGTGGAGGGGCTGCTTCATAATTAAATGATTTTACTCACCAAATAGCTAAATGTAACGTTCCATTCTTTCCTTTTCTGTCATTCTTGCTTGAAGTGTTTAATCTGGCGGTTAGACTGGGCACTTTGGTGAAATTTCCCCTCACTTGTTTCCCTCTTCCTCCTGGGTTTTTGTTGCTGTGCTGGATTTCGTTTTTGCTTGCATTGATGTTGATTAGTGTCAAAGTGCAAGTGCTCCCTGTGTAAATTGTTCTCCTGAATATCATATTTGATTTACTGGTAATTCCCTAGTAAAGTGCACTGAGTGTCCCAGGGCCTGTTAATCAAATGCTACTAGTGGGCATGCAGTACTGATTGTGCCACCTACAAAAGTAGCCCTGAAAAGGTATCTCAGACTAGCCACTGCAGTGTCAGCGCACAGTTTTAAACTGCCATGTCCACCTGGTAAGTGCACCCACTTGCCAGACCCTAACCTTCCATTTTCTTACATGTAAGACACCCCTCAGGTAGGACCAAGGTACCCCTATGGGCTGGGTGCAGTTTATGTAAAAAATAGGACATGTACTGGTGAGTGTGACATGTCCTGATAGTGAAAACTGCTAATTTTGTGTTTCACTATTGAAAGGCTATCTGTCCCAAAGGATAGAATAGGAGATACTTTGTAACATTTTACAAATTTAACGTCCTATTGGGTCAAGATAGAAGAAAACAGCTTAGGCTCTCTGAACTTAGGATTTAATACCACATCTTTAAGTAACAATGGATTTTAAATTGTGTGTTGGAAAATGCCATCCTATTCAATCAATCAAATGTCCTTTGCAAAGCACCTGGGTACACCACAGGTGTGTCGCAGTGATAGGATCAATTAACCACCCTGTGTGCCTCTTTTTCGTTGTGGATTGACTGTCTGGTTTTGGAGTGACAGGGGCTGGGGATGTGCATTCACTGTTCATAGCAACTGGGGGGGTGGGTTTGAGGTATGCCTTGCCCTTCCTGGATGACTCAGAGCTGAGCTGAATGGGGCGTATCTGCACTTAGAGTAGTGAGAGAAGTTTTCCTTGAACCTGAATAGGGCCTGTCTCCCTTGCACAATGCTGTCTCCACCCAATGTGGCGATGCAGCACCAGTGAGGACAGAACTGATTTGGACTCGGCTTAGACACCCTTGCATAAAGAAGAAAAAAGACAAAATGTGGTAAAAATAGTTGACCTTAAACCCCAGAACTTTAGAACAGTTCTGGACTCAAGAGGAATCTTTGCCAAGGAGAAGAGCTGAAGAGCTGTGTGGAGGAGTTCAGTCCCTTTGCTGTGTGCTGTGTGGGGCTGGCCTGCCGTTGTTGCTTTTGCCGAGGAAAGGACAAAGACTGGAAATTGGCTGAGAAACCTGCTTGAAGAAGAATCTCCAAGGGCCTGTGTGTGCTGGCCTTCTGTTCTGAATCTAAGGGACACAGAGACTTCACCCCCAACTCCTCTGAACTCAATTCCTGAGAGATGTGCGATGCCAGCACTCGCACCGACTCCATCGCCACCAGCGCCTACATCCTGTTATTGTAGTGCCGATAAGCACCAAGGGTGACTCCAAGAACTCGCTGACATTGTATCAGCACCATAACCGGCACCTCACTGCCACTGCATCTTACTCCCCCTGTCCTGGTTTGGATACGTCGCCTTCTCGAGGACACAATGCCACGCCTACCCCATGGCAGCCAGGGAGCCGGCCTCGATCAAAGCACTGATGCCTCACCCCCATGATGCCGTGCATCATCAGACATTGTTCTAAGGTACTCTTTGTTTCGGGGTCCGTGTGACTCCGCTCCTGAAACAGCGCACCTTGTGGTCAGTTCCATACTTTGGATCTATTGCAGTCACAACTTCGTAATAGCGCCAGGTGGAGCACTTTGTTTTCTACGAGCTTTATTTTGTAAATAACTCCTTTTAAGTTCTATTTTATTACATGCATGTTGGATTTATTTTGTTCTGGTCATGTTGAGTTTAGATAAAGATACTTTATTTTATCTAAACTGGTGTGGTGTCCATTTTTAGTGTTATCACTATATTAGAGTGCGTTTTGAGGACAAATACTTTACTCATTGCCTTTGGGGAAAGCCTGACTGCTCATGCCAAGCTACCAAGGGGGTGAGCAGGGGTTAAATAAAGTATGTATCCTCCTTACCATGATGAGAAACAAGGGTCAAAGGTACACGCTTATGCACGTCAGCTCGTCACGGACAGGATGCCACGCATACCCCTTGGTAGCCAAGGAGCCGGCCTTGACCAAAGCACCAACGTCTCACCTCCAGGATGCTGTGCATCTTAATAGATTTCGTTCTAAGGTACTGTTTGTTGGGGGTCCATGTGACTCCGTGCCCCACGCCATGCACCTTGCGGTCAGTTCCAAACTTTGGATTTATAGTAGTCACAACGTCCTAATAGCCCCAGGTGGAGCTATTTGTTTTCTACAAGATTTATTTTGGGAATAACTCATTTCGAATGCAATTCTACTACAGGTATGTTGGATTTTTGTCGTTTTGGTCATGTTGAGTTCAGATAAAGATACTTTTTTTTTTCAAACTGGTGTGGTGTCCATTAATGGCATTTTCATTGTGTTACTGTGCTTTTTGAGTACATATAATTTACACATTGCCTTTGGGATACGCCTGTCTGCTTGTGCCAAGCTACCAAGGGGGTGACCAGGGGTTAACTAAAGTCTGTATCCTCCTTACCATGATGAGAAGCAAGGGTCAAAGGTGCACTCTTATGCCAATTAGAGACCCCCATTTCTAACACTGACATTCCATTATTTTGATATTAGCTATATAGTGATGTGCATCATTCTGTTCCATTTTGTTCCTGATTTACATACTTTTTGCAACATGGTTGTGTCACTTTTTTGGCACAAATAAAAAGAACAATTGATGTACAGGATGCTAAACAATGTCAGACATTCACCCCAGTAAAGAGATCTGGACTTTAATTCATCCATCATTGGTTTGCTCCCATTGCCATTCCACTTCAAACCCAGCCTTATGCATATCAGTCTAAACCCTGTTCATCATGGGAACAGTCTAGCCCAAACTGCCAAGAAAGGTCTTCCCTGGACGGGAAACAAGCCTCCTGGGATCAGTTTCAGGGTAACACCCCTCATGAGCCAGGCAAGTGTGATTCCAGTGGCATGGAGAGCGTGGGACCCACGTCTGGGCATACCTGCTCCACTCGGGGTGACAAACACAAAAATAAGAATTGACAGACAGAATGCTGAACAATGTTAGATATTCACCCCAGTACAGAGATCTGGGCCTAAATAGTAGTATATGTAGAAAGGGACGAAGGTGGAATGGTGGGAAAACTGAAGAATAAAAAATGTATGGTGTTAATGGGATGGTTTATTCAAATGGGGTTAATGGAAATCTAAGGAGGGATCAATTGGGAACATGCTCACACAAAAACACCTGCAAAAGGCTAAGATGGTGTGCACTCTGAATATCAAAACCACAGTATTGATGTGGCATAATATTGAGGAGAATGTCAAAAAGAAATATTGAGAGGTAAATAAGTGTAGGTTTTCTATAGCTAACTCCACATATATGTACCTACGCAGATGTTGAGTTAGAAATAGTTAGGGGCATATTTATCAAAATGTAATGCATTCTAGCCTTTCTCAGCACTGGTGTACAATTTTTTATTTAATGTATTTTTATTTATTGTGATTTTATATAGCGCGAACATTACCTAAAGGTGTCAGAGCGCTTCACAAACGAACCAGTTGCGTTACATAAGGACTTTGGATTACATGAGTTACATAAGAGATACAAACAGAAATAAAACATTTCAAAATTGCAAATATTCAAGTGGAGTGAAAGGAGGGAAAAGTTGCAAATGTACAAGTTGTAAAGTCACTCAAGGAAGAGATACAAACAGATAAACTCTAAAATCACGTAGGAGTGGTAGGAAGTAAAAAGGTCTACTACATATACTAGTGGAAAGAGTTATTTATATTACCTACTGGCGATAGCCAGTAGGTATATATAGTTAGGATTGTTTTCCATAGGGAAATCGCAACATTCTATTAGGAATAACTTTGGCGCCGGTTGAGGAATCTTCCTGAAATTTTCCTTAACTTTGCCTCGCGGCGCTTTGCTACTTCCCTGAAAGTTTGGGGGGGATTCGTCAAGCGGGGGCCGAGATAAAAGGGGGGTCCCAAAACGTGTTTTCCCCATGTTAATTTCCATAGGGCGGTTGGACTCTTTTTTAGCCCGAACGGCTGAATGGTTTTCCACCAAACTTGGCAAAATTGTAGGGACTGGTAGCCCGATGTGCCTTTGCTATGTCTCAAGATATGTGCTCCAGTGGTTTTTACGAAAATTAACTTTGAAAATATATATATTGGGCTACATTGGGCTATATATATGTTAGAGCCCAAATGTAGCCCAATGTAGCCCAAAGATGGCCACCAGAGACAAAAAAAACAAATGTAGCCCAAATATCAGCCAGATGTAGCCCAACTATAGCCCAATGACAGAATGTCCCAGAGTGTTCTAAAGAACAACTAGAGCGCTAACAGTCTTACTTATGACAAAAGTATGGCACACCTGAAGTCATCTTGATTGGAATAAAGTGTTAACATTTAAAACATTTAATTTTCAAAGGAACAAAATGAGGGGGTTCATTTTGCCATAGAAATTATGATTAGTGCTGAAGAAAGAAAAATTAGGGCACATTTTGAGTGACTTCTCAAATCCTCTTATATTTCATTAAAAAAATCCTGATATGCAGTCTCCCAAGATGGCCACCAGAGACAAAAGAGCCCAAATGTAGCCCAAATATCAGCCAGATGTAGCCCAACTATAGCCCAATGACAGAATGTTCTAGAGTGTTCTAAAGAACAACTAGAACGCTAACAGTCTTACTTATGACAAAAGTATGGCACACCTGAAGTCATCTTGATTGGAATAAAGTGGTAACACTTAATACATTTAATTTGAAAAGGAACAAAATGAGGGGTTTCATTTTGCCATAGAAATTTATATATATATATATATATATATATATTCACTGAAAAAACCATAGGTTACACACCAGTTATAGTTAGGAATTAGCATTTAAAAAACCTTTGAAATTCACTGAAAAAACCATAGGTTTCACACCAGTTATAGTTAGCTGGAAAGTTTACTCGCATTAAACCATTGAAATTCCCACGTTATAGTTAGTTGGACTCACTATAACTTGCACGTCTGCAATGCACTGCTGATGACGTCACATATTACATCACTCATGCATATATTTAAATATTTAAACATTACTCGCTAATATATGTATTCACTAAGATACACTTAATAAGCCAGTTAACCAATCAATTTTTTTTTTAAAAACACTGACAAAACTATAGGTTTCAGGCCTTATATAGTTAGGAATTAGCAGTTAAAAAACCTTTGAAATTCTCTGAAAAAACCATAGGTTTCAGGCCTTATATAGTTAGGAATTAGCATTTAAAAACCTTTGTAATTCACTGAAAAAACCATAGGTTTCAGGCCTTATATAGTTAGGAATCAGCATTTAAAAAACCTTTGAAATTCACTGAAAAAAACATAGGTTTCAGGCCTTATATAGTTAGGAATTAGCATTTAAAAAAACCTTTGAAATTCACTGAAAAAACCATAGGTTTCAGGAGTTATATAGTTAGGAATTAGTTTTTAAAAAAGCTTTGAAATTCACTCAAAAAACTATAAGTTTTAGTGGTGTTATAGTTAGCTGGACATTTTACTCACACAAAACCAATGAAATTGCTCCTATATAGTTAGTTGTACTAACTATATTTCGCGCACCCGCAATCCACTGCTGATGATATCACATATTAGATCATTCATGACATGGTCAGTGACATCACTGATGACATCTCAAATGACATCACTGATGACATCACTGATGACATCATCCACGTGACAATCACATACACCTTTTCATACACTATTACAATTTTTCATCACTGTTTGTAAAATACAGAGTATCATATTTAAATCCATTGTCACAGCAATACAAGTATCTAAAAATCCACTCAGTGATTCATAGATGTATACACACATCTAATCACTTACCTATAGATTCACTCATACATGCTGTCAATGAACAATAGCACACTATCAAAAATACTTATACATCTATATCGACATTAAACAACAGCACGCATCCTATTCACATATGAAGTCATCCTACTCACTTATGCAAACAATGGATCATACTTACATATTTACTTAGCAAAACACTTATACAAACACCACTTCTTCTATTCATTTAGATAGTAAGTCATACTTAGTGAATTATAAAATCATTATTACAAGTATACAGTTATCCATACAGTCACTCACACAATCATTGTATCTTATGTATACTTATTTATATACAACAACTGACACATACACTGCCTTTTATTTTTCTAGTTTGTTGGACCTGTACCTTTGAGAAATATATTTGCTCATCACCACACCCATAAAGAGATTCCCTCACCCAAACTGTTAGAACATGTAGTTTTAACTTCATATATCTACTGAATCAACTATGCACACCTCTTTGGACAGTCAAACACCCCCCACCGAACCACACACACTTTCACACTCCCATACAAATACTCAGTTAACTAATCAATAACTAATATAGACTTTCACATAGCTAGTAACCAACTGTAGAATCAGTTTACACAACAACTGACAAAGTGATACAGATATTCACACAGTTTAGCCACTATCCACTATATTTAGTGAGACATTATAAATTGGTCAAGTAAACAGTCAATTACACTGCTACTAAATCCTCCATCCAAATATGTATTTATATATATCCACTCATTCTTCAATGTAAATTGCTATATATATAATGCATATTTAAATAACGAAGCAAACCACATTCACTGGATGATGTCATCAGTGATGTCATTTGAGATGTCATCAGTGATGTCACTGACCATGTCATGAATGATCTAATATGTGACATCATCAGCAGTGGATTGCGGGTGCGCGAAATATAGTTAGTACAACTAACTATATAGGAGCAATTTCATTGGTTTTGTATGAGTAAAATGTCCAGCTAACTAAAACACCACTAAAACTTATAGTTTTTTGAGTGAATTTTAAAGGTTTTTTAAAAACTAATTCCTAACTATATAACTCCTGAAACCTATGGTTTTTTCAGTGAATTTCAAAGATTTTTTTAAATGCTAATTCCTAACTATATAAGGCCTGAAACCTATGTTTTTTTCAGTGAATATATATATATATATATATATCACTTCACTTTCCAGGATCCCATATTGGAAAAGGCCATTCGGAAGCTAGTAACAGACACTTCTTTATTGCAGCATGCTGGTAACTGTCAAACAGGAAAACACTTCCAATTTAAGTAGATCGCCAAACGCGTTTCGAGAGTCAGCATACTCTCTTCATCAGTGGCTCTGTGTATTGAAATGAAGTTGCTGCATGTTGCGATTTAAATGTCAAGCACCTACCCTCCTTTGGGTGTGGCCACGCTCGGCCCTCTGGGTGCTGTAGTCAATAAAGCTGAATGACCTCCAAGTGGATGCGCACTTCATAATTTATACATATTTACATCCCAAGTGGGTGGCTGTGTAGTATCTTGTCAACATTCACCTTGCTTTGTTGCTGCAATAAGTGCGGGCTCGCACACACACCTGGATAGCGTCCGCTCCCCTTCCGCCTAAGGTGCTCTGGCCTCTGTGATGCAAGCAAAGGTCGATGTTTTACGAAGGGCCGATTCCGCCAAAATTACTTCACTTTCCAGGATCCCATATTGGAAAAGGCCACTCGGAAGCTAGTAACAGACCTGCCCTCAGGACACCCCCGCGCCGCACGGCCACCAGCTGTAGCGTGTGCGTTCCTCCCCGCTGCTGACCTCAGCCTCGCTGAGCCCGCCTTCCGCCGTAATAACGTGATTGTGATTGACTCTGTCTGCTTTCTTTCGTTTTTTGCATCATTCTGTACTGTCCCCATATTGTTTGTTTAGATTGCCTGTTTTCCATATTGTCTCCCATATTGTTGCACTATGCCGTTTTCCTCTCTCCCCCTGTGCCCCCCGCCTCGCTCCCCGCTTCCCGCCGCCTGCGGGTGGCCACGCCCCCTTTTCCTTCTGTGCCCTCCCCGCTCCCACCTCCCAGCTGCTCCTCCCACTTTGCCATAAATGGCGACCGTGCGTACGCGCAGCGTTGACGCGCCAGGCGCGCCGATTGTGCGCCAAAGGTAAGCCCGTCTGCGCCCGTCCGCGCCTGGACCGCGCCCAGTGCCAGGACCCCTGGCCCCCACCGACGGAAGACGACCCGACTGACCTACGACGCCACTGAACTCATCGCACTCAACACCGGTGGGATCCCTGGATGCTACCAAGCCACCCCGAGGCGCACCCACGGACCCTTCAGCTGCCACTCCTGCAAGTTCTCCTGCATCCGGACCTGCACCGCACCCGCAACCACTAAGCCGAGAACCAACAGCAACCACCTGAAGTGCATCCTGCTCAACACCCGCTCCGTCCACAGACACGCCGTCGAGCTTTGGAACCTCCTAGACACAACATCACCAGACGTCGCCTTCCTCACGGAAACCTGGATGAACGCCTCCTCAGCGCCCGACATCGCCATTGCCATCCCAGACGGTTACAAGATCATCCGGAGGGACCGCGGCAACCAGACCGGAGGAGGCATCGCCATCATCCACAGGAACACCATCCGCATCACGAGCAACTCCGACGACACCCTCACAACCGCCGAACACCTGCACTTCCAGATCCACACCGACCCCAAGACCACCCTCAGAGGCACCCTCATCTACAGACCCCCGGGACCATGCACACAATTCAGCGAAGACATCGCCGACTTCATCAGCCCGCACGCTCTCCCCTCCGCTGACTACATCCTCCTCGGGGACCTCAACTTCCACCTGGAGAACAACAACGACCGCAACACCACCACCCTGCTGGACAACCTCGACACCCTCGGCCTCAAGCAGCTGGTGACCACCCCCACCCACTACGCCGGACACACACTCGACCCCGTCTTCTCCTCCAGCAAGGACATCTCCTTCAGCCACGCCACCGGACTCCACTGGACGGACCACAGCTGCGTCCACTTCAGCTACAAAAAGAACACGATACACCACCACCAGCAACAGGTTGCACGCAGAAGATGGAACAAGATCACAGCCGACCAGCTCGCCGCCTCCCTGAGCCAGGACCCCCCGCAAGCTCAGCAAACCCCAGCCAGGCCGCCACCAAGCTCACGAAGTGGATCAGCAACTGAGCAGACGACCTCGCCCCACTGAGGACCCCACCCAGCAGACCCGGCAGCAAGAAAGCACCATGGTTCACTGACGAACTCAAGAGCTCCAAGAGGAACTGCCGAGCCCTCGAGAGAGCCTGGCGCAGAGACCCAACACCAGACAACATGACCACCCTCAAGCTCGCCACTCGAAAACACCACCAACTGATCCACACCATCAAGAAAACCGCATTCAAGGAACGACTGGACAACAACGCCCACAACAGCAAGGAACTCTTCAATATCGTCAAAGAGCTCTCCAACCCCAGCGCCGGAAACAACGACATCACCCCATCACAAGACCTCTGCAACTCCCTCGCCTCCTACTTCCACAACAAGATCGCGGATTTACACAACAGCTTCAGCACAGAGCTGACGCACCCCATGACAGCACCTGCACCCCCCACCACCACCCTCTGCACCTGGACCCCGATCAACACCGAGGAAACCCTACGCACGATGAACTCCATCCACTCCGGATCTCCAACCGACCCCTGCCCTCACCACGTCTTCTACAAGGCCGACTCTGTCATCGCACCCCACCTGCGGGACATCATCAACACCTCCTTCGACACAGCGACCTTCCCGGAGAGCTGGAAGCATGCCCAAACTCAGCGCTCTACTGAAGAAACCATCAGCGGACCCCACCGAACTCAAAAACTACCGCACATTCTCGCTCCTCCCGTTTCCGGCCAAAGTAATCGAGAAGACCGTCAACAAGCAGCTGGCCACCTTCCTCGAGACGAATGGATCCCTCGACCACACGCAGTCCGGCTTCCGGACCAACCACAGCACCGAGACCGCCCTCATCGCTGCCACTGATGACATCCGAGCCCTGCTCGACAACGGGGAAACAGCGGCCCTCATCCTCCTGGACCTTTAAGCGGCCTTCGACACTGTCTGCCACCGCACCCTAGAGCAGCGCCTCAGCAACGTCGGAATCCAAGAGAAGGCACTAGACTGGATCATCTCCTTCCTCGCCGGAAGGACTCAGAGAGTCCGCCTCCCCCCCTTCAGATCAGAAGCCACTGAAGTCATCTGCGGCGTTCCTCAAGGCTCCTCGCTCAGCCCCACCCTCTTCAACGTCTACATGAGCCCCCTTGCAGCCATCGCACGCCAACACAACCTCAACATCATCTCTTACACCGACGACACCCAGCTGATCCTCTCCCTCACCAACGACCCCGCCACCGCCAGAGCCAACCTACACGAGGGGATGAAAGACGTAGCCAAGTGGATGAAGAACAGCCGCCTGAAACTGAACTCAGACAAGACGGAAGTCCTCATCCTGGGATCTTCGCCCTCCGCCTGGGATGACTCCTGGTGGCCCCCGCCCTGGCCAGCGCACCCAAACCAACAGACCACGCACGCAACCTGCGCTTCATCCTGGACTCCTCCCTCTCCATGACCAGACAAGTCAACGCCGTCTCCTCGTCATGCTTCAACACCCTTCGCATGCTACGTAAGATCTTCCGGTGGATCCCCACCGAGACCAGGAAGACGGTCACCCAGGCCCTCGTCACCAGCCGACTGGACTACGGCAACTCCCTCTACGCCGGAACCACTGCCAGACTCCAGAAGAGACTCCAGCGTATCCAGAACGCCTCAGCAAGACTCATCCTGGACATCCCCCGATGCAGCCACATCTCCGGACACCTGAGAGACCTGCCCTGGCTCCCTGTCAACAAGAGAATCACGTTCTGACTCCTCACCCACGCACACAAAGCCCTACACAACCAAGGCCCAAGATACCTCAACAGCCGCCTCAACTTCTACACTCCCACACGCCAGCTTCGATCAACCAACCACACCCTCGCCGCCATCCCCCGCATCCGAAGAGCCACCACAGGAGGAAGATCCTTCTCCTACCTCGCCACCAAGACGTGGAACTCCCTCCCGACCCACCTCCGCCTGACCCAAGACCACCTCGCCTTCAGGAAGCAGCTCAAGACCTGGCTGTTCGAGCAGTAGCGGACCCCCCCTCCCCAAGCGCCTTGGGACCCTCCGGGTGAGTAGCGCGCTATATAAATGCCATGATTGATTGATTGATTGATTTATTGCAGCATGCTGGTAACTATATATATATATATGACGGAGACATCCTTTCGAAAAAATATCAGAGGCCACACGGGGAGTTAAAAGCAGGGCACAGCTTTATTTCACAGGTCCCAGCGGCGGCGGATGCATTTCGGCATAAGAGCCTTCCTCAGCGCCCATCGCTGTAAAGAGTACCTCCCTCTTACGCTCCTCCTGTGTCAAATACCTGCCCGCACCACAGTCCCCTCCCCCAACTGCTGTCGGCACACCAATGGAAGTTTGTGTGAGGTGTGTCGAACTTCAAGTCCCAGCAGGCACTGTATCGGCGTTGGTTGGGTTGGTGGCGTGGGGGAGTGGGAAAAATCATCGGATCGGTGCAGGCTCCAGGTGAGTAGGGCAGCTCAAGGATCTAGTGAAATTGCGGCGTCCGCCCTTGGTCCCCATGTATACTGCAGCTTCCAGTCGCTTTGGGTTGGTAAGAGAGTGGGGGCAGTCAAATGCGAGACTGGTCACCCCCTCGAGATAAAATATCTCAGTCCACTCACGTTATATATATATATATACAAATAGCAAATAGCAAATTCAGTCAGGATTACATTTTAACAGCGATTAGGCTTAGACAATTATATATTACATATTTACAGAGCAGAAAATTCTTGCAATCGTTCAGCCAGGTGTTCAGGGGGTGTTGCACTCAAAGGTGGTGGTCTTGGGTCTGGGGGGATCCCCGAGTTGGAGACAATGGGTCGTCTAGCTTGTCAGATATGGCTTCCAACCTACCTGCTTACCTGCAGTAGTTAATTGAATGAGTAAAACGTTTGTCTCAATGGAGTCAAAACAAAGCTTCTCATTTTTGACCCCATTTCAATCTCTATAGCTCTACATTGGTGGCCATTGGAGCTGGGTACATCCTTGGAGTTAGCCAAATAACTTAAAGTGCATGTGAACATTGACATCACCATTCAAAAATGAATCAATGTTGTCTCTTGTTCCTGCATCTATTACCTATGAATACACAATAAAGTTATTCCTCTTCTCCCTTTGGAGGTTTGAGATACTGTGGTACAGACACCTGTATTATCTCACCTAGACAATGATCATATAATCTATATCTTCCTTTAAATATTTTATCTCATCTTCAATGTACTCAGATGTTAGCTAATAGAGTTCTTCTGAGCCTACCACATAGCTTCTGTGTTGCAGAATCTTATAGAGGATGATATTGACTACAAATAAAAGTGTACTCAATGTTTAAATACATGTGTATTAGCCATGGAGGGTTCCACAACAACCACACAGTAATGTTGCAGTTGAAAATCAGGTACAATGTTCTTTGTTGAGTTTAAAGATCAGCAGATGCATTTGTACTTGAGATATTTCAAATCTACTGCTCCCTATTTGGGGGTCAGCGATTTCATTACCTAGACTTTAAATAGTAGAGTGCTATATTCGGAGGCAAACAATAAGCAGGGGAAATTTTGTATGGGTTTAAAATCTTGTCTTTTCAAGTGAACAGTTTTTTTCCAGCATCAGCACCACGACACCCTCTTTGGACAACCATTTGTGATCTACAATTATTTGCTATCATTATCATCAAATTTAAATGCACAGAAATATATTTATTACTCTGTACCACCAGTTTTGTGTGCGGCCACTCCCGTTTACATCGCAGCACAAGGAACACAACTAGAGGAGGTGTTAAGTCGTTGATGGGATGGGGACTTGGCCAGCCACTACAAGATTGTTAGCCCACATATACAAGCTGCAGCTGAAGAGAAGGCTGAAGAGAAGGGCATAATTCCAGAACACCCCACTAGATACACACTGCACAATAAAAAATGTAACCCTTTGGGTCATATGGAATCATCTTCTATTACCCTTTCCTCTGTTTCTATTGATGGAAAACCATCTACTAAGAAGCTAAGTAAGAGGTCAAGGGGGACTTAGCCCTTGATTTCACAATATTCTTCTGTTACTTCAACACAACAGTTGAAAGAGACTCCACTACTCAAGATAACTCCGTCCCTAAGATCCTATTTTAAAGTGCAAGAAAAAACACAATAAATCGCCTTTTCAACATTGGGCGCACCTCAATTAACTATAGGTAAGGGCAAGGGTAAGATATCTCCAACTAAGGTATCAAAGGTATCAGAGGCTGAAAGGGATACCATAAAGAACATTCCTGTAGTGGATGAGGTGGCATATGCTAACAATTCAACTGCTAATAGGTTTCAGGCCTTAGAAGAAGAAAATGTAAATGTAAATGTATTGCGATTTATATAGCGCACGTATCACCCGAAGGCATCAAGGCGCTTGCCTTGGGAACCCGTCCTGGTATTCCCCTGTGAGATAACCCCAGCAGGGCATCCACACGGTGAAAGCCAGGCATCCCGCCGCGAGGGGCCGTAGTGGAGATTAAACAAGCTATTGCCCAGAGTCGCAGAGTGTGAACCCGTGAGTTGAGTAGGCACCGGAACAAGATTTATCGAGTCCGTGGGATTTTTGAGCCCAAGACCCGCCGCGGCGGGGAATTGAACCCTGGTCCAGGACTGATCTCAGCTTCCGGGTCTGCCGCCTCTAACCCCTGAGCCACACTTCTCCTGTTCCTGGCTATGACACTTCTAACTCCACTCTAGTGTCCCCAGGAGTACCATCAGTTTTAACAACCCCATACCAACTAAACCTGAAACAAATGTTAGATGCCTTATCCTTGGAAAACAGGAGCAAGTTCGCACTTTCAGGACAATCAGGCCAAAATACAAGAGTTGAGTGATCTTTAAAAGTTAAAATGACAGCAATCACCGAGAGAATCTGTGTAATGGAAGCCTCAATAGAAGCCTTAAAGAAACAAGTTGAGTCCAATTGTATTGAGATACAGGCATTAAAAGATGGGGAAAAAGGCATACTAGACAAACTTGAGACCCTAGAAAATAATGCCAGACGAAATAACATTAAAATTAACAATATTCCAGAAGGCTCAGAGGGGGATGATATCAAAACTTCTATCATAAAACTTCTAAATGAGTTTATTCCCACCATGGACTCTAAGGAGATGGAGTCTGATATTCAGAGAATTCATAGAGACCCCTTTACAAAAAACCCAAATAGGAAAAATCCCCGGCGAATTTTGTTTAACTTTAAAACCTATTCTCTAAAAGAACTTGTGTTATCGGAAGCCTTAAAAGCTGGTAGTTGTACAAAAGGGCACTGTGCATTTCAGATAAGGTCAGATCTCTCAAGAATCACGCAGGACAGACAGGGGGAACCGGGGAAATTTATGCCAACTTTAAGATCATTGGGCGCAACAGTGCAGTTGAGATTTCTTACTTAGGGTAATGTGGAAAAATAAAATGTCTAATTTTAGAGACCCTAAGGAAGTAGGGATCTTCATTGATCAAATTAAAGCAAGGGATAATCCATTAAGGAAGTTTGCTTATAAATATCAGCTTTGCTAGGGGGACGAGTAGTGAGCTTGTAGGGGTAAATGTACATCATACCCAATGGTGATAAGGAGGGTTCCCTTGGGAGGGGGGTGGGCACACACGAGAAATAAGTTATGATGAGTTTTCACTGGGTGGGGAGCAAATTAGGGGAAAAAAGAAAAAGTTCTCCTAAGCATGTCAGTGTCAAGGAAGTTGCGAATAACAGAGGGGTAGCTCGAGATCAGAGTGCGCTCTGCTTGATAAGAGAGAGGGTTCTGTCAAATCCCAGCTCACCTGAGTTTCTGTTCAGTTCTGATGGAGGTTGAAGACAGCCCGACCCCACCCTGAAACTGCTTGTTCCAGCACACAAGTTTTAAACAGTGCACTAAGAACCAGAAGCTCAAGGGAAGGGGGGAAGTGGATAAAATAAAAAAAGAGAGACAACACCTTTCTTGCGTTTCCACTGTAGAAGTGCTGCTAAAATCTGCGGCCCTCTCTGACATCTGTAGTAACTGGTGCCTAATGAAACATAAACAAAGAACAGATAAGTGCAACCTATCCCTAAATGTGTTCCTGACTAACCCTTAATCTATTTAGAAATTCTCTTCTAAAAGTACCTCTTGGATCCTGGTCTTTAGCTTCCAGGTTTGGAATGTGTTACTGTTCTGGGATGTGCTTTCTATTACTGTAAAACTTCTGTAAAATCAAACGAATATCATTATCAGAATTACCAACATCTAACATTCACCATAATTTAACTAAAGCCTAAATTCTTAATAGCAAGCTCACTTTTCACAAATTTCCAGACGTTTTATAAAACAAATACTGTACTTTTACATCAAAGTACAGCAGGTTATTTGTGCAAGTCCTTGATTTACTATTTGCCTTGCTGTCAATGGTTTACTCTGTTCGATTCTTAAAAAGTTCCATGTAAAACAATGTTTATTTCACAAAGTTCCACAAAGTATTCTTGTAATAAAGGGTTTGAACCACAAAGTTCGTGGGAGATATCTTGTTCCAAATTGCCTTTACATGAATCCAGAAATCGCCGACAAAGTTCTTTCAGGTAATAAAAAGTTTTGCACTTACTTGTTGCTGAAAAGGGGTAATGATCAGTCTAACCTTGTCTTCTTTCTCTTTTGCAGTTCGATTGCAGTGGACAGAAGAGGGGCTGAGGCAAGAAGGAGCCGGAAACCGGAAGAAGGAAGAGCCAGCAGCCGCGCCCGTTGAAGCCAATGAAGGTCTGGAGAGAGCAGGAGTGCCAACGCCAAAGGATCTGTTCTCAGGTAAGTGGGAGGTAGATGAGCACAAGCACTGGGTGAGGCTCAGGGGCTGCCTTTTATAGACATGGCTGGGTGTGGTTCGAAGAGCTGGGTGTGGTTCGAAGAACTGGGTGTGGTTCTCACAAGCAGGTGTGCAGAGCTTCAGTTATAATGCTAATGAGTTGAAGTAACACATGGCCTAGGGAGGAGTGCTCTAAATAAGCCTTGGTAAAAGCAAGGTCCAATGTGCAAACAAGACAGCAATGTCCAAACTTGTGAATACATTGAGCAACATACACAGAAGTCTTAGGGAGGGGCTGTGATAACAAGAAAGGCTTTCAATAGTATGTTTAAAGAGAGCTATTACAGAGACCAATGCATATTATGTTTAAAGAGAGCTATTACAGAGACTACTAGTGAAATGAGAGGGGACATGCTCTTTGCTGTGCACAAACCCTAACAGTCGCCCCCCTCAATGGCCCTCCTACTGGACGGGGTTTCCCTGGATTTTTTAGATAAAACTGTCTAATCAAGCGTGGGGCATGTACATAGGACGCTGGTTCCCATGAATTCTCAGTTTCGTCATATTCTTTCCATTCTACTAAATAAAACAGACGTCCATGAATTCTTTTTGCGTCTTTTATGCTTTTCACTTCATATTCTAGATTTCCCTAAATTGGTATGGGTGGAGGTGGTTGTTCCGGTCGGGTATTTGGGTTGTACGGCTAAAGCAAGGACACATGGAATGTAGCATGTACTGGGTATTCTTTTGGTAAGTCCAATTTTACTGTTACTGGGTTTACTATGGCAGTTATACCAAAGCGTCCAATGAAACGTGGTTGCAGCTTTCGGGATCCCTCTATATTTAGGTTCTTTGTGGAGAGCCATACTTTGTCACCGATTTTATACATTGGGGCCTCAGATCTGTGTTTGTCTGCCTGTCTTTTCATGCTTTCTTTGTACTTTAATAAATGTTTCCTGGCCTTGTCTTGTATGTCACCTAATCTCGTTAGTCTATCTGTTACTGTAGGCAACAGGGAATCTTCTAATAAAATGGGTATAGCTCTCGGATGATACCCCTGCATGAAATAGAATGGTGAGCAAAGTAGAGCTGCATGCTCAGTATTATCATAAACAAACTCCGCTACAGAGCTTCCAACCATTCACTAGAATAATCAGCCAATAAACAACGTAGCACTTAAAGTAAGGTTTGGTTCAGTCGTTCAGTTTGTCCATCTGTTTCTGGATGGAAAGCAGTAGATAATGCAACATCTATTTTCAGTTTTTCGCATATTTTTTTCCAAAATCTAGTGTTGAACTGGCTACCTCAGTCTGACACCACTTTACTTGGCAAACCATGGAAACGCACAATTTCTCTTATGAAAATATCGGCAAATTCTGCCGCAGTTGGCAATTTCCGTAATGGTACAAAATGTGCCATTTTAGACAAAAAATCCACTATCACTAACACTGTTGTGAAGGATTTTACTGGTGGTAAACCTACAATAAAGTCTACACTCACAGTGTGCCAAGGTTGTTTGGGTGATGGCATTGGTATTAACAAACCGTCAGGGGCCTTATGAGAAGATTTATGTCTTGCACAAACTGGACAGGTAGCGACAAATTGCTTAATGTCCTTACTCATAAATATCAGACCAAAAGTGTTTTCGCACATTTTCCAGGGTTTTATCCCAGCCAGGATGACCTGCCATTGGTGAGGCGTGATGCCAAACTATCACCTGTGTTTGTAATTCTGTGGTGGGCACTGACAGCATGTTGTCGTGATACAATAAACCTCGTTGTATTGAGTTATGGGAAACCTTTAACCAATCTTGAGGTGCTATTTGCATGTGTGCATTATATAGATCTGTGATGAAATCCTTCTGTTGTACTGGTGGCAAAGGTTTTTGGGGAGGAATAATGGGTTCTCCTATTTTGTCTTGTTTCAGGTCTGAGGTATGTCCGTATCTAGATAACAAATCAGATTGAATTTGTTGTGCATCTGGTTTATAGGTTATAACGAAGTCAAATGTACTAAAAAAATTTAACCAGCGCATCTGACGTGGAGTTAATGCTTTTAGTGATCCAAAAAACTGTAGGTTCTTATGGTCAGAAAAGATGGTAACAGGGTACTTGGCTCCCATTAAATGGTGCCTCCATTCAGAAAAGGCTACTTTGATAGCTAATAGTTCTCTTTTAGCCACAGTGTAATTTTGTTCAGCTGGTAATAACTTTTTGGAATAGAAGGCTATTGGATGTGATTGGCCATCTACTGCATCTCGTTGAGAGAGAACTCCTCCTAAAGCTACTTGTGAAGCATCCGCTTCAACAAAAAATGGCAAGTCAGGATCAGGGTGTTTCAGAATTGGGGCTGAAGTGAACGTTTGTTTCAGAAGTTGAAAGGCGTGTGCCGCCTCATCAGAACAAAGAAATCGTTGCCCTTTCTGCAACAAGGTGGTTATTGGGGCTTTAATGTCTGCAAAATGAGAAATAAACCTCCTATAAAAATTGGCGAAACCCAGAAATTTCTGAACATCCTTCACAGATGATGGTTCTGGCCAATCAGTAATAGCACTAATTTTCTTTTCATCCATAATTATTCCTTGAGGTGACAGGCAGTATCCTAAAAAGTCCACTTTGCTGACATTAAAAGTACATTTTTCTAGTTTAGCAAAGAGATGATTTTCTTTTAACTTTGATAATACTGCACGAACATGTTGGGTATGTTCTTCCGGGTTCTTAGAGTAAATGAGGATGTCATCTAGGTATACTATGACACAAACGTCCAGGAAATTATGTAGGACCTCATTTATAAAGAATTGAAAGGCCGCAGGGGCATTACACAACCCAAAGGGCATTACTGTGTACTCAAATAGACCAAACTTTGTCTTGAAAGCTGTCTTCCACTCATCCCGCTTTTTTATTCAGACCAGGTGGTAAGCTCCCCGCAGATCTAGTTTAGTGTATACAGTAGAATGTCTTAATTGATCCAACAACACAGGTATTATAGGAAAAGGATATTTATTTTTTATTGTAGCCTTATTTAGACCTCTATAGTCGATACACGCGCGCAGAGATTTATCCTGCTTCGGGATAAAAAAAGTGGAGATGACACCGGAGATGTGGAATGTCGTATGAACCCAGACTGTAGTAGGTCGTCTAGGTAGGTTCTTAAATATTTGGTCTCTTCGTCAGTCAAAGCATATACTCTGTTATTAGGTAAAGGGGCCCCTAGGATAAGATCTATACGGCAGTCATATGACCGATGTGGGGGCAACACACTAGCCTTCACTGGATCAAAAACGTCTTTAAAGTCAGAATATTCAGGGGGGAGACTTGGTTCGTCTTGTGTAACACTAGCACAGTGTTTTACTGTGCTCTGTTCTGTACCTGCTTCTTAGTAGCAATTGGTTCTACAGAATGAGGAATCCAAAGTAACTGTTCTGTTCACCCAATCAATTTTTGGGTTATGAGTTGTTAACCAGGGTACCCCGAGAATCAAGCCAAAATGAGGGGTATTTATCAGATCAAAGCTAATCATCTCTGTGTGCCCGTTTTGACAGACCATGACAAGGGGACTTGTTTGTTTTGTGATTAATCCAGAGGTCAATTCTGACCCATCCACTGCACATACTGCTTCTGGACAAGGCTTTAGGCAAATAGGAACACCTAATGTGTTAGCTACCTTATTATCCACAAAATTTCCTGTTGCTCCTGAATCCAGTAGGACAGGGAGAAAATGTCTAACTGGGGTAGTAACAATTAAAAAGATCTGAATTGTGAAATGTCTAGGTATGTGTGGTACCATGAAGGCTGCAGAATTAGAGGTTTGATTAGGATGTTTTCTCGAACAAGTAACCTCCCCCCTTGTCGAGCTTAATCGTTTCCCGACTCAGTTGAGGAGATAGAGGAAACAGTACCCTTTCGTGAAGTTTTAGGTTTTACTGGACATTCTCTGGCAAAATGTCCTGCCTTGCCACAATATAAACATAATTGAAGTTTTCTCCTTCTTTCTTTTTCCTCTGACGTGAGTGGAGTTCTGAGTGTTCCTATTTGCATAGGCTCAGGTTCAGGGAGTTTATTATCTGTGTCTTTCTTCTCATGTCTAATAAAAGTTAACCGCGATTCCAGTTTGGATTTATCTCCCTTTCTTTCTCTTAGTCTGTGTTCCAATTTCACGACTAAATCTACAAAGTCAGAATAGTCTTCTGGCAAATCAACGATATGAGCCAGCGCGTCTTTTAACTCGTCTCTCAAACCTTTATAAAAAAGGGAGACACGCTTTTCTTCTGGCCAACGTGTCTCGTGAGTAAACGATTAAAACTAGTGAGATAGGTCAATAAATCCTTGTTACCTTGTTTAAGATTTAAAAGCTCATTATCACTTGCCTGCATAAAAGTGTGTTTTGCAAAAAGGCTGGTCATAGTACGTTTAAATTGATTCCAATTATGGAGATGGGATCATCTCTATCCACGAAAGGAATTGACCAATTGGCTGCTGTACCGCCCAAATAAGACAAGACGAATGCCACTTTTGTAGAATCAGTAGGGAACTGTTGTGGTTTACAAACGAAGTGTAATTGACATTGATTGATCAAAACATGGAATTTGTTACTATCTCCATGAAAATGTTCAGGTGCTGCTAAAGGCACAGCATTAGGAACATTAACAGTAACCTCAACTGGGAGAGGGAAAGTTGTATGTTTTGCTCGCGCCCCTGTCTCTGAGGAGGTTTTAAACAAAGGCGTAAAAGCTGTGTTCCACTGGGATTCCCTAGGTTTATACCTGCTTAAATCCTGTTTTAGAAAGGTGTTTTCCAACTTTAATTTCTCTATTTCCTCTTGCATATGTTGCAAGATGCCAGACACTGATTCATTATGGGCCAAGTCCTCGTTTAGGGCCTGCGCCATATCTCTGGCGTCAATGCCCTCTGTTTCTTCCCCGGCATTCATCGTCCAACAGAACTGAATATTTTAACGGCTTGTGTTTCTGTCAAAGCCGAGCTCACCTGAGTTTCTGTTCAGTTCTGATGGAGGTTGAAGACAGTCCGACCCCACCCTGAAACTGCTTGTTCCAGCGCACTAGTTTTAAACAGTGCACTAAGAACCAGAAGCTCAAGGGAAGGGGGGAAGTGGATAAAATAAAAAAAGAGAGACAACATCGTTCTTGCGTTTCCACTGTAGAAGTGCTGCTAAAATCTGCGGCCCTCTCTAACTTCTGTAGACACTGGTGCCTAATGAAACATAAACAAAGAACAGATAAGTGCAACCTATCCCTAAATGTGTTCCTGACTAACCCTTAATCTATTTAGAAATTCTCTTCTAAAGGTACCTCTTGGATCCTGGTCTTTAGCTTCCAGGTTTGGAATGTGTTACTGTTCTGGGATGTGCTTTCTATTACTGTAAAACTTTTGTAAAATCATACGAATATCATTATCAGAATTACCAACATCTAACATTCACCTTAATATAACTAAAGCCTAAATTCTTAATAGCAAACTCACTTTTCACACATTTCCAGACTTTTTATAAAACAAATACTGTACTTTTACATCAAAGTACAGCAGGTAATTTGTGCAAGTCCTTGATTTACTGTTTGCCTTGCAGTCAATGGTTTCCTCTGTTCGATTCTTAAAAAGTTCCATGTAAAACAATGTTTATTTCATAAAGTTCCACAAAGTATTCTTGTAACAAAGGGTTTGTACCACAAAGTTTGTGGGAGATATCTTGTTCCAAATTGTCTTTAAATGAATCCAGAAATCGCCGACAAAGTTCTTTCAGGTAATAACAAGTTTTGCTCTTACTTTTTGCTGAAAAGGGATACTGATCAGTCTAACCTTGTCCTCTTTCTCTTTTGCAGGTCGATTGCAGTGGACAGAAGAGGGGCTGAGGCAAGAAGGAGCCAGAAACCGGAAGAAGGAAGAGCCAGCAGCCGCGCCCGTTGAAGCCAATGAAGTTCTGGAGAGAGCATGAGTGCCAGCGCCGAAGGATCTGTTCTCAGGTAAGTGGAGGTAGACGAGCACAAGCACTGGGTGAGGCTCAGGAGCTGCCTTTTATAGACAGGGCTGGGTGTGGTTCGAAGAGCTGGGTGTGGTTCGAAGAACTGGGTGTGGTTCTCACAAGCAGGTGTGCAGAGCTTCAGTTATTATGCTAATGAGTTGAAGTAACACATGGCCTAGGGAGGGGTGCTCTAAATAAGCCTTGGTAAAAGCAAGGTCCAATGTGCAAACAAGACAGCAATGTCCAAACTTGTGAATACATTGAGCAACATACACAGAAGTCTTAGGGAGGGGCTGCGATAACAAGAAAGAGAGCTATTACAGAGACCAATGCATAGCATGTTTAAAGAGAGCTATTACAGAGACCACTAGTGCAATAAGAGCGGACATGCTCTTTGCTGTGCACAAACCCTAACAGGTACATTGAATTGCCTCAAATGCCTGAAGATACTCCAACTAGAATCTGTACTTGGAATGTTAATGGCCTCAGGGTAGTGGGTAGACGAAGAAGGATTTTTCAATATTTAAGTCAATCTGATTTTGATATTATCATACCACAGGACACTCACCTCTCAATTGATGAATGGGAGATGGCTGTTTCTAAGCAGAAATGGATTGATAGTTCTCTCCACACCACACAACCCTACTGTACCAAAGGTGTGGCCATTATCTTTAAGAAAACGGCCAAAGTAACCTTGGGCTCCACCAAGATAGATAATAAGGGGCGATGGATTATGGCTGATATTAAGTTACAAAATGACTGGGTGGTTCTGGTGGGGGACTACGGTCCAAACACAGATGATGATTCAGTACTTAGAACTATATACAATCATTTACTGGAATCCAATTTGCCGATCATTATGGGCGGTGATTTTAATATAATATTGAACCCTTCTCTTGATAGGTCAAAGCGGGGAATAATATTACCTACAAAATTAGGTTCCCTGATCAGAGTCCTGATGGACGATCTAAGCCTAGTAGATATCTGGGGAACAAAAAACAGAGCGCTAACTGACCCTCTGAGCTATACTTTTCATAATAAAAAACATGGTAATCGCTCTAAAATCGATTACTTCCTGATAGATTCTAGGCTGACAAATAGTGTTAGTTCTGTAACGCATATCCCAGAGCACCTATCAGATCCTTCAGCGGTGTTAATAGACTTACAATTTACTAGACACCCTGTAATACGAAGGTGGACGTTCGATAGAGCCCTTCTTCAAGATGTTTCAGTAATTGGACAATTAAAGAATGAGACTTTGTCCTTTTTTTAAGTAAATGATCTTTCGGCTCCCATAGAGGTAATATGGGATGCCTATAAGGCATTTATTAGAGGCAGAGTTATCAGTATCTCAGCTAAAATTCATAAGGAATCTAAAGAAATGCTTAAGTTATTGGAAGCAGTTTTCCTCAGAGCACTATATAACCAAGCAGCCAACCAAAATAATGCAGAGCAAAGGGAGGGAACTCAGAGGTGTTAGCCAAGCGGCAAGAGATGAGGGAGACTTTCTAGACAATATTATCAGAAGAAGATGTGAAGCTAGTAAACTAGTGAATTATGATTATGGAGAAGGGTGTGGAAAACTCATTGCTTGGAAATCTTGTGTTAATCAATTCAGAAATATAATCAAGGAGATTCTTAACAAAGAAACAGGGGAACTAATTTCAGATAGGGATAAAATGGAAAAAGCATTTGAATCTTACTTCCAAGCATTGTATACAGAAGACCTAGTGGTCACAGATTCACAAATAAAAAACTACTTGGATAAAGTAACCTTACAGCCTCTATCTGGCGATCAAGCCCAACAGTTAAATGAAAAGTTTTCACTAGAAGAAATAAAAGTCACAACAAAACACCTAAAAAGAGGCAGTCCCGCGGGTTTAGATGCCATTCCAAATGAGTTTTACATTGCCCTTAACGAGACAATCGCTCCTGTCATGGAGAAATTATTTGACCATATTTTCTATATTAACAACCCAAACCCTAATTCTTGGAACGAGGCAGCGGTGATCTTGAAGCCCAATAAGAATAAACAATTTTTTTTAATCCAATAGACCCATCTCCCTGCTGAATTGTGATTATTGTGAGATGTTAGCCTGGTATATGATGCCCACTATTCTAGTGGGCACCTTGCACCAGTCTAAATGACCCTTAGGATGGTGGTTGTAAAGTCAACCTTATAGATCAGCTATCCTAGTGGTAGCATGGACCAGCAGTCTTAGGCTAAAACTTCAGAGAGCATGAGAAGCAAGCTGTTTTACCAATTATAATCCCTTGAATACCAAATGAAAGGACACCACACATGGTATATATAAAATATATATGTATTTATTACTAACACAACCCCTCTGAACTCTTTATGAGGTCAGAGATCAAGATACATTACAAGTTACTCATTAGCATACTTTAAGTTGCACAAATACAATTCTGTCCTAGGGGCCTCACAAACCATATACTAAGTAAGTGGTATAAGAACCACTTCAGGAATGGTGAGTAGGCCTAGAGCCTAGGTAATCGCTGGGGCTACACTGGACAGCAAAAGGATTGGAAGTAGGAGGCACATGGGAGACGCGTGCAAGTGTCTGAACACAGTCGCGAGTTACCATAGAGTTATAGTGGGAACATAAAAGTTACAAAGTAGTAGATTAAGGAAACTTCCAGATGGACTACGGTAAAATCCTTTTAAACTAGGACACTTCGACAGTCAACACCCACGGGAGCAGAAGCCGGGTGTATAGGTGTTCTTTTGTGTCGGGTTTCGTCGCTGTTTCCTATGGAGAGCTGCAAAGAAGTGCTGCAGGCGACTAGGAGAAAAGTGTCCGGGTGGATCCAAGGGTGGATCGGAGATGTGAAGGACCTGAAAGCAGAGGGGACAGAGTCTGGGTCCCTAGCCAGTGACCAGGAAGGAACCAGGAAGGAACCAGGCGATGTCTAGCTGAATCAGGTGAAGAAGGTGAAGCTTGTCTCTGCAGCCACGAGGACCAGGAGGCATAAACGACAACCAGGAGCTGGATTCAAGCTGCCCACGAAGGATCTTGTTGACTGCGGTGTCAGTCTCCGGATTGGACCTAACAAGCCTTGGCAAACGCAATCCATGCAGGAAGGGAAGATTGGCTTCAGGTCAGAACATCAAGGTCTGGGGAGCTTCTCCTTTGCAGGGACGCTGGAGCAAGCCAGGAGCATTCAGGCAAGCAGTCTAGTTTCAAAAGGAAGTCTTCGGAGGGCTCACTAGCCAATGGCCTAGCAACTGGGAAGATGCATCAAGCTGAAATGCAGGAGCAGGCCCCACGCGGCACTCGTGGAGTGTTGAGGGCTGAGCTTCAGTGCAAAGTCTGCTCGGGTCTGGGGCTTCTCAAACCCCAATGCACAATTTCGAGGATACCTCAGAAGCTGCACGGTTAGCAAAGAGCAGATAGTCCAGGGTATCCGGTCCCACGTCTCTCGTTTCCGCCACGGGTCTCAGCTTTGCTGTCAATGTGGATCGGAGTCGGAGAAGTCTGGAAGTCCAGTTCCTGAGTCGCTGAGTCTTCAGGTTCCGGCAGGAGCGTCGACAAAGCAAACTGGCAAGTTACTGGTGGTGCCTGTTTGCACAGGGTGGTCACGCCTTGACCACAAGGGAGATGTCTTCAGTCTTAGAGTCGGTATAGAATGTCGAAGGTCCAAGAGTTTTGTTTCAGAGTTTCAGTCCAGGATAATCTAATGTCTCTAGACACAGCTCCTATCTTTATACTGATTTAAGGGGCTGGATTACCTGCTAGGGACCTCCTTTGGGTGGACCCTGAGACTGGGGTGGTTACACCCCTTTTTCCTTTGTCCAGTTTCACACCAGAGCTTGGGCTGGAGTGTCCCAGCAACTGGTTTGAACCGGGCTATGCATGGAGCACCTTGTGTGCCCCAGGCAGTGTCTGGAAAAGCATCTTTCCAAAGAACCCACCCTGCCCCAACACACTACAGGCTGCCTGGGGAGGTGCTAGCACCTCCCTCAATAGGAAACCTATTGTCCAGGCCTCCCTTGCCGTAGTTTCGTCCCGCCGCAGGAGGTCAGACTCGTGTCTGTGGCAGCAGCATCCATTTTGTGATGCTGAGGCTCTGTTTAACTTTAACCGGGTAAAGCAGTAACTACCTGTCTTCTCCCTCTAGAGGGGTGGAATGCTATCCTCGCCGCCAGAACTGGCAGGGGGGTAGTATTCCAAAGTGTTTGACACCTTACATGACATGTTTTGATAAAGCCAAACCAAAGTTAGCATTAACAGCAAGTATTATAATCCACTTAAGAGTATATGGTATGGCTATATCATAGAACAACTATAAGGAAATGGTTCCGAAAGCTGTAGAAGGGCTCAGCTCATGCTAGAGCACCCTCTCGCATAAAACCAAGCACTCTGCCTTCAGGATTGTCAAGGCCTGCCATAGTAGTGACTTATAGGTATATATGTGTCTATATATAAGGGTAGATATAGGTATACTATATCTAAGCACGGGGTGATTTCACCACCTTGCCCAAGCTAAGTGATCAGCCTGTGGTGCCAGTTTGGATGGCCAGCCAGGGGTGGCATAATACATGCTGCAGCCCCTGGTAGGCCTTGGATGCACCTATGCCCAGGGTACCTATGGTACACTATACAGGGGCTCACAAAGGTGACCCAATTCCCAATTAGGTAGGTACCTAAAGTACATGGAGTCCATTTTATAGAGAGAGCAGATAGCCTGGGGCACTGAATAGCAGGATCCCAGGCCAACTAAGTCAAAAACCAGCTAAACACTAGGCAAAAAGTTGGGGTAACCATATAGTCAGATATCCACCTTCCTACATTTATAAAATCGTTACGCAAATTTTAGCAGGGAGACTAAACAGTATGATGGGTCAATCTAGACCAGAAGGAGTTTATTAGAGGACATCAGCTTCATGATTTAACTCATGAGCTGATTCGAGCAATCGATATTGCCTCAGCTAATAAGTTGCCGCTCACTATCTTTGCATTTGACGTGGCCAAGGCCTTTGACTGGGTGAGCTGGTCTTGCTTACATCACATAGCTCACTCTTTTGGCCCAGGAGAAATTTTTTTGAGGTTCATCAGAAACATTTATAAAACTCCCACATCAAGGATAATAGTTAACAGAAATGTAACCAACTTAGTTAGGCTGGAGCGAGGTACTCTTTGATCTCTACATAGAACCACTGGCATGGAGCAAAGAGTGAACTATTTGCTCCATTTGAATATAGGGGATGGGTAAAAACCTGGTTCTATATGCCGATGATCTAATTATTTTTACGACGGAATCATCAGCAATTTTACCAAGGTTGGAGGAACTTCTGATAGAGTTTGGGAAGATATCTGGCTGTCTAAACAACCCTCAAAAAACTGAAATTATGTAGTGGAATTTGCAAAGGAGCTCCCCTTTAGTTCAGCAGCAAATAAGATACTTAGGCATTCAAATCACTCAGGACATTGATAAATTGGCCCAGCTTAATTTGGAGGTAAAAAGAAAAGAGATCAGATCCTTATTAAGATCATGGAGCAACCTCCCATTGTCAATTCTTGGCCGTTCTAATCTCGTCAAAATGTCTATTTTGCCCAAAGTCACCTTTATCTTTGATGCAATTCCTATATTATTTGCTGCTGGTCTAACAAAGGGGTAAGGATTGCATGGAGGAAACTAAGATGTGCAAAATTAGATGGGGTAATAGCCAGTTCTGACCTTCGCTTTTATAGTTGGGCCCTCCATTTAAAAAATGTGAGGTCTCTCTTATTTGACTCTTCTTGTTATCCTTCCTTTCTTTTAGCTATGTCAAAAAATGTTCCTCGAGGGGGATGGGTTTCTGTTCAAATTTGGACATCCTAAGTACTTTAAAAAAGTTAAACGGAAGATTTTAAAGTCTGCCTTTGAATTATTGTTCCAGTTAAGGACGTTTCTCAGAATCTCGTACTATAGCTCAAATGCTCCGATCTGGAATTCTCCAGGCACTCCTGAGTGCCTTAAGGATATCCTATCAGCCCCCCTTTGGGAAAATGGCATACAGAAATGGGGTCAATTACTGCAAGACAATAAATTACTTACATGGGATTATTTCAACGCTCGAACTAACCAAAGGCTCTCAGGATTTAAATTCTATTAACTGTCTGGTTGGGCTGTTAACCAGGGCAAAGATGGAGTCGCAAATGAAGAACTAGAGGATAAGTTATTAGCCCCCCTCCATCAACGCAAAGAAGTATCTAAATGGTACTGGCTTTTAGTTAAAGGAGATCTACAGTTAATGACTATGGAGGATCCCTGGAGAATAGACCTGGCTTCCAGCGATGTCACATCTTATTGGCAAGTATCTATGTGCCCTTTATAGAGGGTTGTCAAGGCTGCCCCATTGAGGAGAAATCATATGTTTACACTTCATAAAACCTATTGGACCATGAAGAGGCTTACCAAGCTGGGAGGAGGAGTGAAGGCCTGCTTGAAGTGTACCCTGGGGAGCGCAAATGATGTGCACATGTTTATGCAGTGTCCCCAGATCCAGGGCTTCTGGCGCCAAGTGGGTAAGACAATCTCAGAAGTTATTGGCCAAGAAATTAAGGTAAGCTTGGTTTTAGTTATCTTTGGAATCTTGCCTGAAGATAGTATTAATCATAAGCTATCAAATTTCCATGCCTCACTTTTATTTGTCTTAATTCTTTTGGCAAGAAGGGAAATCTGTCTAAATTGGGTATCCCCGAACCCTCCAAGGTTTCTAGATTGGGTTGCCTCTGTTAAAAGAGTCCATAAATTGGACATGGGATGCATCTAAAAAAAAGCATTACATTCTGGGGGCTATGAGAGGTGTGGGCCAATAATATGGGTATTTCAAATTCCTAGAAAAAATAAAAGTCCAAAGATTATGAAATACGTGGGTTTATTGGATGATGGCTTACTCAGTGATCAAGGTTTTTTTTTTCTCCCTTGCCAATTCCCGAGTGTCTTGTGGTCGGCGACTCTAGGAACCCTTGAGGAGGAAAGAGATCTACAGGGCTGCGTTTCCCCCCTACTGGGTCACGCGTGGTGCCTTGGTACTTCTTTAGGACAACTGACTTTCTTTCTTGAATGACGACACTGTGGGTGACTCACAATGCTTCAATACCTGCTCCCTACCGTGCTGCAAGGGCTTCGTTCTAGGCAGATTCAGGATGGAAACTCCAGGCAGCACCTGTTACTCTGTTTTGTGGCAAGATTAGAGCATTGGGTACCCACTGCAGATGACAGAGGCCCTCTGGGCTTCTGGGGCATACACCTCAACTCACACCACCCCGTGGTCCCTCCGGGGGCTGCCCTCTTGGTGTGGGAGCTGCCAGGGTGAAGGATGGAGAAAGAGCCCTGGTAGTGGGAAGGCGGCAGATGAAAGAACCTCTGCACGCCTGCACTTCGCGGACCTCCCCATGCCAGATAAGGCCTCTGGTGACCGCCTGAGCCTTACAGGTCTCCCTTGTGACAGGCACCCATGCCTGGGCCACTGAAGCTTTTGCTGCAATTTGGCCAGCAATGCATTGAGTGGAAGTGTGGTGCACATGATCATCTGCACAGTGTGAATGTTTGAAAGGGAGCACTGCAATAAACTTTACCTGTCTTTGAGCTTCATAGGGCTTATGGCCGCATTGGCTGTCTGGTGGTGTGCTGCGTGAGAAACCCTGAACACTAGAGAGATTTATAGAGAAGGTCTTCTAATTGCAACCATCCCACCCCCTGGACAGACGTCTATGCTACAAGGTGGGCGTGGTGTGGAGAAAAACTGGATGGATTGAATGCCCCCAAGTGACTGTAGAGGAGGGTAACACGGACTTGCAACTGCCCTTCTCCTTCTCTCTGCCTAAAATTGGCCCTTGGTGTGGCCTAAGTCTTGGTGCTGTGCAGCGGCAGATATTGGGAACTCGGCATGTGCCTGTCCTGCCAGCACCTGATGTGTAAGCCGTTCTGTCCTCTTGCACCCTAAACTGAGAGGGAATGGGGGAACGGCACAGGCCTGACGACACTTTAAGGCACTCCCAATGATTAGATATGATCCGTACCTGGCACCAGGGGCCCGTAGCAACAAAATTCAGAGATTGCATACTTTCTCACATGAGAGCAGATGGAGAACTGCCCCCAGTGTGAAGCAGGACTTCTCGCGCCCACCAGGCTGTGGTAGTCCCTTAATGGTCCTGGGGTGAGGCGGGTCCAGTGAAGAGTTTCCCCTTGCAATGCTGTGAAGACCCATTAAAAGAACAGCAGGGGTCCACAACAGTCCTACGGTTTAAATACAAGCAGCACCCACTGAGAGCAGAGTAGATGGACCAAGCATGTTAGACCGACCTCACAGTGACAACTGAAGATGGGACTTGAGGGTGAAGCAGAACCCCAACCGTAGGGGTGCCATATTGCGGAGATGATGGTTTTCGCAAATCAGGTGCTCCCAACTGACGCTGGTGCTTGGAGGAGCACAGACACTAAAGTAGTCAGATCCTGAAGGCCATAACGGTTTCAATGCAAGACCTGGATGCTGTGGCAGTCGAGCGCAGCCTGCCACTCGATGATCAACTTAAGCTCGCGGACTATGTTACACGTAACGAAGAGCAATAAAGGAGCGGCACCTTTTGGTAGCTGATTTTGTGGGTCAAGTTTGCTCACTCACTACTAAATTCCTGAAGCTGGAAGCTAGGGCAGAGGACTCAGAAGGACGTTATAGTCATAATAACCTGTGCATAGTAGGCTTTCTCGAGGGTGGGAGGTGAGAACCTGGTAAAGTTCTTTGTAAATGGTTTCACACAGGTGTTGGCACTGGGTACATTGTCTCCCCACTTTCTGGTGGAGCACACCCACTGCATCCAGGCGTGCGGACCACTGGAAGGGGTGCTATCCAGGCCAGTGATTGCACCAATTAGGAATTACCGAGACACTGAAGCTTTGTTGCAAGCGACTTCCACGACTGCTCTGCTCCTCTATGAAAATGTCAGCATCTTTCACTTTCTAGATTATATAGGCCATTGCAATGTTGCAGGGACTCCTTCCTGGGAGTGAAGCGTTGGTTGCATTAGGTTGGATTGATCTATTTGTTAATCTTCCCAGCTAAGCTCAAAGTAATGGCCAGTGGTAAGAGCAACTTCTTCATGGAACCAGCAGGCAAATGGGACTGGGTTGAGCATCTCCATAATGAATCTTCCACTTCATCATCGCCGACACGTCGGTCGCGCCCCATGCACCACAAGCACAGCACAAGACATACAACCCGCCAAACCGGTGGCATTGTGATCCAGGGAGCGCCGACCCCAGAACAAGCAAAAGAGGAGTAAATACAAACACTAACTGCAGCAACCACACTAAGGGTAGACCACAGGTCCGAAGCCTCACTGCCTCAGACCTTTGAGGCTGGAGCATCCTACACCGAATCCCACCATTGCTCAAGCGGCAAACTATCGACAGGCTCCCAGAGGTGACGATACAGATGGCAGATGACTGGTTGTGAAAGGCCCAGAGATATACCAATATTTTTTTCTCCCCTTTCTACAGAGAACAGGTCATGTGGCGGGAGCCCAAGACAGGAGAAGCTAAGACTGCCTACATCCATATCATGTTGTGAAGATATGAGTATCCCACATGGAAAGTCCTGCTAGAGAACCTTAATGTTTGTTTTGGAATGGTGAAGAGCACTATGAGGCTGGCTGCCCCCTGCCCTGTCCCAAGGTGTTTCCAGTACTTATCTATATGCTGTTAGAAGCTCCTCATTCACAGGTGTGTTTGTTCACTATTTGGGCGGCCATATGTTTTAAGGCCATCCTGGGAGGGGAGTCGAGGGTTCTAGGACAAAGTCATTTGGTGGGTATTGTTTTGATTGTACATGTAGTGTTTCTCCCAGCGTTCGGCATGTGGGAGAGACAGTGTGCTCCAGCACTTATTGCTACGCCAATCTGGAGTCAATAGCACTATCATGGTAGTAGTCAGTATATTGACATGGAATGTCCGCGATATGGGCAAGGTGTGCAAGAGGCATGCAGTGCAACAATATATTAAACATAGGGGCATACAGATTGCACTGCTACAGGAGACACATATTTCAGGTAGGGACGACATGAAGCTGCAAAAGCTTTGCAGGGTTCAGTGTTTTTGTACCACCTGCTCAGACTTTGCCAGGGGAGTGCTCATTTGGGTCAGGTGTGGAGTACCCTTTCGCTGTCTGATGGTGGGCTTATACCCTAAGGGCAGTTATGCATTGGTAGAGAGGTAGCTGGATTGAAACCCCGTCTTAGTGGGGAATGTATATACACTTAACACAGTGGAGTCTTCCTTTTTGTCCTGCCTATCAGTGGTTCTTACTCAGTGGGCGCACATACCATGGATAGTGTAGGAGAGACTACAACTGCATATAAGATACTCACCTCGAACACTCTCATCCCCCTTACCAACCTTTCCAGTAGTGGTTATCACTGCTCATTTATCCCAGTGGTTCACACACTGGTCCTTCCTAGCCTGCTGGCAATTGCTCCACCCGGATGCTAGAGAGTCCTAATAATACTCACCCCCACATGATTTACAGGTGAGACTCAACTGAATACTCTGTGATCCAGCCACAAGATTGCTGGTGTGGGACGCGGAGTATTTATGAAAGACCTTTTCTCACCATAGCTTCCTGCAGCTGCAGCTGAACTGAGGAGCACCGAGGTCACTGGTCCCTACATAGCTACTACAGCTCACGCTTCTTGAAGACTAAGGCACTGATTTTGAGTTTGGTGGCCCATCGCACCCCGAACCCATGGTGGCAGTCCCTGGACCGCCAAACTAGCAGACCACCTGCTGTATTTTGTATACTGTGGCGGTAACACTGTCGTATTTCGTATACGACAGTGTTACCGCCACAGTCTTGCCGCAACCACCGGGGATCATGGATCTTACGTTGGTGGCGGCAGTGAGAGGCCCTAATATGCTGGCGGTGCTGCTGCAGCACTGCTGAGCATATTAGGAATTTGCTCACTGCCACAGTTTTCATGGCAAGGAGGGCTCCCTGTTGCCTCAGGGCCATGGTGTACCTGCCGGGGGGAACATGTTGTGCTCCCGTGTGCATTCATCCCCTTCCTGCACGGCATCAACTTTACAGAAAGGACCGCCTGCCGGACCATGATGTAACTTGTAATATGGCGGGCAGCCGTGGTAGAGTATGACAGTCTTGGAGCAGAACCTGGCGTGGCGGCCTGCTCCAAGACCGCCAAACTCATACTTAGGCCCCAAGGATTGGAGAGACTATTACTGATACATTGTCAACTCCCAAAGCAGAAAATAGGGGCATGGCCTAATCTATACTTGTATAATTGCAATGATGGGTGTCAGAATTGCTCTACAGTAAGGTCTAATTCGCATTGAAATGAAACTCAGAGCTTTCGAAATAGTAGCCCAAGCTGACCGCACATGACAGGGTGAACTGACGGAAACACTGAGATGACAGTCATAGAGCAATAGTGTTGCCTAGACTTTAGGGCTT
Organism: Lissotriton helveticus; assembly: GCF_964261635.1. Taxonomy (NCBI): domain Eukaryota; kingdom Metazoa; phylum Chordata; class Amphibia; order Caudata; family Salamandridae; genus Lissotriton; species Lissotriton helveticus. The sequence goes on along the minus strand of NC_136067.1, from coordinate 980,315,278 downwards.
ATAAAGGAAAAATGCATGCCGAAGGGAACAAGTCAGGCTTTCTTTTGGTATAGCTTCTGTGCAGCTCAAAATCAACTATTTTCATCACTATGATATCAGTGGGCTCAGCACAGGTGGCTATGACTCAGTAGACATACACTGTGCATTCACTGGCCACTGCAGTTCTCGATATGACCCCCCATGGGTTGCCTACCAGACATCCAGTCTTTTCTTGACATGATTACGCTACCCTCCATAGCACCTGAACACAGGGAAGGACTTAACATACCTATTCTGCTACAAGGAATGGCGAGCAGCAATATGGAGCACTGCCACGCAGATGACCTCAGGCTTCAACAGATTCCCAAATGAATAGTCTAAAGCTTACGAGCATCTGTTGGCTCCCAAACTATTGGAACTGTATAAGGCTGCTCTGATGGAAGGCTAATTCCCACCCTCATTGAGGGACTCTTTGTTGGTGTAACTCCCAAAGCCTGGAAGGGACCCTCTAGAGTTGTGCTCTTATCCCCCGATGTTCATGTTAGGTTAGGACTATAACATTCTGACGAAAGTCATCGCAGGTCGACTATACGAACATATGCCATGGTTGATACATACCGACCAAAATGGCTTTATGTCTGGGAGATCTACCACTCTCAATATTCATCATCTGCATAGGGCGATGGAGCTTGACACAGGAGACTGGAGCTATTTATTCTCGTTTCTGACTAATATTGATATCAAGGGTATACTGCACAGACTTATTTATCAGTTATACTCTGAACCTTCTGCCGGAGTTAAAATTGCTCAATGCATTTCCCAACCCTTTCCAGTGAGCAGGATCACACGGCAGGGCTGTCCATTGTCCCCACTGCTCTTTGCCCTGGCAATGGAGTCACTCATGCAGAGGTTCTGACAGAGCAGTAAAACTGGGGTAGTTCGTTGAATGGAGAGATGCATGTCGCTTCTTTAAATGCAAACGATTTATTGATCTATATTCGGGATAAACGGCAGGGTGTAGATGACATCCTTGCTATCTTGCAAGGCTTCCAAGATGCCACTGCTTTGGGAGTAAATGGGGCTAAATCCTATTTATATTCCCTGCATCCAAATTGCCCCAACAGCAGTTTGTGGCCGACCAGTTTTTTCTACGCTGGGAGCCGCGCTCATTTCGATATCTGGGAATGCACATTCATCATGAAACACAGGATCTTATAGATAGTAATCTAAGTAATGCCATTGTGTCCCTAGATTGCATTTTGGGGCATACTCCCGCTCATGGTTCAAGGCAGAGTGTCCTTGTCAAAAATGGTGTTGTTCCCTGGCCTACTTTACTATTTTAACAACCTTCCAGTGAACATTCCCAGGTCCAGATTTCATACATTACCCTGCGCTTGGCAGCTTCATCTGGAAAAAGAGGTGGCCGTGGGTGGCGCACTGCAAAATACAGTTACCAGTAGATAGAGCGGGCCTAAGAGTCCTGAATTTTAAGCACTGTTACCTAGTAGCACTGCCTTCAGTGGCCTGCATGCTGGTTAGCTAGATGACTTCCTTAAGAACGGGGACTACCCACTGCAACACAAGCACTGAGTGTAGCTCACCAAACCTTTTTCTCTCGTGCAAAGCTCCCACAGAACTCTAATAGGTTAATGAAGATGCCTTGTGACAGTTTACACTGCAGTCTGCAGCTAAATCTGCAGATACCCCAATACTCTCCAGAAAAACCCATAAGCTCCATTACCCCCTTCACAAACATGATAGGGAGAGAATGCCGATGCCCGCGTCCCCCACAAGGGGACATAAGCAGGGCAGCCCCCTTAGTTCCCACTAGTCGGAGCCCCCCCTTCCTCAGCCCTCGGAGAGGGGGAGGCTCTGGCAGCCCCCTGGCCCCTCCCCCGGCCGCAGGCAGCCTCTGATGCGCTTCCGGGGGAGGGCGGGCCGTTGGGGGCAGGCCGGGTATTCAGGCCTGGGCAGCCCCCACAATCGACCTCTTTGCCGGTCGATGCTGCCCCACCTGCTGTGCTGCACCAACTGAGGAAAAAGGTTAGTTTTAAGGCTACCTCCGCCTCGTGCCCGCTCCCCCCCTTAGGGGGGTCGCAGCAGGGCCGGGCGGCCTGCTTGTCGTGGGCCACTGGGGCGGAGGGCTAACTGGTGTACGCTGCTAGTGGTTGCCCCGTTGCTCCCTCGAGCCTGCTCCCCCCCTTATGGGGGTCGCAGCAGGGCCGGGTGGCCCGCAAAGCAGCGGGCCGCTGAGGTGAGGCCTACCAGCGATCCACCGCCTTCTGGTTCGCACTATGGCTGGGGGGTCTGTGTTACAGGCGCGCCCGTGTAAGCGCTGGGGAGGTTCGAACTTAGATGTTCCCCCTTCGTGCCCCCGCCAGCTCCGGTGCACGATTTGTGGCCGTGAAGCGACCTCGGGCTTCCTTGCCGACCGTGGCGGGCTTTTGCTAGGCCCCGCCCGCTGTGTGGTCTACACGCGTCACGGGGACAGTTGCCCCTTTGTGCACCCATGGTCGCTCCCCACGGGCATGGCCTGGCTCCCCCCTCGGTCCATGCCCCCCAGCAGGGGCAAACTTAGATGTACCCCCTTCGTGCCCCCGCCAACTCCGGGCACGATTTGCCTTGCCGACCGTGGCAGGCTTTTGCTAGGCCCCGCCCGTGGTGTGGCCCACACGCATCGCGGGGACAGTTGCCCCCTTTGTGCCCCTCTTGGTCGTTCCGCACGGGCATGGCCTTGCTCCCTCCTCGGCCCATGCCCCAGTAGGGGCAAACTTAGATGTACCCCCCTTCGCGACCCCGCCAGCTCCGGTGCATGATTTGGGGCCATGAAGCGGTCTTGGGCTACCTTGCCGACCGTGGCGGGCTTTTGCTAGGCCCCGCCCGCTGTATGGTCTACACACGTCGCAGGGACAGTTGCCCCTTTGTGCCGCCATGGTCGTTCCCCACGGTATACGGCCTTGCTCCCCCCTCGGCCCATGCCCCCAGTAGGGGGAGATAGCACGTTTTGAATTGGGGCAAGCTGGTGAGGAGCCGAGACTGTGTTTTTAGGGAGGTAGAGGCGTTCCTTTGTTGTCGCGTTGCGTAGCTAAGATGCTTGGAAGATGCTTTGAAGGTGCAAATATGCCAGGAGCGTCCACGTTCCTTATCTGGGATTAATGCATTAGAATTGTCTGCTCAGGCTCTCAGCAGGGGGAGAGGAGTTGTCCTGGCAGCTAGGCGCGTGACCCCGAGTGCAGGTGACGACGCGAAACATCCTGTGATTCGGGGCAAATCACTTATTCTCCACGTGGCTAACAAAAGGGATGTGTGTCCCCCAGGTACCGTAGCTGGTGCGATGTTGAGCGCGGGTATCCGGCAATCCCTCAGTTTCTTGCGGGGGACTGAGGGGGGGGCGGCGGTGCGGGCGCGCCCCTATGCAGCGACGGGGGGATTGAAATCAGCAAGGTGTGCCCCCCCTCATGCCCCCGCCAGCTTTGGGGCCTGATTCGGTGGCTGAGTGCTCGCTTCGGCAGCGCAATACATTTAATTTGAGCAAGACAGAGAAGCCCAGCATGGCCCCTGCGCAATGAGGACACATAAGTTCGTTAGACGTTCCATAGTTAGTGGGCCTCGCCGGCGGCTGGGCCTGGGTGCGCATGCTGGGAGTCGCGTCCCTTGCCGCTTTTTCTCCATTGCCCGCGCCCTCGTGGAGCTTAGGGGAGCGGGAGGGCGGACAGAGCAGGTGAGGGGGGAGGTCGGGAGCCGAGGACTTCCCGGGGAGAATGGAGGCGCTTCAGAGGTTCCGTTTTGACAGTTAGCGCGGCCCCCCTTCATCCTGGGCTTGATGGCGCTTCACAATGGGAACGGAGCTGGTGCGCGGGTGCAATTGTCCTTATGTCATAAGCGGTCATTTTATGTAGTTAAATAATGCATGTTATTGCCGCGAACTTTGCCCGAATATGTCAGAGCGCTTTACATAAGGACCAGTTGCAAAGCATAGGACTAAGGATCAGGCGTACAGAAGAGACAGAACAATTTGCAAACGTTCATGCGGTTCAGTCCCACAACGAAGATATACAAAGACAAATTGCAAAGTACAAGGAGTATTAGCTATATCCTGAAGGAAGGGATGCAAATTGATATATTGTAGAGGTTACGTAGAAATGGTAGATGGTACAAAGATCTAAGGCATATACTAGTGATTAGAGTTATCTCTATATACAAGGGAATAGTAGAGAGTACACAGGTTTACTGCATAGACCAACACAGAAGGGGCAGAATGTTGGGCCTTTTGGCCACTTCTCTGACGTCAGCTCCACCGTTGCTGACCGAGCGAACTGGAGGCTGCCTGACATTGGACAGCCTGGCTCAAAAAAAAAAAAGTACATTATCTACCTTTGCTCTTCCTGCAGTTGTTTGTGGTACTGAGCCCCCCCCCCCCTGCTTTATGTCTTTTGCGCCATGGCCAGCACACAGCTGTTTTAGGGCATGCAGTTGGGGGGCAGCACGGCCTGATTGATGGAGCGCCCGAGCAGACGGGGGCAGGGCCGGTGATTCAGGGTGAAAAGCAGGAGGGGGGTGAACTGTTTGTAAACGTTTTTCTTTGTATTACAGGGCAGATAATCACCGCGGGTGAAGGGCGAACATCAGTTGTGCTAGCAGAAGTAAAAGATTTGAGTACAGGTATATGGCCGCACACAGTGGCAATGAAGGGCGCGAGGCGTGACTGTCAAAAGGGGGCTGGGGAGCCACAATGGAGTAGGGTGTGAACCAGGATTGAACCTGGGATTGGGTGGCTCACGCATTGATATCCCTTTTCACCCGTAGGAACCCGTGAGGGCAGAAGCCACCTTCGGAATGGACGGCCTCGGGACCCCGTTTCCGCTTTTCTTGCAAGTTACCTGTGTGGATGAATCACAGCAGGGTGCGTCACCGGATGGGCTGTGGGAGGAATTCATGGCCATAGCTAAGGCGAAGGGACCAGCATGGGCGCAAGGATTCATCGAGGCGCGCAGACAGGACGACTCGGCGTAGTAGCCGTCACCCCACCGGACGATGCCTCGGGCCCCTCGACCCAGTAGCTACGGAGCTCCAAGCGAAATCGCAAACAAACATCCAAGGACATTCCGGACGCGGATTTGCCAGCAAAAAAGAAGCAGGCTACTGCCACAAGGGCCCCTGAGCCTTCGAACCCACCAGTGGTGGTGCAGAACTCGGCCACAGGCCTGACTGACTTGGCCCAAATGGGTAAGGCGATGGACCAAATGTTGAGTTTAATGTCAGTCTTTCAGAAACGTTTGGATGATATATCGGCGACTCCCCAGGTGCCGCCAGCTGCTCTTCCAGTGGTGGCACCGGCACCGGTGTTGCAAGTATGGGCGGGTCAGGTATTGGCCCCAGAAGTGCCGAGCAAACAGGGTAGTCAGGAGATAGTGGCTGGGGCAGCCATTGGTCCAGCCGCAGCGCCAACAGTTGCAACCACCACGCCAAGTGCGCTAGGTACAGTTCCCGCTGCCAGCGAAGCTACGGGACCCTCACAACTGAGCTCCAGTGCAGTCTCCTGCGGCCATGCGCAGGCAGCGGGTGCGGGGACCGCTGTGCCTCAACCCCTCCCGCGGGTACCACCACCGGCACAGGGGAGGGACCCGATGTGGGCACAGGGGGTCTATCGCGTCCGTTAGTCACGCATGCCCTTTGGCCTCGGGCCGGTGTTCCCTGGCCTGGCAAGTACAATTGGCAGCAAAGGAAGAGATATGGAGGCACGAGTACATAGACATCCTGACATTATTGATGCATGGGTCGGCAGGCGCAGACACGAGGAAGATGGGGGGTAAGGAGGAAGAGTGGAAGGCTCCCTACCAGCGATGGCCAGAAAAATCGTTAGAGAATTGGACTGCTGCCTTTAACATCTTAGCAGCAGTAGTGGTACAGAAATTCCCCGATCAAAGTGAGGCATTGATGCAATATGCAAGCACCATTCAGGAAGAGGCAAGAGTGTCAGGCGGGATGGGTTGGTTTTACTATGACCAGGATTTCTGCAAAAGAATGGCCATATGTCCGGGTTTGGGGTGGGATCAGAAGGAGATACAGCTCTGGGTGAAACACATGTGCAGGGTTGCCCTCGAGAAGAAGGAGGTGCCATACAGGGCACAGAGCGAGGGAAATAGAAGGGGGGAGCAGTCTAACAAACGGCCATTCAAACAGCCCTTTCGTGGGGGACATGGGAGGGGCCACCAGAGGACAGGGCCAAGGCGTTTTAATTCAGGGACATGCAGACTATTTAATGGGGGTATCTGCACGTGGGGTAGAGGATGCAAGTTCACGCATAACTGCAGCAAGTGCGGGGCCCAGCATTCGGCCCTTACCTGCACAGCCAGCCAGGGTTTGCCCCCCGCTACCCAGGCAGGCAGAACAGATGCCCCGCGGTAGGAAGGACAGTGACTCCAGCCTGACCACAACGTTAACAGAAAATGAGCCCCCCCCCCTCCAACAGCCACCAGTGATGGGCAGTCACCTGGGAATAGCAAGGGCCCCTCCCCCATCATCCTCCAGAATCTTCTCCCCCTACTGCGGTTGTATCCAGTGGATAAGGACAGGTTACTACTAGCCGAAGGGTTTGTTGATGGTTTCACGATACCTTACAAAGGTCCTTTGGGTTGCAGGGATGCTTTGAACCTGAAATCAGCAAGAGAACCACCGTGGGTGGTCGAGGAGAAAATCAGGAAGGAGGTGGCCCTGGGCAGGGTGGCGGGCCCATTTCCCAACCCTCCCCTGGATCCTTTCTTCGTGTCAACTCTGGGAGTTGTGCCTAAAAAACAGCCAGGTGCTTATCGCCTCATCCATCACCTGTCCTACTCTGAGGGCAACTCTGTCAACCACTGGCTGGAGGAAGGGGCCTGCTCGATGTCATACTGCTCGCTGGACATGGCCATTGATATGGTAAGAAGGACGGGAAAAGGGGCATGGCTGGCCAAGACAGATATCGAATCAGCCTTCCGCCTCCTGCTGGTCCACCCATCCAGTCAGCACCTGCTAGGGTTTAAGTGGGAAGGTGAATTCTTCTTTGACCGCTGCATGCCAATGGGGTGCGCGGTCTCCTGCGCATACTTTGAGGCGTTCAGTTCTTTCCTGGAATGGGCACTTTCCCCCACCCACGGCATAACACAAGTAACACACTACTTGGATGATTTCCTCTTTTTTGGGCATGCAGGTACTCTGGAGTGCGCGGAAGGTCTGCTGGCTTTTGAGGTAATGGTGGGGCACCTAGGGGTTCCCCTTGCTCCAGGTAAGACCGAGGGTCCGGCGCAGGTCCTGACGTTTTTGGGCATCGAGCTGGACACTGACAAGGGTGCGTCTAGGCTTCCGGTGGACAAGGTTTGTGCTCTGCGTCAGGACATCCAGGCACTGTTGGGCAAGGACATCGCGACCCTGGGTGCTGCCCAGATCCTCGTGGGCAAGTTGAATTTTGCCTCCCGGGTGATACCAGCAGGCAGGGTATTTTCACGCAGACTGGCAAAAGCCACGGCCAACATTAGCAAGAAACATCATATGGTACGACTTGGTCCTGGCCTGAAGGCCGATCTGGAGATGTGGGCGGACTTCTTGCAGGACTTCAATGGGACGGTCATTTGGAGGGCCCCTTGGGCGGAAAGCCAGGAACTCTGCCTTTTTTCTGATGCCTTAGGCTGGGAGGGTTTTGGTGTTATCTTGAGAAAGGAGTGGTGTGCGATGAAGTGGCCGAATGCCTGGCGTAGGAAGAAAGTTACAACCAACATCACTGTACTGGAACTCTTCCCCATTATAGTAGCTCTCCACATTTGGCCTGACACTTTGGGTAACAGGAAAGTGGTGTTCTGGTCGGATAATATGGCAGTGGTGCAGGCCATTAACGGGCTGACGGCCACATGTCCCCTTGTGTTGAGTTTATTGAGAGAGCTGGTCAAGGTGGGTTTGCAGTCCAACATTGAGTTTAGGGCACAACACATTGAGGGTGTGAAGAATGAGGCTCCTGACGCTCTCTCTCGCTTTCAGTGGCTCCGGTTCCGAGAGGCCTGGCTGCAGGCGAGGGCGGAGATGACACCATTCCCGGCCTCCCGATGGCGACTACTTTGGTGGGGGAGCGACTGAGGACGATGGGTGAGCGGTCACTGGCCCCGACGACAAGGAAGAAATATGGGGCACAATTGCAGACATTCAGAGCAGTCATAGAGTCGGTGAAAGCAGGAGCCATGTCACTTGAAGAACAGGTTGAGGTCTTCGTGGTTTGGGCTAAGGATGCCGGCAGGAGTCATTCATGGGTGTGTGGCCACTTGGCCGCCTTGAAGCACAACACTAGGCTCAATGGGGGCCTGGATCCCACAGCTTCATTTAAGGTCAGGGCGGCACTGAAAGTGTGGGCTAGGGAGGAAGTCAGGACCACAGATGCCAGGGCGCCGATTGATTTCCCTTCCCTGCAAGGTATGATAGAGGTCGTGCCACGGGTTACCAGCTCCCCCTTCGAGGCCAGGCTCTTTACAACAGCATTCTGCCTAGCATTTTACGGGGCTCTCAGGGTCAGTGAGCTTGTCGCAAAATCCAAGACTGACACAACAGGGGTGGCTTTGGCCCTACAGGATGTTTGTGTGTCCGACCACCTGGTACTTCGCATTCGGAGATCCAAGACAGATCAGGCACGGCGGGGGACAACTATTGTATTACAGGCGCTGGGGGACCCCAGGTACTGCCCCGTCACCACAGTTAGGGAATACTTGAAGATTAGGCCGGCCAACTCAGGACACTTCCTGATACACGCAGACGGGGCACCCCTGACTAGGTTCCAGTTGGATCGCATAATGGCCGCCACCCTGTCAATGGCAGGTTTTGCAAGCTCAGGTAAAAAAATTTCAAGCCACTCGTTCAGAATTGGGGCTGCCACAGCAGCATTCAAGGCAGGTATGGGGCCCGAGGGCGTCAAGGGTGTCGGGCGCTGGCAATCTAATTGTTTCCAGCGGTACATTCGCCCATGAAGAGGTGTAGAGTCTTGTAGATGTAAATATGTGTGGGGTGAACAAATAATGTAATTTATGCTTGCAGTGATTCAAACATATTAAACAAATTGTGACAAGATGGCGTCCTCCCCCCCCTGTTGTTTTATTTTCCATCAGATTGGCGGGTGTGGCTGTTGGGACACTCCCATATTGCCAGGTTGGCGCAGTGGGCAGCGCACAAGAATTGGTCCAAACGGTTCGCGCGGACGCAGTTTGTGTGGATAGGCGTCCCGGGGATGAGATGGAGCAGCGTGAAGAACAGCCTAGAACAGCGCCTGGCTACTGGGGGGTGCCCGCCCAATGTACTTATAATCCATTTGGGGGGCAATGACTTGGTCAGCACGGGGAGGAGGGCACTGATACAAGCCATGCAATCTGACATCGGGGCACTCAGCAACAAGCTTGGGTCATGCGACATCTTTTGGTCAGAGATCGTTCCACGGAGGGAGTGGCGGGGGGCCAGATCCACAGCGGCGGTGGAACATTCATGTAAGAGAGTGAACAGATCCATGCAGAAGTTCATGGAACGCAGGGGCTTTGGGTTCATAAGGCATGCACTAATACAGGCAAAAGAGGAAGGCTATTACGAGAAGGACGGTGTGCACCTGTCCAAGGTTGGAATGGACATGTTTTTCCTGGACGTGCAAGATGCATTGGAAGCTGTAGGGTGTAAGTGAGGGGCAGAAGTGGGGGGGCTCTGTCATCGACGATAGCCTCCTCCAGAGCTGTGGCGGAGTAACAGGGCGTTCTGGAGGCAGACTGGTACAGTAAGGGTACCTCTGCGGCAGACTGGTACAGTAAGGGTACCTCTGCCTGGCACAGTAAGGGTGCCTGAGCCACGGACCTGGAGCTGCGGGGAGCTTCCAGGGAAACCGCGATGGTGCCCTGTTAGTCCTTCGGGCGGTTGGGGGGGCCTGACCAACCGGGGGTGTGCCAGACCATGCTCCATCCTGAAAGGGGCGGGAGTATAATGCATGATCACGTGAATTTAGAAGGGGATCAACAAAGGTGCTGCACTGTCTGGGCATCGACCCACTGTGCCGCCTGGCTCTCAAGGCGGGTGGGGCAGCAAGGGGCTGCCTGCCCTGGATCGTCCGTAAGATAACCCACAGAGATAAAAGCATACTTTTGTTGTATGAAAATAAACCTGCAGCAGTTCTTTACCCATAAGCTATATGTCTTGTGTAGTCATTACGGAAGGATGTAAGTCTTGGGGCGCGGATGACGGTGTGGGCACTATGCCGCTGCCCGCGTCCCCCACAGTTGGACATAAGCAGGGCAGCCCCCTTAGTTCCCACTAGTCGGAGCCCCCCCTTCCTCAGCCCTCGGAGAGGGGGAGGCTCTGGCAGCCCCCTGGCCCCTCCCCCGGCCGCAGGGAGCCTCTGATGCGCTTCCGGGGGAGGGCAGGCCGTTGGGGGCAGGCCAGATATTTAGGCCTGGGCAGCTCCCACAATCGACCTCTTTGCCGGTCAATGCTGCCCCGCCTGCTGTGGTGCACCCTCCCTATCCTCGTACCCAGCAGCATGGCAGGCGGCGTACATCTTGAATGTTTTAATGTTTCTTTTGTTTTGCAAGCGGAGTTACAGGGCGATCTGGAGGCAGACTGGTACAGTAAGGGTACCTCTGCGGCAGACTGGTACAGTAAGGGTACCTCTGCCTGGCACAGTAAGGGTGCCTGAGCCATGGACCTGGAGCTGCATGGAGCTTCCGGGGAAACCGCGACGGCGCCCCGTTAGTCCTTCGGGCGGTTGGGGGGCCTGACCAACCTGTCGTGTGCCGGACCACGCTCCAGCCTGAAAGGGGCAGGAGTATAATGCATGATCACGTGAATCCAGAAGGGGATCAACAAAGGTGCTGCACTGTCTGGGCATCGACCCACCGTGCCGGATGGCTCTCAAGGCGGGCGGGGCAGCAAGGGGCTGCCTGCCCTGGATTGTCCGTAAGATAACCCACAGAGATAAAAGCATACTTTTGTTGTATGAAAATAAACCTGCAGCAGTTCTTTACCCACAAGCTATGTGTCCTGTGCAGTCATTACGGAAGTATGTAAGTGTTGGGGAGCAGATGACGGTGTGGGCACTAAGAATGATGGCTTCAGAGGCCGTAGGTGTCAATACCCTAGGGACCTAATTTCAGGCAGGGAGCTCTACCCTTTAATAGGCTGCAAGATGAGAATTGGTTGCCCGTGGGTCATTCTCTGGCTCATGGCCAACTGGTGACTGAGCTATTCTGTCTATAGCACATTGCAGACATGGAACCTAATCAACATCCATTAGTACATATACTCAACTTTATGAATGGAGATTGCAGACTCATCACATGGTTGGGCTGAGCTCTTGCAATCACTACATGGGACCCATTAGCTGCAACTCACAGGAGTTGGGAAGCTGATATATGCAGAAAGCTTACACAGAAGGAATGGGTCAGATTGCTTTTACACCCTAAAAAGCAGTCATGGAACACTAAGTTCAAATACATACAGCACACAGAGCCTTTCTCACACCAAAAGCACTTTGCCAGATGTTCGGATCATCTATTGATTGTCCATGCTGCCCCGAGCTGGGACAGATATGACACACATGCTTTGGAGCTGCCTGGCAGCTTCTGTATTATTATGATGTCTCTAAGGCACTGATGAGGTAACTGGCCGAACAGATGTTTGCACAATGGAGTAAGCATGGGCGGATCTAGCGGATCTCGCGTACGCGAATTTGCGGATTTACGGATTCGCAATCCGCAAAATCCGCGAACTCTCGCGGATTAGCGGATTTTTCCGTTTTTTTTGTTGGCGAGCGTTCGCGAGGATTTGTGGACCATTTCACAATTGCGAACTTACTTTTCGGCTTGCAACGGCCGCGACTATGTTGTTTCTACGTCTGGTTTATCATCACAGGTTCACAGCACCCTCTGTTTCACCACTGCCACCCTCTGGTACACCCATGCCACCCTCTGGTACATCCTGACTGCCACCCATTAGGTTTGTTTATCACTGTAGATTATGGGGGTGAAAAAAAGCAAGCACACCGCCCTGCTTCAACTGCCATAAATTATTTGGGGTTGATTAATGTGTCACTTATTTTTAAACTTCCAGTCTGGCTGGCACCTGCTTCCTTCCTTATCTGTAATTTGCTTTCTGTTGCAGTGAAAGCAAGCACACCTGCCCTTCTTCAACTGCCATGAATTAATTAGGGGGGGATTAATGTGTCAGTAATTTTGAAACTTCCAGTCTGGCTGGCACCTGCTTCCTTCCTTATCTGTAATTTGCTTTCTGTTGCAGTGCAATTTTTTTTCACAGGACCTTTATGGTCTACTTGTAGCTATTCTATGAGCCTGCTGTTTGGGTCATAGCAGGGTCATGGAATAGTTGCAAATAGGCAACTGAACTCTGGAGGGCCCCTCAGGAAGCACTAGAGTGAATGGTTACTAATGTTAAGTTTGAACTTTTGCACCTGCTGATTGCTTTCAGTTTAGCAAAAATCGTTTTTCTGCAATTTCGCGTCATTTGCGGTGCGCGAATCCGTGCGAGATCGATTTCGGAAGCCGCGAATGCGAGCGAATACACTTTTTTTTTTTTGCGGCGTGTATGTTCGCGTGATTTTTTTCGTGTTCGCAAGGTGCTTGTAGCTATGCGTTTGCGAAGTTACCCTAGCGGTCGTACACGGGCGCAGCCATCTTGTTTGCGTGACGTAATTCCGTTTCCGGCCGCTATGTGTAATCTCGCAAAGTGTGCTGCTCGCTAGTACAATTTCGCACGTGCTCGCGAGGTAAATCTCGCGCGAACTTACCCACGCGGTCGTGAATGGGCGCGGCCATCTTGTTTCTCATTCATTGCTATGGTTCTGGGCATGCTTTCTGTATCCTCTCTGAATCTCTGCCATCCTTTGCTTTTTTTGAAGTTTATTTGATCTATTTTACTTATTATCTATCCCTCTATTTTTCTAGCTCTATATTTTTGTGTTTTCTGCTACTTTTTGTTAATTTTAAAATACTTTTTTAAACTCTTTTTTTTTCTTCTTCCCTATTCTATTTCTTCTTTATTATTTAACTCATTTCTGCCCAGACCATTGTAAAGGGAGCCGGGAAGCACCCTGAGAAGGGGAAGGGTCCCGCACCCCGTGCCCGGCTCCCGTGCGGGCGTTTGAGGGGGGAGCAAGTGATGCCACAGGAGATCTTTAGCGCGGAGGAGGTGGCCGCACTCATCTTCCACGTCCAGCGCCGCCTCCCCAAGACGATCCTGGGAGGCGGCAAGATCGCAACCGGCTATGGCATCCGGGAGCGCCGGAAGCGGTGGGAGAAGGTGTGCCGGGCCATGTTTAAGCTCTCTGGGGTCCGGCGCACCTATAACCAGGCCACCCACCGCTGGACGGATGTCATGGACCGGGAACGGGACTTGCTGGACGCGCTCGGCGTAGAGGTCCCCGGGCTTGGTGAGTAGTAGTAGCCATTTCTAGCTATTTCATCACTAATCTGTTTTATCCGGCTCTGTTATTTGCAAATGTTTGTTCTTTACCAAGAGCAATAATGCTGCCGATTACATTAGGTAAATTATATTTCAAAATCTTCTATGCATTTCAGGTGCACTGCTCTCCTTCTCAGTAGCCTTGCTTGCTACTATTGTGGTAAATAAAATATTACCCTGGCATAATTTCTAGGCATTAACAATTAGCATGTATCAAATGAGAGGCAGAGAGTCCGTGGTGTCCAAGTTAAAAGGGCTTTATTCCAATAACTCGAGTTAAGGGAGAATCTGTTCCATCACCACTGAGGTTCAGGAAGGGTCTTCTAACATTATTTACAGAGAACAACACATATATACATTTTTCCTTGTACATAGGGAGGAGCGCTCCAGGCAGAGCATGAAAGGCAGAGATAAGAGCATGTGGGCGTGCATGAGGGTGTACACTTGATGAGTCACAGGTGGGTGAAAGGTGGGTGGCTACATAGAGGAGGGGTTACATGGCAGGCTGGAACTTTGCCCTACTTGTGCACGCAATTTGAGCATGACGTGCAATTGACGTGTAACTGGGAGGAGAGCTGACTTTCAGTCTAGTAGAGAGATCTTTAGTGTCAAGGCGACCAGCACATCTGGTACTAACTGATATCTTAAGTCAGGGGATGTATTATCTGAAGCAAAGGTTGCTCATCGCTAAGAATCAGTAAAGCATATATTTCTTCGTGCATTACGTGGGGGCTGTGAGCTTTTTATGGATGCAAGCACTGTGATTTACTTCAATGGAGACAGAGAGGCTAGGCCCTATCTTCCGCGGACGGGTTCTGTTTACCTTCCTCACTGGGCAGGAATGTGACTCTGTACAGCAGGCAGATAACTGTTATTCATAATACAGTCTTGGCAACCCTTGCTGGGTCTCTTTCGGCTGAGCTAGAAGTATGCGAGGTCAGAGATACGTAACTGCAGCTTTCAGTGTGTCAGGAGTCATGAAAACCCTAATTCAGAAACTGGCTCAGGCTGAACCACAAAAAGGGTTCATCGTGACTTATTTAAAAGTGCACAATGCAAATACATGGGCCTTAAATGCTAACTTAATATTTCTTACATGGGAGACTTGAAGACTGGCATCCTAATGCAGGACGTAAATGCAGAGGCCTTGTGATTCAAGCCACTAAGAGAAATATGCATGGGTGACATGCACATACATGTAACATAGGGTACACGTAGGGGACATCTTGGTCAGGCAAAATTTCATTTTCCTCACTATGCCTATTTGTTTTGTATTTTGTGTTCATTTCATTGGCCTGAGAAATTATGTATGAGTGTAGTGTAAAGAACTGCGTAATGCTAGACACTTAGGGTCATATTTTCAATTACCGGCGCATCCCTGCAAAGTAGCAGGGATGCGGCAGTAATTGTGCGCCATGCCACCACCACCCATTGGCCCAAAACGTCACAGAAGCCTTACGCATCTGTGGCGTAAAGGCGGCGCATTGCTGGAGTTGCGTGCCAACGATGGCGCAGCTCCAGCAATGCTCTGGGGTGCCCTATCTCCCCAATGCTGCATCAAGCCGTACGTCGGCTTCAAGCAGGCGCAGGGTTTGAGTCACGCATCATTGTCCTAAAAGTGACTGATTGACATCTTGTAGATTTCCCTCAGCTACTTTTAGGATTCGTTCCTGCGCAGGAACGCCCTCCCTTGCGCCGGAACGCCCCCTAATGGTGCAGGGCTTTACAACGTGATGCATCTCCCATATGCGTTTTTTTTTAATATATACGTCGCACCATGGCGACTATTTTGTTCTGCCGCTGCGTCACAAAAGTCACGCAACAATGGAGGAAAATGAGCCGCAAGGGACTTCTAAATCAGCCCCAACAGACTGAAGTCCAGTCCTTCCTTTAGACACATGGCTATAAGAAGAAATAGTGGTGGTGGTCGGTGGATTGATATTTTGAGTATTCACTGATCTGCAAGCAGGGTGGACTTTGTCTGTCACTTTGCGTGCTGCGGACTTCTGCCTGCCAGGCCTAGGCAAACCTTTTTAGTAGTCTGTTTATTGAGTTACATAGGAACTTTGAAAGTCAACAGTCCGCAAATCAGGCAATACGAATAACGTAGTATACCACATGAGATAGGTCAATATATCCCGTGGAATAGTTGTCTATCTATTTGCTATTTCTCCAAAATATTTTGTTATAGTTCTTTTGAAATGTTTGATTTGGTTGACAAATCTCATCCATGTTTTCTGGTCTTTCTTTCTTTCATGTTGTACATCAGCTCCCCCCAATGGCAAGAGGACACAGGAGGAGGGTGCTGTTCAGGAGGATGCAGGCCAGGATCGGGCAGACGAGGGCTCCTTTGCTGGCCCCAGTAAGTTTTAATTTTAATAAAGAGTACCTATTTTTTCCTAGCGTTCCTCATTCGATTTTTTCTAAATCTTCTTTGATCTTCTTGTAGACTGGATCTAAATTCTTATCCTGCCTCGACTATGACTCCCTGTGGTATTACTAGATTATTCTTATTAGTCTGTTTGTGTAGCTAACTAAGATTGCACATTTGCCAATTCCATTGGACTCCCATTCTAGTCAGCAATAGCTCTATGCACTGAGTGCAGTCCTCTGGGATTGTCCATAATGTCTTTTCAAGTCTTCTAAATATTTATGCTTTGACAATTGCCAACAATAAAAAGGTGAATGACCACCAAGAAAGAATAAGATACTACTTTACTTTTGTTTTGGATAGGGGGACCATCCATTCTACTACTGTTGCAGGGACAAATCTGCACAAACCCAACTATGAACACTAAATAGTGCATTGTTTATCAATTATAATAGGCGCAGGTAGACTTTCTTTCCACATACTTCAGTGATATCAGACTTTGAAGAACCCCCAATCTCCTTACTGACTAGATAGTGTGGCAGAGTCATTTAGCTCCCTAAGTCACCGATGATTGATCCCCAATGATCATTAGATTATCCTACGCAGGGCAAGAGTACGGAGTCACAGTCAAGAAGTGTCAGAGGCACTCATGCTTGCAAAAATTCCAAAACCTTTAGCTCATCCACTCTAGTCTGGAGGACCAAAAACCACAGAGTCTATTTAAGTTTAAAAGCTTTATTAAAACTAAACACATTTATTAAAATCAACTTTGTCATAAAAGTAAACGTTTAACTGAAAATGGAAAAGTGCTTAGTGCTAACGATTAATTGGACACATTTCTTGTGGTCGAGCTGAGCTCTCACCTGGTTTGAACTTGAGCTTGACCCTGATCGTGTTCTTAGAAGTCAAGCTTCTGTTAGGAGAAAAAGTGTTGTGTGTTAAAAATAAAAAGCAAGCATTCATCAGTTGTGCCACAAAGTGCAGCAAGACAACAGCCTTCCCTGGAAAAAGGGACATTTTTACTGTAGAGAATACAGTTACAAATTATTACATTGTATTTCGTTTTTTTTAACTTTCTTTATTCCTCCTAGACCAAATATTATACAGTAGTGAGTGGTGTATTCTAACATTCTAAAAATTTACTTTGTAGGTGGAACATCTGGTGGCGGGGCCAGTGCGGAGGTGGTGGATGAGGAGGACAACTCTTCTGGGGAGGAGGCGGTGCGAGTGGCGGACGACACCAATGTGCCCTGAGGGTTGACACGGTGGTGGCGGGCACAGGTAAGCTATATATTCGAAAAGCGAAAGAAGGGTGTAAGTAAGTGTGGAAGGACGAGAAATTTTATGATGGCTGGCAAAGAAGAATGATATGTGTTTGCTTGGCCCCCGAGGTGGCTGGGAAGGAAAGAATATGGCATGGTGCATGGCTGGGTCAATGATGAAGCAAGGATGGGTGGAAGGACAACAGCCTGGGTGGGTGAAACATAAACTGTATGTGTGCATATACTTTGAATGGATGGATGCCTGGAGCATGGTATTATCTGACTCTTAGATAGCACATGTGTATCTAGAGAGAGTAGATGGTCACTGGATGAACTAAGTGTTACCTTGAAGAGCATGTAACACCGCACCCGCACGTCCGTTCCAGTGTAGGGAAGGCAAGGAAAAGAAATTGTAAATTTGTCCAATACTACCATGAATAGTAGCAATAGTTTGTATTGCAACTGCAAGCACAGCATATATCCGGTTATTACGGTGGACACTCCGTACCTCTCTTAATAACTTTAGTTTAGTAGTAGTACGTCATTCATGTGTGGGTGTATCACTGTTCACTCAATAATAAGCAAAGCACCTAAAGTCATCCCATATGTCATCAAATACATCCCATGTGAAGTGATAGATAATCTAATTATTTAGCTTCTTCATTTTCCTTTTCTAGTACTTATTTGCACTGTAGGGTGAAAGGTAAATTAATTAAGCAGTAGCCCTTGTAACAGAGTATTCTCAGTGCCGCCCGTAATAGAAAAGTAATAGCTTCACCACCTGCATGTACTGGACCGGTACAGTAACGCAAGTCTGTCTCACTCATCATGGTGTGCGTCTGTTTTTCTCGGGTGCAAGTTCACTGTGCTGGCATTCTGCCGGCTTGCATAAGATAACGTACCAATTTTCCGAAACAAGAGAGAAGAAGAAGAATAAGACTGGTGTACTGTCATAGTCGACTGTAATGGAAGTCCATAGTGGTCGTAGAATGTGTTCATTAAACTACCACTAATGTTAGAGCAAGGATGCAGAAGTGGGAGGTTAGATAGATACTGTCCTCAATAGTTATGTACTGTGCTTTCAATTTGCTACTTGTACTGTGACACAACTTTCGGCTCAATCACTTTGTGTTATTAATGTTAAGGAGCATTGGTTACAGACTATGGGGGTCATTATGATTGCGGAATTCCCGCATCCTCCGGGCCGGCGGAAGCCACCGCCGGCCCGGAGGATGCGGGAAAACCGCAGCGGAGCCTCCACAGACCCACCACCAAATTAGGATGGCTGGTGGGTCTGATAATCTGTCCGCAGCTTTTCCGCCGCGGTCGGAAGGCGGCCACGGCGGAAAAGCACTAACATGTCTGGTGGTGTCTATCAGACACCGCCAGGCATATTAGGATGTCTGCAATTCTATGCTTTTCCACGGCGGCTTTTCCGCCGTGAAAAAGAATACGGACCTTCACTTCGGGGGCCCGTTGCGGGCCCCCTGGGTGAAGGGGTGGTGGGGGGTGCACATGGGGGCTACCAATGGTACCCCCCTGCATTTGCGTGCACAATGCAGCAGGCACCGCGCGGTGCCTGCCGCTTTGTGCACGCAAATGCTGTGCATGCATTTTTTACATTGGGGCGGGTGCAGCTTGAAGCTGCACCCGCCGCAATGTTAGAGATAGAGGATGTGACCGCCACCCTGGCGGTCACATCCTAATCAGATCGGAGGGAACGCCGCAGCCCATGCGGACGTTCCCTCCTCCTCAGGGGTCGCGGACGGACTCAAGTCCGTCCGCGATCCTAATCGACCCATATGTCTTTCTTTCTTCATATAGTTGCTCCTTCCAAATCGACATCACGGAGGGAGCAGGCTCGAATGGCCCGGCAACGGAGGCTGGATGCCACTGTCGCAGAATATCGGCGGCTGGTGGCCCTGGAGGAGTCGGAGGACACGCAGTCGACCGGTGCAACCACAACATCCTCGACTGGGACAGCTGCATCCTCCTCCATGACCCCACGGGCTGCCAGCCAGCGCAGTGCTCCAGCGGTACGGAGCCGGGCTAACAAAGCCAACCGCCACCGCCAAGCAGCAAAAAGACCAGCTGCCCCCCACAGGAGCTGCAAGGCACGCCAGCGCCGCCTAGGAGTGAGAATGTCCTACCTGGAGCAGGAGGTCCATAGGTACAAGAACTTGGTGGAGGGCCTCCGCTTCGAGCATGCCACCCTCCGCAAGGAGTATGATGCCCTGGCCGCAAAATTCACCAGCACCCTCCAGTAGTGGAGTGTCCCTTGCCCTTTTTTTAGAGACTTTTGGGGGGTGGGATTTGGGAGTTGGGTGCTTTTTGGGACTTTTCAAAGACAATCGTTGGGGTTAGGGAGGGTCTTGAGGGAGATTATTTTGTTAGGGCTACATAAATATACTTTTTTAAACTTTATCTGACCATACCTGTTTTTTACTGCTTTTCAGTCTGGTGGGTGGGGGTGTAACAGTAAGTTTGTTTTCCTGAAGAGTCCTAGGACTTTAGTAGTACTACCGTCAATCTCTCGTCTAGTCCTAATACTCCATTATACTACCTCCCACCAAACGCTTATCTTACCTGTAATTTGTGTTAGAAATTAGGGCTAGGCCCAGGGCTGGCTCCACGTGAAATGGGGATTAAGGTTGGCAATCCTGGGCGGATGAAATTTCCTCATTGCGGTGGTACTAGTGGTGTGACACAGTGGCAGTTGCATGCCTATGGAAAAAAAGAAAACGAAACCTGGTTTGTCCTTACTGTAGCATTACAACGGTTACGGTACGCTCGAGAATATAGCAGGTGACAGTACACTAGAACAGTGCCACAATGTAGCCTAACAAATGGTAAAGTATTGCAAGTATAACTAGTACTTGCGTTGAATTTATTTGACATTGGCTCCTACTACTACAAGAAATAGTACTGAAGCTGAGTAAGTCTAGAATATATCCTCGTATTCCTTCACTAGCCTGTTGCTATGACCTTATCCTCCCCAGCAAGTGTGTGGAATTATTGATGTCATTTAGTCAGACATCAAGCAAAACCACACAGCCCGGGGGAAGAGGGTTAGGGTTTGGAAAATGGATGGGAATGGGGGTTTCTTTTTGGGTAGGTTTTGTTGAGAGAAGAAAAAAAAAGCACAGCATGGACAAACAATAATTGAAGATAAAGAAATCTTAGGGTACAAACTAAAGCTAACCACATGCAGTCACACTCATAGAAGAAAACAATGTATACTGTATCTGTATTCTGTATGTTGTTGGAGTTGTCCTGTTGAATTTGGTAAGTAAGTTGCATGCAGCAAACAATTCCTCTTATTAGCGGCACTCCTCCATTCCAGCTGACGCTTTGTCCATCAATGTTGGTGACCACTGACAGAAGACACCCTGTCCACTGCCTGCCTGGCGGATGTTGACTGAAACCCGGCCTGTAATTATTGAACGGAAAACAGGAAGTGCTATTACAATACCACTGATAAATAAATATAAGGTATGTACGCTGTGTGGTGCAAAAAGTCACACTTTGATTTCCCTAATAGACAGTACAATATTTTGGAAATTGCGTACTCTGTCACCTTTTTAAGGATAAATAAGTATGGCCAAAATATTATAGCGGATCTTTCCCCTCAAGGTAGGTGTACTGTAAACTGTGTTTTAGAACAAAATTTGACCTTCCCAGCAATGCTCCCACCAAGACCCTTACTAAAGCCAGCCGCAAATGTAGAAGACCCCCAATCAGATCTAAAAAAACGAGGCCTAGCAGAAAAATGGTGACAAAACGTACTTTAAAAACAAAAGTAGGCCCAAATACACCCTTACCCACCGTGGATTGTATTCAAACCACTTGCAAGCAAGCAAAAGTATCCATAGCCAGCATCGCTCCAAGAGTGCTCTAAAACCCCAGAACTGAGTTGCAATAGAACACCCCGAAACACATGCAATCCTGCTGCTAGGGCTAACCCTAACGAACCCTAAGCTACAAAAAGTGCCAAAAGGTTTTGCCTTATGGATTTTGTCCAAAACACTTCTATCCGGTATTAGACCTTCCCAGGAATGCCCCAAGACCCGCCAACCCACCCGCAAAAAAGCACGCGACAACACCCCCAAACAGCTAAAAAGCAAAATCTCATACTTACAATATCTCTCGACCTTCGGTCCAAACGCGCTGTGCAGCTAGGTCATCATCATCATAACTCCTGTTTTCCACCACGGATTTCCTGAAAAGCAAATGCAATCAAGATTAGACTGTCGCAGCAGTGCTTCGACAGAGACCCCGCAACCCACCCACAAACACCAGGAAGCCCCCCAAAACGCTACATTGAGCAAGATGTCAGAAGAAATAGCAAAAAAAAGGCTTTTCCTTATGGATTTTATCCAAAACACTTCTATCCGGTATTAGACCTTCCCAGGAATGCCCCAAGACCCGCCAACCCACCCGCAAAAAAGCACGCAACACCACCCCCAAACAGCCAAAAAGCAAAATCTCATACTTACAATATCTCTCGGCCTTCGGTCCAAATGCGCTGTGCAGCTAGGTCATCATCATCATAACTCCTGTTTTCCACCACGGATTTCCTGAAAAGGAAATGCAATCAAGATTAGACTGTCGCAGCAGTGCTCCCAGACCCCAAAACTCACCCACAAACACCCGGAACCCCGGCAAAGAGCACCTCAAAGGCAAGCAAGTCAGCAAAAACGGCAAGAAATTTCAGCCTCATATTTGGTCCTAAACACTTTTATTCGTTATTAGAGCTTCACAGCAATGGGCCCAGAGCCGTCAACTCACCCGCAAAGAAGTAGAACACCCCCACAAGTGCGGAGTCTTTCTTCATTGGGCGTAATTCAGCCCTCTGCTTTGAGGTAAATAGGAGGAGGAGGATAGAGGAGCATGTTCTTCTGAACTTGTGAACCTGAGGAATGTAGACTGCGGCACCTTCAAATCAATAAGCAAACAAGTGAAGACAGTTCTGCTGATGGGCTTGTTTTTGGGATTAGGTGATTAAAGTTTGATTTAAATTAACTGTGGAAAACAAAGAAAGACAGACACACAGGAATAAAAGTGAATAAGGACGAAAAAGAAAGTTATTGATTCATTGTCTAATTTTCAGGGCTCGGTGTCAGGGAATAAGAAGAAGATTTCGTCATCATACTCTGCGAATTCAGGCAGGATGAGGTCAGTGTCACCGAACAGAGAACAAATCCCCTCATCTACGTTGCCGTCCTCCTCGTCTTCATGCGGCGTGCTTTCTCGTACTTTGTAATCTGGTGGTATGAGGTGCTGATTCATCTTGATCATTGTCAGCCGCTCCACATTTTTGGGCGAGAGGCGGCTCCGTTTGGGAGTTACAATGCCACCAGCAGCACTGAAAACACGTTCAGAAGACACACTTGCGAGTGGGCAAGACAAATAGTTTATAGCCAGGTGGAGAGCTGTGGCCACAATTGTTTTTTCCCATGCCAATACTGCAATGGCTCATCATTAAGAAAGACCTCTGTTGAGTCATTCGGATAGTCCTGCACCATCGACTCAAGGTCCTCAACGGTTCCTCCACTTTGCTTACTTTTTGCTGTGCCTGTGACATTTTTTCGAGAACCATACCCAAGCAAAGTTAGCCAATCCTCTACAGCAGCCACTGTTACTGTTGTGTGTGGTGCAGATGATCCGGTTGCCAGTGTCTTTAACGGCTGAGAGGTCACTTGTGCCACAGGTGCAGAAGTGGATTCTTTTGACTGGGGATGGCCTGCTGATGCTGATGCTGATGTACTGCCTTCTCCTTCAGTATCCTGCCGTTCTTTTTCAAACCTCTTGGCTGACCAGGCTAGCCAACGTTTGTACTTTTTAACATCTTCATCAGCAAAAGGAAAGAATGCTTGGCCTGCCAGCGCCTTTTTGTAGCGTGGATCCAGAATAGTAGCACAAATGTAATGCTGTTCTGAGTTGATCTTTTTAAGACGTTCATCACCACGTAGGCGGTCTAATAATTTCTCCGACAAAATAAAAGGTTTTTTTTTTTTTCTTCTTTTTCTAACTCAGAAGACACCGCCTTCAGTTGGTGCTCCAGCATGCACAACAATGGGATAGCTTGTCCCAAATTACAGTCCTCCTGGCTGACTGCACGCGTGAAGAACTCAAAAGGACGAAGCATGTCTGTCAGGCTTTTAACTATGTCCCATTGCGCTGCACCCATCCGCAGGTCCTTCTGAGCTGTACCCTCTGTTAAGATATAGTGATCGAGTACCGTATACTGCTCATACAGACGCTCAAGCGTGTAGAAGGTTGAGTTCCAACGTGTTGCCACCTCCTGGATGAGTGCTTTCACTGGCATTCGACGTTCAAGTAGCAGCCTCCTCAGATGCTTCCGGGCCTTAAAAGAATGGCTGAAATGGTTGCACATTTAGCGGCAGGTGGCCATTACCTCGAACGCTGTACTGTCTCTATCACTCAAGAATTTTTGAACTACCAGGTTGATACAGTGCGCCAAACACGGCACTCTGAAATATGCACCCATCGCCATGGCCTTAACTACATTGGCGCCATTATCCGTGGAAACATAACCAATCTGGCGTTTTTTTGGGGCCAGCCAGTGAAAGACCTTTTTGTTAAACTCGTCCAAAATGTTTTCTGCTGTGTGACTTTTCTCCAAGCCAAACATGGCTAGGGTTGCATGTTTCCGAGCAGCTTTAAAAACTTGGTCCGGGTCAACACCTGCGTTTAGCTTTGCTTTAACACCTGAAAAAGAGACCCAGTGTGCAGTGATGCACATGTAATCAGCGCCTGCGCCACTGGTCCACATGTCTGTTGTCAGATGTATAGTGTGAACAGCACTCTTCTGCAAAGCTGCCCCAATCGCCTCCAGCACATCTTCATGTAGTGCTGGAACCGCAACTCTGGCAAAATAGAACCGGCTAGGAACCTTCCATTTAGGGCAGAGCGTTGCCACTAATTCTAGAAAACCTACCGCTTCTACAAAAGAAAAAGGGAGAAGGTCCACAGCTAGCATTTTAGCCAGCTTAGTGTTATACAGACGCGTCAGTGGGTGGTTGCGTTCATATGGCGCGTCTGAAGAAAACATGGTTCTAATGTTGCCCTGGACCAAGCATTTACGGGATGATAATGACTTCGTTGACGCAATTATGCTCGCTGGTGAACTTTTGCGCGTTGGTGTCTCACTCGCTCCAACACTCTTAGTGTGCCTCTCATGGGGTGTGCCGCTGACAGGGGTACTGGGTGTAAGTGAAGTGTTTGACACGTCTTCTTCCTCCTCGTCATCATCAGATGAAACATCAACGTTTTCTTGACTTCCAATTCGGGCTTCCTTGATCGCCTTTAGGTGCGCAAACCATTGGACAGTGTGCTGTCTCTTAAGATGACCTCTCTGGCCTCCGGTACCATAGTTGGTACCTGACTTACCACGACTAACTGCAACCTTACAAAGGGTACAAATGGCGAACTTTTCCCTTTTTGGGCAAACAGTAAAGAAGTCCCAAACTGGTGACTTGAAGTGTCTGTGGGGCCTGGAGGAGGCGGCGATACTGGTGGTGGTGGTCATGCTGCTAATGCCAGATGAAGTGGAGGATCTGGATTGCCCAACTTTTGTACGTTGTGCACTTTCACCGCCACTAATTAAGGTCGAGGTGGATGGAGGTCCCTTCTTGCCAGAAAGAAATATGGAAGCGGTATGAGTTGGTGTACTACTTAACTCCAATGATTGTGGTGGTGTTTCCACTGCCTCCTCGTCGACAACATCATCATCATCACGCTCAGCAGCTTTTCGGGCTAGGGTCAAAATGTCTGTTTGCTGCATGCCCGCTGGGGCTGCAGTTACCTTTATGATGACTGGGTCGTCGTTGTCAGAGTCTTCATCAGCAGCAGTATCCGCCACTTCTTGCTGAGCCTCATCATCACACTCCATAACTCTGAGACTTTGGACGAGCTTCCTTTTACGCTTAACTACCTTTGTCAGATCATGGTGTGCCTCACTCTCAGACGGCAGTGGTGCTGGTTCCCAATTTTGATCCGTATCATCAGAAGGAGGTGTGCTTGAAGAAGATGTAGACACCACCCTTGATCTCTTCCTTGCTAGGGGTGTGGAAGACAATGAATGATCATCAGGAGGAGTGTCTTCCTCAAATGATACCTCGCTTTGATTGTCGATTTCCTGATGTGCCCCTACTTCGGGAGGAACAACTATTGTGGGCACTTGTGACCCTCCATGCACCTCTGCTTGCGCATCTCTTTGCGCTGCCTCTCCTTCCACATGTACTTGGGCTTGTACTTGCACATGTGATAGTTGTTGCGGCTGTGGTTGTTCAACACTCGTCAGATGAGCTACAACAACCTGTGTTGATTGAGGGACATTGCTGCTGCTTTCTTGCGATGAGCCAACATCACTGGTCGATGGTGATTGAACAACTATACTGGCTGCCTCTGCAGCACTCAAGGGCTTGGACTTAAGTTGGCGTGGTGGTGGTGGTGGCACTGAGCCCAATGGAGCGGGGGTGCTGCTCCCAGCTTGGTCCCCAGCAGATCCCGCTGCTGCTGCAGGCATACTTTTTTTTTTACTCCCAAAAAAAGGGGCGGCCGGCACACCAGTCTCCTTGGTAACTTGCTTCTTCTGCTCCTTACTGGCACCTTTCTTGCTAGAGGAGCTACGGGTAACTTTTTTTGGGGCCATCTTCTTCAGAGCAGGTCAGAACAGCAGGCAGCAGTTGCACGAGTTGCAGAGTTGTCTGTGTCCAGACGTGACGTCGCGTGACGTTATGCTGCACACACACACCGCTGCAGGACTTCTTCCTGGCACTGGTGGTTCTCTTGAGTCTTGTGCACCTAAAAGCAATGGAAGACAGAGGAACATCAGTTCAGTTATACACCCCAAAAAATCGACAAAACACAGAAAAATCAGCACAATCCCATGCCATCCATGATGTTTACATTGAAGACAACCCACAGAAAGACTAGGGCCATGCAAGTATGCAACACTCACTACCCCTGGGCATAATGGATGAAAAGTAGGCAAAATAAGTGCAGGCCTCAGACACTGCCTCTCTTCAAAATGGCCCCTTACACCCCAAGCCAGTCCACATCAACAGTACACCCCAAAAAACAGAAAAACAGCCAAAAATCACCACAATCCAATGCCATCCAGGATGTTTACATTAAAGAGAGTGAGACCCCACAGGCACACTCAGTCCATGCATCACTACCCCTTGGCAAAAGGCCACACCAGCAGCCCCAAAAAAACGACAAAAAACAGCACAATCCCAGCCCATCCATGGCCTCAATGGTGTTTAACTTCAAGAGGACACCCCACAGAAAGACTAGGCCCATGCAACACTCCCCACCCCTGGTCAAAGGGCCCCACCAGCAGCCCCCAAAAACGACAAAAACGACAAAATTCAGCACAATCCCAGCCCATCCATGGCCTCAATGGTGTTTAAATTCAAGAAGACACCCCACAGAAAGACTAGGCCCATGCAACACTCACTACCCCTGGGCATAATGGATGAAAAGTAGGCAAAATAAGTGCAGGCCTCAGACACCGCCTCTCTTCAAAATGGCCCCTTACACCCCAAGCCAGTCCACATCAACAGTACACCCAAAAAAAACAGAAAAACAGCCAAAAATCACCACAATCCAATGCCATCCAGGATGTTTGCATTAAAGAGAGTGAGACCCCACAGGCACACTCAGTCCATGCATCACTACCCCTTGGCAAAAGGCCACACCAGCAGCCCCAAAAAAACGACAAAAAACACAAAAAACAGCACAATCCCAGCCCATCCATGGCCTCAATGGTGTTTAACTTCAAGAGCACACCCCACAGAAAGACTAGGCCCATGCAACACTCACCCCCCCTGGTCAAAGGGCCCCACCAGCAGCCCCAAAAAACGACAAAAACGACAAAATTCAGCACAATCCCAGCCCATCCATGGCCTCAATGGTGTTTAAATTCAAGAAGACACCCCACAGAAAGACTAGGCCCATGCAACACTCACTACCCCTGGGCATAATGGATGAAAAGTAGGCAAAATAAGTGCAAACCTCAGACACTGCCTCTCTTCAAAATGGCCCCTTACACCCCAAGCCAGTCCACATCAACAGTACACCCCAAAAAAACAGAAAAACATCCAAAAATCACCACAATCCAATGCCATCCAGGATGTTTACATTAAAGAGAGTGAGACCACACTACAGGCACACTCAGTCCATGCACCACTACCCCTAGGCAAAAGGCCACACCAGCAGCCCCCAAAAAAAGACAAAAACAACAAAAAACAGCACAATCCCAGCCCATCCATGGCCTCAATGGTGTTTAAATTCAAGAAGACACCCCTCAGAAACACTAGGCCCATGCAACACTCACTACCCCTGCGCATAATGGATGAAAAGTAGGCAAAATAAGTGCAGGCCTCAGACACTGCCTCTCTTCAAAATGGCCCCTTGCACCCCAAGCACATGTTGCCTGTACCAGCCAGCACTCAAGATGGCCACCACCACCACCCACATGGCCAGTCCACATCAACAGTACACCCCCAAAAAACAGAAAAACAGCCAGAAATCACCACAATCCAATGCCATCCATGATGTTTACATTAAAGAGAGTGAGACCACACCACAGGCACACTCAGTCCATGCACCACCACCCCTGGGCAAAAGGCCACACCAGCAGCCCCCAAAAAACGACAAAAAACAATAAAATAAGCACAATCCCAGCCCATCCATGGCCTCAATGATGTTTAAATTCAAGAAGACACCCCACAGAAAGACTAGGCCCATGCAACACTCACCACCCCTGGGCAAAGGGCCCCACCAGCAGCCCCAAAAAAACGACAAAAACAACAAAAATCAGCACAATCCCAGCCCATCCATGGCCTCAATGGTGTTTAAATTCAACAAAACAGTTGTATCATGCACCCATAACCAACCCTGGTCCTACTGGATACTGTGGCTACCCACAATATAATTTATTTAATGTTCTGAAAAAGTTCAAAAATTGTAGTTGCAGCAACTGTAATGCCCCAAACAAACTTACTTGTGAAAGTTGATTTCTAATCCAAAAGTGATCCAAAGAAAGTCAAAAAGGCCTCAAATCCAAATATCCAGCAGCACCCACAAAAAGTAATCCTTCCAGCTCCAGATCCAAATGAAAGTGACCAGGAGATGGACAAAGCACTGGGAGGAGCCTGCTGGACGGGAACAGGAAGTTGGAGACTGTGGGGCACTTCCTTCCCTCCCCACCCCAAAAAAATGGACTCCTTGCAAAAAAAAAAGGCCATGCAAATGTCAACCTGAGGAGTGATTCTGATAAAAATCATCATTTTCTGAAGGTTTATCCTGTTTGCTGGTGGATTTCTTGTGCAGAATTGCAAAATCTCTATTTCACGAGTGCGAGATTGTTCCTTTCCGCCGCAACTACGTGTTCGCAATTGCAAACTCTCGCGAGGTGTGCTGTGCAAGGTGGCAAGCCGCGATTACGTATTCGCGGGCGCCAAACTCCCGCGGGATCACGCAGCAAGATCCAAAATGGCGCGGCACTCGCAAAATATGATCGCGAAAAACAACTCGGCAAACGCTTAATGACGGAAAGTGAACGCCGTGCACCACGCCGCGCGCCGCAACCAAGCAAAAAATCCGCCGCGAGCGGATTCACGGATTTTCGACAAATTCGCGAGAGTTCGCGGATTGCGAATTTGCCGAAAATCCGAAAAATCCGCGAGCGGAGCGGATTTTACGCCCATGCTTACAATGGAGGGATCATTGCTGGGACTGTTTAAGTGCTCGGCAACTGCAAAAGTTGTGAACCTCTTCATTGATCTGGCACTTCTTATGGCCCATATGCTCATTAATTGCACTGAAAAGCTCAGACATTACCGGACATTAGCCACTGGTGAGTGGCAACTCTTGAGTGCAGGAGAACAGAGGCAGTAGCATTGAGGTGTGAGGAAGTCCGTGGATTATGCAAGATCCCCATGGTAGAAGATTGGGAGACACAGTTGCAGGACCTGCATACATACAAAGAAGACCTTAATAACTGAGTCCTAATCACAGCCATACCTGACCTGTTCTCTAAAGCACCTGGTTCAGTGACCCTGTCTCTTCTTCCCCAGTTGTGGCGATTAAATGTCCCCCTCCATTTGAGCGTATAACGCTTTTTCCCCAATATGCACGTCATCTTAATACATCATAAATTCCCTCCATACCACATGTGGCCACATTATCCAAGTGGTCGCAACTCTCAGTATTAAATGGATATGTGCCCTAATTTGTGTGTACCTCCTAATGTAATGATACCACTGCATCACTAGTTATCACTCATTATCTTATTGTTTGGTTCTTAGATATTGACCAACAACTCCTATTGTTACTCTGATACTGGAATGCATATATACAGATCTGTGTATGTATATTCTTCGAGTATGTTTTGTAATGATGCTGCTGTGATACCTCTGTATCTGTCACAGTGTTAAAACTTTATTAAATTGATTAAAAAAGTGGTCGATGGTACAACAATACAGGGCCATAAGCGTGGATTAAAAGAAGAAGAGGATGAGCACGATTCGGTTTAAAAACTAAGGGTGGGCGATAAATTCCACTATGCCAGCACAGTTTGCAGAGTTGTCGCCACTCAGTTTTACTCTTGTAATGAGGAGAGTTCTGGCCAAACTCAGCCAACCGCTGTGTTTTTTTCTGAGCGTGGCTTGCATGGTGTCCTCCAAATGCTAGGAGGGAATCTGGTGACATTTTTCCAAAGCGCGTGGTTCTAGTCGGTCACAACTGTTTGCGGTGACAAAGCTGCAGCTCGAGTACAAAATCTACTTGAGCACCAGCAAAGAAGCAGTGCCCTCTGACATGCCTGGTGCCACTCGTGCTGATTTTTCAGCATGGTACAACTACCGGTGCTAAAAATCAGTGTGAGCAGCGTGATGTGCCAAATTATGCCCACTTGTGGAACTCCGCAGCATCTCGCTGAATTTTCATGTAAGTCTGCTGGATCCCATGGAGATAAACTCTGCAAGATTTGCCAACCCCTATTAAAACATAACAATATTAGTTTTAGTAGAGTATATTGAAACACCAACAAAAGAGACACTGTTATAGTTCAACGAACAAATCAACTGTCATGTTTTAGTGACATTGACAGCATAGTGACATACCTGTGTGTGTTGTAGGATGTCTTTTGAAGGCAAGCCTTGTATGCCATCCTGAAGCACTAGGATGTACTCCTGCCCTAGTTACAGCAAACAAATTACTTGTATGAGAGTAAGGAAGATTAAAATGTGAATAATATATATGGGATAAGTACCCATTGCTATACAATGAGACTGTAGGCCAAGTTCCTTTATAAGGTTTTGGAACTCTGAGATGACTTGCATTACCCTTATCATAGTCGGCTGGGGGCACTTTATTCCTTATTATACATGGTAACACCATCATGTTTCCCAAAAATGAATTTTATTCTTGGTGCCCAGCTCTTTCACATGAAAGAGAGATCTTATTTGCAAATCTGAAGAATACATATAAAACCTTTAGTGAAAACCCAAACACATCACTATAAGATAAGATGGCCACCTGAGGAGGAGCCGCCTGAGGAGCTCCTTGGGGATCACCATCTGGTGAATAACCCCAGAAAAACCACCTCACCAGCCCACCACTTGCCTGCCCCCTAGACCGGACTGCGGAGCCCTCCCAACCACCCCACAAAAATGGAGTTTGGTAGCCAACTTACCCAGATTGTCGACCACTGCAGCCCAGATCGACACCCTCGCTGCCCGGACCCCAGCGCTGCTCGACGTTACTGGTGTCCAGCTCCTGGAGCAATCTGCGTGCTACCTGGCTGATGCCCGCCTCCCTGGGAAGATGGAACTTTGGCGGCGAGACCCTAACCGACGACATTGGGTCTCCGGTCCCCACCGTGACTGCCCCGGCGAATCTAGATCCCGGGAACAGCCTGAGCCCTGTGACTTACACCAGGCCTGAGATCGGCTCCTGCGGTGTCGTCTGGGTATTGCATGCCTGCCTTCTCCAGCTCTAGGGCTGCGACTCTAGATCCCGGGAGCAGCTTGAGCCCTGCGACATACACTGGGCTCAAGATCGGCTCCTGCGGTGTTGTCCGGGGATTGCGTGCCTGCCTTCTCCCGCTCTGGGGCTGGGACCCTAGATCCCGGGAACAGCCTGAGCCCTGCGACAAACACCGGGCCTGATATCGGCTCCTGCAGTGCTGTCCGGGCATGGCGTGCCTGCCTTCTCCCACGCTGGGGCTGCGACTCGCTAATGTCATCTCTTGATGCCTGAGCCCGCGAGCTACACTATGCCGATCTAAGCGCAAGTTTGCAACGCAACGCATCAGCGCCACAATATGGCGCCGCATCTCCCCTTTAATTAATAATAAATGCACCGACGGCTGCCTGGACCTAAAATGGCGGCGCCCCGATAAATACAGGGATCATTGTTCTTCCCTAATCTCCTTTAATTATCAATAATTGCAGGAACCGACGGCTGCCTGGACCTAAAATGGTGGCGCCGCGGTAAATACGAGGACCATTGTTCTTCCCTGATTGGATCATACAAACATCTTCAAAAATGAGCAGTTAGCATTATGGAAGTATATACTGCCTATCACCAACTGTGATTTATTGTCGATATCTCCACAGTTTCTTATATCTGGCAGACTGCTCATCGCCTGACCCTAAAATGGCGACAGTTTGAAGACAATACAACCACCTTTCATTGCCTGTCCTCAAATTGGCAAAAATCCTAAAGACAACCTGGCTATCTCCCCCCCACTAGTTATTCCTTGAGAGCTGCTAACCAATCATCTTCGCTGGATATTCTTCGAGAGCTACCAACCAGGCTCTTACCTTAATAGTGCACTCTTTTCAATTCCAGTTCCCGTACGGTGAGCAGCCCACTCTGCTGCATAACTGTCCCTAGTGGTCCTCGAGTAGCCTACCTGAGCCAGCATGGCAAGTCCTGCACCTTTCCGCTATGGGGGCAAATTCTTACACTCTGGTCTACCCCCAACCTCTCCAAGCACTCCACCCTGACAAGGCACCCTGAGTCACTGATCTCTGACTTTCGTTACAGTGCGGACAACGGCACAGTCATTAATTACCTCATTTCGTACTCTAGAAGAACCTCTGTCTAGGGTAAAACCTTTGACCACCTCCTCAATGTAGGTGCAACAAAGAACATTCGATTCGGCACTAAGCTAACAATAACACCCTCTCCAACCCTGTGAGCTGACCTCACCATCACTCTTTCCAAAAATGGCATTGTCTTGATCGAAGCCTCAACCAAAAACTTGGATAAATTAGCAGACCTTTTCACCCTCCTCAGAAACCACGTGCAGGACTCTGGCAGGGTAACCAACTCCCGCACCAATAAGTCCTCATCCAGCCTACCCAGTGTAGCTAGCCATTCACAAGGCCCTCTAAGGTCTTCCAACACATACCTCCTATCCACTCCAGCACAGTGCCTGACCTTGCCATCAGAACCACCCCTAGACCTTTGGTCCCCTCCCTACTAGCACCCCAAGTAGACTATGCCACTGGTACGCCCCCCAAAGTCCTATGATACAGGTCGTGCTGCCCTCCCAACCCTCAACCTAACCTGCAAAGGGGCCCCATCATAGATCCAACAACCTACAACACAGGCCGTACTAGTCCTCCCTTCCTATCATCTATACATGCTGACAGAACAGGTCCCGAACCTCTGCCCCCGCCCTCTAATGCCTCCGCCTGACAGGGACATGGTTTCTCTGCTCTCGAGAGCTACCAAACTAACCCAGAGCATTCATATCTCTATCCTGGAATTAATGAACCTCCTTCATCTCGCTGAACTCTCCCTCGCCATATTTATATTTATTTTATTTATTCAACTTATGAAGCGCACTATCACCTGACAGGTATCCTGGCGCTGAGCAGCCAAAAGATAGGGGGGGAGATGGGGAAAGGGCCCCACCGAGCAGGTCATCTAGATCTTCAGAAACAGCCACGTTTTTACATGTCTCCTAAACGGGAGAAGTTCTCTGATTTGTCTAATTTCGCAGGGAAGTTTGTTCCACAATCTGGCAGCAGCTACTTCAAAGGACCTGCCTCCTGACCTGGCTCTCCTAAAGTTGGGCACCTTCACCAATCTGGCTGAGGACGAGCGAAGCAATCTCGCTGGAGTGTACCGATCAAACTTTTTCCGCAGAGTCATTGGTCCACTCCCATGAAGGGCTTTAAAAACCAGGCAGAGTGATTTACAATACACTCTCTGTCTCACAGGAAGCCAACCTCATGCCCCTGCCAAACTCTACCCCCCAAATTTGACAGAGCGCCCTAAACAACCTCTTCCGCTAGTCTTGAGACAGCTTCACCCCTGTAAGCAACCATGTCACCTCTAATTGGAAGAAATCCTCACTCTGGTGCTCTCCTACACCTCTTCCCTTGCCGCTCCAAGTCTACTAGACCTCACTGAAATGGAAATCCTGGCCATCCTCTCAGACTACAACTCCACCCCAGCTACCCCTTATCCTTTCGATGGGAATGCCGAACATGGAATCCACACGGTCACTATCAACCCCAACAGGCCAGCCACTCTCCGCAAATCCGACCTCCCCCCTTCGCATATTACTGGTCAGTGGCCTCAATGATCACTACTCTGCGACTATCTCAAACAACCTGGATGATCTAGTCCCACTTAAACTGAAAAGAACACAAATCAAGGACAGAAACCCCTGGTTCAAGGGATCCCTTAATAATGAGAGGAGAGCCCTCTGGCAAGCTGAAAGACCCTGGAGGCAGCACCCCTCTACTGCATATCTAAAACTCCTCCGCCAGACCAGAAATGTCTACAACAGGAACATACTCAATTCAAAAAAAGTCTTCTTCAGAACGGAACTAGAGAAAGCCAAGAATAGACGCCATAAGCTCTTCAAAGTAGTCAAACACCAATCTCATAAACTGGCCAAAACATCAAAAGAAACCCCCAAATCTCTTATATCCTCAGAGGAATTCTTCTCCTTCTTCGCTGACAAAATCATAGATCCAACAACCTACAACACAGGCCGTACTGGTCCTCCCTTCCTATCTTCTATACATGCTGAAAGAACAGTTCCTGAACCACTGCCCCCGCCCTCTAATGCCTCCACCTGACAGGGACATGGTTTCTCTGCCCTCGAGAGCTACCAAACAAACCCAGAGCATTCATATCTCTATCTTGGAATTAGTGAACCTCCTTCATCGTGCTGAACTCTCCCTTGCCAACCTCATGCCCCTGCCAAACTCTTCCCCCCACATTTGACGGAGCGCCCTAAACAACCTCTTCCGCTAGTCTTGAGACAGCTTCGCCTCTGTAAGCAACCATGTCACCTCTACAGGGAAGAAATCCTCGCTCTGATGCTCTCCTCCACCTCTTCCCTTGCCGCTCCTAGTCCACTAGACCTCACTGAAATGGAAATCCTAGCCATCCTCTCAGACTACAACTCCACCCCAGCTACCCCTTATCCTTTCGATGGGAATGCCGAACATGCCATCCACACGGTCACTATCAACCCCAACAGGCCAGCCACCCTCCGTAACAGAACTGTGGTCAAGAGCAATCTAGCACCTGTTCACCTGTCCGCCCAAACTCCTGAATCTCCGTCCAAATCTTCTCTGTCTGGTCTGTTAATCAATTGCCGATCGGCAGCTGAGCACGCCACAGATATTGCTGATCTCATCCTTTGCAAAAACCTCCACTTAGCAATCCTAACAGAATCATGGCTCAATGAATCCTCATCTCCATGCCTGGACCTCCTAGTCCCTCCTAACTACAACATCGCAAGGCTGGACAGACAATTGAACAAGAATGGAGGAGGCATCGCCTGCATCTTCCGCTCTAACCTTCTTGTCACAGAACTTTTGGCGGACACCACAGAATCCTGCAAATACCTTACCCTCGCTATTTACAGCAACTCCATCCAACTGTGCAACCTACACATATTTTACCACCCCCTGGCAGGAACGACTCATTCACTTAACACCTCATGGAAATCATCACAGCTAAGATTCCCACCAATGCCAAAGATATGTTCCTAGGTGATTATAACACACTGGAACGATCCCAAGGATTCACATGTCAACGCCATCATAGACCTCCTGGCAGATCAAGCCCTGACCCGAGCCTGCTCACTACTAACTCACTCAAAAGGGGCCACCCTTGACTGGTTCATCTCCAAAGAATCAACTGTCAAGCTTATCTCCATTGACCCATGCGACTTGGCTGACCATCATGCCATCATCTTCCATCTACCTGGCACCCACCAGACGAAAGCACCGCAACTGATGATTCCTAAACAGTGGATCAGAGACACCAAGAACTTGGACCGCAATGAACTTGAGGCCCGATGCAAATCCGACCTCCCCCTTCGCATATTACAAGTCAGTGTCCTCAATGATCACTACACTGCGACTATCTCAAACATCCTAGATGATCTAGTCCCACTTAAACTGAAAAGAACACAAATCAAAGACAGAAACCCCATGTTCACGGGATCCCTTAATAATGAGAGGAGAGCCCTCCGGCAAACTGAAAGACCCTGGACGCAGCACCCCTCTACCGCATAGCTAAAACTCCTCCGCCAGACCAGAAATGTCTACAACAGGAACCTACTCAATTAAAAAAAAAGACTTCTTCAGAACGGAACTAGAGACAGCCAAGAATGGACGCCATTATCTCTTCAAACTGGTCAAACACCAATCTAATAAACTGGCCAAAACATCAAAAGAAACCCCCAAATCTCTGATATCCTCAGAGGAATTCTCCTCCTTCTTCGCTGACAAAATCTTAGCCCTTGGAAATAAACTCAGGTCCATCACACACCCTCAACCCCTTCCTGACCTGCTGTCTCACACCGCGACGCACCCACAGGCTCCACCCAAAAATCATGCTCACTGGACTGTCTTCAAAGACTATGACGAAGACACCATTTCTAAAACCCTTTCTACCCTAAACCCGAACAACCATTGTAATGACCCGCTCCCTGCCGACTGCCTAACTGCAATCGCCCAATCCATTATTCCCAGCTGGACTACAATAATCAAAGCCTCCCTCCAGCAGGGAATGATGCCTGACTCTGTAAAAGCCGGCCAAGTCCTCCCCATTTTGAAAAAGCAGCCGCTGGATCCAGCTTTCCCCGACAGCTTCAGACCCATCTCCAACATCCCACTCTTAGCCAAAGTGCTGGAGAAATGTGTGCAACAGCAGCTAAGTCAACACATCAACAACTTTCACCTGCTTGATGGCTTCCAATCCAGATTTAGACCAGGGCACATCACCAAAACCACCATGCTCCATATCAAGGATGATGCCCTCCAAGCCCTTGACCAAGGCAAAACTTGTCTCCTAATACTCCTGGACCTATCCTCGACCTTCGACACGGTCAACCTTGAAAAACTTCTTGAACGCCTCAAACTCAGGATGGGATTGGATGGCACTTTTCTAGATTGGTTTAGGTCCTTCCTCCACCACCGGTTACAGAGATTCCTAATCAACAGCAACCTATCGTCACCATCCCCAGTCACGGTTGGAGTACCTCAAAGATCAACCCCGTCCCCCACTCTTTTCAACCTTTACCTAGAACCGCTTACTGAAGTATTATGCACAGCTAATATCTCCTATCATATGTACACTGATGACACCCAGATCTACATTAAAACCTCTTCTCTTTAAGAGATTCTCTCCCTGAATGAAGCCCTGAAACTCACAGTCCAATGGCTCACATCCAATCAACTTAAACTCAATGCAAAGAAAACAGAATTTCTCTTGATCTCCCCTCCCAATACCAACCTCAAGATTCAATCATGGATTAAGGCTATCACAGTCTTAAATCACCCACCGATCATTGTGAACTCGGCTAAGTCCCTGGGAATTATACTTGACAGCAACCTGAACAAGCGGGACCACATCAATTTGGGCCAAAACAGTCAGATTCCACTTGAGCTAACGTAGGAAATTGAAACCCTTCCTCGATGCTCCCGACCTAAAAATGGCAGTCCAAGCAATCATCATCTCTAGAGTGGAATACGGCTGCTCAACCCTCTTGGGTTTACCTAAGATCTCCGTGGCACCTCTTAAAGCCTGTCTCAATGCGGCCACCAGACTACTTACAGGCACAAGGAAATACGATCATATTTCACCACACCTGAAAGCTCTCAACTGGCTTCCCCTGGAGGCAAAAATACAACTCAAACTAGCATGCATCACACACAAAGCTTTATACTCTAACACTCCTGCTTATCTGACACAGAAACTTGTGATCTCCGGAGAAACCAGAAACTCTGGATCTTCCAGAGACCTCTTGCTTCAACCTGCATGCTTTCGAGAAAAGAAAACGTACAATTGGACCTTCTCAAGGGCTGCTCCAAGAATATGAACTCTCTCCCACCCGACATCAGAAGAATCCCCTCTCGGACTCGCTTCATAAAGAATGTCCAAACCTTCGCTATGGGCAAATGTCTCGGCTAAATATTGCCTCAACCACCACTATGGCCCGACCTATGGCCATCCACTACCTTCCTCCGGACTACCTTGTCACTCCATCAGAAACTTGGGGCCTGGCATGAATAATTGTAAACGTAATCTGTAAATATGGTATCTCGTCTTGAGTAACTGGTTGTGTAAACTGTAAATAAGTGCTCTTCTTTCCCTTATGAATCCGACACCCCTCCAGCCTTACTACTCGAGCTGCTACTGGTTGATTCTAACCCCCAGATGCATCAACAACCCATTTTGCAATTCCTTAATAGCGAAAAATACTGATTCGCTATTAAGGAATAGCAAAATGGAATGCATCAAGAAATCACAAAAAAATAGCAATTTCTTAGAATTCCTTAATTGCGACTCGCAAATTGCAAGTCGCAATTAAGGAATACCTCCCCATTCATTCCTATGGGACTAGAGGCCCATAGGAATGAATGGGAAGACAATCTCAGTTTGCGAATCGCAATTAGCGAATCGCATATTGAGATTGCGATTTCAAGGGTGCAGGGGTGTCCAAATCACACCCTGTTGAACCCCTGAAATTGATCAGTGCACATATGTTGCGCACACACATGCCCTTAGGGCATGTGTGTGCGCAAATCACACCCTGTTGCACCCCTGAAATTGATCTGTGCACATATGTTGCGCACACACATGCCCTTAGGGCATGTGTGTGCGCAACATGAAACTTTGAAAAATGCACTAAAGTGCATTTTTCAAAGTTTTTGCAAATTATCATGAAGTTGTACTGCATGGTAATTTGAGTGCCCTATTAGCGAATTCGCTATTTTTAAAACTTTCATGGATTGCATTTAAGGAATCTCAATTTGAGATTCCTTAAATGCAAATAATCACAATTTAGCGATTTCTCAATTTGCGATTTTTGCATTTGGGATGATGCATCCCAAATGCAAAAATACCGGTCGCAAAGGGGCAGATTCTGAGAATCTGCCCCTTTGCAAGCGTATTTTTGTTTGATGCATCTAGCTGTAAGTATGTCTGTATATTGTTTTGCTCCCTTGTAATGTGCTTTGATACCCTAAGGGGTCAAGTTCGCGCTCTGTAAAACACATAAATAAAATAACTAATAAATCAAAAAA
The DNA here is from genome assembly GCF_964261635.1 of Lissotriton helveticus. NCBI lineage: Eukaryota > Metazoa > Chordata > Amphibia > Caudata > Salamandridae > Lissotriton > Lissotriton helveticus. The sequence continues at coordinate 980,276,594 of NC_136067.1, read as the reverse complement.
GCTATCAGATATTTGTTGCAAAAATATTTTAGAATATGTTTAATACATGGCTGTTTAAAAAAGAAAAAGTGGAGTAGCATCAGAATGTGTTGAAAGGTTACATTTATTTCTATAAGTACCCAAACAGTGCAAACATAACCATGTTCCTTGATTATGTTCCATAATTAGCTCCTTTCTGCTTATCATTATACAGCGACAAAAACAGAGCGCAAGAAAGAAAAGACATGTTTTGTGTTTGCTCTTCAAACAGCTGCTTTAATTAAGATGTGTGACCTGCCTTACCCCTTAGCTGCTAGTCCTTGCAGCAAGCATTGTGATGCCAGAACTCAACTGTAATAAGATATTACAAATGAGCGGCAACATCATTTCTTTATAATAGGCTACTGTTTCTGTCAAAAGTAACCTAAATAAATTAGACATGGATATTTTGGCATGGATTGCAGAAGCCCATGTATTCTAAATACTATTTAAAGCAGGGGGTGTCAAAGGCTTTTTTATGAGAACTCTAAGAGTGATGCCTGAATTTAAAGGGGGTGTGAACTGAAGGCCGGGTATGAGAAGCGTAGGTGTTATGCAACCCATTTAACTTTAAGGGTTTTGTCCTCAGCGAAGTTCCAATTCCCCTTGTGTGTTGTGACATACAATCTACAACATGGAGGCAGGATGTGGTTCCTTTTGGCCACTGGGTAACTTAGTCCAAGAGGAAGAGGATGAGGGGTTAGGGTCTAAGATTTGCTGGGGTGTCAGGTGTGCAGGATTAGGATTATGTGCATAGCATTTTCTTACGCTCTTCCATTCAGAAGTTTCTGCCCTGGTGGTGGAGGTCTCAACCTCAGTAGTCAAGGTCTTCACTTTGGTGTTTGAGATATTTGACCCATGACAGACATCTCCACCAAACCGATGAAACATAAAATATGGTTGTAAAGTTACTTATAGTGACTTTAATGTTGAAACTTCAGTGGCAGGAAGCTCCACCCCCTCATTGGAGAGGGTGGATACTCGTAAATATACATCTAGGTGTTAATTTCCACGGAAACTATTCACATATGGGGAGAAGTACATTTACATGTGAGGAGATCTACACATGCAAACTACCCTTCTGAGAATCAGGCTTAGAATGTCAAAGAGACTTGTTTGTGTCCCATGTTAGAATAATGTCTTATCTCATGCTCATAAAGCCAAAATTAGATATCCTTTTGATTTATGATAGAATGGGGGATATTCACAAAGGCATTTCAGAGTACATAAAGTAGTACTCCTTTAGTAATCTTTTGCTTACTCTTTTATGACTTTGTGAATTGGCCGCAAAACATCTGAAAAGGCAACCCAATTAGAAATTCCAGGGAATGTGTGGGTACAATTAGTAGAAATAGGAAAGAATGTGCTCTCGTTGCTCTTTTACTGGAGGGAATTGGATGTTTCAGGGACTATTTACAAACAAATCTAAGAGTATGTAAAAGAGTACTCCTGTAATACAAATTCCTATTCTCATGTATGGTATTGTGAATTGGGCCCAGTGTATTTTGATTTATTCATACATATATGTGACTACTTCCTTCTTCCAACCATTTTTACTCCCTCACTCCACTCCATCCTGTCTCTTCCTTCCCCATTACAGGTTTTCAGCTCAAAGCTTGACCAGAATATTTTCCTTCTTTGGTCCTTGTTAGACCTGTCAGCCTTAGGTTGGTCTACCCACAAATGCTCTGTCTACTTAATTCCAATTTTCGTTGAAAGTTGTTTTTGTTATCCGTAGGACTCTGTGCACTTTAGCACTGCTAACCAGTGCTAAAGTGCTTGTGCTAAGTCCTCTAAACATGGTTTGATTAGCATACACCTAATTGACATATTTAATTTACTTATAAGTCATTTGTAGAGTGGAATACCATATACCCAATGCCTTTAATATAAATATTACCTGGGGGCCTCCTGCACTTTCTGTGCCAGCAGCTTAAATAGCACTCTAAAACAATCCGGAGCCAGCCATTGCAGCCAGAGAATTAACCTACCATGTCAACTTAGTATTTAAACCCCCTTGCCAAGCCTTACACTCCCCTTTTATTACATGTAGGTCACCACTAAGGTAGGACCTATATAGCCCATGGGGCAGGGATCTGTGTAATAGAAATATTGCACATTTACATTTAGGTTTTACATGTCCTGGTACGGAAAAACTCTTACATTTGTTTGTCGGTACTGTGAGGCCTACCTCCCCATAGACCAACATTGGGTATTCCATATTACATTTAAAAAGTTGTAATAAATAATTGAGAGCAGGTAGATATGTCATGTTTGTGACTATGAAATTGTAATGATAAACCCTCTTTAATGGCAAAGTCAAAATCTTGATTATAATTTTGAAAATTCCACTTTTAGGAAATTGGCATTTTCCTGCCCATAGTCATTTGGTACCTGCAGCCTGTCTTGGGTCACATGACTGGACATAGCTGACAGTTAGACTTTGTGAATTCCTCCCATACAGTCACACAATAGAGGGATTAGATGTGCCTTAATGGGCCATCTGCTAGAAGGATGGGGAGTGGATCTAAGTGCAGTCCAACTTACACCTGAAAAACCTGTCACCTGACTTCACACAAAGGGCCTACCAACTTTGAATTGTTACTGCAGCCTCCATGGAGCCAGGGCCGAGGAGTCAGGAAAATCCATGTACTTCAAAGAACCTTCCCAGAAAGTTCTCCAACCTTCCAGAAGAAGGGTACCAGGATATAAAATTCGACCTTCAAGACCGACTCTTCAGTTCACTACTGGACCTACGGAAGGACTCTCAGAGGACTACCTGCTGCTGTGACCAGCTGTGCACTCTGCCAAGCTGTACCTGGAAGGACTGCTTTGCTGCCTGCCTGGAGCCTGCCTTAAACCCTCAGAGGTGAGCCTTTCTGTTGAGCCCTGCTCCCTGGACTATCAGAAGTGACTCAAAGGGCTAGTTTGATGGCCTCCTGTTCAGAGCCAGAGGGACATAAAATGTTCTTACTATCTATAATCAACACCTGGGCCCAGCATGAGCCAGTTCTGAACGCCCAAGATGTGTCCCACCTGTCCTGGTCTCTTGGGTATGGTGCTAAAGGTACCCAGATAGCTAATTTATTAAACTGGCGACTTTGAAACATTTTGGGCAAAAACTGCTCTGAGAACCAAGAGGAGACCTGGACTAACCTGCTCACCTATCTGTCCGAAATGCATTGCTGGATGGATTGACTTCACGGATTCTCCTGCTGCATTCTTCTCCACATCATCAAATCTTTTACAACAGTTTTTCTTCAAAGGGGTGTTTGAACTGTCTTTGGCAACAGCACTCTTCCTCGTCCTGCTCGAGATTTTCGACTTCCATTTTGGTAGGTAGTTTCAAACATAGAGCTCTTCACCACAGCTTCGATCCAAGGCCTTCCAACGCCGAAGCTCCTTCCTTGGTCACCGCCTGCAGCCTGAACTTTACCTCTCAAACATATTTTCTCAGAACTTCTTCTAAGTCCAGAGCTAAGCACTGACTGGGCCCAATACACTTCTTGTAGCTGAACCGTGCTCCATTGCGGTTGTTATTACTTTAGACTTTGACCTGGTCTTGGACAACTAGATGTCAGCAGTTGGCGCTGTAATCTTTCAGGCACTAATTTTCACAACAAACTTGAAAAATTTATAATTCTGGTTCTCCTGATTGGATGTTTGTCAATTTGGTGGGAAATCATTTATTATTTTCTTTTCCAGTTTTTACAAATTGATTTGGGATTTCTCTTGTGTTGTGTTTCACTTTATAACTCTTTATTTGCTGTATAAATACTTTTCACATTGACTCTAACTTTAGCCTGACTGCTTATTGTACCAAGCTACCCAGGGTTAAGCACCTGTTAATTTAATACCTTTTTGTGGTCCCCCTGCAACGATTTGTTGGTGTTGCTTGACTAGGGCTAACACTCCAGTCAACTAACAACACAAGTTCTCACAGTCCTGCGTACAATTTAGGAGAAGTACACTTCACCTAGACTCAAAAAGAGAAATACCAATTCACAGAAAGAAAACTACTTGACAGCAAAATGTTTCCACTCCTTTAGGAACCAGTAGTTTGAACATGCAAGGCATACTGTATGCACTAAAATTTGCCTTTGGGATATACTGCATGCAGTCTTCATTGCAATCACCCATTACATTGCTTGCTATTTCACAGACTGTTAGAAATGGAGTTTCTGGTTGGTTAGGGTATACACCTAAACCAGGCAGAACTCAACAGTCTAGCCAGGGTAAGGGGATGGACAACCAAGATAACCCCTGCTCACCCCCTTGGTAGTTTGGCAGAGCAGTCAGGCTTATTCCAGAGGCAATGTGTAAAGTGTTTGCACAATACAGACACACACACCAGTGTCACACTAGGTACACCACAAAAGAGACTCAACACAAGGTTCTGTAAAAATATCCTTTGCATTAGAGGTAAAACACATTAGACCACAAATCACATGAATAACTGCACCACTAGGCCCCTTTCATGATGTTACAAAGTTCATAAATCTCTATCCCCTAAGGCAATTGTCAAAAACACAGCAATTAGTGCAATCAAGTAAATATTCATAATTTGCACAGATCATAAACCACTTTGTGGGATCTGCAGTACATGTTATAATAGCTCAGAAAACAACTTAATGCCCCTGTACACATTTGTTACTTTGGCCAGTATAAGGCCAACACCATAACATTCGGACAGGAAAGAAAATGCAGCAGTTAGATCCACATAAATCACCAAGTATTATTGTACATGTCACCATGTTGTACCCTAACTATGAAGCCACAGCGCTCCTGCATTTCCACTACTTTTGATACGGGAATCCCCCAATGGCCACTCAGCACCCCCCCAGGTATGTATCAACCAGGGTGGGGCAAACACTGCAGTGCAGCTGTGGCCCAACGCTTTTGCCAGAAAACTAAAAATGCCCCCAGGACAGGATCAGGATGGGTGGACATGCCCTGCCGCCATCTGCATGGAGACCTCACTAGGGCCCCTGCAGTAGAAATCAGCAATAGGGATGGCCCGTGAACACACAGTGCCACCCCTGTCACCTGGTGTTTGTTACTCCTCAGCGCCTTAGGGCATCAGTGTAGGAGACCTCCTCAGGTCTCAATGAGCCTCACACAGCGGCATATGGGGCCGCTGCCTGTTGACCCAGTGTGGCTGAGAGGCTCCGGCTCACTTCTTTTCAGGAACCTTCTCACTGTTGCTGAAGGGGCAGAGCTATCTCGTACAGCCATTCTCCTTGCAGCCGCTCCCTCAGCTTCTGAGGTCGGTAGCCAGGCAACGCCTGGTGTTCCTTCGGGGCTTGCTCGGCTGGCGAACCGCCGAGTTGGATTTCAGCAAACCTCTTTTGGCCTGGGGTCATCCCACAGATTCCTCCTCAGCATTCACCTCCAGTATTTGGAAAGTGCAGAGCTGCATGCGCTGCTGGGCAGACAAAAGCGCTCCTCAAGTGCTTTCAAAAGGAATAGAGATGACGGGGCAGAACACCAGGTTCTAGTCAGGACATCACGAAATAGCAGGAAAAGCAGAGCTTACCACATGCTGGGTACTTCTTTAAGTACTTCCTCAGCTAGAATTGACAATAAAGCAATCCCTACTGAATTTGCAAGGAAAAAGTGCTCCTTTCACCTTTTAAAATAGAAGTGGTAAAGAACAATCCAGTTCCTCCCCTGCAGGTTTCCTTTTTCGATCCAACAAGGATCTTTTCACAAAGTCTTTTGTATGCAAGAATATTCTACCTGGAGGCCAGCACATACAAGTCCTTGGAGATTCTTCACAAGAGGATACCATAGCAGGGCAAAATTAGGCTGTCCTTTTCCTCCACCACAAACAGAAGCAGCAACTGCAGGCCAACCCATCCCTCACTCAGAAAAGGTAGAGCTCCTCACACAGTCCTTCACTCCTCTTCTTGGCTTGGTCCTCTTGTTTTTTGAAGCAATCCAAAGTCCTAGGGTTTTAGATGTAATACTTATACTCCAAAATGTCATTGTTCTCTTTGGTCAAGGGTCTCTGAACCCAGTGCAAACCAGTCCTGTCTTCCCTGGGGCAGCATGACCACAGTGGGCAGAGACAACATTGTGAAAAAGGAGACATAGCCTAAGTAGGTGCAAGCAAAACTCCTCCCATCACTCTTTGCAGACCAGGTCTATTCAGGTCAGCGATGAGTTACCCAGGCAAGACAGGGCACACCTCCCCCCCCCAGTGACTGTCTAGAGTGAATGCACATCGCGGCTCCTATCACTCAAACACCAGACACTCAATACACAAACAGCCTGAGGCACGCAGAATGGCAAAGTAAGAAAATGCCCACTTTCTTAAAGAGGCATTTCAAACCTAAATTTTAAAAATCACCTTTACCAAAGGTGTGTGTAATACAGCACTGGCTGCCTCCCCGGACAACACTGTGGCAGCCAGTGATAGACTGGAAGACCTGGAGCTCAGCCTACCACTTTCTGTGGTATGCTCAGTGGAAGAGGAGAACAAAGCCATGAAGGAGGAGACAAGAAGAGCATCGGAGATGGCAGGTGGCATAGGTCGGATGCCGGAGGAGAAGGAGAACGTGGAGAAGAAACCAAACCGGAAGGCGGAGGAAAGTCAAAAAGGGAGCATACTGGAAAAATGTACCAGAGCCGGCACTTTGTCATCTTCACCCGACGGACCAGAGAAAGGCACTTCAGTTACCACTGGGATCCCAGAACAGGAACCTGCTGGTACACCCCTTGCCTTGTCCCAGGTGGGTTGTGGCTATAGGCAAGTCTCTATGTTTAAATTGTTGACAGCACAAAGGCGGTGAGTGGGGAGTGCACATCACCATTAAATCTCACCTTATAATGACACCAGACACACAGGTGCAGTGACGGTGGTACAACTTTGTTAAGAATCAAACATGCAGGCCATTTATGGCGTGTATTTCTGTTTTCTGTTCTTTTTGTTGTTGTTCCCTGAGGCTTATCCAATAACACTTCCTGCAACCGGGAGACCTAAACATCCCCAAGGAAAACCGGAAGGAGCTGGGAATGAACGCAAAGAGAAGGCTTTCTCAGGAGGACCTAGCAAAAACTGATGAATGACATGTTCCAAGGCTGCCCTGTCCCCAGCTAAAAGCAAACTGTTCTGTTCATCTGTATTTTTTAAATCACTCCCACAATAAAAAAACACATATACTCATGTTCTGGTCTATTATTTGGACGCTCTGCTTCTTCATACTCCCTTTATGAGCCAAATCCGGAAAAAAGAGGGGCAGAGCACACAGTGTGTTCATAAATTCTGAGTTCACAGAGGCTAAACTGCATGTTCCCATTGTGTTCCTATTGCAAGTTACACATGTAATAATGTTACAGTGCAACCCCAATGATAAGCCTACGGGACAGGTAGCCTTTGTAAACAATGAAATACATAGTATTTCACTATCAGGACATGTCACACACACCAGTACATGTCCTACCTTCCAGTGGGTGCACTTGCCAGGACAACATTGCAGTTCACAACTGCGTGCACAGACTCTGTGGTGGCAGGTCTGAGTTAATTTACAGGGCTACTCATGTGGGTGGCACAACCAGTGCGGCAAGCCCATTAGTAGCAGTTGATTTGCAGGTTCTGGCACACATTGTGCACTTCATGTAGTTGGGAATTACCAGTAAATCAATATGCCAATTATGGATAACTAATCATTGTCACAATTTAAACAGAGCGCCTATGCACTTCAGCACTGATCAGCAGTGGTAAAGTGCCCAGAATCCTATAGACAATGAAAACAGGGTCAGAAAAATAGGTGGCAAAAGGCAAAACGTTTGGGGTTAAACCTCCCAAAAGGGCCAGGTCTAACACATACATACACAGATGATGCAGAAATAAGCATTTTATGTCCAGAGGAGACATCAAGATGAAAACCAATGATTCAAGACAAATGTACTTGACATTGCTGAGAATCATCTTAGAGAGACACATGAAACTTGTGGTTGACCCACATATCAAAGGCACCTAAAGCAATGAGGGAAGAAGGTACTCACCATGCTAGACCTCTGAGGGATTGTGGGCATAAGTGAAAGAGTTAAGTGCCAAGGCGTAGACTATTAATAGGATTGTGAAACAAGTTGTAGAGCAAAGCAGAGCATGCTGACTGCAGTTGTAAATGTATAGGAGGAGGTTTCTATGACATATGATACTAAATGAGGAATGTAAGAGGGTGGACTTTATGCGAAAGGCAGAACAAGTGACACAAACACCAAATAGCATGATCCAGTATTTTGCCAAATGGCACACATACATGTTGGACAATTGTGAAATAGGATGTTTTTAGGACAAGGGGGTGACAAATATGCAAGAGACCATGCGTCACATACAAAAATATCTATTCAGTGTGAATTGGGAAGGATGGTCCAAGGACCATATTGCAGGGTCTATGGAATATGTCAACTTAAATCCAAGCATGAAATCAAGTAGAAACAGGTCAGAAGAACATACATGTGATACAGATACTGCTATCCAAAGTGTGCTAGTAAGTACACATGTAGGCCTAAAGTTATTACTTTAAAGAAACATGTGAGAATGGGAAAGGTGTTTTTATTGCAGCCATGTAGGCCTCATATATGAATGTCAACCATCTGAAGAAGCATCCGTGGTATTGTAGCACATTGACAAATCTCCAGTATTTTACGATCCACATCTACAGCATAGTCAAACACATTTCCATTCTCTGGTGAAACCATCATGAAGAGCGAGATACAGGTGAGGGCCCTTAATCCCAAAGCATGTATTTACTAGTCGTACCTGCCTCATAACGTTTCAACACTGTACCCACCTACACAGCAGCAGAACGTGTGAAATCCACTGCCATCTTTGCAGTCTTGAATGCACCTTGCAGTGGCCCAATTTTATATATGATGAGCATTACTACTGCCTTTGCAGCCAAGTCTGCTGCCATTACTGCAATCACACCTTCTGCCACCATTGCAAACAAGCTCTGCGCCACATCTAGCCTGCTACTACCACTGAAGCTGAGCCTGCAGACAAGACCAACACAGAAGCAGCAGACACTACATCTGCACCAGCGTCGGCCTAGCCATTCCCACATGTAGCATAAACTACTGAAGCCTCTGCATCAGTCACTCCTAATGTCCAGATTCACTTGTAGCTGAAACCCAACACTGCACCACTTCTAAAAGCCTCCACTGGGTCCATTTTCATGCCGGTGGTGAATGTCAGTTGGCAGGTGTTAATACAAAGGATATCCATTGATATGCTAACCCTGGAGATGGAGGCTATGGAAAATGATCCCAATAAGCCTCTGGACACAGCATCTCAGGTGAATGGTTAGAGGCCACAACACCTCGGTGCAGGAGAAGCAATATGGTTAGGCTTTCCGGTTTTTCAGTTTCAATTTCTGGCAAATTCTGGTGGGTTTTTTTCTGTGTTTTTTTCCAGGGATTTCAATACTTTAAAAAAACAATGGTTATCAACGGTTACACACTTTAATGCCAATCTAAAACATCAGGCGCAGTTTTTTCCTATGCTTAATGAACGTTTTGCTTTTATTATTGCTTGCTTTCTGTACTAATAGTGCATGGTATATAGACAGTGTAAGTATAGTGTATATGAGGTTCAAATACATTTTTACAAATCAAACTTAATGTAGTACACCATACAATACTTCTTAAGTGAGTCTTTTGTTATGTGTGCTAGCACTTTCCTTCCCATATAAACTTTTATCTGTGAAAAGACCCTCTCAGCCTTGGCACTTGAGATGGGTATTGCCAAAACAGCCAGTACAAATTCATTATACATCTTTAGTCAGGTGATAAAAACACCATAAAACAGTACAAAGAACATCTTCATTATAAAAAACGTTACTAAAAATTAACATGAAATGGGAATAGTTAATAAAACTGTATAGCACATCCCCCTCAGACACTACAACTCTTAGTCAAGTCTCAATCTCTTCGCCGCCATACCAGCTCGCAAAAATGATAAAACAGTAAAAGCAACACAATCCTTGGGAAGCATCTGAAGATAAAACCAGACTGGTCGAACTTGATTAGAGTTCAGGGACTTCTACAAGGGAATAAAAAAACGCTTCCTTAGATTAGATAAAAAAAGAGCAAAACAGTACAAAATGCAGAGTGTCCTGCGGCGACTTACTGTTGCAGCCACAGGGCAACCTTGCCTTAGTAAGTATCCATCCACACGAAGATGCCAAAAGAAGATGAAGTTAGTTAAACCTAAACCTGGCCAATAAAAACCTATCTTGCTGTGAACAGACCTTGGCTAGATCAGCTCAAACCACAGCACAGTTTTAAACAGCATATGACCCCACACTGATGGTTTCTGCAGCTCCAGATGCTCTCTCGCCAAGCACAAACAGTTCAAAACAGCCTTTTAACATATCCCAACTCACAGGGAAGTGGGGTCCTCCTAGATATGGGTAATTCCCAGGGTAGCAAAAGCAACCTTAACATAGGCTCTCCATGGATTATTATGATCCCAACCGAGGGCCAAATAGGCCGCTAGGATCATCCGATCTAGCTTTAATTTATTCCTGCTCCAAATCTTAATCCAGCACAATAAGGTGCTTAGGGATAGCAGGTCTGTCACATGTGCAAGGTAAAGCTCTGCCAGTACCGAAAATGTCGGGGGTAGAATGTGGAACCCACACCATCTGGCGTAGAAATGTATTCTCTGCCGATTGAATACCATCCAATTTTGCATAAACCCAGACCTCGCTGCCATATCGGAGTTGGGATATGCATTTAGTCCGGTACATTTTGAATAGGTCCCTTGTCACCCGAGTGCCTAACCTGTGTGCAAAGCTGGAAACCGCCCCATGCTTTTACCAAGCTTGGATCTCAATTAAGGGCTTCCAATGCTTTTTGTCATCAAATAAGACGCACATGTAAGGGAACACCATGACTTTACCCAGAGTGGAGTTAGTCACCTTAAAGATCTTGCAGCTTGTGGAGTTTGGGCCTACTACCATCATATATAACTTTGAAAAATTGACCAACAAATCAAGGTTCCCCATAAATGACACATACCTGGCCAAGAGCAGATTCAACCAATGAGTGCTGCGGGCCATAAGGATTGCATTGTCTGTGAATAACAAAACAGGAAGGGGTCTATGTCCAACCTTGGGGCTATCTGCTGAGACTGATAATAAAGCAGACTCTAGCCCATTCACACATAGGGTAAACAAAAAAGAGGCATATATGCACCCTTGATGAATGCCATAGCTGGTAGAGAATAGCAATTAAAAACAGCTCCCTGGGAAAAATGCACCAAAGCAGAGGTCTTTGATTGAAAATTGGATAAGAGGGCCACAATACTTGGGTCAACCCGTAGCTCTCTCAGCGGAGCCCAATGATTCACCCAGTTCACCCTTTGAATTCAGATGTGAAGTCCATAAATACTAAGTGTAAAGATTCAGACCGGGCAACCTTATACTTATTTATGATTAAATAGAGGTTCAGACACTTCTCTGAAGTAGACCTCAATGCCCTAAAACCATATTGAACATCACTCAATGTGTTACTCTCCTCTGACAACTCCTCCAATCAGTTTAAAATTGCCCTCCTAGGACCTTGACCACTGCATACAATAGAGATATCGGGCAGTAGCATCTTCCTTGTCACACTTCTTAGAAACAATCACAGCTGTGGACCAGACGGGCAACATCCTCTCCCGGGCAGCTGCATTCAAGAGCGGGGTCAAAAGTGGAGCCCAAACCTCTACATTAGCCTTAAATAAATCTGGCGGGATACTGTCAGGCTTTGGGGTCTTATTGCTAGATAATGCCAAAAAACCCTGCATCGTTTCTTCTAAAGTAAAGACCACTGGGTTACCGGTTGTGACCTCTACAGCCGAAGTTATGTCACCCAGCGGTCCCCCTAGTTATACATACCTTCAAAATGGTCGACCCACTGTTGTTTCAGGATGTCATGGCAAATGACTGGGCCAGAGCCATCCTCAAAGCAAGCTTGTTATCCACTTTCCAAAAAAGAGGAATATTCCCTTTATGTGCCAGTACACAATTTGCTAGCTCTGGTCACTGCCACAGCATTGCCTGCCAATACTGATGCAACTGAAGTTTGTGATTCTCTGGGACAGATTCTGCAACATATGTGTTGAACTGGGCACATTTACTCTCAGAGTTACCCAGGTCTCAAGTCAAGTCAAATGATCTTTATTCGGAATAGATACATCCATAAAAGCACATAACATTAAAAATGATCATGATTAAAACAATAAACATAATGTTGATGTAGTTAATAATAGGCAGTAGCGAGAGGTACAAAAGTTATATAAAAATTAAGAATGTCATTTCATATAGAACATAGGCTCCACATATCCATGCGTTAATATAAAGCCATCAAATGTGCAAAACAGGAATAGTGCAAAAAATGCAGTTATACAGATTTCTTCAGAATAAATCCATAGTAGCACGGGAGCGGACAGCTTTAAGAAAGCTACTTACACAAATTGTCTCCTCTTCCAAGCTTAACATTTGGAAGGTTTTTAATGCCAAGTTGAAATCTCCTAATTCATTTCTACGGCAATACGGCATTAAGTATCTAGAGGTGCACAGCCTATAGAAACCGCAAAAAAAGAAGAAATGTACCAGGCTTTGTTTTCCACCCACCATGCAAGGGCAGTCCAGCTTATCAAGGTGTTTGTTGTACCCAAGGGGAAAATTTAGCAAATTTACAATACTCCCATCCCGGAACCGGAACAGAAGGCTCCTGTTCCATCTACCTAATGTGATAAGCAGGTATCTCTGCGGTGACACTGATGAACCAACAGTAGGTTAGAAGAGGGTGGAATACTTGATAATTGATGGCTTAAGGTGTTCAGATCGTACCCGTTCCATACCATAAAGGTTGTATAAGGCCCCTTTAATTATATTCTTATGGGAGCGGTCTATGGTATTAGGAGAAGTGAATAAAGAACCATGCCCCACGCTGGTCAAACTTTTCTCGACCGCATTCAGCCATGGGATATGGTGGGACCTATCACTTTGTAGGCAGTCAGACAATATGCTGCGTGTTAGATGGGCCGAGGGGTTCAACCAAAGTTTTAACCAAAAAAGAGCTGGTCTTGATCGAATGAAATCTTCTATATAAGGTAGGTTGAGTTCTTTATGGCAAATATACGTTGCCGCGGAAACAACGCCCCCCAACAACTTTTGGAAGAATCTGTTTACCTCAGTTTGGATAGAGATACAATTGGAGTATCCCCACACCTCTGAGCCATACGTACCCGTAGGTAGGCATTGGGTGCGGTAGATCTTTATAAGTGAGGAAACAACGTCTGCATGTCTAGGTTGACGGAGGGATAAAACCGCATTAATGGATTTGCCAATCTTGTTTCTCCCATAAGCAACGTGTGGCTGCCATGATCCAGAATTTGAGAACACTAATTATAGATATGGAAAAGTGTTTGTGCTTTTTAGGGTATTTACTCCTGATTTAATAGTGGTGATATTGGATCTTTTAGGGCCGCAGTTCATAATATAAGATTTATTAAAATTGGTAGACAGGCCCAACTCTGCCATAAAGGAAACGAAACCTGCAATTAAAATACGCAAGGCATTGGGTGTGCGGCCCATTAGCACCGCGTCATCCGCGTACAATAGAGCTGGGATGGGGGTGCCATTAATGATCGGGACATCTTTAGTTAAGGTGCGTAAAGTGATGCTCAGCTCATTAATATACAAAATAAAAAGCAGGGGGGCGAGCACACAGCCCTGTCTAACCCCCCTGCCAATTAAGATGTCCTCGGAGACCTCACCCTCATTATTGATACGGACACGTGCTTTTAGATCCCTGTGCAAGTAGGAGAGAAAATAAACCAAAGAATCATCTAAACCATAATCAAGCAAAAGTGACCACAAACGTGAGCGGTTAACAAAATCAAAAGCTGAACTTAAATCCATAAAGCCAAAATACAAGGGAGACTTTTTTACAATAGTATATTTTGCCATCAACAGGTTCAAATTCAGACATTGTTCAACAGTGCCCACGTTAGATCTGAAGCCAAGCTGACATTGGTGTAAGATGTCATTATCGTTAGCCCAACTATTTATCCTCTTAAAAATTACCCTCCCGAGAACCTTCAAAGTGTTGTCGATCAATGATATCGGGCGATAGCAGCCGGGGTCTGATCTATTGCTTTTTTTGAATATTGGTACGATAACACTGTTAGACCATGACTCAGGGATGGATTTATCAGATAAGTTATTAAAAAGGTTACAGAGGAGTGGTGCCCAAAGGCTAGTTTCAGATTTGATTTGGTCTATACATAGGCCATCAGGGCCTGGGGCTTTATTGCCCGCGCTGTCTGATATGGCTTCCTCAACCTCAAAAAGTTCAATCTTCAGGGTTCTGGCTGGGAGGAAAATGACAGGAGAGGGCCCTGGTACAGCATAGATTTTGGAAAAATGCTCGGCCCATATTTCCCCTGTGATGTTGCAATTAATAGGTGTTAAATTAGAACCAAGCGATCTCAGGGCCTTGACCTCCCTCCAAAACCCAGTGGTGTCTTTCAAAACTGCAGCCTTTTCGAGGGCATCCCAATGGTCTTTCAATAATGCTTCAGAGCGGGTGCGTAGTGTGGATTTATACCTGGCTCTCAGTGATCTTACAAGTGCCAAGTCTCTCAGTATGGTCTTAATAGCATCCCTCAGATCTCTGTTAGCCCTGGAACATGATGAGTCGAACCAGCGTGGGTTACAAGTTCTATTGGTACGTGCTGGTTTCGAGATCTCTTTTTTAAAGGCGGTACAGAGTTCAGAGAAGGAATCAACAATGACATGCCCCGGTTTGTCACTGGTCAGGCAATTCATAATTAGTGTGGGATGTTTGTGAATCACACTTGCTAAAATACCCTTATTGTCAACTCCCTTCCATACAACTCTTAACCCATCAGTTGATACTTCCAGGTTTTTCACAGCAGTTGTCTTACTGTTTACATATTGATTAGTCCCAGGGTTTTTTAATTGTATTAGTATTGGGTAGTGATCACTGTAGGGAGAGCAAACAACCACAGCTTTTTCCAAGATGTCACACAATGTCGGGGAAACAAATACGTAGTCTATGGTTGAGGAACTCCCCTGGCCAATATATGTGGGAGTAGAAGTACTATTCCCCTCAGTACCGGCAATTTTCATGACGTTCGCTAAAGCGCGTTGTGCTAGATGGTCCCTCAATTCTTCTCCACTCCTACATGAATAGTTACAACGATACATATGGGCATTAAAATCTCCACCAATACAGATACCGTCAAAGGTTCCATGTTTTTGCCCAACAATCACTTCATCAATAAATTTAAACAGCTTTAAAAAAAAATCATTCGGATGGGTTATAAAGTCATTATTATAAAAGTTGATTATACATACCTTTATCCTATTAGTATATTTCAAGGCCATAAAACACTTTGCATTACTCTTAATCAGTTTGGTTTGTACACCAGCTTTTATCTTCACCCAGATTGAAAGACCCCCGCTAGGTCGACCCATAGATGGGACGTGCGCGGTTTGGTTATGACAGCAAAAACCTTCTAATGTGAATGGGGTGGTACACCAGGTCTCCTGCATCGTTAGTATGTCAAAGCTTTTTATCCAATCGGTCCATTCTTTGATTTTTAATTTCGATTTAAGACCGGCTATGTTCCAACTCATAAGAGTCAGGTCAGAGCTCTCTCCTTCTGTATTTATGATGCCTGACGGGTTGTTCACAACAGTGGGTGAGACAACCACAGGGATTTTTTATACTGATTCTTGATTAGCTAACAAGGGTTGCTGGTTAGTCGTTATGGTAGTTCCTGATTTGGTAAATGGTGGTCAGTCTAAAGTATCCAAATCTGAAAGAGGGGAAAGTCTGTTATATAGGCCAAAGGGAGAAGGGGCTGGGTAAAGTGGCCTTTGTGATGGTCTATAAAAATGACTAAGAGGAAGTGAAATTACAACAGTGGACGGGCCAGGACGTACATTATTTGAATTAAGCAAAAATCTGACTGTGCCTGGGTTCCTAAAGTTAATAACAATGCAGTCTCCTTTGATGTCTTTATATAAGGGGCCTACCCACGACACCCTGCGGGTAGCGACAATCTCTTTTGATATGTCGTAACTAACCCCTTTGTGCTTGGTTAGCCAGTCAATACATTTATTGTGTAGCTGGACCCAAAATTCTCCTTGTCCCTCCCTAAGTGATGGAATACCTGCCAGGACCAAAACATAAGGACAGGCATCTGGGTTCAGATGCAAAGCCGACCCCTGATGTTTAATGGGCCTGCTATCCCCGGGTCGAACCTTATTACAAGCACTACCCAAGTTGGTCCCTGTTTTTACTGATGTTTGGAGGTCTTTCAGGTTGCTAGTGGTGGGGCAAGCACGTTGTAAAGTGCCCGAGGCATCAGATGAAATAGTTGTAGGTTGCAAACTAACTGCGGCCTTTTTATGCCCGGCACCATTACTTCTTAGTGGAGGGATGGGTGGTTGGCTAGATTGGCTAGGTTGGCTAGGTAACTGCGTGCCACCAGTGCTAGATGTTCTGACAGAATTGGTGCTACTACATGAGGTTACGGGACCTCCACTGGATAAGGTATTACTCAGGGTCTCCAGATCTTTCAGGAGGCGGTCACCCCTAATCTGATCCAGTGCAATGGATCCCTTTCTTTTCACTTCTTCATTTTTTACCACATTTTCCAGTCTATCCAATCTTTTAAAAACGTTTTTAAACTGTAAGATCATTTGACTCTCTAAACGTTTAAAAATAGTGTCCACAATAGTCTCTATTAAATTCCCATTTTGTTTGGTTAGGGAAGTGTTATCCCTTATTGAGGAGGTCTGTGTCCATATTGTATTGTTATTACCGGTGGAAATGGCAGTGGGAGTAGGGGTAACATCTGTATCCACAAGACCCGGGTCAACAATAGAAACTGTTGACCCGCTCAAAGATTGTTGTTTCTGTTTGGTCCACATGCTCTGCGGAGTCGGCTGATTCTTATTACAGAAGAGTTGTCTCCTTTTATTAATAAAAGGTTTAGAGGAGGCCCTTTTGCGTTTTTCCCATGCCGGTGTAGTGCTTCCTTTTACTGGGGTTATAACAATAGTATCAGTCTGGGAGTCGATGATTATGGCAGGGCCAATTTCGTCCGATGGAGGCTCTTGTGGTAATAGCGGGCCGGAGGTAGGTTTCATGATCAAGACCTCTGGGGAGATGGGGATGCTCGGGGTTACTTGCTTTGGTGCCCCCTTATGGATAATATTAGCATTGCTCAATGACAATCTCATTTCCGTATTGGCGATTTCGTTGGACACCATGTTAAGAGCGTTCTCCAGTAAGGATTCAAAAGAGGGGGGTGGGAATGGAAAGTCATCAAGGTCGGGCGTGTTGGTGATAGAATCCATGTTAAAAGAATCTCCACTCACCTATAACAAAATGACAGATGAGGGGCCTGCCCGGCCGCTGAAGTCCGCTGACGGCCACAGACGGCCCGCCCTCTGCCCGGGCTCAGTCCGGCGATGCCCGCGTGTGTCCCGCGACGCGGAGGGAGCGTCCGAACTTTGTAGCGCCTCCGGGCGCGAAGAGGGCGGGAGGCAGGAAGTGCCCGCAAAGCTCACTGGGAGCTGTAGTCTCCAGCCGCGAGGATGGAGCAGCGGCGACGAGACACACAGCGTTCCCCACCCAGGAGCTGCTCTCAGCGTGACCGCAAGTAATGGATTGCCGCTTGATTGTCCCCCCGCTCCACCGAGGGAGCGTCCGAACTTTGTAGCGCCTCCGGGCGCGAAGAGGGCGGGAGGCAGGAAGTGCCCGCAAAGCTCACTGGGAGCTGCAGTCTCCAGCCGCGAGGATGGAGCAGCGGCGGCGAGACACACAGCGTTCCCCACCCAGGAGCTGCTCTCAGCGTGACCGCAGGTAATGGCTTGCCGCTTGATTGTCCCCCCGCTCCACCGAGGGAGCGTCCGAACTTTGTAGCGCCTCCGGGCACGAAGAGGGCGGGAGGCAGGAAGTGCCCGCAAAGCTCACTGGGAGCTGTAGTCTCCAGCCGCGAGGATGGAGCAGCGGCGGCGAGACACACAGCGTTCCCCACCCAGGAGCTGCTCTCAGCGTGACCGCAAGTAATGGCTTGCCGCTTGATTGTCCCCCCGCTCCACCGAGGGAGCGTCCGAACTTTGTAGCGCCTCCGGGCGCAAAGAGGGCGGGAGGCAGGAAGTGCCCGCAAAGCTCACCGGGAGCTGTAGTCTCCAGCCGCGAGGATGGAGCAGCGGCGGCGAGACACACAGCGTTCCCCACCCAGGAGCTGCTCTCAGCGTGACCGCAGGTAATGGCTTGCCGCTTGATTGTCCCCCCGCTCCACCGAGGGAGCGTCCGAACTTTGTAGCGCCTCCGGCCGCGAAGAGGGCGGGAGGCAGGAAGTGCCCGCAAAGCTCACTGGGAGCTGTAGTCTCCAGCCGCGAGGATGGAGCAGCGGCGGCGAGACACACAGCGTTCCCCACCCAGGAGCTGCTCTCAGCGTGACCGCAGGTAATGACTTGCCGCTTGATTGTCCCCCCGCTCCACCGAGGGAGCGTCCGAACTTTGTAGCGCCTCCAGGCGCGAAGAGGGCGGGAGGCAGGAAGTGCCCGCAAAGCTCACTGGGAGCTGTAGTCTCCAGCCGCGAGGATGGAGCAGCGGCGGCGAGACACACAGCGTTCCCCACCCAGGAGCTGCTCTCAGTGTGACCGCAGGTAATGGCTTGCCGCTTGATTGTCCCCCCGCTCCACCGAGGGAGCGTCCAAACTTTGTAGCGCCTCCGGGCGCGAAGAGGGCGGGAGGCAGGAAGTGCCCGCAAAGCTCACTGGGAGCTGTAGTCTCCAGCCGCGAGGATGGAGCAGCGGCGGCGAGACACACAGCCTTCCCCACCCAGGAGCTGCTCTCAGCGTGACCGCAGGTAATGGCTTGCCGCTTGATTGTCCCCCCGCTCCACTGAGGGAGCGTCCGAACTTTGTAGTGCCTCCGGGCTCGAAGAGGGCGGGAGGCAGGAAGTGCCCGCAAAGCTCACTGGGAGCTGTAGTCTCCAACCGCGAGGATGGAGCAGCGGCGGCGAGACACACAGCGTTCCCCACCCAGGAGCTGCTCTCAGCGTGACCGCAGGTAATGGCTTGCCGCTTGATTGTCCCCCCGCTCCACCGAGGGAGCGTCCGAACTTTGTAGCGCCTCTGGGCGCGAAGAGGGCGGGAGGCAGGAAGTGCCCGCAAAGCTCACTGGGAGCTGTAGTCTCCAGCCGGGAGGATGGAGCAGCGGCGGCGAGACACACAGCGTTCCCCACCCAGGAGCTGCTCTCAGCGTGACCGCAGGTAATGGCAATACCCAGGTCTATTGACTAGGGGTGAATGTTTGCGTTGTTCAGCATTCCGTCCATATTCTGTTCTTTGTGCTTTTGTTGCCCTAAGTGGGAAGGGTATGCACAGATGTGTGTCCTTTGCTCACAGCCTCACTGGATTCAAGCTAGTCTGGCTGATGAGGGGTGATACATCAAAACCGGTCCCAGGATGCTTGCGTCTGGTGCAGGGAGGACCTGGCTTGGCAGTTTAGGCTGGACTGTTCCCATAAGGAGCAGGGTCAAGACTGATTTGAATGTGGCTGGGTCCAAACTGGGGTGGAGTGGTGGGCAACCTGTCCATCCTCTTTTCTTTTGCTTCCAGAGTTATTGAATCGGTCAAGAATGAGTCAGTATTTTTAAAGTCTGGAGAAAATTCTCCTTTAGGGAAGGTTTTTAGATCCTATGCAGAGTACCACAGTGAGGTTTCATTGACTACAAATGCATGGTTGGTGAAGGGACATTTCTATGCATCATTGCAAACCATTTTTCACGCGTTGTGAAATAAAATTTCCTCAATTGGTCCTTGTTAGAAATGGGATCTCTGGTTGGCTAAGGCTTGCGCCAAAGTCAGGCAGAGACCACCACTCTAGTCAGGGCAGGGGAGTTACACGCCAAAGTTAACACATTCTCACACCCTTGGTAGCTTGGCACGAGCAGTCAGGCTTATCCCGGAGGCAATGTGTAAAGCATTTGCGCACGCACACAGCAACAACATCCCAGGCACACTACAGAAGGAACTCCTCACAAGGTTATATACAAAATAGCCTTTGTATTCTCATAACACATTAGAATAGTAAACATATAATATACATGGTGCCACCTGGCACTAGGTCATATCTACAAGGGATTATATACACCTGACAGGGCCCACTGTGTTATGTATCATTTTAGGACCCTATTGTAAGTTTCCTGATTCATGCCCTTATATAGGTATAAATCACCATATACTTATATAGGCATAGAAATCATAACCATATTAGGCATAGCTCATGCAGTCCAAATACGGCAGGGCTTCTTCCACAAGTTCCGAAAATCCACAATGATTTCTTGGAAAAACCCGCCTTCAGCACTGAGGGACTTCCCCTTGCTTGAGTATTGTTTTATCCAAGAACTCATGGAGTTTTCAGAAAACTGAGACTCTTTGATGACGTTATTATGTCCAACTGTACGTCAAACTCGGCACCTTCAAGGTATAAATATGCCCACACTCGCCCAAGCAAACACACGGTGGTTTGCAGCAGTTCGACTATCTACTTGCCCGACGCGCCCTGCTACAGCAAGTGCCGAAGGAAGCCTACCCTCCAGCAGACGCACTTAGAGAGACGCTGTCTTTTCTCCTGCCGAGAAATCCAGCTCCAGTGTTTCCAAGCTACCCTTGCGGGTTGTTTGGAATTTGAGTCGCGAGACCAGCCATCTCTATTCTAAACTAAGGTACGGAGCTGATTAGACCCTTAGAGAAATCTTCGGCAGATTCTTGGCAAAAGAATACTACATTTATGCTACACCTCCCTTACTTCCTCCCTCGTACTAAGCTTAGGTTAGGTACACCGGGGTAGGCGTATTTTAGAAGCACCAGTTGAGTACTTTTAGCCTCTGTTATTTATGTATGTATTTATATATGGTTTAGGAACCATACAATGCTCTTACAGTATTATTTTATTCTACTATTTATACTGTATGCATTATATTTTACAACCAGTGTTACGATGTTCATTTCTTATGCTTGAGAAAGAAGACTGTTCAATAAATCCTTTTATTGAAAACGCCCACCTATCTATTTCTCTGCACCTCAGGTAAAACGAAGCATGCACGATTGACTGAGTGAAATATCTATCTATTGTTTCTACAACTCTTAAGATACATTTTATCTTGGGGAGACAAAGTTGTCATGTTTATGTGGTTATCAGAGACTAATCCCTTCTTGTGAATTCAAGAAAGTTTCTAGTGACCTCTGAGCTAGCTGGCACACACAATTAAGTCTAGTATATTCGATAGAGAGCTAGTCGACCTCAGTCCTACGTCTAATCTATAGGATATACTATTCCAATGCACAGAGCCTATTGGGAATATAGGAACTACACTACATGGCGCCCAACGTTTGGTAAGGCACTAATATAACGCAAGATACTAGAGTAACTCAGTCGTGCTTTTCACAGAGACCCCTTTTATCCCGTAAAAACTCCAATAGACGTCTGGAGTGGGTTAAAGGATAAAATATCTGCCATAACTAAGTAGGACGAAAATCCTATGTATTAGTTTTTGGTTTGTTCAACGTTGAAGGATACAGTGTTCCAAAATTTTGTGCACCTTATCTTTATTTCCTTGAAACCTTCTCTGCAAAACTTGCAACAAAATGCAAGGTAGCGACGAAGAGAACAGTGGACCTGCAAGAACTGCAGCCCAACCAGTTTTATACGTTAAAGGTTTCCAACAAAATGACCCGGATGCTATATTCATCCCGGAAAACGTGAGAAAAGCCATAGCTATAAAGTTTACAGAAAATCACCTATCACCAAGAGGTGGTACGGTTATATTTGTCATAGAGGCACATGAATATTGGCAGACAGAGGTTTTCTATTCATGGATTGTCTTTCCACAAGCAAACCCAACAACACATGTGTTCCACTTCTAAACAATTTAGGAACATCCAGCGGAATACGTTCCTTTCGAGGACGTTGAAATTCCACTAACTTACCAAGAGCATCAGCTCTGGTTTAAAGGCACCCTACAACATCAAAATCACATTACCAGGCTCGGTCCACTAGGTAGACCATGGCCGGTACTAGCCAGCTATACACCACATCCTAACATTGAAAGAATGTCAGATGTAGCTGTTAGCTCAGCTAAAACAACTAATAAAAATACATAGACAATTGGTACAATATGTCATGCGTACTTTAGCAGTCCAACCTGCTATAACAATTCCACAGCACACCCCTCATCAGGGAAACACAAAATAAATGACAGCACAGACTATACAGTCAGTAATCGGTAAATTGCCCGCAAAAAGGGAACAAATTCCATTCTGATTAGCTCAGAAAATTACTCAAATAGAGGCAGTATTTCCCGATAGTACACCTCATGAGAAACACAGGATTCTAACAATCTGTTTACCAATGGGGATTGCACCATACCTAGAGGACTGTGGCCCTTGGTGTACAGTCTTTGCTTCAATCTACACAAAAACACATGGTGTCCCGTCTATGGCGGTAATACCAGACGTTCTGAGACAGATTCAAAATTAATACGGTCCAGAACCGGCCTTGAATCTAGGTATGAAATTACTGAAAGATTTCAAACAGGTCTCAGCTATCTTATTAGCTAACATTAACGGTGAAGCAGCATCAGTGGAAATCCGCCAAAAATTAAAAGAACTTGATATTACTGAGCAACCGTATGAACTTGCCAGAATTATTGAAAAATCCTATGAAGATCTAGGAAGAGATAGTTTGGGAGGGAAACCTGTAAAGCCTGAACTAACAGAAAATCCTGAAAAAGTTTTCATCAAAAACAATCGAACTACTCCTAAAAAGAAATGGGAAAATAGTAGACAGTCACTTCCTAAAGAGAATCGCTCTCAGTCCAGAGGTATATCTCCTCAAAAGGAGCACTCTGAAAAAAGATATAACCTTAGAAATAGGGATAATTTAGGAAAACCTGATAGATATCAAGATACTGATACCCATTTCTCTCGTACCTTTCAGATTTCCTCGCAGTAAACCGAAAGAAGAGGATGATCAGAACAGAAAGAAGAAGGTGTGAAGTCCAAAGACGTTCAACATGTTCCAAAAAAATAAGAAAACTCAATTCTCCAAAAACAAGGTAGCAAGTATTACAATCAGACATGCCGAGGATCTTGAGGACACAACTCAAGAACGGGGAGTGGGCCCAGACAATGCTGGACAGTGCAGCAGAGGTCATCATAGCTCGCAGGATCCTGAAAGATCATCTGGAGACTCTGGATTTATGAAGGTACGACGCGGGCTATTACCACGCGTACCGTTACAACGCGTGTTTTACAACGCAAGTCGTTACCACAACTTGCGCTGTAGGGTGCAGACTTAGGAATAGTTTAATTTACTATTCCGACACCAGTCCCCGTGGATAGTAGGGAAGGTGTTGGAATAGTAAATTAACTATTCCTTGTCCTTGAGCGCCCTCCAGCGCATGTCGTGGTTACGACTTGCGTTGTAAGAGACGCGTCGTAATGGTAGCGTGGGGTAACATCCGCATCGTAAAGGATGTATCTCCGAAGTAACACTCCGAATAGAGGGGGATATAACTAGGAAGATAAAAGCACTCTTTTGGGAAAAAATTATCTTAAGGTTATGACATCGTTCTAGCTGAAATAGACTGCCCACCTGAATTTGTCAGGGAGTGCCCACATGGCGAAGAGATAATTATGCCAGCCTTCTCTAATCATATTCCTATTCATAAAAAATACACCTATGCCAGAAAAGGGGCTGTTGCCCAGGCTCCAGCATTATATAAAAATCATGTGGGATGGGATGAGGATTCTCCTCACCATAAAATCCAGTTAAAAAATAATCAACCTACTGCTCAGAGGAAGTATCCAGTTAAGCAGGAAGCTAAAAAACAAGCCAGGGAGATCTTAGTTCAACTTGAATACCAAGGGGTGATTGAAACATGCACCTCGTCAATGAACAATCCTTTGTTTCCTGTCTCCAAACCAGATGAAACATATCGTCTAGTTTTGGATTACAGATATTTAAACTCTTGTTGCAAAACTTTTGCAGTACAAAATTCACACAGTGCTGCACTGATGAATAATATAGTTCGGAAGAAATATAAAACTACTTTGGATATTTCAAATGGTTTCTTCTGTCAAAACATTACACCAGAAAGCAGGTACTTGACCGCTTTCTCAATAATGGGGACACACTGACATTTCTGTCATCTCCCCCAGGGATTCAAGAACAGTCCTGGATTATTTTCAGCCAGAGTAACAGAGTTACTACAAATGTATGATGATGAGGCATTATCCTATGTCGATGACATCTACCTTACAGATGATGATTTGGACAGGCACTTGAACAGGGTGAACACCATAATACTTGGGTTTGCCTCAGAAGGGTATGAATTCAACTTTAAAAAGTCTAGAATTGCCCACCTCAACATCCTATTCTTGGGATATGAACTTTCAAGTGAAGGCAAAAGCCTGGCAGCAAACTTTTTAGAAAAACGTGCGCTGCTCCAAACTCCAAAAACGCAGAAAAACTTACAGTCAATTCTAGGATTCCTAAACTTCAGAAGAACTTATATTCTGAATTACTCAGAAAGGGTTAAACCTGATTTAAAATTAACTAATTGGACTTAAAAACACACAGAAATGTTGCTATTAGTACAAACAGACATGTTGGCAACAACACACTTATAAACACGCAACAATGTAAGCAACCTTGTTATCCGAATCATCCCAGGGAGATGCGGATTCACATACCTAATGAAGGTGAAAAGGTACCAATAGGTTACAAATCACAGTTGTACACACAAGCTGAAATGAAATTCACTTCAACAGAAAAGATTCTGACAGCAGTTCAAACTGTTGTAGCAAAGGAGAGTGCCCTCGCACAGGGTAAATGCATTAAAGTCATTACACCTGTACCTGCCTTAGAGGCAGTGACGAAGGCAAGCATTTCAAATGTAAAAGCTCTACATCCAAGATGGATACAATGGGTTCATTCCCTTGCTGCAACAGACGTGAATACCTTTTTGACCCTAACTTGAAGACACAAGAATTTCTCCAATACGAGCAAGAATGTACTCTGCCTACTGAAATTCTACCTCTAGAACATTATGGCTGTATAATATATATGGACGGATCAGCACAGCCCGCAATTGGGGGTAAACAAGCCTATAGTGCTTCATGCGCGATTGTTAAAGGTCGCTGGCACGATGGTAAATTCAGACCTATGGTCACAAAAACTAAATCTCTCGGAGACTGTACAGCTCAGCGAGCTTAACTACAGGCTTTCAAGATGGCGCTCGAAAATACCGATCGCGAATTCCCCACACTCATAGTGTGCGATTCGTATTACTGCGTCCAGTCTTACAATGAATATCTGTAGACCTGGATTCAAAATGGTTTTAAAGACGCAAACGGTGGCACAAACAAGCATAAAATGCTTTAGGAACAAGTAGTTCTTTTGAAGATGGAACTACATCCATACACTGAGTCATCAGCGTGATGGCGTTCACGTTGCAGGGAATTCATTGGCTGATGAAGCCGCGAAGGCAGCTGTGCAAACAGCTTCTGTAGCTACAATCAATCGTTCGAAAACAACGATAGACGGTGAAACCATGCTTGCTGTCAATGCCACGAGCAAAGGCAGTGGAGCCTAGTTACCTCTAAATTATCCATTCCAGTGTACATACATAATTGATGCAAACTCTGTTCCTTTTGCTCGAATTCTGGAGTGGGGAATAGGGTAATTCCAAACAGGAACAGGAGAAGTGCTCTCATTTTTGAAGCACATATGGGAGAGGGTCTGATACATCAAGGGATCTCTAAATCTCTATTATAATTAGAAGAGATGTACTGGTGGCCAGGGATGAAAGCTCACGTACACAAAATCGGAATTTATTGCGATGACTGTTACAAATACCACAGCTTTGAACACCACCATATTCCTGACTACAGCGTAGCCAGCCCAGTAGAGACACCACTGTTAGACAGCATAAGGCTATCAACATGCAGACGTCACCATGGACGAATGCGGGCCCACAAATATTAAGACGAGATTCATTTGGATGTGGCATCAGCTCTCAGCTGACGCCCGAACTGTTATTAAAGATTTGCGAGTCTTTATCGGCACATATGCAATCGGCACGCTACATTCTAACCAGGGTCCAGCCTTTAGCTCTAGGGCTTACAAGTAGGCCATGGCCAGCTTGGGTGTTGCATTGCGATTTTCGAGTCCATTTCATCCTGAGGGAAATTCGGTTGTGGAGAGAAAAAACTGTGACATAAAGCAATCTATAACAGCTAGGGTGTTAGGTTCGGGTGATGGGTGGGTCAGACATCTAATAAATGTCCAACGTAGTCTTAATAACCTGACAAGAAATTCTCTGGGTGGAATCACTCCATAAGAAATCCTTTTTGGTACTAGAATGTTGTTTGAAGATCTCAATCGTCACACTTCAGTGGTGGAACAAAAACTCTTTGATCTTTTGGCTGTTTTACAGGACTTAAATGAAACAAGAAGAAGTCTAAGCGATACTAGCGAAAAACAAACAACCACTGAAGAAAAACCACCTGTCCCAGCAAGACCTGTCTGGATTCTAAAGATTGGGGATCTGGTCATGGAGAAAATAGCGGACAAAAAGGAATTTGGGCCTTCTTACAGAAAACCAGTACCTGTACTAGCAATTCACAAATCAAGAATAGTACTATTGCCGCCCCTTGCTGGAAAAAAGGAGAACCGGTCTGTGTCAATTGACCTGGTAAAACCACATCATGTGGCCAATAATAAGTAGTAGGCCCAGTGGACTCCCAAGATGTAGCAGATGACCAAATCTTGCTACTATCCAAAAGGGTTCAAACTGAAAGACTCATCACCTTTGAAGATTCTAAAGTAAGAAAAGAAGGACTATGCAATAAAGCCATGGAACTTGTGCCTCTTGAAACCCAAATAACAGTTTGTCAAGAAACTCCCGTCTACAATGATGTAGCATCTGACTATACAAACATGTCAAAGGAAAAAACAGCTCCAGCGATTTCAAAGAATCCGGATGCAATACCAACAATTGACAGAACCACCTCTGGCTATTTTATCAACTTCGATAACTTTTCTGAGGATCTCAGTGAACCTGAAACTACGCCAGAAAACAAAACTTTCAAGGAAAAAGTAAAGGAACTTGGTCAAGAGCTTACAAATACATATCTGGTTTCACCATGGGCTGAACTTTGGATTGTGTTAGGTGTACTTTATCTCCTGCTATGGCTCATTCTTGTGTTAAGGTTGGGAAAGATGATAGATGGTAAACACATTAAAATGGACACAGCAAGTAAGAACATCAATTTGCTCCTGAAGCCACACAAATAATCTCATCGTGAACAACGAGACCTGTCATCAGTGAATATCACAGCAGTCCCACTACCTGGTGGAATAGCATGGGATACAACTGATTATGACATTTATTGCCCTGTTGAGCTGCTAAAAGATTCATCATCAATTTAGGGTTTCCATGAGTGATTTCGTTTCACCCAGCACATTTTCTGATGATTGGGACTTTAAGACTGTTAATAACATGATGGCAGACTTAAAAAAGTCAGCAAAATTTACAAAGCATGAATACTTAGAAGGTTCAGCAAATTATGAAGAAATGTATTGTTTTAATCATTTTGGCCATCATTACTTGCATAAATCTGCAAACAGTAGAAATATTTTAACTTATAATCAATGGGAACATTGTCCAACTCCTCCAAAAGGTAGTTCTAAAATGTTGCTTAGAAAATTTCCATATTTTAAAGGTTTTAATGTTACAAACCCAGAAAGTTTTTACTTTAAAAATGTGAATAAGACAGGCATGAAGAGTATGTTGACAACTACTAAACAAATGTATTCTGCTGCAGTTTATGCTCAGTTGTCCACCTTAGGCTTTGACTTTTGGAAAGACAACATTGAGACAAAACCTGTTTGGGGCACAAAAGACTGACAGGTACAAGGTTTAGAAGCATTGTTCAGAGCCTGCATCATCCTAGAACAACTGATGTTCCTAAATGTCACTGTTTAACAGACATCTTGTCTTGGCATTGCTAAGATAAAAGATTTAAACAAACCGTCCATACC
Organism: Lissotriton helveticus; assembly: GCF_964261635.1. Lineage (NCBI taxonomy): Eukaryota > Metazoa > Chordata > Amphibia > Caudata > Salamandridae > Lissotriton > Lissotriton helveticus. The sequence continues at coordinate 980,248,409 of NC_136067.1, read as the reverse complement.
TAAGCCCACACCTGATAGTAATTTAACTTCAGATGAGGAGGCAGACGTAAAATATATTTGACAACAGAACAGAACAAATCCTGAACGGAAAAAATGGTTAATCTGGCCCACAGATATGAATACCTGTCAAGATAGATTCCTGAACAAGACACAAGGGTTCACAGTAACTCGGCCAGATCCAAGATATATCCAAAGACAACATCCAGAGATAATAACAACTTATAGTGTAGGAAAACTATGCTTTGAATGGCTACAGAAATCCACACTCCCGGAAATAAAACAACACTTTTCTTTGCTTAAAGATGGCGTTGATTTACAATAATTCTTACTTGGACCTCGTAATCCACGTCATAAACGTTTCATATACGCCAGTATATGCACTGCTTACAATGAAGCTTAGAAAGTCACGCAAATGGAAACAGCTGAAAGAATACGAGAAATTGATCTTATTAATTTAGAGAAATCACTCTTTGTAGTTGACATTGGGTTAACAACTCTGTGTCCAGAATGTATTCTTTGGACAGCATTGTATCATCTGCTATAGACATAATGGAACAGAACTTGCTAATGTTAAAACAAGGCCCGTCTCAATTACGTTCTATAATGCTACTAGGTTGGAAGTTGCAAAACCTTCGTTCTGGCTATGTGCCCTGGTGTTTAATCAAAAATACTTCACTGTTTACTGTATTTAACCTTACAGATAAACAAATCTCGTTGGCACAGAGGGGAGCAGACTATACAGTGCTGAGCATTGAAAAACTGGAGAGATTACCATTGACCGTTTCTGAGAAACCATCAGTTGAATGGATAATACATGGCACCATCACGATACCAGTGACTACTTTCCAGTTTCAGTATTGTTCAAAACATATACCAGCAAGCCTGTATGAAAGGTTGGGTAAAGAATATTTTATGTCGACCTGGGATCTACCATACACACACAAATGTTGGAGTGGGGGAAAGGAAGTATTTCTTAGTGGTAAAAATTGTGAAAACTCACTAAGCGGTACACTATTGTGTCAAGGTCTTAATTTACACGGAGCCTGCGAAGGTTCTTCCAATAACCTTTCTTGTCACCTGCAGGGTTCACCCACAGCGGTGATAGATCCAATTTTCAGGCAGCTTTTCAATGGTAGCTACATTATATTAAATGATCACAGCTGTTCTGGAATGATGCCAGGAATAAGCTATCTCGTTACTGTGTCAGCCAGGGTCACTTGCTGTATGCAAGTATTGTTTCCTAAAACCAAGACAGACGGGTAGTCGCCACTATGTCCTTCACTGAACATCTCTTCTATACAGATTGATACTTTAAGCAGAATGAAAGCCATTCTTTTGCAAAAAACTGTGCCACTGACCTCGTCCAGAGAGACGTATGATCTGCAAGTTGCAAAGTCCTCTGCAGAGATAAATGCATTATTATCAACAAACTGCCCAGTACATTTCACAGAAATGTTAGGTCATATCATTAACATGTCTGATACCAGCGGTATTGCACATGTATTTAAGACAATTTTTTTGGGTCTGTTAACACCCTTTGAAGCAGTCCTGGGCATTTTTCCTAACTTCGTCCACTCTGTGTTCGGTGGCCTGCCTCTCATTTTGGGACTCATAGCAGGGATCTTATTTTTATTCCTCCTGCTCCGTTATGGCAAATCCGGCTAAAAGCGTTTCCCAAGTCAGCGTGGAAAATGCACTGCAGGCTATGAGGTACCGTGACAGCATAACACAGATCCGTGGCTTGGCTCATTTGAAAGATCTGAATACCACATGGTTCCTGTCATTCAGACCAATCTGGCAAGATTGCATCTTACCTGTTCTACGATGCCTGCTTTGTGGAGAGGAATGCGTGTTAGATGTCTGTCTAACACTACCATTGGTTATGCCATTACTTGGTCTGGTAACGGCTCATGTGTTGTGTTGCCCCCAACAGCTACCAATCCTGATGACGGCATTCATTGAGATCTCACCAGCAAATCCAACTGGAGGTGAGGTACGTGGATCAACAGGCACACAGGTACCATCTGCTATGAACATTGCTAACGCAGCAACCGACGCTGAAGGCGATGATTCATATATGTGAAGAATTGACCTTCTTAATGAAGTAGTCGAACTTTCATCTACTGTGGTAAACGATTTCTTTGACAGCCTTGGTGGATTAATGTTTTCTCCTGACACCGAGAATAACTTTTAAAATTGGCACACAGCGTTCTTTCCAACTCTAAAATTCGACCTTCCTTTTTTCAAAACAAAAGCTACCAAGTTTGGAACTCTATTTTAATGACAGATTTATTTGACTTTTTCCAAAAAACAAAATGAATTTTGGCACAAAAGTAATCTGCTTAAAGTAGAACTATTCTTAGAGAACAAGAAATTCCTTGAACACTTCCTAGAAACAATATTAGCCTAATTCACAAACAAAAACAGTTTTGTATATTCTGCTATGGGATGGTCTCGACCTTTTTCTTCAGTATCTAAGAGCCATTTTATAAATGTAATTTTCGTGATTCATTCAGTTAGCATTGCTAATATCATATCATATGTTTACAATGAAGTCATTTCCTTTAAATGTGTACTGTACAAAAATGCTCATTTTTTCAGGTGCAACCATTTTAAATGCATTTTATATGATTTTTTTGGGGGTTGTAAACACATCCTCTACATTATATGTTTTAGTATTTACTCTTAGATGAACATAATAGCGTGGAGTAGGTGTTATGTATCATTTTAGGACCCTCTTGTAAGTGTCCCGATTCATGCCCTTATATAGGTATAAATCACCATATCCTTATATAGGCATAGAAATCATAACCATATTAGGCATAGCTCATGCAGTGCAAATAGGGCAGGGCTACTTTCACTAGTTCCTAAAATCCATAACGATTTCTTGGAAAAACCCGCCTTCAGCAGTCAGGGACTTCCCCTTGCTTGAGTATTGTTTTATCCAGGAACCTATGGAGTTTTCAAAGAACTGAGAATCTTTGATGACGTTATTATGTCAAACTCGGCACCCTCAAGGTATAAATATGCCCACACTTGCCCAAGCAAACACACAGTGGTTTGGAGCAGTTCGACTATCTACTTGCCCAATGCGCCCTGCTACAGCAAGTGCCGAAGGAAGCTGACCCTCCAGCAGACACACTGAGAGAGATGCTGTCTTTTCTCCTGCCAAGAAATCCAGCTTCAGTGTTTCCAAGCTACCCTTGCGGGTTTTTAGAAAATCGAGTCCAGAGACCCGCCTTCTCCATTCTAAACTAAGGTACGGAGCTGATTAGACCCTTGGAGAAATCTTGGTCAGATTCTTGGCAAAAAAATACTACATTTATGCTACACCTCACTTACTTACTCCCTCACACTAAGCATAGGTTAGGTACACCGGGGTAGGCGTATTTTAGAAGCACCAGTTGAGTACTTTTAGTCTCTGTTATTTATGTATGTATTTATATATGGTTTAGGAACCATACAATGCTCTTACAGTATTATTTTATTCTACTATTTATACTGTATGCATTATATTTTACAACCAGTGTTACGATTGTAGCAGTTCATTTCTTATGCTTGAGAAAGAAAACTGTTCAATAAATCCTGTTATTGAAAACGTCCGTCTATCTATTTTTCTGCACCTCTGGTGAAACGAAGCATGCATGATTGACTGAGTGAAATATCTATCTATTGTTTCCACGACTCTGAAGATACGTTTTATCATGGGGAAACAAAGTTGTCATGTTTATGCGGTTGTCAGAGACTAATCCCTTCTTGTGAATTCGAGAAAGTTTCTAGTGACCTCTGAGCTAGCTGGCACACACAATTAAGTCTAGTATATTCGATAGAGAGCTAGTCGACCTCAGTCCTACGTCTAATCTATAGGATATACTATTCCAATGCACAGAGCCTATTGGGAATATAGGAACTACACTACATGGCGCCCAACGTTTGGTAAGGCACTAATTTAACGCAAGATACTAGAGTAACTCAGTCGTGCTTTTCACAGAGACCCCTTTTATCCCGTAAAAACTCCAATAGACGTCTGGAGTGGGTTAAAGGATAAAATATTCGTCATAACTAAGTAGGACGAAAATCCTATGTATTAGTTTTTGGTTTGTTCAACGTTGAAGGATACAGTGTTCCAAAATTTTGTACACCTTATCTTTATTTCCTTGAAACATTCTCTGCAAAACTTGCAACAAAATGCAAGATAGCGACGAAGAGAGTGGTGGACCTGCAAGAACTGCAGCCCAACCGGGTTTAGACGTTAAAGGTTTCCATTTTTTTGACCCGGATGCTATAATCATCCCGGAAAACGTGAGAAAAGCCATAGCTATAAAGCTTATAGAAAATGACCTATCACCAAGAGGTGGTACGGTTATATTTGTCATAGAGGCAAATGAATATTGGCAGACAGAGGTATTCTATTCATGGATTGTCTTTCCACAAGCAAACCCAACAACACATGTGTTCCACTTCTAAAAAATGTAGGAACATCCAGCGGAATACGTTCCTTTCGAGGACGTTGAAATTCCACTAACTTACCAAGAGCATCAGCTCTGGTTTAAAGGCACCCTACAACATCAAAATCACATTACCAGGCTCGGTCCACTAGGCAGACCAGGAGCTACATGGCCGGTACTAGCCAGCTATACACGACATCCTAACATTGAAAGAATGTCAGATGTAGCTGTTAGCTCAGCTAAAACAACTCATAAAAATTCATAGACAATTGATACAATATGTCATGCGTACTTTAGCAGTCCAACCTGCTATAACAATTCCACAGCACACCCCTCATCATTAAAACACAAAATAAATGACACCACAGACTATACAGTCAGTAATCGGTAAATTGCCCGCAAAAAGGGAACAAATTCCATTCTGATTAGCCCAGAAAATTACTCAAATAGAGGCAGTATTTCCTGATAGTACACCTCATGAGAAACACAGGATTCTAACAATCTGTTTACCAATGGGGATTGTACCACACGTAGAGGTCTGTGACACTTGGTGTACAGTCTTTGCTTCAATCTACACAAAAACACATGGTGTCTCGTCTATGGCGGTAATACCAGAGGTTCTGAGACGGATTCAAAATGAATACGGTCCAGAACCGGCCTTGAATCTAGGTATGAAATTACTGAAAGATTTCAACAGGTCTCAGCTATCTTATTAGCTAACATTAAAGGTAAAGCAGCATCAGTGGCAATCCACCAAAAATTCAAAGAACTTGATATTACTGAGCAACCGTATGAACTTGCCAGAATTATTGAAAAATCATATGAAGAACTAGGAAGACATAGTTGGGGAGGGAAACCCGTGAAGCCTGAACTAACAGAAAATCCTGAAAAAGTTTTTATTAAAAAAGATATAACCTTAGAAATAGGGATAATTTAGGAAAACCTGATAGATATCAAGATACTGATACACGATCCTCTCGTACCTTTCAAACTTCCTCGCAGAAATCCGAAAGAAGAGGACGATCAGAACAGAAAGAAAAACGCTTGAAGTCCAAAGACGATCAACATGTTCCAAAAAACTAATAAAACTCAATTCTCCAAAAAGAAGGTAGCAAGTATTCTAATCAGACATGCCGAGGATCTTGAGGACACAACTCAAGAACGGGGCGTGGGCCCAGACAATGCTGGACAGTGCAGCAGAGGTCACCATAGCTCGCAGGATCCTGAAAGATCATCTGGAGACTGTGGATCTGAATGAATGCATTCAGGTTGAAACTGCCGACACCAGGGTTAGTGTATCTCATAAGTTATATGAAGTAACACTCCGAATAGAGTGGGATATAACTAGGAAGATAAAAGCACTTCTTTGGGAAAAATTATCTAAAGGTTATGACATCCTTCTAGCTGAAATAGTCTGGCCACCTGAATTTGTCAGGGAGTGCCCACATGGCATAGAGATCATTATGCTAGCCTTCTCTAATCATATTCCTATTCATAAAAAATACACCTATGCCAGAAAAGGGTCTGTTGCCCAGGCTCCAGCATTATATAAAAATCATGTGGGATGGGATGAGGATTCTCCTCACCATAAAATCCAGTTAAAAAATAATCAACCTACTGCTCAGAGGCAGTATCCAGTTAAGCAGGAAGCTAAAAAACAAGCCAGGGAGATCTTAGATCAACTTGAATACCAAGGGGTGATTGAAACATGCACCTCGTCAATAAACAAATCCTTTGTTTCCTGTCTCCAAACCAGATGAAACATATCGTCTAGTTTTGGATTACAGATATTTAAACTCTTGTTGCAAAACTTTTGCAGTACAAAATTCACACAGTGCAGCACTGATGAATAATATAGTTCGGAAGAAATATAAAACTACTTTGGATATTTCAAACGGTTTCTTCTGTCAAAACATTGCACCAGAAAGCAGGTACTTGACCGCTTTCTCAATAATGGGGACACACCGACATTTCTGTCGTCGCCCCCAGGGATTCAAGAACAGTCCTGGATTATTTTCAGCCAGAGTAACAGAGTTACTACAAATGTATGATGATGAGGCATTATCTTATATCGATGACATCTACCTTACAGATGATGATTTGGACAGTCACTTGAACAGGGTGAACACCATAATACTTGGGTTTGCCTCAGAAGGGTATGAGTTCAACTTTAAAAAGTCTAGAATTGCCCACCTCAACATCCTATTCTCGGGATACGAACTTTCAAGTGAAGGCAAAAGCCTGGCAGCAAACTTTTTAGAAAAATGTGCGCTGCTCCAAACTCCAAAAACGTGGAAAAACTTACAGTCAATTCTAGGATTCCTAAACTTTGGAAGAACTTACATTCTGAATTACGCAGAAAGGGTTAAACCTCTCTATGAACTAATCAAACCTGATTTCAAATTAACTAATTGGACTCAAAAACACACAGAAATGTTGCTTTTAGTACAAACAGACATGTTGGCAACAACACACTTACAAACACGCAACAATGTAAGCAACCTTGTTATCCGAATCATCACAGGGAGTTCCGGATTCACATACCTAACCTTTAATGAAGGTGAAAAGGTACCAATAACTTACAAATCACAGTTGTACACACAAGCTGAAATGAAATTCACTTCAACAGAAAAGATTCTGACAGCAGTTCAAACTGCGGTAGCAAAGGGGAGCGCCCTCGCACAGGGTAAATGCATTAAAGTCGTTACACCTGTACCTGCCTTAGAGGCAGTGACAAAGGCAAGCATTTCAAATGTAAAAGCTCCACATCCAAGATGGATACAATGGGTTAATTCCCTTGCTGCAACAGACGTGAATACGTTTTTCACCATAACTTGAAGACACAAGAACTTCTCCAATACGAACAAGAATGTACTCTGCCTACTGAAATTCTACCTCTAGAACATTACGGCTGTATAATATATATGGACGGATCAGCACAGCCCGCAATTGGAGGTAAACAAGCCTATAGTGCTGCATGTGTGATTGTTAAAGGTCGCTGGCACGATGGTAAATTCAGACCTATGGTCACAAAAACTCAATCTCTCGGAGACTGTACAGCTCAGCGAGCTTAACTACAGGCTTTCAAGATGGCGCTCGAAAATACTGATCGCGAATTCCCCACACTCATAGTGTGCAATTCGTATTACTGAGTCCAGTCTTAAAATGAATATCTGCAGACCTGGATTCAAAATGGTTTTAAAGACGCAAACGGTGGCACAAACAAGCATAAAATGCTTTGGGAACAAGTAGTTCTTTTGCAGATGGAACTACATTCATACATTGAGTCATCAGCGTGATGGCGTTCACGTTGCAGGGAATTCATTGGCTGATGAAGCCGCGAAGGCAGCTGTGCAAACAGCTTCTGTAGCTACAATCAATCGTTCAAAAACAACAATAAACGGTGAAACCATGCTCGCTGTCAATGCCACGAGCAAAGGCAGTGGAGCCTTGTTACCTCTAAATTATCCACTCCAGTATACGTACATAATTGATGCAAATTCAGTTCCTTTTACTCGAATCCCTGGAGTGGGGGATAGGGAAATTTCAAACAGGAGAAGTGCTCTCATTTTTGAAGCACATATGGGAGAGGGTCTGATACATCAAGGGATCTCTAAATATCTATTAGAATTAGAAGAGATGTACTGGTGGCCAGGGATGAAAGCTCACGTATACAAATTCGGAATTTATTGCGATGACTGTTACAAATTCCACAGCCTTGAACACCACCAGATTCCTGACTACAGCGTAGCCCGCCCAGTACAGACACCACTGTTAGACAGCATAAGGCTTTCAACATGCAGACGTCACCATGGACGAATGCGGTCCCACAAATATTAAGACGAGATTCATTTGGATGTGGCATCAGCGCTCAGCTGATGCCCGAACTGTTATAAAAGATTTGCGAGTCTTTATCGGCACATACGCAAACGGCACGCTACATTCTAACCAGGGTCCTGCGTTTAGCTCTTAGGCTTTCAAGTAGGCCATGGCCAGCTTGGGCGTTGCATTGCGATTTTCGAGTCCATTTCATCCTGAGGGAAATTTGGTTGTGGAGAGAAAAAACTGTGACATAAAGCAATCTATAACAGCTAGGGTGTTAGGTTCGGGTGATGGGTGGGTCAAACATTTAATAAATGTCCAACATAGTCTTAATAACCTGACAAGAAATTTTCTGGGTGGAATCACTCCATAAAAAAATCCTTTTTGGTACTAGAATGTTGTTTGAAGATCTCGATCGTCACACTTCAGTGGTGGAACAAAAACTCTTTGATCTTTTGGCTGTTTTACAGGACTTAATGATGTCAGGTGATAGCTCAATCTTGATGATTGTGTCATTGAAGAAGTTGGCAAAGTTGTCACATAGGTCTTTGGAGGCTAGGACTGGGGTTGCAGAGGACTTCGAAGTTTGCTGAAACTGAAATATAAACATACTAAGCTATCACATAAGCTAAATTACTATTCTTTCTGTACTACTAATGTGTGATAGTATTCCTAACAAATGTCATCTGAGTGGGTTTGTGAGTGTCTAAATCTGTGTGTGCGCGGCTGTCCGAGTGTGTGAGTGGCTATAAAGGTGAATATGTGGGTGTTTGAGAGGCTATATGGGTTAAGTAAGTGGCTCTATGACAGGCTGCATGGGTGGGTGAGAAACTATCAGTGACAGAGTGGTTGGGTGAGTGCTCTGTGGATGGGTATGAAGATGAGTGAGTAGGTGTACTGATCGGTGAGTGGGTGTATGAGTGACTATATGGGTGAGTTGCTATTTGAATGGTTGTTTGGTTAAGTGAGTGTCTGTGTGAGTGACAATATGGGTGAGTGAGAAAGTATGTAAGTGGTTATATGGATGCGTAAATAGGTATGTAAATGGTTGTGTGGGTACATGAGTGGATGTAAGAGTAGTTGTATGGGCAAACAAATTGCTGTGCTGAGAGTCTGTATGGGTGAGTGACTGGCTGTGTGATTGGCTGTATGGTAGAATAAGTCAGTCTGTGATCTGCTGTATGGAAAAATGAGTGAATGTGTGAGTAGCTGAATGGCTGAGTATGTGGTTATGTGAGTGGCTGTATGGGTGAGTGACTGGTTATATGAATAGCTCTGTCGGTGAGTGAGTAGTTGTGTGAGTGGGTGTGTGAGTGAGTGAGTGAGTGAGTGAGTGGGTGTTGGCTCTATGGATGAGTGACTAGTTGTGTGAGTAATTGTATAGGTCTGTGAATGGATATGCAAAGAATTCTGTGGGTGTGTAAGTGAATGTTTAAGAGTTTGTACAGGGCAGTGAGTGGGTGTGTGAGTGGTTCTATGGATGCTATCATCAGTGATGTCATCAGCACCACTGACCATGTCATAAGTGATGTAATAGTTAATGTCATAACCATCAATACAAACTGAAGCATGCACCACAGCAAATGACTTAGCCTAATTCCCTTAGACTGCAAATTATTTTTAAGCCTTGGAACAGTGCACACGCTGCCTACTTTAAATGTCCTTATATCTTGAATATATTATCATAACTACTGCCCAGCCTTACCGAACTACTATTTACACCATGAGAAAGCCTCAAGCCTGATTCCACAGGAGGTGAAAAATGTGTTTCCTGTCGTTCTTTTTGCCACAGTTCAGGATGAACAACATTAAATAGAATGTAATCATTCTATTTGTGATCAACTGTGACTTTTATCAACCCAATGGGTAAAACTACCACATTGCATGGTACAGTTTCCAGCTCTGTCCTCATTACAAGCCAAGCATCGATGAAAAGGATGCAAGGAGTATTATATCCATAAGCATCTAACCATTTGCCTTTTCAATCATACAAGGGGGACGCAAAATAAAGGGATGTTTGGGATAGCCTTAATAAATTGTTATTTCTCATAACTACTCGAAAAGAAATATCAAAGTCCTGCCTCCAATGATGTTTTGCCCAATCTGATATCTAGGAACCATTAAACCTGATACTGTACCATGTCACTAATAGAATAGGTGAGGGTCTTTCTACAAAATACAAATATCTGCTAGTTTCCCAGGTTTAGTCTAAGGATTTATTTGTGAATTGTTGAATAAACTGAGAGGTAGATTACTTACACAATATCAAAACCAAACATATTGTATCAATAATATTGATCGCAAAATTATTGTTTTTCTATACCTATAGTGGTATGTACCAAATTATAAAAAAATATTGTTTTACACTAATATTGAGGAAATATATACAATAATATAGGTTTATTTATGTCACATTCACGGCCAGAAAGAAGGTATAGTCAGAGGGAACTACAGGTCCCAGAATGCCTGGACGAGGTCTGTCTTCTGTGTTTACCCTCTCTTCTTCCTCCGACCTCTGTTTGGTATATAGACGCCACACCAGCATGGACTCAGGGATTGTCACTCGTTTTTTGTGTGAAACAGCCCGAGTCCATTGAGAAACCAAAATTCTGAGAAGCCTTTTTCACCTTCAGATGTAAGATGACCTTTTTATGTTCCCTCTCCGCAGCGGATGCAAGAGACTGCGGTTGTTTGAAAGAATTCCGAGTAGGGAAGCAATCACGTTCGCGCTGGAGCGCTTTGGTGATTAAAGACTTTGTTTTATGACAAGCGCGTTGGTGCGCCTGTAACCTCACGGCTCGAGTCACGCTGGGGCACTTCCTCGAGCAGAATGCTTTGCCAATTGTGTGTCAAGTACCCACAGAGTGCTATCATTTTTAACGCACTCATTAGTCCCCCATGAAAAGTGTTATGTTCAGGTCACATGACTCGATGCACTTACGCTGTGCGCCCCGGTGCGTGCCCGGGCGGCGCTTACGTTGCGTGATCGTAAGCGCTCGGGCGCTTCCGGGTGCGCTTACGCTGTGCGTCATAAGACGCATCTCGCGGCTATGCGATACGTCACAATGATGTTTTCGTTCGCGGCAATAGCGCTAACGGGACGCTCACCGGTACGCGCACGGGGGCACACCATAACACTGCGCTTACCCGTGCGTTCACCGGTACGCGCACCGGGAGCGCACCAAGGCAAAAAAAATTACATAAAAAAAGGATTATATAAATATACAATATAGGATTTATTATAAAAAATATTATATTTCATAGCTATAGAAATTAGCTATTAAAAAACATATGAAATTCACTGAAAAAACTTAGGTTTGATGCCCTATATATAGTTAGGAATTAGCATTTACAAAACCTATGAAATTCACTGAAAAAACCATAGGTTTCACACCAGTTACAGTTAGGAATTAGCATTTAAAAAACCTAATAAATTCACTGAAAAAACCATAGGTTTTACACCAGTTATAGTTAGCTGGAAATTTTACTCGCATAAAACCATTGAAATGCCCACGTTATAGTTAGTTGGACTCACTATAACTTGCGCGTGCAATGCACTGCTGATGACGTCACATATTACATCACGCATGACATCACTGATGACACCATCCTTGTGACAGAGTGACAGACCTCCTTTCACTGTAATGTAACCCTTGAAACACATATTCAAACATAGAAACTAAAATGTTCAAAAAAATGGAGATACCCATACCAGTTACAACAACCAATTCAATAATTCCACCATCTAAATACACATCCACTCATTCACCAACAGTTCTATATAGTCACTCATACATATACTCACTCATGATATGTAGTGATACACCTATACATCCTGTTACACACCGACAGTCATCCAAAAGATACTCTCACACATACTCACACATGCAAATAAACTATTGAACATCCATTTATTTGCATATACAGCTATACACACACTACCACCTTACTTCTAAGGAAACTTACACATACTTACTCTCTTAAACAATCACTTATAGAAACACATACTTATTTAAACAGGAACTCTTACAATCCCTCACTCTCACATATACTCACTTATATACATCAATATTCACATATACTACATTAAAACATATGTAGTTACTGATAAAGACACTAGTGAGACAGTCATTCACTCACTAACAAACACATATACACACTCTTCCACCCATACAGTCCTGCACATATGCTGTCTTCAAAACACATACAAAGAGAGAGTAAGTCATTCATGCATCTATGTGCTAAGTAATATCCCCACTAAACCATACAAACACTCATACTGATACTAAGAAAAACATCTAATAACCCATATACATACACATGTAGCTACTCACCAACCCATGCAGCCACTTATACACAAAGTGAAACACTAATACATATATTTAAATATTTAAACATTACTCTCTAATATATGTATTCACTAAGATACACTTAATAAACCAGTTAACCAATTAATTAAAAAAAAAAATCTATGGAAACACTTATTTAAACATTTATTCTTCCATCAACTTTTACATATACTTATATAACACATATTTATTTTTCAGAAAGACACACATTCACTGGATGGCGTCATCAGTGATGTCATGAGTGATGTCACTGACCATGTCATGAGTGATGTAATATGTGACGTCATCAGCAGTGCATTGCACGCGCAAGTTATAGTGAGTCCAACTAACTATAACGTGGGAATTTCAATGGTTTTATGCGAGTAAAATTTCCAGCTAACTATAACTGGTGTAAAACCTATGGTTTTTTTCAGTGAATTTAATAGGTTTTTTAAATGCTAATTCCTAACTGTAACTGGTGTGAAACCTATGGTTTTTTCAGTGAATATATATATAGATATATATATATATATTCACTGAAAAAACCATAGGTTATAGACCATATATAGTTAGGAATTAGCATTTAAAAAACCTTATTTTACTCACACAAAACCATTGATATTCCATATATAGTTAGTTGCACTAACTATATATCGCGCACCCGTAATCCACTGCTGATGATGTCACATATTACATCATTCATGACATGGTCAGTGACATCACTGATGACATCACTGATGACAACATCCAGTGATTATGTGTTTCTGTAAAGTTTAAATATGTTTTACATATTGAAGAATGAGTGGATGTATAAGTGTCTCAATGAAGGTTTTAGTAGGTGCGTGATTGACTGTATGAGTGAGTGATTAAATGCGTCTTACTAAATGCACGGGTTAGTGACTAAACTGTCTGAAAGTGTGCATCAGCATGTCTGTTGTTGTGCAAGCTGCTGCATGTGTTGATCAGTAGCTATATAAGTAGCTATATGGGTTATTGATTGGTTGCACAAGTATTTGTATGGGAGACTGAGTGTGTGTATGACTGGCTGGGAGGTGTGTGACTCTGTGCAGATCAATGTGTACTTGTATCAGTGATTCTATAAGAGAGTAAGTATGTGTTAGTATATGTTTTAAAATGTAAGGTACTCTATGTTTAACTGTGTAGATTAGAAAATGGAACTGTGATTGATTCTTTACAGGACTGACTAGGTGTGTGAGTAACTCCATGGATGAGTGGCAGAGTGTGAGTGTCTGTATAGGTGTATGAGTGCATATGATAGTGTTGTAAAGATGAGTGATTGTATGTATGAATGATTGTATGGGTGAATGAGTGAATGTGTGTGTAGACGTAGGAATCAGTGAGTGGGTATGTAGTAACTAGTATTGGTGTGTCAATGGTTTCAAAAATTATACTCTGTATTTAACACTGGGTGTAACAGAGGTTATATTAAAGTGTGAGGAGATGCATTGTATTGTCACATTAATGATATCATCATTGATGTGACCATTGATGTCAAATGAGATATCATCAGTGATGTCATTTGAGATGTCATCAGTGATGTCATCAGTGATGTCACTGACCATGTCATGAATGATGTAATATGTGACATCATCAGCAGTGGATTACGGGTGCGCGATATATAGTTAGTGCAACTAACTATATATGGAATTTCAATGGTTTTGTGTGAGTAAAATAAGGTTTTTTAAATGCTAATTCCTAACTATATATGGTCTATAACCTATGGTTTTTTCAGTGAATTTTCAAGGTTTTGTAAATGCTAATTCCTAACTATATATGGTCTATAACCTATGGTTTTTTCTGTGAATTTCATTGGTTTTTTAACAGCTAATATCTGTAGCTGTAAAATGTATTCTTCTTTAAATCCAAAAATATATTTTATATGTTTATGAATAATTTTTTTTTTTAAATATTTTTTTTTCTTCGTTCCCGCTTCGCGAATCGGGAAGCTTCCCGTTAGCTGACCTTGATGCCGCGAAATAGACCGCGAGCCGGTAAACGTTTCTTTACCGCAACTGCCGCGTTAGAAAACAACATCGTGACGCCTCCCGTCCGCATGACGTTTCGCGTTGTCGCGTGATACGTCATATGACGTGCTACGTTAGCGAACTCGTACGCTTACCGAGTCGCAAAGCACAGGTTTCTGGAAGCAAACCGGGAGGCCCTGCAAAGCGCGTAACGTAAACACAGCAGGTCATGTGACTTGGTAATAACACTTTTCATTGGTTCATTTCACTTTCGGTTTCCTAATGATGTAAGACTAGGTCATATGATCTAAAATGAACACTTTTCATTGGTTGAGAACTATTTTTTTTCCCAAATGGTGAAAATCCCTCCTTCTTTCCTCACTCTGACTTTCATCATTGTGAGAGAAAGACCCTTTGTTACCAGTGAGCAATGGCTTCTTTACTAGCTTCAGCTGGTGCTTCCCCACCACCTCCACCACATCCAAGGAAGAGTGGACCACCTGCTAAAGTTATAATTCAGCAAGAAGAGGAAGAAGAGGAACAGGACGACCTAGATAATCTCCCTATTATGGCCAGAAGATCTGTTGTACCGGAAGTAACGGGACCAGAGGGCAGGGAGATGGTGCCAAATATACAAACGAGATTTCGTGAAGTAAAACAAGTCTGCGTACATTGCAGTGGAATCATTTGCTACGCAGAAAGTAGCATCACTCTGATCAACAGAGCTATTAACAATCATGCTCATGTTTGTCCGAAACTCCCCAAACAATAAATTCTTTTTTTTGTTTTCTTCCTCCTGTTGAGCCCTTTACAATGAATCGTTTTCGTTGCCCCCTCCGAAAAAAAAACAAAAAAAATATAAAACTGTTCAGAAAAATTCAAAAAAAGTAAAAAAATGTTCAGAAAAATAATAAAAAAAATATAAAACAACAAAAACAATTTAAAAAAAAGTTCTTTTCAGAACTACCTCCCCGTTATAAAAAAATTGGTACAATATTTGCAACTGTGCCAACCTCTATTTCTCTTAGTTCGCTTCCCAGTTCGCTCCCCGGTACGCGAACCGGAAGCGAACCAAAACATTTTTTTTATAAAAAAGAACAGTAAGTATAAGGGAAGGAAACAGACAGTTATGTTAAAAGAAAGACAGCTATAGGGGAGTAAACTAGAGATACTATTACCCGTAATCCACTGCTGATGATGTCACATATTACATCATTCATGACATGCTCAGTGACATCATCAGCAGAGGATTGCGGGTAACAGTATCCCTAGTTTATTCCCTATAGCTGTGTTTCTTTTAACATAACTGTCTGTTTCCTTCCCTTATACTTACTGTTCTTTTAAAAAAAAATTTTTTAGATCTGTCAGAAACAGTGAAAGTAATGAAATATAAAAGACTACGTAGAATATGAGCACTGTATGCAACAACTTTGACACTGACAGAAGCCTCACCTTCTCCATGCCTCCTACACAGTTCTACATGTACATCATAAATGCAAACAGAACAGAATTAATTATACATGTTAAATGGTTTATTTTTGCTGTTCTCAGAATGTATCAAATTTCACTAAAACAGTGACTTGAAGGTATTCATCATATAACAGCGGGGAAAAAAAAACACAATCAAAATGATTGTGTTTAAAAAACCCATACATTACAAATCAGAATTCAGAACTCCTTAAAGTTAACTTACTTTCCATGACTGCCAAGGATGTCCTATGAACAGCTTACACTCTGTTGTGCTGTTATTACTTTCAACCCGCCACTTTCTGAAAGAAAACCTCCATCGTTTTCAAAAACATGTTACATACAATAAATGACTTCTCGCTCTCTACCACACGATTCCACAAGGCCAAATCGTGTCAGAGCCATGTATAACTCTTGGATTTCTTGTAAGCCAATCCCGTCTTTTCGCATTTCCGCAACTTTCAGAATTAAAATGTTGAAGATCATTTACACAATCCTGGACTAGTAATATCTTCCCCTTCTTGCTCAATCATGTTCTACATTTCCTATCACACTGATACTGCTTACTATGAAGCAGACTTACACTACCTTTATGACTAGTACAATTATTTAATTCTCTACATCACTTTTAATCACAAAGCAATGTAAAACAGTAGACAGCATTGCAGACTTACATTCCCTCTACTCCATGTTTTGATTCGCTGCTTCAATTAGCTTATAAAAAGAAATAGTTTTTCTGAACTCATTCACAGTGCACGTATTTCTCAATAACGTCCAGTGTTATGGTAAAAAGTTATGTCTCTGTACTACACTTATCCTCAAGGCCAAATAGTGTAGGAGCCATGAGAACTTCTTGAAATTCCTCAGAGCACATCCCGAGATTCTTTCCCTAAAATTTTGGTTTTAAAAACACCAGGTAAGAGTTTTTAAGGTCATATGGCAATTTTTTTTTGAAAATTAAAACAGAATCATTGCAGAATGACCAGCCATTTCTACACTTTAAATAAGCTGTATAATGTCCTGATGTTATTGAAGGACCATCATGATATATAATGCTACAGTTACAAAAGTCCTTCCTGATATTGACAACTGTGAAGCCACAACATTTTTAATTAAAGTTGTCAATTTTGTTCCATCAGGCCTACATCGTTGGAACATTAAAATGACATACTGGCCATATGTTCGTATAAATAAAGTGGACATCATTTCAGATTTACATTGGCTACACTCCATGTTGTGATCAGCGGCTTTTACTAGCTTATTAAAAGAGACTGATTTACTGTCTGGCAAAGTTAAATATATAAATCTTTCTGAGTCTACACTAGTAGTAGCTGATACCCTACAGTTCTCGCAGTCATGCTGCCATTGATAAGAAAGCCCAAACAGGTGATCTACATCTACACCTTCATCATGCAATACATCAAGCATATACATTAAAAACTCCTGACAATCTTGCTGACTATTTTGAGAGAATTGTGTTTGGCCTGAACATCTGTCTAACAGATTTCGAATTTCAGACACACTTTCTATGTTTGTTCTATCAGTGCTACATTTCTCTAACACAGAATTTAACAAACTGCAAAATCTTTGATCCGAATTGACCACAATCTGTTCTTTTAAAGTTTCTAGAGAAAAGACAACATTAACCACTACATTAGCATAGCAGTTGACACCAGAACTGTTTTCAAATTGAAAACCAACAACATCTTCAACAGAATCCTTTTTGTTTCTGCTTATAATTTCAGGTTCATCAACTTTTCGTCTTTTTGCTACAACCTCCCCAGTATTGGTCACATTTCTTCGTTTCCGGCCTACCACACGTTTCTCAAACAAAGGATACTGAGGCAAATGTGGCGCATACTCTCTTCTCAACCTATTGTATTCCTTAACACAATCTAGATCCGCACAAATGTTTGTGACATCACACTCAATCAAGTACAATCCCGATAAAGTCCTAACTCGTGACAATGCCACATATGCCATACCCTCCTTGAACACAGAACTGCCAATATTCACCAATGCACAGTCTACACTTAAACCTTGCGATTTATGGATTGTCACCGCATATGCCAAGCAAACAGGAAACTGCTTACGACGAACATATAAGTCTTTTACAAGCAAAAATCTAGCAGAACAACGAGCAATTAGCTGTACTTCCTCAATGCCATCAAATTTAATTTTTAAAAATTCAATTCCATCTCTATTTCTGTATTTCACAAAATCAACAACATTACCCATTGATCCATTTACCAGACCTCTTTCAACATGTAAATTCCTTCTTAAAATTATACGGCAGTTCAAGCACACATTCAGAGTCTTTTCAAAACCCGCAGTTTTAGATATACTCTTCTCTAATGAATCCAATTTTGTTTTCAGATTCTCAGACAAAATAATTGTTGATCCCATATGCTCTACTCTGTCAATAGCTTCCAATTTCACAATCTCTTGCTTTTCTAAATGCAACATTTTGTTGTTGAATTTGGCACATTCTGCAAGAGTTGGCATCAAACATATTCCAGATTTTTTCTCAGTAACTTTCTGAAAAATATTCTCAGGCACAACATCTTCGTCTGGATATAAATTTGTCAGTAATCGTGCATGTAAAGCTTCTTTCCCATGCTCGGTCACTTTTCCAATTCTAACATCTTGTAGAATAGTCTTGTAAACTTCATCCTTTGCCTGACGCATATTTTCATGCAGTTCAGCATAATTGAAGTTTAACCATATATTGACGTTGCCAATACTCCCTAAGCACTTCCTGGTATCTTCATGCGTGAGCATTTTGAACACAGGTTGCCCTTTCACTGGTGTCAGCTGCAGAAGATCTCCAAAAACAATGATGTGTTTGCCACCAAATAACACATCATACTCTGTTTTGAGAACTTCTTGCATTCTCAAATGCACAAAGGCAAGCATAACATTGGAAACCATGCTTACTTCGTCAATGATAAGAAGTTTCATTTTCCTCAAGACTCTTGAAACTTCAAAACAAGCATCTCCAGATAGCTTGTGATATTCTAATTTGTTGTCATGCTCCACTGGCAGCATCAGTAAACGATGTAAAGTAATCCCTTTAATGTTATGTGCTGCCAGTCCAGTTGGAGCGGTGACAACACAAGACAGCGATGACTCTGTCCTTTCCTGCAAATAACATGAAATTGCTTTAATAAGGAAACTTTTTCCAGTTCCCGCTTCTCCACTCACGTACAGTCGGACAGGCTTCAACGACGTACATGAGCACTCTTTCTTATCATGACTTAATCCATGATCAATTTGCATGGTAAGTTCGTCATATATTTTCCTCTGCTCAACGTTGAGTTGTCTTTCCAACTCTTCTAAGTTAACCGCATCCTCCTGAGCATGTGCCATGGCTCTTTCCACTTCATTCATAGCAGTGGCAGCTTCATTTTCGATAAGAGGTCCTCCTAGTGGATCCTGACTCAATGAAGCAGAACTCTGACTGTCCTGAGAACTGTCTCTGGCAATCTCGGCTGCAATCGTTGCTTCCTGCTCAATTTCCACATTCAACATTTCTACATATTTGGGAAAAGCAGGACATTCTATGGTCTCCTTGGCAGCATTGAAAGAGTCTTCGTAACAGAGGAAATCTCCAAGCAGTTCCTCTTCTGCACGCCAAGGCTTAAAAAGTTGCAAAAGTGCTAAATAGAAAAACTCCTTTTTTTCACGAGATTCGCCACTCAATTTTCGATGGTTTATCAAGTGGCATTTTCTTTGCTTGACCAGACATCCCTCACTTCCTATTACAGCATACACTCCTTTCTCAGTATCTTCTTTGATGTTCCTCTTGAATATGTAATTTTGCAGAACCTCATACAGACAAACATTCTCGAGGTGACTGCTTCGATTTGGATAATATGTATCCAACATGTTGCTCTTCAAAATGTCGGTACTGTTTGGCTCCTTTTCCGCCAAATACTCAATTTCCTGCACAGGTTTCAGAACTCGATTACGCGTTGCAGCAAGACCAACACTCGCCCAAACGATACTCCTGGACTTGGCATAGAGACTTGCTGAAGACAACCGGTCAGAACATTCGTAAGCTCCGATTTCTCGATGCGACAACATCTTCAGACTGAAACTGTACAACTTCTTGCTGAGGCTCTTTTCATGGGAAATGTCCTCCCACATATCCTTCAATTCTGTCTTCTCTTTTTTGGTGATGTAAGATGTCACATACCTAGCCACAGCCATACAGTTATCAGCCACAAACTGTATATCCATGTTAGCATTCCACATGGACAAAATCACCGGGTTGTAGTCGTTGATGTACTTAGACTCTTCGTTCCTCTTCAAATTGTATGTGTTTTTAGGTGATTTCTTCATCACATTATGTCGCAGCGAAGACATCAAACTGTTCACTCTTCCTTTAGAAATCACCGATCGTGGAAAGCCGAAACGACATTTGGTGTAGAACTTGTCTTTGTTCCGGAATTTACGACGACAGTACTTTCCACATCGATGGCTTTGGAAACGTAGAACTTTTTCTCTTAGGCTTTTTTTCTCCTTTGCGTTTGGAACAGCACACGTAGAATACTGTTCTATGAAACTCATCACTGAGTCGTCTGCATCCGTTCCAAATTTAGGTGCATCCTTGATCCACAGCAACATATGTATATGAGGAGCACCTCTTGCTTGGTACTCCTTCCTCCAGAAGAAATCCAACACCTCTCCAAGAGGTGGATTCTTCTTATTCATGATGAAAGACATCATACCTTCAAATCTATGATTGAAGTACCTACATACATTGACTGGATCCAAAGAGCACAGTTCTCCGGGTGTCTTGAATTCGATGTTTTCTACGTTAGCATTTGCCTCTCGTAGAAATTCAAGTAAGTCTTCCCAGCCATACTCAGCACAGCTCAAAGTGAGGAACCATGTGGGAGTTCCTAAGTTCCTCAGCATACATTTTAAATCACCATGACGACGGTACCAGTACTCATTAGTACCACGCTGACACGCCATGAGATTAATCAGGTGAGAATCCAAAATACTGTCTTGGACATTGACTTTATCCATAAAGTCACTTGCCGAGATGTTTTGCATGTGTATACCACTTTTCAAGATGTGGTTCACTGCATATGACAGTCCAGACAGATCGCTTTCAAACAGGAGATGAAACAAATAAGGAATGCATTGTCGAAACCTAGGATCTCCTGCATACAATCGCAAAGTCCGGTATTCAGAAGCAGGAATTTGATGAGGTCGCTCATCATATCTTCCTCCCTGACCTGTTGGAAAAAGCTGTGGGAAACACCGAGCTTCCAAACTTTCCTCCCAAACACTAATGGGACTCCCTTTCGCTTGTTTCATTTGAAACAACTCAATAGCATTCCCCATGACTTCCTTGGAATGCAAAGGATGAACACTATAATGTTCATATATTTCTTCACTAGTACAGGGTTCTACTTTCTCAATTTGACCAGCACACAAATCGCTATCCTCTTCCTCACTTACTTCCTCTTCTGCAACATATACATTTTTATAGTATTTATTATATTTTTTCAAATACAATGTTGCCCTTTTGACTTTCCTAACATCTACTAAATCTTGCCATATTTTCTTATTCTTTGTCGGAACCCCATTAACTAAGATAACCAGAGGTTCCTCTTCCACTTTTTCTACTCCAATTGTGTTAATGTTTTTCTTCAAATCTAGAGGCAAATAAACAACTCTTCCCTTTAATCCTCTCTGTAAATCTGATGGAGGCAATTTCCCTGTCTTTGGCTCCATTCTTACAATAGCCTGAAAGGGATGGATACTTTGAATCAAAATAGATTCATAAGTATTTAAATCCTTCAATTCAGAAGGAATTTCAACCAATTCCAGATTATTATGAACTGCTCTAGCAGGCATCTGGTTTTGATTTAATTTGTTACAACAATAAGTACACACACGCTGATCCAATCCCAAATCAAAACAATTTTCTACCATCAAGTATGTTGCAAAATCCTTCCATTCACTATTATTTTCCCTTTCACTTTTTCCATATAAATCCACTAACTTAGTCTGATTCTTATAATAAGTGCGTCGACAACACACACAAGTGAAATTTGGCCTCTCACTTGATTTCACCTCAAACGTCGCAATTTCCCTCTGGAAATTATCTGTACTGGAAACCTGTACACTATCTTCCACATTACTCTCTTCTTCTTGGTCAATTTCAACATTCTCCTCTTTACTTCCAAAGTAACAAAACTCAATTTCTTCACATATATTCTTCACATCTATTTCAGAACCATGCAAAAGAGCAGCGCATAATTGTTTTAGCATAATTGCTGGACTCTTAGCATAATACAACATTCTAACTAATTTCCTCACTTTATTATGATGCACTGCTAGCATCCTGAAATGATGAAAAACACTCTGGCATACTCTCCTGGAAAGACAAGCCAGTGAATGACCATGCAAACCTATCACTTCTCTCACTCTGCAAGGATCTAATTCTTGCAACAACTTCATTTTCTGCTTCAAACTTTTCTTACTAAATGACCGTATAAAATCACAAAGCAAATTGATGGAATCCTGTCGTACACTGCAAATACTACTACACTTCCAGGTGTACACAGGACCCTTAGGACGTCTCCCTAAAACCTCATTACCTAACACCTCTTCTATCTCTGTTCTCACAAGTTTTTCTTTTTCAACTGGACAACCATCTTTCACTTCATAAGCTCGACCACTGGTGTCAACTGCATGCACCAAAGCATTATCCTGGAAATAACTCTCCTCATTAAAAAATGCCTCAGAGCTTGAACTATGCATCCATTCTCCAGAAAAAACTTCACAAAAATTACTACGATTAACTATTCTCTTCCATCTACTATTTCTTTTGAAATCATAAATTACCTTGTTTAGCTTCCTAATTCTATTGATTGTCAAAATAAATAACTTACGTTTAAATTCAAATGCCTGATCAATAACTTTCTCAACTATTTTTTTTCTCTTATAAAAAACCACTTTCTGCTGACCTTTCTTAATATTTTTTAACAAATTCCCAATTATCCTGTTGCGGAACATTCGTTTACGAATATCCCTAAACTGTTGTTTCCTTCTACTTTCATGCATAGAGTTATCTCTTACTCTAGCAGTAACATTTCTCATTGGCCTTTCCTTACCATTTGAATTCGGTCTCCTTTTCTGGAGTGAAACATTTTCTCTAGTAATATTTTTTTTACTACACATATTTCTTATGACTGTTTTTCGACTCTTACCCGGTGCTTTCTTGGTGACTTGACAAATCTTTTTGTTAGAGGACTGCTGCAATATTCCATGCTCCTGCTGTCTTTGACGTTTTCCAGCCTTTCTTACTCTTTCTTTGCTAGGCATCCTAAAATCTTGAAATAATGTGCAGTTGAATCTGTGGTAAAATATAATAAAAAATGTTATTACCACTATTACCCAACAGTAAATTAATAACAGTCATCAAAAACTTAACACACTACTTAAGTATATAATATACTGAAGCCTATCTCCAATTTTTCACTGAACAGGACTCATCTCTTCTTAACCTTGGATAAACCTCACCTACTCTGTGTCCCCTGCACATAATTAAATGTAAAGGGACAGATTTATATTAACTAGCACATCCCCAGGGATGCACCAGTTAACGTGCACCGCTGCTCTGCCACCCACGGTGTGCCGCATTTACAATCAGATAGGACAAAGCTACATCAAAACCCTGCGCCTGCTTGAAGCAGGCATAGATCTTGACGCAGGTAGGCTGAAAGCTAAAGCAACAACTAAGTGTCGTGTGCAGAAGTTACAAAAAAGGAAAAATGGCGTTTAAACCAGTAATGAGACCATGCTAACGTAATACAGAGTAAAAATATCCAGGATCTACATCAGTTTGGGGTTCACGAACCTGGCAGGTACAAGGCACTGAGGCTTTCCACCGTGCATGTCTCATCCCAAAACATATGTTGTTTGTGAATGAAACAATTTCCCAGACCAAATGCTTTGGATTGGCTACTTCTAAAAAATTAAACACCCCTACTATCCCGGAGTTAGAGGAATACGATGGTTGGAGTAATTTTACTCGTTGTCTATTAAAGATTTACAGGCCCTACTCCGTAATTCTTCCTTTAACATTTCCAGTATAAATCCAAAAGGTTGACTGCTTTGGCAACGTGCCTTATCCACGGTTTAATAACGCTGCCTTTTGCTTTATATAAGTTTTCAAATTGTATGAAATATATACCAATAGGTCGTTATTAACCTTTAGGTAGTGGTTTTCTTCATCAAGTCTGGTCGCTTCCATACACATACAGATTTTCAAAGATGATCAAGAACTTTATCTGAATGGAGAGGAATGCACTGAGACGCCAGATCATTCACTAATGTGTAGGCACAGACAGTTACACGGTTCATGCAACAAACACCGACCAAATATGGCTTGCGTGTTGCAAGGCACGCCAGTTCCTGCTATCATCCCCACGTTCAAGTTCTTGGAAAATGGTAGTTATTTGATGCTCAATAATGAAGATTGTTCTGGGTTAATTAAAAGTATTCATTTTATCGTAACAGTAAATGAACGGGTTATTTGCTGCAGAAATGTTCTATTTCCTCCCACACATGAACATAGGGAGTTTTCAATCTGGCCACAAATACCAACCTTGGGAGCACATTTCAACAGCATGGCAAGAATAAGAGCTCTTTTGTCTCAGAGAGAGGTGGCCTTGAGTTCGGCCCGTGAAACTTTCGTGCTTCACATAGCGAACACCCGTACAGAGGTGCAGACCCTTTTAAATACAGATTCGACTTTGCATTTCAGCAAGATTACCCATTCATTTCCATGCAGCAGGAGGCCCATAGGAATGAAGGTGCAATTTGCGATTAGCAATTACCTCATCGCAAATTACGAATTTTTCCGACGGTGCAGGGGTATCTCAAGAACACCCTGCTGCACCCCTGAAAAAAAAATTTGGGGTCATATGGCGCACATAAATTTTGAAAACATTCCTTTACCTCAAAAACGATTTTCAACTCATAATTTGAAAACACTGCACATGGGGAAATGACTTAAAATGTCCTTAAGACACATAAAAGCATTTTTTGATTGCCTTTGCAGCATGTTTCAGTCACCTTTAACATGCCTATGTAACGGAAACATTCAAAATCTAAATTTGCCATGCACAGGTGGGAGCATATTTACAAGCAATTTGCTCCACAGACAAACTTCTTACATTGAAATGGGAAAGACTCTCAATTACCTTATAAAGAAGCAGACACCATTATATCCTTCTCATCAATATTAAAACCATTGCTTTTTCTCAAAAACGATTTACAAGTCATAATTTGAAAACACTCCACAGCTCCTATGCACATAAAAGCCCTGTCAGTACTAATACTTCACATTTTCTCCAATTACAATTTCTCAAACAAACAAAATCTATTTGTGAAACACTTGAGACAAAGCAACATTTGAAAAACACAACTTTCTTCATAATTTTCTCCTTAAAGCACACTATTTTCTATCTAAATTAAAGAAATTTTTTCTCACTTTTTCAACTTCAGTTTCAAAACAGTCTCAGAAACACACCAATTTGTCTTCAGCAGAGCAAAAGGTATGCACTCCAGAGTCTGCAGCTATCAAAAGCACAGAAATGCTGTAATTCCTCACACAGATCTCTCATGTCACCCAATCAAAACTCTTCCCTCACTTTTTTCAAAGCAAAACCCTTCCCCCCTCTGCCCCCTCTCTGCTTTTTCTGCATAGCAACCACCTCTTGCAAGACCTCTCACACAACAATGTTGCAATTGAACTCTGAACTCTCAGTGCACCTGCATATCCAAAGCATTCTTTCATTTAATGATTTTTTCTTCGCCACTCAAAATACATCTTTCAACGAACTCATCCATGCACACTAACTTTCTGTTTTCAGCAATCAAAATCCACCAATCACTCTTACTGCTTCATTAACACAAAAACTCCTCAGTTTTTTTCATTTTACACTCTCATTTTTTCAACTGCCATTTCATTGCCACACTTCATCTGACTGCAGGAGAACCTTCTCTCGCCATGTTTTCTGTCTGGATTGTTGGACATAGCTACATCTATTGGGCTCAAAGGTACGCTGAAAACAGGAATTTACCTAACCTCAATTTACAAGATGTGGAAATTAAGTGGTTTGGCCACAGAGGATTAAAATGTCACCAATTGATACCATTGGTGAAAACCTTTATGCATTTGCCAAAACCTGACCTGTTAATTGTGCACTGTGGAGGTAATGATTTGGGCACTTTGACTGGGGTAGGTCTGGAAATGCTTTTAAAGGACACCTTTGAGCAATTGATGGCACTTTTTCCTCAGACTGCCTTGGTATATTCAAATATATGCCAAAGACAGAAATGGAGGTGGTCGAACCAATTTTGTCCACAAATTGAGAAATCGAGGAAGCATGTAAACAAATCTGTTTCAGCTTACATGAGAGACCATGGAATGGGCTCCCTGTACAACAATAACTTGCGTTACTACATGCAAGATATCTACAGAGGAGATGGAGTTCACTTCTCAGATGAGGGCAACAGAGTTTTCACTCTGAATTTAAGAATGTGCATTGGTACCTACTTATAAGTACCTAAATGTACCATAAACCCAAAAGCTCTTCTCAGAGCTACCCTACATCTGATCACTCACAATTATTATTGTACTCTAACTTTTTTCACTAATTTTCAAGAAAGTACGCTCCCCAGAACGCTTCCCGGTTCGCGAACCGAGCGCACTCCACGCAAAAAAACTAAAAAAACGGTATATATTTTTTTGCCCTGCGAGAACCTTTCAAAGCCTCCACATCAAACCTAGGGGGTCAGGGACGATCTACTATGCCCCCTTATGGTCATTTGCCCCTTCGCTTTGGCCTCCTCTTGTCTCTCGATCCTACCGAGAGACAAGATGGCGGCCGCTACGGACTGTTTGGAATGTTTACAGACGCCGAAAAACCAATCAGCTTCGCAAACCTCCGTAACGCGAAAAGTACGCGAAGCGGAGCGCTGTTACAGATATATATCTTTTTTTGAACGTTAATTTCTCAAAATCCACTGGAGCACATATATTGAGACCTAGCAAAGGCACATCGGGCTACCAGTCCCTACAATTTTGCCAAGTTTCGTGCAAATCCATTCAGCCGTTCGATTATTATTATTATTTTTTTTTTTGCCCCGCGGGGCCCTTTTAAAACCTCCACATCAAACCTAGGGGGTCAGCGAGGATCTACTATTCCCCCTTATAGTCATTTGCCCCTTCGCTTTCGCCTCCTCTTGTCTCTCGATCCTACCGAGAGACAAGATGGCGGCCGCTACGGACTGTTTGGAATGTTGACAGACGCCGGAGAACCAATCAGCTTCGCTTCACAAAGCTCCGTTGCGCGAAAAGTCCGCGAACCAGACCGCTGCCTGGTCCGCGCTTACAGATATATATCTTTTTTTAAAAGTTAATTTCTCAAAATCCACTGGAGCACATATATTGAGACCTACAAAAGGCACATCGGGCTACCAGTCCCTACAATTTTGCCAAGTTTCGTGCAAATCCATTCAGCCGTTCGGGCTAAAAGTGAGGCCAACCGCCCTATGGAAATTAACATGGGAAAAATGCGTTTTGGGACCCCCCTTTTTTCTCGGCCCCCCCTTGACGAACCCCCCCCAAATTTTCAAAGGCTGCTCAGAAACAAAATGTGCCATTTTCCTGAAAATTTCAGCCAATTCCGTCCACAAACGGCAAAGTTATTAGACATAGAAGTTTCAAAAAACCCATAGAGAAAAAATCCTAACTATATATACCTACTGGCGACCGCCAGTAGGTAATATATATATATACACATATATAAGAAAAACATCCAACTTCAGAAGAAATTCCAATGAAGCAGGCACGGACTCCAGGGACTCCAGGCTGTAGGTAAAAGGCTGGTATGAGTACTTCAGCTGTCCCGAGCGGTCCAGGTCAGGTCACCGGCAGACCTCTAAATTCACTCCAAATCACCTCGCGTTGTAAGAAGTAAACTAGGACACTCAGAGCTTGCTTGCAATCATTTATTTCTGCAAGTGAAAAATCACGACGCGTTTCACCATTACGGCTTGTTCACGCTCGCCTGACCAACACAAGCGGCCATTTTTAAATCCCCAAAACACATGCTCTGTGATAGATCATGTGACAAACAATGTAAGCACGGAGGACATATTACTCTAGGCAGATACTCCCTCAATAGTAAGCAATACATATCTGAATAGTGTATATATTTATACATATTAAATGCGCCGCATATTGTTATACATTATTGCGCCCATATTCCCGATATTTGTACATCTATGGCATTTAATAATTGCGTAATTGTACATTTTACCAAGAAGGATTTGGTGTCCCAAAAAGGCCCTTCCCGTCAATACACAGATCATAAAGTAGTAATTGGTTTAAATTCATACAAAGATAAACCTTGTTCTGGTAACAGCACACATTGCGGGTTATTCCGGTCACGTGCATCGTGATTGTGTAAGCTCAATTACCATTAGCCATAATTGTCCCACATTATGGGATGTGAAATGAGATTGGTTAGACACATTCCATATCCATATAATGTCCCAGTGGGCATGATCATCTGCTAGTACATGGAAATGGAAATATGTGGAAGTCCAAAGAGTCCCTAGAGGGTTAAGAATTTCCTTGATGCCAAGTCAACAGGATGTGTCAGACGAATTACTAAATGAATGGGGAGAATATGTGTTAGAATCCTCATTAGGCCTAATTAAAATTCTAATCAAACATCTGGAAATTGCTTTGTCAAAAATAAAAGAGGAATTGGCGGAATTAGAAAAAGAACTAGCATCATTGGAATTAACCCCAGATCAAACAAAGTTAAAGGAAGATTTGGAAAAATACGTGAACAAACATGAGGAAGTGGTAAGAAACCGCAAACAGTCAAAGTTCCAACGGGACGAGGAGGATTATAAACAGGGACGTATCTTTACATATGCCAGGAAATTTGATATCTTCAAAAACCAAGGAGGAAAAGGATTGAGCTACCAAAGTGCATCAAGTGTGACTTCTTTAACTTCTACTGGAACAAGTGAAGAAGGAACAGAAAATACCAACCTGACGAGCAAGGATTTTTTAGGGGATATGAGGCTAGTCCTCCAGCAGCGATTATGGGAACACAATCAGAATCAAGGAACAAGAAGAAGAGGACGAGGGCGCAGATGGGTACCCAGATCAGGAACAACATGAAAAAAATAACCAGAAGGGGGCAAAGAAGGAGATGTCTCAGAAAAAGTGGGTACAGAAACGAGATTCATGCGCCAGAAGAAACAGAAATGAATGTCCCAATGGAGAACACAATGGAGGGTGAACTAGTAGTTTTGAACCTTTCCAATAGAAACATCAGTGAGAATGAAATGTCCCTATTAAAAAGAGGAATAAACTTTTGCCCGACTGAATCTATGAACATGGCACAAACCAGAATAGACATCTACAAATATATTAGAAAAATCAAGTTAGCTAAAACGTTTGAAGAAAATAAAAAAATGGCAAACTATACAAAAAATAAAAAAAAGACACGTATGGATATGACTGCGAGCGGAGAAGGTTTAACATCAGCAGACCTACCCACATTGGTGGCAATAACAAATTTAGATACAACAAATGATGAGGAAACCATCACGGAATCAGGCGTAGTTCCACAAAAAGGAGCAGATCTGAGTGGTATGAAAAGACCATCCAAATTCTATCCACAGTTACCCCAAGGGAATAAAATCGATCTATTCCAAGATGCAATTATAAAGGATATCTATAAAATCAAAGGATTGAAATATAAAGATAACCTGACTAAAGATGAAAGAAATGCCCTAAAAAACCTAACAGAAGACAAAACAATAACGATAAAAACAGCAGATAAGGGCGGTAATATCGTCATTTTAGACACAACGGACTATGTAATAGAAGCACATTTGCAACTAAACAATAAGAAATATTACAAAAAATTGAAAATTAATCCAACTAAACTGTTTAAAGAAAAATTGGATCAAAAACTTGAACTTTGGAATAATCAAGACCTAATTGATT
This sequence comes from Lissotriton helveticus, assembly GCF_964261635.1. Lineage (NCBI taxonomy): Eukaryota > Metazoa > Chordata > Amphibia > Caudata > Salamandridae > Lissotriton > Lissotriton helveticus. Next base: position 980,218,291 of record NC_136067.1, on the reverse strand, counting down.
TAGATAAAATGAAATTCTTAAGCACCGAACATCCAGTAACAGCCACGATTTACATTCTACCAAAAGTACACAAAAACCCACTTAAACCACCAGGAAGACCAATTGTGTCATCGAAAGGGTCTTTAATGGAACCAGTTGCTAATTACATAGACTTTTTCCTTATGCCATTTGTTACCAACTTGAGCTCGTATTAAAGAGACACAACAGACCTCCTAAAACACATTGAGGATTTATCTTGGCAACCAAACTTTCTTTTGGTCACGATGGACGTCGTATCTCTGTATACGAATATTGACAACGATATTGGCCTAAATGCGTGTGCATTTTTCCTGAAAGAACGTGATATCCAGTTTAATAGACATAACCAGATGCTAATAGACATGGTAGAAATGTGTCTAACACAAAACATCTTTTTGTTTGGGGAAGAAATCTACCAACAAATCCATGGATGTGCCATGGGTTTCTCTTTCAGCCCGGCATACGCGTGTCTCACAATGGGATGGTGGGAGCAGCAGGTGGCTTGGCACCCAGACAATGATGTGTATGTGGTGAAAATTGCCAAATGGACAAGATATATAGATGACCTTTTAATTGTGTGGGAAGGAACAAGTGAAGAATTTGAAAAATATTTCCAAATCCTTAATTCTTCTACCTCAGACATCAGGTTCACATACCAAATAAGCAAGGACAAAGCCACCTTCCTTGATACGGAGATCTATATCCGGAACAACAGAGTAGAAACCACACTGCACAGGAAAGAAACTGCCACCAACTCTACTTTGCATTTCGAAAGTTTCCATAAACCATCCGTAAAGGAAAACATACCGTATGGTGAATTCCTCAGATTACGAAGAATATGTTCAGAGGAAAGTGAATGGATAAAAACAAGTAAAGCTATGGCACAAAGATTCAAAAGCAGAAGTTATAACAAAAACACCATAGAAAAAGGATGGCAAAGAGCAAACAAGAAAAATCGAAAGGATGCTCTAACAACTAAACAGGAAATAAAAAATACCATGAAAGAGTTGAAACCGGAAGAAAGAAAAATAAGATTGATCCTAGATTACACTAGGGAATCCAAACAGATTGTTAACATCCTAAGAAAAAATTGGAAATTGTTGCACCTAGACCAAACAACCGGCAAAATAATGGGAAAACATCCCTTAGTCACGTTCAGGAGAGCAAGGAATTTAAGAGATAGACTGATACAGAGCCACCACCATGACCATACAAAAAAGAAAAAAGGAATCCAATGGCTGAATACCAAGGGATTTATAAAATGTCAATATTGCAAGATATGCCAAATTGCAGTAAACAAGAAGGAAGTAATGTTACCCAATAAGAAAATGTGGCAGATAAGACAATTGATTGACTGCACAAGTACACATGTTGTATACATGATCGAATGCCCGTGCTCACTAAAATATATTGGCAGCACCAAAAATGAATTCAAAAAGCGCATTTTGGAGCATGTGAAGTAAAGTAAAGTAAAGTCCACATTTGTAAAGCGCACAATCACCCGTAAGGGTCTCTAGGCGCTGGGGGGCCGTCGGGAAGATTAAGCGAGCTATTGCCCAGAGTCACATGGTGCTGGGCTAACCTGCCGCCGGAGCCGGGGATCGAACCGTGGTCCCCAGATTCCAGCGTCAGTCGCCCTGGCCGCGGCGCCAGAGCAACGACGAACAAAGATAGGAGCAATGTAGTCGCCAAACATATGGAGGTGACGCATAACAGTGATTGGAAACTCCTAAAACTCCATGCGCTCGAATCTATTTTACCACATGAGAGGGGAGGAGATCAGGAACGAAAACTGAGATGCAGAGAATCAAGACAAATTCTGAATTTCCGAACAATGACCCCATGGGGATTAAATCAGAGTGAAGAACTTTATGTACATTTATAAGTCTTCTGTGGAAGGGTAAATTTGAAAACGTTTGATCCTTGGGTTCAAAAAAGGAGACAGCAGTAGTAACAATATAAAAATAGACACTGACAATATGGAAAAAAATGTAGATACATTATAGATAATATTGATTGGTAATGATATTATGCATTGAGCGAGCATGTGTGAAACAGGCGGCCTCTTATCTACACAGACAGTGATATGTGCAGAATGTAGCCCTAACTGTGTGGTTTAGAAATTAAGGTTAACCTTAGTGGTCTAGATGTGCTATAGATGTTTTCGAACACCATCCGCTACAAAACAATATAAGGTATGAGTTAAGTTAGGATTGCAACTATTCGTTGAATTATGTAAATCTTAATAGCCCACCAGAGGGCTTGATTCTGAGAATACTACGCTAATGATAAGCGAGTGAAAGTTAACAACGCAATTGGTGTTTGATATGCCCACTAGAGGGCAAGATCGTCCATTATCCAAGAATAATGCGATTCGTATAAACTTTGAGGGCGAATGATATACAAAACTAATTTGTATAAACACAACTGCCGCCTGCCGTATTGACAAATTAATGCCGATAAATGTATGTATGTCAAATGTAAGTTATCCGTGCAAAGAAACTACATTTCCCACCTAACTTCCTGCAAATCCAACAGGAAGTGAGATCACTATCAGAGAGTTGCTGACGGGTCCTTCGTAATATAGGAGGGGCACGAACTTTGTTGTACTAACAGTGAACAAGCGACATTTGGTTGCGAAACGCGTTGGTTTTTTACTTCGGAATGCTGGAGCAATGACAACAAAATAAAAAGATTGGGAAGAAACTTTTGTGAGTGCTGACTTATTCTCTTGGTAAAAGAGAGTTGTGGAATATATATATATATATACATATATATATATATATATATATATATATTACCTACTGACGATAGCCAGTAGGTATATATAGTTAGGACCTAGCTTCCATAGGAAATCCGCAACATTCTATGGGGAATAACTTTGGCACCGGTTGAGGAATTCGCTGCGCTCCTTCCCTGAAAGTTTCGGGGAGATTCGTGAAGTGGGGGCTGAGAAAAAAGGGGGGTCCCAAAACGTGTTTTCCCCATGTTATTTTCCATAGTACGTTCTGACAAGCCTACAGCCCGAACCGCTGAACGGAATTACACCAAAGTTGGCAAAATTGTAGGGACTGGTACGCAGAAGTGCCTTTGCTATATTTGGTGAAAATTGCTCTTGTGGTTTTTATGAAAATTAACTTCAAAAACATATATATATCTGGGCGGAGCCTAACCACACATTTCATCGTGAGATCTGATTGGCTGTCAGCACTTCATCCAAGACGTGTTGGCAGCCATCTTGGGACCAATATACATGATAGCACCTCATTAAAAAGTATTATAGTTAATAGAGGGTTTTAGGACTTTAATTACATTATAAAACATTTGTTGATGGTACCATACTCATTTTAGGAATTGTGGTGTGTTCCAAGGTGATTTTACCATGTGAAAAAGCCTTCAGCTGGGATATCATGAATCATGTTTGAAAGAAAACTATTATCTCATGCTTTTCCCACAGTGGTTTGGAAGGGGATCTATAAGCTAAACTGAAAGCATATTTTCTGTAAATTCACATTATCTTTCTCAGGCATGTGAGAATGAAGTCTGACATTCTCAGTAAAACATGTACATCCAACAAGGACAGAGACTGTCAGTTGATTCCTTTGTGTTCTACTGCAGCCTCCTAGAGTTTTCTAAAGAACAACTAGAGCGCTAACAGTCCTACTTATTACAAAGGTATGGCACACCTGAAGCCATCTTGATTGGAATAAAGTGGTAACTCTTAAAACATTTAATTTAAAAAGGAACAAAATGAGGGGGTATATTTTGCCATAGAAAGTATGATTAGTGCTGCAGAAAGAAAAATTAGGGCACATTTTGAGTGACTTCCCAAATCCTCTTCTATTTCATTAAAAAATTCAGACATGCAGTCTCCCAAGATGGCCACCAGAGACAAAAGAGCCCAAATGTAGCCCAAATATCACCCAGATGTAGCCCAAGTATAGCCCGATGACAGAATGTCCCAGAGTGTTTTAAAGAACAACTAGAGCGCTAACAGTCTTACTTATGACAAAAGTATGGCACACCAGAAGCCATCTTGATTGGAATGAAGTGGTAAGTCTGAAAATATTTAATTTAAAAAGGAACAAAAGGAGGGGGTTCATTTTGCCATAGAAAGTATGATTAGCAGCAGACTTCCCTGGTGAGCAGTAGCTTCACTACAGTGATCCAATGAGCAACTAGAGTGCTAACATTCAGAATTTATGGCAAATGTGTGACACATCTGAATGCCTTCTTGATGGAACCAAAGTAAACAAGCATTGAAAATGCAATAGATCTCGCCCTCGTTTAAGTTAAAGCCATTCTGTTTGTAATGAGGTGCCTTTTTAGCTTTGCTTTTATTAGTGTTTTTAAAACTTTCATGTAAATAACATGCATATGTATGCATATATGTATATGTATGCATGCATTTATATTGGTATTTATATAAATATGCAGATTGTATATATGTTTATATATGTATGTATATATATATATATATATATATATTCACTGAAAAAACCATAGGTTATAGACCATATATAGTTAGGAATTAGCATTTACAAAACCTTGAAAATTCACTGAAAAAACCATAGGTTATACACCATATATAGTTAGGAATTAGCATTTAAAAAACCTTATTTTACTCACACAAAACCATTGAAATTCCATATATAGTTAGTTGTACTAACTATATATCGCGCACCCGCAATCCACTGCTGATCATGTCACATATTACATCATTCATGACATGGTCAGTGACATCACTGATGACATCACTGATGACATCTCAAATGACATCACTGATGACATCACTGATGACATCTCAAATGACATCACTGATGACATCACTGATGACGACATCCAGTGACTGTATGTTTCTGTAAAGTTAAAATATGTCTTACATATTGAAGAATGAGTGGATGTAGAAGTGTCTGAACAAAGGATTTAGTAGGTGCATGACTGACTGTATGAGTGAGTGATTAAATGTGTCTCACTGAGTGCATGGGTTAGTGACTAAACTGTCCAAATTTGTACATCATTATGTCTGTTGTTCTGTAAACTGCTGCATGTGTTGATCAGTAGCTATATGATTAACTATATGGGTTATTGATTGGTTGCCCAAGTATTTGTATGGGAGACTGAGAGTGTGTATGGGTGGCTGGGAGGTGTATGACTCTCTGCATAGATGTATGGGTTCAAAAGTGAATGTGGAAACAGCTGTATGGGCGGTTGACTGTGTGCATGAGTGTATTGGTGAGTGAATGGATATCTCAGTGCTACATGTCAAAGTAAGTACATATGTAAAACACAGTACATGTGAGAGTTGACATATATAAATAACTGTGCATAAGAGCCAGTGAATGTGTGAGTGGCTGTATGGATCATTGTGAACTTGTGTCTGTTTACACTGAGTGTATCTAAGGTTATATTAGAGTCTGAAGAGGTTCATCGTATTATCACATGAATGATGTCATCAGTGATGTGATCAGTAATGTCAAATGAGATGTCATCAGTGATGTCATTTGAGATGTCATCAGTGATGTCATCAGTGATGTCATTTGAGATGTCATCAGTGATGTCATCAGTGATGTCATTTGAGATGTCATCAGTGATGTCATCAGTGATGTCACTGACCATGTCATGAATGATGTAATATGTGACATGATCAGCAGTGGATTGCGGGTGCGCGATATATAGTTAGTACAACTAACTATATATGGAATTTCAATGGTTTTGTGTGAGTAAAATAAGGTTTTTTAAATGCTAATTCCTAACTATATATGGTGTATAACCTATGGTTTTTTCAGTGAATTTTCAAGGTTTTGTAAATGCTAATTCCTAACTATATATGGTCTATAACCTATGGTTTTTTCAGTGAATTTCATTGGTTTTTTAAAAGCTAATATCTATAGCTGTAAAATGTATTCTTCTTTAAATCCAAAAATATATTTTATATGTTTATTAATAATTTTTTTTAAATATTTTTTTTGTTTCGCTCCCGGTCCGCGAACCGGGAGGCTTCCCGTTAGCTCAATTTGATGCCGCGACCCGGTCCGCGAACCGGTAAGAAATCAACATAGTGACGGTATCGCGTTGCCGCGTAATGCGTCTTATGACGTACTGCGTTAGCGCACCCGGAAGTGCCCCGGGGCGCGGACCGAGGCGCGAAACGCAGCTCCCCGGAAGCGATCCGCGTCGCGTCGCGAAAGCGCGACGTATCGCGTTGCCGCGTAATGCGTCTTGTGACGTACCGCGTTAGCGCACCCGGAAGTGTCCCGGGGCGCGGACCGAGGCGCGAAGCTCAGCGACCCGGATGCTAACCGGGGCGCGTTCCGCAGCGCGTAACATGAGCGTGAGAGGTCATGTGACTTGTTAATAAAACTTTTCATTGGTTCATTTCACTTTTGGTTTCATAATGATGTAAGGCTAGGTCAGGTGACCTAAAAATAACACTTTTCATTGGTTGAGAAGTATTGTTTTTCCCAAATGATGAAAACCCCTCCTTCTTTCCTCACTCTGACTTTCATCATTGTGAGAGGAAGACCTTTACTACTATATGAGAAATGGCTTCATTGGTAGCTTCAGCTGGTGGACCCCCACCACCACCACCACCTCCTCATGGGAAGAGAGGACCACCTCCCCAGGTCATGACCAACACTGAGGAGGAAGAGGAAGAAATGGATGAGGAGGGAGAAGAACCACAGTTCTTAGAAGAGGTGCCCCGGGTTTCCAGAAAGAAAGCCAGTTTCATCTGGCAGTTTTATTCGATCCCTCGTGGCCAAAAAAAAGTCAATGCGAGGTATGTCACCTGCCTCATATGCAAAGAACAATTATCCAGAGGGACGGACAAGAAATATAGTTACGGAAATCACACAATGCACAGGCACATGACAAGGAAGCATCCGCTCAATTACAGCCGGGCGAAAATAAGGGATTTGCAGGACAATCCAAGACCAACTCCTGTGGCCAGACCAAGAATACCAATTTCATTAACACCAGAAGAGGCACAGGAAACAGTGCCAAATATACAAGAAAATGTTGGCCACATGATACACTCTTGTATGCACTGTCGGGCGTTGTTAGCATGTGGCAACATGAGCATAAATGCTATAAACCTGGCGTATGAACACCATAATTGCCCTAACCGCCCCCAGTAATTTTTTTTTTGCTCCTGTTGAGCCCTTTTCAACGCCTGTTTTTTGTTGTTTCCCCCCCCCCCAAAAAAACCAAAAAAAATATAAAATCGTTCAAAAAATACAAAAAAAACAAAAAATGTTCAAAAAATAAAAAAAAAATATAAAACAACAAAAATATTTTAAAAAAAGTTCTTTTCAGAACTACCTTCCCTTTCAAAAAAAATTGCTAGAATGTTTAGCACTCTGGCAAGCTCTATTTCTTTTGGTTCGCTCCCCGGTTAGCTTCCCGGTACGCGGACCGGAAGCTAACCAAAAAAAAAAAAAAAAAAAAAAAAAGAGTAAGTATAAGGAAAGTAAACAGAGAGTGATGTTAAAAGAAAGACAGCTATAGGGAGTAAAGAAGACATACTGTTTAATAGATCTATTTACCGAAGAAAAGACGGAAGAGGGTATAATTGTGAAAAACAAAATAGATAACGAAGTGAAAGAAAAAAAAAGAGAGTATAACATTAACAAAGAAGAGTTTCTTGGAGAATGTGAGTGAATGTTCAAAATAAGATTAAAACATGAGGAATAACAGAGAGAAAAAATAGAAAACAGAAAACAAAAAATAACAGAAAAAGATTAATTGAAACAGCAAAGAAATGTAAGTAACATAGAGCCATATCATCAACATAGGCAATAAAAGTTTTGCAGCTTTTATTGGCAGAAATGTGTCGCTAAAGCTGCTTTTGCGGCAGAAAACTGCCGCTAAAACCACTTTTGCACCAGTTTTCTGCCAATAAAAACAGCAATAATTTTATTGGCTGTGTTCATAATATGCCCCTTAGTGTGCTTCAACTACACAGAGAAAGCATTATGAACAAGTAGTGATAGAGTGATCAGTCAAAGACACTAAGAGTAATAGAGACGGAGTGAGTGAACAAGAGTGAGGAACTATGAGAAGAGAGGGACTGAGAAAAAGAATGGAAGGAGTTGAGTAAGTAGGTAATAGAGAAAGGAATGATGGAAGTAGCAAAGGCAGGAAACTGAGGGTTAAAGAAATGAAGCAGTGGAACTAATAGTAGGTGAATGTGATAGAAATGTAACGAAAAGAGTACAAAGCATTTACCTTATAATTGTCGTTAAATTACTCACTTTTTGTTTTTATACTTTCAATCTGTGAAAGAGAGAACAAACATTTCAAAAATATTAAAACATGTATTTAAAAATTACAAAAGACAAGGGAAAAGATTGAAGGACAAACAGTTTTTCAACAACTTTGACACTTACAGAAGCTTCTGCTTCTCCAGGCCCCCAAAACAGTCATAAAGATATACATTTTAAACTAACAGTATCTTGATGCAGATGAAGTGAGGCCTATCTTAAAACATGGTGCATCTTTTGCATTGCTGTTGTCTCAGAAAAGTGTCGCAAGACACTAAAATTTTAAATAATTGCTTCAGGATGCCAATAAGATGTGTCCTATCCAGAGGTTTGTTTGAGGTGAGGCCTACTCAGGGTTGCAGATGAAATTTCGAGTTGTTGAAGAGAATAGAGGACATAATACATGTGAAGGTCTACCAATGAAGTGAGTCATGTCCACTGCACTCTTGAACAAAGTCACAACCTCCTATGTTTCCCTGGACAGACCTAAACTTGATCTGCACAATGTGATTCGTAATGATAGGAAACACAGGTGATGTAATTGAAATACGTGCAATTTATTTTGCTCTTTTCACAATCACATCACTTGTGTTTCCTTTGCTTAGGTATCTCATTGTGCAGATGTAGTCTAGCATATGAAAGAATACGCAGAAGTGCAGCACTGCATGCAACAACTTTGACACTTACAGAAGCCTCACCTTCTCCATGCCTCCTACACAGTTCTACATATACATCATAAATGCAAACAGTACAGAATTAATTATACATGTTAAATGGTTTATTTTTGCTGTTCTCAAAATGTATCAAAATTCACTAAAAACAGTGACTTGAAGGTATTCATCATATAACAGCGGGGAAAAAAAAACACAATCAAAATGATTGTGTTTAAAAAACCCATACAACATAAGAAATCAGAATTCAGAACTCCTTAAAGTTAACTTACTTTCCATGACGTCAAAGGATGTCCTATGAACAGCTTACACTCTTTTGTGCTGTTATTACTTTCAGCCCGCCACTTTCTGAAAGAAAATCTCCATCGTTTTTAAAAACATGTTACATGCAATAAATGACTTCTTGCTCTCTACCACAAGTTTCCACAAGGCCAAATCTTGTCAGACCCATTTATAACTCTTGGATTTCTTGTAAGCCAATCCCGTCATTTGGCATTTCCGCAACTTTCAGAATTAAAATGTTGAAGATCATTTTCACAATCCTGGAATAGTAATATCTTCCCCTTCTTGCTCAGTCATGTTCTACATTTCCTATGACACTGATACTGCTTACTATGAAGCAGACTTACACTAACTCTATGACTACTACAATTATTTAATTCTCTACATCACTTTCAATCACAAAGCAATGTAAAACAGTAGACAGCGTTGCAGACTTACATTCCCTCTACTCTATGTTTTGATTGGCTGCTTCAATTAGCTTATAAAAAGAAATAGTTTTTCTGAACTCATTCAAAGTGCACTTATTTCTCCATGACGTCCAGTCTTATGGTTAGAAGTTATGTCTCTGAACTACACTTATCCTCAAGGCCAAATTGTGTAGGAGCCATTAGAACTTCTTGAAATTCCACAGAGCACATCCCGAGATTATTTCCCTAAAATTTTGGTTTTAAAAACACCAGGTAAGAGTTTTTAAGGTCATACGGCAATTTTTTTTTGAAAATTAAAACAGAATCGTTGCAGAATGACCAGCCATTTCTAGACTTTAAATAAGCTGTGTAATGTCCTGATGTTATTGAAGGGCCGTCATGATATATAATTGCTGCAGTTACAAAAGTCCTTCCTGATATTGACAACTGCGAAGCTACAACATTTTTAATTAAAGTTGTCAATTTTGTTCCATCAGGCCTACATCGTTGGAACATTAAAATGACATACTGGCCATATGTTCGTATAAATAATGTGGACATCATTTCAGATTTACATTGGCTACACTCCATGTTGTGATCAGCTGCTTTTACTAGCTTATTAAAGGAGACTGATTTACTGTCTGGCAAAGTTAAATATATAAATCTTTCTGAGTCTACACTAGTAGTACTTGATACCATACAGTTCTCGCAGTCATGCTGCCATTGATAAGAAAGCCCAAACAGCTGATCTACATCTACACCTTCAGCATGCAATACATCAAGCATATACATTAAAAACTCATGACAATCTTGCTGAATATTTTGAAAATATTGTGTTTGGCCTGAACATCTGTCTAACAGATTTCGAATTTCAGACACACTTTCTATGTTTCTTCTATCAGTGCTACATTTCTCTAACACAGAATTTAACAAACTGCAAAATCTTTGATCAGAATTGACCACAATCTCTTCTTTTACATTTTCTAGAGAAAACAAAACATTAACCACTACATTAGCATAGCAGTTTCCACCAGAACTGTTTTCAAATTGAAAACCAACAACATCTTCAACAGAATCCTTTTTGTTTCTGCTTGTAATTTTAGGTTCATCGACTTTTCGTCTTTTTGCTACAACCTCCCCAGTATTGGTCACATTTCTTCGTTTCCGGCCTACCACACGTTTCTCAAACAAAGGATACTGAGGCAAATGTGGCGCATACTTGCTTCTTAACCTATTGTATTCCTTAACACAATCTAGATCCGCACAAATGTTTGTGACATCACACTCAATCAAGTACAATCCCGATAAAGTTCTAACTCGTGACAATGCCACATATGCCATACCCTCCTTGAACACAGAACTGCCAATATTCACCAATGCACAGTCTACACTTAAACCTTGCGATTTATGGATTGTCACCGCATATGCCAAGCAAACAGGAAACTGCTTACGGCGAACATATAAGTCTTTTACAAGCAAAAATCTAGCAGAGCAACGACCAATTAGCTGTACTTCCTCAATGCCATCAAATTTAATTTTTAAAAATTCAATTCCATCTCTATTTCTGTATTTCACAAAATCAACAACATTACCCATTGATCCATTTACCAGACCTCTTTCAACATGTAAATTCCTTCTTAAAATTATACGGCAGTTTAAGCACACATTCAGAGTCTTTTCAAAACCTGCAGTTTTAGATATACTCTTCTCTAATGAATCCAATTTTGTTTTCAGATTCTCAGACAAAATAATTGTTGATCCCATATGCTCTACTCTGTCAATAGCTTCCAGTTTCACAATCTCTTGCTTTTCTAAATGCAACATTTTGTTGTTAAATTTGGCACATTCTGCAAGAGTTGGCATCAAACATATTCCAGATTTCTTCTCAGTAATTTTCTGAAAAATATTCTCAGGCACAACATCTTGTTCTGGATATAAATTTGACAGTAATCGTGCATGTAAAGCTTCTTTCCCATGCTCGGTCACTTTTCCAATTCTAACATCTTGTAGAATAGTCTTGTAAACTTCATCCTTCGCCTGACGCATATTTTCATGCAGTTCAGCATAATTGAAGTTTAACCATATACTGACGTTGCCAATGCTGCCTAGGCACTTCCTGGTATCTTCATGCGTGAGCATTTTGAACACAGGTTGCCCTTTCACTGGTGTCAGCTGCAGAAGATCTCCGAAAACAATGATGTGTTTGCCACCAAATAACACATCATACTCTGTTTTGAGAACTTCTTGCATTCTCAAATGCACAAAGGCAAGCATGACATTGGAAACCATGCTTACTTCGTCAATGATAAGAAGTTTCATTTTCCTCAAGATTCTTGAAACTTCAAAACAAGCATCTCCAGATAGCTTGTGATATTGTAATTTGTTGTCATGCTCCACTGGCAGCATCAGTAAACGATGTAAAGTAATCCCTTTAATATTATGTGCTGCCAGTCCAGTTGGAGCAGTGACAACACAAGACAGCGATGACTCTGTCCTTTCCTGCAAATAGCATGAAATTGCTTTAATGAGGAAACTTTTTCCAGTTCCCGCTTCTCCACTCACATACAGTCGGACAGGCTTCAACGACGTACATGAGCACTCTTTCTTATCATGACTTAATCCATGATCAATTTGCATGGTAACTTCGTCATATATTTTCCTCTGCTCAACGTTGAGTTGTCTTTCCAACTCTTCTAAGTTAACCGCATCCTCTTGAGCATGTGCCATGGCTCTTTCCACTTCATTCATAGCAGTGGCAGCTTCATTTTCAATAACAGGTCCTCCTAGTGGATCCTGACTCAATGAAGCAGAACTCTGACTGTCCTGAGAACTGTCTCTGGCAATCTCGGCTGCAATCGTTGCTTCCTGCTCAATTTCCGCATTCAACATTTCTACATATTTGGGAAAAGCAGGACATTCTATGGTCTCCTTGGCGGCATTGAAAGAGTCTTCGTAACAGAGAAAATCTCCAAGCAGTTCCTCTTCTGCACGCCAAGGCTTGAAAAGTTGCAAAAGTGCTAAATAGAAAAACTCCTTTTTTTCAGGAGATTCGCCACTCAATTTTCGATGGTTTATCAAGTGGCATTTTCTTTGCTTGACCAGACATCCCTCACTTCCTATTACAGCATACACTCCTTTCTCAGTATCTTCTTTGATGTTCCTCTTGAATATGTAATTTTGAAGAACCTCATACAGACAAACATTCTCGAGGTGAATGCTTCGATTTGGATAATATGTATCCAACATGTTGGTCTTCAAAATGTCGGTACTGTTTGGCTCCTTTTCCGCCAAATACTCAATTTCCCGGACAGGTTTGAGAACTCGATTACGCGTTGCAGCAAGACCAAGACTCGCCCAAACGATACTCCTGGACTTGGCATAGAGACTTGCTGAAGACAACCGGTCAGAACATTCGTACGCTCCGATTTCTCGATGCGACAACATCTTCAGACTGAAACTGTACAACTTTTTGCTGAGGCTCTTTTCATGGGAAATGTCCTCCCACATATCCTTCAATTCTGTCTTCTCTTTTTTGGTGATGTAAGACGTCACATACCGAGCCACAGCCATACAGTTATCAGCCACAAACTGTATATCCATGTTAGCATTCCACATGGACAAAATCACCGGGTTGTAGTCATTGATGTACTTGGACTCTTCGTTCCTCTTCAAATTGTATGTGTTTTTAGGTGATTTCTTCATGACATTGTGTCGCAGCGAAGACATCAAACTGTTTACTCTTCCTTTAGAAATCACCGGTCGTGGAAAGCCGAAACGACATTTGGTGTAGAACTTGTCCTTGTTTCGGAATTTACGACGGCAGTACTTTCCACATCGATGGCTTTGGAAACGCAGAACTTTTTCTCTTAGGCTTTTCTTCTCCTTTGCGTTTGGAACAGCACACGTAGAATACTGTTGGATGAAACTCATCACTGAGTCTTCTGGATCCGTTCCAAATTTAGGTGCATCCTTGATCCACAGCAACATATGTATATGAGGAGCACCTCTTGCTTGGTACTCCTTTCTCCAGAAGAAATCCAACACCTCTCCAAGAGGTGGATTCTTCTTATTCATGATGAAAGACATCATAGCTTCAAATCTATGATTGAAGTACCTACATACATTGACTGGATCCAAAGAGCACAGTTCTCCGGGTGTCTTGAATTCGATGTTATCTACGTTAGCATTTGCCTCTCGTAGAAATTCAAGTAAGTCTTCCCAGCCATACTCGGCACAGCTCAGAGTGAGGAACCATGTGGGAGTACCTAAGTTCCTCAGCATACATTTTAAATCACCATGACGACGGTACCAGTACTCATTAGTACCACGCTGACACGCCATGAGATTAATCAGGTGAGAATCCAAAATACTGTCTTGGACATTGACTTTATCCATAAAGTCACTTGCCGAGATGTTTTGCATGTGTATACCACTTTTCAAGATGTGGTTCACTGCATATGACAGTCCAGACAGATCGCTTTCAAACAGGAGATGAAACAAATAAGGAATGCATTGTCGAAACCTAGCATCTCCTGCATACAATCGCAAAGTCCGGTATTCAGAAGCAGGAATTTGATGAGGTCGCTCATCATATCTTCCTCCCTGACCTGTTGGAAAAAGCTGTGGGAAACACCGAGCTTCCAAACTTTCCTCCCAAACACTAATGGGACTCCCTTTGGCTTGTTTCATTTGAAACAACTCAATAGCATTCCCCATGACTTCCTTGGAATGCAAAGGATGAACACTATAAGGTTCATATATTTCTTCACTAGTAGAGGGTTCTACTTTCTCAATTTGACCAGCACACAAATCGCTATCCTCTTCCTCACTTACTTCCTCTTCTGCAACATATACATTCTTATAGTATTTATTATTTTTTTTCAAATACAATGTTGCCTTTTTAACTTTCCTAACATCTACTAAATCTTGCCATATTTTCTTATTCTTTGTCGGAACCCCATTAACTAAGATAACCAGAGGTTCCTCTTCCACTTTTTCTACTCCAATTGTGTTAATGTTTTTCTTCAAATCTAGAGGCAAATAAACAACTCTTCCCTTTAATCCTCTCTGTAAATCTGATGGAGGCAATTTCCCTGTCTTTGGCTCCATTCTTACAATAGCCTGAAAGGGATGGATACTTTGAATCAAAATAGATTCATAAGTATTTAAATCCTTCAATTCAGAAGGAATCTCAACCAATTCCAGATTATTATGAACTGCTCTAGCAGGCATCTGGTTTTGATTTAATTTGCAACAACAATAAGTACACACACGTTGATCGAATCCCAAATCAAAACAATTTTCTACCATCAAGTATGTTGCAAAATCCTTCCATTCACTATTATTTTCCCTTTCACTTTTTGCATATAAATCCACTAACTTAGTCTGATTCTTATAATAAGTGCATCGACAACACACACAAGTGAAATTAGGCCTCTCACTTGATTTCACCTGAAACGTCGCAATTTCCCTCTGGAAATTATCTGTACTGGAAACCTGTACACTATCTTCCACATTACCCTCTTCTTCTGGGTCAATTTCAACATTCTCCTCTTTACTTCCAAAGTAACAAAACTCAATTTCTTCACATATGTTCTTCACATCTATTTCAGAACCATGCAAAAGAGCAGCGCATAATTGTTTAAGCATAATTGCTGGACTCTTAGCATAATACAACATTCTAACTAATTTCCTCACTTTATTATGATGCACTGCTAGCATCCTGAAATGATGAAAAACACTCTGGCATACTCTCCTGGAAAGACAAGCCAGTGAATGACCATGCAAACCTGTCACTTCTCTCACTCTGCAAGGATCTAATTCTTGCAACAACCTTATTTTCTGCTTCAAACTTTTCTTATTAAATGACCGTACAAAATCACAAAGCAAATTGATGGAATCCTGTCGCACACTACAAATACTACTACACTTTCAGGTGTACACAGGACCCTTAGCACGTCTTCCTAAAACCTCATTACCTAACACCTATTCTGTCTCTGTTGTCACAAGTTTTTCTTTTTCAACTGGACAACCATCTTTCACTTCATAAGCACGACCACTGGTGTCAACTGCATGCACCAAATCATTATCCTGGAAATAACTCTCCTCATTAAAAAATGCCTCACAGCTTGAACTATGCATCCATTCTCCAGAAAAAACTTCACAAAAATTACTACGATTAACTATTCTCTTCCATCTACTATTTCTTTTGAAATCATAAATTGCCTTGTTTAGCTTCCTAATTCTATTGATTATCAAAATAAATAACTTACGTTTAATTTCAAATGCCTGATCAATAACTTTCTCAACTTTTTTTTTCTCTTATAAAAAAGCACTTTCTGTTGACCTTTCTTAATATTTTTTAACAAATTGCCAATTATCCTGTTGCGGAACATTCGTTTACGAATGTCCCTAAACTGTTGTTTCCTTCTACTATCATGCACAGAGTTATCTCTTGCTCTAGCAGTAACATTTTTGATTGGCCTTTCCTTTCCATTTGAATTGGTTCTCTTTTTATGGACTGAAACATTTTCTGTAGTAATATTTTTTTTACTACACATATTTCTTATGAAATATTTTGTGCTCTTACCCGGTGCTTTCTTCGTGACTTGACAAATCTTTTTGTTAGAGGACTGCTGCTTATTTTGTTTCACCTGCTGTCTTTGACGTTTTGCAGCCTTTCTCTGTCTTTCTATTGTTGGCATGGTGAAATCTTGAAATGATCTGCAGTTGAATCTGTGGTAAAATATAATAAAAAATGTTATTAACCATTATTACCAAACAGTAAATCAATAACAGTGATCAAAAACTTAACACACTACTTGACATTTTAAATAGAAGATTTTTTAGTCCTTGGCAAATTTACAATACAGAAATAGCAGAAAAGAAATTACATTTATATTTATGTTACCTGTGCTATTTTATATGTGAATCTGATCTAATTTTATGAGCATATTTTAATATTTTATTGAAGACACTACACATAACCTGTTTTTGAAGGTGTCTTTATTTTTAAATTAAACGGTTTACACTTTTACTTTTTATTTATTATAAATTTTAAAAATAAATGTTTATAGTTCCATAGGCTCAAGCAGGTCAGCTTCCCACCCTATGTCATATAATTCGGACAAATCTGCATCCTCATCACGCTCTTCTTCATCCTCAGGATTTAAATCATCCAAGGGATCAACATCCACTGATGTTTCAATTACAAGTTCAATGATGAGGTCAAAATCAACTGATTGCAGATTGTCGCTCATGTTGATGTTGTCTTTATCTTTAAAGAAAGATAACAACAATGAGATGTTGCAGAGTAAGAGACAAATCTCAGAGATTATAATAGTAAAATTGTTTAACAAGAGTAATATTTTGCAGCTATTATTTAGCCATGTCCAGCAATGCTGAGCAGGTGAAGACTATGTCAAATTTTTCAGTGAACAGGACTCATCTCTTCTTAACCTTGGATAAGCCTCACCGACTCTGTGTGTCCTGCACATACTTAAATGTAAAGGGGCAGATTTATGTTAAAAGGCACATCCCCAGGCATGCACCAGTTAACGTGCACCGCTGCTCTGCCACCCATGGTGTGCCGTATTTACAATCAGATAGGAGAAAGCTGCGTCAAAACCCTGCGCCTGCTTTAAGCAGGCATAGGTCTTGACGCAACATTGTGGAGATGGGGCACCCCTGAGCCTTGCTTGAGCTGCATCGCACTTGCGATACAACTCCAGCAATCACTACCTTTACAGCACAGATACATCACGCATCTGTGCCATTTTTGCCCCATGATGCCCCGCATTGTAAATGCAGCACACCATGGGTGGCGGAACAGCGGCGCAGGATGACTGACACATCCCTGGTGATGCACCAGTCATCATAAATCTATCCCTAAGCTTCTTATCTTGTTACAGATGAACCGCCATATGTACCATCAAACTATTTTGCATTTCCTAAATAGCGAATTTTAAGGAATAAATAGCAATTCTTTACCATTCCTAATTTGCAATGAGCAAATTGCTAATTGCAAGTTACCCATTCATTTCCATGGGCTAGGAGGCTCATAGGAATGAAGGTTTAATTTGCGATTAGCAATTTGCTCATCACAAATTAGGAATTTTTCCAAGGGTGCAGGGGTGTCTCAAGAACACCCTGCTGCACCCCTGAAAAAGAAATTTGGGGGCATATGGCACACATACATGCCCTAAGGACATGTATTGGCGTGATATGGGACCTTTTGTTTTTTGGAAAAAAATGCTTTTTGAAAAGAATTCACAAATTACCACCAATTTACCACAATAGTTTCCAAATCCTTAATGTCATTTTTTACATATTTTTTGTTTGATACATTGCATTTAAGTAATCGCAAAATTTGCAAATCCTTCAGTGCAATCGCAAAATAAGGAATAGCAAATTTTGCTACTCCCTATTTTGCATCAAACTTGTTTGATACATACCATTTGTCTAATTAACATTCGCAAAGGCCGAAATTCGCAGAATTTTGATCTTTGCGAATGCTAATTAGCTTGATACATATGGCCCCAAGTGAGGCCTGTCTTGCAACATGGTGCATCTTTTGCATCACTGCTGCATTGGTTTCATGTGGTACGTTTTTTTTACACCATGACATATCTGCCTAAATGCATCAATTTGTAATTTTGTCGCCTCATAGCAAATCTTTTGCACCGCCGCTGCATCATAAAAGTGACGCACAGTGGCGCAAAAGAGGCATACACCTATCATAAATCTGTCCCTAGCATTTTAAATGATTAATCCAGGATGACGATAAGGTATGGCCTACCCAAAGGTTTGTTTAAGGTGAGGCCTACTCAGGATTGCAGATTAAAGTTACGCTTGATGAAGAATACAGAGGAGATAATACATGTAAAGGCCTACCAATGAAGTAAGTAATGTGCACTTTATTTCGCAAGTCATCATAAATGTATCCCTAAGCTTCTTATCTTGTTACAGATGAACCACCATATGTACCATCAAACTATTTTGCATTTCCTAAATAGCGAATTTTAAGGAATAAATAGCAATTCTTTACCATTCCTAATTTGCAATGAGCAAATTGCTAATTGCAAATTACCCATTCATTTCCATGGGCTAGGAGGCTCATAGCAATGAAGGTTTAATTTGCGATTAGCAATTTGCTCATCACAAATTAGGAATTTTTTCAAGGGTGCAGGGGTATCTCAAGAGCACCCTGCTGCACCCCTGAAAAAGAAATTTGGGGGCATATGGCGCACATACATGCCCTAAGGACATGTATTGGCGTCATATGGCACCTTTTGTTTTTTGGAAAGAAATGCTTTTTGAAAAGAATTCGCAAATTACCACAAACTAGAAGTTGGTGGTAGTTTCCAAATCCTTAATGTTATTTTTTACATATTTTTTGTTTGATACATTGCATTTAAGGAATCGCAAAATTTGCAAATCCTTCAGTGCAATCGCAAAATAAGCAATAGCAAATTTTGAATTAAGGACATTTTAAGTCATTTCCACATGTGCAGTGTTTTCAAATTATGATTTGAAAATCGTTTTTGGGGAAAAGTAATGGTTTGCAAATTTATGACAAGGACATAATGGTGTATGCTTCTCTATAAGGCATTTCAGTGTCTCTGATGTCATTTTTCCCATATTACATTATAAGACCTTTCCCCATGGAGCACATTCCTTGTAAATATGCTCCCACCTGTGCATGGTGAATTTAGATTTTGACTGTTTGAGTCACATAGCCATGTTAAAAGTGACCCAAAAAAATTGGAAACGCTTTAAAAAAACACATTCATGTGTCTTAAGGACATTTTAAGTCATTTCCCCGTGGACAGTGTTTTGTAAGTGGCGCAAAAGAGTCATACACCTATCATAAATCTGTCCCTAGCATTTTAAATGATTAATTCATGATGACGATAAGGTGTGGCCTATCCAGAGGTTTGTTTAAGGTGAGGCCTACTCAGGATTGCAGATTAAAGTTACGCTTGATGAAGAATATAGAAGAGATAATACATGTAAAGGCCTACCAATGAAGTAAGTGATTTGCACTTTATTTCGCCAGTCATCATAAATGTATCCCTAAGCTTCTTATCTTGTTACAGATGAACCACCATATGTTCCATCAAACTATTTTGCATTTCCTAAATAGCGAATTTTAAGGAATAAATAGCAATTCTTTACCATTCCTAATTTGCAATGAGCAAATTGCTAATTGCAAATTACCCATTCATTTCCATGGGCTAGGAGGCTCATAGGAATGAAGGTGCAATTTGCGATTAGCAATTAGCTCATCACAAAATAGGAATTTTTCCAAGGGTGCAGGGGTGTCTCAAGAACACCCTGCTGCACCCCCTGAAAAAGAAATTTGGGGGCATATGGCGCACATACATGCCCTAAGGGCATGTATGGGCGTCATATGGCACCTTTTGTTTTTTTGGAAAAAAAGCTTTTTGAAAAGAATTCACAAATTACCACCAACTAGAAGTTGGTGGTAGTTTCCAAATCCTTAATGTCATTTTTTTACATATTTTTTGTTTGATACATTGCATTTAAGTAATCGCAAAATTTGCAAATCCTTCAGTGCAATCGCAAAATAAGGAATAGCAAATTTTGCTATTCCTTATTTTGCATCAAACTTGTTTGATACATACCATTTGTCTAATTAGCATTCACAAAGGCCGAAATTCGCAGAATTTTGATCTTTGCGAATGCTAATTAGCTTGATACATATGGCCCCAAGTGAGGCCTGTCTTGCAACATGGTGCATCTTTTGCATCACTGCTGCATCGGTTTCATGTGGTACGTTTTTTTTACACCATGACATATCTGCCTAAATGCATCAATTTGTAATTTTGTCGCCTCATAGCAAATCTTTTGCACCGCTGCTGCATCATAAAAGTGACGCACAGTGGCGCAAAAGAGGCATACACCTATCATAAATCTGTCCCTAGCATTTTAAATGATTAATCCAGGATGACGATAAGGTGTGGCCTATCCAGAGGTTTGTTTAAGGTGAGGCCTACTCAGGATTGCAGATTAAAGTTACGCTTGATGAAGAATATAGAAGAGATAATACATGTAAAGGCCTACCAATGAAGTAAGTGATTTGCACTTTATTTTGCCAGTCATCATAAATGTATCCCTAAGCTTCTTATCTTGTTACAGATGAACCACCATATGTACCATCAAACTATTTTGCATTTCCTAAATAGCGAATTTTAAGGAATAAATAGCAATTCTTTACCATTCCTAATTTGCAATGAGCAAATTGCTAATTGCAAATTACCCATTCATTTCCATGGGCTAGGAGGCTCATAGGAATGAAGGTTGCAATTTGCGATTAGCAATTAGCTCATCACAAAATAGGAATTTTTTCAAGGGTGCAGGGGTATCTCAAGAACACCCTGCTGCACCCCTGAAAAAGAAATTTGGGGGCATATGGCACACATACATGCCCTAAGGACATGTATTGGCGTCATATGGCACCTTTTGTTTTTTGGAAAAAAATGCTTTTTGAAAAGAATTCGCAAATTACCACAAACTAGAAGTTGGTGGTAGTTTCCAAATCCTTAATGTCATTTTTTACATATTTTTTGTTTGATACATTGCATTTAAGGAATCGCAAAATTTGCAAATCCTTCAGTGCAATCGCAAAATAAGGAATAGCAAATTTTGAATTAAGGACATTTTAAGTCATTTCCACATGTGCTGTGTTTTCAAATTATGATTTGAAAATCGTTTTTGGGGAAAAGTAATGGTTTGCAAATTTATGACAAGGACATAATGGTGTATGCTTCTCTATAAGGCATTTCAGTGTCTCTGATGTCATTTTTCCCATATTACATTATAAGACCTTTCCCCATGGAGCACATTCCTTGTAAATATGCTCCCACCTGTGCATGGTGAATTTAGATTTTGACTATTTGAGTCACATAGCCATGTTAAAAGTGACCCAAAAAAATTGCAAACGCTTTAAAAAAACACATTCATGTGTCGTAAGGACATTTTAAGTCATTTCCCCATGGACAGTGTTTTGTAAGTGGCGCAAAAGAGGCATACACCTATCATAAATCTGTCCCTAGCATTTTAAATGATTAATTCAGGATGACGATAAGATGTGGCCTATCCAGAGGTTTGTTTAAGGTGAGGCCTACTCAGGATTGCAGATTAAAGTTACGCTTGATGAAGAATACAGAGGACATAATACATGTAAAGCTCTACCAATGAAGTAAGTGATGTCCACTTCATTGCGCCAGTCATCATAAATGTATCCCTAAGCTTCTTATCTTGTTAGACATCAACCGCCATATGTATCATATAACTATTTTGCATTTCCAAAATAGCGAATTTTAAGGAATAAATAGCGATTCTTTACCATTCCAAATTTGCGATGAGCAAATTGCTAATTGCAAATTACCCATTCATTTCCATGGGCCAGGATGCCCATATGAATGAAGGTGCAATTTGCGATTAGCAATTAGCTCATCGCAAATTAGGAATTTTTCCAAAGGTGCAGGGGTGTCTCAATAACACCCTGCTGCACCCCTGAAAAAGAAATTTGGGGGCATATGGCGCACATAAATTTTAACAACATTCCTTTACCTCAAAAACGATTTTCAATTCATAATTTGAAAACACTGCCCACAGGGAAATTACTTAAAATGTCCTTAAGACACATGAAAGTGTTTTTTTATTGCCTTTCCAGCATGGTTGGGTCACTTTTAACATGGCTATGTAACACAAACATTTAAAATCTAAATTTGCCATGCACAGGTGGGAGCATATTTACAAGCAATTTGCGCCACAGAGAAAGGTCTTACATTAAAATGGGAAAAATAACATCAGGGACAGTCAATTGCCTTATAAAGAAGCATACACCATTATGTCCTTGTCATAAATTTAAAAACAATTCCTTTTCCCCAAAAACGATTTTCAAATCATAATTTCAAAACACTGCACATGGGAAAATTACTTAAAATGTCCTTAAGACACATAAAAGCGTTTTTTAATTGCCTTTGCAGCATGTTTGTATCACTTTTAACATGGCTATGTAACACAAACATTCAAAATCTAAATTTTCCATGCACAGGTGGGAGCATATTTACAAGCAATTTGCGCCACATAATTCATAATTTTCTCCTTAAAGCACACTATTCTCTATCTAAATTAAAGAAATCTTTTCTCACCTTAGCAAATACTTTGAGTTTGAAAACAGTCTCAGAAACACACCAATTTGTCTTCAGCAGAGCAAAAGGTATGCACTCCAGAGTCTGCAGCTATCAAAAGCACAGAAATGCTGTAATTCTTCACACATATCTCTCATGTCACCCAATCAAAACTCTTCCCTCACTTTTTTTCAAATGAAAACCCTTCCCCCCTCTGCCCTTTCTGCCTATTTTGCATAGCAACCACCTCTTGGAAGACCTCTGGTGTTTGCAAGTTCACACAACAATGTTGCAATTGAACTCTGAACTCTCAGTGCACCTGCATATCCAGTGCATTCTTTCATTTAATGATTTTTTATTGACCATTCAAAATACATCTTTCAAATAACTCATCCGTGCACCCTAACTTTCTGTTTTCAGCAATCAAAATCCACCAATCACTGTTACTGCTTCATGAACACAGAAACTCCACAGTTTTTTTCATTTTAAACTCTCACTTTTTCAACTGCCATTTCATTGCCACACTTCATCTGACTGCAGGAGAACCTTCTCTCACCATGTTTTCTGTCTGGATTGTTGGACATAGTTATATTCACTGGGCTCACAGGTACGCTGAAAACAGGAATTTACCTAACCTCAATTTACAAGATGTGGAAATTAAGTGGTTTGGCCACAGAGGATTAAAATGTCACCAATTGATACCATTGGTAAAAACCTATATGCATTTGCCCAAACCTGACCTGTTAATTGTGCACTGTGGAGGTAATGATTTGGGCACTTTGACTGGGGTAGGTCTGGAAATGCTTTTAAAGGACACCTTTGAGCAATTGATGGCACTTTTTCCTCAGACTGCCTTGGTATATTCAAATATATGCCAAAGACAGAAATGGAGGTGGTCAAACCAATTTTGTCCACAAATTGAGAAGTCGAGGAAGCATGTAAACAAATCTGTTTCAGCTTACATGAGAGACCATGGAATGGGCTCCATGTACAACAATAACTTGCGTTACTACATGCAAGATATCTACAGAGGAGATGGAGTTCACTTCTCAGATGAGGGCAACAGAATTTTCACTCTGAATTTAAGACTGTGCATTGGTACCTACTTATAAGTACCTAAATGTACCATAAACCCAAAAGCTCTTCTCAGAGCTACCCTACATCTGATCACTCACAATTGTTATTTTACTCTAACATTTTTCACTAATTTTCAACAAAGTACGCTCCCTGGGGCGCTACCCGGTACGCGAACCGGGAGCTAACCTCGCGAAATTTTTAAAAAAAATGTTTTTTTTTCGCACATATAAGCCTCCTCAGCCACCCGCACAAAACCTAGGGGGTCAAGATAAGTCTACCGTGCCCCCTTCTACCCATTCTGAACATTATTTGCCCTCCATCTTGTATCTTAATTCGACCGAAACACAAAATGGTGGACTCCCGTAACGCTTAAGGTTCGCGAACCGGGGCGCTTAACGGTTCGCGTACCGGGTCGCTCCCTGGGAAGCGCACCATCAAAAAAGGTGGGAAAGTAGTTCACAGAAAAGCCACTGGAGACAATTTCACCAAATATAGACTAGCTCATACTACATACCAATCCCTACCATTTTCACAAATTTGATTGGAATTCCATTTAGCCATTTAGCCTGTAGACCTCTCTAAATACCGTGAGGTAAATTACTTCACAAAACACATCTGAAGTGTTGGAATTGACAACCAATTAATATGTTACTTTCATTTTCTACTTTTTTTACCTGACATTTCATTGGTTATATACCTGAATATATATAAAGGAAGAGAAGAAAACACAGCCATTTTGACTACTACTTCTTGGTGTACATTTCAATAGGATTTTCACTAATTCCTTCAACTTCTTTCTAAAGGTAAGTTTTTATTTTTAAAACTGAAGTATATTGTGCACTATAAGTTAATATGGTAAACTTTTTCTGATAGTTATATACTATCCCTCTGTAGTAGTTATAGATTTAGATAGACTTCTCTGTTATAGTTATGGATGGAGTTAGGCTTCTCTTGTATAATTATGAATTTACTTACGTTAAATCACATACACTTTTTTATATTCCTACTTCCACTCTGATACTATACACTTCCCAAAATTAATCCCAACAGTGCCCTATCTCTACTAATATATATTTTTTTAATCTAAATATCAGGCAAAATGGAAGGCGAACAGAAAGTTGAATTTCAAATTGTCCTGCAAGAGAGCAGCCAAGAAATCATTGATGAAAATGATATTGAATTTTTCGATGAAACTTTAGACAAAGAACTACTGCAATGTGTACAAGCAGTAGATAACCTCCTTGACAATGAGGACATTTTACACCCTCAGAGACTACAATGTATATTCAATGATAATTATGAAATTTCTGACAATGAAATGTTAGAAAGTTTAATAAATTATGAAACACAATCACAATAAAAAAAAATGCTTAAAAAATAAAGAAAATAAAAAATAATCAACAAAACCAACAATCAATTAACATACAGCATTTGAAAAGTCTATCATTCATTTTTCATTGTAGTACGCTGCCTAGAACGCTTCCCGGTTCGCGGACCGGGCGCTACCCACGCAAAAAAACAAACATTTTTTTATTTGTTTTTGCCCCGCGGGGCCCTTTTAAAGCCTCCACATTAAACCTAGGGGGTCAGGGAGGATCTACTATGCCCCCTTATGGTTATTTCCCCCTTTGTTTTGGCCTCCTCTTGTCTCTCAATCCTACCGAGAGACAAGATGGCGGCCGCTCCGGACTGTTTAGAATGTTGACAGACACCGGAGAGCCAATCAGCTTCGCTACGCGAAGTTCCGGTACGCGCTCCGGTCCGCGAACCGGGGCGCTGCCCGGTCCGCTGTTACAGATATATATCTTTTTTTAAACATTAATTTCTCAAAATCCACTGGAGCACATATATTGAGACCTACAAAAGGCACATCGGGCTACCAGTCCCTACAATTTTGCCAAGTTTCGTGCAAATCCATTCAGCCGTTCGGCCTAAAAGTGAGGCCAACCGCCCTATGGAAAACTCAATGTTAAAAACACGTTTTGGGACCCCCCTTTTTTCTGGGCCCCTCCTTGACGAAACCCCCCCAAATTTTCAAGGGCTGCTCAGAAACAAAATGTTCCATTTTCCAGAAAATTTCAGCCAATTCCGTCCACAAACGCAAAAGTTATTAGACATAGAATTTTCAAAAATCCCATAGGGAAAAAATCCTAACTATATATACCTACTGGCGACCGCCAGTAGGTAATACATACATAAATGCATATGCATATATATGCATATATATATATGTGTATATGTGTGCGTGTAGAGAGAGGTAGAGAGGTAGAGGTGTAGAGGTAGAGAGGTAGAGGTAGAGAGGTAGAGACTAGTAGAGAGGTAGAGACTAGTAGAGAAAGAAGTAGAGAGAGGTAGAGAAGTAGAGAGAAGAGAGTGAGTAATAGAGTAGAGAGTGAGTAGTAGAGAGTAGTAGAGAGCAGTAGAGAGAGTAGCAGAGAGTGAGTAGTAGAGAGTAGTAGAATGAATAGTAGAGTGAGTAGTAGACAGTAGTAGAGAGTGAGTAGTAGAGAGTGAGTAGTAGAGAGTAGTAGATAGTAAGTAGTAGAGTGAGTAGTAGAGAGCAGTAGAGAGTGAGTAGTAGAGAGTAGTAAAGAGTGAGTAGTAGAGAGTAGTAGAGTGTGAGTAGCAGAGAGAGAGAGAATAGTAGAGCATAGTAGAGAGTGAGTAGTAGAGTGAGTAGTAGAGAGTAGTAGAGAGAGAGTAGTAGAGAGTGAGTAGTAGAGAGTAGTAGAGAGTGAGTAGTAGGTAGTGAGTAGTAGATAGTAGTAGAGAGAGAGAGTAGTAGAGAGTGAGTAGTAGAGAGTAGTATATAGTGAGTAGTAAAGAGTGAGTAGTAGAGAGAGAGTAGTAGAGAGTGAGTAGTAGAGAGTAGTAGAGAGTGAGTAGTAGAGAGTAGTAGATAGTGAGTAGTAGGGAGTGAGTAGTAGAGAGAGAGTAGTAGAGAGTGAGTAGTAGAGAGTAGAGAGTAGTAGAGAGTGAGTAGTAGAGAGTAGTAGATAGTGAGTAGTAGGGAGTGAGTAGTAGAGAGAGAGTTGTAGAGAGTAGTAGAGTAGTAGAGAATGAGTAGTAGAGAGTGAGTATTAGAGAGTAGTGGAGTAGTAGAGAGTGAGTAATAGAGAGTAGTGGAGAATATTCCAAAGTTTGGCACAGCACCACTTGCACAATAAGTCCAATCAAATCATATCACTTAGAGTCCTTATTGAAGCGCTGAATCTTGGTGTATATTCAAATGCTTTTATTTTCCTTAAGTTTATGTACCACAGCCAGCTGACGCGTTTCGTTCTGTACAACAGAACTTCTTCAGGGCGTTCTTATTTCCTTCAAGTTATGTCGGTATCCTGTTGTCGTATAACTAGATATTTCTTCCAAATGTTAGACGAGACGTAAGTACATTCTTATTCAAAGTGACTAGGTATCAATTTTACCTACACAATTCGGGCAGACTTGAGTAATTTATAGCATCCTCAAAGTCAGTCTTTCAAAAATCCAAAGTATAGGACATGATAATCCAAATCCAAATGTTTCTCAAGAAAAGTCATTTTCGGAATTTTGGCGTTTGGGCAGATATGACCCAGGGACCCCCAGTATGCAAGGGGAATTAGTCCCCCCTCTGGAAACGCGCCAGTGGCCTGCGTTGCAGAGAGGTGTAAATAGAGGCATAACCTCATTACACCTCTGTGCAATGCAGCCCCCTGGCGCATACTGGAGGTTCCAGGTGAGCTACTTGGCCCCCAGGGACCCCCAGTATGCAAGGGGAATTAGTTCCCCCTCTTCAAACATGCACGGGGGCTGCGTTGCAGAGAGGTGTAAAAAAGGGTGTGGCCTCATTACACCTCTCTGCAATGCAGTCCCCTGGCGCATACTGGAGATTCCTGGTGGGCTTTCAGGACTTATATAGTTAGGAATTAGCATTAAAAAAAACTTTGAAATTCACTGAAAAAAACATAGTTTTCAGGCCTTATATAGTTAGGAATTAGCATTTAAAAAACCTTGCAAATTCACTGAAAAAAACCATAGGTTTCAGGCCTTATATAGTTAGGAATTAGCATTTAAAAAACCTTTGAAATTCACTGAAAAAACCATAGGTTTCAGGCCTTATATAGTTAGGAATTATCATTTAAAAAACCTTTAAAATTCACTCAAAAAACTATACGTTTTAGGGGTGTTATAGTTAGCTG
The DNA here is from genome assembly GCF_964261635.1 of Lissotriton helveticus. Classification (NCBI taxonomy): domain Eukaryota; kingdom Metazoa; phylum Chordata; class Amphibia; order Caudata; family Salamandridae; genus Lissotriton; species Lissotriton helveticus. The sequence goes on along the minus strand of NC_136067.1, from coordinate 980,190,234 downwards.
GACATTTCACTCATACAAAACCATTGAAATTGCTCCTATATAGTTAGTTGTACTAACTATATTTTGCGCACCCGCAATCCACTGCTGATGATGTCACATATTACATCATTCATGACATGGTCAGTGACATCACTGATGAAATCTCAAATGACATCACTGATGACATCACTGATGACATCATCCACGTGACAATCACATACACCTTTTCATACACTGGTAAAATCTTTCACCACTCTTTGTAAAATACAGAGTAACATATTTGAATCCATTGTTACAGCAATACAAGTATCTAAAAACCCACTCAGTGATTCATAGATGTATACACACATCTAATCACTTACCTGTAGATTCACTCATACATGCTGTCAATGAACAATAGAACACTATCAAAAATACTAATACACCTAAATCGACATTACACACCAGCACACATCCTATTCCCAAATGAAGTCATCCTACTCACTTATGCAAACAATGGATCATACTTACATATTTACTTAGCTACACACTTATACAAACACAACTTCATCTATTCATTTAGATAGTAAGTCATACTTAGTGAATTATAAAATCATTATTACAAGTATAAAGTTATCCATACAGTCACTCACACAATCATTGAGTCTTATGTATACTTATTAATATACAACAACTGACACATACACTGCCTTTTATTTTTCTAGTTTGTTGGACATGTACCTTTGAGAAATATATTTGCTCATCACCACACCCATAAAGATATTCACTCACCCAAACAACTGCTAGAACATGTAGTTTTAACTTCATATATCTAGTGAATCAACTATTCACACATCTTTGGGCAGTCACCCCCCCCCCACCGAACCACACACACATTCACTCTCCCATACAAATACTCAGTTAACTAATCAATAACTAATACAGACTTTCACATAGCTAGTAACCAACTGGAGAACCAGTTTACACAACAACTGACAAAGTGATACAGATATTCAAACAGTTTAGTCACTATCCACTATATTTAGTGAGACACTATAAATTGGTCAAGTAAACAGTCAATTACACTGCTACTAAATCCTCCATCCAAATATTTATTTTTATATATCCACTCATTCTTCAATGCAAATTGATATATATATAATGCATATTTAAATAACGAAGCAAACCACATTCACTGGATGATGTCATCAGCGATGTCATCAGTGATGTCATTTGAGATGTCATCAGTGATGTCACTGACCATGTCATGAATGATATAATATGTGACATCATCAGCAGTGGATTGCAGGTGCGCGAAATATAGTTAATACAACTAACTATATAGGAGCAATTTCAATGGTTTTGTATGAGTGAAATGTCCAGCTAACTATAACACCCCTAAAACTTAGACTTTTGAGTGAATTTTAAAGGTTTTTTAAATGCTAATTCCTAACTATATAAGGCCTGAAACCTATGGTTTTTTCAGTGAATATATATATAGTTAAACAAAATACATATTAAATATTTGAAAATATGACATTAATATAATGTAACTTAAATATGTTTAAGTATTATTTAAATATATATGTTTAAATACAAACATATTCAAACAAATACAAATGCACATATATAAATGTTTGCATATTCATATATACATGTATAATATAATACTATTTTTTAAAATAATAATTATGATTTATCTTTTACTTTTCTAATGTTTTTAAATATACCAATACAACAACTATAAATATGCATCATTGTGTGTGTCTGTGTGTATATGTGTACATACACACATAAACAATTTTAATAAATGTAACAAATAAACTGCAAAAAATATAAAATATTTCTAATTTAAATATACATAAAACAGTAAACAATATATAAAAATACATCTTACTAAAACTTTAAAAATGACATACATTTATATGTATAGAATTAGCTTTATCAACACATAATAATAATAATAATAATAATAATAATAATAATAATAATAATAATAATAATAATAATAGTAATAATAATAAACATGTAAACAATACTAAAAAACTATTAAACTTTAAGAAAAATAAATATACTCTTTCCATTCCAGTATGTGCAACAGTAGGTAAAGTGTTGGGCACTAAAGGGGTAAAATGTTATATTCCCTCTCTATTGTGTGTGACAGTTGGGAAAGTGAAGGACTCAGGAGTTGTAAAATGTACTATTCCCACTCCTGTGTGTGCAAAAGTAGGGAAAGCATTAGATTCAGGAGGGGTAAAATGTACTATTATTACTCCCGTGTGTGCAACTCTAGGGAAAGAGTTGGACTCAATAAGGGGTTACATTTACTATTTCCAATCCAGTATGTGCAACATTAGGGAAAGCGTTGGACTCAGGAAAGGTTAAAAACTCACTATTCCCACACCAGTCGGTGCAACAACAGGGAAAACGTTGGACTCGGGAAGGGTGACATTTATTACTTCCATTCCAGTCAGTGAAACAGTAGAGAAAGAGTTGGGCACGGAAGGGGTAACATTTACTATTCCCACTCAAGTTTGTGCAACAGTAGGGAAAGTGAAGGACTCAGTAGGGGTAAAATCTACTATTCGCAATCCAGTGTGTACAACAGTATGGAAACCGTAGGACTTAGGATGGTAACATTTACTATTCCCACTCCACTGTGTACACCAGTGGAGAAAGCATTAGACATAGGAGGGTAAAATGTAATATTTCCACTCATGTGTGTGCATCAGCAGGGAAAGCGTTGGACTCAGGAGGGGTTACATTTACTATTCCAACACCAGTCGGTGCAACAGTAGGTAAAGAGTTTGACTCAGAAGGGGTAAAATGTACTATGCGCACTGCTTTCTCTGGTACAGTACAGAGAGAGTACTTCACTTCATACAAACAACATATTTTGACAGCTGTATAACATACACACAAATATCAAATTCTAAATATAAAAATGAAATGTGTTACTCCTAATGAAAATGTAAAAATATTATTTTTTTATTAATTATTACCAATGAACAAACATTTTAGAATATAAAAAAATGCACAATATTCCCACAAACATTACAGCCAACAAATAAAATGCAGTAGAAATAAAGAAAGTATAACACAATTAACATATTAAATCATAATAACAAAATTAATATGTTTTTATTTATTTATGATTGCTTAAATAACTTTCCCCATTCCTTGACAAACTAAAAAACACACTCCTAAAATATAACTTAATGAATATAAGTCCACAATTAACAGAATTAGCAATTAAATAATTAATAATTAACTTCCCACCCTGTAACCCCTAAAAACACAACCCACACCTCCCATATAATTGAAAAATATCTTAATTACGCAATTTACAGAAGTAATTATCAGTAATAACTCCAATTAATTATTAATTATTTGTAAATAAGGTACTTCCGATCCTGTACACCTATAAACACCACAATCCGCCCCTAAAACATAACTTAAAAACTAAATTAATAACATAACTTACATAGTTAACTATCAATTAAATAATTGTAATGTAATGTAAAGAAATGTGTAAAGCGCGCTGCAACCTGTCGGGCATCCTGGCGCTAAAGAGGGAAGAAGACAGTAAAAGAACAGCTGTGACCAAAGAGCAGTTAGAGATTACGTTCTAGGAAAAAGCCAGGTCTTAATTTGTTTACGAAAAGGCAGAAGATCATGTATCTGTCGCAGCTCAATAGGTAGCTTGTTCCAGAGTTTTGCAGCAGCAACACTAAAAGCTTGACCTCCCAACCTAGCTCTCCTATTCATGGGTACTTTCACCCAGTTGGCTGCGGAGGACCGAAGTCAGCGGGAACGGGGATACCAATGGAATTTACTCCGTAGAAGTATGGGACCTAACCCATGCAGTGCCTTGAACACAACGCAGAGGGATTTGAAATGATTCCTCTGCACAATGGGGAGCCAATGTAGCTCTGCGAGGGCCACGGAGGAGGAAGAATAAAAGGGGCGAGACAGGGCCAGCTTGGCTGCCATATTCTGAATACTCTGCAGTCTGCCAGTTAAAATCTTGGGAGACTCCAACGGAAGAGAGTTACAGTAGTGCAACTTGCTCAAAATAACGCTCCTGACTACCAAGGAGCGCGTTTGAGCAGGGAGCAGAGGCATGATTTTCCTCAGAACCCTAATGAGGGAAAGGCAATTCCCTACAGTTTTATTAACATGTGTCTCCAAGGTCAACTCCTCATTAAATAAAACTCCCAAATTATGAACCAACTTAGATGGCAACAGCGGGGGGTCCGCAGCAATAGGCCAAAAGTCAGGCGGAAGAAAATAAGGCACTCTCCCACTTTTAGTACACAGAATTTCAGTTTTATCTGCATTAAATTGCAGGGAGTTGTTTTTTAGCCATTGGGCCACATTCTGCATGCAGGTGTGAAAATTCTTCAATGAAGATGACTGTTCTCCCTCCAGTGAAAAAATCAACTGGGTGTCATCAGCATAGTTTACCACACCTATACCAAAGGATTTAATGATGTTCACCAGCGGCCGCATATAGATGTTAAAGAGAATGGGGCTTATTGCAGAGCCCTGCGGCACACCATGGTGGATCTTGGTAAACTTTGATTGGAAAGGGGGAGGGCCAAAGCCTGACATCTATCAGATAGATAAGAATGGAATCATTTCAATGCCAGACCAACTACCCCTACTCCTTCCAGCCGTTGCAGAAGAACCCTGTGATTGACCGTGCCGAAAGCGGCAGACAGATCTAATAGGATCAAGGTGGCATGTTGACCCTTGTCTGCATGCAAACGGAGATCATCCAATACAGTCAACAGTGCAGACTCTATCCCATGACCCAGGCAAAATCCAAACTGAACATCATCCAGTAGGCCATTCGTCTCCAGGAACTGGGAGAGTGCCCTGCTCACAAGGCGCTCGATGATCTTCTCAAGGTAAGGAAAAAGTGAGATAGGCCTGTAGTTTTTAATACAGGCTGGATCCAGAGAGAGCTTTTTCAATAGAGGGGTAACAGCTGCCTGTTTCCAGCAGGTGGAAACCATCCCGCTGCAAAGAGATTGATTTCACATCTGTCTGAGAGGGGGAAATAGTTCAGCACCAAGCGCCTTCCAGACCCTATGAGGGAAAGGGTCTAAAGCGAACCAGAGGAGACTCCAAGTGCAAACTGCTCAAACACATCAGTGGAAGGGGTGTCAAAATGATCCAACAGATGGGTCTGAACCAGGGTCTCCCTCATCACTCCTAAGTCCTCCTGCCCGACCAATGGGAGGTCAGTGGTCTTATCAATCAACCTGTTCTCCTCTAGCCCATCGATGATTTTGTTAATCTTATCATCAAAGAAAAAGGCCAAACTGTCGCAAAGTTCCTGCGTAGAATAGATCTTATTTTTAGCACAGACCGTGTTAGCAATATCATTCAATACCTTGAAAACATTTTTAGATCTATTGGTGGCATTCAGAATGACATCCGAAAAATACTCTGCTTTAGTGGAGACAATACTTTTTTTTATAGCTGGTGATTTTCTCTTTCCAGATGGATTTATCAATAGCAGAGTAGCCCTTTCTCCATTTCCGCTCTGCCTGTCTGCAGGCGAGTTTTAAGTTTTTCAAGGCAGTATTATACCAAGGTGCTGAGAGTTTTCCATCTCTTTTTAGCATTTTAAAAGGGGCGTTCTGATCAAGATGATCAGTAATGTGAGAACAGAAGGCGGCATAATTGTCCTCTACCTGTTCCCCCGACTCAAACAAGCCTTCAAGATGGAATATTGGGGAGGAGCTAGCTTTCTTCAGCAGACCATTCCAGTCCCTGCTACGGAACCGTCTTATCTCCTTCCCAGCGGAGTTGTTACATTTAATATCAACCATATCAAATTTTACCAAATAGTGGTCCGACCAACCAACTGGAGACACCTCCACAGCTTCCAGTGAATTTTCCTTGGCAAATATCAGATCCAAGGTATGTCCCCCCATGTGTGTAGGAACTGCCACCGATTGGTGAAGGGACAGATCAAGACATGATTGTAAAAGATGATTGTATCCTGGACCCGTTCTCCCATTAGCCCATAGATTGAAATCTCCTAAAATGAGAAGTCTGGCATGAGAAAGGGTCATGTTGCTGAACACATCAATCAGAATTTTCTGTTGGAGCCGACTGGCTGCTCTTGGTGGCCTATAACAAATAATACCTGTCAACACCTGCTGTACAAGAACCTTTAGAGCAAAGCCCAGTAGCTAAACCCCATCAACCACGTCGATGTCTACAGGTGAAAGGTTCCAGGCCTCCTTAAAGAAGATCCCAACCCCTCCACCTCTACCACAGGGGCGTGTCCTATGTAAGGCCTTGTAGTCCTGAGGGCAGGCTAACACCAGCTCTACTTCAGAGTCCGAGTGAGTCCAGGTCTCTGTCACTGCTAGAACATCCAAATCATAGTACTCTAACAGCATCTGCGTTTACAGATAGTGTTTATAAAGGGACCTAACATTAAGTAGGCCACAATGCAGGGAGTCCCTGCTGGTCAAGGTAATTACAGTCCCCATCCCTGTCACTGATTGAGCGCCACCCTCAGCCTGCTCCTGCCTAACTATTACCTGGGGACCACCACCCAGATGGCTCAGGTTGTCCAAACTTCCTCCAGAACCAGCATAGTGGCTGGCGCTGTGCGGGGACGGGCGCAGACGGGCTTGCCTTTGGCACGCCGTCGGCACGCCCGCTTCGCGCGTCGGCGCAGTTAGCATGTTTATAGTCACTAGAGTCACAAGACTAGACCGTGACTCTCCAGTATGGCTGCCCCAGCCGTGCCACCGGAAGTGAGGTAAGGGAGCTCTACCGTGACCCCACTCCCTCCACGCAAACAGCACAAGCTGCGGTGGACCAGGGAGAGAAAGCGGCAAGGTAAGGAATTTAAAAACAATGTGCCCCAAATGAGTATTTGAGAAAATACAGCCCACTAAAAACAACAGAAGACTACGATACAACCTATTATTCTTTAAGAATCTGGGGCCGATGAAAATAAAATTTAATGAACACAAGGGTTAAGGAGGTTAAGCAGAGCCGTGAAGCATGTACCGGCCCGCAGAAGCAGTCAATTACATCAAGTTTCCACTGCGCGTCGACGCAGTTAGCATGTTTATAGTCGCTAGAGTCACAAGACTAGACCGTGACTCTCCAGTATGGCTGCCCCAGCAGTGCCACCGGAAATGAGACAAGGGAGCACTACCGCGACCCCACACCCTCCACGCAAACAGCTCAAGCTGCGGTGGACCAGGGAGAGAAAGCAGCAAGGTAAGGAATTTAAAAACAATGTGCCCCAAATGAGTATTCAAGAAAATACAGCCCACTAAAAACAACAGAAGAGTACGATACAACTAATTATTCTTTAAGAATCTGGGGCAGATGAATATAAAAATGAATTAACACAAGGGATAAGGAGGTTGAGGAGAGCCGCCAAGCGCGTACTGGCCTGCAGAAGAAGTCAATTACATCAAGTTTCCGCTGTGCGTCGGCGCAGTTAGCATGTTTATAGTCACTAGAGTCACAAGACTAGACCGTGACTCTCCAGTATGGCTGCCCCAGCAGTGCCACAGGAAGTGAGACAAGCGAGCTCTACCGTGACCCCATTCCCTCCACGCAAACAACACAAACTGCGGTGGACCGGGGAGAAAAAGCCGCAAGGTAAGGAATTAAAAATACAATGTGCCCCAAATGAGTATTCGAGAAAATACAGCTCACAAAAAACAACAGAAGAGTAAGATACAACCAGTTATTCTTTAAGAATCTGGGGCCGACGAATATAAAAATGAATTAACACAAGGGTTAAGGAGGTTAAGCAGAGCCGCTAAGCGCCTACCAGCACACAGAAGCAGTCAATTACATCAATCTAATAATTAAACATTAATTATTAATTAAATAAAATGTAATATACTTCCTACTCTGTACCACTACAAACTCTACAACCTGCACCTAAAATATAACTTAAAATATAAATTAATGCCACCATTTATTTATTTTTAAATATTTATTTATTGGCATTTGAAATTTATAGGAGGGCAACAGTATTAAAGTTCCCAGCATAATGTTACTGATATGTCAGTCTCAACAATGCACACAATAATAAAAATCTCAGCTGAACTCCAGAAAAAAGGGGGAATAGAAAAGAAAAAAAGAAAAAGAGGGGGGCACCCCCTACAAACTGCATGTATAAAGAGCAATGACTTTCATCTTGGTTTGCCCCGACTTCTCCAAACCAGAGAGCAGGCCATGGAGATTAGGGAGCACAAGACATCCCTGTCTCTAGCTGTGGTCATGTACCTACCATTTACTGCAGCTTAGGAATATAGGTGTCCCAGAGGATGACAGCCCCAACCGCTCCTCTTACGCAAGCTTTCCTCATCAATACATGTGGATGAATACATCAATGCAAGGAGAAATTTGCAATGTGTGCCAGTCTACTTGTACCCCTGGTAGGGCCCCTAGGCAGCAACAGCCATACCATTATCCCTAGTCCTTTGAGTTCACTACTGACCAATCTACCTTGATCCATTGCATTGCTAGCTAACCATCACATAGGCCACTGTAGTTGAGCGACTGCAAAATAACATTCCAGGTCTGGGACCCCCAGACCTCCCTCCAAAATTAGGCATTTCAATATATGAATAGAGATCTGTTTACTCCCCCCAATACCAAGTCAGATAAGAGGCTCCATAGGTCCTTGAAGTAGCCCTAGGGGTTATCACAGGCACAGCTGCAAAGAGGTAAAGGAGTAGTGGCAGTATTAACATTTTTGCTATAGAGGCTCGGCCCATAAGGAGAGGGGCTAGCGCGACCAGAAACCAACAGATTGCAGCAGATCTGTCAGAACCTTGACATGGTTTCCATCTAATAAATATTTGTTAATGTGATTCATGTTGACCCCCAGCAAACAGAACATTTGGAACATACAGGGGAGTCGATCAAATTTCAGTCCCTCCGCTTCCTTACAATGTACTGCAAGCAAGGGAAAGATACATGATTTTCCCCAGTGACATATCTCCAAATAGGACCAGCAAAGTAAAGAGAGATGGGAGGTTTCTGAGCAGGCATCTGTCATCCGCTGCATATAATGGGACCACGTGCCACCTGGCACCTACAGCTACATCCCACTTCGGCACTCTTGCATGTTACAGGGCAACCAGAAGTTCCATTGCCTATGCAAAAATGACAGGTGATAATGAACACGCTTGTGGTATCCCCTTGCCGATAGCAAATTGGTGAGAGATGTGACATTGACAAGTAAATGGATCAATTAATCACTTTAGGAAGTACAGAGCTGGGCATTGTCTAATCATGAGACTGTGCATTAACGGAGCAATATAAGTCCTCAATCCTCGTCGTACAAACTACAGAAAAACAAGAGGTGGAGAGCTGATTGAAGGGACTGAGAGTCGCATGGGCAAGTCGTTAAGTCATCCAGGGAATATGTTTAGGAGGATAACCCAAATAGGAGGAATGATTTAGCCAAAACCTTATTAACAGGAATCTATGATTGGAATTTGTTACAAAGGTAAAATACAATCAAACATTTGATGCAATTCTAGGTGTTATCAAATATAATTTAACACTAGACTTGATATGCATGGTCTCGCATCGCTCTCTCCTATACTTTTCTTGTAATAGGTCTTTTAGTTTCGATCTTGAAATGGTTTTAAATGTGATTTGATCAAATAGTTTTGCTTGACCAATACTATAAAAACTATTCCTAACAAATTGAAGCCACTTTGCTTTTGATAGCCTGGTAAGTTTTTAAAAAAATCATGCGTGATATCTTGTGTGAGCTTCCGCTGATCCCTTCTCCACACTGAATGCCACAATTGAGGCAGGGCAGAACGAATCTGATCCGCTATAAATGAAACCTCTAGTTCGAGATTACAGTCATGAGAAGAGCAAGTCTTTGGGACACATCAGATGCTTACAAAAACGGTCCTCTACTTGCTGAAGAAAAGTAGTACTATTGGTTTCCCAATCAGCAGCCCCATAGGTGGCAGTGTACATCATTTTTGCCTCATAGATCTTTGATGACTCCAATTGGTTTATACCCAAGCTTTTGAACAAATTTTAATAATGCACCTGTGCTTTTTTTAATTGTTGTCACTCTATTAGCCACCACATTTTTCCATGTATTTTTGGAGTAAAATAATACCCCTAGTTAGCAGAAAGAATCCACCTCCTCCACTGTCCTTCCCTCTATATTCACTTTAGAGATTACATTTGGCCCCTCTCCTGACACGAGCACAAAGGATTTGGGGCCAGATGTAGGTAATTCGTATTTACCGATTCATAAATACCGAATTTTACCGATTCGGTATTTATGAATCGGTAAATATGAAGGTGTGACATGTAGGTAAAATCGGTAATTGAATTACCGATTCTGTAAAAATCGGTATTTACCGAATCGGTAAATACCGATTCGGTAATGCCCATTGATTCCTATGGGCATTGAAGCCCATAGGAATCAATGGGCATTACCGAATCGGTATTTACCGTTTCGGTAAATACCGATTCCAGCAAGGGTGCAGGGGGTGTCACTTTGACACCCTCTAGCACCCCAAATACTGGCATGTGTGCCATGTGGCAGACAGACATGCCCTTAGGGCATGTCTGTCTGCCACATGGCATAGGTGTGCATGCACACATGTGCATGCACACCTGCATTCGGTATTTTACCACCCAATTGGATTGGGTGGTAAAATACCGATTCTGTAAGGCCTTAGGGACTCTGAAGAGTCCCACCTACATCCCAAAATTACCGAATCGGTAAATTTACTGATTCGGTATTTTACCGATTCGGTAAATTTACCGATTCGGTAAATTTACCGATTCGGTAAATTTACCGAATCGGTAAATTTATCCCCTACATACCAAAAACCAATACCGGTCGGTAACTGCCAAAATCGGCCGTTACCGGTCGGTAAATGGCCTCCTACATCTGGCCCTTGGTTTCATAACTCTAAGATCAAGATTTTTCATAAAACTAGTATAGTTGTGATCAAAATTTGCAGCACATTGCCAGTTCGGGCCAGTAGCACAGCATCATCTGCATAAAGGAGTAAGGGTACTGGGATAGAGTTTATATTAGGAACATTTGTAGCGGACCCGACTGGGCCACTTCCACACCATTTGAGTAAAGAGAAAACAAAAACGAAGCGAGTACACATCCTTGCCTAACTCCACGTGTTATATTAAAGAGTCTCGTACTTTTGCCCTCTCTCCCATAGCGGACACAGCCAGTAGCCCCAGAGTACATTTTACAAATAAAATTGATAATAGGTTTCTCTATGCTGATACCTTTCATTATGGACCATAGCTTTCCGTGGACCAACACAATCAAAGGCGGCTGTCAGGTCCATAAAGGCCATGTAAAGATGTCCTCCCCTAACCACAGTGTATTTCGAAATTATCACATCTAAATTAAGGCACAGATTGATCGACCCTTTAGTCATTCTAAAACCTTACTGTGCAGGTGTTTCTATCCTGTACCAAGGCAGCTTATCTGTTCAGGAGCAATCAGCCTATTAGTTCTGCAGTGCCATCAAGTAGCAATATAGGTCGATCATTTTGATGGACTTATCTTCCTTTCTAAAATTGGAATAATTACTGACTGTTTCTATGATGGAGGAACACCCGCCAGGGCAATAGCATTGAAAATGTTACTAAGGAAAGGGGCTCATAATTCTTGATTGCTTAAAAATAAATAATCTATTGGTACCCCATCAGGGCCAGGTGCTCTTGCTGGACTACACTGATTCATAGACCAAGTTAAAAACAAGGTATTCCTCCGATGCAGTCACAAAAGAGCTTAATGACAATATTCTGTCCGAATCTCGATGCCCAAAAGCGTCCACAAAACAGGACACCCAGGCCTCCTCATCATTATGGAAATCCATAGTTATTTCCAAATCTTCTTTGAGAAAGGGGGAATTAATTATGCTCCAAAAGTCCATACTGTTATTCAGGACTGCCGCCCGGTTGAACTCATCCCATGCCTCCTCTTTCAAAGCCCTAATCTATTTGTCTTTACTGTTTTCTGTGAGAAATGTAACTGTTTTACCTTACCCCTATCTCTTGGTTTTATCCCTAATGCCAAGTGAACATTTATAAGAGTCTAGGAGCAGACATCATTGAACCAGCGAGCAACTCCCGACCTTAAGGACTCTCAGGAGTTGTATACTATTGCCAATTTCTGCTAGCATTCCTTAAAAAAACATGGGGATTTCTGTATTCAGACTGGGGGGCTCCAGACAGATGATGATCTCCTTCATCATCTTTACTACGATATTACTTGTGAATTTGGTTGTGTCCATTTTTTCCCATTTAAGCACTGTCCCATTTTTCCTAGCAATCACAGGTTTCGAAAATCGTTGTCTGGGAGAGATATGGCTAGGACCCCAACGTATTTGACAAGTTATAGCAGCATGGTCACTAAATGCATAAAATGTAGCCTATTTTTGTAATATTTGATTTCTTATGGGTTCTGAGACTAAAATATAATCTGTAGTGGAACAGTGGGAACGGGATGAAAATATGTAATTTAATTGGCTAGTACTACTATCAATTGAATTGGTTACCACAGGTTTTTAATCACTAATAATCTATTTAATTCATTACCATATTCGTTGTGATGGAAATTATATATTGGGTCCCCAGAATCATCAACCATGCCACACACCCCAGAATCTGCTCTGCTACAACTATGAAAATTAAAATCGCCCATCTCTATGATGTCAAGAAGTCTATGATAGGAATTTATTAGCTAGCCAATACCCTTCTCTATTAATTCCATAACTGCCTGCAAAATGATTGTTAGAAAAATTTATTAAAAGCCAGTCATCCCCTTGTGTCCTTCATTTAGAGGAATATGATAATACGGTGAGTCATTAAGAAAGGAAACAACGTTAATCCTAGCAGTGGTGCCTACAAGACTGACCAACCCTCCGCTCTGTCAACTGGTCTAGATTACACTGTATCTGACTGAAAGGTACAAAACCCATTATTATGAACCTTTGCAAGTTCCAACGTCTCTTGAAGCTGATAATGTCATAATTTGTGACAAGCGATAGCCAAACAGGATTTTCTTTTTTCTGATTTTGTCCTGCTATGTTCCAGGCCAAAATACTTAGGGTAGCCATATGTGCTCTAGCATAGATTATATCTGCCTGGGTAAGGGGTAAACTGGTGGCACTCTTGGAAATAAATGAGAGGGACTTATAAGGAGAGACTGTAAAACAGTCACAAGCTTCGAGATCAGTCAGAGGGGCTTATCTATTCCTATTAGGTACAAGGAACAAGCAGAGTAGTCAAAGCAATATGTGAGCTAGATGTGGGTCCTGAACTTTGCTACAATAAAATATTATGAGTGGACCTTAGTTGTTTGTAAAAGAAGCCCAATGGAAGTGCATACATCTGGTTATTTGATCGTGAGGCATCTAGCAATATATTAAATAAAAATTCGACCAATCATTGGTTATTGAAATTAACAACAACACAATCCCCTCCAAATGATTTTAGCCAACAGCCCACCCATGTTACATGTCTGGCCATAATAATATGGTTAATTAACCTGGAATGACTCTTACAAATTTAGGAAGCCATTGTAGAGCCTGGTCCATCAGCTGATCTGTGGATTCCTGTAGGAGTTCTTTCAGTTCAGGGATGTTGGCAAGGACAATTACAAGAGAGCATGCTGAAGGTGGGAGGTCTACTCGTCTGCCTTGGGTGGTGCTCACACTGTGCTGGGAGTTCTTAGGGGGTTTGCCAGATCTCCCACAGGACCACTGGTATTCTTTGCAAGAACACTTGTGTTGTTGGAGACCGGCCCCACTTCCTCCGGACCACAAGCCGCACCTAAAATAGGAGGTTTGAGAAACGGGGGATTGATGGTGATCGATCCCCCGGCTGTTACAGGAATAGGTGGGGACTTCCACTAATGCGCCTGGAGTCGCTTGTGATAAAGTTAAGGGTGAACGGGCTTTGGCAGTTAAAGTACTTCGAGGAGTTGGGCATTTCAACAGTGCTTTGGGTGGCTCTGAGATTGTAAGTAGTGTGGATTTCTCTCTTGGATACTACCCCGCCTGGGTTGCTTGTTCCCTTTCCTAATAGCGAGGAAAAGGTTTATATTATCCTCTATGTTTGACAATCTGGTCAGAATGGGCTGCAAAAGGGTAATGAGTAGTTAGCTCAGCTTCTGGAACAGAGGGTCATCAGGGAATGGTTGATGTGACACTTGCTGGAGATCAGTGACGGGGCAATAAGTGATGCCCGTATTGAGTCCATTAGCATGTTTTTACGTGCTGTAATGGACGTCGTGGCAGGTGCAGGGACAGCCTTAGACCTCCCTCTTTTCCTTTTGCCCAGAAGTTCCACTAGGGGGCTACTAGGTAGTCTGGGGGAGTTTGAAATAACATTCAAAGCTGATATATTTAATGCTTAATTTCTCTACAACACTTGTCAAAAATGAATCCAACGTGTTGATAAATTCCCCACCTATCTCAGGTGTCCTTGAGATTTGTTTGACCATGGTTAGATGAAAGTGATAATGATGATGAACACACTAGGGGGGTGGCCCAGCCCAGCCTCCTCCAGGCAATGATGGGCATGGTGAACCGGCCCGCCCTAGACTCAGGCGCATTACTGCATGCGTCCCGCACAGCAGGACAATGTTGCAGACTTATGCGCGTTCAGTGCGCAAGGGGAGTCAGGAAGAGTAGTCCCCCTGCGACGCCTTGGCCTGTGGCATGGCTTTCCCCAGGAAATGAGCAAGAAGAATAGAGGTCCCAGATGTTGGTAGAGAAGATTGCAGCATGAATAATTAATAATAATTAAAAATAATACTTTGGGGGGCGGATCTAGCTTGCAACCAAGATGGCTGCCTGAGCCGAGAGCTCCCCCGTCTCACCTCATATCCTGCAATAATCCTGCGTATATACCTCATAGCGACGGCTACCGACTGCAGTCCTGTGTTGCTGACCACCTCTGGAGCCTGGCTGACGTGAAATTGGCCTCTGTGCCCGTCGGCGGTCCCTGAAACGGACTCTGCGGCCTGGCAGCGCAGCTGCGGTGCTGCGAGCGGCGGGGCCGCGTTGGCTGATGGGAGCGGGACTGGAGACTTGGCTGCTGTGCTAGCGATCAGACTGCGGTGGTGGCCGTCCCAGCACACGCCGAGAGGAGAGAGGTGCTCATGCCCGTCGCTACACCCGTGGTGTGGACACGCCAATGATCCGAAAGCGACCTGAGAGGCGGCAACATCGAGAGAGGAGGTGAGCGCGGCCCTATGGCGATTGTGGTGAAGCTGCCGGTGGTGAACGAGCCCTGTAGCGGGTGCCTCTGCGCACGCCCTCCGCTTGCTCTGCCGGGCGGTACGGAGTGCTCTGCCCGTTGCCTCCCCGGCTTTGTGGGGGTCTTCCCGCCGAGGATTGCTTCCCTGAAAGGGAGGGGGTGGATCGTGATCACTCCTCGGCCCCTGTACTGTGACCCCCATCCCTGGGCTGAGGAGAGGTGCCCGAGGTCGAGGGGCAGGCACCTGAGGATTGATCCAGAGTGATTGGAGCCTGGCATCATTTAAGGGCTGTGTCCGGTGTGGAGGGCCGCGGCTACGACTCAGAGGCGCAGTGGTGCCTGAGCTGCGGCCTAGCTTGTGACCCGCCCGGAGCCTTGGCGCCTGGGGCAACCTCTGAGGCACACGCTGCCGCGTTGGGAGGTGACACTGGCGCTGGCTGTCCCCTCGGAGGGGTGCGAGTGATCCAATGCCATTGAAGGTATTCTACGTTTGTGGTGGTACCTACCTGCGGACGGTGGTACTGGTGGTGGCAGCACCAGGACCGAGGCACCCTTCAGAGTACTTGCGCTATATGGAGCTGCTGCGGAGGCCCTGAAGCTTTGACTCTACCCCTGAGTCATGCTACGTCAAGGTGGCAGTCTCTCTGCGCTGGCTCCCCTGCCTCCCACGTGCCAGGGAGACGTCTGCCCACACCTGCTGAGTCGTGCCCCACGGAGGGTGGTTGCTACCGGTGCCGATATTATCCCCTTCTGGGCTGAATAGGGGAGTCTGCTAGAAGACGACGCGCCTGGGGGGTCCC
Source organism: Lissotriton helveticus (assembly GCF_964261635.1). Taxonomy (NCBI): domain Eukaryota; kingdom Metazoa; phylum Chordata; class Amphibia; order Caudata; family Salamandridae; genus Lissotriton; species Lissotriton helveticus. The sequence goes on along the minus strand of NC_136067.1, from coordinate 980,174,191 downwards.
AGGCCATTTCCCCCTTGGGAGGAGGTTTGTATGCCGGTGAATGACAGACGCTGATTGCCCAGATTTGAGGTACGCCGAGGTTGCGCCTCCATTATTGTGCCGCCTATGCAACGCAGTTGCCGCGCTTGGAGCCTCAGCTAGGAGGCCTGGTTGGAAGCTATTGGTATACACCGGGCTGCCCCCTGTTACAAGGGTGTGCCTGAGTGACCGGAATGGGGCGTACGGACAGATCGCAACTACAGCTATCCTTTTGCCCTAGGGGGCCCAGGACCGGCGACGCCACAGGAGGGAATGAGAATGGGGAACGTGACACGGCGGAGGACACCCAGCAGCAGGACTTACGTGGGCTACTTATAGCCATGGAAAAGAGCCTTCAGGGAGGGATGACTGCGCTGGGGACAAAGCTTGATGCGCTCACTTACCGCATGGACCGCATTGCTGGACAAACAGGCAGAGCGGATAGACATGTCTGAGCGCTGCCTTACTGAGGTAGAGGAAGCGCAGACCTCTCTGGACGCCGAAAATAAGTAGTTTGGCAGAGCTATGCAGTCACTACTAGACAAGACCGAGGATTTCGAGGCTCGCTCTCGGCGGTGCAACCTCCGCATTACGGACCTGCCCGAGAACACTCAGACTGGAAATATGGAGATACTCATTGAGAACCTACTGAAGAAGCTCCTTGGCAACACGGCCTTCTCTGCGATGTTTGTGGTAGAGAGGGCCCACGCTCTTTCGGTCCGCGGCCTAAACCAGGGGAACCTCCGAGGCCCATAATCGCTAAACTGCTTAACTACAGGGATCGTGATGTGGCACTTAAGTTGGTGAGTGACAAACAACCACTGCAGTATGAGGGCTCGGTTCTCTAACTGTTCCCGGCTTTTACTGCTAGGGTTCAGGAGGCAAGGAAACAGTTCCGCCCATGAAACGACAACTATGAGAAATGGGTGCGGACTACGCGATGCTATACCCGGCGAAATTGAGGATCAACAGGCAGGGGAAGTCTATGATCTTCACAGACCCTAAAGCGCTACAGAGGGCCCTTAAGGATTGGCGGAAGGAGAACCGATTCCCCCGAACGAAGAGGCTGGTGTGGCGGGGGGCTCCATGGACGATCAAGACTGACTGAGCTTTGTACAGATAAGATGCATGATATATAATGCATGATGCCCCGTGGGGTGGGAGGGAGGGGGAAGTAGGGGAGATGCTGCACAAGAACTAGGCTATTCCCCATCCTGATGGTGTTGTGGAAGCAACGCAACATGAAGGTTCTCTGAGTTGAGTGGTTACAGAAGATAGAGACACTGGCTGAGGACATGTGGTCGTCAGTGGGCGGCTTAGGATTTCTAGATATACACTGTGTTGATATGTGCTGTAGCAGACCCTTTCTCCTACCTAGTGAGAGAGCACTGTTATACTGGCTTGAAAATATGGGACGGATAATGCAGCAGGTTGTAATGCTTGTTTCTTCACCACACGTGATTTAGCCGTTTACTGTTTATCTGCTAAGGGATGGATGGTCAGAGCTGATGGTTATACCAATTCTATCCTGGACTTGAGGCGGAGAGGGGTGGGGGGCAATGTAACAAATTTGTTGACTAAAATTTGCAAACTGAGGGCTAACTTTGCCCTCGTGTGATACCCACTGAGTTTGGACACAGGGGGGGGGCTCTGTTCTCCTGTTTCTAGGTTTCGGGGTTCTAGGGTTGGGTTTGGTGGCGTGGGTGAGTTCTGTGGGATGGGGGAGACCGCGGCCTAGTAGGGAAGGGCAGGCGTGGGTGGGTGTGTGCTGGGGGGTGGTCAGATCCTGCGGCATCTGGAAGGGGTGGAGGGGGAAGAGCTTGAATTTTGAGGTAATGTTTCACAAGATTCCATATGTGGCAATGGCAGAATACTTTGGTACGAGATTGATCCGGACACTATCGATAGGGGACTCACACAGACTACTGCAGACGAGGTGACTCAAGAGGGGGAAGTCTTAGATGCACTGAAGTTACTGACCTGGAACGTACGAGGCCTAAACAACCACCGGAAGGTGCAAAAGATTTTACAATATTTTGCTTGACATAGTGTGGATGTAGCCCAATTGCAGGAAACGCGCCTTCCCCCAGGCAGCCATATGCTACGATACTGGGGCCTCATGGGTAATGTGGACGTGGCTGGGTTCACAACACATGCAAGGGGTGTCCTCACGTGTGTCAATCCAAAAGCCTCGCTGAAGATGACGCCGCTTGTGACGGACAGGGAGGGGAGATACACGATTATCAGCTGCTGCGGCAAGGGCGTGGAACTGTGTATAGTAAATACTTATGGCTCTAATTACGACCACCCGGATTTCTATGCAGAGTTAGCAGCTAAGATTGCCGCACACTCGAAGGGGGTGATTTGTTGGGGAGGCGATTTTAACATGACAAGGCAACCATGCATTGACAGGTCGGACGGCCCTGCCCGGCGACCGTCGGCCTCTGCTAGAGTACTCGAGACGCAGCTCACTAGTCTGGACTTATGTGACGTATGGAGGCATAGACATCCTACATTGGGAGGTTACACGCACTACTCGGTCCCACATAATATACACACCAGAATAGACTATTAGTTTGTTACGTCGCAACTAATCACTAAAATCCAGACCTGTACTATCCTATCACGCACTTATTCATGCCACTCACCGATATTACTGTCGATGACCACGCCGACGCGACGCATTCCATCATTCGCGTGGTGCTTCCCTCCATACTCTCTGTTGTATTCTCTCTTTAGGGAGGAGTTGGCGACGGCCATTGTGATGTTCTTTGATGCCAACGTGGGTTCCGTTGACTTGTTCCGGACTGTCAGGGAGGCGTTCAAGTTGTATGTCAGGGGTGTCACTATCTCTAAACACTCGGGGTCCTAAAATAGAGGCAGACTACAAGCATTAGAAACCAAACTAAAGGATTTGGAGTACAAACGCCTCCAAGAAAATAGCGTGAACCTTACCCAGGAAATAGATAGGGTCCTGCAGGAATATAACAAGGAGGCGGACGCCGAAGTCAAGCACTTGGGCAAATATGCCACGGCTAGGTCATACTGCGAGGGAGAGCGTCCGGGCGCGGTTCTTGCGCGGCTGGCTAAGCGAGGCAGGGACAGAAAGAGCACACCAGTGCTAAGGGCTGCGACGACGGTAGAACCTCTCTCGAACGCACAGGTTGCGGAGCGCTTTCGTGAATATTATGCAGCGCTGTATGCTTTATGTGGCCCAACCCGGAGGAGCGTATTCTAGACTACCTCTCTCATATAGAGCTACCCTGGCTCCCCAATCTGCACCGTGAGTTCATAGTGCGCCCGTTTGAACGGGATGAGATTGTCTTGACTCTGTCGACAATGAGGGCTGGGAGCGCGCCGGGGAGTAATGGCCACATAGTGGCCTTTTACAAGGCGTTTTCGGATCTCCTGATGCCCCACTTACTCACCCTATTTAACAATATGGCTAATACAGGCATTATGCCACCTACAATGAGAGAGGCGATCCTCGTCGCGATTCTTAAACCAAGCAAAGACCCGGGAGACTGCGCTTCATACCGCCCCCTCTCACTATTGAACGTTGACGTGAAGATATTCGCTAAATTGCTTTCCAATCGTCTTAGTCCTATGGTCACCACTCTCGTAGCCCCGGAGCAGGCCGGATTTGTACCCACCCGCAACCTTACGTACAATCTTAGGACAGTATTTGCGGCCTTCCAACACACACGACTGGAGGTACCTGCGGTGGCCGTTTTCTTAAACATGGAGAAGGCCTTCGATTCAGTCGAGTGGCCTTTCCTAAGAGAGGTCCTGAGTCGGATAGGAGTGGGACAGCTGTTTCTACAACTTCTAGCAGTACTGTATACCTCCCCCACGGGCCGAATATGCATAGTTTCGCTCGTTACGGTTACCATCATGATTGGTAGGGGTACGAGAAAAGGCTGTCCCCTCTCCCCCATCCTATATGCGCTCGTGGACGAACCACTCACCTGCACCTCGCATGAATATCATGGCCACAGAGGCATCCATTTTCCTTCATATAATCTGATCGTATCTACATACGCGGATGATACCCTCTTCTATGTTAGGGAGCCAGAGGTACACTTATCGATAGTTCTCCGTGAGGTGGTCTTGTTTAGCTCCCTCTCGGGCATTCATGTTAACTGGAACAAGTCCATTATGTTCCCACTTACTCCCGCTATGAGGAACTTTGATTATTCGGAGTACCCAATACAGTGGACAATGAATGCCGTGCGGTATCTGGGGATTCGTCTCCACACAGACTCTAAGGTTGTCCTACGGGAGAACTATGGGGTGGCGATCTCTAAGCTAGAGGAAAATGTCGAAAAATGGATAGCCCTCCCGTTGTCATTACTGGGGCCTATTTCTCTCATGAAAATGATTGTACTGCTGTGTTTTCTGTTCTTATTCAGTAACATCCCTATGATCTTATCGTCCCACTTCTTCCGACAATTACAAGCTCTAATGGTTAGACTTGCAATGGCCGGGAAGAAGCCTAGAGTGGTGTGGAACATACTTATTCGTCCGTATGCGGCGGGTGGCCTACACTCTCCGGATTTGGAACTCTATTATCGTGTTGCACAGAGCGCACACGCGTACCATTGGATACATGGTCCAGCAGACATCACCACATACGATTTGAAACAATTGTAGCAAACCTGATTCCACTGCCTGCGTCGCTGGTGAAACCGCAAGACCGACAGACAGGCATTCTTGACTCTTTGAACGCTGTCATGCATGCTTGGCACCACATGATGGATATCCAAGCGTGTAGCCTGCTGTATGCTCCAAAGGCGACCCTAGCTTGGTACGCCTGGCTGACCCCGTGTATGGATAAAGGAGTGTTATTGGCGCTGAGAGCGTTGAATATCCACAATATGAGAGACTTGTTTGAGGGAGGCACGGCCCGAACTTGGGAAGGGATTGAAACTGATGACATAACATACCTGCTACTGGCGCGCTTTCAGTTCCATACGGTGAGTCATGCACTGAGAGACCATTTTGGCGACGATATGGAGGAGCCCCTGGCGGTCGCAGCTTATGATTACATAGTCAACGCCAAGTCCCCCGCTAAATTAATAACTAACCTGTAACGAAGTGTTCTCTCGGAGAGAACGGCGGAATATGCAAAACCGAGGCTAGAGTGGCAGCTTGATTTACAAACAGAGCTCCAGGAGGAGATGTAGCAGTATTGCTGCACAAGTACTAGGAAGATATCCCTAAATGGAAGCCATAGACTACTCCACTTTAAGTACCTGAATAGGTCCTATTATACTCCTGAAAGGCTACATAGATACAAGTTTCGAGACAGCCCAAATTGCGAGAGATGTGGGGCCCAGATTGCTGATTTCTTGCATGTGGCCTGGTCCTGCCCAGACGTCCTCTCTTTCTGGCACGCAGTGTATAAAGAGGTTAATAGGATTACACAACTACCGTTGATTCCGGACCCACTATTGGCTCTGCTGGGCTACTCGAAATCTCTACGACCGGCGCACAGGAGATTAATAGACATGGCTTTTCTCCTTGCTAAAAGATGCATCGCGCACACCTGGATGAGAGGTCCTTCCCCTACATTGACGTTATGGTCCAGGGAAATGACATATTGCTGCACACAATCTGAACTTAATAGTGATCTGCTGCCTCCTCGTAACAGGCCCAAGAATTTCTGGTCCATGTTTTTGGATGGGATACAGACTCGGGACATGACAGAGGGGGAGAGCGCGGTTGACCGGGCGGGTGGGGGAGTCTCGAACAGGAGCACAGTATCACCTCACAAAGCTACCTGCACGGACGTACAGTAGATGACTTGATGACATGCTTTCGGTGGTTAGTGAGACTGGAGACCCTTCGCAGGAGAAAGGTTATCTGCCTACCCCCAAGTGAGGTCCTTTCATTACGCAGCTGTCTGGCGATGTACGTCCTGGGTACATGCAAGTGATGTTCCTCTCCCCTTAGATTCATATAAATTTTGTTTACGATCTCTGTGATGCCTACCAATGTACCTGTGTATGCTGTTTGTACTTCTGCCGCCACTGATTACTGTCAATGATTATGATGGTTGCTTCTTTGTTTGTCATTCCTTGAAATACTAATAAAACAAAAACAAAATAATACTTTATTAATTATAATTAAATTACTTCTCACCCAATACCCCTACAAAACCCACAACCCACTATGACACTTAAAATTACAATAAACAATTAAAAAAACTACAAATGTACAAACTAAATTAAAAACCATTGACAATAATTATACAATGTATACATATACAATTAAAACATATACTAAAAAAATAAAAATTATACAAAATGTGATATTAGCAACAATATTTTTGTAAACAATATTAAAAACATTGATATCTTTAAGATCGATATTAACAGCATAGATATTTTTCATTTTATTGTTTATGCTTTATTTATTGTATAAATCACAGACCATTATATATAATCACAAAACTTTTTTATGGAAATAGAAAGAAAAGAAAAAATAAAAGTCATCTTATAAAATGCAATAAATAGATCATATAAGCGTACTGTCTAGGTCGGGAATTCTTATTGACAACTATTTGTTAATTTATGCTTTGTTGTAGTACCTACAGTTCTTGGTTTTATTCTGATCCCCATATTTGTGCAAATTTCCGGTTCCTCATTTTGATTACCCATTGTGCATGTTTTTGTGGATCCGATGATTTCCAATTTTGTAAGATCAAGGATCTAGCTACTAGTGAAGCATTGAACACAAATTGTTTTTGTAGCACCGTTAAAGTAGTGCTAGAGATCCCAAATGAAATTAGTGTAGGATTGGGGTCTATGCTGCATTCAAGACCCTAGTCCAGTAGGCAGTCAATTCCGGGAAGGAGAAACACATATGAAACCAGTCTCCTCTTGAATGATTACATCTAGGACAATCCAATGATGTTTCTGGGAACAATTTATCCAACTTTCAGGGAGTATAGTATAATTGCAATTTTGCGAAAAATGCCATTGGTTGATAGTTAGCCCTGCAAATGGCCTTGGTAGACCATTTATTATGGTGCTGTCATTGGGTTGCCTCTATGCGACAACCTGTAGTCTCCTGTATTTTTGAAAGGGCGCTCTGTACCACGTAATCATATGTGTGTTGTTGTAATGTATGGTATCAGTGTCCGATTCCCGTCATATGTTTGATGTACAGCGCATAGATGACGGTTTCGGAAAGTGGACCCGCTGGGAGTTACAATTTCTTAACTAGGATTGAAATTTGAAGATAGGAAAATATTAGGGTCGAGACTTCTTCTGTTTTATCTTGTCTAATTAGTGCCCAAGATTTCATCTCTCTGTGTAATACTAAATCTTTAATTTGATAGATACCCAGCCTTTCCCAGTTCTTCGATGTCTGTGTATCAATTGCAACTCCTGGTTCCCTGCTGTGCAGCAATTTAGTTTCTAGTGTGGAGGTGTGAGTTGATACTCCTCTTTTTATCAATTGAGTCTATCATGGATTATGGGGGGAGTCTTATATCGGTAGTGTTTGGGAAGCTTAGGGATTTTAACTAAAGATTTTAGATCTGTATTTTTTTCTAATAGTATTTGATATCGATAGAAATTGGGGCCACAATTGCGTTCTGATAATGTGTGTCCACACCAGTCCAAGAGAGCAGCTTAGAAATATTTTTGTATATGAGGTAACCCTAGACCACCTTCTTCCGGTCGCAATTGCAATGTTGTTAAGTTGTTAAGTTTGTCCGTGTTTTTTTTCCCTCTCCAAATACATTTCTGAACCAATTGGTCTACTTCAGACAAATAGGTGGGAGAAATTTTGATTAGAAAATTTGAAAAAACAAAAATAAATATTAGAACTCCCATCATTGTTATCAGTGCCACTCTTCCAAATATAGATTAAGGTATATTATACCAACTATTGAGAATCTTTGCAGCTTCATTAAACATTGAAATATAATTAAGTGTGAAGAGTTGTGTCAAATCATTTGAGATCCAAATACCTAGATAGAGAATAGAATTATATGTTGCCACCCAACTCCTAAGGGCCTGGGGCAAAATCTGGCTGTGACAATTAAATAGTCAAATCTCTGATTTATTGTCATTCATTTTATACCACCCAAGCTTTGAGAATGTTTCAATCATGACAAATGTTTGTTTAATGTTTACCATTTCTGCGTAAAGATAGAGGATTAAACAATCTGTGAATAATTTCAATTTAGGTGGCCCTGTCATTGGAGGTGTGATTTAGGGGTTTTGGCATATTGAATTTGCTAATGGCTCAATATACAAGGCAGATAAAACTGGGGACATAGGACAACTTGCCGGGTTCCCCTCTCAATCGCCTGGGTACCAGCAGTATATGCATTAATAACTATTTTCACCTGAGCCTTATTGTACAATTTCGTAAGTAGGCCTACTACAATTTTGTTCAGAACTGTGAAGAGAATATTCCAAATGACCATATTGGAAGCTTTTTTAGCATCAATCATGATGATTGCTGCTTTTGTATTGTTATTTGAGAAAAAGTCGATGGCCTGAATTAAGAAATTTGTATTGTGTTGTGAGAGATCTTTCTGGTAAAAAAATACATTGGTTCATGTAGACCAAACTTTGAGCGACCAAGGTAATTTTTGTTCCCATTATTTTGTGAAAATTGTATGGTTGTTGTTTAAAAGACAAATTGGCCGAGAAGATCCTTGTATATCTTGTATCTTATCCTTCTTTAAAAGCTAACTACCACTGCTTCTGTAAAAGTCTTGGGGATATTGCAATCTTGCAAAACTGCATTGTACAGCGAGAGCAATAGATTATATAGCTGTGGGAAAAAGATTTTATAGAATTCAATAGGTATTCCATTGATGCCACAGGCTTTGCTGCTAGGTTTATTTTTTATGGTTGCATTGATCTCTGTTTCTGATATTGGTGCTACCAGTCGTGCTTTCTGCGAGGGCCTAACATTTCGTAGTGTGATTGTATACAGGAAATTATCAATTTGTTCTAGTCATTTAGATGTCGCAGCTGTATATAGTCTTTCATAATGTGAGAGAAAGACCTTATTTATCTCGCCGGCCTGGTGTACATTTTGACCTTTCACATCACCAAAGATAGACTTAACCAAGCCATTATTACAGGTTTTTTTAATGGACCATGCTAAAAATGTGTCTGCATGCTCACTTTCCTCATACCAATTTTGGAGGCAAGTTATTATATTTACTATTTACTGTTGTTCATAAAAGTTTCTAATATTTACTCTGGCCTGCTTTAAATTGATTGCCATTTTTTCTGAAAGAAATAAAAGATTGATTCAACTTGTCTCATTGAAATTATGTTGAAGATGTCTAGCTAATTCTTTTTTTTCCTTGATGATTCTGGCTTTACATGAAATTACTACCCCTCTGATGTAAGCCTTGCAGGAATCCCATACTCCAAAAGGTGAGGCAGATCCCAAATTTCTGATGGCAAACTCAGGGAGTAATGACTGGATTTTTTTAATCCAGCTCTCGTCAGTTATCAGGGTTTTATCCAATGTCCATCTGGGTCGCTCCCTTTGACCGATTTAAGCCTTGATCTCAACTACTGAGACTGAATGGTCCGAAAAGGGATTAGGAATGATCCAAGACTTCCCTGTTTCGCACTAGTAGAAAATTAAGTAAAAGTTATATCTGGATGCTGTGTTGTATTTAATAGAAAAACATGTGAATTTCTTACTAGCAGGATGCTGAGACTGCCATAAATCGACTAGTGCGAAGTCCTGCATCATACAAATTAAGTATTTGGCAGTTGACAGTTTATTTTCCGATTTGTTCTTTTAAGAGGTTCTAGACCTAGGTTCTGAATAAAGTTGAAAACCCCTTCAATGATATTGGCTCCTTATAGAGCGATTAAAAGTTCAGCCATTTTTCCAATGCTGGAATTTCATCATGTATGGGGCCATAAAAGCTGTTAAGTGGATAGTTTGCTCCCCCAATTTCAAAGTCCCCATCACCCATCTAGCTAGGGGCTCACTAACAGTCTCAATGGCTTCCCCTTGATAGTGACAGGTGATAAGAATTGCAACCCCCCTAACGGCGGAATCAGCTAAGAACACAAGGGTATGTTTTATAAAGTTTGGCCATTTGGGTAAAGGCATCCTTTTTTTAAAATGTGCTTCTTGGAGAAATATAACATGGGGTTGATTTACCAATAACCATTGAAGTGTGGCTCTTAGTTTTGTTGAAGTGTCGCCCCATTTCAAATTACATGAAACCATACATAACACCTCTTGGTTAGCCATTCATATATTAGTTGTTTTTATCTGACTTCTCTCCATTATATATATTATATTTCTTATTCTATTTAGAAGGCAGGTTGAATTATTTCCAATATTCCCAACCGATGTTTATTAAAAATGCTCCTAATTTGATCTGTGATTAGTTTTTTCATTTTTTTCCCACCACCTATTTTGGAGTGCTCCCCTCCCTTTTCCCTACCTATGAGTCAGGCCTTTGCCAGCTGCAGACCCTTGCCCCTGTGCCCTGGATACCACCTCCTTACCCCACCTACCCCTACCATAGTACCTTGACGTGGTACTAAGAGCTTCCCCATGGAGAAGAAGGCATAACAGGAAATCGAGGATATTGTCTCTGGATTATACCAGGATGGTTAGGCATACCTAACACATTATTATCTTGCAAGGATTTCCTATCCATCTATCTCTTCTATTGGCCCAAGTGATACTTACTATTTCCCCTCTCTATCCCATCCTAGTTTGAAAGAAGGAGGTCACGGGTCCACTCTACTGACTGGAATATATATGACCCCTCTTTGAACAACACTTTAAGTTTGGATTGCTGTATCATCCCTGCCGGTGCATTATAGCACTTGAATTCATCAATGATTCCCACAAAATCTTTGTCCCTTCGCGCAGCTAAAGTAGACATATCGGAAAAGATTCTGAAAGAGAATTTCTTGGGTGAAGTGAACACATTTTTTTAGAAATGCTTGTGATAGAATCTATTCTTTGATTTGGGAATCGCCGTAGAATTGTTCTTGGAAATTTGGGGTTGGAAGGGCGATTTCTTGGTACACAATGGGCCCTATTGATCGTCAAGTTCCAAATATCTCTGGCGCTTTCAGGAAGAACCACTTTCCGTATCAGTTCATTTATAAATTGGACTGGTGATTTGGCAGGTTCTCGGTCTTCGGAAATCATAATGAACCTTAAATATGTACATCAGGCTCGATTTTCCTGATTGTCTTATTTCAGTTGCATGTTCTCGAGTTCTGCCTGCAATTTACTCAAATTGCTTCCATGATAATTATGCTTTGACTCTAGTGAAGTAACTTTCTGTTTGGCCTGAGTCAGATGAGTTGGAAGTTGATTTAAAATTTCTTTGAGCTGGCCTACTTGTTTGTTGGGTTTTAACAACGGGAGAGGGAGGGAAGAAAACACTCTCAGTCCCCCAGGAAAATGTATTTCAAACAACAGAAGAGTGTAATTCAATAGGTGTGTATAAGCACAAGCAAGGGAGAAAGGTGAAAGAAACAAATCTCATTGGATATTTTAAGGCAGCCCTCACTCAACACCCTGGTTGGTGACATGCTTCATCATTGAGCTCACCGGGAGAAGCCGAATGCCTCCCAGGTGTGCTAACACGCCAGGATACTGCGGAGCTTGTTTTTTGTGAAAGTTGTGTGAAAAAAGTTAAAAATGTCCAAGTTGTATCCCACATAAAAACTTTATTCAGTGGTCAACCTGACATATTAAAATGATGTGTTGGGAAACTACCAAATAAATTGTTTGGATAATTCCACTTAAAGTGGGGTCAACATGTTTCTGCCCTTTATTTGTAAATTACTGGGCATTCTTCAGGACCATGGGGAGTGTACCTTGGCGGTATGGGCATGCTAAGGCCCACTCTAACCTGAGGACGTGAAAGTTAAAAATTAGTGTAAATTTTAAATTAGGGTCTAGGGTGTTTAGGCAGTTAAGGAAATGTTCCAGTAGGGTCTCATCGCCCTTCCAGATGAGGAGGATATCATCTATATACCTCCTCCATTAGTAATTCAACTAATGTGGTTTATTTGATCATGTGCCCTTGCCAAAAAAGTTATGTGGGCATGACTACTCGCAAAATTAAACAGCGAATTTGCGAACACCGCAGCAACATCAGGTGTGGCAAGGTAACAACAAAAATGAGCGAGCATTTTCTCCTCTTAAATCACACCCCAAATGATCTCCACTGGATGATTATCGAACAAGCAGTTGTTGGGAAAAACATCACCAATGCTCTTTTCGAAAAAGAACAGTGCTGGTTGTATAGACTGGGGACGCACCTGAATGGTTTAAACGATGGGATACCATGGTCATCAGTATTTAAACACTAACACAGGCTGATGGTATAATCATGACCCATCCGCTTAAAGTAGTTGCTGAGGAATATGATACATACCATTTACTTAGATCGAATGCTTCATTTTTGCGCTGGTGGTATTACTCTTACCCACGCGATCACATATTAACGTCCACCTAGACCTGGACTATTTACCAAGGCTTTCATTCCAAATACCTGACCTTCATTCGGTTTACCAACTAATAAACCTATTTGTTTCTCTTGACTATGTCCTGTTTATAATATTAGTTCTTCACAATTACCCATTTCACTTAGTTTTGCTGATTGAAAGTTCAGCATAATAAAGCAGGCCAACATCTTTGCCTTTCATTAACACAAACGCAAACGCTGTCCATTATTTGTCCGCTCCATAAAGCTTTGCCGATTAACAACTCGGATCAAAGTAGGTCAGCGTTCCAAGCCTCGCTTTCATTTCAGCGTGAACTCACAAATTTAAATTACACTGTGAGCTTTCTGAATTTTTCAGAAAGCTCAAACTCAAATAATTTTTTGAAACTCTTAGAGGTGACACTAACCTTAGAGTTAAGTCTATTTTTGTACCTCCTCCCTATACAATACCGGCTGAGATAACAGCATTTGAGCAGGCAGTTTTCAATGATATTGAAGCCCTACAAACACCTACTACTTTTAAGAACTTCACTGCCTTAGAATACAAAGCTCTCCAAGACCTACAGAAAAAACAAGACATTACCATTAAACCTGCTGATAAGGGGGGTGGTATTGTCATCCAGAATACATCTGACTATGACGAAGTATGTCTGACCCTTCTGGATAATAGAACCAACTACACCCCCCTTACAATAGATCCAACGCCAGAACTGAAATCACGCATCCATGACCTTGTCCATGAAACAGAAGAGAATGATTACATCTCCAGACATGAGGCGGCGTTTCTTATGGCGGGTGAGAATGTAATACCGTATTTTTACACCCTGCCGAAAACACACAAGAATATAAGTCCCAATCCCCTCGAGGTAGACCAATTGTGTCGGGGATTGGGTCACTCCTGGAACCACTCTCAGTGTTCTGTGACCATTTTCTGAAACCCCTAATACAGAATACCACCACCTATCTCAAAGATACCAAGAGTGTACTACAACTCCTTCAAAACGGTACCTTTGAGGAAGGATCCATCATTCTTGTGACGCTAGACATAGAAAGTCTATACACAAGTATTCCTCAAGACGACACCCTCAGAGTCCTGGGAACAGCACTGGGCTCTGTGACTTGGGAGTACACAACACCAACAGACTTTATTCTCCAATGTGCCACTATTGCATTGAAAGAGAATTACTTCAAGCGCAAGGGCAAATTATACCTACAAAGCACTGGGACTTCCATGGGCAGTACTTTCGCCCCCAGTGTAGCAGGATTGTATGGTTATGATTTTGAATCAAAGTACATCCTGCCCCACTGGCAGCCGTTTCTCCTCCTCCTAAATAGATGATATCCTCCTCATATGGAAGGGCGATGAGACCCTACTGGAACATTTCTTTAACTGGCTAAACACCCTAGACCCTAATTAACAATTTACACATTGTAGCAGCAAAGAGGAAGTTGTGTTTCTAGATGTGGTTATTACAGTGAGAGGCACAGCCCTAACCACGAGAATACACTACAAGCCGACCGCTAAAAATAACTTACTGGAATTCTCGAGCTTCCACCCGAGACCACTCAGGGAAAATCTTCCATGTGGCCAGTACTTAAGGATCCGGAGAAACTGTAGCGATATTAAGGACTACCGGGAACAGGCTACTGACCTAACCCAGAGACTAAAATCAAGAGGCTACTCTACAAACATTATAGACAAAGTCAATAAACGTGCCAGGAACCAGCCTTGTGAAGCACTTCTTGAAGACAACGTGAAAGAACCCAAGGATGCACCACTCACGTGTGTTACTACATACAGCAGTCTGTCAGACGCAATGAAAAAATCGATCAACAAACACTGGAGTATCATCACCATCAACAACAAAACCTGGGAAAAAACCCTTTTCTCCTTTAAGAAGGGAAGAAGCTTGAGAGACTCCCTGGTCCATACACGCCCAAAAGTAGAACCCACAAAAATGTCAACTGAGAGGTCAATCACCAGTGCTTGGGGTCTCCCACCAATAACCGGTCACTATCCTTGTTCAAACTGTAGTGTGTGTCACCTGACTAAACACACTAATCAACTAACCTTGGAACCTGGCAAACTCTGGACCCAAAGAGTCCACACAAATTGTAATTCCAGTAATGAGGTTTATTTGATCTCGTGCCCTTGCCAAAAAAGATATGTGGGCATGACTACTCGCAAAATTAAATAGCGAATTTGCGAACATCGCAGCAACATCAGGTTTCGCAAGGTAACAACAAAAATGAGCGAGAATTTTCTCTTCTTAAATCACACTCCAAATGATCTCCACTGGACGATCATCGAACAAGTAGTTGTTGGGAAAAACATCACCAATGCTCTTTTCGAAAAAGAACAGCGCTGCGTGTATAGACTGGGGACGCACCTGAATGGTTTAAACGATTGGAATACCATGGTCATCAGTATTTAAACACTAACAATCCCTTTGGTTTGCAGACCATACTAACAATGATACTATTCCTGAAATTACCATGACCGTTCCACTTAATGTAGTTGCTGAGGAATATGATACACACCATACCATCACTCAGATTGAACGTCTCATTTACACGCGGTTGGTATAATAATGACCCATCCACTTAAAGTAGCTGCTGAGGAATATGATATAAACCATTTATTTAGATCGAATGCTTCATTTTTGCTCTTGTGGTATTACTCTTACCCCCGCGATCACATATTAACGTCCACCTAGACCTGGACTATTTACCAAGGCTTTCATTCCAAATACCTGACCTTCATTCGGTTTACCAACTAATAAACCTATTTGTTTCTCTTGACTATGTCCTGTTTATAATATTAGTTCTTCACAATTACCCGTTTCACTTAGTTTTGCCGATTGAAAGTTCGGTATACTTAGCAGGCCAACATCTTAGCCTTTCATTAACACAAACACAAATGCTGTCCATTATTTGTCCGCTCCATAAAGCTTTGCGGATGAACAACTCGGATCAAAGTAGGTCAGCGTTCCAAGCCTCTCTTTTATTTCAGCGTGAACTCAGCCCCTATTGGGCGCGCTTCACACGCTTGCCATCACGCATCACTTCCGGGTCGGACACCTCATCCGTACCTACAATAATGATGCCTCCTCCACTGACCAACATCCACGAGGTCCGGTTAAGAGGCAGTACGCAGGTATCGAGCGGGTGCCAGGCATTGCGGGTGTGAGTTCTTTTCCATCTCAGCCAACAACTAAGTGGTTCACGATGCCTCATGCATCTTTATACCGACTGTAACTAAACTCAGTTTTCTGTTATTTTATTGTCCTTCATCCTACAGGGTGTGCCATTTTCGCCTCCACCCCCCTCCTGAGACCTATGGGGTGTGGATCTTTTATTTGACAAGTGAGAGTCCATACGTAACTATTTTCATTACGACTGCGCTGGGTCATTTATCATGTCACTGTCTACCCACTGGCCCCGCATTCTGGCCCATCGATCTCTAACCACGAGTACCGATTTAATGCCATAATCGGCGTGGAGGGCCATTTCTTACGCCTTTTTCTTCTTGCATAGTGCATGTCTGTTCACCGGTCTGCTTCCTCTAGGCCGGTGGATCTACCACAAATATATTGACTATGACACTATGGTCACAATGTGTATGACTAGTCAAAAGCACATCTCTCTGAGATCGGTCCTTAGAGAACCCATGAGACAGACTGAACTAACTACGTGTTTTTGTCTTTCTATATGTGTGTATGTCACTTTACTCTCGCCTTTCCAGACTACACAGGTTCCTCTGATTTTGAGGGAAATCCCCATAACCTGTTGGTTTGTTCTCTTTTGTTTTTTACTGCACCTTCTAGTTTTTACACTAATTTTTAACTTTCACGTCCTCAGATTAGGATGGGCCTTAGCGTGCCCATACCGCCGAGGTACACTCCCCATGGTCCTGAAGAGTGCCCAGTAATTTACACATAAAGGGCAGAAACATGTTGACCCCACTTTAAGTGGAAATATCCAAACAATTTATTTGGTAGTTTCCCAACACATTGTTTTAATATGTCAGGTTGACCACTGAATAAAGTTTTTATATGGGATACAACCTCGACATTTTTAACTTTTTTCACACAACTTTCACAAAAAACCAGCTCAGCAGTATCCTGGCGTGGTAGCACACCGGGGGAGGCATTCGGCTTCTCCCGGTGGGCCCAATGATAAAGCATGTCACCAACCAGGGTGGTGAGTGAGGGCTTCCTGAAAAAATCCAAAGAGATTTGTTTCTTTCACCTTTCTCCCTTGCTTGTGCTTATACACACCTATTGAATTACACTCTTCTGTTGTTTGAACTACTTGTTCGTTGGTCTTCTGGTTCGCTATTTACCTGTAAAGCTTCATGTCGCGAAGCTTGCATAAGATCTGATTTAGAGTCATTTCAGTGGTCATGGATGGCAGAGTGATTAGCTGAATGTAGGGGACCGAGAAATTTGAAACTGGAACCATTGATGAGCGGTGTCAGACAACTCAAAGAATAAGCTCTGGGCTTCCCCTGAGAGGAGGAGGGCAAGGTGGTTGTGGAAGCGGTTTGCCTACAATGGATGCGGCTTGGGACCAGTTTGTGCTAACTCCGCATTCCCTTCCTCATCATCAAATAGCCCTGTATTACGGGAAGCTATGATAAGTCGCAACAATACGCAGGAGGAGGAGGAAATCTCATTCGAAACAAAACACTGCAGACTTTGAATCACGCTCATCCAACCACTCCACTCCTTCTCATCTGCATCTACCAATCAAGCAAAGCACAGAGCTCTGTGTGTCAGAAAGATCAAAATGGATTCTAGTGCAAAACATCAATAAGGACATCCCTACAGTGCATACTACACCATCAGTAGGAGCTGATTCTAGCACTATATCTAAAAATCTGAAGGCTCCCAGAACTCCGGGGCACAAAGATTATCATCTGGGCGCACCTCAGAGAATAGAAAATAAGGAAATAGGTACATTAAAATACCCTCTTTTTTCTTTGGGAGGACAAAAAACTATGGTGAAAACTAATCTACTTATACCACCCCCCACCCCTTGATACCCACAGGGGAAGAACCCAATGACGTGGCACCAGAACAAACAGAATAAGACATATCCAATTACCAAACAGCTGCAGCAGCTCCAGTACAATCAACGATGACAGAGGGAGAAAGGACAGTAGCAGGAATGACTGCCTATTCTCAGCATAGATATTTTTGTAAATGATATTAACAACATAGATAGTTTTGAAATCGATATTACTTAGCTTAGAAAATCGATATTCATGTCAGCTGTATTCCTGCATCATGATATTTATGGACTTTTCCCTGTTTTCTTATATAGCATACAATGATCATAGACAGTGTGAACTCCATTTCTTAGTCTCTCTGACATTGCAATATACACAAAAAGGTCACTGATAAGAAATAAACGAACAATGTAGCCTATATTGTTTCCACCTTCATATGCCCATCTAATTACCATACGTGCCACAGCCATCAGTTATCACTAGTAGCCCTATAAATCTCCTTTATTCATTTATGCCATTCTGAGAAAACATTACAATGATATCACTTAAGTAAGTCAAGACATCTTAGTGCAAATCTTGCTAATCAGGAACTCTGACAAAGATTCATATCATAAAGGGAGTACCATATGTGAAAGTTGTACCTTTGCTGTCCATAGTCACTCGCTGTTAAAAATGTCATATGGGATTTCAACTTTGCATGAGACAGGGAAGTGTTTATGTGACAATGTCACTATTTGTCAAAGTAATTATTATAAAATTGACTACATGCATTACTGTGAACATGAAGTACTGGATGTATGCACTCAAAGGCCATTTGTTCTCACACCCTTTCTTTTCAGTAGACAAGGGACTTCAGAACCAGGGATGAGAAAGACATGCCTTAGCTGCTCAGTGGGCAAAGGATGACAACACCACTACTAAGGAGGAGAGAGAGGACAGCAGTAGGGAGAATTCACCAGCCAGGAAAGGCTTAAGGTCTCCAGTCAAGAGACTCCAGGCAGAGGCCTGGTACACACCAGAGGAGCAATTTATTTGTTTACTAGGTGAGTCTGAGAATGGGACTCTTTCTGGTCTAAGAAGAAACATTGACAGCGCTGTACCAGGAACAGATTTCTTCTCTCATCAGGGTTCAAGTCAGCCATCCACAATGACCAGACCTGGTCTTCACCATCTATAAAAAGCACAACAGAGGTAAGTGGGGTAAAGGGTGTTTTCTTATCCCCTCCCCCTTTCTTTTATTACCTTTATTCATCCTAAAAACCGACCCCCCCCCAGTCCTGAGGACAGTATCTAGGATTAAGGGGCAGAGTCAGCTGGGGATTAAGGGCAGACACAATTTTTATTTAAAAAGTTCCTTTGATGGCTCCGAGGAAGAATAAAAGCACGTTGGGACATGCAAAGTCTTCTTAAATCCCCCCAATGGATCTAAACACTTTGGGGGGGCGGGGGGCAGCCCTGATGACCTAGGGCCAAAACCAAGGTCCAAACGCACTCTAAAGAAAAAAGAAAAACCCCTCAAGGAATCATCGCAAGTGGGGAGTAAGGGGGGTATAGCTTCAAACTCCCTGAAAGACTTTGTGGGAAAACACTTTAAAAGGGTTTTCTTACCAGTTAAGCCCCTTGCGATGGATCAGGAAACAGCCGGGGAGGAATCCTGGAAGGAAGGCACTTCTGTTATATTTGATGAACAAATGGTGGACTCTGAAATCTTAATTAACCAATCTTTACAGTCTTTAATTGCTCATAATGGACCTATAATGTCACCCGACTATCCCCGTCCCCAAAATTATCTATACTCCTTGATTCAAAGGGAACAAATAATGAAAATCAAGGACATGAAGAGGATGACTGTTGCATTCAGAATAGAATCTCGAAGGGACTTGAGGCGTACGATGAGCACACTATAGGGTCCAAGGGTACCAAAGACTGCAATCAATCTCTACAGCTTAACCCAGAAACTTCAACAAACCCGGCCTCCTCTATGTTGGATCTGATATTAATGTTGCAAAAAACACTCTAGGGAATCTTGGAAATAACAATGTTAAATGTTGACATTTTAAAAACACAGAATTCACACTCTCAAAAATTCAGGGTGGTTCCTGACCCCCTGCATGTAACACCCACTGTGGGTGGGGGGGAGGTTG
Source organism: Lissotriton helveticus (assembly GCF_964261635.1). NCBI lineage: Eukaryota > Metazoa > Chordata > Amphibia > Caudata > Salamandridae > Lissotriton > Lissotriton helveticus. The sequence continues at coordinate 980,154,534 of NC_136067.1, read as the reverse complement.
GGAATATAGAACCCCCCGTTGTAAACCATAAAGTATACATTTCAAAATGGCCTATGCTTGTAAAATGAAGGGGCGAGTATAAGAGACATTCCCTATCAAGACAGGGGAGACGCATTAGGAAAAGAGTGCAAAGAAAGGGTAAAATCAGAGTAGTGGGGAAAGCGAGAGAGCTGGAGGAATCAATAAGTCTAACGGAACATGCGTTAAAATTAAAATCTCCAAAAACTAAGAGAGAGAGAGCGAGTAGAGTAAGAATAGGACGTACAGATAATCCGGTAAGGAAGCAAGTAATAAAAGGAATGGGTAAGACAGAACAAAATAATAAGGGGAAGCAATACAACAAGAAAGCCATTGAAGCTAGATCTAATATACAACAACCACATAGGGGGTTAAACTTAAAAGAAATGGAGCCTAAAGGAAACCAATAGCTGTATTTTGAGCAAGTAAAAATGGGAAGGGGCGGGAAAAAAATGAAGAAGAGCTCGTAGTTAAACAGATCACTTCTTCTTAATTCATTCGCCCACTGCCCTAACTTGAAAGGGATCGGCACAAAAGATCTCCGCCAGGTGGGCTTTCAAGTAACCCCCGAGGGAAAAGAGTTTACCAAGGTTCAAGTTTATTCTGACCTGGTAAAAATCGCCATTGAGAGAGCAGAAAGTAAGATACTAAAAGCAGGGATTTGGTTAGTACCTATTGAAGAAGTAGGGGCAAAAGAAAGTGCAATGCAAGGCACAGCCTTCCTAAAGCACCATGCAGGGCTAGGAAAAAGGCAAGTAAGACTGTTAGAAAGTGGTGTAGGGTTAGGCTTAGGAAATCTTAATATTATAATAAATAATTCTGCTCCTGAGGACTCTTGGAACAATTGGAGCCTTAATACTGGCCCCCCAGGACCTTCCAAGCAGTACTTAGAGGTATCAAATAGGTATGGGCCCCTTAGCGACGTGGAATAGGCATCAGGGCTGCCATATAAAATTAGAACGATTAAAAGAACTTGCAGAAAATAATGTGATCCTTTGTATCCAGGAGACCTGGCTATGTGGCGAGCCCCCTATAGTGGAAGGGTTCCGTCAAGCCTACCGACCGGCAGTAAAATCTAGATCAGGACGCCCGGCAGGGAGTTTATTGACGCTATTATCTACAAAATCGGTGAAAAATGTATCCCAGCTCACTGTAACATGTAAATGGCTGCTCTGTAGTAGAATAACCTTAACTGCTGTTGGTAATAAGAAAGAAAATGTGTTGCTTTTAAATGTGTACATGCAATGGGGTGCCCAGGAGGAATATGGAGCTGAAATGGAAAAATTTAAGAATGATTTAGATCTTCTGGGTGAAAAGTACGATTCAGATTTGATTTTGTTGATAGGAGATTTTAATCATAAACTCAACCCTAAGCGGCATGATCTCATGTATCTGGAAATTTTAGAATCCAACAATATAATCCAAGCAAAGTTTCCCGAAAGCTCATGCTCTCGGCATGATGTAAGTTTGGGAAAATATTTAGCGACCAAGAGTTTTTTCTGCTTGAATGCAGGTTCCCACAAGACCGCCCGGCAAAGAAAACTTTTAAACAAGGGTCACAAAACTGTCCAATAGATTATGTTTTTATGCCAGCATGGAATTTCAATCTAATAAAGGGCTTTAAGGTCAACCATATAGAAGATAGTGACCACAATATTTTAGAACTGGAGTTGGTACATTCCCACGAAATTGTCGGCGAGAAAGTAATTATACAAAAGATGGATTATCCTAGGCGAATTTCAACACGGCTAACCGAAGAATACATAGAAAAGTTAACCATGCTCCAACAAAATATACCTTTAGGATGTACAGCTGGTTTAGATCTGGCCTGGTATATTGATAATATAAACCAAGTAGTACAAAGCATCAAGGTTGAACTCAGAACGGACGCAAAGGCCAGCAAGAGTAACCAAAACACACAGGTCAAGAAAGGTAACTGGTTTAATACAGACTGTCTAAATAAGAAAAGAGAACTAAGGAGAGAATAGCGCAGTCTGCGTTAAAAATATGATAAGGCTAGAGCAGAAAACCTCGCCAAATTAAAGAAAGACTATATCATGCTTCTTAATAGCAGAAGAAGAGCCCATAGGATATCTGTTGGGGTAAATTGCTGGAGGCAATAGAATCAAAGAACATACGGCTGTTTTGATTGTTCAGAGGCCCCAGCCGCTTCAATGATCTGTGTGGTAGAAGAGCGTGCTTGGGAGGTTTACTTGAAAGAACTATACCCAGCGGGGAGAGAAATTGAAGAGGAAGCGCAGGGGGACTGGAGAGGTCTAGTAGACGATCTAAAACCAGACTTCTCAGTAGAAAATGTATTTAATACGATAAAGACCCTTAACCTAACAAGAGCTGCTGGCCCAGATAACCTGCCTGCCCAGATAATTAAGCTATGTACACCTTGGTGGGCTGAATTTTTCTCCAACATGTTTGTAGTAATCCTAGAACTAGGTATAATACCTAGTAATTGGAAGGGTGCGATAATTAGACCTATCCATAAAAAGGGGATGTCAACGCACCAAGGAATTATAGATTAATCAATCTACTCGATATTGGAGAGAAAGTTTTTGCCAAGATAATACTAGGTAGGTTAAAGATTTGGGCAGAAGAGAGAGCAATTATCCCAGTGGAACAAGGTGGCTTCAAAGAAGGCCACTCCACAATAGATCATTGCTTTGCCCTATGGGCCCTGGCTCGGAAATCGATAGAACAAAATGGGAAGCTACATTGCTGTTTTGTCGATTTTCGAGCAGCGTTTGATTCTGTGGATCGTAATAAACTTTGGGAAGATATGTTAAAATATGGATTACCGGATGGCTTGCTGATGATCCTAAAAGAGCTTCATAGTGGGAATTGGGCCCAGATCATTAGAGATACGCATGGGGCTTTAACTCATAAGATATTAGTAGGGAATGGTCTTAGACAGGGGTGCGTCTTGGCACCCCTGCTATTTTCAATCTTTTTGGCAGATCTTCCCGCGGCACTTGAAGTGGAAAGAAGCGCAAGTCCAAGAATGAATGGGCATAAAGTGCCTTGCCTTTTATATGCTGACAATCTAGTGATCCTGGACCAAACTGAAATAGGACTCCAAAGGAAATTAACTGCTTTTAAACACTATTGTGATAGGAAAATACTGACTGTAAATATGGAAAAAACTAAGGTTTTATGCTTTGGAAAGAGTAAGAAGAATTTTAATTGGTTCTTGGGTGATGACAAACTAGAGGTAGTTAAGGAATATAGGGCCAGATGTAGGTAATCTGATTTTACCGATTCTTAAATACCGAATTTTACCGATTCGGTATTCAAAAATCGGTAAATGAGATGTAGGGAAAAAATCGGTATTTTTTACCGAATCGGCAAAAATCCGTATCGGACTTTCGGAATTTACCGAATCGGTATTTACCGAATCGGTATTTCCCATTCATCCCTATGGGCCAAAAGGCCCATAGGAATGCATTGGAAATACCGATTCGGTAAATACCGATTCGGTAAATTCCGAATCGGAAAGCAAGTTAAAGTGAAACTAATGAAAACAGCCAATCAGGTGCTACCACCCTCCCCCTCCCTACCAGGAAGTGGCTACCCAGGCAGCTGCAACTCATTAGAAGGTTCTGGAAAGGCAGTCAGAGCTGAGCAGAGACACAGAGCAGCAGGGAGTGATTTTTGGAGTTTACAACAGGGAAAATGGCAAGCAGCAGTGACACTCAGAAGGCAGAGAGGAAAAGGAAACTTAAGTTCAGCAGCATGGAGCTGCAGGTACTTGTGGAGGAGGTGGTGAGAGTCCACAAACAACTATTTGGCAGGCACTCCCTCACTGTACCTGAGTCATCAAAACGCAAGCTGTGGATTGCTATTGGAGAAAGGGTCAATGCAGTGGGAGTCACAAGCAGGAGCATTGATGACCTGAAGAAACGCTTACATGACATCAGGAGCCTCACAAAAAAAAATATGGCAGAGCTACATAAGCAGGCTGGTGTCACCGGTGGAGGCACGAACCCAGCGCCCCCCCTGACTGACCTGGAGGAGTTGGTGGCCTCAACCATCGAGCCAGATAGTGTTGTGGGACTCGGAGATGTGGACAGCTCAGCCAGAGCTACAGGAAAAGGTAAGACGCCTGCGCAGCATGACACCCCATACCAACCTGCTTCCCTTAACCCTTTGTGCACAGGCCAACCCCAGTCCAGTACTGCTAGCACTATACAGGAGCAATGCATTATGGGCAATGTAGTCAGCTAATGTAAGACCATGTGTAACTGCACAGACATCAGCAAGGCAGTGAAAGTAAAGCTGAAAAATGAAAGTTAACTGTGTAAAGCATTTATTGTAGTGACTGTGACTCAGTAGCACTCAGTTGACATACGCTTATTTATACCTAGGGGCAACATCAGGCAGTTGAGCCACAGCAACAGAGGGGACTGCACCAGCGAGGGAGGAGCTTGACGAGGCAGGGCCAAGCCATGTACAAGCCTCGCAGGAGGGAGAAGACACAACTGCCATCTCCCAGGAAGAGGAGACAGTCCAGACCCCCGAGTTTCCCCACTCCCCACACCTTTCACAATCCCCTCTATTGCTTTTCTCTCCTGAGACATCCCCATCACTGTTACTGTCTGCACCTGCAACCTCACCAGCCAGGAGGCGAGTCGTGGCCCCACTGCCATTGATGGAGGCACCAGAGGGTGAGGCTCAAGCCACTGTATCTGTGAGTCCTGCTGCACTGCAGCCCACCACTGAGTCTTTCACCTCGCGCAGACGGCAACGCAGGCCCAGCAGTGCAGGTGGACCTGGAGATGGCACTGTGTTCCGTGGGCTGGAGGGGAGCATGGTGCGCATACAACGCATGCAGGGGAAATCCATACAGGCCTGCCACTGCCAATTTCGGATCCTAAATGACAAAAATTGGAGACATAGGGAAGGGCATCAGTGACATTGTGGAAACCAATAGGGAGGTAGCAAAAACAAATGCTGACCTTGCTGCAGGAATGCAGCAAATGAGCAATTCCATCAGCCAGCTGTGCTCAAAACTGGACAGCCTGGAACACACAAGGCGCAGGGATGCCCGTGTCAACAATAGGGCCATGAATCGTCTGGCCACTGCAACATCCCAGCTATGCCGTAGAGGCATTAATATGCAGGAGAGCCTCACACAGAACATGGCCGAGGTCACCAGGGGCATAGGCAGGATCACTAGTACCCTCGAGGCTATGATAATATCACACACTGCACTGAATCCTGCCCTAGATGTGGCAGAGGGAGACGACAGCAGTAGCCGCAGCAGCTTGGCAAGCGCTGTTGTTGAACCACGTAGGAGCAGCAGGCGCCCAGCTGAGGCTGCAGGCCATGCGGAAAGCAGTGACCAACATCCCAGTGGCTCTGGGAAGCGTGGGCGCAAGTGACTTTGCCGGTGTGGGTGAAGTAACCCAGGACATGCAGTCCCCATGTTTCTTATGTTTAATTTGTTGCACTTCAGTGCATGAACGTTGTGGCAACATTAAATTATGTTCTTCTCATTCACAACCTGTCTGTGTCTCATTACTTACTCAGAAATAGTTGCTTGTTATTTCCTCACGTCTGTATCTGCCATCACTTGGTGTTGTCAATCCAGCAGGTTGTTTTTCAGGCATAGCAATGTCGTCGTCATGATCCTCGTAGTCAGACAACTCCACCTCAGTACCCTTCTTAACAGCAAGGTTGTGCGACAGGGCACAGGCAGCAATTATCTTGCAGCAGGTGATGGGGGTATACTAGCGTGAAGCTGTGCGCCAGTGGCCGCTGACATCACATCATTTGGGAAATACAATTCCATTTGGGATATTCAACTGCCCGCCACTGATTGTGTTTTTGATTATTGGAATAAGAACCAATCCGGTATTTTGAACTGATTTATTTACCGATGTTTGGACGCACTGTTTTCTTATTTTCCAACTGTTGTGAATGGGTTGTGTATGAATGGATGGCCAAGTGTGCTTGAAATTGTGTATTCATATGTTTGTATATATTGTATATAAATCTTTTTGCATTTTGTATGTTGTATTTTCCATGCACGACAAATAGTGTGCCAAAAAAAGAAAAAAAGAATGTTTACTAAAGTAGAATAAACTTGTATGGTGTAAAAGAAAAACAGGTTGTTTTTGCTTCAATCTAAGCAGCTTTCTTTGAAACTTTGTGGTTGTTTAATTGATACTCCAGTATTGGCTCGTGTTTTGTTTAATAACAATGTCAGTGAGGGCGCACATTGCATTGCAGATCACCTGCACATTGATGGTGTGGGTAGACTTCCTATTCCTGTAGATATATTCTGTGGCAGCAAGGGGACAAATGGGAATGCGTGTGCCATCTATGCAGCCAATTATATTTGGAAATCGAGCCATCTGGTAGAAGTCAGATTTTGCTTGCACCAGTTCAGCATGGGTAGCAGAAAAAGATATGTAATGCTCCATCCTTTGTAACATGGCGTCAAGGAATTTGTTGAAAAACCTTGACAGGCTGCTCTGTGTCACCCCACCTACCGCAGCAACCACGCTCTGGTAGCTCCCAGACGCAAGCAGGTGAAGGCTGCACAGCACCTGCACATGGGGTGGAATTGCATGCGCCCTTGGGGTAGTGTGCTGCAACAGTGGTTGGAGGTCCCTGATGAGCTCCAAGATGGTGTCTGGGGCCAACCTGTACCTCTGCTGTATCTCTGCCTCTGTGAGCATGAACAAGGTAATCCTCTGCCTGTGGACCTGCTCCTCTCTCTGCCATTCCCTCTCTACTTCCTCCTGTAGCCGTAGCCGTCTTGCAATGACATAAAATGCCGCCATTGTGCAAACAGAATTGCATTTTGGGTCCATTTTTATAGGTTGCACCTGGTTACGACCTGATTCCAATCCATGGTAAATACCGACTCTTAAATACCGAATTTCAAGCCAATTCGGTATTTCTGAGTTTCCCTACATCTCAATATCCCTTTTTACCACTTCTTATTTACCGATTCGGTATTTTACCGAATCGGTAACTTTACCGATTCGGTAAAATTACCGATTCGGTAAATTTACCGAATTGCAAACCGTTGCGATTCGGTAAATTTACCAATTCGGTAATATTTCCGATTCGGTATTTTACCAAATCGGTAACTTTACCTATTCGGTAAATTTACTGAATCGGACGATTTTCGGTCTCCTACATCCCAAAAGCTCAATACCGGTCGGTAACGGCCCAAAATACCGATTTTCGGCCGTTACCGACCGGTAAAGGGCTTCCTACATCTGGCCCATAGATACTTAGGCCTCTGGTTTGATAGTGCGTTAAAATGGCCATCTGGAGGCTCAAAAAGCTAAAGCCTTTTCATCAACATGTGGGCTAAAAAAGTTTAATAAAGAATATGGAGACATGACACACAAACCAATGATAAAGGCATTTGAAGCAATGATCCCCCCCAAGTATTGTATGGGGCGGAAGTGTTATACTTGAACGGTAAACATGAGTGGGATCAGGAAGAGGGAACATTTTTAAAAATGTTATTGTCTTTACCTAATTGTACAATGGTTCAAGCAATGAGAGGGGGACTAGGGTTAACTTCTTGGAGTGTACAATCCCAAATGGCCCTAGTAAGATTTTGGAAGTGCCAAGACCCAGGTTTGACACCTAAGGTCTCACAATGGTGTGGAGAGGAAATCCAAATAAGTAATCTTGGCTGGGCAAAGGATGTGAGAAAAACACTCTAGAAACTATCTGGGCGCCTTAATGTGAGATTTACCCAGAACGCCCAGATAGGCGACTTTACAAAGAGAACACTTAGGGAACAAGGCCAGACGTTCTCAAAGGCACAGGACCTAGATTACATGCTGCAGAAAAAATCGGTCCAGTGGTCAAAGAACTCTTGGGTAAATGAAGGCTGGTTCCCGTATCTGGATATATTGCCTAACCAAGGGTTTAGATATGAAATACTAAGGTTGCGGGTGGGGATTAACCCCTGAAAGATAGATGGGAAATTAAAGTCCGTACTGATTGGCCCAGAAGGTAACTGTAACTGTGGGCGGGGCCTAAGAAACGATATGTTGTACATATTGCTTGATTGCACATTTATACATGATTTGAGGAAACTGTTTTTACGTCCTATATTCCTATCACATAAGATAATTTCACGTGCCCAGGCGATTTGCTTACTTACAGATATGCATTCGTTAGAAATCGCAATTGGATTGGGTAAATTCCTGAAGGCAATAAAAGATTTTGGAAGGGAGCTATTGAAGGAGGGACATTGATTTAAAGTCCTTTTAACCCCTTCGCTGCTAGGCCTTTTCCCCCTCCTGTGCTAAGGCTTTTTTTGGTGTTTTGGGGTAGTGCGCGCTTAGGCCCTTGTAACTTTTTGACCACATAAGGGATCCGCGCCAAATTTGCGTCCTTTTCTTCCAACATCATGGGGATTCTAAAGGCGCCCAGGGTTTGTGGATTCCCTTGGAGGGGTCCCAGAAATTAACCAAAATATAGTGTTTTTTTTGTTTTTTTCAGAAAAATGGGAAAAACGGGCTGCAAATGAAAGCCTCTGGCTTTTTCCCTGAATATGGTATCAAAAAAGGGTTTGTGGGGCTGAATTCTCAATTTTCTCAGCTTTTAGGGAATGACAGTGTTTTGTCAGAGAACCGAAATTTTTCACTCAGTTTTGGCATTTTTCTGGGACATAGCCTATTTTTGCTATTTTTAGAGCTTTCCACCTCCTTCCAGTTAATGGTAGAAATGAGTTTGAAAGCAATAATGGATCCTGGAAAGCTTTACATTTCCGAAAAATAGACAAAATTCTGAATTCAGAAAGGGGTCATTTGTCTAAATCCATGAAGGGTTCGTTATAGAAACTAACAGTTAGATATTGGAATATTTGAAAATTTGTTGAAAACAACGGCCTTTTGTCTCAACGTTTTCACCTATAACTTTCTCTAATTTTGACAGCTCTTGGAAAGCAATATACCGTTACATCCGTTAGACCTTCCTGGTTGTGGGGATATATGGGACTTGTAGTTTCACCAAGAACCCGACGAACCCAGATCCAAAAACTGAGCAGCAACTTGCAATGGTATTTTTTCATTTACTGGGTATAGTGCACTTTGTCTTGGAAAATGTACACATGGAATAATCTGCATGAAAGACACCTATGTATGTATGAATTGGGTACAAATTATAGAGTTCAGAAACAGTATATAATTGCACATTTTCAAAGTTGGGAATACTCATACTAGCATGAGAATTATTGGTCATTTTTCATAAAGTTTTTTTTTCTACACAATATCTTTCATTCAAAGGGAGAAATGCAAGAAAGCTCAATTGGTAATAACAGTTGATTTACAAATCTGAATTACCCCAAGTGTCCCGATAAAAACGGTACCTCACTTGTGTGGGTCGGCCTTGTGCCTGCGACAGGAAACGGCGCAAAATGCAACGTGGTCACACCTAAATTTTGCAGTTACAAATTGACCCTTTTTTGGCAAAGTGCCTACCTGTAGTTTTTGCACCCTAGTTCTTCCGGCACCTAGGGAAACCTAGCAAACCTATACATTTTTGAAAAGTAGACACCCAGGGGAATTCAGGATGGGATGACTCGACTGCCTACCACCAGGTTTTGTTACCCAGAATCCCTTGCAAAGCTCAGATTTTGAAAAAAAAAACACATTTTCCTCACATTTCTGTGGTGGAAAGTTCTGGAATCTGCGTGGATCAACAAATTTCCACCCACCCAGCGTGCCCCCAGGTCTCCCGAAAAAAATGGTACCTCACTTGTGTGGGTCGGCCTTGTGCCTACCACGGGAAACGGCACAAAATGCAACGTGGTCGCTCCTCAATTTCCCAGTGAAATTTAGCACGATTCGGACAAAAAGACTACCTTTTGTTTTTGCGCCGTAGCTCTGCCAGCACCTAGGGAAACCTAGCAACCCTATACATTTTTGAAAACTAGACAACCAGGGCAATTCAGGATGGGGTGACTCGTCTGCCTACCCCCAGGTTTTGTTACCCAGAATCCCTTTCAAACAAAAAAATTTGACCAAAAAAACACATTTTCCTCACATTTCTGTGGTGGAAAGTTCTGGAATCTGCGTGGATCAACAAATTTCCATCCACCCAGTGTGCCCCCAGGTCTCCCGAAAAAAATGGTACCTCACTTGCGTGGGTAGGCATAGTGGCTGCGACATGAAACAGCGCAAAACGCAGCATGGTCGCACCTCAATTTCCCAGTGAAATTTTGCACGATTCGGACAAAAAGACTACCTTTTGTTTTTGCGCCGTAGCTCTGCCAGCACCTAGGGAAACCTAGCAAACCTATACATTTCTGAAAACTACACACCCAGGGCAATTCAGGATGGGGTGACTCGTCTGCCTACCCCCAAGTTTTGTTACCCAGAATCCCTTTCAAACAAAAAAATTTGACCAAAAAAACACATTTTCCTCACATTTCTGTGGTGGAAAGTTCTGGAATCTGCGTGGATCATCAAATTTCCATGCACCCAGTGTGCCCCCAGGTCTCCCGAAAAAAATGGTACCTCACTTGCGTGGGTAGGCATAGTGGCTGCGACATGAAACAGCGCAAAACGCAGCATGGTCGCACCTCAATTTCCCAGTGAAATTTAGCACGATTCGGACAAAAAGACTACCTTTTGTTTTTACGCCGTAGCTCTGCCAGCACCTAGGGAAACCTAGCAAACCTATACATTTCTGAAAACTAGACACCCAGGGCAATTCAGGATGGGGTGACTCGTCTGCCTACCCCCAGGTTTTGTTACCCAGAATCCCTTTCAAACAAAAAAATTTGACCAAAAAAACACATTTTCCTCACATTTCTGTGGTGGAAAGTTCTGGAATCTGCGTGGATCAACAAATTTCCATCCATCCAGTGTGCCCCCAGGTCTCCCGAAAAAAATGGTACCTCACTTGCGTGGGTAGGCATAGTGGCTGCGACATGACACAGCGCAAAACGCAGCATGATCGCACCTCAATTTCCCAGTGAAATTTAGCACGATTCAGACAAAAAGACTACCTTTTGTTTTTGCGCCGTAGCTCTGCCAGCACCTAGGGAAACCTAGCAAACCTATACATTTCTGAAAACTAGACACCCAGGGCAATTCAGGATGGGGTGACTCGTCTGCCTACCCCTAGGTTTTGTTACCCAGAATCCCTTACAAACATAAAAATTTGACCAAAAAAACACATTTTCCTCACATTTCTGTGGTGGAAAGTTCTGGAATCTGCGTGGATCAACAAATTTCCACCCACCCAGCGTGCCCCCAGGTCTCCCAAAAAAAATGGTACCTCACTTGCGTGGGTAGGCATAGTGGCTGCGACATGAAACCGCGCAAAACGCAGCATGGTCGCACCTCAATTTCCCAGTGAAATTTAGCACGATTCGGACAAAAAGACTACCTTTTGTTTTTACGCCATAGCTCTGCCAGCACCTAGGGAAAACTAGCAAACCTATACATTTCTGAAAACTAGACACCCAGGGCAATTCAGGATGGGGTGACTCGTCTGCCTACCCCCAGGTTTTGTTACCCAGAATCCCTTACAAACATAAAAATTTGACCAAAAAAACACATTTTCCTCACATTTCTGTGGTGGAAAGTTCTGGAATCTGCGTGGATCAACAAATTTCCACCCACCCAGCGTGCCCCCAGGTCTCCCGAAAAAAATGGTACCTCACTTGCATGGGTAGGCATAGTGGCTGCGACATGAAACAGCGCAAAACGCAGCATGGTCGCACCTCAATTTCCCAGTGAAATTTTGCACAATTCGGACAAAAAGACTACCTTTTGTTTTTGCGCCGTAGCTCTGCCAGCACCTAGGGAAAACTAGCAAACCTATACATTTCTGAAAACTAGACACCCAGGGCAATTCAGGATGGGGTGACTCGTCTGCCTACCCCCAGGTTTTGTTACCCAGAATCCCTTACAAACATAAAAATGTGACCAAAAAAACACATTTTCCTCACATTTCTGTGGTGGAAAGTTCTGGAATCTGCGTGGATCAACAAATTTCCACCCACCCAGCGTGCCCCCAGGTCTCCCGAAAAAAATGGTACCTCACTTGCGTGGGTAGGCATAGTGGCTGCGACATGAAACAGCGCAAAACGCAGCATGGTCGCACCTCAATTTCCCAGTGAAATTTTGCACGATTCGGACAAAAAGACTACCTTTTGTTTTTGCGCCGTAGCTCTGCCAGCACCTAAGGAAACCTAGCAAACCTATACATTTTTGAAAACTAGACACCCAGGGCAATTCAGGATGGGGTGACTCGTCTGCCTACCCCCAGGTTTTGTTACCCAGAATCCCTTGAAAACATAAATATTTGACCAAAAAAACACATTTTCCTCACATTTCTGTGGTGGAAAGTTCTGGAATCTGCGTGGATCAACAAATTTCCACTCACCCAGCGTGCCCCCAGGTCTCCCGAAAAAAATGGTACCTCACTTGCGTGGGTAGGCATAGTGGCTGCGACATAAAACAGCGCAAAACGCAGCATGGTCGCACCTCAATTTCCCAGTGAAATTTAGCACGATTCGGACAAAAAGACTACCTTTTGTTTTTGCGCCGTAGCTCTGCCAGCACCTATGGAAAACTAGCAAACCTATACATTTCTGAAAACTAGACACCCAGGGCAATTCAGGATGGGGTGACTCGTCTGCCTACCCCCAGGTTTTGTTACCCAGAATCCCTTACAAACATAAAAATGTGACCAAAAAAACACATTTTCCTCACATTTTTGTGGTGGAAAGTTCTGGAATCTGCGTGGATCAACAAATTTCCACCCACCCAGCGTGCCCCCAGGTCTCCCGAAAAAAATGGTACCTCACTTGCGTGGGTAGGCATAGTGGCTGCGACATGAAACAGCGCAAAACGCAGCATGGTCGCACCTCAATTTCCCAGTGAAATTTTGCACGATTCGGACAAAAAGACTACCTTTTGTTTTTGCGCCGTAGCTCTGCCAGCACCTAAGGAAACCTAGCAAACCTATACATTTTTGAAAACTAGACACCCAGGGCAATTCAGGATGGGGTGACTCGTCTGCCTACCCCCAGGTTTTGTTACCCAGAATCCCTTGAAAACATAAATATTTGACCAAAAAAACACATTTTCCTCACATTTCTGTGGTGGAAAGTTCTGGAATCTGCGTGGATCAACAAATTTCCACTCACCCAGCGTGCCCCCAGGTCTCCCGAAAAAAATGGTACCTCACTTGCGTGGGTAGGCATAGTGGCTGCGACATAAAACAGCGCAAAACGCAGCATGGTCGCACCTCAATTTCCCAGTGAAATTTAGCACGATTCGGACAAAAAGACTACCTTTTGTTTTTGCGCCGTAGCTCTGCCAGCACCTAGGGAAAACTAGCAAACCTATACATTTCTGAAAACTAGACACCCAGGGCAATTCAGGATGGGGTGACTCGTCTGCCTACCCCCAGGTTTTGTTACCCAGAATCCCTTACAAACATAAAAATGTTACCAAAAAAACACATTTTCCTCACATTTCTGTGGTGGAAAGTTCTGGAATCTGCGTGGATCAACAAATTTCCACCCACCCAGCGTGCCCCCAGGTCTCCCGAAAAAAATGGTACCTCACTTGCGTGGGTAGGCATAGTGGCTGCGACATGAAACAGCGCAAAACGCAGCATGGTCGCACCTCAATTTCCCAGTGAAATTTTGCACGATTCGGACAAAAAGACTACCTTTTGTTTTTGCGCCGTAGCTCTGCCAGCACCTAAGGAAACCTAGCAAACCTATACATTTTTGAAAACTAGACACCCAGGGCAATTCAGGATGGGGTGACTCGTCTGCCTACCCCCAGGTTTTGTTACCCAGAATCCCTTGAAAACATAAATATTTGACCAAAAAAACACATTTTCCTCACATTTCTGTGGTGGAAAGTTCTGGAATCTGCGTGGATCAACAAATTTCCACTCACCCAGCGTGCCCCCAGGTCTCCCGAAAAAAACGGTACCTCACTTGCGTGGGTAGACATAGTGGCTGAAACAGGAAACGGTTCAAATCGTACGGTGGTGAATTTACATTACCTTATTGCAAAACTACCTTGATTTTGGGGGGGGGGATCTGAATTTGTGGCCCGGGGCTCGGTGGTATTCTTTGCAAAGTAGCAAACCTAAACAGTTCTGAAAACTAGACACCCGGGGGAGTCCAGGGAGGTATGGCATGCATGGGTCCCCCAATGTTTTCCTACCCAGAACTCTCTGCAAACCTTAAAATTAGGTAAAAATTGCACTTTTCCAAACTTTTTGGCGTGGGATCGCCGTGCCGGCAAAAAAGTCGTACCACCCTGCGTTCCCCTTGTTCTCCTGAGTAAAAGGATACCTCACTTGTGTGGGTGCCCCAAAGCAGAACACCCCAAAAATGAATTTTGAAAAAAGTAGTTTTTACTCATATTTACGTTTTACAAATTAAGCACCCCAGCCTAAGTCACTTGCCTTTGGCCCACCCACACAAGTGAGGTATCATTTTACTCGGGAGAACAAGGGAAACGCTGGGTGGTAGGACATTTGTTCCGGCAGCGAGATCCCACCCAAAAAAGTATGGAAAAGTTGGTTTTTGGACCAAAATTTCAGGTTTGCAGGGGTTTCTGGGTAGGAAAACATTGGGGGACCCACGCATGCCATACCACCCTGGACTCCCCCGGGTGTCTAGTTCTCAGAACTGTTTGGGTTTGGTAGTTTCCAAAGATGCCTGCCAAGCCCCGGGCCAAAAGCTCAGGTGACCCCCTCAAAAAATAAGATTATTTGGCTAAAGGTAATGTTTTTGTCTCCACAGTATGAATTGGGCCTTTTCCTAAAGCAGCCGCTATGCCTACCCACGCAAGTGAGGTACCATTTTTATCGGGAGACCTTGGGGAACGCTGGGTGGGAGGTAATTTGTGTGAGCCCAGTGATGCCACGCTTTCCCACACTAAAACGTGTGAAAAAAAATGATTATTTCCAAGCAAAAAATGAGGTTTGCAAGGGATTCTGGGTAAAGGAACGTTGGAGGATCCACGCAAGCCATACCTCCTTGGAAGCCCCCGGGTGTCTACTTTTCAGAAATGTGTGGGTTTGGTAGGTTTCCCTAGATGGCTGTCTCGCACGGGGCCAAAAACCCGGGTAACCCCTCTTGCAAAAGCTGGTGGACATGAATTCTCCAGCTTTTGCAAGAGGGGTTACCTGGGTTTCTGGCCCCGTGCGAGACAGCCATCTAGGGAAACCTACCAAACCCACACATTTCTGAAAAGTAGACACCCGGGGGAGTCCAGGGAGGTATGGCATGCGTGGGTCCCCCAATGTTTTCCTACCCAGAACTCCTTGCAAACCTTAATTAGGTAAAAATAGCACTTTTACAAAAATTTTGCCGTGGGATCGCCGTGCCGGCAAAAATGTCCTACCACCCAGCGTTCCCCTTGTTCTCCCGAGTAAAAGGGTACCTCACCTTAACAGAGTTACTCAAAAGACAAACATTCAAGCACGGCTATCTATTCCTCAAAGACACACACATACAGGTTGGATTTGGCACGAGGGCGAGTGATGGTTCAGTATATAAAATTTTATTAACAAGATATTTCAAAAAAATGAAATGCTCTGTCAATAAATAAATGCATAAAAACCGAACCAGTGACTCGCAACTCGTGAGCTGTAAAGCCACGACAAGGCACCAACCGTTTTACAGGCCATTCACGCACCTTTCATACCTGATACAAACAAGACCACTGACACCATCTGGAATAAAAGCAACACATTACAACAATCACAATAAGGGACAAGGTACACCCTAATGCAGAAAGAGAAAAAAAACAATTATTACTGCACACCCATCTAATCCGCAAGCACACACACATACTGGTTGGATTTGGCACGAGGGTGAGTGATGATTCAGTACATACAATTGTATACGCAAGTAATTTCACAAAAATGAAATACACTGTGTATAATTGCAAGTATGATAAACTGAACCACTGACTCACAGCTCGTGAGCTGTAAAGCCACGTCAAGGCACCAACCTCTTTACAGGCCATTCATACACCTTTCGTACGTGTGACACATTCAAAACATTCACACCGCCAGCCGCGGACCCATCACATTTCAACACTCACACCAGCAAACAGCGCCATTCAAGGGCCCATCACTTTCACACGCCCACATTTCTGACACTGGAACTACACAAATTGATGGACTGCGTGGAGTGTCACTCAACAAGCAGTGTGTGCAGTGACCAACAGAAAGTAACTACTCACACACCGCCAGCCGAGCGCCAGTCCACCCACACCACCAGCCAAGCACCAGACCATGCACACCGCCAGCCAAACACTCAGCGCACACCACCAGCCAAGTGCCTCTCCACGCACACCGCCAGCCAAGCACCACTCCGTGCACAGACAGCTAAACACCGCTCCACGCACACCCTCCAGCCAAGTACCACTCCGCAAACACCACCAGCCAAGCGCCACTCCACACACACTGCCAGCCAAGCACCATTCCACACACACTGCCAGCCAAGCACCATTCCACACACACTGCCAGCCAAGCACCACTCCACACACACCGCCAGCCAAGCAGCACTCCACACACACCGCCAGCCAAGCACCACTCCACACACACCGCCAGCCAAGCACCACTCCACACACACCGCCAGCCAAGCACCACTCCACACACACCGCCAGCCAAGCACCAGTCCACACACACCGCCAGCCAAGCACCACTCCACACACACCATCAGCCAAACACCACTCCATGCACAGACAGCCAAGTACCACTCCACGAACACCACCAGCCAAGCGCCACTCCACACACACCGCCAGCAAAGCACCACTCCGTGCACAGACAGCCAAGCACCACTCCACACACACCGCCAGCCAAGCACCACTCCACACACACCGCCAGCCAAGCACCACTCCACACACACCGCCAGCCAAGCGCAACTCCACACACACCGCCAGCCAAGCACCAGCCGGCACACACCACAAACACATTTAGAATTCTTTTTTTGAAAATGACACTAAACAAATGGAAATACCTACAAATCAGGTAACACAAATTCTTAAAATAAAAACTTTGCACTAATGCCAATCCTTGAAACAAACTAAAAATGTTTTACAGAATGCAGACCAAGCAATTCACTTTACAGCTCAATCAAACTCCCAATAGTTCTTTTGCGTGTGGTACGATTTAAAACAAGCTGACATACACAATGCAGGCTTAGAAGGACAGTCAGGACAGTATATACGAGACTCCTTCCGCACGCCTCTTCGCCAACAGACTCTGCATCTTCTAGTCGGAAAGTCTCTAGCAGTAGTGGAAGGAATAGATTCAGGAAAGTGGCGATCTTGCAATCTAGCCACTTCCTCCACCACTCCAAATCTAGGAACACTTGCCTGCTGCACAAGTACAAGGCTGCCTATTATAGACTCCTGAAACTTAAGAAAAGTCATCTTCGTCCCAGGACAAGACTTCTGGTACACAACGAAAGCATTAAATGATGCCAAGTGGAACAGATGGATAGCCAACTTCTTGTACCAAACGTAAGCCTTTCGAAGAGCAGCATAAGGTTCCAACCTCTGATCTACTCTGTCAACACCACCCATGAACTTATTGTAAGCTAGAATGCACACAGGTTTGCGCACTTCAGCACCCTGACCCCAAACAGGCACAGGTACAGTACTTTCATCGTGGATAGTAGTCAGCATGTACACATCTCTCTTGTCTGAATACTTCACAGCTAAAAGCTCCCCACATCGCAATGCCGTAGACTGTCCCCGCACAAGCCTTTTGCAAACAAGTTCCTTTGGGAAACCTTTACGGTTACTGCGCATTGTGCCACAAGCAACAGTGCCCACTTTGGCCAACTCCTTGAACAACTGCACACCAGTGTAGAAGTTATCTACATATAAATGATGGCCTTTGTTAAATAATCCTCTACCTAGTTCCCACACAATTTTCTCAGTTACTCCAAAAGTAGAAGGACAACCTGGAGGGTTAATGCGGGACTCCTTACCAGTGTACACCCTGAAATTGTAGACATATCCAGTCTCACTGTCACACAGCATATACAGTTTGATTCCATAGCGTGACCTCTTACTAGGAATGTATTGCCTAAAAACCAAGCGGCCCTTGAACAACACCAAAGACTCATCCACTGCAATTTCTTTACCAGGGACAAAAATCTCAGAAAAACGATCAACAAAGTGATCAAGGACAGGCCGAATTTTAAACAAACGGTCACAATCAGGGTGATCGCGTGACAACGCTAAACTATTATCAGCAAAATGCATCATCCGAAGAAGAAGCGTATACCGATCACGACTTATGACTGCTGGAAATACAGCTGTTACCATCAAGGGACTAGTGGACCAATATGAAGTAATTGATGACTTCCTTATCAAGCCCATCAAAAAAGTTAATCCCAGAAACTTCTTCATCTCTTCAACATTGGTGGGAGTCCACCGGATTGCTCTACAATAGGGCTTAAGGCTGGCACTGTTGGCCCTCAAATATTGTTCTGCATATAAATTGGTTTGCTCAACAATCTTTTGCAAAAACACATCGTCAAAAAACAACTGAAAAAAATTAATTGGCAGAAAATTCTCTGTATTCACTCTACACCCAGGAACACCAGTGAACTCTGGCAATGCCGGCTGCACCAAGCCAGGGGGAACCCAGAGGCCATCCCTATCAACGGGGGGAGCAGCCACCCCAGCCTGCAGCACCGAAACATCTTGCTGCTGTTCTCCAACGGGAAGCCTAACAGCCACAGATACTTCTGGCTGCACAACACCAACAGAAGACGTAGCATCCCCAGAGGGCTCTTCCTGCACTACACCAACGGGAAGCCCAGCAGCCTGAGATGCTTCTTGCTGCACTACACCACCGGGAAACCCAGCAGGCCCAGATGCCTCTTGCCGCTCTACACCAATGGGAAGCCTAACAGCCCCAGATGCCTCTTGCTGCACTACACGAGCAGGAAGACGAAAAGCACCAGATGCCCCTTTGCGCACCACAGCAATGTGAAGCCTTTTGGGTGCAGGCTCCAGCCCACATGCCTCTTGCCGACGTAAAAAGAAAGGAAACCTTGCGGCCCTAGGCAGCAGCACAGGTGCCTCTTGGCCCACTACCGGCAACACAATGTCCTCCTGTACCATAGGCCCTTCATCAGCACTAGAAGAAGAGTCATCATCCGATGATGATGATTCCATGCGAAGAGAAAACTCACTGCCTGAATCTTCTGCCACTTCCTGGGAGTCCGAATCGGACTCAGACTCTGAACCATGGTCCGAGGAAGACTCAAAAAGCAAACCAAGAACCTGCTGAGCAGTAATCCTGCGACTAGCCATTATCCTTACAAAGCAAGAAGACTGCACACACAAGTGAACAACAACCTACACTGTGCAAAGTAAGAAGTAAACAAGGTAAGGCTTTCACTAAAAGATAAATACAATCCAAAACAATTTCACTCTTACAAAATATAGCTACACTCACCAGCACCTACTCTGTTGAGACACAGCGAAAAGAAATGAAATCCCACTAGAAAGAAAAAAAGAAATGACATTAGAAAACAAAGTGCACATCAAACACTAATCCTGAAAAAAAAAACACAGAGCCACACAAACTGCTAGAAGTACAACCTTTTTCAAAAAGACAAACATCAAGGAGAAGTAGTACAAAATACATTCACTTACCAAGCACAAGCAACTACACAAGCTGCAAACAGACACGCAACCTACAACAATCCAAACAGCAAAAGCCTGGAACAAGACAAAAATAGAGAAGAAAAAAAAATTACTACCACATTTCACAAACAATATAACAATTAAAAAAACAACACACAAATTTGCCCCCCAAATTAAAATTCGGCCAGATGGGCCATCAATTAGGGCTTAGACCAAATGAGATTAGATGAGTTTTAACATCAAGACACTGGATAATTTTTTGAATTTTTGTAAAGTGCCTGACCACTTTGGTGCCAGTCAGTCTTTTGCTACTTCCAGTACCCATATCACACAGGGGCAGTAAGGACATTCATACACCTTTTGTACGTGTGACACATACAAAACATTCACACCGCCAGCCGCCCATCACTTTCACACGCCCACATATCTGACATAGCAACTACAGAAAATGATGGACTGCGTAGAGTGTCACTCAACTAGCAGTGTGTGTAGTGACCAACAGAAAGTAACTACTCACACACCGCCAGCAGAGTTCCAGTCCACCCACACCACCATCCAAGCACCAGACCATGCACACCGCCAGCCAAACCCCACTCAGCGCACACCGACAGCCAAGTACCACTCCACGCACACCATCCATCCAAGTACCACTCCCCACACACCGCCAGCCAAACACCACTCCCCACACACCGCCAGCCAAACACCACTCCACACACACCGCCAGCCAAGCAGCACTCCGTGCACAGACAGCAAAGTAGCACTCCAGCACACCACCAGCCAAGCGCCACTCCACACACACCGCCAGCCAAGCAGCACTCCGTGCACAGACAGCAAAGTAGCACTCCACGCACACCACCAGCCAAGCGCCACTCCACACACACCGCCAGCCAAGCAGCACTCCGTGCACAGACAGCAAAGTAGCACTCCACGCACGCCACCAGCCAAGCGCCACTCAACACACACCTCCAGCCAAGCAGCACTCCACGCACACCACCAGCCAAGCGCCACTCAACACACACCTCCAGCCAAGCAGCACTCCGTGCACAGACAGCAAAGTAGCACTCCACGCACACCACCAGCCAAGCGCCACTCCACACACACCGCCAGCCAAGCAGCACTCCGTGCACAGACAGCAAAGTAGCACTCCACGCACAACACCAGCCAAGCGCCACTCCACACACACCACCAGCCAAGCAGCACTCCGTGCACAGACAGCAAAGTAGCACTCCACGCACACCACCAGCCAAGCGCCACTCCACACACACCACCAGCCAAGCAGCACTCCGTGCACAGACAGCAAAGTAGCACTCCACGCACACCACCAGCCAAGCGCCACTCCACACACACCGCCAGCCAAGCACCACTCCGTGCACAGACAGCCAAGTACCACTCTACACACACCACCAGCCAAGCGCCACTCCACACACACCGCCAGCCAAGCACCACTCTGTGCATAGATAGCCAAGTACCCCTCCACGCACACCGCCAGCCAAACACCACTCAGCGCACACCGACAGCCAAGTACCACTCCACACACACCGCCAGCCAAGCACCGCTCCACGCACACCATCCAGCCAAGTACCACTCCCCACACACACCACCAGCAAACATGCCCAAGGGGTCGCTTCCTAAAAACTTTGTGTTAGTGGGCATTTTCCGCCCCCCCTGGGGGCAAAACGGCAAAAAAAACAGGCCGATTTGCCCCCAGGGTGGACAGAAAAACAAAAACACAATCATGTCCACCTGGAAGCGACCCTTACCCAAGGGGTCGCTTCCCAAAACAAACACATTGCCCCAACAAAAATCCCTGGTTCTAGTGGGTAATTTCTGCCCCCCCTGGGGGCAAAACGGCCGAAAAACGGGCCGATTTCCCCCCAGGGGGGGCAGAAAAACGAAAACATACTCAGACCCCACCTGGAAGCGACCCTTGCCCAAGGGGTCGCTTCCTAAAAACTAAAATTACATCCCTGGTGTCTAGTGGGCATTTTCTGTCCCCCCTGGGGGCAAAACGGCAAAAAAAAACGGGCCGATTTGCCCCCAGGGGGGACAGAAAAACGTAAACAAAATCAATGGCCGCCATCTTTGTAGAAATCTATATCCCTGGTGCTAGTGGGGAATTTCTGCCCCCCCTGGGGGCAAAACGGCCGAAAAAACGGGCCGATTTCCCCCCAGGGGGGGCAGAAAAACGAAAACATATTGCCAGCCAGCCTGGAAGTGACCCTTGCCCAAGGGGTCACTTCCTAAAAACTAAAAGTATATCCCTGGTGTCTAGTGGGGGCATTTCCGCCGCACAATCGCGACGCTGTGCGCGACCGTGAGGCAGAAATGCCCTGCAAAGAGACATCAGGGGAAAGGAAAATCTCTTTCCTCTCCCCTGATGCCTCTTCGCTGCCCCCAAACCCCCGCCAGCCTCGAGAAACCTACCTTCTTTCCCAGCGCGCAGGAAGCAAATGGCTTCCCGAGCGCTGGGAATCCCTGATGATGTCAGCGCGCGCTGTGCGCGCTGACGTCATCAGGGATTACCATGGGGGGGGGCGGGGGCGGCAGCGGAAGCTCTTCCACTGCCGCCCCCAGCAAAACAATGACGATCTGAGAGCCTCGGGGGGAGCGCCAGCGCTTCCCCCGAGGGTGGGGCTGATGACGAGCTGGCCTTGTCATCCGCGCAGGACAGGTAAGCGCGATGACGAGCCCAGCTCGTCATTAGCCCCGAAGGGGTTAAGCCTTTTTATAAAATTTAAATCTATTTTAAATTCTTCTAGATATATGAGAACTCTGTAAAATTTGGGTTTAATGAATTGCGTATCTGATGGAGTCACCCTCTTTTAACCTTTCTTTTTAACCTGTATTGAATTTTAATTATTTATGATGTAGTAGAAATTTTGACTGTTCGTACTTTTTGGACTCTGATTGTGTGTGTTTTGTTTCGTTTTGTTTAAAAGACTATGGTCTAAATAAACAAGTTTCTCTCTCTCTGGTCTTCACCAGTGCCTGCATCTGCACCCAACCTCAGTACGCCAATGTGGCTGCTTTTCCAAATTTGACATGTGGCAACTGCAGGCCAGTTAACATACTGTATATATAGGCTTTGCAGAGTTCACCAGACCAGTGATTACACTGCTAGTATTACAGGGTGTCCAGCAGCAAAAACGTATTTGTTTAACTTATTCCCTGATTACAGCCATAAATGTTTCTTTCAAAACCCACAACACCCCCAACTCTTGTTTTTGTCCGCCACAGTGTGTCTTGCCATTCTGCCTTCCAAACTAGCCCAATGTGAGGTGCTGCTCAGCAGGTGTCAGGTCCTTCCCCTCAACTCTAAATGCCTGTGCCAAAAGAGGAGCTCCAAGTGGTTCTACTTTTCTACCCTCTGGATAACCAGAAATGTTTGCTCTAAGGCCAAGACAGCATCTTGTTTGGGAAACTGGCTTTTCGTTTGTGTTGAAGCTGTGGAACTTTCATTTGGATTTTGAATTTTTTTTAGAACAGTTGTTTTGCTGGCTCTCTCTCCCTGGACCGAGTTTTTATTTTTTTTATTTCTCCGATACCCACAACCAACTGATGTGTTGAACAGAACTCAGGCTCCTTTTCATTAAAAAAAATCTATATAAACCTTTACTTTTTTAAACGTACTTGAATGTGTTGTGACAATCAGGGTCTGATTCACATACTTCAGTTTTGAGTAAGCTTACACTTTTGAATAAGTTTACTACTTTACACTAATCATAAGCTGCAATTTTGTAACTTACTTACACTTTTGAAGTATGCCTACCAGTACATTTGGCCAACTATTGGTACGGCAACACCCTCTTAAAGAAAATAATGCAGGCAGGGACTTAAAAATGAAATTAATAATAAATAATGTTACATTTGTTATATAAAACCACATGTCATATATTGTCGAAGATGGGGGATTGGGCACATGCAGGGTGTTCGCGCAGGCTCGGCCGCAAGCCAAGCCATGCAGTCAATCACAATCTGCTTACCACTGTAAGTATACATTTGACACTGAAAAGACACCTTTTGTGAGGCCTTTTTGACAATCCTCCATCGTTTAGTAGACTACACTAAACACCTTCCAGAGAAGGGCACATTGACATACAGCCTTATAGCCATGCTTAAAGTGCAACACCACTATCCACATCATATAGCTGTACTACTATATTCAAATTTGCATATACAACTGTACTGCAATTATTCAACATGAGCACATGGCCAATTATTATTGGTGGATAATCCACAGTGACCACCAGATTTTGCCTTTCTCTTATATTTTTTTGAACAAGGGTTTGGTCTTAATCCACATCCTACTTTCAATCATAACTCTACAATACTCATCAGGTGCACTCAGCCTTTTCCCTGTTTCACTTGGAGGACTACACCCTCAAACTTGTGTGCGGTAAAAGGTGCACCATATGACACTAAACATGCATAATTACAATTGCCTTCAAGCCTTGTACGGCTTCCATTCTATGGATTATGACCTGCATAATGGAGGCCCAATTGGCAAAGGTAAACATACATTTTCATGTAAGTTTACAATTTACTCCTATTCACAAAGGTATTTTACAAGTACTATCTTTACCATTGCAGAGTCTTCACACTAGCGGTAGAGACTCTGCTTATAGAAAGATAAGACAATCCTATCTTTTTATGTGCGGAGTCATAAAATACTTGTGAATAGGAAGAATTTGTAAGCTTACACAAACTGTAAATTTACCCATGTGAATCAGGCCACTGGGAACTGTATGGTGTAAATGAAGATTGAGCTATCAGTGATGTCATCAATGATGGCATTTAACACACCATGAGTGAAGCAATATGTGAGGTCATAAGAAATGCATTGTGGGAAAACAAGTTATAGTTAGATCTCAGAATTATAACTTGGGAGTTTCAGTTAGACATAGATAAAGATATAGATATAGATATAGACATAGATATAGATACCTACTGGCAGTCATGAGTAGGTAGTGATCGTTAGAAAGTAGTTTTCATAGGAAGAGCGTTTATTCATTTGCAAATAACTTTGGCACCATTTGACAAATCTTTGTACCATTTTCAAAACTAGTTTGACGCTCATTACAGCTGCTGTCTTGAAAATGTTGGGGTGATTTGTTAAGCCGGGGGGGGGGACAAAAAGGAGGGTTCCCAAAATGCTTTTTCCCCATGGTAATATCCATGGGAAACTTTGAACCCAGCTACAGGCCAGACTGCTGAGCAGAATTACACCGGATTTGACAGAAGGGTAGCTTTTGGTCCATGAAGCGCCCTTTTTATTAAATGGGGCGAATCAATTCAGTAGTTGCTGAGACATTTAAAGATTTCTCCGATGTACAACTGGGGCCGCAGTGACTCCGTGACCACTCCTGATCTTGTGGCTGAGATCTGATTGGCTGCCAGGACTTCAAACCGGGCAGTGTTGGCAGTCATCTTGTGACTCAGTTGAACCGAGTCTTAAGAAAAAAGGAAGAAAAAAAGGGGGCAGGGTAATAACAATCTGACCCCCTAGGCCTCTAGCCAGTGTCCCACAACAATCCCCCAGGGTTAAAAAAGCATTTTTTTTAAAAACAAAATTCAGCGGTATTTGTATTAGATATGCGACTCTCGGTGAAATTTCTTCTAGAAAATTAAAGTACGGGTGCCACGCTTCATTAAATTAAGGCCTCTGGGTAGCTGGGTCCCTGGGGCAGTTTATGTAGTAATGCGGGGAGTGCTTATGTACAACCCCGCACCTCAGGAACCACCACCTCCCTGGATCAAACATGATGATAAAGGTGTGGTGATCCTTTATTGCCCCCCTCAGCCACGGGGACCACTACCTTGGAGTAAATATTAGGAAAGTGCAGGGAAGACCCTATGGCCTTCACCCACAGTCCTGGGGACCGCCATCACCCTAGGCCTCATGTAATGTGGGGCCTCGAGGACCCCCCTGCCCAGGTAACCACAACCTCCCTGGGGCTTTTACATTTTTATGTGGGTTCCTCACGCTCCCCCCCTCTGCCCTGAGAACCACAACTTCCCCATGGCCAAATTGTATTTTAAAGAAATGGGAGGGATACCCTGTGGCCCCCCTCCTGGGCCCTTTCACACCCCCGGGACTGCCACCTCCCCACACCGGCTCCAGAAATGTCCTAGGGTACCCACCGCGGGATATTCCAGTTTGCTATCAGTGACATCACTGATAGCATCACTGATGACATCTGAAATTACATCACTGACGACATCACTGAGGACATCATCTGGGGACGGTGAGAGTTTTTACAAATTTTGAGTATGAAATTATATACTAAGGTATTGGTGAATCAGTGGATGTATGGATGCTTGTATGAGTCAATCATTGAGCGCATGACTGACTGTATAAGTGAGTGCTTAGGTGTCTCAGTGAATGTATGGGTGCGTGACTAAGTTGTCTAAATGTCTGTATCAGTCTGTCAGTTGGTATATAAGTGGAGGTATGCATTGGTGAGTGGGTATGTGAGTGGCTATATGGGTGATTCATTGGTTGTCAGAGTATCTGTATGGGTGTCTGAGTGTGAATGTGGGCAGGTGAGGGTGTGTGTGACTACCTGCATAGATGAGTGAGTGGGTGAGTTAGTAATTGTGTGGGTTACTTAGTGTGTGTATGTGAGTGGGTGCATGCATCAGTGTTATATGGGTCAGTAACGGTATGTAAAGGGCAGTATAGGTGAGTGATAGGGTATGTGAGTGACTGTATGGGTGAGTGAATAAATGTGAGAGTAGCTGTATGGGTGAGTGTGTGCTTCTGTCAGTGACTGTATAGGTGAATAAGTATGTGTAAGTATATTTATAAGTAAATGGTGTATGTGCAACTGTATGGATTTGTGTGCTTATCTATGAACCAGCGAGTTGCTGTGTAAGTACTGGTATGTGTGTGTGAATGGGTTTGAGAATGGTAGTGTGGTAGTTGGAGTGGGTGTATGAGTGATTGAATGGGGTATGTGTGTGTCAGAGATTCTGTGGATAATGTCATCAGTGATGCCCTTAGTAATGTTATTTGAGAATTCATCAGTGATGTCACTGACCATGTCATGAGTGATGTGATATGTGAGGCCATAAGCAGTGCTTTGCGGGGTGCAAGCTATAGTTGACTTTCTAACTGTAATGGCTTAATTTCTCTGGTTTTGTACAAGTGAAATGTTAGCCTAACTATAACGTCTCTATAACATTTGTTTTTTTCTGTGAATATATATATAAATAAAGATATAAATACAGTTCATGTACTGTCTGCCCTAGCGCTTAAGAGACAGAGCACATCTCACAGGATGGGTATACCAGAACCCAGATACTGGCGAGCCGTTAATCCATGGCATAATGATGCACTCACAATGCTGCATTTTGCAAATGGGTATTCTTTATTGGCTCAAAGTAGATCTGACACTTTTTAACTTGAAACACAAGTCTTTTTTACAGAAGGCACCATCAACAACTAGATGGCATCTTCCCTAGAAAACACATCTCAAATGACATCATTGGTGACATCAGTAACATCATCACTGTCAAAACCAGAGTCATATACTGAATTGAGTTACTGGGTGTTCACTTATGGTCCATAGATGGAAATAGTTTTAGCCCTGGAGGCAAAGGTGATTGTCAATGTCGAGTTATATGATGCACTGTTCAAAAATTACTAAAGTTTGGGTTGCAAGTATTACTAATGCTAAACAAGGTGACAGCAGAGCGCACTTGATGTGGGTTGTAGAGACATTTTTGAAAGTAGGTTCAGCTTAAAGCCAAGGCAAATAATCAAAACATCTGTAAGAAAGGCCAACAATTCTATTGACAATAGAATATTTACCAATAGGTCTCTAGGCATGCGCGCTAGGTAAATAGTGGTAATACATTGGTATAGAAAGATTTGATGTAGCAAGGACATTCATAAGCAGTAGCTAGATATTGCAATAAGCCAAAACCTCTGCTGTGCATGACCATCTGCCTTCCCTTAGGAAGATTGCACAGTACTGCAGTACCATGAGGGCAAAGCTTTAGTGGCAGCTCCTCCTGGAACAAGAGCCAGGAGTCAGAATGTCCCTCCCCTGTCCCCTGTACCTTTTTAAAAAAACATTTTTTTAGCACTTGTGGACCAGTCTGATGCAGCATTTTTCTCTCATTTGTGGTCGGCCAATGTAATCGTTTATTACAGTGGAACTTTATACCAATCCCATGGTACTGAAAAGATCAACAGGGGACATAGATCTCTCAGCCAATCAGAGGGCTCTATTTTTTAATTTACGCATCAACATGAGTGACCCTCCTCCCCAAGCTTCATTAGGCCGTGGGGACCCCAGGACCCTACGTACTTTAAAGGGGAGGGGGGCCATTTGTCCACCCCTACCCAAGACTTATTAGCCCCTGGCAAACCTGTCCCAGGGCAGTTTTATTTAAAGGGGATAGGGTCAAACTGCTCCCCTACCTGAGTCTCTTCAGGCCATGGGGACCCCATCTCTCAGGGATGCATCTATTTTGAAGGGGAGGGCGGGCACCAACATTGTCCATCCAATTCATAAAATTGGTGCCCTTGGGGACCCAACAAACTACAGGCTGATCAGTGTCACAGGATATCAAAGCAACGTTTTCCAGGTTTTTACTGCAGAACCTTGAAGTCTAGAAAGATACACTTTGCCTTGTTCCATAAAATCAGACAGGCCTTTCATACAGAGTAGCACAACAACCAATTTCCTTGCACTATCAGTCATAATAGAGGACTCACTCAGCAAAAACCGAACCTCTATGCATGGCTTGTGGACTTAAAATATATATTCAATAAGGTGTTGAGCAGTATTCCATGGACAAAACTGTATTCTTGGGTAATGCCCCCAAGTCTTCTACATCCCATCAAACCTCTTTACAACTATATCTGGGTGAGAGTAACTATAGGGTACAGCTCACTGACCACAAGTCAAATTCCAGCATGGGATGGATTAAAACCAGGTTTCGCATCGGCTCCCCTCTTATTTAATCTATTTATTGCCAATGTAAATGAGACCTTGGAGCAAGCAAACTCAATCCCCCTCAATCACCTCTGACTGAACTTCAATCCCTTTTCCACCTTGCAATACACTAATGACCTGGTACTCCTTAGCAACACCTGATTGACCTACACTGATTAATATCTGCATTCAAAGTATATATAAACAATTGGATTTAAATAAGTACTTTAAAAACAAAAGCCTTTATTTTTGATCCTCCACAGATAAGTTTGCAGGATTCTAAGGAGTAAGGTGCCAGGCTGACATCTTGTGTGCTATCTGTTGAGAAGGAGCAGATCCAGTGGAGAGTGGGTCTAAGGATGTCAATAGCATGCAGGCACCTGATGGGGATCGGGTGTGAGACTGTGTCCAATGTTGTGGAGAGGTCCTGTAGTATGAGGGCTACTTTGTCTCCTCTGACAATGATCAAGCAGTCTGTGGTTATGTTGAGTATTGTTTCTGTACTGTCATTGGGCCTGAATCCGAAATGAGTGGCATTGGGGAACTGGCGGTTGCTGAGGTGGTCAGAGAGGTGTCAGCTGATTAATTTCTCTAAGATCTTTGCCAGCTATGGTAGGAGGGACATGGGTCTTTTGTTGGAAAGTGTGGCTTGGTCAGCGAATGGTTTACTGAGCATGGGTATCGCAGTGGCATGTTTCTATGTGTCTGGGAATGTGACTGAGTTAATGGAGGCATTGAAGATGGATGTTAGTGCTTCCCTGACCAATAGGAGTACGTTGGTGAAGTTGGAGTGGGGACAAGGGTCAGATGGGGCTTCAAAGTTGATGATCTTCATGGTAGCAGCTATCTCAATGGTGATGGCAGGCCACGAGGGAAGGGTTCATTCTTGAGCCAGGATGGTAAGATGAATTGTGTTGGCTGCTCACTTTCTGTTTTTTTGTGATTATTTTAAGGACATTAGGAAAAAGTTCATTATACCCTTGCTAAAGGGGAAAGGGTTTAGGCAACTCAAGCCAGCTTTATTGTATCTCCAATTATTAGTAGATATATGGGAAATTTACAATGTAGCTAAATTTTTAACCATAGCGGTGAGACTCAGTAAAAAGATTAACTGGTCCTAGATGATTTACTGTAAATATTGACCATTGTAACCTGAATCAAGTTTTATTTAAATTTTCTCATGTTGCTCTTTTTTAATTCTAGATCGATGTATATATTGTTGTTTTTAAATTATGGCATCATGCGTTGCATAGTTTAATGGGTACTCCCTCCTTTTTAGGTTTCGACCTGGCGAGGGGCAAAGCCCCTCCCAGAGGGAAATCTTTTGTTTTCAGTAGTGAGGTTCGGACCGCCTCTGTTTCCAATTGGCTAGCTCCATAAATGGAGACTAGCCATTGGGAGACAGAGGCTGTCAATCGCGCTTTCTCACGAAAACGCGATTCGGGGGCGTTTCTGGTGCTTTTTTTAAGCCCCGCCCCTTTGTCCCGGGCCGCGCTGCGATTGGCTGCCGGCCCGGGACACCCCCGTGACGTCATTCCCGGGCCGCGCTGTGATTGGCTGCCGGCCCGGGACACCCCCGTGACGTCAGCCAATCACAGCGCGGCCCGGGACCTGGCTTGTTTAGCGTTCCCCGGGCCGATTTTTAATCCCAATCCACCGGTACACGTGTAAAGGCGTAATTTGAACCCAGTCCATGAAAAAAGGGAAGAGAGAGTAACATATTCTTCAGGTGAATACGTGGGGGAGGGAGTGCGGCGCAACTCTATGGAGTGGGAGCGCTCAAGTTACCAACTAAAAAGGAACCGTTACTGGGACGTCATCAGCGGGTATGGCCGTTTTATAAAGCGCCTGTAAAAGAATCCTCGCTGTCGCTTCCAGGCGCCCCGAGGCTCGGGTCGGAGCTGCGCAGAGCGGGCGGCCTGGAGGAGTATGGGCGTGGCCATGAGGGCGGGAGAGACAGTTTACTCAGTCACGAGTTCTGGCAGCACACAGCGGCATATTTTGGGAACTGCGTCCGCGTTTGTTTCCATCACACGGGCCTGGCGCGGCCCCAACTGTGTCAGGGGGCACAGCCGCGTGGCCTGGAGCCGCACTGGACGCCGCTGCCGCCGGGGGGCGCGTGCTGCGACCGCGCGCACGGGAGGGATTCTGGCGGTGCTGTAGGACGGGGTGCGAAGTAGAGAGTGCCGGTGTTCGCAGGGAGGCTGTAGGGTGTGCTGTTAACAGTGGAGCCATTGGCTGGTGTGTAGGTGGGGCGATGGTACTGTGGACAGAGTGTTGAGGGCGCGGCTGGTGTGGCGCTATCGATGGTGTGTGTTTTTTATAGGGTAATGTGCAAAGTAGAACTGCAGGTGAGGGCCTAGAGTGGAACGCTGTGAGGTGTCGAGGGTGACATTGGTGTGTATAGGTGGAGCTATAACGGATGCATTGATGCGGTTGGTGTATTATGTAGTAGGTAAGGCGTGTGATGCTTGTATTTTTGCAGGTAGTTGTAGAGCGCAGACGTGTGGGGGGATGTCAAAGGTAGTATTGTTGTAGGTGAGCAACTGGTGGTGGATTTTAGAAGTGCATCTGCCTTGGGCGGGGTGGAGAGGGTGGCAGTGTTCCAGTTTTTTATTATTTAATGCGTTTTTATATAGCTCGGACTTTACCCGAAGGTGTGAGACCGCTTCACAGTAGGAACAGTAATGATACATGAGGAGAAAATTACAAGTGAGCAAATTAGAAAATCAAACGTTACGTTACATGAGGCAATAGTGACAATTGTGAGCAAACAAGATACCAGAGGTAGCCAACGGTACATTACAAGAGGGTGGATTTGTGAAAGGAGTGTAGCCGTTCGAATTGTAGGACGGGTGTAGTGAGGAAGTACTGCTGTAGGTGGGGACTAGAGGGCGGGTTGTTGTCGGTGATGTGTTGTAGCTGAGAGGTGGAGGGTGGATGTGTTGTAGCTGATGAATGGAGGGTGGTATTGCGGGCTGGGGCTGCGTTTCTGCGTGGGGTGTAGTTGTTCCTCTTCAGTGACAACTAAGCTTAAGGTGAACATAGAGCAGCGGGTGGGTTGGTAAGGACGGCAATATCATCACCTACCTAGACTGCCTTGGGGGGCTTGCCTACTCTCTAAACCCACGGAAGGGGTCTGCTTAAATGTAGGTCCTTGTCGTGGGACTGAAGCACCTGATGATTGTGCTGAGGTCTGCCCGCTGCTGTGCCCTTCGCAGCTCAGAGTGTACTCTCTGCCTGGGCGAGGACAGGGCCGGGCCCTCCCCTTCCTTCTGTAATAAGACACCAGCGCAGACAGCGGGCGGTGTGCAGAGCAAGCACACAAGTGTGGTTCATATAAACACAAGAGGATCTCCGTTCCGCCACAAGCGGGTGCACGCCCACTCAATCCGCCAACAGGCACGCTTTCACTTATAACCAGCGCAAACGCATATTCCTGGCTGTGGCAGAGCTGGCCTTTGCTCCGAGTGCCCCCGGCACTTCCACCCCCCAAACTCCCACCTACAAAACCAAATGTGGCGCCCCTCCATTTGTCATCTTTTTAAGTGTATGTTGAAAAAAAATGGGAGCGGTAGGGTGAAGATAATGCGGGCAAGAGAAAGGAATGCCATAATGACGAAAAGCAGTTAAAATGCAGACCAGGGATTCCCTCACTACCACCATTTGACAGTGCTCACAAGTCTCCATAACTATTGTCTCTTAGATTCATTTAGTTTTATAGCGCTCACAAGCCTGTCATACAAGTCTGTTCTGCTGCATGCTTTTCCTGAGTGCGCCGCGCGTGCCCCTCTTTTGGTCTGTTGCTGCCAGCTGGAAGGGAACAGATTAATTATTGATGTGTTAGGCACACCTGCGAACAATTTAAAGTGCACAGGGGATTAAGGCTCTAAATCTGTTTGTCATCATTTTAGCACCCTCTACCCCCTGCAAACTTTCTCTCAGGCATGTTTTCATTTAAATGTTTTTGAGGCCATTGAAAAGAGAGCTTTAAGATTTCACTGTGGTCAGAATTTGTGAACAGAATGTGCAGCAGGCAGCCTTCCAGGGCGCCTGTAAAGTAAGAAAAGTGGTCGATTGGTCTTCAGACATTGGCTTGTAATATTATCAGACACATCTTGGATCAGCCACAGGAGTATTTTTGTTTCATCTTCTGTATGGGGGACTATTTTACACCTGATACATATATTATGTTACAAAAAAACTCACAGGTGTAAGGTGGCGCTCTTGAGCACTCCTATGTGCAGAATAATTTTGCAGACAATTCAATCAAAGTAATCCAATGGAAAGAAACAAAGTTTTATTCATGAAAGATTAAGCTATTGACATTGTAAATGACAATGCCATTTATTTATCTGTTTTCAAAACCAACTCATAAATAAACAATTTGTCATTTACAATGCTAATAGCTCTAACTTTGGCAAAGGCGAAACCGTTGCATTGTAAATGCTTGTTTATATTGTATTTATATGTCTTTATGTCGCTTGGTGACCAATGGACCGTTTTTGTGTGTTCTTGTACTTTTATGGTTTTTGTAATTGAACCGAATAAAGTATTTCTTGAACTTGACCTTGAATTGTGTTGGCTACCTGGTCGGGTCGAGGGTCAAATTTGCTGTATATGGAGGGGATTTTGTTACAGAAGAACTTCTAGAGCTTGTTTCAAAGGCCTTGTGCAAAGGTGATATTGCTGCAGGCGGCTGGAGGTGTAGGGAAATCCTTGATGATAGAGAAGATTTCATTGCTGCTGTTAATGACAGAATTGATACCATCTGCAAGAAACATGTGCTGGTGGAAGCATCTGAGGGTTGATTTGAAGATATCTTTATCTGTGGTGTCTTGACTTGTCCTTCATTTGTTCTACGGTTGCTTATCATAGCATTTCATCAAGCAGTGTTCCTCTGTGTACCAACTGGCCTACGGTCCGGCTTTTGCCACTGGGTTGTGGTTGAGGGGAACCAGGGTGTTGGTGCATGCAGTGATCCAGCTGGTTGACATTCTTAATGGTGAGCATGTGTTGGTGTGCTGCAGAGTTGAAAACCCACTCATCTTCTGTGATGCTTTTCCAACTGCAGTGGGCAGTTCTGGTGGTGGTGGGTCTGTGGTGGTCTTTATTGGGTATGCTAAAACTGATGAGGAGGTGATCTGTCCAGGTCATGGTGTTGTCTTGTCGACTGTTATGTTGCGGATTGAGAAGAAAATCAGGTCCATTAGGTTACAGAAGTGTGGCTGGGTTCAGTAACATGATGGGTGAGGACAAGGTTTCAGTGGTTTTCTAGAAGGGCTGTAGAGTTTGGGTCTGTGAGGTCTTCTAGGTTAAAGGTAAGGTCTCCAAGGAAGATGAAGGTGCTGCATTGATGGTGTGGGGTGCAACAAAGTCTGTGATGTCCCTGTCAAAATTAGTACGAGGCAGGTGCTTTGTGTATGAGGGTTACACCAAAGGAGACGTTGATTGTGATGCACATTTTGAATGTGAGGTATTCCCTTGAGCTGGTGGGGATGTCCATGTAGGTGGTGCAGCTGATGGTATCTGTGAATATGATTGTGACTCCACCTCCAGGATTGTGATGGTGGTCTTGCCTGGCAATCTAGTTGCCTGTGTAGATCAATGTAGAGATGCCTGTTGTCCAGAGCAAAGGTTTGCTTTAATCATGTTTCTGTGAGGAAGAGCATGTCTGGAGCATGGTCATGCGATAGGTCTCATTTCTCCATGGCATGTTTGGTGAGGTATCGAGTATTGGGAACCAAGCATGTGAGTGTGGCGCACGGCCTAGCCTTAAAATCTCATTTCAACATTTTATTAATGTGGCTGTATCGCCTAAATATGTTCATTTTTGGGACATGCAAATTTTGCATTAGCAATTTTATCTATCGAGTTTAAGTCCTCTTTTGAAGAACATTTCAATCCCACCCCCTGTCCTTTGATGTTTTTAGCCAAATGTGCCTAAACATGCACCATATGACAGAAACCATTCCACACTTCAAATTGTATCCTGCTGTCACCAATGTTGCTGTCACCAATGTTACAGACCTAATTTACGTGTAATGAAATATTTGTGCACCATCTGCCACAAGGTTGAACACAAAGCAATGGGCCTCATTTATGAGAAATGACGCATCGCTTCATGAAAGCAGCGATACGTCACTTCTCAGTGCGCACTACTGGCAACATACCTGATGCGTCATATTTACTGTATGACGCATCATGTCGCAAGGAGTTACAGATACGTCAGTATTTCTGACGTATCTGTATGGCGCAAAAGTGATGCATTGCTGGAGTGTGTCACAAAAGTGACGCAACCCCAGCAATGTGTCCTTTCACATGTGGCAAGCCCCATGTGAAAGGACCTGCGTCAGTCTTACGCCTGCTGTGAGGCAGGCGTAAGATTTTGACGCATTTGAGTCCTAGAAGTGGCGCAGTGAAATCTGGTAGATTTCACTGCGTCACTTCTATGACCCTTTCTTGCGTGGGAACCCCCCCTGCATACATTATACCTGGCGCAGGTATAATGTAGCGCAGGGGTTTACAAAGTGACGCATCTACCTATCTGCGTCACTTTGTAAATGTGGCGCAACAAGGCGCATTTTTTACACTGCTGGTGCGTCACAAAAAGTGACCCACCAGTGGTGCAAAAGTGACGCACGGGCTCATAAATGAGCCCCAATGTGTTTAGAACCACAAAGGGCCCTCTGAATCTTTGTTGAATGGCATTTAGTTTTTGAACAACATACCGTACAATACACTATTCGTCACACTTTCTCTCTAAAAATGCTTCGGCAGGAATATTGCCATATTCAGAAATTACATTTTTTTTTACACATTTCACCAATACTGCATTGTTTTAATATTTTCTGTCAGTAGACCCCATTCCCTGAAATCTCTGTCATTACTGGGGACCATGCACTCTCAAACAGAAACTCCTTTCTGCAGCCCTGCCTAAGGCATCAACCAAAAGGCACAGTTTTTTTTTAATTCTGCCTACTTTTTAATATACAAATGAGCAAATTATTCCCCACATAGTTGCAAAATATCTTGTTATTAAAATAGCAATGGGCGCTTTTGGAGCCATACTGAAGTATCAACATTATACCTTGAAACTAATGTTGCCTGCAGCTACCATGAATTTCATCAAATGTAAAAAGGGTTGATTGTAAACCGCCTTGCACCTACTTCCAAGTTGTGCGAATATAGCACATGTGTAATGCACCAGCGGCTTTAGAGTGTGAAACATATGTTTCAGAATCTTGCCAAGATTTCACTTGAGATTAACACTTAAAAGGCTTATGCTTGTAGGAGATCCAGCTGTTCTTAAACATTTCTGAAACCAACAGCCAGGCTAAGATGATGCACGAAAACGCTTAGAATAATGATCGATAATTGTACATTTACAAACAGAATTTTTTTTAATAGATCTATGTATCTCACACTCCACGCAAAGGGGTAAATTGTTTGAGAAGCGTAGCACCTCCTCTCGAGAATACTAGCAAAACCTGAAACAACTCCATCACACTTTTTTGAAAACTTGTTAAATAAAATCTATGGTCTTTCCTCCCAGTGAGAAATAGCTGCGAGCTGTACTGATGTGCTAATATATGAAGTTATAACTAGTCAGTTTACTGAATATTGAAAAATAATTCACGATTTTGGTCCTGGGGTAGAAGTGTCTAAGAATAGTTTGAAACACACTCAAGATAATTTCTTAGCATCCCTTCACAGAGGTATTTTGGATTGCGTAAAGTAGTACTCTCGACTCTCGTGGTATGTTTTACGTTCAACTAAATGCGTTAGTGAATTTCCAACGTAATATCTGAAACGTTAATAAATGGGGGATATATACGAACATTCATTTACATTCATTACAAACAGAAACGTCTGTACCCTCCTCCTTGCACTTTTACCGGGAAGGATTTTGAAGTATCACCATATTTAGGGCAAGGTTTCTTTCTATCAGGTGGCACCATGCGCGAGATGATGGTCGAGGGAAGGAAAAAAAAACTCCACTTTCAGTGTTTGTTTTTAAAAAATGTAAAAAAAAAAAAAAAAGAGAACAGCAGGCAGTCGATCTTTCCAACACGACATGGTGGGCTGACTCGCATTTAACAGTGTAAAAGAAAGTTTAGTAGGATGCATCTGGCTAGTTTTTGTAGTCAAATATTTTCTTTATGTGTCCGGGTTTTCGATGCAGTGTCTCGTGGAAAATTTATAGCATCATACAATTATTTTAATTTTGCTTTATTGCGTCAAGCCGTGGGGTATTGTACAGTACAGTGGCTTAGCTAGGACTTAGGCTGATGGGGGTGGCACCTGCGTTTGTGCCCGCATCTAACGGGGGTGGCACGTAAGGGGGGGAGGGCCCTGCCCCCAAAACTCGTGCCACCTGGGGGGGACTGCCCCCACCCCCCGGTTGGATTGGGATGAGAAATCAGCCCAGGCACGCTAAAAAAAAAGTGGCCCACATTTGCATATATTGCCTTTCCTCGTAACACTGCTTTGGTGAAGTTTTATAAACATCTGAAATCAAGTGAGGCCACTTCTGCTCTGCCCCCCTATCCCCGCTCAGTATTTACACATTAATTGGCCGGCCTAGAGAGAGAAAGGGAGTGACACCTCTGCCAGTTGATAAAAGGGAGGTAAAGGATGCCCATCTGCCTCCAGAAAGGCAACCCAGGGCCCCACTGGGCCGCTGGCAACATCTGAACACACCAGACACAGCCCAAATCAGCCCCCAAGCTGCCAAATAGGCAGCCCACAGCTGGAACTTCGATACCGGCCCCTCTGCCATTGCCTGAGTGCCCGCCTTACCAATCCGACCCTGCCCTCCAGCCCCCTTCAAGTGTGCAGGCAGGGTTGCACGCAGAGTACTCTGACCTGCAAGTCCCTCCAAACGTGTTCAGTGGCTTGGTCTTAAGATCTATATCAAACAAGCATTAGAAAAGCAATAGGTCTCGGATCTATTTGAGTTAGAGGAAATGGCATTGTAAATGGCAATGTTATTTCGCCATGTGTTATGGAGTGTATGTATGTAGTGTGTAATGGAATTATGTGGTTTGGATTGGAATTGGAGCAATGTAGCATGCTGAGCTTTAGATGATTAGGTTTAAAAGTAAAGTTTGCAATACTGCTATTGGTACAATAGTTAATTGTGGATTCGTTAACAATTGATGTGTGTAGTGATGGCTGTTGGTGTGCACTGACGGGTGGTGGTGTGTGCCTGGTGAAAGCGTGCACTGACGGCTGGTGGTGTGTGTATGCCTGTTGAAAGTGTGCACTGATGGTTGGTGGTGTGTGTGTGCGCCTGGTGAAAGCATGCAGTGACGGCTGGTGGTGTGTGTGAGCTTGTTGAAAAGCTGATTACCCTGCATACTCACATACTGATTACCCTGCATATTGAAACACTGCTCACCCTGCACACTCACACACTGCTGGCCCTGGACACCTACGTACTGCTCACCCTGCATACTCACACACTGCTCAC
Source organism: Lissotriton helveticus (assembly GCF_964261635.1). Classification (NCBI taxonomy): domain Eukaryota; kingdom Metazoa; phylum Chordata; class Amphibia; order Caudata; family Salamandridae; genus Lissotriton; species Lissotriton helveticus. The sequence continues at coordinate 980,116,441 of NC_136067.1, read as the reverse complement.
CCTGCACACTCACACACTGCTGGCCCTGGACACCCACATACTGCTCACCCTGCATACTCACATACTGATCACCCTGCATACTCAAACACTGCTCACCCTGCATATGCACACACTGCTTAGCCTGCACACTCACATACTGCTGGCCCTGGACACCCACATACTGATCACCCTGCATACTCACCTACTGATCACCGTGCATACTCACACACTGCTCACCCTGCATACTCACACACTGCTCACCCTGCACACTCACACACTGCATGCTTCTGTACTGCTGGAACCAGTGCGCCTGTACTGTGTGTTCTGTGCTTCTGTACTGCTGGAACCAGTGCTCTTGTACTGTGGGTTCTGTGTTCCTGCACTGCTGGTACCAGTGTTTCTGTACTGCTAGGACCAGTGCTCCTGTACTGCTGGGACCAGTGTTCCTGTACTGTGGGTTCCATGCTTCTGTACTGCGGGGACCAGTGTTCCTGTACTGCTGGGACCAGTGTTCATGTACTGTGGGTTCTGTGCTTCTGTACTGCTAAGACCAGTGTTCCTGTACTGCCGGGACCAGTGTTCCTGTACTGCTGGGACTAGTACTCCTGTAATGCTGGGACCAGTGCTCCTGTACTGTGATTTCCGTGCTTCTGTACTGCTAGGACCAGTGTTCCTGTACTGCTGGGACCAATGCTCCTGTACTGCTGGAACCAGTGTTCATGTACTGCTGGAACCAGTGCTCCTGTACTGTTCCATGCTTCTGTACTGCTGCTGGGACCAGTGTTCCTGTACTGCTGGGACCATTGTTCCTGCACTCACTCTGCACTCACTCTGCACTCACTCTGCACTCACACTCACTCTGCACTCACACTCACTCTGCACTCACACTCACTCTGCACTCACTCTGCACTCACTCTGCACTCACACTCACCCTGCACTCACTCTGCACTCACACTCACTCTGCACTCACTCTACACTCACTCACTCTGCACTCACTCACTCTCCACTCACACTCACTCTGCACTCACACTCTGCACTCACACTCTGCACTCACACTCTGCACTCACACTGCACTCACACTCTGCACTCACACTCTGCATTCACACTCTGCACTCACACTCTGCACTCACACTCTGCACTCACTCTGCACTTACTCTCACTCTGCACTCACTCTGCACTCACACTCACTCTGCACTCACACTCACTCTGCACTCACTCTCTGCACTCACACTCACTCTGCACTCTCTCTGCACTCTCTCTGCACTCACTCGGCACTCTCTCTGCACTCTCTCTGCAATCTCTCTGCACTCACTCTGCACTCTCTGCACTCACTCTGCACTCTCTGCACTCACTCTCACTCTGCACTCACACTCACTCTGCACTCACTCTGCACTCACACTCACTCTGCACTCACTCTGCACTCACTCTGCACTCACACTCACTCTGCACTCACTCTGCACTCACACTCACTCTGCACTCACACTCACTCTGCACTCACTCTGCACTCTCTGCACTCACTCTGCACTCTCTGCATTCACTCTGCACTCACTCTCACTCTGCACTCACACTCACTCTGCACTCACTCTGCACTCACTCTGCACTCACACTCACTCTGCACTCACTCTGCACTCACTCTGCACTCACTCTGCACTCACACTCACTCTGCACTCACTCTGCACTCACACTCACTCTGCACTCACACTCACTTTGCACTCACTCTGCATCACTTACTCTACTCTCACTCTGCACTCACGCTCACTCTGCACTCACTCTGCTCACTCACACTCTGCCCTCACAATGCCATCACCTCTAACTCAAATAAATCCGAGACCTATTGCACTCTGCGCTCACTCACACTCTGCACTCACTCACACTCTGCACTAAAAAGTGCATTTCTTAAACATGTAGAAGCTGTGACATTAATATGTCACATTATATCAATGCAATGGGAAGTACTTATTTATCAGACTGTTTTTAACCATGAACCATTAGTGAAATCAGAAACAAGATAGTTGTTGTATAAACCTGAACGTTGCCCAGAGTATCACAGAGCAGCATTGCAGCGTATTCACCTCAGGATGGATTCTGAACACTTGCTCCAGACATCGGAGCACCTTCTATCCCTCTCAACTCAACATCAGGAGCAGGAACACCGAAGGGGAGGGGCTGCGGCGTCTTGAGGAAGAAGCAAAACCGAAGAGTGTCAGGAGGCAGCGCGGTCTGTCTGTCTGTCAGCATCACCCGAAGAGACAAACTCATAAAATAGCGAGAACCACACAAGGGGCAGGAAACCACAGCAGCCCGAGGTGCATGGAAGGGGCCAGTCTGCAGTGCACTCTAAGCGCATGATGACGTGTCATGCCCAAACTGTCTTTAAGGGGTGTGGCGTAACTGCCAGAGCAGCCGACTTTGGAGCTGGGGGGTCCAGGTTCGAGTTTCGGCATCGGCTGAACTCCTGTGATTCTGGCAAATCATTTCATCTCACAGCGCCTGGAGACCCGCACAAGTCTTTAGCACTATACAAATCTGAGTATTATGATTCTATTGCACACCGCGACTTTCTGAATAAAGATTCAGCAATAAATGTCAAGTTTCTGAGTGGTCGCCAGTGACTGCTGTGGGTATTTCGGTGTAGCGTGCATGTGGTCACGCGAGCTTGAGAGTGGCATGTGCGTGGTCATTTATGCTTGGCAGTGGCATGCACTTTTTACAGTTAGCTAGGTAGTTAGCTGGTCAGTTAGCAGGCAGCTAGCATTGGTGGCAGCATAGGTAATGAGACAACAGGGAGGGGAGGTGCAAAGTCGGTGAATTTATTTATGCTATTTTATATAACGCGGACTTTACTCGAAGGTGACAGAGCGCTCAACAAAAGCAACACAGCTGATATAAGAGAACATTACAAGTGAACAAATTACAGAAGCAAAAGTTAAAATACCTGAGGCAATAGTGACAATTGTGAGTGTACAATGTACAAGAAGTAGCAAAGAAAGTGGGGAGGTTCATTCTGTGAGGGTCAGAATGTCAGACTGAAGTCAAGCTTTGACCGGGAGGCGGCATGCGCACAACACACACAGCAGAGAAAACAAGGCTTCGTAGAGCAGACAGCAAACAATGGTGCACGCGCGCCCAGCATCTGTGTTCAATTACCGCGAGCCATGACAGCTGGTAATTGAAGAAATATGGCCTTCTGCTGCTCGTGTCCGCACGGAATATGCACGAGGCGGAGCTACTCTACCGCCTGTGGCCTATTGCGTGCTGTCTTCTAAAAATACAGGCATGCGAGGCCCAATTGCCATGCAGCTGCCATAAATAACGAGCAAAAATCACGAGCTTCTCTGGAATTGGTAGGTTAGATTTTCGAAGCACTCAGAAAAGGACTCTAGCCACGGCCACTTCGTGGGACGTAGGCCGAGCCCTAAAAAGGAAGAAGAGGGGACCTAGGAGCTGATAAAGGTCCAGTGTCCATGCTCCGAATGCCTACATTTAAACAACAAGAGGACACTATTCCTATAGCAGGGTGCAAAAAGTCACCCATGCATGAGGGTGCAAAAGTCACCTATTAATAAAAAGGAAAAAAGGGAAGAGAAAAGGAATCCTAGGTATAGAGGACACACAGGTAAGGGGTAAAAAGACCACTCTTTGTCCTTTAATGTCCCTTAAGTGTTGGGGGACGCCCTCAAGGACTGGAGCCCCCTGAGCCGCAAGGGCTGTAAGGACCAGTGCTAAATCCCAGGCAATAGACGAGAGTTCTTTCTGAGTTATTGCACTGAGCTTAAAAAATTTTACTTCTGAAAGAATTGTGTTTCAGAAAAGAGACAATGATACTGACTAAAGTTCTGATGCAGAATTTCAGCAGCTAAAAAGAGAGGGCACTCTCAATTTTCTCCTGTGAATCCAAAAATAACATTGTGACATTTAAAAAAAAATATGTCCTCGAACTGAATTGCTAGTTTCACAGTTGAATGTGACACAATTTAACAACCTGAGAGCAATTAGAGGCTGAGTGGACCACTGACGCTGTGACTCTCGGCACAGTCAGTATGGTAGTTGCTTTGAAGTACATATGGGATTATTGAAATCGAATGTACCATTGTACGCCCACCATTAAGTCAGCTCGATAATGGGATAAAATGATGATTTTTGGTATTTCAATGGGCAATTACCTTACTTTTCAAATCTTCCTGCTCTGCACCTGAGACCAATTTCAATGGATTCTGAAAAATAAAAGTTGTTCTGCCTTCTTCTTTATTCATTAGCTCCGGCCACAAAATCACACATTTTGAACAAACACACAGCAGACCTTCCTCTTAAAGCTATTAGACAAATCACGCCTATCCTATTGATTATATTGATCAGAAAAAGTGTTAGGTGCATAAAGGCTTGTTATGTTAAAAAGCTGTGAACCATTTTCGTCTTTTTGTAACAAAGTTTATTTCAAATATCTCTACAAGCTTTCACTGCTGCCACACTGTGATAAATAATATGGAATCCTGAGAAATTAATTATAATATATCCTCCGTTTACCGTGTCTGACAGAATTATAGTGTAGTTTACTATTCGCTTAAAATTAATGTTATTTCGACTTACTCTTTACTCAAATGCAAGTTACATTTCACACACTAAGATTTTTTTTTTTATTGTTACAGATACTTAGAAAGAAATGAACAAAGACCAAACTTTGCATACACGAGTGGTACAAGTGAATACAATTGTAGTGTTGCGCTCTAGTCTCCGACGCCCGACGTGATTACGCGGTGCGCCGGAGCAGGAGCGCAGCACTAGCGCATGCGCAGTGAGCGAGGGAAAAGCGCGCAAGTGAGAAGGAGACGGGAGAAGCGACCGGAGCTGGCTGTAGACGCTCGGCGCTCTGTGTTTAGCGTACTTTACTTTGTTTAAATAAAAGAATCGACCACAGCCACCTGTGAAGAGTCCTCTGTGGGGGGAACCAAGACAGAACATTACAGTGGCGACGAGGACTGGGATCACCCCACCCCCCCACACAGCAACACCGGAGTAGCTGCATCAAGGACACGAGTACAACACAGGTCACTGAGAAAGAGGCCACACGCCCGCGGGCGCGCCCAGACATTCTACGCTATTTACAACAGAGTGTGGCAGCAGCGCGACACGCCAGCAATCTGCATAGGGGGAAACCCGGCCACCCATGAACAGGATAAAACCTGCACTACGCAGAGAGACACTTAACTGAGACCCTGGCAGAAAGAAGGGACAGTGATAGGGAGGAAGGAAAAGTATACCTCCCCGACACCTCAAGAGACAAACCAATCAGCGCACCTGGCAGTCCCAATAGCCAAGGGGACAACTCTGGTAGAGAAGATAACCCCAGTGCTCCGGGCAGCCCAGGGAACCGGGACGGAGGGGCAGAAACAGTGCCCAGAATGAGCAACCAGATGACATCCCTCACAGCGCCCGTCCCCTTCCTACCCAGACCGGGGGAACCCCTGATGAAGTGGGAGGACTGGAGGGAGTATTTCCAGAACTACGTGGAGGCCCTGGAGGATGAAAACAGTGAGCCCTTCCCCAGCGCTAGGAAGAAAAGGTTACTGCTGCATAACCTGGGTCCAGAAGGTGTACGTGTGTATTCGAACATAGTACCGGCAGAGAGGCCACCTGCAGCCACTGACGTCTTCAAGAATGCCTTGGAAGACCTAGACAACCATTTTCGCCCGGCAGTATGTGTATCGGTCGACCGGTACAACTTCCAACAAAGGAAACAGGAGCAAGGAGAGTCGATAGATGATTATGTGGCAGCTTTGAGACGACTAGCCATCACGTGCAAATATGGACAACTACAGGATGAATATATCAAAGACCAAATTGTCATGCACACCACGAACAGGTCAGTCCAGGACAAGTTGTGGCACAGGGAGAGACATCGCTCAAAGACGTTATCGCCATGGTAAAGAAAGCTGAACTTTCGAAGCGATGTGCAGACTCAGCGAAAAAGGAAGGTGCGCAGAGGCAGATGGTCAACAAGATAGACGACGCGTCCTCATCCACGAGGTACAAAGGAGCCACAGGAGAAAGAAAGCAAGATTCAAGGTGGACAGGAAAACAAGCCACTCCCGGTAAACAACACTCGGACAGCAGATTTTCATGCTACAGGTGTGGGAGTGCAGATCATTCAGCGCAAGACAAAAGATGTCCGGCGTTTCGCGCCAGGTGCTCCTTCTGCGGCATAGTCGGCCATTTTGAGAAAGTGTGCCGCAAGAAGGGGAAGAGGACTATGGTGAAGTACATAGGGCAGTCCTCGTCGGAGGCCCCGGCTGAAGAAGACCTGGAAGAAGACAACATGGTGCTGTGCATCGAGGAGCAGGTGTTGGATGTAGCAGGCGAACGTTCAGACAAACCGCGCACAGACATGTTGATAGGAGGAGTGAAAGTCCACATTGCAATTGACTTGGGGTCCCCGTACTCCATTGTCCAACGGTCGGTATGGGAGCCAGACTTTGTACCCATCCTGGGTCCACGACTAGACCCACCGGACATACGTCCCATTTCATACACTGAGAATGCAATCCCCATGGTTGGCTTCCGCACCTTGAAGTTTGAATTCAGAGGCAGATCTGCGAACTGCAAGTTGTATGTTGCGGAGAGAGGACCTTCAGTGCTGGGCTGGAGAGACCAAGGCGATTTGGGCATCAAGCTAGATCCGGGGGGCAAAGAGCAAATCCTACTGACAGAAGACGATACATGGCCACAGCAAGACAAAATAAAGAAGGCCTTCCCCAAAGTGTTCGGGGGCACGGTGGGTAAGCTGGACAAGTTCGTGCACAAAATACTCCTCAAGGAAGATGCCCGACCAGTGTCCCACAAAGTCAGAAACATCCCTATTGCTGTGAAAGAGGCAGTCCAGCTGGAACTCAAAAGATTGGAAGAACAAGGGATAATAGAACCTATAGACAGCTCAGAATGGTTGGCCCCCTTGGTCGTGACCAGGAAGCCCAATGACAAGGTACGCTTATGTGTGGACCTCCGTGAGCTCAACAAGTGCTTAATTGTAGAAAAGTTTCCCCTTCCTAGGATCGAGGAAATGTTGGCTAGAACAAAGGGAATTTCCTGGTTCTCCACGATAGACCATACATCAGCGTATCATCAGATTGACTCACACCCGTCAAGCAGGAAACTCACCTCGTTCATCACACCCTTTGGGTGTTATCAATTCCGCCGCATGCCATTTGGGCTGGCCTCTGCGGCTCCAGAAATTGATGCACCGCCTATTCAAGGACTTACCAGGTGTCCAGTATTTTCAGGACGACATCCTGATCATGGGAACTAGTCGAGTAGATCATGATGAAAAGCTGACAAAAGTACTCACTGTGCTTCAGGAAAAAGGTCTCACGGCGGAGTGGAGTAAATGCAAGCTGGGCATGTCATCCGTCACATATCTAGGGCACGAAATTGGGAACCAGGGAATATCCCCTAAAAGACAAAACGTGGAAGCAATTTGTGATGCAAGAGCCCCGGTCAACAAGGAGGAAGTGAGGTCATTCCTCGGGATGGCGGAGTACTATAGTAAATTCCTAAGACACTTTGCCACCAAGACTCACAAACTCCGCCAGCTTATCAGAGACAAGTCGCAGTTCACATGGGATGAAGAGGCACAGAGTGAATTTGAAAAGTTGAAACTGGACATCAGTGGTGAAGTGCCGCTACATGGATATAACCCCAAGAGCAACACCATCCTAACCACGGACGCTAGCGAGAAGGGACTGGGAGCAGTGCTGGCACAAGAAAGAGAGGATGGCACGGTGGAGACACTCAGTTTCGCGTCCAGAGTGCTGTCTCCCAGAGAGCAGAAATACAGCGTCACCGAGAAAGAAATGCTGGCCGTATCTTGGGCCATGGGAAAATTCAGGCAATTTGTCTGGGGCACCCGCTTCAAACTGCAGACGGACCATAAGCCTCTGGTCAAAGTGCTAACCTCAAGTGGCCACGACACAGCCACGCCACGCATCGCGAAGATGACACTCAAGCTCCTGGACTACACATATGATGTGGAGTACCTGCCAGGGACACCTAATAAAGTGGCGGATTATCTTAGCCGAGCCTCGGCCATGGAAGCGGCACCTGCGGAGTTGCCTGACTCGGACGAGATGGTGGCAGTGATGGAGGATGCGGAGAAAGCCATCAGCAGGCAGGAGTGGGCCCTGGCCTATGAGGAAGATGGAGAAATGGAGGAAGTTAAACAATACTTGATCTCGGGATGGCCGGAGAAGAGACACCTCAAAGAGGACCTGAGGAAGTACCATGAGATACGGGAGGAGCTGTCGATGAGTGACTCGGGCATTTTCATGTACCGAGGGGACAAGGTAATTCCTCCAAGGACTCTAATTCCCTTGCTTCTGAATCAACTCCATGAGGGTCACCTCGGCATCGTCAAAACAAGATTGAGAGCGAAACAAATGTATTGGTGGCCGAGAATGGACAGCCAGATTGAAAGGAAAGTGAGGGAATGTGGACAGTGCCAAGGAGCTGATAAAATACTAAGACCCCTGAGACCAGCATTAGGAAAATTCGAAGAGCCCCAGAATCCCTGGGAAGACATTGCAGTGGACATTTTAGGGCCTGTCCTCGACAACATGGGAATAGCCAAATACATATGCGTGGTCATAGACAAATACTCTAAATGGCCAGAGATAGAGGTGCAGGAAACCATGGACACGGACACGGTACTGAGATTCCTCACCTCACTGTTCTTGAGGGAAGGAATACCGAGAACAATATTAAGCGACAACGGACCGCAGTTCATATCGGACAAATGGAACAAGTACATGGAGAGGAACAGGATAAAGTCGAGACACACAGCAGTGTATCACCCCGCTTGCAATGGTCAGGTGGAACGGTTTAACCGTGTACTGATGGGATCCATACAAGCTGCCATAATGCAAGGGAAAGATTGGGAACTGGAAGTCCAGAGCATGTTATGGGCTTACAGGATAACACCAACTGCGCTAGGATACAGCCCCTTCCAAATCCTGAGAGGCAGGCTCCCCTTTACAAGAGACAATGTGGTATGGAGAGAAAAAACAGTGACGAGCAAATGGTCACCGGCAGTAGTTCAATACAACCTGGAGAAGGCCCAAAAGGTGTATGCGGCGCATTACAACAAAAGGCACAACACCAAGGACACGGCTCTGGAAAAAGGGGAGTGGGTTAGAGTCAAGTTAGCGACTCTCCAAAGAAAAGGTGAAAGCAGGTACAGCAAACCCCTACAGGTGCAAGAAGTACGTGGACGAGCGGCCTTGCTCAGTGATGGGAGAGTGTGGTCCCAAGATCGCATGGCAAAAGTCAACAGGATCATGCAGTGGCCAGTTGCCAAGAAGGAAGAGGATGAAGGCCAGGAGCAAACTTACGATGATGAAGAGACTGTGATGAAGAATGAGAACCCGAAGGAAAGATCTACTCCAGAGAACAAGGAAGAGAATGAACAAGCAAGGGCACCTGAAAGAGCAATGGTGAACGCGGCCCCGGCTGGGGAGAAGGAAGCGGACACACACAAGAGAGTAAGGTGTCTTCCTGGTGAAGATAACAGAGAGGAGATCACACCGGTAAATGTACCCGTGCCGGTAGGGCGGTCACCATGCCCTTTCGATTCAAAGACTATGATATGAGTGACTATTGATGTTGGGACTTAATAAATGTTTTGTTATTGGAAAAGAAGGAGATATGTAGTGTTGCGCTCTAGTCTCCGACGCCCGACGTGATTACGCGGTGCGCCGGAGCAGGAGCGCAGCACTAGCGCATGCGCAGTGAGCGAGGGAAAAGCGCGCGAGTGAGAAGGAGACGGGAGAAGCGACCGGAGCTGGCTGTAGACGCTCGGCGCTCTGTGTTTAGCTACTTTACTTTGTTTAAATAAAAGAATCGACCACAGCCACCTGTGAAGAGTCCTCTGTGGGGGGAACCAAGACAGAACATTACAACAAGGACTTTCAAACAGAGAATACAAAGAACATCAAATAGTGAAACAAGGCATACAGGCAGATACTTAAGGACTTATTACGAGTCTGGCAGTCCGAGAACTGCCAGACTTGAGGTGGCGTGGCAATGGCGGATGCGACAGTCACATTATGACCCTAGTCGTCGTGCCGTCGTGGGACCACCAACGTTCCCTGGTGGTTTGGCTGTGGTCAAGAGGTACCTATACCGCCAAGAATATTAAGACTTTCATCTCCACCACTGATTTCATGAAGGTATTTCCTCCATAAAAACAGCGGTGGAGATACTGCCTTGTGGATGCACACAGCCTGTGCACCATTAGTTCCAGAATGGCATGGACTTTCGACTCCATGCCGTGCCAAAACTCACTTTGATGTTCCCATTGTGGTGCCAATTTTATGGGCACCACTGTGTGAACGGCAATGGAATCACCTGCCAATGATTAAAAAAGTCATTCTTGGCGGGCGGTTCTCGTATGGGTTTTGCGGCGTGGCGGTCTCGCTGCTGCACCCTCGTAATCGGGCCCTTAGCCGCTTCTTTTCAAGGCTCACAATAATACCTGCTGTGTATCCAAGAAGCAATGGAGATAGTGCGGTTAGAGGTAAATCCCAGTCGATGGTGCTCACAACCATGGACCCCAGATTTTGTCATGCAGGCTTCTCAAGCATACAGCTGTGGTCCAATCCCGGTTTTCATTCTTGTAAGGTGGGGAAGGAAGCTAAATCCTCCACTTCCTGGCTACATCGTGTTTGGCAATTAAATATCCAATGAGCCCATAGCTTGCAAGAGTAACTCCATTTCCTCTATAGGCCCCAACAGGGCCAGCTTAGGTATAAAGTCAGCCGGGTGTCCAAGGGTTGAAGTCAGCATTTGGTGGCTTCTTCTCTAGTATTAATGTATGCCAGGGTATTCCAAAATCATATGCAGAGTATACCTCTGGAAGACTGGCATCTAGTTCATGTTGGTAGGTGTGCGGCATTCATTTTGTGTCATCGATCTGGAGTGTAGTATATCCTGTGCACATAGTGAACTTGTATAAACCTAAGCTGGGCTGATATTGCTAGTAGTAATAGGACCATCTTGGATGCCTGCCATTCATCATTGTCCAGTGCTCCTAGCTCTGCATCCAAAGATTATTGCCGGTTCGCCATTGGATGCATTGGCATTTGTGATCAGTGCATGATAAAGTCTTGATATACAAATTTTGTCCTGGGGTTCTAGCATCCATTTTGTCACTAATTTGATTTAGTCTGGCAGGTGTAGGAATTTTTCTGGGAGGCAATAGAGGATATGACAAAATTGGAGAAATCAGTGCAACTGCGACTTGTGTAATTGGAATTCATCTCATGTTTCCTCATATAGTTTCATGTAGTCGCTCTTCCAGATGTCTCCCAATTAGGAGATTCCAATCTTGTCCCACCCTTTAAATTCTAGTGCTTGGACTCCAGTTGTCCAGCCAGAATGGCGCTCTCTTGCATAAGTTTGCCATGTTATATGATCATCTTTAAGGCTCTATGCCAAGGGGCTGGCATCTTGATTAGTTTTAGAGTGTTTAAAGGGCCCTTGCTTTGGTGCAAGTCAAGCTCAAGCCAGTCAGTTGGGTCCAGCCTATCACCCAATATCCAGTTGTTAACATGCAAGTTGTGCAGTCCAATATTAAAACAGAAAATCTGCCATCCCAAGGCCACCCTAATATGTTGAATGCTAGCTTGCATTCGGATATTGATATTCATGGTTGCCTGTCTGCTATATGAACTACCTAAACATTGAATAGTATGCTGAAAGTTTTATAATGTGTGCAATAGCTTAAGGAGTGCAATCATTTTATGAGCACTATTCTGGCTATTATTGATAGGGGAAGGTCCACCACCTTTGGAAAAAGGGGGCAATTTGAGTCATAGGGGCAGGAATATTGAGATACTATGTTAGCTGAGGGGAGAAAGCAATATGCAGCCATAGGTATTTGAAATGGCATGGTCTGATTTGTAATGTAGATTTCCATGGTGCATATGCTACCCTGAGTGATTGGCAAACAAATCGTAAGCATTCTTCCCATCATCTTTTGTGTGTTTGCTTTACCACCTTAAGTGGCAAGGGTATGTGCAGACATGGGATTTGTGCTCCTTTTACCATTGAAACCAAGCTGCAACTGACTGAAGAGACTCAATCATGGTGAGACTGGTCTTTGGTTGCTTGTGTTCCATTTCCTTGAGTAGCTGGTCTGGCAGGTTTGGCTGGACTGTTCCAGTTGGAACATAGCAAGGCTAATTTGCCTTTCACTAGGTCGAAACTGAGGTGGCATGGTGGGCAAAAAAACCTTGGGCTGGAAAGATACCCAGAGAGATTGCTAGTGGTTAGACAAATTGCAGACATTACTCCCATAATCTTTTGTATAGTTAGTGCATTTGTTACTGATTCTATTGTGTTTTTATCCAGGAGCCTAAATCAATATTACAATGTTATGCCCTTGTTCGGTTATAATCAATAATCTCCCTACAACTGCATAATAATCATATCCATATTCAGTCGTAGCAAATGCTGTCACATTAAGCAAGGCTACTTCCCCGGCCCCCTAGAAAGCACAACGAGTTCTCTAAACAATCCAAACCTCCAGCAACCTGGGAAATCCCCCTTGCTTTTGTTTTGATTTCGTCCTAGAACTCCTGTAAAGCACTGTAAGAATGACCAGTTCTTAGTGACATCTTTATTGACGTCTTATGTCCAACCTTACGTCAAACCCGGCACCTTTCAGGTATAAATATACCAACGTTGCCTTAAGCAAACACACGGTGGTGATTTTGGAGCAGAGCAGCTAACTACTTGCCCGAGAGCCCAGCTGATGTGAGAGCCCACGGACGCTGCCCCTCCTCTTTGACGCACTGAGAGAGACGCTGTCTTTTCTCCTGCCGAGAAATTCAGCTCCGGTGTTTCCAGATACCTTCGCGGGTTACTGGGATATCGAGTCCTGAGAGAGAGATACCAGACCTCCTGCTTATCATTACCCAGGTACGGAGCTGACTAAAACCTTAGAGAGAATTCTTGAGTCAGATTCTTGGCAAAACAAACTTAACTTAAACTGCTACTTACTTACTCCTTCCCATGTATTAGGCTTAGGTCAGGTACACCAGGGTAGGCGTATTTAGAAGCACCAGTTGAGTACGTTAGTCAATGTATATAAGTATGTATATATTTTATCTATTTTTAAAGTATCTTATGGCTAAGAAACCATATCAATGCTTTTACAGTATTATTTCTTAATCCTCCTTTTACTGTACACACTTTACTTTACTATGAGTATTGCAATAGTGGCAATTCATTTCTCTTGTATGAGAAAGAAGACTGCTCAATAAATAACAACCTTTTATTGAAAACGCCCATCTTTCTTTTCTCTGCACTCTGGTGAAACTAAGTATGCAGATTTGACTGAGCGAAATAGCTGTCTATTGTTTTCACACGACTCTAGAGATACACTCTTATTCTGAGAGAGCAAAGTTGTCATGTTATATGGTTGTCAGAAGCTAATCCCTTCTTGTCTATCCAGGGAGGTTAAACTCCTCCTCGTTTATTCGAGAAAGTTTCTAGTGACCTCTGAGCTAGCTGGCAAAAACTTAAGTCTAATATAGTCAGTAGAGACCTCGTTGAACTCAGTCCTACGTCTACACTGCTGAATATATTATTCCAATGCGCAGAGCCTATTGGGACTATAGGAACTACACTACATGGCGCCCAACGTTTGGTAAGGCGATAAATCTAACGCAAGACGTTAGAGTAACTCAGTCGTGCTTTTTCACACAGACCCCTTTTCCCGTAAATACTCCAAAAGACGTCTGGAGTGGGTAAAAGGTTAAAATCCGCCGGAACTTAGTAGGAAGAGATTCCTATGTATAGTTTTTGGTTTAGTCAACCTTGAAGGATACAGTGTTCCAAAATATTGTGCACCTAATCTTTGTTTCCTTGAAACCTGATCTGCAACCAAAAGACCTTCTGTCAGCAAAATGCCTGAAGGAGACGAAGAAAGAGATGCTACAGCATCTCGACTGTTGTTGGAAGACACAACTCTCCAACAGAATGACCCGAATGCTATACTCATTCCAGTCAACATAAGAAGAACTATAACTCTTAAACTTATAGAAAATGGACTAACACCAAGAGGTGGAATAGTCGTATTCGTAATTGAGGCTTATAAATATCGGCAGACAGAGGTATTCTATTCATGGATAAATAAACTTTCCAGCAGCAAACGCTGTCACACACGACTTCCACTATTACAAAATAGAGGAACCTCCGGAAGAGTACACCCCCTTTCGAGGAGGTTGAAATCCCATTAAAATACCAAGAGCACCTGCTCTGGTTTAAAGGCGCCCTAAAACATAAGAATCACATCACCAGGCTCGGTCCACTAGGTAGACCAGGAGCAACGTGGCCGGTTCTAGCCAGCTACACACCACATCCAGACATTGAAAAAATGTCAGTACCAGAACTTTTAGCACAGCTAAAACAACTGATTAAAATACACAGACAATTAGTCCAATATGTAATGCGGACTTCAACAGTCCAACCAGCTATCAACATTCCACAGCTGACCCCTCATCAGGGGAACACAAACAAAATTACACCACAGAATATACAATCCTGTCTTGGTAAAACACCCGCAAAACGGGAACAAATTCCATTCTGGTTAGTACAAAAAATCACTCAAATAGAGGCAGTATTTCCGGATACTACCCCTACTGAGAAACACAGAATTCTGACTATCTGTCTTCCAATGGGGATCGCACCACATGTGGATGACTGTGACACTTGGGGCACAGTCTTTGCTTCCATTTACACAAAAACACACGGTGTTCCGTCCATGGCGGTGATACCAGATGTGCTAAGACAAATTCAAAATGAATATGGTCCAGAACCTGCTTTAACTCTGGGTATGAAATTACTGAAAGACTTCAAGCAGGTCTCGGCTATATTATTAGCCAACATAAAGGGAGAAGCAGCATCTGTGGCGATCCGCCAGAAATTGAAAGAAACAGATATAGCAGACCAACCAATTGAACTTGCCAGAATCATAGAAAAATCCTATGAAGAACTAGGAAGAGATAGTTTGGGTGGGAAACCAGTAAAACCCCAACTAACTGAAAATCCTGAAAAGATATTTATTAAAAATAATCTAAACACTCCAAAAAAGAACTGGGATGGAAACAAACAATCCACTCCCAAAGAAAAAAGATTCCAGTCCAGAGGAAGGTCTCCTCGGCGGAGAGAAAGTTCTCCGGACCAAGGACACAAGTCTCCCCAGAGGGAGCTCTCTGAGAAAAGATACAACCTTAGAAATAGGGAAAATTTGAAGAAACCTGATAGATATCAAGATATTGATACACGTCCCTCTCGATCTTTTCAGACTTCCTCGCAGAAATCGGAAAGAAGAGGACGGTCAGAACACAGGAAAGAGCACGTCAAGTCCAAAGACTAGGAACCTGCTCATCAAAGTAAAAAATTACAAATTCCCAAAAAAGAAGGCAGCCAGTATTAAAATAATCAAACATGCAGAGGATACTGAGGACACAACTGAAAAACGGAGAGTGGGCCCAGACAATGCTAGACAGCGCAGCAGAAGTGACCATAGCTCGCAAGATCCTGATGAATCATCTGGAGACAGTGGACACGAATGAATACATTTAGGTGGAAACTGCAGATACCAGAGTTAGCAAACCTCATAAAATATACGAAATAACATTACGTATAGAGGGAGATAAGACTAGGAAAGTAAGAGGTCTATTTTGGGATAACCTTTCCAAAGGCTATGACATCCTTTTAGCTGAGAAAGACTGGCCACCAGAGTTTGTCAGGGAGTGCCCTCATGGCGAAGAAATGATTATGCCTGCCTTCTCAAATCATATTCCAATTCATAGAAAATATACATATGTAAGAAAATGGGCAGTAGCCCAAGCTCCTGCATTATACAAAAATCATGTTGGATGGGATGAGGACTCTCCTCCTCACAAAATCCAGTTAAAATGTCAACCAACTGCACAAAGGCAGTACCCAATTAAGCAAGAAGCTAAAAAGAAAGTCAGGGAGATCTTAGATCAACTTGAATACCAAGGGGTGATTGAAACATGCACCTCTCAAATGAACAATCCTTTGTTTCCTGTCTCCAAACCAGACGATTCATATCGTCTAGTTTTGGACTACAGACACCTTAATTCATGTTGTAAAACATTTGCAGTACAAAACTCACACAGTGCAGCACTAATGAATAACATCGTGCGCAAAAAATACAAAACAACATTAGACATCTCTAATGGATTCTTTTGTCAAAACATTGCACCTGAAAGCAGGTATTTGACCGCTTTCTCAATAATGGGGTCACAGTAAATTTCTGTCGACTCCCACACGGATTCAAGAACAGCCCAGGAGTATTCTCAGCAAGAGTAACAGAGTTACTACAAATATATGATGATGAGGCATTATCTTATGTCGATGACATCTATCTCACAGATGATGACTTGGACACTCACTTGAAAAGAGTGAACACCATAATACTTGGGTTCGCAGCAGAGGGTTACAAATTCAGCTTTAAAAAGTCACGAATTGCCCATCTAACAGTCCTGTTTTTAGGATATGAATTATCAAGTGAAGGCAAAAGCCTAGCGGACACTTTCTTAGAGAAATGCGCTGTCCTCCAAGCACCAAAAACGCTGAAGAACTTACAATCAATACTAGGTTTCCTGAATTTCGGAAGAACATACATTCTAAATTATGCAGATAGGGTTAAACCTCTCTATGAATTAATAAAACCTGATTTTAAACAAATCAATTGGACTCAAAAACACACAGAAATTTTGAGATCATTGCAAACAGACATGTTAGCTAAAACAAAATTGCAAACTTGCGACAACACACGCAACCTTGTAATCCGAGTCATCCCAGCAAAGATGTGGATTCACGTACCTGGCCTCTAATGAGAGAGAAAAGGTACCAATAGCTTACAAATCACATTTGTACACACAAGCTGAAAAAACATTCAGTATTACAGAAAACATGGTAAATGCGGTTCAAACTGCTGTACCAAAAGAAAGAGACCAAGCTCAAGGTAAAAGGATAACTGTTTTAACAGCAGAATCAGCCTTTGAGGCACTAACAAGCCCACGCAATTTAACTACTGTGGCATTAGATCCAAAATGGATACAATGGGAAAATTCTCTTGCTACAGAAAAAGTGAAATACTATTTTGACCCGAACATGAAAAAACTGAAAGATCTAACGTACGAAAAAGAATATTCTCTGCCAATCGAAATTCTGCCCCTACAACAGTACGCCTGTGTAATATATACAAACGGTTATGCAGAACCCTCAGTTTGGGGAAAACAAGCTTACAAGGCTACGTGCGAAGTTGTTAAATGCCGTGGCACAAAGGTAAATTGAGACCACTGGTAACTATGTCTCAATCTGTAAAAGACAATTCATGTCAACAAGCTGAATTAATAGCTTTAAAAAGGGCGCTCGATATTGCCGATCGCGAATTCCCGACACTAATAGTGTGCGATTCGCATTCCTGCGTCAAATCTTACAATAATGATTTGCAGAATTGGGTTCAAAACGGTTACAAAGATGACACAGGTGCCACAATCAAGCAAAAAACGCTTTGGGAACAAATAGTTCTTTTACAAAAAGAACTACAAAAGACTCACGTGATACATACACTGAGTCATCAGCGTGATGGCGTTCACGCTGCAGGGAATTCATTGGCTAACACAGCCAAGGCGGAAGCAACTCAACCGGCTTCCGTAGCCACAAAAAAGCGTTCAGAAAAATACATAGACGGAGAAACCATGCTGGCGGTAAAAACGTCTTTACAAGGCAACTGTGCAGCATTACCTCTGAACTATCCACTCAATTATACATACACAATCGATGCAAACTCCGTTCCTTTTGCTCGAATCCCTGGAGTGGGGGATAGAGTAATTCCAAACACGAACAGGAGAGTCTTGTTAATAGCAGACGCACACATGGGTGAAGGTCTAGGGCACCGAGAGATTAAGGAATCTCTGAAATAATTACAATCAGAATACTGGTGGCCGGGGATGAGCCTGCAACATTACAAATTTGTAATGAGCAGTCAAAACTGCAACAGAGATCGCAGTGGCGAACTGGCCAGAGTAGTGCCAGGACCCCAAATAGAGAGCATAAGGCGATCTAAACGCATAATCAAACAGGAAAAATGCGTCCCATTGTATATTTTTTAAGACTAAAATCACTTAAAATGTGGCCCCAGCGCTCGGCTGACGCCAGAACTGTTATAAAAGATTTGCGAGTTTATATCGGCACATACGCAATTGGCATGCTACATTCTGACCAGGGTCCTGCTTTTAGCTCTCGAGCTTATAAGGAGGCCATGACCAGCATGGGCATTGAATTCCGGTACTCTTGTCCCTTCCATCCTGAGGGAAATGGGATTGTGGAAACAAAAAACCGAGACATAAAGCAATCTATAACAGCGAGGGTACTAGTTTCGGGTGATGGGTGGGTCCAACATTTAACAAGTGTCCAACGTAGTCTTAATAACCTGCCAAGAAATTCTCTAAACGGTTTCAGTCCGTACGAACTATTGTTCGGGACTAGAATGCATATTCAGGACTTAGATAGTCAGACTTCAGTGGTAGAAGAAAAATGCTTTGATATCAAAGATCGTTTGGCTATTTTACAGGACTTAAATGAAACAAGAAAAGACCTGAGCAACATAAAGCTAAAACAGCAGCCAACCGCCACTGAAGATAAACCACCTGTCCCAGCAAGGCCTGTCTGGATTCCAAAAATTGGGGATCTGGTCAGAGAGAAGATCGCGGTGAAGAAGGAATTTGGGCCTTCTTACAGAAAGCAGTACCTGTCTTAGCTGTCAGTGGAACAAGATCAGTTGTACTACCGCCCCTTGCTGGTAAAAAGGAGAACCGAGTTGTATCCATCGGCCTGGTAAAACCTCAATCATGTGGCCAATAATAAGTAGTAGGCCCAGTGGACTCCCAAGATGTAGCAGAACACCAAAACTCGCTACAATACAAGAGGTTCAAACTGAGAGACTAATCACATTTGATAAACCTACAGTGAATAAAAAAGGACTATGCAACAATGCCATGGAACTTGTGCCTCTTGAAACCCAAATTTCAACAGTTCGTCAAGAAACACCCGTCTACAACGATGTAGCCTCAGACTATGCTAATGAAACAAAGAAAAATGCAAAAGCAACTGAAAATCCGGAAGCAATTCCAACAATTGACAGAACTGCATCTGGCTACTTCATCAACTTCGATGACTTTTCTGAGGATCCAAGCGAGCCTGAAGAACAGCCAACAACAAAAACTTTTAAAGACAAAGTAACAGAACTCTTTCATCAACTCAAAGAAACCTATCTGATTTCTCCATGGATTGAATTTTTGATTGTGTTAGGTGTACTTTTCCTCCTGCTTTGGCTCATCATGGTTCTTTGTTTAGGAAGATTTATTGAGGGAAAATACAGTACTATGGACACAGCAAGTCAGAACATCAACTTGGTCCTAAAACCACACAAGTCATCTCACATCGAGAAAAGAGAACTATCATCAGTGAATGTCACAGCCTATCCAATACCCGGCGGGGTAGCTTGGGACAAAACAGATTACGAAATCTATGGCCCAGTCGAGCTCTTGAAATATCCACACCAGTTTAAGGTTTCATTAAGTGACTTTGTAAAACCGAGTACATTCTCTGATGATTGGGACTTTGAAAGCATTAATGATATGATGTCAGATTTAGTTATGTCAGCAAAATTTACAGAACATGATTATTTACAGGGTTCATCTAATTTTGAAGAAATGTACTGTTACAACTACTTTGCACATCACTATTTGCACAAATCTGCTCAACCTAGAAATGTTTTTAATTATAATCAATGGGAACATTGTGCAACTCCACCAAAGGGCAGTTCGAAAACATTTTATGAGAAATTCCCATACTTCTCAGGGTTTAACACAAGTGATGCAGAAACATTTTATTTCAAACTGTTAAATAAGACAGGGATGAAAACAATGCTGACAAACACTAAATTGATCTATTCGGAAACATTTTTTGAAAAATTGACTGCATTTGGTTTCGATTTTTGGAAAAATAATATTGAAACAAAAACCATCTGGGGTACCAGAGATTGGCAGGTCCAAGGTTTAGAAGCATTATTTAGAGCCTGCATGATCCCAGAACAAATTATATTCTTGAATGACACCATTCAACAGACAACCTGTCTTGGCTTAGCCAAAATTAAAGACTTAAACAAACCGTCTATTCCAAAGCCAACACCTGACAGTAGTAGCACTACAAATGTTGAGATAGACGTATCCCATATTTTTAACCAAAACAGAACACACCCGGATTGGAAAAAATGGTTGATCTGGCCCACAGACACAAATAACTGTCAAGATAGATTCCTGAACAAAATACAAGGGTTAAAAAGGACCAGGCCAGACCCTATATACTCCCAGAGACAACATCCAGGGATAGTTACAACATACAGTGTAGGAAAACTCTGCCTCGAATGGTTACAGACAACCACACTGGCAGAAATCAAGCAACACTTGACTTTACTTGAAGACGGTGCTGACTTGCGTGATTTCATAATGGGACCACGCAAACAGCGTCAAAAACGTCTCATAGCGGCCGGTACATACGCTACTTACAACGAGGCTTGGAAAGTGATGCAAATTAAAACAGCAGAAAAAATACGAGAATTTGATCGTATTAATTTGGAAAAATCATTTTCTGTTGTGGACAATGGGTTAATGACCCTGTACTCCAGAATATGTTCACTGGACAGTATTGTATCCTCTGCTATTGATATCATAGAACAAGACTTACTAATGTTACAACAGGGTCAGTCCCAATTACGTTGTATTGTACAGCTTGGCTGGATGTTGCAAAATCTGCGTTCAGGCTACGTGCCCTGGCGTTAATTCAACACAACGTCATTATTCTCTATCTTTAACCTTACTGATACACAAATAGGTTTGGCACAGAAAGGAGCAGACTATACTATTCTGAGCATTGAAAAACTTGAGAGATTACCATTGACAATGTCAGAAAGACCTGTCATTGAATGGATAATACATGGAATAATCACAATTCCGATAACAACTTTCCAATTTAAATACTGTCAAGAGTATATACCAGCGGGCCAGTATGAAAGGTTGATTAAAGGGTACATTAAGTCATCATGGAAATTACCTTACACACACACATGTTACAGTGAAAAGAAACAGAATGTATTTCTTAGTGGGAAAAGTTGCAAACAATCACTAAGCTATATTAGTATACTTCTGTGTCAAGGTATTGACCTGCATGGGGCCTGTGAGGGGACTTCAAACAGTCTTTCATGTCACCAGCATGGCACACCTGCAACACGAATACAGCCATTCTTTAGACGGCTTTCTAACGGGAGCTATATTCTATTAGTGGACCACAGCTGTTGTGGCATGGTGCCAGGAAAAGCTTATCTTGTGAGCGTTAGTTCCATGGTCACTTGCTGTATGCAAGTATTGTATCCAAACAGCACTCCAGACATGGAGGCGAAAATCTGGCCTTCTTTGAATATCTCTTCTATTCGAATTGATACTTTAAGCAGAATGAAGTCTGTCCTTTTACAGACAACTGTGCCCTTGACGTCATCAAAAGAAACGTATGATCTGCAAGTTGCAAGGACAACGGCGGAAATACATACCCTTTTATCATCAAATTGCCCAGTGCATTTTGCAGAAATGCTAAGCCAAATCCTAAATATGTCTGATACCAGTGGTATCCCACATATATTTAAGACAATTTTTCCGGGAGTGTTAACACCCTTCGAAACAGTTCTGGGCATTTTTCCTAATTTTGTCCATTCTGTCTTTGGCGGCCTACCACTTCTGTTGGGACTCGTAGCAGGCATTTTATTTTTGCTACTTCTGCTTCGATATGGCAAGCAAAGTCGCAGACAAGACTCCAGCAACAATGGAAGAAACGATCCTGGCTATACGCTATCGGGACCGCATAACTAAACTCCTTGGATTAGCCCGGCTAAGAGATCTGAATATGACCTGGTTTCTTTCATTCAGACCCATCTGGCAGAATTGCATCTTACCTGTGCTTCGATGTATGCTATGCGGACAAGAATGCGTGTTGGACATCTGTCTTACACTACCATCAGCAGTACCAATGGATATAGATACTTTGCTAAGTCCCGATAACGGCTCATGCATCGTGTTGTCCCCAACGGTTACCCATCCTGATGACCGCATTCATTGAGACTTCACCACTGCGATTAGGGGGTAGTGAAGTACGAGATGAGAGCAACATCACCCAGGTACGACCTTCTGTGAGCATTGCTGATCCTGACATCGACGATAGCAATCATGCTCAAGACTGCTCAGTTGCGGCATTTTCAAACTTAATCGAACTTTCACCTGAAGCCGTAGACAACTTTTTTGCGAGTCTGTCTGAAATGATGTTCTCCCCTGAACAAAAAGAATACCTTTTAAGCAAACGAGCACACAGCGTTCCCTGAACTCTGAATTCGGCCTTCAGCTTTGATAAACAAAAGCTACTGAAAATATCTGGAACTATTTTCTCCCACTGAAAGCAAAATTAATTTTTTTCTTTTCTCTTCCATTCCAAAATATTTACCTTTTTCTGGCACATGTACTCTGCTTAAAGTAGAACTATTCTTAGAGAACAGAGCTTCTATTTTAGGAACTCTAGAGTCAATATATTACCTCAGTCTCTAGCACATTTACAGCGACTGTGTTTATATGTGATGAAATGGTCTCGACCTTCTTTTCTGTATTTAGAGCCATTTCATGTGTAAATTTCGCAAATCGTTCAGCTAATCATATATATGCATCACTTTAAACTGAATGATTACACTGCTTGAAAAGCGTACAGTACCAATATCATTTTCATGTATTTCGCATACTCCATTTCAAATGCAAAAAATTTATTTTGGGGTGGGTTGGAATACACATGCACCTATAAATGTTTACTATTGCTTAGTTTTAGTAATGATGGACATTAGATCGTGGAGTGGGTATTGTGTTTTTATCCAGGAGCCTAAATCGATATTACTATTTTATGCCCTTGTTCGGTTATAATCAATAATCTACCTACAGCGGCATAATTATCATATCCATATTCAGTCGTAGCACATGCTGTCACATTAAGCAAGGCTACTTCCCCGGCCCCCTAGAAAGCACAACGAGTTCTCTAAACAATCCAAACCTCCAGCAACCTGGGAAATCCCCCTTGCTTTTGTTTTGATTTCGTCCTAGAACTCCTGTAAAGCACTGTAAGAACGGCCAGTTCTTAGTGACATCTTTATCGACGTCTTATGTCCAACCTTACGTCAAACCCGGCACCTTTCAGGTATAAATATACCAACGTTGCCTTAAGCAAACACACGGTGGTGATTTTGGAGCAGAGCAGCTAACTACTTGCCCGAGAGCCCCGCTGATGCGAGAGCCCACGAACGCTGCCCCTCCTCTTTGACGCACTGAGAGAGACGCTGTCTTCTCTCCTGCCGAGAAATCCAGTTCCGGTGTTTCCAGATACCTTTGCGGGTTACTGGGATATCGAGTCCTGAGAGAGAGATACCAGACCTCCTGCTTTCTATTACCCAGGTATGGAGCTGACTAAAACCTTAGAGAGAATTCTTGAGTCAGATTCTTGGCAAAACAAACTTAACTTAAACTGCTACTTACTTAGTCCTTCCCGCGTATTAGGCTTAGGTCAGGTACACCGGGGTAGGCGTATTTAGAAGCACCAATTGAGTACGTTGGTCAATGTATATAAGTATGTATATATTTTATCTATTTTTAAAGTATCTTATGGCTAAGAAACCATATCAATGTTTTTACAGTATTATTTCTTAATCCTCCTTTTACTGTACCCACTTTACTTTACTATGAGTATTGCAATAGTGGCAATTAATTTCTCTTGTATGAGAAAGAAGACTGCTCAATAAATAACAACCTTTTATTGAAAACGCCCGTCTTTCTTTTCTCTGCACTCTGGTGAAACTAAGTATGCACATTTGACTGAGCGAAATAGCTGTCTATTGTTTTCACACGACTCTAGAGACACACTCTTATTCTGAGAGAGCAAAGTTGTCATGTTATATGGTTGTCAGAAGCTAATCCCTTCTTGTCTATCCAGGGAGGTTAAACTCCGCCTCGTTTATTCGAGAAAGTTTCTAGTGACCTCTGAGCTAGCTGGCAAAAACTTAAGTCTAATATAGTTAGTAGAGACCTAGTTGAACTCAGTCCTACGTCTACACTGCTGAATATATTATTCCAATGCGCAGAGCCTATTGGGACTATAGGAACTACACTACAATTCTATGAGTGGCAAGAGGGTGGACCTGTCTCAGTTTACTATAAGCCATGATGCATGTTTCAACTAAGTCAGTATCAGTAGAAGCCATAAGCCTGTCAGTTGTGGGGCTCGGTGAAAGAGGTGCATTTCCTCTGCATTGAGGGAAACGCGGTGCTCTGACAGTTTTTTTCATCCAAAGCCCCATATTTGTATGCCTCTTTGCAACCATTCTGCCAAAAGATCTACTGTATAGGTAAAGATGTTGGCAGAGAGGCCATTCCTCTTGCCCCTTTCAATTGTGAAGGGGCTGGGCAAAAATTGATTAATACTTAGGGACCCATTATGATGTCGGGTGGATTTCCCCCGCCAGGCTGGCAGTAGCCACCGCCAGCCTGGCGGGGGCAATCCGCCCGACATCCACACTAGTTTCCCCCCCGCCATATTAGTATGGTGGGGGGAACCTCGGCAGGAGGAAAGACCGCCCGCCGCTTTTCCGCCCCGGTCGCCTTGCGGCCGGGGCGGAAAAGGAATAATATGGTGGCGGTGTCTATCAGACACCGCCAGCCATATTACAATGGGCTTTTGAAAATGCATGCGGGCCCCCAGAGTGAAGGTGAGGTGGGGGGTGCACTCAGGTGGGTACCTGTGGTACCCCCCTTCATTTGCATTTACAAAGTGGCATGCACTGCGCGGTGCCTGCCACTTTGTAAATGCAAATGCTGCAATGCATTTTTAGCATTGTGGCGGGCGGTGCAGAGAGCACCGCCCGCCACAATACTAGAAATACAGGATGTGCCCGCCACTGTGGCCCCCCGCCCTTATGGTGGGCGGTCCCTATTACCACGAGGGTGGCGGGCAGGCAAAGTCCGCCCGCCATCCTAATGACCCCCTTAGTCTCGTCCACGGTCGAGAATATAGAGTTGTAATGTAGGCTAGACAGTGTGGGCCGAAATTCTTGTTTTCTCTGACTTAAAACAGAAATGTCCACTCAATGGAGTCGAATGCCTTCTCGATAAAAGGGCATGGGGACCGGCCAGCTCAGGGGGTCAGGCCATAATTAAGTGCTGTCTGCTGAGGCAGTGGCAAGTCCCCCTTCCAGACATAAAGCAGTTTTGTTTCTAGTGAATAAGGGAAGTTATGACTTTTATTAACCTATTTGCTAAAACCTTAGTGTGTATATATATATATATATATATGTGTGTATATATATATATATTTGTATATATATATATATATATATATATATATATATATATATATATACATATATATATATATATTTATATATATATATATATTCACTGAAAAAACCATAGGTTATAGACCATATATAGTTAGGAATTAGCATTTACAATACCTTGAAAATTCACTGAAAAAACCATAGGTTATAGACCATATATCGTTAGGAATTAGCATTTAAAAAACCTTATTTTACTCACACAAAACCATTGAAATTCCATATATAGTTAGTTGCACTAACTATATATCGCGCACCCGCAATCCACTGCTGATGATGTCACATATTACATCATTCATGACATGGTCAGTGACATCACTGATGACATCACTGATGACATCATCCATTGACTGTGTGTTTCTGTAAAGTTTAAATATGTTTTACATATTGAAGAATGAGTAGATGTATAAGTGTCTGGATGAAGGATTTAGGTGCGTGACTGACTGTATGAGTGAGTGATTAAATGTGTCTCACTGAGTGCATGGGTTAGTGACTAAACTGTCTTAATTTGTGCATCATTATGTCTGTTGTTCTGTAAACTGCTGCATGTGTTGATCAGTAGCTATATGAGTAACTATATGGGTTATTGATTGATTGTCCAAGTATTTGTATGGGAGACTGAGTGTGTGTGTGGCTGGCTGGGAGATGTGTGACTCTGTGCAGATCAATGTGTACTTGTATCAATGATTGTATAAGAGAGTAAGTATGTGTTAGTATATGTTTGAAAATGTAAGGTACTCTATGTTTAAATGGAAAATGGAAAAAATAGAAAATGGAAGTGTGATTGATTCTTTACAGGACTGACTAGGTGTGTGAGTAACTCCATGGATGAGTGGCAGAGTGTGAGTGTCTGTATAGGTGTATGAGTGCATATGATAGTGTTGTAAAGATGAGTGATTGTATGTATGAATGATTGTATGGGTGAATGAGTGAATGTGTGTGTAGATGTAGGAATCAGTGAGTGCGTATGTAGTAACTAGTATTGGTGTGTCAATGGTTTCAAAAATTATACTCTGTATTTAACACTGGGTGTAACAGAGGTTATATTAAAGTGTGAGGAGATGCATTGTATTGTCACATGAATGATATCATCAGTGATGTGGTCATTGATGTCAAATGAGATGTCATCAGTGATGTCATTTGAGATGTCATCAGTGATGTCATCAGTGATGTCACTGACCATGTCATGAATGATGTAATATGTGACATCATCAGCAGTGGATTGCGGGTGCGCGATATATAGTTAGTGCAACTAACTATATATGGAATTTCAATGGTTTTGTGTGAGTAAAATAAGGTTTTTTAAATGCTAATTCCTAACGATATATGGTCTATAACCTATGGTTTTTTCAGTGAATTTTCAAGGTTTTGTAAATGCTAATTCCTAACTATATATGGTCTATAACCTATGGTTTTTTCAGTGAATTTCAATGGTTTTTTAATAGCAAATATCATAAGCTGTCGAATGTCAAGTACGTGGTAAGTAAAAACATTTTCGTGTTTATGCACACTGATCTGCTTTGAATGCTGCCCCCCCCCCTCATTTCTATTAGGAGTACTCTCTCTTTGCAGATAGTGAAGGGTAGTTAACGCAGGCCTTTGCCCCCGTTGTAATCCGTCGTGCCTGCTTCTCTCTCCATTTGATTGATTGTTCTCTTTGGTTCATTCTCTATTTACAAACAAGCACAGAGTCGCAATACTCTGTTTAGTCTTTGCAGATAGCGAAAAATCGTGTAAAAAACCAAAAGGAATCGAGCAAAATCAGTAGGCCACTAATGGGATCTCTTTTTGACCTCGCTAAAATAGAAACATTAAGAACAACCCCTCATGACAAATACGAAACTAGTGAGATGAACTGAACTCCACACCATGATGGCTGCAATACAGCTCGGCTCCGCCACCCACCCCGCCCAAAATAACGATAAAGAGCGGCTGCCATGATTGCTCGCGGAATGGCCACGACGGAGCTACGAAATGGTGGTGCTCTCATGCTAACGCCAGCTTCAGTCTGAAACATCCAGAAACACTGTAGACTACCAATTCGATCAGTTCCGGTAGCGCCCCAATGTAACCCGGTAGAGAAGAACTAGCCCTCCCCTCTTTGACTGATGGTTCTTGTTGCCTATCCCTTCTGTTGTCATTTAACAGAACTATTTAGCCTGCTGAAAGGGGTTGTGTTCCGACCGCTGGTTGGTGGAGACATTTTGACTATATTCTGGACCTGCGTTGTCGCGTAATGCGTCATATGACGCGCCGCGTTAGCGCATCCGGAAGTCATCCGGGGCGCGACGCGCAGCGCGTAACGTAAGCATAACAGGTCATGTGACTTGTTAATAAAACTTTTCATTGGTTCATTTTACTTTTCTTATTTTAATGATGAAAGGCTTGGTCATATGACCTAAAAATTACGCTTTTTATTACTTCCGAACATTATTTTTTCTTAAATATATGTTATAATGTTCCAGGCTAATGTACTTTCCCGGAAAATTTACAACTGTCCTGCAAGTAAAATATATTCTTTTTTCGAGAAAAAGGGCGTTTCTTCGTCCCATGACGGAGCCGTTGAGCAAAAGAGGGTCGACCTGCTGTCTTAGTCGCCGATACGCCTGAATATGAGATTCTTATCGATCACTTTATGTTGCAGGAGTAGAAAACACAACAGCCCTTGACCATTTATCTTTACTGCGTTCCTGCGTATTATACCTTTTACCCTTCATGTAATTGGTCTGCTTTATTTCACTTGCCTTTTAATGATTCTAAAACAGTGACTATTATTAAAAACTTTACCAATGTATATACTACTACCATGTTTTCTTTTAAAAACCTTTATTGTGAAAATTTCATTATACAAATACGAGCCTATAACCACGTGGGCCGGCCACGGAGCAAACTGTAATCGTATATGATGAGTAGACATTTACACTGTAGAGGAACGTAACGGGCGGGCCATTAGGTTGCAAGAACTAAGGTGTCTAACAGTTGCGGAATCGGTGGACGTACATTTTATTAAAATACGACAGGGCCAGTTACAATAAAATTATCTAGATATACATTTGCGGGCAAGTACCATGCGCGACGTTAATTCGAACTTTCAATAGTACAGTAATCAATAACACATCAGAACTTAATATCAATAGGGATGTCGAAATACTCAATCAATTCTCGTCCCCGCCCGCCATGTGCTTCAAAACTGCATACGTATCTCGTGATTTCAAGGTTCTGCAACCAGTACACAACAAGGAGTTACGAGTCCCATTTATTCCGGCGCCATTTTGGGCGAGGACGGGCAGGTCCAGGATATAGTCAAAATGTCTGTACCAACCATCGACTATGATGATGTTCATATGCTGTATTTATAGAGTAACACTCATCTGTCCACATGAAATTAATTTGCCACAATCTAAACATGTCATTTTAATCTTTCCAAAGTTCTTCTAAATATTTGGGACCGTTTCCCTTGCCTCTGATACTGTCAGTCCCACTTCTTTGATGAATGTACTGGCAGGTCGGGGGTTCTCCTCCAAATCTCTCTTTTATGCAGCACTATAATTAATTGGTGCCACCTCTCCATATGACGATGCATGGTATAGTTACCATAACTATATTTTTTTTCGGTTCCTCTGGAGAGTACATCGTGGCAGATGAAGCGTATAACGTACCGGGCATTTACCTTTTTTTGCATGTAGAGGAAAGGAAAAATAAATCAAGCGTCCGAGTTCTAAGGTGTCCCAGGGCCATTTTAGTGGACCAGGCCCAAATCCAAAGAACAGGCCGCCATTTTGAGAGTCCTGTTGCAGCCGCCTGTCGCTGTAGCATCAAGAGCGGCCAAAACTCAGCTGAATGGCAACTGAAACGGTAAAGGGGCGCCCCACTACAGCAGACGAGCCTCCACCTAGGAAGGCCCGTTCACGCCGCCTCCCCCCCCCCCTTCGGGCACCCCACGCCATTATTCGGAGCAGTATTGTAGGATGGCCACACCAGTGCAGCAACTTGCTAGACACCACCTCGGTGGTAACCGAATCTCAGCGCCTTGTGGTGTCTTCTATTCAGAAAACATTGTTGTGCTGCCTTCGACCTATTCGCCGCAAGTGCGCACGCAACTCAGCTGCATAGCTTGCTAGACACCACCTCGGTGCTAACCGAATCTCAGCGCCTTGTGGTGTCTTCTATTCCAAAAATATTGTTGCGCTGCCTTTGGCCCCATTCGCACATCGGTCCGCTACTGCCGCCATCTCACAGGCCAACGGGGCGCCCCACGCCGACTTTCAGCATTGTAGGATAGCCACACCAGTGCACCTTACTAGACACCACCTCGGTGCCATCCGGATCTTGGAATCTCAGCGGCTTGTGGTGTCTTCTATTCAGAAAATATTGTTGTGCTGCCTTTGGCCCCATTCGCACATCGGTCCGCTACTGACGCCATCTCACAGGCTAATGGGGCGCCCCACGCCGAGTTTCAGCATTGTAGGATGGCCACACCAGTACAGCAACTTGCTAGACATCACCTCGGTGCCATCCGGATCTTGGCATCTCAGCGCCTTGTGGTGTCTTCTAGTCAGAAAATATTGTTGCACTGCCTTTGGCCCCATTCGCACATCGGTCCGCTACTGACACCATCTCACAGGCCAACAGGGCGCCCCACGCCGACTTTCAGCATTGTAGGATAGCCACACCAGTGCACCTTACTAGACACCACCTCGGTGCCATCCGGATCTTGGAATCTCAGCGCCTTGTGGTGTCTTCTATTCAGAAAATATTGTTGCGCTGCCTTTGGCCCCATTCGCACATCGGTCCGCTACTGACGCCATCTCACAGGCTAATGGGGCGCCCCACGCCGGGTTTCAGCATTGTAGGATGGCCACACCAGTACAGCAACTTGCTAGACATCACCTCGGTGCCATCCGGATCTTGGCATCTCAGCGCCTTGTGGTGTCTTCTAGTCAGAAAATATTGTTGCGCTGCCTTTGGCCCCATTCGCACATCGGTCCGCTACTGACACCATCTCACAGGCCAACAGGGCGCCCCACGCCGACTTTTACCATTGTAGGATGGCCACACCAGTGCCACAACTTGCTAGACACCACCTCGGTGCCACCCGGATCTTGGCATCTCAGCGCCTTGTGGTGTCTTCTATTCCGAAAATATTGTTGCGCTGCCTTTGGCCCCATTCGCACATCGGTCCGCTACTGACGCCATCTCACAGGCCAACGGGGCGCCCCACGCCGACTTTCAACATTGTAGGATGGCCACACCAGTGCGGCAACTTACTAGACACCACCTCGGTGCCATCCGGATCTTGGCGCGTTGTGCTGCCTTCGGCCTATTCGCACATCGGTCCGCTACTGACGCGAACTCAGAGGCCAACGGGGCGCCCCACGTCGACTTTCAGCATTGTAGGATGGCCACACCAGTGCTGCAACTTGCTGGACACCACCTCGGTGCCATCCGGATCTTGGCGCGTTGTGTTGCCTTCGGCCTATTCGCACATCGGTCCGCTACTGACGCCGCCTCACGTGCCAACGGATTTTCTACGCTTTTTATACCCTACAGGTCATGTGACTTGTTTATAAAACTTTTCATTGGTTCATTTTACTTTTGGTTTCCTAATTATGGAAGGCTTGATCATATTACCTAAAAATAACACTTTTCATTGGATGAAAACTTTTTTTTTTCCCAAACGATGAAAGCCCCACCTTGTTTCTGGATGTTTCACACTGAAGCTGGCGTCACCATGAAAGCACCACCATCTCGTGGCTCCGTCGTGGTCATTCCGCGAGCAATCATGGCAGCCGCTCCCCACCAGAAGCCTGCAGGAGTCGGGGGCCCCCAAAACTTTTGTTGAATCCTCAAGGCGGAGGGGACGCTTTCGAGAATGGGGTCCAAGACCTAGCAGACAAGCGTCCGATTTGCAAGGTGTCCCAGGGCCATTTCAGTGGACCAGGCCCAAAATGAAAAGAGCTTGCCGCCATTTTGAGAGTCCTGTGGCAGCCGCCTATCGCTGCACCGCAAGAGTGGGCGCAACTCAGCTGAATTGCGGCTTTTGACACAGTGGACCAAAAGCGGACGGAATGGCAACTGAAACGGTAAAGGGGTGCCCCACTACAATAGACGAGACTCCACCTGGAGAGGCCCGTTCACGCCGCCTCCCCCCCCCCCGGGGCGCCCCACGCCGTTCTTCGGAGCAGCATTGTAGGATACCAAAACCAGTGCGGCAACTTACTGGACATCACCTTGGTGCCATCGTTCTGCTGCCTTGGAACTATTCGCACAACAGTTTGCTACTGATGACCCACCCCCCGCGACGCCCCACGCCGGATGCCGAAATCAGTGCGGCACCCAGGCAACATCACCTGGGTGCCGTCCAGAAATCTGGACGTTGTGCTGCGTTGGGACTATTCGCACAGCCGACTGCTACTTCGTTGTTTTTCCCTAAAAATGTTTATATGTTTTTACTGTTTTTGTTTTGTTGTATATATTTATAAGTTATTAAAGTTTTATAATCTTACTACTGTGTTGGAGTGCTATATATTTTTAATGTGACACATAATTGTAAAAACTTTGATGTACAAAGAGTCATCCCTGGAATCTTCCGCTTCAGGCTCGGTCCCCTCCCCAATCACAATACAGGATGGTTTTCAGATAGTAGGAACGCGTGTGCTGTGATGGATCTCATCGAGTGTGGGCCTTGATCTACTATAACTCCTTTGAAGAGGGGTGATTCTTTACAGCTGGGGCCATAAACTACATCTGCAGGGCTAGCTGATAGCCTAGGACCGGCCTGGACAATTGAACACAGAGGAAAAGGAGTGTCAGAGGGTGCGGTAGTGAATAGGGCGAAAGGGAGGTGTCGGGCGGGCACAGAGTGTGATTCTCAGGGAAGAGCAGCGCAGATGGGGGGAGGTTTATTGCCCATGCATAAGACAGAGAGCGGGGGTGAGCAGTGCCTGGGGAAGATGCTTGCGAGGGTGGGGAGCCATGCTACGAATCGACAGCGTGCAGAGAGTGGGTGTGGCATTTGAAAAAAGGCAAGATGGCGCAGACAATGTTTTTCAACACTTCCTGATTTCCTTCGAATCGAACGTTAACAGACGTTGGGGCATATTACCAAAGTTAAGCGATATTTATCCCTAACGATGCTTAGCAACGAATTTTTTACCGCTAAGCATTGTCAGAAATTATCGCAGATAAACCTTGCTATTATTATCAAGGTTTATCGCAAATGCCATAAAAAACGACCGCAATGCATTAATATCGCTGAAAACTCACCGATATTGATGCATTACCGAGCTAATGCTCTTAGCCATGTTATCCACCTCCCATTGGATAACATGGCTAAGAACTGCTCAGGGCAGGTGGTAGCTTTTGGAGATATTCGCGATTAGCGCGAATATCTCCAAAAGTTGGTAATAGGAGATAGCGATGTTAGCGACTGTTTCCAGTCGCTAACATCTTGGCATGCCCACTTTGCATGTCATTAGTGATAAATATCACTGACATGCAAAGTGGGGCCCAAGATGGTCACTATCTCCTACTAGCGGTCGCTAACTGGTGTTAGCAACAGCTAGGTAATACAGAGATAATTTTATCTCCGCGAAGCGGAGCGCTGTTACAGATATATATCTTTTTTTGAACGTTAATTTCTCAAAATCCACTGAAGCACATATATTGAGACCTAGCAAAGGCACATCGAGCTACCAGTCCCTACAATTTTGCCAAGTTTCGTGCAAATCCATTCAGCCGTTCGGGCTAAAAGTGAGGCCAACCGCCCAACCTTTTTTCTCGGCCCCCCCTTGACGAACCCCCCCAAATTTTCAGGGGCTGCTCAGAAACAAAATGTTCCATTTTCCTGAAAATTTCAGCCAATTCCGTCCACAAACGCCAAAGTTATTAGACATAGAATTTTCAAAAATCCCATAGAGAAAAAATCCTAACTATATATACCTACTGACCATGTAATGAGTGATGTAATATGTGACGTCATCAGCAGTGCATTGCAGGCGCGCAAGTTATAGTGAGTCCAACTAATTATAAGGTGGGAATTTCAATGGTTTTGTGTCAGTAACATTTCCAGCTAACTATAACTGGGGTCAAACCTATGGTTTTTTCAGTGAATTTAATAGGTTTTGTAAATGCTAATTCCTAACTATATATAGGTCCTCAAACCTATGTTTTTTTCAGTGAATATCAAAGTATTCTTAATAGCAAATTTCTATAGCTATGAAATTTAATATTTTTTATAATGAATCCTATATTGTATATTTATGTAATACTATTTATTTTTATGTATATTGTTCATGTTTATTTATTTTTTTTGCCCTGGAGCGCTCCCGGTGCGCGTACCGGTGAGCGCACCGGTAAGCGCAGTCTTGCGGCGCGCCCCGGTGCGCATACCGGTGAGCGTCCTGTCAGCGCTATTGCCGCAAACAAAAACATCATCGTGACGTATCGCGTAGCCGTGTAAGCGCACCCGGAAGCGCCCGAGCGCATACAATCGTGCTACGTAAGCGCCCCCGGGCGCGCACCCCGGGGCGCGTAGCGTAAGCGTGTCGGGTCATGTGACCTGAAAATAACACTTTTCATTGGTTCAGAGCAGTTTTTTTCCAAATGATGAAAGCCCCCACCTTTTTTCCTCATTCTCACTTTGTACTTTGACTGAGGAAGACCTGTTTGCAGACCTGAGAACTGGCTACAGTAGCAGCAGCAGCAGGAGCATCTCAACCACCACCACCACCACCACCACAAGGACCACCACAACACCACAGTGGTGGTGAAGAAGAAGAAGAGGAGGAGGAGGAGGAGGAGGAGGAGGAGGAGAGGCAGTTCCTGCCTGAAGATAATACCCCCTATAAACCTAAGGAGCACTTTGTGTGGGAGTTTTTTTTAAATCCCAAGGGGAGAAACGAAAGTAAATGCTGCAAAAGTGACATGACTCATCTGTGGCACTGTACTTTCCAGGGGGAACCCTGCAAAAAAGTATTCATTAGGCAACCATACAATGATGTGCCATATGCAACGCAGGCACCCAAACAACTATGCTGCGGCAGAGGTCAGAGAACTAACAAGAAACCCTCCCCAATCTTCTCCCAGCACCTCCAAAAACAAACAACCCACTCCATTGGGTCCAGAGACAAGGGAGATGGTCCCAAATATCCAACCCCAGTTTGGAGATTTTAAAATAGTTTGTACATTTTGCGGGACTACAATTTCCTATATAGAGCAAAGTATCAAACTCATCAACCGTGCTGGAGACAACCACAACTGCAGAAAGAAACCTTAATTTTTTCCTGATTTTTTTTGCTCCAGTTGAGCCGTTTACAATTCCCTGTTTTTGTTTGTCCCCATAAAAATTACAAAAAAATATTAAATTGTTCATAAAAGCAAAAAAAAGTAAAAAATGTTCGAAAAAACAATAAAACAATATAAAACAACAAAAAGAATTAAAAAACAGTTCTTTTTAGAACTACCTCCAATTTATAAAAAAATGCAATTTTTTTTTAAAACTGTCATTTTTTTTCTCCAGGGTACGCATACCGGTACGCACACCGGGGCGCGCACCCCAAAAAAATAAAAATAAAATAATGAAGGAGTGAGCATGAGGGAAGGGGACAGAGAGAGTGATGTTAAGCAACACAGAGGGACTGTGTAATAGATAGTAAGACAGAGAAAAGGTGTAATAGGGTGTAAGTGAGAAAAGGAAAATGAATACGGGAGCGAAAGAAGGGAAGAGAGAGGAAGAAGACTAAAGCAGAGGTACTGGGAGAATGTGAGTGGGTGTTGAAAGTAAAGGGAAGGACAGTAAAGGATGGGGAATGAGGGGTAGTGACGGAACCGGAGTAAAGGAACAGCGGTGAGGGAGGGTGAGAAAAGAGCAGTGAGTGTAAGTAAAGAGGGGTGAAAGAGGGTGGATAAAAGTGAATAAGGGAAAGACATGGGGAGTGACAGAGAGAAAGGACAGAGAGAGTAAAGGAATAAGGGACTGAGTGAAGCAGCAAAGAAAGGTAAGTGAGGGAGTGTGGGTGAGTTATAGGGAGTGAGCATGACGAAAGAGTAGTGACAGAGTGAGGGGACAGAGACAGTGAGGGTAAGAGAGACAGAGTGAGGGAACGGGAGTGAGGAACTGTGAGGACAGACGGACTGAGAGAAGGAGTGAGAGGAGTGGAGTAAGTGAGTAAGGGAAAGGGAATGAGTGAGGGAGTGAAGGAAGGGAACAGAGGGTAAGGGAAGTAAAGCAGGGGGACTGAAAGAAGTTGAATGTGGTAGGAGAGTAAGGGAAAGAGGAGTAAACATGGAGGATAAGAATAAGTGAGGGAAGCAGAGTAAGGAAACGGGAGTGAGGTAGGGTGAGAGAATAGTAGTGAGGTTAAAGCAAAGGGTGATGATAAACTAAATTTTTTCATTTAGTCACACTTACCATATAATTAATGTAAACTTAATTACATGTTTTACTACACTTTGTATCTGTGAAAGAGAGAAGAAAAAATAAGTTATAATTAGTAAAATATATATTTTAAAATAGAAGAGATACGTCAAGAGGTTAAAAATCATAAAAGTGTACTAAGAAATAGAGTAAGAGTGAAGGACACAGAAAGGGAAATAAAGTAATGTAGAAGGACAAAAATAGGGAAAAATAAATAGAAGGAGAGCAAATTACTAAGAGTAAGGCAGATACATTCAGTGACAGAGAGGAAGAGAAGAAGAGAGAAATGAACTGAAGGTAAGAAAGATACTAAAAGAATGTGAGTTAGCAAAACTAAATCAGGAAAGAGGAGTAAGTAAAAGGGGAATGACTGAGAGGGAAAGGAGTCTGATTGAGGATGCATTTACAAGAATGAGGAATGGAAGATGACTGAGAGTGAGTGAAGGGGAGTCACAGAGTGAAGGGAAGAAGGGAGTGAGGATAATATAGAAGGATTGAGGGAAAAGGAGTGAGGAAGTTAGTAGACAGAGGGACTAAGGGAAGGACTGAGGGAAGTGGAGTACAATGAATGAGGAAAGGAAAATGAGTAAGGGAGCAAAAGAAGGAAAGAGAGGGGAAGAGGACTAAAGCAGTGGTACTGAGAGAATGTGATTCGGTGATGGAAGTAAAGAGAAGGACACTGAAAGATAGGAAATGAGGGGTAGTAATGGAACCGGAGTAAAAGAAATGGGATGAAGAACGATGAGAGAGGAGCAGTGAAGTTGTTGTAAGAGAAATGATAGAAGGTAGATAAACATAAGTGAGCATAACACAAGGAGAGTGAGGGACTGAGGACATAGAGGAAGTGAACAAAAAACAGAGAGAAGAGGACAAAAGAAAGGAGCAAAGAAAGATAAGTGAGGGAGAGTGGGTGAGTTATAGTGACAGAGTGCGACAAAAGAGGTGAGTGAGTAAAGAGGAATTACTAAAAGAGCAAAGGAGGAAAAGACGGAAAAGGGAAGTAAAGCAGAGAGACTGAAAGCTGAAAAGAGGTGCAAGGGAGAGTGGGGATGAAGACAGTTGAAATGGGAATGAGGGGTTGTGAAAGAAGTGGAGTAAAGGAACGGGGGTGAAACAGAGTGAGAGAAAGGCAGTGTGAGTGAGTAAAGAGAGCTGAAAGAGGGTGGAAAAAGGAAAGTGAGTGTGAGACAATGGGAATACAATTTAAATTACACAATACAAACTATAGAATAACTTGTACAACATGTTAGATAGTTTATTTTTGCTGTTCTCAGAATATATTGAATTTCACTAAAACAGTGAGTTCAAACTACTCATCATATGACAGCAGGAAAAAAAACACAATCTAAAAGATTGTGTTTAAAAAAAAAATATATAAACTTAAAAATCACATATGTACACTAATCTTTAATTCACTTACTTTTCCTTTAAGCCAAATACTACATCATGAAGGTCCTTTTTGTTGGAAAATACTCTGCTGTTCTCTAAAACTTCCATTTCATCGACTTTCTATAAGAAAAGCTCCAAGAACATCTGAAATATTTTTCAATGTTTTCATTTCCTCCTTGTGTTCAGTCATGACTCTTTGTTCATTCCTTCACTTTTCCTTAAGGCCAAATAGTGTCAGATGTATCAGTATGTTTTCAAATTACTCAAAACAAACTCTGAAATCACCGTTTTCCCGACGTTCTGAA
The DNA here is from genome assembly GCF_964261635.1 of Lissotriton helveticus. Lineage (NCBI taxonomy): Eukaryota > Metazoa > Chordata > Amphibia > Caudata > Salamandridae > Lissotriton > Lissotriton helveticus. The sequence continues at coordinate 980,078,793 of NC_136067.1, read as the reverse complement.
AGAAAAGCTCATACAACATTTTCACAATGTTTAAATATTCATATTTCCATCTCTGGCTCACTCATATTCAACATTTCCTATAATACTGATATCACTTACTATGAGATCCACTTACAGTACCTATATGACAACTAGAATTTTTATATTATCTTGATCCCTTTTACTCACAATATAATTTTAAACAGCAAACTAACTTTTATTAACTGCTCCTGTCTTCATAGGCCAATTACCTTTACTTAAATTTTGGTTCTAAAAACACTAGGTATGAATTTTTTAAGTCAAAATGCAAACGTTGTTTGAAAGTCAAATGAGTATCATTACAGAGCTTTCACCCTTTTTGACATTTTAAATAACATGTGTAATGCCCTGATGTTGTCAAAGGACCGTCATGATAAATAATAGCTACAGTTGCAAAGGTTCTTCCTGAAATTGATAACTGAGAAGCCACGAAATTTTTAATAGAAGTTGTCAATTTAGTTCCATCAGGTCTACATCGTTGGAACATTAAAATGACATACTGACCTTAAGTTTGTATAAATAATGTGGACAGCATTGCACACTTACATTGGGTACACACCATATTGTGATCAGCTGCTTTAACTAGATTATTAAAAGACACTGATTTGCAGTCTGGTAAAGTCAAATATATAAATCTTTCAGTGTCTATTCTAGTACTACTTGATAAACTACAATTGTCGCAGTCATGCTGCCATTGATTAGAAAGGCCAAAAAGATTTTCTACATCTACACCTTCATCTTCCAGTACACCAAACATATACATTAAAAATTCCTGTCAATCCTGCTGAATATTCTGTGAAAATTGATTTTGACCAGGACATATGTCTAAAAGATTTTGAATTTCTGAAACACTTTCTATTTTTGCTCTATCACTGCTACATTTCTCAAACACAGAATTCAATAAACAGCAGAATCTTTGATCCCGATTTTCAACAATCTGTTCTTGTAAAGTTTGAAGAAAAAAAAACAACATTAACTAGAACTGTTTTCAAACTGAAATCCAACAACATCTTCAACAGAATCCTTTTTCTTTCTGCTTACAATTACAGTTTCATCTACTTTTTGTCTTTTTGCTACTACCTCACTGCAATTATTCTCATTTCTTCTTTTTCGGCCTACCACACGTTTTTCAAACAGAGGATATTGAGGCAAATGTGGAGCATACTCTCTTCTTAACCTATTGTATTCTTTAACACAATCTAGATCTGCACAAATATTTGTCTCATCACACTCAATCAAATACAATCCTGATAAAGTTCTGACTCGTGATAATGCCACATATGCCATACCCTCTTTAAACACAGACCTTCCAATGTTCACCAAAGCACTATCTACACTTAAACCTTGAGATTTATGAATTGTTACCGCATATGCCAAATAAACAGGAAACTGTTTTCGGCGAACATATAAGTCTTTTACAAGCAAACATCTAGCAGAACAACGACTGATTTGTTGTACTTGCTCAATGCCATTGAATTTAATTTTTAAAAATTCAATTCCATCTCTATTTTTGTAATTCAGAAATTCAACAACATGACCCATTGCTCCATTTACCAGACCTCTTTCAACATTTAAATTCCTTCTCAAAATGATACAATTTAAACCCACATTCAGAGTCTTTTCAAAACCAGCCGTTTTAGATATACTCTTCTCTAATGAATCCAATTTTGATTTCAAATTTTCTGACAAAATAATTGTAGCTCCCATATGCTCTATTTTATCTATAGCTTCCAGTTTCACAATCTCTTCATTTTCTAACCTTAACATTTTGTTGTTGAAGATGAAACATTCTTGCAGAGTTGGCATCAAACATATCCCAGATTTGTTCTCAGTAATTTTCTTAAAAATATTCTCTGGAAGAATGTTTTAATTTGGATACAAATTTGAAATTAATCGTGCATGTAAAGCTTCTTTCCCATGCTCACTTACTTTTCCGATTCTTACATGTTGTAGAATATTTTTTATAATCTTCATCCTTTGCCTGTCGCATATTTTGAAGCAGTTCTGCATATTTGAAATTTAACCATATATTAACGTTTCCAATGCTTCCTAGGCACTTCCTTGTATCTTCATGCGTGAGCATTTTAAACACTGGTTGTCCTTTCACTGGAGTCAACTGCAGTAGATCTCCAGAAACAATAATGTGTTTCCCTCCAAATAACACATCATATTCTGTTCTAAGAATTTCTTGCATTCTAAAATGCATAAAAGCAAGCATTAGATTTGAGACCATGCTTACTTCATCAATGATAAGAAGTTTCATTTTCTTCAGGACTCTGGAAACTTCAGAACACGCATCTCCAGATAGCTTGTGGTATTGCAATTTATTATCATGCTCAACTGGTAGCATCAGTAAACGATGTAAAGTAATCCCTTTAATGTTATGTGCTGCCAGCCCAGTTGGAGCGGTAACAACACAAGACAGCGGTGATTCAGTCCTTTTCTGCAGATAAGTTGCAATTGCTTTAATCAGAAAACTTTTTCTAGTTCCCGCTTCTCCACTCACGTTCAATCGGACAGGCTTAAATGATGTACATGAGCACTCTTTTTTCTCATGACTGAATCCATGTTCAATCTTTTCTGTGACTTCGTCATATATCTGTTTCTGCTCAACGTTTAGTTGTTTCACCAAATCTTCTAAGTCAACTACATCCTCTTGAGCTTGTTCCATAGCTCTTTCCACCTCATCCATGGCAGTGGCAGCTTCATTTTGGATAATTGATCCTCCTAGTGGATCCTGACTCGATGAAGTAGAACTCTGACTGTCTTGAGAACTGTCTCTAGCAATCTCTACAGCAATTGTGGCTTCTTGCTCTATTTCTTCGTTCAACATTTGCAGATAATTTGGAAAAACAGGACATTCTATGGTATCCTTGGTTGCATTAAAAGAATCTTCGTAACAGAGAAAATCTCCAAGTAGTTCCTCTTCTGTACGCCATGGCTTAAAGAGTTGCAAAAGAGCTAAATAGTAAAATTCCCTTTTGTCTGGAGATTCGCAACTCAATTTTCGATGATTAATCAAATGGCCTTTTTTCTGCTTCACTAGACATCCTTCACACCCAATGACAGCATATATTCCATTATTGATATCTTCTGTGATTTTCCTCTTATAACTATAGTTTTGCAGAACTTCATACAAACAACTGTTCTCAAGATGACTACTTCTATTTGGATAGTATGTATCCAACATGTTTGTCTTCAAAATATCTGTACTGTTTGGTTCTTTCTCCGCCAAATACTCAATTTCTTGTACAGATTTCAAAACTCGGTTTCGTGTTGTAGCAAGACCTAGACTCGCCCAAAGGATTGTTCTAGATGTGGCATAGAGACTTGCTGATGATAACCGATCAGAACATTCATATGCTCCAATTTCTCGATGCGACAACATCTTCAGACTGAAACTGTATAATTTTTTACTTATACTCTTTTCATGTGAAATGTCCTCCCACAATTCCTTCAGTTCTGTCTTTTCTTTTTTTGTGATGTAAGACGTCACATATCGAGCAACAGCAATAGAGTTGTCAGCAACGAACTGAATATCCATGTTAGCATTCCACATGTAAAAAATCACTGGGTTGTAGTCGTTGATGTACTTGGACTCTTCGTTTCTTTTTAAATTGTATGTATTTTTGGGTGATTTCCTCGTCACAGTATGTCGCAGAGAAGACATCAAATTATTTACTCTTCCTTTAGAAATCACTGGTCGTGGAAACCCGAAACGACATTTTGTGTAGAACTTGTCCTCGTTTCTGAATTTTCGACGACAGTACTTTCCACAACGATGGGATTGAAAGTGTAAAACTTGTTGCCTTAAACTGTTTTCTTCGGTAGTTTTCGGAACAGCACATATTGAATCCTCTTCAATGAAACTCATCACTGTGTCATCTGAATCTGTTCCAAATTTGGGTGCATCTTTAATCCATAACAACATATGCATGTGAGGAGCACCTCTCGCTTGATACTCCTTTCTCCAAAAGAAATCCAAAACCTCTCCAAGGGGAGGATTTTTTTTGTTGGTAATAAAAGACATCATAGCTTCAAATCTATGATTGAAATATCTGCATACATTCACTGGATCCAAAGAACACAGTTCTCCAGGTGTTTTGAATTCTATATTTTGTATGTTTGCATTTGCCTCTTTTAGAAATTGAAGTAAGTCGTCCCATGCATACTCAGCACAGCTAAGAGTGAGGAACCATGTAGGAGTTCCTAAGTTTCTTAGCATAAATTTCAATTCCCCATGACGACGGAACCAATACTCGTTTGTACCACGCTGACATGCCATGAGATTGATTAGCTGAGATTCCAAAATACTGTCTTGCAGATTGACTTTCTCCATAAAGTCCCTCGCCAAAACATTTTGCAGATGTGGTCCACTTTTCAGTATATGGTTCACTGCATAAGAAAGCCCAGACAAGTCACTTTCATACAGTAGATGAAACAAATACGGAATGCATTGACGAAACCTTGGATCTTCAGCATATAATCTTAAAGTCCGGTATTCAGATGCAGGAATTTGAACTGGTCGATCGTCATATCGTCCACCTTGACCTGTTGGAAATAACTGTGGAAAACAACAAGCTTCCAAACTTTCTTCCCATACACTAATGGGACTTCCTTTTGCTGCTTTCATTTGAAACAAGTCAATTGCATTCCCCATTACTTCTTTGGAATGCAAAGGATGAACAGTATAATGTTCATATATTTCTTCACTTCTAGACACATCAACTTTTTCAATTTGGCCGCCTGAACAATCACTGTCTTCTTCTGCAACTGTTTCCTCTGCTCCAACACATACATGTTTGTAGTACTCATTGTTTTTGACCAAATACAACGCTGCCTTTTTGACTTTCCTAACATCCACTAAATCTTGCCAGATTTTCTTACTCTTTGTCGGAACCCCATTAACTAGAATAACCAGAGGTTCCTCTTCCACTTTTTCTACACCAATTGTATCAATATTTTTCTTGAAATCTAGAGGCAAATAAACAACTCTTCCCTTTAAACCTCTCTGTAAATCTGAAGGGGGCAATTTCCCTTTCTTAGACTCCATGCGAACAATAGCCTGAAAAGGATGCACATATTGAATCAGAATAGACTCATCGGTATTTAAATCCATCAATTCAGAAGGAATGTCTACCAACTCCAGATTATTATGAACAGCTCTAGCAGGCATTCTGTTTTCATTTAATTTATTATAACAATATTTACAAATACGTTGATCGGAACCCAAATCAAAACAATTTTCTACCAACAAATAAGTTGCAAAATCCTTCCACTCATTATTATTTACCTTTTCGCTTTTTACATATAAATCAACTAATCTAGTCTGATGCTTATAATGAGTTTGTCGACAACACACACAACTAAAATTTGGCCTTTCACTTGATTTCACCTTAAACTTGGAAATTTCCTGGTCAAACTTTTCTGTACTTGAAATCTGTACATTGTCTTCCACATTACCTTCTATTACTGTGTCAATTTCTACACTGTCCTCTTTTTCACCAAAATAACAAAACTCAATTTCTTCACAAATGTTCTTCACATCTAATTCAGATCCATGCAAAAGAATACTGTTTAACTGTTTAAGCTTAAGTGCTGGACTTTTTGCATAATACAACCTTCTCACTAATTTCCTCATTTTATTATGATGCACTGCTAACATCCTAAAATGATGAAAAACACTCTGACATACTTTTCTAGAAAGACAAGCCAGTGAATGCCCATGCAAACCTGTGTTTTCTCTCACTCTGCAAGGATCTAAGTCTTGCAACATCTTCATTTTCTGTTTTAGACTTTTCTTACTATATGTAAGTAAGAAATTACGAAGCAAATCGATTGAATCCTGTCGCACACTACAAATACTACTACACTTCCAAGTGTACACTGGACCCTTAGAACATCTCCCTAAAACTTCATCAGCTAACACCTCTTCTGCATCTCTAGACACAAGTTTCTCTTTTTCAATCGGACAACCGTCTTTCACCTCATATGCTCGACCACTGGTGTCAACTGCATGCACCAAAACATTCTCCTGGAAGTAACTCTCCTCATTAAAAAATGGCTCACAACTTGAACTATGCATCCATTCTCCAGAAAAAACTTCACAAAAATTAGTCCGATTAATTATTCTTTTGCATCTACTGTTTGATTTGAAAACATCAATTGCCTTGTTAAGTATCCTAATTCTATTGATTACTAAAATAATTAATTTTTTCTAAACTTCAAAAGCCTGATCAACAATCTTCTCTACACTTTTCTTTTTCTTGTAAAAAGCAGCTCTCTGTTTACCTTTCTTAACATTTTTTAACAAATTTAAAACTACCCTATTGCGAAACATTCGTCTACGAATGTCCCTTAATTGGTTTTGCCTTCTATTCCTATACATACTGTTCTCTCCTGCTCCAGTAGTAACATTTTTGGGGGGGCCTCTCCTTCCTTTTCAAATTTGCTCTCTCCTTCTGTATATTCACATTTCCATTAACATTTTTTATCTACATATGTTGCGAAAAAAAGACTTAGTTGTCTTACCAGGAGCTTTTTTTGTGTTTTTTGAAGTATTTGTTGTAGGGGAGTGCTTTCATTCCGTTGCTGTTTTTGATTTTTTCCGCTTGGCATCTTTCCTTCTCCTCTACCTTGAGGGCATATTTCCTTACTATTGAAATCTTGATTTCAATCTGTGGTAAAGAAAAAAATAACACATTATAAACCACTATTACCAAACAACAAAGCAATGACAATAAGCAAACAATATAAAAACTAGTTTACAACATATCTAAGTTTATACCACAGTAACTATGTAACTAGGAGTAAGACAGAGAAAAAGAGCTAGAGGGAGTAACACAAAGAGACAGAGAGAGTCAGACAAAGAAACAGGGAGAGGGAGTAAAACATACAGAAGGAGTAAGACAGAGAGAGTGTATAATATGTTGTAAGACAGAGAAAGGATGTAATAGGGAGAGGGAGTAAGTCAAAGAGAGGGAGAAAGGGAGTAAGTCAGAAAAAGGGTGTAACAGGCTGGAAGACAGAGAGAGGGTGTTAGAATGGGAGAGGATGTAAAAGAGACTAAAACAGAGAGAGGCTGTAAAAGGGAGAGAGAGAGTAAGTTTGAGAGAGGGTGTAAGAGGAAGTAAATCAGAGAGAGGATGTAACAAGGAGTAAGTCAGACAGAGGGTGTAACAGGAAGAGAGGAAGAGAATAAAAAAGTCAGAAAGAGGGAGAGAGAGTGTAAAACAGACAAAAGGTGTAATGTTCGTCCTGTGCTGTTTCGTAAAGTGTTGATCAGAGTATGGCTACCTTTTATTATGGCAATAGACTGGGACACGGTAACAATCTCTAGAGTTAGAGGTGTGGCTGGAGTGATCATTTGACAATCCAAATGTGTTCACAGATCTGGATGTAATTTGCTTAAAGAACTAGGTCATTTGGTTTTGTTGACTTACTGAGTGGAGGGCGACCTAGTTCTGTTTTTCCCTCTTGACTCCTATTATATGTACGTAATAGGGAGTAAGTCAGGGAGAGAATGTTACAAAGAGAAAGGTTGTAAGATGGAGTAAATCAGGAAGAGGATGTAAGAGAGAGTATGACTTACAAATTGCTGTAAAAAAGAGAGAGAGGGAATAAATTAGAGACAGGGTGTAAGAGAAAGTAAGTCAAAGAGAGAGTGTAAGAGAGTGTAACACAGAGTCAAAATGTAAAAAGGAATAAGTCAGAGAGAGGGTGTTAGAAGGGGACAGGTGGAAAAATAGATTAAGTCAGGAAGAGAATGTAATAGAGACTAATACATTCTTGATAATGCTTGGTAAAGAAATGTTGGTGCAGAAAGGAATTTTATTTTGTAAATGAGTGAGGTTTCAGTAGTGTAATGAAATGCTTATACATATGACCTGTGCTCTGTTTTGTAAATGTTATTTAAAAAAAGATTTTGGGCACATGAACTGGTTTTACATTATTGACAAGGAATAGATAGTATCTGCATGATTAAAAAAATATATTAGCACATTTCACAATCATGTCACCTGTGTTTCCCCAGATTAGTAAGCAGATTGTGCAGATGAGGTGAGGCCTGTCCAGGGGAGCAGAGGAGGTAAGTCCTGTGTCCAAGAGTGCTGTGGACAGGACTCACCTCCTCTGACCCCTAGACAAGCCTCACCTCCTCCGTGCCCCCTGGACAGGCCTCAATCTATTGGGTATAATAGATGGTAACAGAATGCAGATGAGGTGAGACCTGACCAGGAGTGCAGATGAGGTGAGGCCTGTCCTGTGGAGCAGAGGTGGTGAGGTCTGTGTCTAAGAGGGCAGTGGACTGGACTTCATGAAGCCTCTCCCCCACTGCACTCTTAGACACAGGCATCACCTCCTTTGCACCCCTGGACAAGCCTCTCTCCCACTACACTCTTGAACACAGGCCTCATCTCCTCTGCATCCCTGGACAAGCCTCACCTCATCTGCAACCCTGAACAGGCCTCACCTCATCTGCACCCCTGGACAGGCCTCACCTCATCTATACCCCTGGACAGGCCTCACCTCATCTGCACCCTGTTACCATTAATTATACCCAATACATTGAGGCCTGTCCAGGGGGCACGGAGGAGGTGAGGCTTGTCCAAGGGTCAGAGGAGGTGAGTCCTCTCCACTGCACTCTTGGACACAGGCCTCACCTCCTCTGCACCCCTGGACATGCCTCACCTCATCTGCACAATCTACTTCCTAATCTGAGGAAACACAGGTGACATGATTGTGAAAGGTTCAAATATATTTATTTAATCTTGCAGACACTATTTATTCCTTCTCAAAAATGTAAAAGCTATTCATTTGCCCCAAAATCGTTTTTCCAATAACATTTAAGAAACAGAGCGCTCGTCCCATGTACAAGCATTCCATTTCATTACTGAAACCTCACTATTTTACAAAATACAATTCCTCTATCTAGCAAATGTTGATACCAAACATTATCATTAAACATAACAAAAACCAACAAGAAAAAAGCACAATCTGCTTCCTAATCTAGGGTAACACAAGTGACATGATTGTGAAATGTGCAAATATATTTATTTAATCATGCAGACACTATTTATTCCTAGTCAAAAAAGTAAAAGCCATTCATTTGCCCCAAAATAATTTTCTCAAATAAGATTTAAGAAACAGAGCGCAGGTCCTATGTACAAGCATTCCATTTCACTACTGAAACCTCACTATTTTACAAAATACAATTCCTCTCTCTTGCAAACATTGATACCAAACATTGTCAAAAACCATGACACAAACCAACAAGAAAAAAGCACAATCTGCTTTCTAATCTGAGGTAACACAGGTGACATGATTGTGAAAGGTTCAAATATATTTATTTAATCATGCAGACACTATTTATTCCTTCTCAAAAATGTAAAACCCATTCATTTGCCCCAAAATCGTTTTTTAAAAATAACATTTAAGAAACAGTGCGCAGGTCCTATGTACAAGCATTCAATTTCACTACTGAAACATCACTATTTTACAAAATACAATTCCGCTATCTTGCAAATGTTGATACCAAGCATTATCAAAAAACATGACACAAACCAACAAGAAAGAATCTCAATCTGCTTCCTAATCTGAGGTAACACAGGTGACATCATTGTGAAAAGTTCAAATATATTTATTTAATCATGCAGACACTATTTATTCCTTCTCAAAAATGTAAAAGCCATTCATTTGCCCCAAAATCGTTTTTTAAATAGCATTTTAGAAACAGAGCGCAGGTCCTATGTACAAGCATTCAATTTCACTACTGAAACCTCCCTATTTCACAAAATACTATTCCTCTATCTTGTAAATGTTAATCCCAAGCATTATCAAAAAACATGACACAAACCAACAAGAAAGAAGCTCAATCTGCTTCCTAATCTGAGTTAACACAGGTGACATAATTGTGAAAGGTTCAAATTTATTTCTTTAATCATGCAGACACTATTTATTCCTTCTAAAAAATGTAACAGCCATTCATTTTCCCCAAAATCGTTTTTCACATCACATTTAAGAAACACAGCACAGGTCCTATGTACAAGCATTCCATGTCACTACTGAAACTTCACAATTTTACAAGATACAATTTCTCTATGCGGCAAAATCTTTTTACCAAGCATTATCAAAAAACATGACACAAAGCAACATTAAAAAACACAATGTGCTTCCAAATCTTCTCCATAGAGCATACAAGTCTCTATCTATATTAAATGAATCATTACTCACCTTTACAAATGCTACCATACTGACGCCCCAAAACTAAATGGCAGCAGGGTGCCCGCAATTATGTTTGCGGATGACACTCTGCTGCTATCTAAAACCCCCATGGGCATACAAAGGATACTTGATTCCTTTGTGGCTTTCTGCTGTGATAGAGGGCTGGAAATCAATGCTAAAAAAACCAAATTTATGGTTTTGAATCCGAGCCAGAAACAGCGCCCGAATCCACAACTGGGAGCCGTCCGGCTGGAAAGGGTAGCCACCTTTGAATATCTTGGTGTGACCCTCAACGAAACCATGACCTGGGGACCCCATCAGAGTAGGGCAAACCTTAAATTAATACAAACCACTGGGGGCATTTCCCGGATGATGACCGGCTCGTCCTACCGCCCATTGGGGGCTTTAATTCAGATATATAGGGCCCAGGCCAGGGGGGCGATCATGTACGGGGCTGAATTGTGGGGCCATATGCCATGCCGGAACCTGTCTCTAACAGAAAATAAGTTCATAAGACAGATAACCGCACTTCCCCCCAGTACTCCGCTCCTCCCCTTGAGGCTTGATCTAGGGCTACGACCACTTGCCGACGAGATAAGCTTGAGACCCATTGCCTTCTGGCGTAGGCTTTGGAGCAGCAATAATCTCGCCGACTATAGGGCGGAATTGGTCGAACTACTGAATCACCCTAAGGCGCTTTCCATTCCCTGGGTCAAAAACATTCAAGTTACCTGTGTGGAATTGGGGCTCTCTGATTTGTGGTCTAAGCCGGCGAATGCCGCACCAAATATCTCCAAGAGGTCCCTGGCAAATTTGTATCACGAACACAAAAGGGCAAGGGCCCAAGCAACCCAGCCAGAGGGATCCTTATCATCGGTATTCCTGCAAGGCAATGATCTTTATAGATTCGAGAAGGCCTTGGACCCTATATATCCCACTCTTGCTAGGAAGTTGTTCCTCCAATGGAGACATGGCACATTGCCCTTCCGGGCCTTTACAAGTTCCTGGTCATTGGCTCCCTCCATAAAACACTGCCCTGTCTGCCCTGACAAAGAGGAAAACGACCTGCATGTGGTGTTCTTCTGCCCAGCATACAAGGCAGCTAGAAAATACTGGCTCCTCCCTTTGATAAAGAATTTGGGGGGCAGGGAATACGCACCAATGTACAGAATTTTAAAATCCGATGTCTCCGGCCCAACTGTTTTTGCACTTTCCAAATTTTTTACTAATGTTTGGTATACGCGTAATCGTATTTTAAAACATGCTGGGTAGAATTTAGAAATGTTTCCCCTTTTTTAGATGCTCTTATGTCTGTATAGATTACTTTTACATATGTACTTAATGTTTTATCTGCCATGACAGAGTTATACGTGATCTTATTTGTATTGTGTATCTTTTATGACCGAATGGTCGAAATAAAGATTGGAAATGAATGAATCATTACTCACCTTTACAAATGCTATGGAAGATTGAGAACAGTGTCAGACACACACACCAATATTTCTTTAGCAGAGCAAAAGGTATGCACTCCAGACACTGCAACCAAGAATGGCACAGAAAACCTCTAATTCTACACACATATCCCTCATGTTAACCAATTAAAACTCTTCCCTCACTATTTCAAAACCAACACCCTTTCCCCCTCAGCCCTTTCTGCATGTTACCATAGCAACTCCCTCCTCACTGAGCTCTCAGGTTTAAAAAAAATAATTAATTACTATACCCCCTTTCTACAGAACCCTATGTTACCCGAGATTTCTAATGACCTTATTATGCATAGATGGTTTGACTTAAAAATAAAATCACTTGGTTTATTGTACCATGATGGGCAATTTGCTTCCTATTCTCAACTACAAAACGAATTTGGTCTCGCTAGAGCTGATTTTTTTAAATATTTACAGATCCGCAGTTTCTTACTTACGAAGAACTTAATTATATCTGAATCTATGAGTAAAATAGATTTGTTGGAATGCTGTTGGCAGGGAAATAAGATTGGTATAATATATCAAAAATGTTTGGAGAAGATAGACGATAATTTAGACATTTACGCAAAATAAATGGCAAATAACTTTTGGCTTAGAAACCGTAGACATAGTAAGATCTCTTGAAGTTTGCAATAAAGTCATTCTCAATGATTCATTTAAAAGCCAACATTATATGTCTATTTTTGATTTGTATTATACACCATTTAAATTATCAAAATGGAAAGCACAGAAAGGGGTAAACTGCAGCCGCTGTGGGTACAATGCGGCTGATTTGTGTCATATGTTTTTTTATTGCCCGAAACTGACTCTATTTATATCCCAAGTACAAGGCTTCCTAAGTACCATTTTGGACGTAGCTATTGTTCTAACTCCTGAACTTGTTGTACTTGGAATAAAAACTGATCAAATTACCAATAGAACAATTGCTGAAGAAGGGTTTATATTCATTGCAATGTCATCTTATCGCAATTGCATAACCTCTCGTTGGCTGGATGCTGAACCGCCTGTGTTTTACCAATGGCAATCAAAATTGTTGAATATTTTTCAGCTGGAAAATGCTGTATACAAATTTAAAGGTCAGAGAAGGAAGATGCTAGGCCAAAAAATATGGTTGCCCATCACGAACTGGTTATGATTATGTTCATTTTTCTTGCTGTATTTCTTGCTTTCCTGATTTTCTCTGTGTTCGTTTAATGACTATGTATTTACTGTAGACAGTGTATACTTATTTTCTGTCTTGCTTTTCTGTGCAATTTTTTCCACTGCCAATAAAATATAAAAAAAAGAGCTCTCAGGTTTAAAAGTTTATTCTACAATGTTGCAAATAAACTCAGCAAGGATGTTTGACCTCTCAATACCCAGCTTATCCAGTGCAATGTTTCTTTAAATGACTTTTTCTTAACCATTCAAATTACTTCTTTCACAGAACAGAACCATGCACCCTAACTTTCAGTTTTCAACTATCTGAATCCACCAATCATTGCTTGTGATTCAAGAGCACCGAAACCCCACAGTTTCTTTTTGCAAACTCCTACTGTTCCAACTGCCATTTAATTTCCACACTTCATCTGACTGCACCAGAACCTCCTCTCACCATGTATTCTGTCTGGATTATTGGACATAGCTACATCCACTGGGCTCAAAGGTACGCAGCTATCAGAAATTTTCACAACCTTGATTTACCAAATGTGGACATCAAGTGGATTGGCCAGAGAGGATTGAGATGTCACCAATTGATACCATTGTTGAAAACCTTTTTGCATCTGCCACACCCTCACCTCATAATTCTGCACTGTGGTGGAAATGACCTAGGCACTTTGACTGGGGTAGGTTTGGAAATGCTTTTAAAGGACACCTTTGAGCAATTGATGGCACTTTTTCCACAAACTGCCTTGGTATATTCCAATATATGCCAAAGACAGAAATGGAAGTGGTCCAACCAATTTTGTCCACAATTTGAGAAAGCACGGAAACATGTGAATAAATCTGTTTCTGCTTACATGAGAGACTATGGAATGGGTTCAATATACAACAATAACTTGCGTTATAACATGCAAGATATCTACAGAGGAGATGGTGTGCACTTCTTAGATGAGTGGAATAGAATATTCCTCCTGAATTTAAGCCTGTGCATTGGAACCTACTTGTAGGTACCTAAATTAGCCACAGAACCCAAAAGCTCTTTTCAGGGCTACCCTACCTCTTATCACTCAAAATGATTATTTTACTCTAACTTTTTTCACTAATTTTCACCAAAGTACGCTCCCCGGTACGCTCCCCGGTGTGCGTAACGGGCGTTCCCCCCGCGAAAATTAAAAAATATATATATTTGGGGCCTATATGGGCCTCCTAAGCCCCCCTCAGAAAACCTAGGGGGTCAGGGGGTCTCTACCATGCCCCCTTTTACCCATTCCCAACGTTGTTTGTCCTCCATCTTGTGTCTCAATTGTACCAAAACACAAGATGGAGGACTCCCGTTGCGCTGCCGGTGCGCGTACCGGGGCGCGCCCCGGTAAGCTCTCCCCAGAAAATTTGGAAGTTAATTTACATAAAAACCACTGGAGAGACTTTCACCAAATATAGAATAGGCCCTACTCCATACCAGTCCCTACCATTTTCCCAAACTTGGTGGAATTCCATTGAGCCATTTGGGCTGTAGCCCTGTCTAAATATCCTGAGGTAAATTACATGACAAAAACACATATGAAAGTGTTAGAATTTACAACCAATTAAAATGTTACTTTCGTTTTCTATTTTTATGTGCTGACATTTGATTGGTTATGTACATGAATATATATGAAAAATGAGAGGGAAACACGGCCATTTTGACTAGTACTACCTGAGGTACATTTATAAAGGATTTTCTCTCAAAACTTCAACTGCTTTCTGAAAGGTAAGCTGTTAATTTGTAAGGGGAACTATGTTGTGCACTTTAAGTTAATTTTGAAAAATGTTTTCTGTTAGTTATTTACTGTCCCTCTGTTATAGTTATAGATTGAGATAGGCTTCTCTGTTATAGTTATGGATTGAGTTAGGCTTCTATGGTATAATTATAAATTTACTTAGGCTCCATCACATGCACTTTTTATATTTCTACTTGCTGCCTGATACCATACACTGCCCAAAGATAACTTCACTTTTAAAAACTCAGAAGTACCTCTCTGAACTTAAACCCAACAATGCCCTAACTCTACTGATATAGTTATTTTTTATGCAATTTACAGCAAGAAAATGGAAGGTAAAGAAGAGACCATTAATATTTCTTTTGAAATTACGGATGAGGACATTCTTGAAGAAGATTTTCTTGACTTGGATTTCATGGATGAGTCTCTAGACCAAGAATTAATTGACTGTTTAGAAACCATTGAATCATGCAATCAAAATTTTGAGGAGATTCCATATAATCAGATGTTGGAAGTTTTATTAAATTATGGAAATTCTGAACAATAAATTTATATTTAATAATTAAAAATTGTTTGAGACATTATTCATTTTTATATGTAATTCATTAAGTAGTACCAAAATGATTATAATATAAAGTGAGACTTACAGTATACTGTGCAACTTTTTTGTGTTACATAGTAAGTTTACTCATAGTTACTTCCTTTCTCCCACTATATTATCTCCAATGTGTATTTGACATCTCTTTTTCATCTCCTGCCTCCTTTCTCTCACTGTCTGTCTCTAATGCACCATATCACCGCCAATTTTGTGTAGATTCAGAAGAGAGTAAAATGTAATACTTGAAAACATCATAAGGGAGCAGGGTAGACTACCCATGATCCCCTAGGCCTTCTCAGGGAGTGCTTAAAGGATCTGTTACTGCTTTCCTGGCAGACTATGGTATGGATTCCATATACCACAATAACTTCTGTAACAACATGCAAGATATCTCAAGCGCCCTCGTCGACACTATCTCCCAGTTGGCAACCACCACCCCCAACTTCCTAATAGTGGGAGATTTGAACCTCCATCTACTAGACCCCATGGACACAACGGCTTCCGAACTTCTGTTGGACCTCACGTCTTTTGGCATTAGACTAGTGAACTCAGAGCCCACCCATGACAAGGGACACCTTTTGGACCCCATTCTCACCAATATTTCCGACCTCAAAACCCGCACCCCCCTTCCCCTACCCTGGACAGATCATTTCCTCATACCCATTTACTTGCAGCTCTCTGTCCCACCGACCTTACCGGCCAAAACCCGGGTCACCGATCGACGCTGGCACAAACTTTCCCCAGAAAAGTGGGCAGCCACTCTCAGGGTCACTTCTCTACCCCTAGCCGCTGACCCAGTCACGGCGGACACCCAGTTTAACTCCTGGCTTTGCCACTCACTTGACGATCTCCTCCCCAAAACCACTACCCTCAAACGAGTCAAAAGAGTGAACCCGGCTCCCTGGTACACTCCCGACCTTAACGTCTTACGAAAGGAATGCAAAAGAACAGAGCGCTCTTGGAGGAAGGACAAAACCTTAGAAAAGAAAGCCGCCTTCCGCACCTCCTTAAAAAACTATAAAATCGCCCTACGCAGTACCAAAAGCGCATATTTTGAAGAAAGGATAAAAAACTCCTCCTGCTCTGCAAGAGAAACCTTCATCATTTTAAAAGAGCTGCTCAAAGTCCCAGACCCGCGACTTGAGACACTTCCCGACCCTAATACCTCGGAAGAGAAATGTCTCAAACTGGCTACGTTCTTCGACGAGAAAATCAAGAAAATTCTTGATTCACTACCCCCTGTCGACCTCAGTCTCATGGAGGAGAACTGCACCAATCCGCCCCCACCCAACACCCAACTTGACTCTCTAGGGCCGGTAACTATGGAAGAGATCTTAAATACGCTAGCCACAATCAAAAGAGGCTCTCCTAGAGACCCGGTGCCGCTACGCATCCTAAAAAAAGTAGCCCCCACGATCGCTCCCCCTTTAACTGAACTCATAAACTCCTCTCTGCTCTTGGGAAAAGTCCCTCCCAGCTGGAAAAAGGCGGTGGTCAGGGCGCTCCTAAAAAAACCCTCACTTGACCCCCTGGACATGGCCAATTATAGGCCAATCTCCCTCCTCCCCGGAATAAGTAAAATCACTGAAAAGCTGGTCAACAAAAAGCTCTCGCAGTTTCTGGAGTTTAACAATCTGCTCAGAAGCTCTCAAACTGGATTTCGCCCAGGGCAAGGCACTGACATCGCCCTGCTTGCGGCAGTGGAGGAGGCCAGAATCATTCTGGACGCGGGAGGATCAGTGGCAGTGATCCTCCTGGACCTCAGTGCGGCTTTTGACACTGTTAGCCACCCGGTCCTAATCCAGCGACTCAAAAACATCGGGGTGGAGGGCACCGCTCTGGCCTGGTTCACATCATTTCTGGACCAGCGTTCCTTCCAGGTCTGGGAGAACGACACCCGCTCTCCCACAACCCCCCTCCAATGTGGAGTACCACAGGGCTCCTCACTCAGCCCGACATTATTTAATGTCTACATATCCCCGTTGGAGGAGGTGGTTATACCGTTCGGAGTGAAAATTATCAGCTACGCGGATGACACCCAATTAGTGGTGTCTCTATCTCACCCCAACCATGAACCCTCAAATCTCCACAGCTGCCTTTCCGAAATCCAGGGCTGGATGAACAGATCATCGTTGAAACTCAACGGATCAAAGACCGATATCTTACTTCTCGGCCAAAAGGAGCCCTCCATCCCTCCCAACATCTGGCCCCCCTGCTTGGGTCAACCCCCGGACCCCAAGACTGAGATTAAGAGCCTGGGTATCTGGCTTGAAAAAGACCTGTTCTTCAAGACCCAAGCTAAAGAAATCGCTGGTACCTGTTTCTGGCTCCTTAAATCCATCAGGAAAATTCTGCCCCCGCTCCCTCCTGTCTCCCAGAAACTACTCATACAAGGCCTCATCCTTTCAAGGCTGGACTGTAGTAATGCCATCAATCTGGGAGCCCCTGAAACAACCCTCAACAAACTGCAAAGGATCCAGAATGCCGCGGCTCGGATTCTCACCAATACTCCGGCAAGATCCTCGGCCAAACCAGCACTTAAGCTTCTCCACTGGCTCCCAGTAAGGGAGCGGATCAAATTCAAGGCCCTCTGTCTGTCCGACAAACTCCTGCAAGACAAAGGCCCCCCAATCCTAAAAAAATTCATCAGGCCCTACAAAGCTACAAGATCTCTTCGCTCTGACCATGAACACCTTATCACTATTTTCAGAGTGAAGAGAGCTCGCACTGGCGGACGACGTTTTTCTGTCAACGCGGCCCGCCTGTGGAATATCCTCCCCCGTAATCTAAGGATCGAACCAGATCACCTGCGATTCAGGAAACTACTGAAAACTCACCTATTCCCCTAAATCCCTACTTCCTTCCCTCCCCTGCATGTCATCCTCCTGACTGTCCTGATCACAGAGCTGGGATACTCACAGGTTACTACGCGCTTTACAAAACCCTAAAAAATAATAATAATATCTACAGAGGAGACGGTGTACATTGAATTTAAGACTCTGCATTGGTACCTACATGTTGGTACTTAAATCACCCACACAACACAACAACTCTATTCAGAGCTACCCTACCTCTAAGCACTTTAAATTATTATTTTACTGTTTCACTGGGTTTTCTCCATGGTACGCTCCCCGGTACGCTCCCCGGTGCGCGTACCGGGCGCTCCCCCCGCAAAATTTATTTTTTTGCTCTGCGGGGCCCTTTTATGGCCCCCACATCAAACCTAGGGGGTCAGGGGGGGTCTACCCTGCCCCCTTTTGGTCATTTCCCCCTTTGTTTTTGCCACCTCTTGTGTCTCGATCCTACCGAGACACAAGATGGCGGCCGCTCCGGACTGTTTGGAATGTTGACAGACGCCCGAGAGCCAATCAGCTTTCCGCTCGCGAACTCGCGTAGCGCGCTGGAGCGCGCCCCGGTGCGCGTACCGGAGCGCGCATATAGATATATATATTTTTTTTAACCTAAATTACTCAAAATCCACTGGAGCACATATCTTGAGACATAGCAAAGGCACATCGGGCTATCAGTCCCTACAATTTTGCCAAATTTGGTGGAAATTCATCCAGCCGTTTGGGCTAAAAGTGAGTCCAACCACCCTATGGAAATTAACATGGGGGAAAACACCTTTTGGGACCACCCTCTTGACGAATCCCCCACACTTTCAGGGAAGGAGCAGAGTGGAGCTGGCCATTTTCTTGGAGAAATTCAGCCAATTCCATCCACCAACGCCAAAGTTATTCCCAATAGAATGTTGCGGATTTCCTATGGAAACTAGGTCCTAACTGTAACTACCTACTGGCGACCGCCAGTAGGTAATATATATATACATATATATTTATATATATATTCTCTTCAAAATTGATCATGAAGATTGGGCAGTCAGATGAGCACAGTTCTGAGGGCTTTCTGGATTTCTTAATGACAACTACCATGGTTCGCTACAAGTCTCTACATAGACTACGGTTTTGAGTCACCTCTGAAAATAATGAATGGATATGAAAATTCTTTCTGCTCGGAAGCCATTGGGCCCTGGGGTTTGTCTCATATTCCAGAGTGACAATCACCTCTTTTATTTCTTGCAGTGGCATATGCAGATCTATAGCCTATCTATCTGTTGGGTGTCATTGACAGATTGGGAGATCGGAGATGATATGATTGGCTAATTTGCCAATGACGGTGTAAGCAAGGTGTGCAATGGCTTGTTGTAGGAGGCAAATTAGTCTGTTATGCCCTGTGTGTTTGTGATCATATTCTTCAAGCTGGCTCTAACACGCAGGACTAACTTTGGTTGTGATTTGTTAGCTACCAGACTCTCAAGTAATTTGCAGGACTTATTACCAACCTCATATATGCAGCTATAAAAGCCATATCTGCCTGATGGTGTCCAATGTGGCGGCCCTCTGTTTGGCTTTCAAGTTTTCCAGCTGTCAGATCGGGGATGGTATTTTGCACTGGATAACTTCATGTTCTAAATGCTGTACGTCTACTTTGAGAGGAAATCATTAGCCTCTTGGCTTAGTCATCATTCTCTGAGGTGTGCTGCAGCCCTCCCTTCTATCATGGTCTTAAAGGCCTCGCATCAGGTTGCCTTAGAATCTACAGACGTCAATTTGAGTCTGAAAATGTTCTCATTGTCTGTTTAGAGTGAGGCAACTAGGTCACAAGACATAAGTGATCATTGGCTACATCTTTAATTATCTATCCGTCTAGGTTCAGGTCTTTGTATTTCAGTAGACCAGGCAAATGTTCTAAAATGCGACTGAAAAGAATAGACACATGCAAGAAAGCCAATGTGTGGTAGAAAAATAATCAAAATGAGAGATGGAGTTGTCTGCTGATGAATGATCAATGTATCCTGTCTCCAACCACAGGCATGCCAAACATGGACCAAGCCCAATGCAGATGCCTAGTTGAATAGGCCATTTGAGCCATGGGTCCTTACAGGCCCCAAACAACACAGATCCATTTCTATGTCCGCAACTGCATTAAAATCACCCTCACTTATGAGTTTGCCAGGTGATAGGTCAGCTAGGGAATGAGGGGGGGGTGCAAACAAATTAGGGACCAGCTGCAGCCGTGAGTAGAGTGTGGTTTCCGTTCTGGTGCTGCTGACGTTTAGTTAACAAAATCAAACTCTGTCAAGGCTAGCTGACATTTTCAGGTGACCTTGGATTTAATTTTGCTTGATTGTACTCCCTTCCCTTCAGAAAGGTTTGTTCGACGTGTGGAGCCTCTCTTTTTCTCTGACGTTTAAGGTCCATGGAGTACTTTACGTGTCCGAAGTTTGAGGGGTAGCTCTCTGCTATAGTCCTAATTGCTCTCCCCTGTAAAAAGGAAATGCACGTCCCTTGCTTCTCTATAACTCTACGGTGTCACATGGCTGAGGTCGCTGCTAAATGGCAGGTAAAGAGCAGTAGGCTTTCTTCCTCAGGTTGATGGTCAGTGCGCCCTTACACAAAATTCAGAAATATATGCTATCACTTAGTCAAATCCATTCATAAGAGCCTATTCCTCCACCCAACTGCCAACTTTCAAATTAAGAGTAAGCAGTATGAGACGTCTTACTTACCCTGCTGTTACTTCAAGCCCTAAAGGAAATAACGTTCTAACATACTGCCTAAATAGTAAAGCCCTATAAAATAAAGTCAGAAGTGAGATACTAACAAAAAATAGTGTGTACTCTCTCTTCTAACGGCTGGTGATGGATTGACTGCAATGACTATTTAATTGCACCATTTGTGTAAACAAAGTTGCTATTAACCTTTAGACCATCCAGATGAGCATGGTCAAATTGGTACAGACAAGAACTCCTGCTCCTTATTCTCCAAGGTTTGGTTTCAAACAATTCTAACCTACCTCTAAAATGTACTGAAATAACCCAATTTGTAAGGAGAGTATTTTTAAAATATTTTACTAAATAACCTAGAGAGGAAGATCGAGTCGACTTGTCTTCTCTACACTGTCAACAGAGACTTTATAATGTAGCAACCAGCGATTTTGGTTTACCTTCAATAAATATTGCATGTCTTTGTTTAGTTACATGATGATTAAAAAGGACCAAATGCAATCGTTAAGTAAAAGAGGGCACATGACAAACGAATTTAAAAAATTTGCTAAACATTGTTCTGGAGTAGGATGCAGATTTCCATCTTAATTTTTTGGCAAAAAAACTGAGGGTCTCATTTATTGGAAGTGTTGCATCGCTGCGGGAATATTCACTGTATGACGCATCATGTTGCAAGGAACGACAGATACGTCAGTATTACTGACGTATCGTTTGGCGCAAAAGTGGTGCATTGCGGGAGTTCTTTCGGAAGGGTGAAGCAACTCCAGCAATGTTCCTTTCACATGGGGCAAGCCTCATGTGAAAGGGCCTGGGTAACCCTTACGCCTGCCATGAGGCAGGCATAAGGTTTTGAGGAATTGGCATCCTATGGTGCAGTGAAATCTTATAGATTTCACTGCCCCACTCCTACGACCCTTTCTTGCAGGGGGAACTCCCACGCTGCATACATTATACCTGACCCAGGTTTAATGTAGCGCAGGGGTTTCCGAACTGATGCACCTGCCTAGACGTGTCACTATGTAAATATGGAGCACTATGGCACATATTTTACACCGTCACTGCATCACAAAAAGTGACGCAACGGTGGCGCAAAAGTGACGCAGGGGCTCATAAATAAGCCCCAGAATTTTTTTGCCTGTGGAAATTTTAAATGTTCGAAAGGTGGGGCTTAACAATCCTCTTTCCAGGGACCCCTGTAGTTCTTTCATCTTATATAATGTGATTATGTTCAATTAAACTGATCTTCAGCTGCGTGTGTATACATAACATAAAAACCTGTCATCGGCATTGTGCGATTTTTCTATACTGTGAAATAGGGAAAGGTGGGACAGCATCATGAATTTCCTGATGAACATATCCATGGAATTCAAAATGTGTCCCTTCGAATTTGTGTTACTTTCATTTTTTACTTCTATTTGGGCCCTTTTTTTTCCTTTTCACGTCAATTTTTTCTTCCAAAAATGTGTGTTTTTATTTCTTACGTGGTGTGCGCTGCCACCACATCCTTCTCCCTTTTTGTCTTGCTTTATTTTCCCCTGCATTTTCCGTTAAGCAACGCTTTTCCTCTTCACATCTCCACCTTCATGTTTTTTGCTTAGCTTGTTTCCCCATCTCCTTCCCCTTGTCAGCCAACAAAACACATGTCCTACAATATACTACAAGTAACCAACAACACATCGGAAGGGATTTTTTGTGAGCCCTCATCTGCCATAAGCTTATTTGTGTGTGGCTCCTTCGGATGACTGACACAATATTGTGTAATATATGTGAAAAAAATATCATGTCAAAAATGTATTTCACCATAAAATCGTGCTCCTAGGCTAACAATGGTTGGGAAAAAATATTGTTGCCACTAAAATGTCCAAAAATATCGATTTTTCATTATACATAGAGTTTAAAGCAGTAAATGTTAAAATATATCTATCTATCTATCTATTATATATATATATATATATATATATATATATATATATATATATATATATATATATATGTATATATGTATATATATATGTATATATATATATTACCTACTGGCGGTCGCCAGTAGGTAGTTATAGTTAGGACCTAGTTTCCATAGGAAATCCGCAACATTCTATTGAGAATAACTTTGGCGCCGGTGGACGAATCTTTGCGAATTTCTCAAAGAAGATGGCCTGTTCCGCTTCGCTCCTTCCCTGAAAGATTGACAGGGATTCGTCAAGTGGGGGCTGAGATAAAAGGGGGGTCCCAAACCTTGTCCATGTTATTTTCCATAGGACGTTTAGACACGGCTACAGCTCTAACGGCTGAATGGATTTATAAGAAATTTGGTAGAAAGGTAGAGGCCGGCTCGCAGATTACGCTTTTCTTTGAATGGTGTAAATCTGTTCAGTAGTTGCTGAGAAAATTAACTTTGAAAAAATATATATTGGGCTACATTGGGCTATATATGTTAGAGCCCAAATGTAGCCCAATGTAGCCCAATGTAGCCCAAAGATGGCCACCAGAGACAAAAAAAACAAATGTAGCCCAAATATCAGCCAGATGTAGCCCAACTATAGCCCAATGACAGAATGTCCCAGAGTGTTCTAAAGAACAACTAGAGCGCTAACAGTCTTACTTATGACAAAAGTATGGCACACCTGAAGTCATCTTGATTGGAATAAAGTGTTAACACTTAAAACATTTAATTTGCAAAGGAACAAAATGAGGGGGTTCATTTTGCCATAGAAATTATGATTAGTGCTGAAGAAAGAAAAATTCTGATATGCAGTCTCCCAAGATGGCCACCAGAGACAAAAGAGCCCAAATATAGCCCAAATATCAGCCAGATGTAGCCCAACTATAGCCCAATGACAGTAGTTAGGACCTAGTTTCCATAGGAAATCTGCAACATTCTATCGAGAATAACTTTGGCGCCGGTGGACGAATCTTTGCGAATTTCTCAAAGACGATGGCCTGCTCCGCTCCGCTCCTTCCCTGAAAGTTTGGGGGGGATTCGTCAAGTGGGGGCTGAGATAAAAGGGGGGTCCCAAAACGTGTTTTCCCCATGTTATTTTCCATAGGACGTTTAGACATGGCTACAGCTCTAACGGCTGAATGGATTTATAAGAAATTTGGTAGAAAGGTAGAGTCCAGCTCGCAGATTATGCTTTTCTTCGAATGGTGTAAATCTGTTCAGTAGTTGCTGAGAAAATTAACTTTGAAAAAATATATATTGGGCTACATTGGGCTATATATATGCTAGAGCCCAAATGTAGCCCAATGTAGCCCAATGTAGCCCAATGTAGCCCAAAGATGGCCACCAGAGACAAAAAAAGAATGTAGCCCAAATATCAGCCAGATGTAGCCCGACTATAGCCCAATGACAGAATGTCCCAGAGTGTTCTAAAGAACAACTAGAGCGCTAACAGTCTTACTTATGACAAAAGTATGGCACACCTGAAGTCATCTTGATTGGAATAAAGTGTTAACACTTAAAACATTTAATTTGCAAAGGAACAAAATGAGGGGGTTCATTTTGCCATAGAAATTATGATTAGTGCTGAAGAAAGAAAAATTAGGGCACATTTTGAGTGACTTCTCAAATCCTCTTATATTTCATTAAAAAAATTCTGATATGCAGTCTCCCAAGATGGCCACCAGAGACAAAAGAGCCCAAATATAGCCCAAATATCAGCCAGATGTAGCCCAACTATAGCCCAATGACAGTAGTTAGGACCTAGTTTCCATAGGAAATCCGCAACATTCTATTGAGATTTAACTTTGGCGCCGGTGGACGAATTTCTCAAAGACGATGGCCTGCTCCGCTCCGCTCCTTCCCTGAAAGTTTGGGGGGGATTCGTCAAGTGGGGGCTGAGATAAAAGGGGGGTCCCAAAACGTGTTTTCCCCATGTTATTTTCCATAGGACGTTTAGACATGGCTACAGCTCTAACGGCTGAATGGATTTATAAGAAATTTGGTAGAAAGGTAGAGTCCAGCTCGCACATTACGCTTTTCTTTGAATTGTGTAAATCTGTTCAGTAGTTGCTGAGAAAATTAACTTTGAAAAAATATATATTGGGCTACATTGGGCTATATATATGCTAGAGCCTAAATGTAGCCCAATGTAGCCCAATGTAGCCCAATGTAGCCCAATGTAGCCCAAAGATGGCCACCAGAGACAAAAAAAACAAATGTAGCCCAAATATCAGCCAGATGTAGCCCAACTATAGCCCAATGACAGAATGTCCCAGAGTGTTCTAAAGAACAACTAGAGCGCTAACAGTCTTACTTATGACAAAAGTATGGCACACCTGAAGTCATCTTGATTGGAATAAAGTGTTAACACTTAAAACATTTAATTTGCAAAGGAACAAAATGAGGGGGTTCATTTTGCCATAGAAATTATGATTAGTGCTGAAGAAAGAAAAATTAGGGCACATTTTGAGTGACTTCTCAAATCCTCTTATATTTCATAAAAAAATTTCTGATATGCAGTCTCCCAAGATGGCCACCAGAGACAAAAGAGCCCAAATGTAGCCCAAATATCAGCCAGATGTAACCCAACTATAGCCCAATGACAGTAGTTAGGACCTAGTTTCCATGGGAAATCCGCAACATTCTATTGAGAATAACCTTGGCGCCGGTGGACAAAACTTTGCGAATTTCTCAAAGAAGATGGCCTGCTCCACTCCGCTCCTTCCCTGAAAGTTTGGGAGGATTCGTCAAGTGGGGGCTGAGATAAAAGGGGGGTCTCAAAACGTGTTTTCCCCATGTTATTTTCCATAGGACGTTTAGACACGGCTACAGCTCGAACGGCTGAATGGATTTATAAGAAATTTGGTAGAAAGGTAGAGTCCGGCTCGCAGATTACGCTTTTCTTTGAATGGTGTACATCTGTTCAGTAGTTGCTGAGAAAATTAACTTTGAAAAAATATATATTGGGCTACAATGGGCTATATATATGTTAGAGCCCAAATGTAGCCCAATGTAGCTCAATATAGCCCAATGTAGACCAATGTAGCACAAAGACGGCCACCAGAGACAAAAAAAACAAATGTAGCCCAAATATCAGCCAGATGTAGCCCAACTATAGCCCAATGACAGAATGTCCCAGAGTGTTCTAAAGAACAACTAGAACGCTAACAGTCTTACTTATGACAAAAGTATGGCACACCTGAAGTCATCTTGATTGGAATAAAGTGGTAACACTTAATACATTTAATTTGAAAAGGAACAAAATGAGGAGTTTCATTTTGCCATGGAAATTTTATATATATATATATATATATTCACTGAAAAAACCATAGGTTTTAAACACGTTATAGTTAGGAAGTAGCATTTAAAAAACCTATGAAATTCACTGAAAAAACCATAGGTTTTACACACGTTATAGTTAGGAAATAGCATTTACAAAACCTATGAAATTCACTGAAAAACCCATAGGTTTTACACCAGTTATAGTTAGCTGGAAATTTTACTCGCATAAAACCAATGAAATTCCCACGTTATAGTTAGTTGGACTCACTATAACTTGCGCGTGCAATGCACTGCTGATGACGTCACATATTACATCACTCATGACATGGTCAGTGACATCAGTCATGACATCACTGATGACACCATCCTTGTGACAGAGTGACAGACCTCTTTTTTTCTGTAATGTAACCCTTGAAACACATATTCAAAAATAGAAACTAAAATTTTCAAAAAAATGGAGATACCCATACCAGTTACAACAACCAATTCAATAATTCCACCATCTATATACACATCCACTCATTGATCAACAGTTCTATATAGTCACTCGAACATATACTCACTCATGATATGTAGTGATACACCTATACATCCTGTTACACACCGACAGTCATCCAAAAGATACTCTCACACATATTCACACATGCAAATAAACTATTGAACATACATTTATTTGCATATACAGCTATACACACACAACCACCTTACATCTATGGAAACTTACACACACTTACTCTCTTAAACAATCACTTATAGAAACACATACTTATCTAAACAGGAACTCTTACAATCTCTTTCTCTCACATATACTCACTTATATACATCAATATTCACATATATTAGATTAAAACATATGTAGTTACTGATAAAGACACTAGTGAGACAGTCATTCACTCACTAACGCACACATATACACACTCTTCCACCCATACAGTCCTGCACATATGCTGTCTTCAAAACACATACAAAGAGAGAGTCAGTCATTCATGCATCTATGTGTTAAGTAATACCCCCACCAAACCATACAAACACTCATACTGATACTAACAAAAACATCTAATAACCCATATACATACACATGTAGCTACTCACCGACCCATGCAACCACTTATACACAAAGTGAAACACTAATACATATATTTAAATATTTAAACATTACTCTCTAATATATGTATTCACTAAGATACACTTAATAAACCAGTTAACCAATCAAATTTTTTTTTTAAAACATCCAAGTAATCACTTATTTAACCCCTTCGACGCTCATGACGAGCCCAGCTCGTCATGGAGTTTCCATTGACTTCAATGGAAATTACATTCAAAGCCATAAAACACCTTAGCATCCAAGTGGTTAAACATTTATTCTTCCATCAACTTTTACATATACATATATAACACATATTTAATTTTTTAAAAAGACACACATTCACTGGATAGTGTCATCAGTGATGTCATGACTGATGTCACTGACCATGTCATGAGTGATGGAATATGTGACGTCATCAGCAGTGCATTGCACGCGCAAGTTATAGTGAGTCCAACTAACTATAACAAGGGAATATCATTGGTTTTATGCAAGTAAAATTTCCAGCTAACTATAACTGGTGTAAAACCTATGGGTTTTTCAGTGAATTTCATAGGTTTTGTAAATGCTATTTCCTAACTATAACGTGTGTAAAACCTATGGTTTTTTCAGTGAATATATATATATATATATATATATATACATATATTACCTACTGGCGGTCGCCAATAGGTATATATAGTTAGGACCTAGTTTCCATAGAAAATCCGCAACATTCTATTGGGAATAACTTTGGCGCCGGTTGATGAATCTCCGCGAATTTCTCAAAGAAGATGGCCCGCTCCTTCCCTGAAAGTGTCGGGGGATTCGTGAAGCGGGGGCCGAGAAAAAAGGGGGGTCCCAAAACGTGTTTTCCCCATGTTAATTTCCATAGGACGTTTAGACACGACTACAGCCCGAACCGCTGAACAGAATTACACCAAGCTTGGCAAAATGGTCGGGACTGGTACGCAGTAGAGCCTTTTCTATATTTGGTGAAAATCGCTCCAGTGGTTTTTATGAAAATTAACCTAAAAAAAAGTTATATATCTATATGCGCGCTTCGAGCGCTTTGGGTACGTGTACCTGTAAGCGCACCCGGCTCGCCACGGAAGTGCGCGAGCGGAAAGCTGATTGGCTCTCGGGTATCTGTCAACATTCAAAACAGTCCGGAGAGTCCTCCATTTTGTGTCTCGGTAGAACCGAGACACAAGAGGTGAAAAATAAAAGGGGAAAGGGGAAAACATTGAAAGGGTGCAGGGTAGAGACATCAGTGATGTCATTGACCATGTCATGAATGATCTAATATGTGACATCATCAGCAGTGGATTGCGGGTGCGCGAAATATAGTTAGTACAACTAACAATATAGGAGCAATTTCACGTGTGTGTGCTACGAACTTTGTGGGAGCAAAGTAGATTGAACAAATGACTCCCGTTCACCACCTCATGGTAGCAGCACCCGCCTGGAAGGTGAGCGTCGGTTTTGGTGAACAATTTGCAAACATATATATGGTTTAATATGAGGAAAAATATTTATGTTATATTTGTTTTATACTTTAACATTTCTACATTTCTAAATATGAATATATGTATCCATGTATATGTATATGATCAAAAGCAATCATTATTTTACTTTATATTGATTTTTAAGAAAGTACATTTATTAATGTGAAAAGAAAAACAAATATATATATATAATATAATATATATTTAGGAGTCTGCTGCCACCGTCGCTGGCACCGCGAGGCAGGTTGAACAGTGTAGCGAGCGGCAAACTGCTACATATATATATATATATATGCACTCACTTACCCGCCTCGGAATACACCACGCTCAGGTTCACAAAAAAATAGCTATATTTGGCTACATACAATAAGTAACACGTTTCAGCAGCAACTGCTGCCTTTGTCAAACCTAATGTGGTCGCCATTGCTCTTATCCTTTATACATTTTCCTGGGGACTTCAAACAACATTTTAAAGTGAGAGTATTATGTTGTATTCTTTTTTTTATTTTTTTTATTGGTTTGTTCTTTATTGGTCCTAAATAGATTTTAATGTGTTTTTCATTTTTTAGTTCAATATGTTTATTAAGATTTTAAAAGGATAAAAACAGTTAGGTACAGTTCATAATGATACCGATAGGAAAAATAAGGAAAAAATCCACAGGTGCATCAGAGTATGTCATTAATAACAGATAAATTGCCACAACTTATACTTCTTAAAAGTAAAATAAAAATCAGGGAACAGAGTGGCAGTAGGGAATCAGAGGAACTCATAAACGGCATCAATATATACAAAATAGAAAAAGGAAGGAGAAAGAGAAAAGGGAATAGGACAGAAGAAAGGAAAGAAAGAAGAAGAAAGAAGAAAGAAGAGAGAGGAAAAAGAAGAAGGATCTCTCTTGATGGCGCAACAGGACAAAACACTACAGACAACAGTTAGTCAGACGTCACAAAGGGGTATTGGTCGACCAACCCCCTAGAGGCCAAATCCATATAAGTATCTAAAGTTCTCCAGACATTAGAAGAGATAGAGGGAGTGAGATGAGCACTATCCACAGAAAAGTGTGCGCTTCTCAAGAAGGATACCCATGCCCACCATGTGTGATAGGAAACAGAAGCAAAAGACTTCCAATCCATAAGAATCACCTTGACAGTCACAGTTAATAAAAGATCCAACAATTGCATATCTAATGTATCTAACGGCAGAGGATTCTGTGAAGCCAAGGGTCCCAATAAGACCATAGGAAAGGAAAGAGGAAACTTAATTTGAAATATTAACATAAGATGTTTATGAATAATATCCCAAAAAGGTTGGAGAAGTGAGCAATGATAGAACATATGTGGATAGTCACCAACCTCCAAGCCACAACTCCAACATAAATCATAATCCTTTAAATGGAGAGAACAAAGTCGCTTAGGAGTCCAGTGAAGAAGGTTGAGGGAGAAGAATTTGGATTGAAATAAAGAAGGAGCAATTTTATTGCGCAGAGAGAACGTACCTATTAGTTGCCAGGTGTCTGATGACACGTGCTCCGTTAGCGCGGCACCAAAATGTCGGGACCATTTGAGCTGAGCAATGGTACAAGAATCTGAAGATGTTGAGGTCAAAAATGTATAAATGCGAGAAGCAACATGACCAGTCTTGAGCCACAAAGAAAGCAAAGAAATCAAAGGGGCGTCAGGGACAAGACACACTTTGGCAAGGGCAACTTTAATTTTCAAGAAAGTGTAAAAACCCAGATTGGAAAGTGAAAATTGTCTAGCTGAAGAAGGAAAGGGTAGCGGGTCACCAGTGGAGTCATAAAGATGACGCACCAACGTGATACCTTTGTCAGACCAATACTGAATTAGCGGGGGATCAACAAGAACTTTTATGCGGGGATTACGCCACAACGACGACCACCTGGATTTATGAATCGGAGTAGCCATTTTCCGATCAAGCAATTTAACAGAGGCAACAGTATCCAAAATAATAGCTCGAGAGAAAAGAATAGATAATGAAGATGTAGTTAAAAACGAAGAGACCGGAAGAGGAGAAGAGAGGGTCTGTTCGATGACCAACCAAGAAGGTGAATGACCAGGAAGTCTGGAAAACCATAATGCTCCTTGAGAAGCTAAAAAAGCCACCTGACACTTCCCCCAATCCGGGAAATTGCAGCCACCCATATCGTAGGGTTTCCTTAAGGATTTATATGCGATACGAGCCCTCTTATCATTCCAGAGAAACGAAGAGGTGATGGAATCAATCTCCCAAAAAAAGGAAGCGGATAGATTTAACGGTAGCAAGGATGAAATAAAGTTGATAATAGGAGTAATCATCATTTTTAAAGTTTGAACACGACCCCACCAGGAAATGTGTTTAGGAGACCAGGTATCCAAGAGGTGACGAACTTTAGTTAAGGTTTGTGCCTCATTGTACGCAACTGTATCAGATAAAGTACTACAAAACCAGACCCCTAAATATTTAAGTTGCTTAGACTGCCATTTGAAACCAGCAGAACCCATATGGGCCAGAAAACAATAAGCATTAAGGGGAAACATCTCCGTCTTGTCTCTGTTTAACGTGTAACCAGAGACCTTAGAAAAAAGAGCAATTGTGTCTGTGATCGCAGGAATAGCTGAAACAATGTCATCAGAAAAAATAAGGACATCATCCGCGTAGGCCGCTAACTTCATGCACTGTGAACCAAACGTAAACCCTTTAATGTCTGGATGAAGATCAATTAACCTAAGTAGCGGATCAATCGCTAATAAAAACAAAAGCGGGGATATGGGCCAACCCTGACGAGTACCTTGACGGAGACTAAAAAACTCAGAAGTAGCCCCATTTACTCTTATATTCGCTCGAGGCTGGGCATAAAGAGACATCACCATGTTGACAAAGGAATCCCCAAGATTATGAGCACGATGAACAGCTCGCAAAAAAGGCCAAGAGACCTTGTCAAAACCCTTTTCGGCGTCAAGGGCTAAAGCTGCAGCAGGAAGCGTAGAGCGTTTAGCTGCCCCCAAAATATGGCAAAAGGTACGAATGTTATCCCTAGCCAGCCTTCCTTTAACAAACCCCGTCTGTGATGGATGAACTAGAGAAGGGATATAGGACTCCAGACGTTTAGCAAGAATCTTGGCAAAAATTTTCGCCTCCATATTAAGGAGGGAAATAGGACGAAAATTTTTAGGATCCGTGATATCCTTCCCATCCTTCGGAATGACCACGATAGTAGCATCTGCCGCCGTACCCGAAACCGCACTTTGCTGAATAATCACATCAAAAAGGAGTTTCAGCCGAGGGACCATAAAAGGGAGAAAAGTTTTATAGAACAAAATGGGAAATCCATCGGGCCCCAGAGCTTTGCCAGATCGACTAGCCTTGATAGCAAGAGTAATTTCCTCAGTTGTGATCGAGGCACCTAGTTTCTCCCCATCCGCCTCAGAAACTGAATGAATAAGAATAGTTTCCAAGAATTCTTGGCAAGCTTCAAAAGATGATGGACTAGTAGGAGTATACAAAGTATCATAAAAATCACGAAAGACCTCAAGGATTTCCTTTGTTTGAAATTTTTTAGCGCCAGATCTATCAGAGATAGAAGAAATTTGAGATGACTTAAAACTGGAATCTTGAAACTTTAACGTGGCTGCTAAAATCTTACCAGCACGATTCTTCAATAGCAACCGTTTAGATTTTTGTGCTTGAACACCAATATGAGCCCTCTTAGTAACAAGAGCATTATATGAATATTTTAAGTGTTTAATAGATTGTAAAATCTGTGAGTCTCTCGATTGGCGAAAAAGGAGTTCAGTTTGTTTAATACGATCCGCTAAATCAGACAGTTCCTTCTTAATAGCAGCATTGCTCTGCGCCATAACTTTAATGATGTAACCGCGAAGTGTGCATTTAAAGGCGTCCCATAAAACCACTGGGGATTCAACGGAACCTTCATTGATAGAAAAAAATGTTCAATTTATGTTTGCAAAGCACTGACCACAGCGTCATCATAAAGAATCTCCGTATTTAATTTCCACGAAGGGGAGGATTTCTTAGGAGTAAGTCCCAAAAGGGAGAAGGAAACCGCAGCATGGTCTGAAACAAGAATAGGATGAATGTACGGCGAGGATGAAGATTGTAGTAGAGACGAATGAACCAATAGGTAATCAATACGGGAAAAACTAGAGTGAGGAGAGGAAAAAAAAGAAAATTCACTGCCAGTAGGGTTATGAAGGAGCCAAAGATCATGAAGATTAGCAGAGGAGCACATATTTAACAAATGCTTGTGAGCTCTAGGAGGGCGAAAAGAAAAAGCAGAACACCTATCCAACAGAGGATCCAACGGCAAATTAAAATCAACCCCCACTATTAGGTTACCCTTATGTTATGAGGCGTGCGAGAAAGTAATTTAGTGATCTTCTGCCAGAAAAGAGGATCATCATTATTGGGAGCATAAATATTCAAAGCATAAAGATCATTAATTCCATCAGATACTCTTGATAACACCCAACGGCCCTCAGAATCATGATCAGAAGAAAGTATCGACAGACCAGAATTCTTAGAAACAAGGGTGATCACGCCATTACATTTACCAAGAGCATCAGAGCATGCCACATCCAGAACCCAGCCCTTACGTAACCACAGCGCCTCTTTATGAGACAGTTTCGTCTCCTGCAAAAATACCAGATCCGAAGACAAAGATTTACAATAATCTAAAATTTTTGCCCTTTTGACCGGATGATTCAATCCCTTAACATTAAGGGAAACAACATTTAAACCAGGCATAGATGGACCAGAAAAACAAACAAACAAATTAAGAATTAAGAATGAACGTAAGAACAGAACAGAACCATCTGACACAAAAAAGAAAAGCACCACCAGGAGATCCATGGGGGAAGAGAAAAAAGCAAGAAGAGAAGAAAAGAACAGAAAAAGAAAAAAAAGAGATAGAAAAAGAGAAAGAAGAGAATGAAAAAAGAAAGAAAAAGAGACCCGTTAGGGTAGGTCTATAAGAGACCCAGTTCATACCAGGGGGGACATGGAGAGGGAAACAGAGGACCGTCAGGAAAAACAGTAGAGATAGCGAAAGATCCCAGACTAGAGAGAAGGAAGCAATAAGCTAGGGCAGTAAAACAATAAAAGCAGACCTCACAATATATTTGAAACCGAGGGAAGAAGAACTACAATAGGTAAATACAGAATAGTCAACTCGGTCAAAAATTGAAAAAAGAAAAGAACAAGAGATGCAATAGGAGGCATATCAAATACAATCTCATAAATAGAAGAAGCAACTGACGATAACTATAAATGCCATACACAGAGCAAGAAAAAAAGGATATTAAGAAAGTGTAAAATGGCGTAAATTCAGAAATTGCAAATATATAAACACATAGGCAATAATACATGGTACATAGTTAGAGAGAAGAAACGAATATATATGAAAAAAAAAGGAATTAAGCATCAAAATATCAAACAATATGAAACAATATGATAAAGCTTGCAAATTTAAGAACAGTGCGAAGGTATGAAGAAATCATTACTAGGTGACAAGAAGAAAAAACGAGGATGGGAACCATAAAATAGTAACAGTATAAGTAAATAAAGAACCACAAACCAAGAGAATAAACATCAAGAGAACAATTGACGCTAACGGACCGAACTTCTGACAGAAATATACATAGAAGCCGACGCCAAGAAGGAAAGAATAAAGAACCGCCAAAATGGGAAAACAGAAAAGTACAACATGAACAAGGGTCAGCCAATATGATACGCACAAACAATGAGCTAAAAATCAACCATAACACGGAGAATAGTCGTGAAAGACAAAATGGCCACAAACTAATACCGGGAAAAAGTGGAAGAAAGACCAATAACAAGTCAGGCTAAATCCGACAAGTGACAGACAAATCACATGGAAACCAAAGAGCAACCTACGACCAACATATGAGACGAAAAAACCAAGACAGATGGCAACCAGCAAGACGCACTAAGCCACGAGAAATAAAAAAGACAAAAGAACACTCAAAAACCAAAAGAGCCAAGCAAATATCAATGGTGGGAAAAAATACAATATTAAACAGATAACGGAAAAAATAAGACGGATAAACAAAAAGCCAAAAAAAACGCCCATAACAAATAGAACAAACATGAGAAACAAAATGACCACAAAGAAATGGCGGAAAAAATTGAAAAATCCGATGAAAGTCAAGCTAAAACGGACAAGAGACAAACAAAGCCGTAGGAAAACAAGAAACAACCAGCAAACAACATATGGAGCAAGAGAACAAAGGTATATGCTACACAGCAAAAATCAGTAAACCAGGTGAAATAACAAAGACAAAAAACTCAAGTCCCAGAAGAACCAGGAGCTGAAGAGGAATCCATCTGAGATTCAAGTTGATTGTCCAAAAACGAGGAAAGATCAGCAGGTTCATAAAAAATCCGATAGCGGCCCTTGAAAGTGATACGAAACTTGGATGGACCAGCAAAGGAAAAAGGAATTTGCATGTCCAACAGACGTTTCCGCAGATTGAGAAAACCTTTCCTGCGAATTACAGTGTCTCTGGCAAAGTCCTGGGAAATATTAATCCGATGGCCCTCCCAAGACACCGACTTGACTTTCCTCATATGGGCCAAAATTTGTTCTGAGTGCTGATGGCGCAGAGGTTTAAGGATAACTGCTCTGGGCGAAGTGGAATTTTTAGGCATGAACGTAGGCACCCGATGAGCTCTCTCAATTTCAAAGTCTTTTTGAAAGGAGATTTGAAGAGTAGCAGGAATCCATTTGGAGAGGAATTCGATTATTGAGGAAGCGGACTGCTCTGCATTTTCAGGAAGGCCAAAAATACGCAGGTTGCTTCTCCTATTACGATCCTCCTTCTCTGTAAGGTCTCTGCGTAAGGCCGACATTGAGCGTTCCAGTTGAAGAAAAGATCTCGAATGTTGGTGTGAAGAGTCTTCTACCACACTGATACGAGATTCAGCATTCGTAACCCTGACAGACAAGGCTTTAAAGTCATTCCTGATAGCAGCCACCTCAACTTATAGTAAGTCGGTATTTGTTTTAGTAGACTGCGCAATATCATGGATGGCATTAAGGCGTGACAGAATGACATCCAAAGTGGAATTAGTATCCTTCTGAGAAGATTCAGGAGAGGGGGACTGTTGCTTAGAACATTTCAAAGTCCCTTTAGAGTCTTTCGCAGTAGGGGAAGGCCCCATGGTGTCCGCCATAAGAATAGACCACAGTAGACAGCTCAAAAACACCCCCACCAAAATTACTTGACGTAAATACAGTGGGGCAAGGACCAAAAAACAGCAAAAAAAACCAAAAAGTCACCAGGTGCCACGAAGAAAAAGCCCCAATAGGCGTAGATTATATCCAGGAAATCAGCGCACAAAATGGCGGACCATAGCAGGTGAAGGATTAAAGAAAAGAAGCCTTAAGAGACCTTAGAGCACCAAAAACAAATTGCGTCACATAATAAGCAACGTCGCAGTCAGGTCAGAAGGCATGAATCCCTCTGGGAAGGCAGAGAACCATCATAAAGGAATCAAGTGAGGTGAGAAAAGCAGCCAAAAAACCATGGAAGATAGTAAGCAGAAATAACTCCAGGTAATATATACTGACTGAGGAGCGCCATCAAAATGAAAATATAAAAAATGTCACCTCAATGTTCTGCCTGAACATGTTGCGCTGAAAGTCCAGAGCCCTGTCTCTCAGAAAACGAGCGACGCCACCGCACAAACAAAATGGCGGCCGCTCATTGAAGTGCTGTCATTGAGGACTACGAGGGAGAAGAAAGGCAGGATCAGCCGTCGTGCACCGTGACAGAAGACAGGAGAGCGTTCACGGCACCTTCCGCCACTGCATGGCCGTAGCTGGGGCGAAAAACGGTCACGAACGGGATCGTAAATCAACCCGACCGTCTCCGTCTCCCTGGAGCTCAAGCGCGTCACGCCATCCCGTAGCGGAGCGCAAGCTACGCCCCCATTATGTTGTATTCTTAAAGTGACATGGCTCTTTAAAACAAACATCCATTGCCATTATTCCACAGTCATCTACACAATATTCAGTAGAGCAAATTGAAACACAACCCATTAACTTTTTGGATGATGGACACAGTCTGACTTGGAGGGGTCACATCTATATTGCTCTGTGATATCCCCCTCACATTTACTCAAAAGACCAACGTGCAGTGTAAGGCAAGTGCCCAATGCAAAGCTACCTTTGACAATACTCTTCAAATTGAATTCATCAAAAATCTTAAGTGCTATATACATCATGCTGGACTTCTTCTTTTTTTTTTTTTTTATTGAAGAGGATTTGCCAAAACTATTTCATCATTATATCATACATATATATCTTATAACATCTATCCTATGCAGCGATTTAAGTTTGCATATAAAGTGAAATACACCTCAAGTCACATGAACAACCAATAATATATAATCCCTGCATGAAGAAAGCAAAGCAAAAGAAAAAAAAAGAAAGATAAAAGAGTAAAACTAAGCGTGAAGAAACAAGGGAGAGAGAAAGGGCTAACCAAGCATTATTGTCGGTCAAATCTTTCGATCATCTTTATATATCCTATACTCCATTACATGCTAGTTTGATCGTAAATCCATCTTTTAAATGGAGCCCAAATTGCTCTGCCCAGTTTTCGAGCACCCCGGCCTTTGCATTTATAAAGTTCTTTTTCTAGATGGTATATTGCTAGTACACGGCCAGTCCAAGCTTGAAACCGTGGGGGTTCTGCATCTTTCCAATGGGTGGAAATAAGAAGTCTCATTACCGCTATTGCCATAAAGATGAATTTGCTCGCACGGTGACCACACAGTAAGCTTTCATCAGATCCTAATACCATTAGCGTAGCAGATAATTCAATGGGGCACTCTACAGCTGCTGTCAAGAAAGATTCCATTTGTTTCATTACTGTGTTTAGTTCATCGCAACTATTGAACATATGTATTGTATCTGCAGGTCCTTGCTTACATCTCGGACACTTGTAATCCTCCCTTTTCCCACAGCGGTATAGTTTTTCAGGGGTGTAGTAGAGATCGCATAGTGTATAATAATGTTGATCTTTCAGATTTGCCGCCAGAAAGATCTCCCCAGATAGATTCAGGGATCGGCGTATATCAATATCGGAAGCCTTCATTGCCCATTTAGCTTCTACCGCTACCAGATCGTCTGAGAGTGTGTCCAGTAACACTTTATATATATGCTTAATTCTAGTCTGCGGATTAGAGGTGGTTTCAATAGGGGTATCTTACGGGGCAACAATCCCTTTTTTTAAGTTTATTCACATAGCTAGCAATCTGGTTATATTTAAACTGTGAGTTATCTGATAAGCCATATTTTAGTTGAAGTTCCGAGAATGGCAATCTTCGTTCAGCAGCATACAAATCATCCACCATCAATACTCCCTTTTCCTCCCATTGCCTAGCTATTCTATCATACAGTAATGGTGAAGAATAAGAAGATCGCCATATCGGAGTATATCTGTTATATGTAGGTATATTAAATAGGTTCTGCAACTTTTTCCAAATCTTCCATATTGCAAACACTATCTTAAACTGTTTTTTTTTGTAATAGCTAGGCTCGATTTGCCTAAAAAGTACCCCTTGAGCGCTGCTTCCTAAGGCTAGCTCGTAGATTGTGGGTAGCCCTGTTTGAGTTGTATTGTCTACCAATACTGCCCGGCATAATTACACATAGCATTTGCTGTAAAAAACATGTATAGTAATAATATCTGACATTTGGGGCAGACCATCCAACCTGTTCCTGTGGTAGAGTTAAAAATGTAAGGGATCGGCAGATTTTAGAGTATTTCCAGACAAAACAACTGAAAATGCTATCTATTCCCTTTAAGAGTTGTTCCTCGATAGCAACTGGTATTGACCTAAACGAATATAGAATTTTCGGGAACATAACCATTTTTAAGATGTTGCATCGTCCTATAAGTGATAGTTGGAGTCTGTTCAGCCGTTGGAGGTCTAAGCTAACCTGATCACTTATCGGTTGCATGTTTATTTTGCATGGTATCTATGTCTCTAGTGACCTTAATGCCTAGATAGGTTACTTCAGCTAATTTTCGAGGGTCACTGCACCCAGTGTTGTTGTAACATAAGATCTGGGTTTTGCCTGTGTTTAAAAGGTAGCCTGATTTCCGACCATACTTTTCTGCTAATTTCTAAATTTGAGCAATTGCCTTATCAGGTTCTGTTGTTATAATTGCCAGATCATCAGCGTATGCCATTATTTTGGTGTCATAGCCATTACATTGGACTGGCACGATAGTCTGATCTTGAAGGATTTGCTCAATGAAGATATCAATATAGATAGCGAAGAGTATTGGCGAGCAGGGACACCCCTGTCTCGTCCCCCTCGCAATCGTTATTGGGGCAGATTCTTCCCCCACGATATTCAGTTTAGCATATGGTCGATGATACATGGCTAGTACAGCTCTTAAAATACCAGGACCAATGCCCCTTTTTACCATTATTGTCCATAGGTACTGCCATGCAACACGGTCAAAAGCTTTCTCCGCGTCTAGGAGGATCATAGCCATCTTATCCCCAGCTGTCTCAGTAATGTCCAACTAAGCTATCGCCCCTCTAATGTGATCTGTAGTGCCTTTTTTCAGTATAAAGCCGTGTTGCCACAGGGAAACAAGATGGGCTATGATCCTTCCTAGGCGGGTAGCTAGAATTTTTGAATACAGTTTCGTATCTGTGTTCATAAGAGATATAGGACTAGATGTAGGTAATTTCATTTAACCACTTCTTAAATACCAAATTTTACCGATTCGGTATTTAAGAAGTGGTAAAATAGAGGGGGGGATGTAGGTATTACAGTATCGGTAAATACCGAATCGTTGAGATTCGGTATTTACCGATTCTGTAAATTCCGATTCGGTAATGCCCATTGATTTCTATGGGCATTGAAGCCCATAGGAATCAATGGGCATTACCGAATCGGTATTTACCAATTCGGTAAATACCGATTCGAGCAAGGGTGCAGGGGGTGTCCCTTTGACACCCTCTAGCACCTCAAATACAGGCATGTGTGCCATGTGGCACACAGACATGCCCTAAGGGCATGTCTGTCTGTCACATGGCATAGGTGTGCATGCACACATGTGCATGCACACCTGGATTCGGTATTTTACCACCCAATTGGATTGGGTGGTAAAATACCGAATCTGAAAGGCCTTTGGGACTCAGAAGAGTCCCACTTACATCTAGAAGTTACCGAATCGGTAAAATACTGATTCGGTATTTTACCGATTCGGTAAATTTACCAATTCGGTAAAATTGGCCCCCTACATCCCAATAACCCATTTACCGGTCGGTAACGGCCAAAATCGGCCGTTACCGGCCGGTAAATGGCCAGCTACATCTGGCACGTATGCCTATATGAGGCGGGGTTATTTGCGGGTTTTTCCTTTTTTAAAAATACGACTATGTCTGCCCTTCGCCAAGAATCTGGAGGAACCCCATTATATTGCACCCCCAAAAACAGATTTAATAACATAGGAGCAATCTCTTTTTGAATCACCTTATATACCTCCAAGGGAATCCTATCAGCACCTGCCGCCTTCCCTATGGCCATTGCTTGTAGAGCATCAAGTACCTCTGCTTCGGTTATTTCTTTCTCAAGTTCTTCCCGCATTTCTGCGCTGAGCCTGCATTGATTACCTAAAATACACTCAGTATCATTATCTAACATCGGCTCTGTTTCCCCTTGCTTATATAG
Source organism: Lissotriton helveticus (assembly GCF_964261635.1). Classification (NCBI taxonomy): domain Eukaryota; kingdom Metazoa; phylum Chordata; class Amphibia; order Caudata; family Salamandridae; genus Lissotriton; species Lissotriton helveticus. The sequence goes on along the minus strand of NC_136067.1, from coordinate 980,038,467 downwards.
GTCTTGATAAAATGTCTCGAAGATTTTTATGATATCTTTTCTAACAGTGTGAGAAGCCCCATCATTACCCTTTATTTCTGTTCTGTTATTTTTTGCAGCTTTTTGTTTAGTCCGCAGGGCTAAGACTTTGCCAATAGATTTCACGTACTCGAAGCCTTCTGATTTGTGTGTTTGATAAATAGCTGCTCCCATTCTTGATATAGTAATTATTGATTTCACCTTTCGTGATAACAATTTTATGACATATTGTATTTTCTACACTCTCTTGGTTATGCCTGACAGCATCTGTGTATTCTTTTTTCAGGTCTCCCAATTTAGATATCAGCGTGTTCATTTCTTGTTTTTCTTGGTTCCTGGCCTTCCCTACAAAGCTAATTGTCTCCCCCCCGGAGCCCGGCTTTAAAGCTATCCCATACAATAATGCGCAAAGAGCTATATTGATTCACTTTGTAATAATTAATAGCCCATTTTTTAATATGCCCTATATAGCTTGTATTATGCAATAATGATTTATTAAATGTCCATTTCGTATTTGGGTGTTTTGGATTTGGAAGTGCCAGACCCATAATTAAGGAGTTATGGTCTGAAATTATTTTCGGGAGTTTTTTTAATTCTACACACGAGATAAGGGAGGATGACACAAAGAAATAGTCAAGCCTATAAATTTTTTTATGGGGGTTTGAGTAATATGTGTATCCAGGGTCAGATGGATGTTTTGCTCCCCTGACATCCCGCAGATCATAACTAATTTGTAGAGCAGAGAGAGCACAATGAACTCGGGGTTTTCTCCATTGATACCTTTGGGTACTGTTGAATCTCTTTTCATAATGAATATTAAAATCCCCACAAAATTTAAACGGGCTAGGCCATGATGCTGCCTCAATTTCTAGATCATTTAAGATGCGGAGATCGTCCTCATTTGAGCCATATATTGTGCAGATAGTGATTCTCATGGGGAGCTGGGCCATTGCCCACCTTCCTGATTTGTCCCCCAATCTTCGTATGGCCGACCCAAACCGGTTCTTAATATGAATTGCTGTTCGTCTGATAGTTGTTGCCTGGGAAGAACATATCACAAGGTTATAACCTCTTAGAGCCATGAAGTCCCGGCTCCCCCAAGGGATATGAGTTTCCTGTTGACATATAATGTCAGGATTAAAATTTCTCAACATTTCTGCAGCATTACTATGTCATTGAGGCCCCCTACATTCAATGAACAAATAGATACTCTAGCCATTTAATCTATTCAGCTTTCTCTGCTTTAATCGCCATAGCTTCATTTTGCAAACTATAGTGTTATATTCATTTTTGCAAACATCCTCTTCTTTTTTTCCCTTTTCTCCCTGCCTCCACCCCCCACCCCATCCCACCCTTGGCTCCTTCACCTCCCCACCCCCACCCTTCACCCGTGCCCCTTTCCTGCCCCTTCCCACCATTCCCACCCCCTTGATTCCCGCCCCCCACCCTTCCCTTACAAAAAGGTATTTGAGACTACTAGTAGTCCGTTGTGATGATCCTCTCTGACCTAAGAAGTAAATTAAAGCAAAAAGACAGTGAAGAAATAAAAGAGGTACATAAGAATCAGAGACTAAAGCTATATAGATCTAAGGGGAAAAAGCGTATTGTAGTATACACATAGACCCTAGATTAATCCCGCCTTTAGCCATTAACCCTTAGTCCCTTAGTCCTAGACATTCAGTCAATCCGTGCGTTTTTTAGGTCCATTTCTCTAGATATTCTTGTACTTTAATTTACAAGGTAAAAAAACGGACATGTTCCCCCTTGAATACTTTCAGCCTGGCAGGATGTTGGAGGAATGTCTGTCCCCCATGATCCTGTACTGGTTTGATCATTTGTCGGAGGCGCCAACGTCTTTTAACAGTAAAGTGGCAATAGTCCGGTTGCACAAAAAAAATATAATCTCCATCACTACGCCTTGTTGTAGGTTTTGCTTTGTCATACACTGCCTGGCGAAGTAGATAATTGCCAAAGTAGATAAGTATCGCTCGAGGTTTCGTGTCGGGCTTTGAGGCTGTCTTGAGATTAAAAGGGATGCGGTGCGCCCTCTGAATTTCCAATTCCCAATTCCATTCCCCAAGCTCTGGGAATACTTTAGACATGACATCAACCATATATCTCCAAGTGTCCTCTTCTTCTTTTCCCTCCGGGACCCCTAAAACACGTAAATTTTTACGGCGTGATCTATTTTCAAAATCCTTGATTTTCCATGGTATATCGACAAGCCGCGCCTCATTTGCCACCGTTGCTGTGCGTGTGGTAGCAACATCAGTCTCCAATATATCAGTCCGAGCCTCCAGTGCTGTAAGTCGCTCGTTAATTACCACACATGATTTAGCAACTTTTCTAACTGTTCCTTGGATTTTACGCATTTTTTTCTGAGCTTGTTTGCTATGCTGTGTCTCTTCTCGGTGAGAGAGTATACATTGAATGACCGTGTCTAGAGCCTGGGGCATATCAGAGGGTTGATTCACCGCTGGTGGTGCATTTGTGCAACTTGTAGTTAATAGCCTGGCTCCCAGATAATCCCACCTTAGGTCGTTCTTCTGCGGGCTTGGTTGAGATGTTATCTTCGTTGTTTTGCGAATTGTAGCGGTCACGTCTTTTTTCCCGGTGCCTGAGCCCAAACTCTCATCACTAGAGTCTTCCTGAGACTCGGAAGGAGAGCCAGATACTGACCAGATACCGTCTGAAAAAGAGAAAAGGTCTTGTTCACTATGATTGGAAGATGCGGCGTAATTCTCCATCCCTGCTGCTGAGCCTCCTTGGGCATCGACTAGGTTGCCAGACTTTTGTTTAATAGATATTTCAGGAACTTCTGCAGGTTTAATAGTAGCTGTTATTTCCACATTGACACAGGCTTGCATCTCTGGTTGCAGGCAGGGGGGGGTTTCATCACGGGTAAGAATCTGGATATTTTGTACTAGCAGCGGTGAAGCACTCAGTGCGCTATCCTTTGAGGTCTGAGATTTATCCACGACTAGCATGTTCAATACATCTGTGCCCCCAACCATTTTACTTCTGTCCATACTCCCCCTCTGGTCCTGCTAACCTTGTATTACACCTTCATTCGGTGTCTTAAGCTGAGGGGTTGCTCGTAGCATCTCCAGGACGCTGGGCTCAACACTCGGCAGTATTCCATGCCGGATTTTCTTTTCCTCCAGTTTGGCTTGTGAGCTTGCTGCTTGTTTTTTGGGTCCCTGGTTGTTTTGAGAGTCTCCAGCTGCATTAGTAACTGTGCCTGCATTAGTATTTGGAGACGTTCCAGACATTCCAGGGCCCAGGGCTAGGCGCGTCTTTGCTTTCACCCCCACCACCACAGGTATTTTCAGGGCCACGGTCGAATGCTCCTGACGGGGTCGGGAGCGCTGCAGGCAGTAATCCCTCTCCGCAGCAGGGGACGCTGAAATCGACAGGTATGCCCAAAGTGCTCTCGCCAATTCAGCACGGCAGAGCAGTATTCCACGCAGGGCGGGTCCGGGTCCGGTCCGAGGGGGGTCTTTAGAGTTAGCTGCACCGGCACGTCTGTATCCATCACCTGTACACAGGATTCTCTGTTTCAGCCAGCGCAGTGTAGCAATGTTTTCTTTCTTGGAGATTGCTCGTCTTTCAATTCGCGGATCGGTTGTAGTTTACAAGCATTTCAGTGAGCGTTTACATTGCATAGATTTCAGCTCCTCGCTGCTGATTCTCCATGTGTGTCAGTGATCAGCGTTCAGAGAGGAGTGAACGGGCCGCTCTAGTCAGCCGCCACCTTGCCTCTTGCGGAAATATACTAACTTCAGCTTCGTTTTTTCACAAAACCCCACATCATGCTGGACTTCATATCTCCCGTCCATGAAAAAGTGCAGTACAAACAGTTGAAAACAAAGGAGCTCCAGGTCAAATTAGGTTCTATGTGTCATGGAAAGTTTGGGGGATGATCCGTATAGTAGGAGTCGAGAGATCATGGTGCGAAAAAAGGGTGCGCTTGTAATGTTAATTGCCATAGGAATCTATGCTGTCTTTCACATACCCAGTTACTCTCCCATATGCCACTTACATCCACTCACCCATGCAGCCATAAAAACACTCACTCACCCCTACAGCCCCTCACTTGCACTCACTAAACCATACAGCCGCGGACTCACCCACTCACTGTTCCATAAGGCAGTCACCCCCCTAATCCACCCACACAGACACTCAGACACCCACACATGTACTCATATAACCAATCAGTTACCCATACAGCCACTCATGTACCCACTCACACCACCATACAGCCACTCTAACTGACAGACGGATACAGACATTCAAACAACCTAGTCAGTGTCCCATACATTCAGTGAGACACCAAATCACTTACATATACAGTCAGTCATGCACCCACTGAATCTTCAAGACAGGCACTCATACAACAACTGATTCATCAATACATCTTTTTATATATATATTTAACACTCATAAACAAGGGTGACTGCATAGAAATCAGTTTGTTTTTGTGGGGGGAAGGGACAGCTTCCTTCACAAAAACAACCTTTACGCCACCCTGGGAAGGCATAGGATTTTCGTGCATTCCCAGGTTTACAGCATGCTGTACATCTGGGAATGTGTCAAATACCATAGGTGTTACATGGGAAGACCCATCATAACACCCATGCATGCTTACATATCTCACTGTGAGGCAATGCAGCAACCTGCGCTGCTTTACCTCCCACCAAATCTACGAGGCCATGAAAAGCAATGCAGGATGGCTTTACATAGCCTCGTAGATATGATTAAGAGGCCTGCACCACAGGTACATCATTAAAAGTGATGCTCTGGTGGCACAAGCCTCTTCAGAACAAGGGCCTAAATGATTCCCACAGATGGGTACCCCTGATAGGGAAAAGTGTATTGCCTTTAAAACACAGAACAGGGTCCATTACAAGGTTTGGCAAAAGTGCCTTGTCATTTGCTACTTCACCAGCTATAGAGATATATAAGATTCAAACATGAGGGTTACCCTGGTATGTGGCAGATTTGTGGGGGAATTGCAATCTTCACACACTTACAAAGGCCAACAATGTGTTTAAAAGGTCCCTTTTGAGACTTCGCAGTAGCTGCCCATCACTCCCAATAAGATTTAATCCACATCTTAGATCCATCTCAGACATTGCTGTTTTGAGACTCATTCTATGTAGGATTAGGCTATGGACAACGGAGAACCTGGCCCCCTACAGGGATTGTTTTAGAGAATTATTAGATGGGCAATCAGTTAGCACAATTCCCTGGCTATTGCACATAAAAACCTGGGGGCTTATTTATGAGAGGCTTGCACCACTAGAGCGTCACTTTTTTTGACGTTCTGGTTGCACAAGCCTCTCAATCATATCAATGAAGCAATTCAAAACCACTGTATGGCTTTGCATGGCCTCATAGATATGGAGAAATACAAAGCAGCACAAGTCGGTGCCTTGCCATACTTTGAGTCAAGGAAGGATTTAATGGGCATTGCTGTGGATTTTTCCACGCAACGCCCATTGATTTTGACATTGCCCCATATTTACTTAATCACGTAAACCTTGGGCAGCGCCAAAACCTTTCACCTTCCCTGAACAGGCATAACAAGGACAAATATTTGGATTTTCTTTAGTTTTTATGCAGCACACATAGAAAGAGGAAAACTCATCTGGGGTTGTTGTTGTGCAGGAATGTGCCCCTTTCTCACAAAAACAATCCTGCCTGCAACAGATGCCTATGCTGGTACAAGTCAGCTTGTGCACTAGCACAGGAGGAAAAGCCAGGACTGCGGTGAATTCCTGCCCTTTCACATTGGTGTAGGAGACTTGCGGCACTGCCCTATGCAATTTCTTCTTAAATGAGGTCTTTTTTTATTAAAGCTAGGCGTGAGTGATTATTGGTTCTACCCACTGCAACATCATGAGGTGGCAGTGAAAAGCTGAACTCATGCTATTGGAATGTTGTTATAGGATGAAAAATATCTGCTGCTTCCCTAGGCAGGCTTGTAGATTCTTATTTGCCATTTAAATGTGCATCTGACTTTGAACCATTTATGAATTATTTTTGTGTGTGTAGTGTTGTGTTGTTCCATTGTTGGGTTTGTGACATTTATTAATTATGTTAATAATCTAACCGCACAAGCACATATTTTTTTTATAAAAGTCAGGTTAGGGATCCTATGTTTGGCTTCCTTTACCTGTTCTTGGAACAAAAAAGCAAACTAATCCGATGTATGTCCTATGGGTTGCCAGCTAGATGAAAATTATGAATATGTACTTTTTGAAGTGATGACGCAAAGTAGTCTTCATCCTGAATTCTTCCCTTTTCTTGTCTCCTTTATTTTAGTGACTGTTGTAATGCTGTGAGAGCCCGCAAGACAAACACCAAATAATTTGTTCGCAATATGGCACATTAAACTGAAGACATTTAGGGCCATATGTAGGACCCTTTTTTATGGTGGCAAATGAGAGATCGCCCCGTTCACGGTTAATGGCATGTACAAACGCTATTTTGCGAGTCACTGATTTGAAAAATAGCGTTTGCGATTCTCACTATTAGGAAGGAGCATCCCTTCCAAATAGCGAGATTCACTGCCATATACTATTGTTTTGCAACCGCTTTTGCGTCCGCAAAACACTTGTAGTGTAGTTCCTATTTTCCCAATAGGCTCTGCGCATTGGAATAATACCTACAGCAGTAAAGGCCTAGGCCAGACGTTAACTAGGTCTACTACTGTCGATACTAGACTTAAGTTTTGGGTTTGCCAGCGTAGCTCAGAGTTCGCTAGAAACTTTCTCGAATGTTCAGGAAAGAATTAACTCCCCTGATTAGACAAGAAGGGATTTAGTTTCTGACAACCATAGAACATCACAACTTTGCTCTCCCCTAATCAAGAGTATATCTCCAGAGTCGTGTGAGCACAAGGCAATTATTTTACTCAGTCAGTACGTGCATTCTTAGTCTCATCAGATTGTAGAGAAAAGGAAGAGACGGGCGTGTTCAATAAAAAGGTGTTATTTATTGATCAGTCTCTTTTCTCATACAAGAGAAATGGATCGATATTATTGCAATACTTATAGTTAAGTAAAGTGCATACATTAAAAGCAATAGTATAAAATAATACTGTAAAAACATTGATATGGTTTCTGAGCCATATGATGTTTAAAATGATTAAAATATATTTACATACACATATACATTTGACTAAACATACTCAACTGGTGTTTCTAAATACGCCTACCCCGTGTACCTGACCTAAGTCTGATGCGTGGGCGGGAATAGAAAGTTACAGTTTAAGTTAAGTTTGTTTTTGCCAAGAGAATAACTAAAGAATTCTCTGTGAGGGGTTATTCAGTTCTGTACCTGGAAGTTAGGATGAATGAGGAATGGTATCTCTTTCTCTGCTCTCGATATTCCAGGCTGCCTGCGAGGGCTGCCCGAAAACGCCGGTGCTGGATCTCTCGGTAGGAGATAGCAGCGCGTCTCTCAGCGCGTCAGGAAGGCGGGGCTGCTGCCAGCGGGGTCTGCTCTGCTTCTGGGCTTCGGCAAGTATGGCTGCTCCGTCTCGTCACCACGCGTGTGTTTGCATAGGGCAAGATCGGCAATATTTATACCTTAAAGGTGCCGAGATTGACGTAAGGATGGACATAGATACGTCAATAAAGATGTCATACGACTTGCTCGTTAGCACATTCTTTTACTGAAGTTCTCTGTGAAATCAAAACAATGGCCGCACGGATTTTCCAGGTTGTCATAAGTTTGATTTGTTATGAGAACGTCGTATGCCTTATCAGGGGCTGGAGGAATGTCGCTTGTCTAATTAGATCTCAAGCGTTATGACCTAATCAGATAACACGTTCCTGTGCCGTAGTGTGACTGCGTCAGATAACGGTATCTGCATCATGGGGGCTTTTCTTGCCTCATGGGCTGACTGTTAGTTAACTTGATAGTTAGTTTAACCAGAATAGGGTCAGGAATAGGGGGATCGATTCAGAACCTATAGGAATACATGACACCCACTCCACGCTAACTATGGTCATATTTACTAATCTATGCATAGTATAACATAGTACAACATACTATAGAGTATAGTGTATACCTCACCACCCCAAAATACATTAATGCATTTTGAAATTTTCAAATATACTGAAAAATTGCAGTCATATATATTGTATGCACTTAAGCTATGAATAAAACGCTAAAGTAAACACGCATTTGTAGACATTATTGCTTATTTGGTATATGAGAAATACACATGAAATGGCTCTTAATATGGCTATACAGAAAGAAAGTTCGAGACCATTTCATCACATAATAAAATATTTGTGAACATACCAGCGGGCAACTAAAGTTTATAAAGTATCTAAAAATAGAAATCTTAGTTCTCTAGGAATAGTTTCTTACTTTAAGCAGAAGATAAGTGTCCCGAAAATTTTGTAAAAAATAATTTGGGGCTGCTAAAAAATTGTTGTCCGTGAACTGGTGGGAAAAATTGTTCATGTGACTTTATTTTTAAAGTTGAAGGCCGAATTCAGGGAACGCCGTGTGCGAGCTTGCTCAAAAGTCTCTATTTCTGTTCTGGAGAGAACATCATATCATTAAGGCTTTCGAAAAAACTGTCAACAGCTTCATGGGAAAGTTCCACTAAGTCGGAAATAGGTGTAACCATGCATTCGTGCGCATGATTGCCTCCATTGACATTCTGATTCGCATTGCTGACAGAAGGTCGTACCTGATCGATGCTGCTTTCATCTTGAACTTCACTACTCTTCAATCGTAGTGGTGAAGATTCCACGAATGCCGTCATCAGGATTGGCAGCCTTTGAGGGCAGCACAAAGCGTGAACCTTGGTAGGAACCAACAATGTATCTGCATCCACTGGCGCATCCGATTGTAGCGTCAGACAGGTGTCTAACACGCATTCTTCTCCGCATAGCAGACACCTTAATACAGGTAAAACACATCTTTGCCACATTGGTCGAAATGATAGAAACCAAGTCATGTTCAGGTCTCTAAGCCGGGAGAGTCCCAGGATTTTTGATATCCGGTCCCGGTATCCAATGGCTAGGATTGTATCTTCCATTGTCGCGAGAGTTTGATCTGTGACATGGGTTGCCATAACGAAAAATAAGGACTAAGAATAGGATTCCTGCAATTAGTCCCAGGATCAGGGGAAGTCCGCCAAAAATCGAATGGACGAAATCTGGAAAAATACCCAGTATGGCTTTGAATGGTGTTAATGCCATCGAAAATACTGTCTTAAATACCTTTGAGACCCCAGTGGTATCAGAAATATTTAAGATTTCATTCAGGATTTCCGCGAAATGTACGGGGGAATTAGTCGATAATAATGTATGTATCTCTGCAGTCGTCCTTGCGACTTGTAGATCATACGTTTCTTTTGATGACGTGAGCCTTGTAGGCGTCTGAAGAAGCACTGTTTTCATTCTGCTTAAAGTATCTATTCGAATAGAAGTAATTTTCAAACTGGGCCATGCCCTTGCCTCCCTGTCTGGAAAGGAGCTGGGGAACAAAGAACGTCCACAGCACTTGACCTTCGCAGTCGTAGTGACTAGATAGGGAGTCCCGGGCATAAGACTACAACATTTGCGGTCTACAATAAGAATGTAACTCCCATTATAGAGTCTTTGAAAGAATGGTTCTATTTCAGTTGCAGGTGCGCCTTGCTGGTGACATGAAAGGTTGTATGAATTCCCTTCACAGGCTCCATGCAAACTAATTCCGTTACACAGAAGCGTGCCGCTTAGTGACATGGCACAATTGTTGCCACTAAGAAACACTTTCTGTCCTTTATTACTGACACATGCATGTGAATAGGGCAGGTTCCAAGTTGTTTTAAGGTACCCCTTTCCCAATTTCTCGTACATGCCAGCCTGTATATATTTTTGGCAGTATTGAAACCTGAAGGTTGAGATTGGAATATTTATGATTCCATGGATTATCCATTCACTGACAGGTCGTTCTGACATTGTCATTGGTAATCTTTCTAGTTTTTCAATGCTCAAGATTGTATAATCAGCCCCCTTTTGCGCCATACCGATTTGTCTATCAGTAAGGTTAAAGATTTGGAATAGTGACGTTGTGTTGATTAAACGCCAAGGCACATAGCCTGAACGCAGATTTTGTAACGTCCAGCCAAGCTGTACAATAGAACGCAATTGTGACTGACCATGTTGTAATAATAGTAAGTCTTGCGATAATATATCGATTGCTGAAGACACAATGCTGTCCAATGAAAAAATTCTGGAGGACAGAGTCATTAACCCATTGTCCACTACAGAAAGTGATTTTTCCAAATTAATACGGTCAATTTCCCGTATTCTTTCTGCTGTTTCAATTTGATTAACCTTCCAGGCCTCATTGTATGCTGCATATACAGAGGCTGCTATGAAACGCTTTTGACGCTGTTTGCGTGGTCCCATTATGAAATCACGCAAGTCAGCACCATCAGTAAGTAAAGTTAGGTGTTGCTTAATTTCAGGCAGTGTGGAAGTTTGTAGCCACTGAAGGCATAATTTGCCCACACTGTAGGTTGTTATTATCCCTGGGTGATGTCTTTGGGGATATCTAGGGTCTGGCCTGGTCATTTTGAACCCCTGTGTTTTATTCAGGAATCTGTCTTGACAGTTATTTGTATCTGTGGACCAGATTAACCATTGTTTCCAATCAGGATGTGTTCTGTTTTGGTTTAATATATGGTGTACGTCTATCTCTTCATCCGTATCAGAGCTATTGCTAAACATTGTTGGCTTTGGAATAGACGGTTTATTTCAATCTTTGATTTTGGCTAGGCCAAGACAGGTGGTTTGTTGAACAGTGTCATTTAAAAATATCATTTGTTCTGATATCATGCAAGCTCTAAACAAAGCTTCTAAACCCTGTACTTGCCATTCTTTTGTACCCCAAACACTTTTCAAATCAACATTTTTGTCCCAATAATCAAATCCAAAAGTATTCATTTCTTCGAAGAATGAATCTGAATATATCAACTTTGTGTTGGTTATCATGGTTTTCATCCCTGTCTTGTTTGACAATTTAAAATAGAATGTTTCAGCATTACTTGTGTTAAAACCTGAAAAATATGAATATTTGTCGTAAACGGTTCTTGAGCTCCCTTTTGGAGGTGTTGCACAATGTTCCCATTGATTATAATTTAAAACATTTCTAGGTTGTGCAGATTTATGTAAAAAATGGTTACCATAGTGGTTATAGCAATACATACTATCATAATTTGTAGAACCTTGTAAATAATCATGTTTTGTAAATTTAGCAGACATTACTAAGTCAGACATCATGTTATTAATGCTTTCGAAGTCCCAATCATCAGCAAATGAATTTGGTTTTGCAAAGTCACTGAAGGAGATCTTGATTTGGTGTGGATATTTCAGGATCTCGACCGGACCATAAATTTCATAGTCAGTGTTGTCCCAGGCTACCCCACCAGGTATAGGATTGGCTGTGAAGTTGGCTGAAGAAAGTTCTCTTTTCTCGACGTGTGAAGATGTGTGTGGTTTGAGGACCAAGTTGATGTTCTGACTTGCTGTGTCCATTTTAGCATATTTTCCCTCAATGAAGCGTCCCAAAGTTAATACCATGATGAGCCAAAGTATGAGGATAAATGCACCAAAACCCACCCAAATTTCAATCCATGGAGAAATCAGATATGTTTCTTTCAGTTAGTTCAAAAGTTCCTTAGCTTTGTCTTTAAAGGATTTTGATGATGGCTGTGTCTTTGATTCACTGAGGCTTTCAGAGGAATCATCGAAGTTGATGAAGTAGCCGGATGCAGTTCTGTCAATTGTTCCAATTGCTTCAGGATTTTTGTTGCTTGCATTTTCACTTGGTACTTCATTATAGATTGGTGTGTCTCTGCTAAATGTTTTTATTTGGGTTTTCAGAGGTCTGAGTTCTATTGCATTGTTGCATAGTCCTTGTTGTTCTTCTGTAGGCGTTTCGAATGTGATGAGCCTCTTTGTTAGGACCTCTGTACTGGTAGCAAACCTTGGTGTTCTGCTACTTATTGGGAGTCCACTTGGCCTACTGTTTGTTATCGGCCACATGTTGTGGTTTTACCAGGTCGATGGATACAACTCGGTTCTCCTTTTTACCAGCAAGTGGCGGTAGTACAACTGATCTTGTCCCGTTGACAGACAAGACAGGAACTGCTTTTCTGTAAGAAGGCCCAAATTCCTTCTTTACCGCGATCTTCTCCCTGACTAGATCCCCGACTTTTGGAATCCAGACAGGTCTTGCTGGGACAGGTGGTGATTCTTCAGTGGTTGTTGGCTGTTGTTTCAACTGTATGTTGCTCAGGTCTTTTCTTGTTTTGTTTAAGTCCTGCAAAATAGCCAAACGGTCTTTGACATCAAAGCTTTTTTCTTTAACCACTGAAGTCTGACTGTCGAGGTCAGAGATAATCATTCTAGTTCCAAATAATAATTCGTACGGACTGAATCCCTTCAGAGAATTTCTTGGCAAGTTATTTAGACTACGTTGGACACTTATTAGATGTTTGACCCACCCAGCTCCCGAACCTAATACCTTTCCGCTATAGATTGCTTTATGTCACGGTTTTTTCTTTCAACAATTCCGTTCCCCTCAGGGTGAAATGGACAAGAGTACCGCAATTGCACGCCCATGCTGACCATGGCCTCCTTATAAGCCCGAGAGCTAAAAGCAGGACCATTGTCCGAATGCAGCATGCCAATTGCGTATGTGCCGATAAAGACTCGCAAATCTTTTATAACAGTTCTGGCGTCAGCCGTTCGCTGGGGCCACATCCATATGAATCTCGTGCATGAGTCCACTGCAACCAAGATATATTTATAGTTACCATCCCTTTGTAAGGGACCGCAGTGGTCTAGATAAACACAGGCTAATGGTTTATCCGAGATTAGAAGGGGCGTCTGCACTGGACGTCTCACCGTTGATACTTTCATTTTTTGACATATTTCACATGCTAGAACATAGTTCCTCGTTTGTCTTCTCATTTGAGGCCACCAGTATCTCTGTTTTAATAATGATACTGTGGCTGAGACGCCAGCATGGATAGAAGCAAGCCCTTCGTGTGCCGCTATTATTAGTCCTAACCTATGTTCCATGTTTGGAATTGCCCTATCCCCCACTCCAGGGATTCGAGCAAAAGGAACATTGTTTGCATCAGTTATGTATGAGTATTTTACTGGAAAGCCTTTAGGGAGTGGTTCTATCGAATCCTTTTCTGAAGCGCTGACAGCTTGTAATATTTCGCTGTCTATTTTTGTTTTTGACCGGGTGACGGCAGCTACGGAAGCCGTTTGCACAGCTGCCTTCGCGGCCTCATCAGCCAATGAATTCCCTGCAACGTGAACGCCATCACGTTGATGACTCAGTGTATGTATCACGTGAGTCTTTGGTAGTTCTTTTTGTAAAAGAGCTATTTGTTCCCAGAGCAGTTTCTGCTTTATTGGTGCATCTGTGTCATCTTTGTAACCGTTTTGAATCCATGTCTGCAAATCGCTGTTATATGATTTGACGCAGTAATATGAATCTGACACTATAAGTGTCGGGAATTCGCGATCCGCATTATCTAGCGCCATTTTCAATGCTATTATTTCAGTTTGTTGTTCTGAATTAGTTTCAACTGAGTGTGTTTTTGTTAATAGAGGTCTTAGTTTACCTCCGCGCCACACTTCTTTTGTAATCTCACATGTGGGGTTGTATGCTTGTTCTCCCCAAACGGAGGGTTGAGCATGTCCGTCTGTATAGATTACACAGGCGTAATGTCGTAGAGGCAGAATGTCGATTGGCAGAGGATACGTCTTTTCATATTTTAGATTTTTTAATTCTTCTAGTTCTGGATCAAAGTAGTAGTATACTTTGTCCGTTGTGATTGAATTCACCCATTGTATCCATTCCGGATTCAATGTTGTTGTTGGTAAATCACACGGTGTTGTTAGTTCCTCAAAGGCTGATTCTGCTGTTCTTACTGTTATATGTCTACCGTCAGCTATGTCTTTTTCTCTAGCTATTGCGGTTTGAACTGCACGAATGATTTTTTCTGTATTACTGAATTTCTGTTCAGCTTCTGTGTACAAGTGTGATTTGAATGCAATTGGTACCTTTTCTCCCTCATTAGAGGTTAGGTATGTGAATCCGCATCTCCCTGGGATGACTCGAATCACAAGATTGCGTGTGTTATCACGTGTTTCTAATTTTGTTTTAATTAGCATGTCTGTTTGTAAGGATCTCAAAATCTCTGTGTGTGTTTGAGTCCAATTGGATCTTTTAAAGTCTGGTTTAATTAGATCATAAAGGGGTTTGACCCTTTCTGCGTAATTTGCAATGTATGTTCTTCCGAAATTTAGGAAGCCTAGAATTGACTGTAGGTTTTTTTAGTGTTTTAGGAGCTTGGATTACGGCACATTTCTCTAGGAAATTGTCTGCCAGGCTTTTACCTTCACTTGATAACTCATATCCTAAGAACAGGACTGTCAGATGGGCAATTCTGGACTTTTTAAAGTTGAATTTGTAACCCTCTGCTGCGAACCCAAGTATTATGGTGTTCACTCTTTTCAAGTGAGTATCCAAGTCATCGTCTGTTAAGTAAATGTCATCGACATAAGATAATGCTTCATCATCATATAGATGTAGTAATTCTGTTACTCTCGCTGAGAATACCCCCGGGCTGTTCTTGTACCCCTGGGCTAACCGACAGAATTGCTTTTGAGTGCCATTTACTGAGAATGCAGTTAAAGATCTGCTCTCTGGTGCTATGTTTTGACAAAAGAATCCATTGGAGATGTCCAAGGTTGTTTTGTATTTTTTGCGCACTATGTTATTCATTAGTGCAGCACTGTGTGAGTTTTGCACTGCAAAGGTTTTGCAACATGTGTTAAGGTGTCGGTAATCCAAAACTAGACGATATGAATTGTCTGGTTTGGAGACCGGAAACAAAGGATTGTTCATTTGTGAGGTGCAAGTTTCAATCACCCCCTGGTATTCTAGCTGATCTAGTATTTCATTTACCTGTTTTTTAGCTTCTTGCTTAATTGGGTACTGCCTTTGTGCAGTAGGTTGTGATTTTAACTGGATTTTGTGAGGAGGAGAATCCTCATCCCATCCTACATGATTTTTATATAAAGCAGGTGCTAAGGCCACTGCCCACTTTCTAGCAAGTGTGTATTTTTTATGAATCGGGATTTGATTCGAGAAGGCAGGCATAATTACTTCTTCGCCATGAGGGCACTCCCTGACAAACTCTGGTGGCCAGTCTTTTTCAGCTAGAAGGATGTCATAACCCTTGGAGAGGTTATCCCAAAATAGTCCCCTTATTTTCCTAGTCTTATCTCCCTCTATACGTAATGTTATCTCGTATATCTTGTGGGGTTTGCTAACTCTGGTGTCTGCAGTTTCCACTTGAAGATATTCATTCGTGTCCACTGTCTCCAGATGATTCATAAGGACTTTGCGAGCTATGCTCACTTCTGCTGCGCTGTCTAGCATTGTCTGAGCCCACTCTCCGTTTTTCAGTTGTGTCCTCAGTATTCTCGGCATTGTTAACTACCTTGATACTGGCTACCTTCTTTTTTGGAAATTGTAATTTCTTTTTTTGTTGAGCAGGTTCCTTGTCTTTGGACTTGGCGTGCTCTTCTCTTTGTTCTGATCGTCCTCTTCTTTCCGATTTCTGCGAGGAAGTCTGAAAAGATTGAGAGGGACGTGTATCAATGTCTTGATATCTATCAGGTTTTTTAATATTATCCCTATTTCTAAGGTTATATCTTTTCCCAGAGGGGTCACTCTGGGGTGACCTGTGTCTCTGGTTCGGAGATTTCTCCCTTCGCCTAGGAGACCTTCCTCGGGATTGGAATTTCTTTTCTTTTGGATTGGATTGTTTGTTTCCATCCCAGTTCTTTTTTGGTGAATTATTATTAAAAAATATTTTTTCTGGATTTTCAGTCAGTTGCGGTTTTACTGGTATTCCACCTAAACTATCTCTACCTAGTTCTTCATAGGATTTCTCTATGATTCTGGCAATTTCAGCTGGTTGGTCTGCTATATCTGTCTCTTTTAACCTCTGGCGGATCGCCACGTTTGCTGCTTCACCTTTTATATTGGCTAATAATATAGCCGAGACCTGCTTGAAGTCTTTCAGTAATTTCATACCAAGAGTTAAAGCTGGTTCTGGACCGTATTCATCTTGAATTTGTTTTAGCACATCTGGTATTACCGAAATGGATGGAACACCGTGCGTTTTTGTGTAGATTGAAGCAAAGACTGTACCCCAAGTGTCACAGTCCTCTATGTGTGGTGCGATTCCCATTGGGAGACATATAGTCAGAATCCTGTGTTTTTCTAATGGGGTGGTGTCAGGAAACACCGCCTCTATTTGGGTGATTTTCTGTGCCAACCAGAATGGTATTTGTTCCCGTTTAGCCGGAACTTTACCTAGGCAGGATTGGATGTTCTGTGGTGTGATTTTATTTGTGTTCCCCTGGTGAGGGGTCAGCTGTGGAAGTTTAATCGCTGGCTGAATTGTTGAAGTCCGCATTACATATTGGACTAATTGTCTATGAATTTTTAGTAATTGTTTTAGCTGTATTAACAGCTCTCCAGTAGACATTCCTTCGATGTCTGGGTGTGGTGTGTATCCGGCTAAGACCGGCCACGTTGCTCCTGGTCTACCTAAAGGACCGAGCCTTGTAATGTGATTGTTATGTATTAGGGCGCCATCAAATAAGAGCAAATGCTCTTGGAATTTGAGTGGTACTTCCACCTCCTCGAAAGGAGTGTAAATGTCGGGTGGAACCTCTATTTTGTAATAGTGGAAGTACTTTGTTACAGCATTCGCTGCTGGAAAATGTATCTATGTATAGTATACCTCTGTCTGCCGATATTCGTGTGCCTCAATTACGAATATGACTGTGCCACCTCTAGGTGTCAGTCCATTTTCTATAAGTTTTAAGGTTATAGATTTCCTTTTGGCGACCGGGATGAGTATTATATCCCCGTCCGCATCTAGTGCTGCAGTATCAGCTGCTACTATTTCAGCTGCTAATCTAACTGCCTCTCTTTCTTCATCACTGTCTCCCATTTTACCGACAGGATGGTATTATGTTTGTTTGCAGATCAGGTTTCTTATGGAACAAAGATTAGATGCACAATATTTTGGAACAGTGTATCCTTCAACGTTGACTATACCAAGAACCTTACATAGGAGTTCCCTCCTGCAAGGTTTTGGAGGATATTACCTTTCACCCACTCCAGACGTCTTTGGAGTATTTGGGAAAAGGGGTCTGAGTGAGAAAGCACGACTGAGTTACTCTAAATGTCTTACGTTAGTTTTATCGCCCTTTCCAAACGCGTTGGGCGCCATGTAGTGTAGTTCCTATCTTCCCAATAGGCTCTGCGCATTGGAATAATACCTACAGCAGTAAAGGCCTAGGCCAGACGTTAACTAGGTCTACTACTGTCGATACTAGACTTAGCTCAGAGTTCGCTAGAAACTTTCTCGAATGTTCAGGAAAGAATTAACTCCCCTGATTAGACAAGAAGGGATTTAGTTTCTGACAACTATAGAACATGACAACTTTGCTCTCCCCTAATCAAGAGTATATCTCCAGAGTCGTGTGAGCACAAGGCAATTATTTTACTCAGTCAGTACGTGCATTCTTAGTCTCATCAGATTGTAGAGAAAAGGAAGAGACGGGCGTGTTCAATAAAAAGGTGTTATTTATTGATCAGTCTCTTTTCTCATACAAGAGAAATGGATCGATATTATTGCAATACTTATAGTTAAGTAAAGTGCATACATTAAAAGCAATAGTATAAAATAATACTGTAAAAACATTGATATGGTTTCTGAGCCATATGATGTTTAAAATGATTAAAATATATTTACATACACATATACATTTGACTAAACGTACTCAACTGGTGTTTCTAAATACGCCTACCCCGTGTACCTGACCTAAGTCTAATGCGTGGGCGGGAATAGAAAGTTACAGTTTAAGTTAAGTTTGTTTTTGCCAAGTGAATAACTAAAGAATTCTCTGTGAGGGGTTATTCAGTTCTGTACCTGGAAGTTAGGATGAATGAGGAATGGTATCTCTTTCTCTGCTCTCGATATTCCAGGCTGCCTGCGAGGGCTGCCCGAAAACGCCGGTGCTGGATCTCTCGGTAGGAGATAGCAGCGCGTCTCTCAGCGCGTCAGGAAGGCGGGGCTGCTGCCAGCGGGGTCTGCTCTGCTTCTGGGCTTCGGCAAGTATGGCTGCTCCGTCTCGTCACCACGCGTGTGTTTGCATAGGGCAAGATCGGCAATATTTATACCTTAAAGGTGCCGAGATTGACGTAAGGATGGACATAGATACGTCAATAAAGATGTCATACGACTTGCTCGTTAGCACATTCTTTTACTGAAGTTCTCTGTGAAATCAAAACAATGGCCGCACGGATTTTCCAGGTTGTCATAAGTTTGATTTGTTATGAGAACGTCGTATGCCTTATCAGGGGCTGGAGGAATGTCGCTTGTCTAATTAGATCTCAAGCGTTATGACCTAATCAGATAACACGTTCCTGTGCCGTATTGTGACTGCGTCAGATAACGGTATCTGCATCATGGGGGCTTTTCTTGCCTCATGGGCTGACTGTTAGTTAACTTGATAGTTAGTTTAACCAGAATAGGGTCAGGAATAGGGGGATCGATTCAGAACCTATAGGAATACATGACACACTCGCACTTTACCCCCTACTTCAAGTAGGTAGTAAACCACTCGCAAACAGGAAGGGGTCCTCAGGGAACTTCTTCCACTTTGTGAGTGTGTAAGAATTTTTTTTTTAAGATTAGGCAGTGGTCCTAGGGACCTGAAAAGGTTAATTTTTATTTTTTAAAATAATCTTGTTTTAATTTAAAAAAAAACTGCTTTATTTAAAAAGCAGTCCCAGACATGGTGGTCTGCTGACCCCAGCAGGCCACCATCCCTAGGAGTGCAAGCCATTCCCAATAGGGTCGCAAAATGCGCTTGCATTATGAATATTGATGAGGCATGCAATTTGCCACCCCATTGGGAATCGCTAATAGTGTCTGTGACACTGTTGTACATTGCGTTTTGTGAGTCGTACATCTGGCACTTAGACCCAAAGGAATCAAGTTGGAGAGCACTTTTTGCACAGTGATTATAATGTGTTGTTTAATTCAATTTTGGGAAATGAGATGGTGTCTTTATAAAATATTATTAAGTTCTCAGCATATAATTCGAATGCATTAGTGGTTTTATCTCTGCTCAGTAGGAATCCATTTACTGGGGTTTTTAGGCAATGGTTTTAGTAGTATTTATGCCAATTGTATCACACTTTATTGCTGCTTAAGATCTGTATGAAGGTTTTTAACGACTCTTTGAAATTGCATTTATGTTCCTTTTTAACAAATATGTATGCTTAAATGTAATTTTTAAGTAAATGTTTTTTTTGTACCTTTTATGGTTCTATGAGCCGAAATAAAGGAAAATGATGATAATGAATAAAAAGTAGTTAAGAAATAATTTACATAAATGATTTTGAAATTTACAAGCTAAAATGTTTTTACCATTTTTTAAAACAATTATCAAACTAATATTCAGATAAATAATAATGACAATAACAAATTAAAATGTAAAACATTTATAATCTATTTGTAAACAATTATTAACAATATATTAAAACACTTTCTAGTCTACTACCGCAAAAAAAACAATGGTCCAAAAATAGAATTAAAATAACACTAGTAAGCAATACATATTACAAAATAATTAAAGACACATAAATAAATTAATAAAAATACTAATTATAAAAAAAGAAATCATAATATATAAGTTATTTGCTGGGTTAATAAAATCAACTACATCAATATATGATTAATAATATAAGTAACCAATAAACCTATGTAAAGTAAAAGATTGATTTATTAGCAATGATAAAATATGTATTAAAAATACCCTGCAAACTCCACAATCTCCCAATAAACAAAGAATGGTTTTCAGACAAAATATTGAGTACAAAATATCACTGTACAAAAATATTGAGCCTAAAGTATCTTGGTATGGAAATATCATCAGCAAGAATATAGATGTAAAGAATATTGATTTAAGGTAAGTAATATCGATTTTTTTAAATACAAAAGTTATTAATATCGTTTGAAAAAATATAGGGGCTCATTACGATGTTGGGTGGACATACATCTGCCAAACACCATAGCGGTCTGGAACCGCCCAACCTTGGGGACGATTCTGGTCTAATTCCGAAAGCAAATCAAACGACTCGTGTCCAGAATGCTTTCCGTATGACTTGTGTCACGGGAGTCGGACCGAACAAGTACGATGCATTTGAATGCATCCGGATATGATTCAGTCGGACTCCCATTGACTTTAATGGGATCCTGTTTGCCGATTGCGTATACAGGCTCCCATTGACAAAAGGGGTGGTTGGGGATAATCTTGCACCCCGTGGTGAGCACACGATTTGGAGGACCTCAGGTAAAGGGGGGTCAGCTACAGACCCCCAAAGACTGATTCCGTCAACCTTTTCAATCTGGGCAAAATGAATCGTAAAGGCAAGCCGAATTGTTCATCGTACTTGCTCGCTTGAAAAAACCTATTCCATGAAGCTGTATGATTCGGCTCATGAGGTTTCTATCTCTTTGTATGCCTTCCAGAACAGATTTGGTCAGTGCTAAGGCTTTCCAGGTATCGTACTTCCTTGTTCCGAACTGGGAAGAATCGGTCATTAACAAGGGTTCCAGATCGATTTAGGCAAGTACAAATCGGATTCGGAGCCCTTCCAAACAAGATCAGAATTGCCCCTCTTGTCGGAAAGGCTGACATGGAAAGGCTGTCAGAAAACTACATCATAATCTGATGGTGGAGCAGAGGCTTGCTCCACCACCATTAACCCCTTCGTTGCTTGGCCTTTTCCCCCTGTGCTAAGCCTTTTTTTGGCTATTTGGGGTAGTTCGCGCTTAGACCCCTGTAACTTTTTGACCATATAAGGTATCTACACCAAATTTGTGTCCTTTTCTTCCAACATCATAGGAATTCTGAAGGTTCCCAGGGTTTGTGGATTTCCCTGGAGGGCACCCAGAAATTAGCCAAAATACAGCAAGAAAAAACTTTTGTGGGTGGAAAAATAGGAAAAAAGTGCTGCAAAGGAAAGCCTCTGTTTTTGTCCCTGCAAACGGGATCAACAAAAGGTTTGTGGATCTGAAATCACCATTTTCCCTGTTCTTAGGGACTGACAGACTTTGTCAGAAAACCAACATTATGTACACAGTTTTGGCATTTTACTGGGACATAGCCTATTTTTGCAATTTTTTGTGCTTTCAACCTTCCTGCAGTAATTGTAGAAATGAGTATGAAAGCAATAATGGATCCTAGACAGCTATACATTTTCAAAAGTAGACTAAATTCACAATGCATCAAGGGGTCATTTGCGTAGATCCTTTAAGGTCTCTTTACAGAACTAACAGTTGAATATCGGAAAAGTTGAAAATTAGTTGAAAAAAAAGCCTTTTGTGCCATTGTTTTCACCTGCAACTTCTTCTAATTATGACAGTTGTTTGAAAGCAATATACAGTTACATCCGATGGCCCTTTCTGGTTGTGGGGATATATAGGACTTGTAGATTCACCGAGAACTTGACGAACCCAGAGCCAATAACTGAGCAGCGTCTTGCAATGTTTTTTTATTATGTACTGGGTATATAGCAATTAATTTGGGAAAATATATACATGCAAACATCGATATGAAAGACACCTATGTATTTCTGAAATTGGAACAAAATATAGAGTTTAGAAACAGTAGATAATTGCACATTTCCGAAATTGGGAGCATACCCATAATAGCATGAGAATTACAGGACCTTTTTCAAAGTGACTTCATTTTACACATTGTCTTTCATCTGGAAGGCAGAAATCCATTGAAAGTCAATAGATATTAACAGTTGCTCTACAATTCTGTGTTACCCTAAGACTCCCGAGAAAAATGGTACATCACTTTTGTGGGTAGGCCTGGTACCCGCGACAGGAAATGGCTCAAAACACATCGTGGACACACTTTATTTTGACCGTGAAAACTGACTCTCTTTTTGCAAAGTTCCTAGCTGTAGATTTTGAACCCTAGCTCTGCTGGCACCTAAAGAAACCTAGCAAACCTATACATTTTTTTAAATCTAGACAGCCATTGGAATCCAGGATGGTGTGACTTGTCTGGCTCTCACCCGGTTCTGTTACCCATAGTCCCTTGCAAACCCACAAATGTATCCCAAAAACACATTTTCCTCACATTTCTGTGGTGGAAAGTTCTGGAATCTGTGTGGATCCACACAATCCACTCTGCATTCCCCAAAGTCTTCCTCGAATAATGGTACCTCACTTGTATAGGTAGGCCTAGCGCTCGCTACAGGAAATTGCCCAAAACGCAACGTGGACACACCACAGGCAAATCCAGGATGGGGTGCTTTGTCTAGATCTGACTAGGTTCTGTTACCCAGAATCCCTGGCAAACCTTAAAATGTGTCCAAAAAACACATTTTTCTCACATTTCTGAGGTGGAAAGTTCTGGAATCTGCGTTGGTCCACAAAATTCTACCCACCCTTCATTTTCAAAAGTCTTTCGTGAAAAATGGTACCTCACTTGTGTGGGTAGGCCTAGTGCCCGCGACAGGAAATGGCCCAAAATGCAACATGGTCACACCACATTTCCACAGTGAAACTGACCCTTTTTTTGCATCGTGCTTAGCTGCAGATTTTTAACCCTAGCTCTACTGGCACCTTGGGAAACCTAGCAAACCTATACATTTGTGAAAACTAGACTCCCAGGGAAATCCAGGATGGGGTGACTTGTCTGGCTCTCACCAGGTTCTGTTACCCCGAATCTCTTGCAAACCTCAAAGTTTGTCCGAAAAACCTACATTTTCCTCACATTTCTGTGGTGAAAAGTTGTGGAATCTGTGTGGATCCACAAAATTCCACCCACCCCGCATTCCCCAAAATCTTCTGTGAAAAATGGTACCTCATTTGTGTGGGTAGACCTAGTGCCCGCGACAGGAAATGGCCCAAAATGCAACATTAACACGCCACATTTTCTCAATGAAAACTGACCCTTTTTTTGCAAAGTGCCGAGCTGTAGTTTTTGAACCCTAGCACTGCTGGCACCTAGGAACACCTAGCAAACCTATACATTTTTAAAAACTAGACACCCAAGGGAATCCAGCATGGGGTCACTTGTCTGGTTCTCAACAGGTTCTGTTACCCAGAATCCCTTGCAAACCTCAACATTTGTCAAGAAAAGGCCTAGTGGGCGTTCCGCCCCCCCCGGGGAAAGATATGGGACTAGTGCCCCAATATGCCTCCGGGGAGGGGCAGAAAGATTGTGGCAATAGTTTTTAGGGTGAGGCATTATCATGCCCTTTCTATGAAACCCCCTCCCCTACATCATAAAAAAAGAACCCTGGTGCCTAGTGGGCTTTCTGCCCCCCCGAGGGCAGGTCAGGGGCTTCTGCCCCAATCTGCCCCTGAGGGGAGCAGAAAGACTGTTGAATTTTTTTGGCGGACATTGGCCTGCCCAACTTGGGCAGCCCCACCCCTACATCATTAAAAGAAAAATCCCTGGTTTCTAATGGGCTTTCTGTCCCCTAGGGGTGCATATCGGGGGCTACTGAAACAGATGGGGGAGGGATAATTGGAAAGGGGAGAATGTCCCCTTTCCAATGGTACCCTTTCCTAGTGGGTCCCTGCTTGGGGACCACCCCAAGAGAGCAGTAGCCCCCAATCTGCCCCCTGGGGGGGGGGGCAGAAAAACTGGACTTTCACTGGGAGTGGGGGCATTTTCATGCCTTTTTTGGGCAGCCCGCACCCCAACATCAATAAAAAAAAATCCCTGGTTTCTAGTGGGGTTTCTGCCTCCCCCGGGGGGGCATTTCTTATAATCCATTAATAATTAATATTAAATCAAGGATCATTGGTTTGTTGATAAATATTAATAATAATAGTGCAATTTGTTTTTCAAGTTAGGTGTAAGGTGCCATTTGTGAATTGTGTGTGGTTATAGGCTGGGAAGTAAAAACATTAAATGTATGTAATAAATATTTTTGTGTTAATAAATAATTTCTAAATAAAAATCTCTATAGGAAAAATATTTCTATATTTAAATTATAATAAAATGTTATAGGAATTTGTGATATGTATTTAACTTTTTAATGTTTTTATTTTATAATTTTGAAAATTAAATATAATTGTATTTTTTACAACATATTTATATTTTTCTTTATTTACTTTGTGTTTGAAATATCTTGTTAAAGATGGTTTTATTTTTCTGATGTTGCACTGACTGGAGTAGAAATAGTAAATGTTACCACCCCCCAACAATCCAAAACTTTCCCTACTCTCTACTGAGTGGAATGGGAATAGTAAATGTTACCCCTCCACAATCCAACACTTTCCCTACTGCTGCAATGACTGGAGTTGGAATGGTACATTTTACCCCTCCACGTTCCAACTCTCTCTATTTTTGTACTGATTGGAGTGTGAATAGTAAATTTCACCCAGTCGCTATCCAGCACTTTCCCTACTGTTGTACGGACTGGAGTGGGAATGGTACATTTCTCCTTCCACAGTCCAACACTTTCCCTACTGTTTCAATAATGTGTAGGAAAAGTAATTTTTACCTTGCCGCTATCCAACAGTTTCCCCTACTTTTGTATTGACTGGAGTGGAAATAGTGAATTTTACCCTGCCGCAATCCAACACTTTCCCTACTGTTTCACTCATTGGAGTGGGAATAGGACATGTTACCCCTCTAGAATCTAACAATTTCTCTACTGTTTTACTGACTAGAGTGTGACAGTACATTTTACTCCTCCGCAATACAACACTTTCCCTATTGTTCTACAGATTGGAGTGGGAATAGTAAATGTTACCCCTCCACACTCCAACATTTGCACTGGCTGAAATGGTTATAGTAAATTTTACGTACCCACAATCAAAAACTGTAAATGTCCCTTCAGAATATTCCTGCTGCCTGAGGTGACATTGTTTCGCCTGGTGTCTACGGCACGAATCATAAAGGATCCATGAGTTGCTATGTACAGAGTTAGTGGCACCTAAAGAGCTCAGCATGTGTGCAGCCAGTGATGATGGTGTGTCAGGACATGATTGGATTGGATATGTGTGAAATCTGCTGACCGCAGTGAAGGCCGGAGGCAGCGATCAGCAAGGGCCCACAACCACGTGGTGTTGACTTGTGGTGCACTGAGTTAGTGGCAACAGTGACGCTCAGCGTGTGCACAGCCAGCGATGATACGTGGTTCGGGCGGGCCGCACTGTGAGCGATGTCTTTTCCCTAAATAATTCTGCCTCCTTAAGACCACGTGGCGGTGACTTGTGGTGCACTGAGTTAGTGATCCTACACCTTATGTATTTAAACAACCTCAAACAAAATATAACAGTCAATCAGTTATTTTATTTTCATATACTGATTCATTTAAAGTTTTTTAGTTAATCATTCCATAAACCATTCCGTAAACTGTTGTATAATTGAAATACAATCATATGTACATAATTTTTGCATTATATTTCGCAATACAATGTGTCCTATACAAGTTTAACACCACTCATCATACACGATTTATCACTCATATTTTTTGTACATGCCCAATGCATTTCGGCACCTTGGTGCCTTCATCAGGGGCTGATCTACAAGGAGAAATGAAAACAACAGGAAACTGTAAGTATATGTTCAAAAACATGTGTCATGGGGGTCTATGTTTACACTTATCTCATGTCATACCTTTTGAGTGTAGTGAGAATGTCCAATCAGCTACAAGTTGTATATGATTGTATTTCAATTATACAACAGTTTACGGAATGGTTTATGGAATGATTAACTAAAAAACTTTAAATGAATCAGTATATGAAAATAAAATAACTGATTGACTGTTATATTTTGTTTGAGGTTGTTTAAATACATAAGGTGTAGGATCACACCAAGTGCACAGTGCGCAACTAGCTGAGATTATCGCTCACCTTAACCTTCATGATTTCTGACAGGCGTGACAAACCTGATTAGTTGCCGCACCGTTTTGATTACATTGAAACTTATAATCGAAAATAGGAGTGCTCCTCACAAACCCCCTTAACAGTGCACTGAGTTAGTGGCATCAAAAGCATTCAGCGTGTGCACAGCCAGCGATGATGCGTGGTGCAGGCAGGCAGCACTGGGAGCAATGTCTGTTGCCTATTGGACTGTGTCATCTGCAATCGCGACTCGATCTGAATTGTGAGCTCTGCTGCCCACAGTGTAGATCGAAGGCAGTAGTCAATATATATATATATAGATATGTTCAGACTCGCTTTCAAACCAGAATTTCGAGACTCCCTTATGCACAGCCAAAGCTATGGCCTAATAACCCACCTGATTTGGCTCTTCCGCTTATATCGCTTTAATCCATTTAGAGACTGTCCTTATCTCATTTGCACTCAGACCAGAGGTTGGAGTGGGTGAGATATGATGGCACAACCCAAACCTGACCTTATTTTTTTAATTTGACAAAAACAGTTCCCCTACTTTATGTTAAGTGCCAACCATCCCAGGACAGTTAATTGTGACATTTGGGATGCCTCAGCTGAAGTGGAGAGGATACAGTCTCCTGTGAAGTTGCGGGAGGAACAGACAGCTGAACAAGAAACAGGCCTTCTTCCCAAGATCTCTGCTGTCTGAAAGATGTAAATGTATGCAATTGGCTAATCTGCGAAAGTAAAGGCTCCTGGGAAGCCGGTATTGGCTTTAATTGATGGAGTCACTCGAAGTGTATTCTTTTTGGGAGGTGTTGTAAGGTGAGCTGATGAGCTGTGCAAGCTTTTAATGGACAGTTATAAAAAAAATGTGCACTGCATACAGTCTGCACTTTCCTCAGATCAATATTATGGAAGCACTATTTTTATCCAAAACCTACGGGTTTTTTTGCACTTTGTGGCAGAATATTTTATGCAGTTCGTACAGCAAGTTTAAAATATTGACATACATATTCAAGTGCAGGCCATAGTACTAAAAAATATACACCTCACTATTTCTCACGGGACCACCCAGAATTCAGTTCTGTGTCTCTCTGGTGACACACACAGATATCTGCAGTGGTCTCATTAACCAAGAGAAGTTTACAACTTAAAATCGTGCATCTCTCGCAGATTAGTTAACTTGCAATTATATTTCATTTAGGTGTGTCTCATTTTGCATACAGTTACTTGAAAGTGAAAGGCCAGCAAAATAGTAACAGAATATTTTGTTCATTTTAAGCCACAACATTGACCCCACCTCACTCTCGTTGACCCTACCCCTATTGGATCAGATCAGTTCCTATACTTTTTTAAAGCACTTAGACCACTGGCTGAGATACTGGAAGGTTACACTTAACAAATTATAAAACTGATAAATACATGCAAAACTGTATTACAGGTTCAGAAGTAGCTAAATGCACATAGATGGACATTATAAAAAAAGCTTTGCTCTGAGTTAAAAACGCTAGATCGATTCCATTAATCTGCACAAAAAATGGCAACGGAAACAGCTCCTACCTCATCAGATAGGGTTAAATCCTTGCATTGCATTCTAGTCTCCTGGAATCACGCTTTAAACGGACTCCTTATAGACTGTAGTCCGCAAATAACTCTTCGCCACAAGAAAAAAAAATCTTTTTACACATGGCAATGGGGCAAGCAGCTACATTTATGTATAAACAGGAGAGGAATGTTGATCATTTCTCAAACCCCTTGGCTTGCAAATCAAGGCACTTAAACTGCCCTAGAGCACAACGGAAGGAAGAATCAGTGACAGAAAGTGGCCAATAAATAATGATCCCTTACAGTAACAAAATGCACTGGTGTAAAATTTGCATAATCACAAAAACAGAAACATTCTTTCAGCATGCCCTTTCGTGCCAACATTTAGAAGTCATGTTCGCCTGCCACTGTGTGCGCAGTGGAGACCATTCTCTTCAAACTAAAGTGCTTCGGATATAAATATGATGCACTGTAATGGAAATTAAAAAGCAAAACAGGAGCCATAGTGATCATTTTTGTCAAACTGTAAATGTTTCGCTGGGGATTGCAATAGCATAGTATGGGTGTCATGGACTCTAAGACAGTCAAGGAAATGGCCAACTATACCAATAAAGAGTCTAGGAAAATCCATTGTTAATTGGGTTGCACATGGTCCCATCCTATCCTGGGTCCCGGTGCCATATTCCTCCATCGGTATTGGCTACATGTTTTAAGGGATTCTAAAAGAAGATGTCTCTCCATATATAGTGTAACAAAATGAAGTACACTGTGCAGAGAGTCCAGTGAATCCCCAAATGGTAAATAGAGGTATAAGTAGATAATTCTAATGGTCTTTTTGTCATAGTATGGGTGAGCAATTAAGCTAATCATAGGATAGTACTAAGCATTTGTTGCACTCACAGGCGCAATAAATGAGACACACACTCAAGAATAATTAATAGACCAATTTATAGAAAAAAGGAACATTTTATGTATTTTAAGACGAAGAACACCGTTCTTAGGTAAGTACTTTCAGAGTTACCGTTTTTCAAAGTTCAGAAAATATATCACTTTTGTGCACAATTACGCACCATAGGAAACAATGGGAGAAAGCATGAAAAACATATATAATCAGGCAATACTTTCACAAAGGTCACCTTTTGGTTTTGGGTTGAGGTTGGGACCGGGTCCAAAGTTCCAGCAGGAAAAATGTGGGTGTGTCCTGGATCAGACATGAGCAGAATGCTGAGGGTCTTGGAAACTGGTACGCAAAGACAAAGGGAGTCCATGTGAAGATGCACTGCACAGATGGACTTACAGGTAAGTCCTGTGGGTATCCTTGGAGGAGGTCACAAGGGCCTGGGGAAACCAGGAAAAGTGTTGGTTGGTCAGTGTTTGGGCATGTGGGGCCAGATGCAGAGTGAACAGGTCAGCCAGGCTTAGAGAGCTTTGGAAGACCTCTCGGTTAGGAGAAGGCAACTTGGAGAGGCAGTCCCAGGACAGCTGGGCCATTCAGGAATTGGTTCTCGGGCGTCTAGACATCCCTCAACCAGTGCTTGCTTCTGGTGCTTCGGGAGTAGACTCTTCTTTTTGTTTTCTACCCTTGGGGTCCAGTACCCCAGGTATTGGTATGTCGCTGATTCAGTAGGTCCTGGTGCCTCCAATCTTAGTGGAGAGGCAGACCTGACCCTCTGGAATGTTTGTGCATCTTATTGCTTTGCTCCTGCCTCAAGGTCATTGGGGAGCATCAAGTCAAAAAACGGACTTCACAGTGCCTGTGGTGTGCAGAGAAGTAAAACCTTCACTCCAAGGAAGCTTCTTGGCAATTTTTTGAAGACTGGAAGTGCTCCGGGTTTCTTGGAGTCCTTGCAGGTTTTAGGACAACACAGCAGCAGTGATTGTTGGGGCCTTCTTGCAGCTAGCAGGGTTTGCTTCCTTTTCTTTTGCAGTAGGGCTTCTGTTGCAAAGTAGTAGTTCTTTTGCCCTGGTCTTCTTTGGTCCAATGAATCAGCTGTTCAGGTCTCGGGAAGCCAAATAAATACTGAATTTAGGGGCATTAAAAAGGAAGACAAGTAGTAGCCAATGGGCTACTACTTACCTTTAGGGTGTCTACACTCTCTAGTGAAAACTTACTATGGGAAGAGTCACTACTCTAGCATGATTGGAGGTTTTCTCAAGATCTCAAGATGGAGACATTTCAGGAGAGGGTTTCATCTTGCCTGCCTCATCTTGGGGGTGGTGCAGGCTGAAGGACGACCCTTCTCCTAATCTAACTAATTTTCCTGCCTTTCCTCCCACAAAAAATGAAGCAGGAAAAGGGGTTTGGCCCGCTACATTCTGGGGGTTCCTGGATTGGATTTCAAAGGGGTCATTGCCTTTGAAGCTTCCCTCCTGAGAAGTCTACCCTGTCCTGGAGTTGTTGTAAAGCAGCACAAGCCAGAGCAGGTATTGTTTCTTTCCTCTAAGAGCCCTAGCTCCCACCCCATGAGGTCAGAAACATGACTGATGGTGGTAGGCTGAGACTAAACCAATGTTTGATTAGGTTTCAAGGGGCCAAAAGGATCTCCTCTTTGAATTTATTAATACGTGAGCATCAGTGAGAGTTTATGTAGACAAGATAACAAACATCTTAGAAATTAGTGAAGCCATCATGGGGCTAGGAAACTCTTGTTGACAAGTATCCAGTCCATTTACTCTCAATGGTTTCCCTGTTCACTTTCAACATCACAGAATGAACTGGATACTGTAGGGGTATATCTGCTAATGTTGATATGTCAATTCTTGAAAGTAGGACTCGCACAGCCTGTGATTCGACCGTGTTTGGGCCTGATGAGTAGGTTATTGCGTGCTACAGGAGTATCGCTGTCTGTTCCTTCCAGCGTAATAACAACGTGCTATTACAAAGCAGCCTCTGCAATAGAGGAAGCTGCCTCCGTGCACAGATGTGGGGGTACCCTTAGGGTTTATCCTGTTCAACTGAATGTCAATAAAGTTTTCAAAAGAGTTTTCAAAAAAATTCGGGTTGTCAATGTTGTTTGATCACAATCATTGTTTTTCATGCTTTTTTTGCTTTGAATAGCTTCATCCAAATGGTTAACACATCTTCTAATGCTTTCAACACCATATTTGTTTAACCCAATGCATTTCAGGCTGTATTGTTGCCCTTCATCAGGGGGTCCATTCTAAACAATAAAGAAAGTACATATTTGAGCACCAATATGCTAAAAAAGACTGTATCATTATGCTATGAGGGTTAGAGTTCTGCATGCTATAAGTGAACCACTGTTCATACAAGTATATCATCTCTGGTCGAATCAACTCTGGCGTGTGGTGACGGTGCCTGAAAAGATAACGTTCACATGAGTCGATTTACGTGCTTGATTCATGTGATTAGTTATAACAAACATTCTTTGGGTGCGCAAAAGTGAACTAGGTGTGTGCTCAATATATTGACAGCTGTGCTTTTCGAGTGTGGGTTCATGGTGATTATTGTTTAAAAGAATGTGAACATACGCGTGTACAGTGGGCTATTCATATCGTTGCATGCCGTGATATATAAAGGTGCAACCCGTTATGCTCATGGTTACTTACATGGCGGCTAGCGCTGGCGGGATCCGCCTGTGTGAAAAAGGGTAAACGCTGTAAGTGAACGAAAGTGGGTCCGTGGACCATCTCTGATCAATAGTGCGCTGTTACGCAGTCCTCCAAGTAGAGAGGTACTTACTAGTTCAGCTTGAAGTGTGTAGACGTGCCTTCATGAACTGAACTGGTGGGGAACCGGAGTGTACATGCGTCTCTCGACCGACTGTTAATATGTGAATCGGTTAGCAGCAATGACGTACTTAATCTGTATATGCTAACGTGGGGGCCATCTTGTAATGGTGAATCGGATTTCGTAAACTAACGATGTGACAAGGGAATATACTGGTGTGATGAAGGTAAACACATAATCATAAACAATGATATATGCAATGTTACACTGGTGAGTGATGACATATGCAATAAAAGTATAGACAAAAATAAGAATGTGAACATTCAAGAGTGTTGAGAGATGAAACTGTAGTAGTTCATGACATGGCTGGTATTGATGGCTGTTGAGTTAAAGATAACACGAGAACTCCATTCTGTCATTTAATCCGTGGGGCTGCATCGTGGCCATGTATCGGATCCAATAGTTTTCTCTTTTCAATAGAGTGTTTTTATTGTTCACATCGGGTTTGATAACTTCTAGTATCAAAAACTTTAGTTGAGCTACTGAATGATTGTTCTCCATAATGTGAACTGCCACTGTTGATTTGACGTTCCAGGTTCTTATGTTGCTTTTGTGCTCTAAGATTCGTGTGCGTATTTTCCTCTCAGTGTGGCCCACGTAACAGAAGCCACATGGGCATTTGAGCATATAAATGACGTTAGCCGTGTTGCATGTTGCATTGACTTTTAGTTTTATTTTTGTACTTTTCCTAGCCGCCATGTAAGTAACCATGAGCATAACGGGTTGCACCTTTATATATCACGGCATGCAACGATATGAATAGCCCACTGTACAGGCGTATGTTCACATTCTTTTAAACAATAATCACCATGAACCCACACTCGAAAAGCACAGCTGTCAATATATTGAGCACACACCTAGTTCGCTTTCGCGCACCCAAAGAATGTTTGTTATAACTAATCACATGAATCAAGCACGTAAATCGACACATGTGAACATTATCTTTTCAGGCACCGTCACCACACGCCAGAGTTGATTCGACCAGAGATGATATACGTGTATGAACAGTGGTTCACTTATAGCATGCAGAACTCTAACCCTCATAGCATAATGATACAGTTTTTTTTAGCATATTGGTGCTCAAATATGTACTTTCTTTATTGTTTAGAATGGATCCCCTGATGAAGGGCAACAATACAGCCCGAAATGCATTGGGATAAACAAATATGGTGTTGAAAGCATTAGAAGATGTGTTAACCATTTGGATGAAGCTATTCAAAGCAAAAAAAGGATGAAAAACAATGATTTTTTCTTTCTTTTTTTTTTGTCCTCATTAGCCTTTACGCCACCCATTTCTAACCAAACGATACCGCCCATGGGTATTTTATCTCATATACCGGGACCGTTAACAACCACACTAATAGTGCCACTCAATGACCACCTCTCCACATATGCCACCCTTTGTAAGAGATTGGTGCATAGGTGGACTCCACCATCACGTTGAAAACACCACAGGTGAGATAGGCCAAGACCTTAATCATTGGACTGAATTATTTACAAATCCACCTATCCCCTACCCTAACAACACACTCTTCACCCAAAATGTGCCAAAAATAGTGACCAAAATTTACATTTATCTTTTGTCGGACCCAAAGTATCCATTTTAGTTGTCAATCTCATAGCTCACAACCAGTCTGAAATCCCTGGAGATAACGGGGACACCCACAATTTACATATCTCTCTACGAGCCAAAAGTATCCCATAAAATACAAGTTTAACTTTATCATCCATACTTCTTATCTGCAAATTCATCCTTCCAGTTATAATAAGTTCAGGGCTTACCTTAATAGTGTGGTCAATAGCTTGGGATAAACAGCTACTTACTTCCTCCCAAAACATTTTAATATTTGGACACTCCACAAACATGTGTATATCCTTCTCATTGGGACTTCTGCACTTTGGGCATTCCACCAGCCCTCCAGGCTTAAACTTTGAAAGTCTATGTGGAGACCAGTATGCTCTGTGGAGTGTAAGGAGATGATTTCGCCTTAAATTTGCGGGTTTGACAACTTTATACAAGATAGCCATAGTTACTTGCCATTGAGTGTCAGATGCGATGTCCGGCAAGCAATCCCTCCACAGAGTTTCTGGCAGTGAGAACTGGCCGTCCGCCGTCTCCAACATTGACCAGTACCAAAGTCCTACTTCCTTTTTGTACACATGACTTGAATAGATCTTCTCTTCCAATTCATTCTGAAGTCCCACGATAATTTCAGCTTTACCGGCCCAACTATGTATTTGCAGATATTTAAATTTCGATATAGCCTGCCCCCAAATGGCCGCTCCCTCACTCCACCCAACCAACTTTCCATCCGGAAAAAGATGCCCCCATATTTCTACCCCTGCTGATCTTAGAGGAATAGCCAGAGCATCTTTGGTCCATGCAGGAGATCCTGGGCTCTCCCAAATGGAAGTATAATAACCATAATACGGGATTTTTAGTAACCTCCTAATCCAGTACCAAAGTTCCGCTGCTTCCCGCAATACCTTAAGACGCACTTTTTTGAAATACTTTGGATCCGCGAATTTATATAAAAAACAGATTCCTTGTGTTGGCAGCTTTTTAGCATTGCTGCCAACAATACACCAATACCCGAAGTCGGTGGAGTGTTCAAAAGAATTCTAAAAAAATTTAACTGAAAAGCCCAACAATATAACTGAAAATCCGGGGCTGACAACCCCCCTTTAAGCAGTTTTCGCCTTATCTTAATCCATGAGAGACAAGATCCTTTTGCGGCCCATATAAATGTACTAACCTCACTCTGAAGCTTCTTAAACCATTCTCCTTTAAATGCAAGAGGGATTGTCTCAAATAAAAAAGTTAGTTTTGAAAGAACCATCATTTTTATCAAATTTGTGCGTCCATATAGATTAAGAGACAAATGACTCCATCCACGAAGCATTCCTCCTAATTCTCTTTTAATTCTTACAAAATAATTTTTTGCTAGGTCATCCAAGTTCTGAGTAATCCTAACCCCCAAATATCTCATTTCTGATTTGCATTTTATAGGGCCAGGATCCAAATTCCAGCTCATAATTTCCGTTTTATGTTCGTTAATTTTGTACCCTGAGACAGCTCCGAATTCTTTGGTTATTGCTGATATATTTTCCAGTGTCTGCTGAAGATTGGAAGTATAAATTATAATGTCGTCAGCGTATAGACCTATTTTCTTGGACCAGGCTTTAGAGGATTCAAAAGCCCACATCATAATTTTGCAAGAGACGCATTTGACCTCAATAGAGTGTAAGGAGGTCATGCAGGGTCAAAGGTGGGTTGCACATGGGTTTTGCACTCCGCAGACTATAGTTACAAAGGGTGTTGCTGTTTTGGTTAGAAATGGGGTTCATTTTTGTTTAGAAAAGTTTTTAGCAGACCCAAAAGGTAGAATTTCTCATTTTAAGTGCAAGAATTGATTTTGAGTTACTAACCATAGTTGGGTATTATGGCCCAAATCTTGATGAAGTAGATTCTCTGGACACTTTGGCAAGGGAATTGCTAGGGTCTGCTGGTAAAATTATAATGGCCGGGGATTTCAACGCAGTTCTGGATTATAAATTAGTTAGATCTGTTAACTCACGTGGGCTTATGATTTCCAAAATGTCCAACAGAATAAGGTTGCTGATGACTCAGTTTGGGCTGTGTGATATTTGGAGGTTTAATCACGGACAACAGTCAGGATTCACATACTATAATAAGAAATATAAGCACAAATCCCGGATCGATTATGTGTTGTTGGATTTAAGGTTAAACAACTCAGTTACAGCAGTGGGACATGTAGGTGTTCATATCTCTGACCACTCGGCCATTACACTCAATATTAAAATTAAAGCATCTGTAGCAGAAACAACTTGGAGGCTGGATCGCACAGTACTTTTAGATCAAGAGTGCCTGCAAATTATCAGTTCAGAGTTAGAGGTTTTTTTGGATGCAAATTTAGGCACCGCAAAGATAGAGACAGTATGGGAGACCTGTAAAGCCTTTTTGAGGGGCAGACTGGGAGCCCGGGGAGCAAAAAAACGAAGAACTTACTTTAATAAAATTACGGATTTGGAAAAGAATATTCGAGAATTAGAAGCTAGCATCAATTCTTGTGAAGGCAAAATGGAAGAGCAGATGCTGAAAGATCTAGAGATGTTAAAACTGGATCTAATAGCAATTATTAACTACAGAATTAGAGAGAAATGGGAATCCAGTCAGTTGGCCCATTTTAGTTATAGTGAAGATTGCGCAAAGCTACTAGCTTGGAAGGCCAAGAAAGATTCAGTACGTAATTTTATTAAGGAATTGAATCTGCCAGGTATGAGTGAGCCTATTACTGAGAGCAAGGGTATTGCCGATGCATTCTTTAAGTACTTTTCAAACGTGTATAAGGATGATTTAAATCCTGGTACTTTGGAAATAGCGAAATGGCTGAGGCTGGTGGATCCGCTTCCAACTGAGCTAAAACAGGTATTGAACGGAGAGATACTCTCAACTGAGGTAGAACAGGCTATAAGATCAGCTAAGAGAGGGAAGGCTCCTGGGCCTGATGGTTTACCAGTTGAGGTCTATAAAGTATTTATGGAAAGCATCTTGCCTTTATTGGTTCAGTTATTCAATGATATTTTTCGAGGAAAGGCGGGGCTGCCGGACTCGTGGAATGAGGCAACTATTGTTTTAATTGCAAAAACTGGGAAACCATCAAGTGATCCTAACTCGTATAGGCCTATCTCGCAGTTAAATTGCGATTATAAAGTATTTGCAAAAATAATGGCGGATAGGCTTAGTTTGGTTATTCCTAAACTAGTGCAGGAAGATCAGAAAGGCTTCATTAAAGGTAGGTTCCTTAAGGAACTCACTTTTTCTCTAATCGGTATAATAGATTTGGCCTCGACATACAAACTTCCACTAGCAGTAATAGCACTGGACGCCGCTAAGGCATTTGACCGAGTCAATTGGATTTTTTTAAAGGCACTTTTGACTCATTTAGACCTGGGTTCATATTTTACCAACACACTCTTATCACTGTATAATTCTCCCACCTCTAGAGTACTGATTAATGGGATCCTAACTAATTTGATTAAAATAATGCGGGGCACCAGGCAGGGATGTCCCTTATCCCCTTTATTGTTTGACCTTTATATAGAGCCTTTGGCCTGTAGGATTAGGGGTACGGATAAGATCCTCCCGTTCTCGATGAAAACCAATGATTGTGAATAAACAACATTGACAACCCGAAATTTTTTGGAAAACTTTTTTGAAAACTTTATTGACATTCAGTTGAACAGAATAAACCCTAAGGGTACCCCCACAGCTGTGCACGGAGGCAGCTTCCTCTATTGCAGAGGTTGCTTTGTATTAGCATGTTGATATGTCCACATATAGGATTTTAGTGTACCCTTCCTTATGGCTAAAGGCTTACAATAGGGGTGGCTTACCTATATCTAATGCAGCGTATGGGTGGCATTGGCACATAGAGCTTTCTGTCATGTCGCCTCATCAGATTTTCTTGTACCAAGACACACAGCCTGCAATGACAGAGTGCATAGCCTTGGTGAGGAGGCCCTGAGGCGGCACAACCAGTGCCGCAGCCCCAGATGACCCTCTGCATTACCCATGCCCTATGAACCAGGGGTACTATTTACTAGGGACTTAGATGGGTAGCTGAAGTTGTGCCAATCATGGTAAATGTTTTTGATTGCAGTGATAGGATTGTATTCTATTTGTATACCAGTTTCCTACCATTCGAAGGGAAACCTCCTCCTGGTTGATCGCGTAGGTAACTATTTCCTTCCTCTTGTTAAGAATGGTTGCTAGAATGTACATTTCAAGTGCAGGGTATAATAAGTATGTTTGGAGTCAAGCTTGAGTTAATCAACAGGCCCTGACTGCCCTTTTATTGCACTGGGCATTTCCGTGGTGGGCTGGAGATATTAGAGGTGGTTTTGATAACTCAGGACTGCTGCTGGTGAGTTTATCACTTTCACCAAAGTTCATTGCAGTGGTGCTTGAACAAAATATGTTTTCCTTAATAGTGTGTGTACAACTAATGTGTCAAGAATATCGAGGACAAAATATCATTAAGGTACATTTCTATGAGTAAGCAAAGTTTTACTATACTTATCTCCACATATGTGTTCCTTGAGAATGTTTATATATATATATATATCTTCAAAGTACCTAGATGTGGAGTTAAGAATAGAAAAAATATTCTTACCTATTTCCACTTACCTTCTCAATAATTTGATCCTCAATATTTTTGACACAATATTCAGTCTCCACAATATTTTTAGCATTGATATTCTATCAGACAACCAACAGAGAGATCATAGAGGAAGAAGGGTGATTGGAGAGAAAGTGGATGGATGGAAATAGAGAGATAGAGTGAGGAATGAAAGGGAACAGGGATGGTTATGAGCATTGTTACCAGGACTGCTTCTGGTTCTGAGTCAGGCACTGCTAAACAGGTTGTGTCTGGGATGTCTTATCCACAGTGGTCCCAGCTGCTGCAGACCTATTTTCTGTTATGTTGATTCTAATCCATATGTGAAATGCGTCACGGATGGGACTATATCCCACTGATGAGCTGGTAATGGATACAATGTCTGTGATTGGCTGCTAAGCTTCCCTAGGATGAGATTTTTATATGGCATCAAATACACACATAAATCTAAGAGGCACACTTTATTTGGATTAATAATGATAGGCCTGCATCAACCTTACACAAGGAATCATGAACACATCTGTAAGAGGCCAGGCCTTTTTCACATTTGTAAGTGACCAGAAATAGGGAAAACATATATGAATCAAGAAAAACAATCTGGAAAATGTGGAATAACTGAACGGTCTGCAATAAAATTCTATAGAATTTCAACCAACGATACTCAGCCTTTTTAACTTCTTTAACATTTATGAAATGTTGCATGCAATTCTATAGTCTGAAAGGGTAATGTGTTCCACTTGAACAGTGAACAGCTTTATATTAAAAGAGTTGAAGAACAGAAACGTATGCCCTGTTTCCATGTTGCCCTATACCTCTGACCTTTATATTGCTTGCTCGTCTGTAAACACGAGAAGCATCCTTTAGAATACAGTTGATAACATGCAGTGCCTTTACAACGCAAATATTTCCATGCATATACCTTTACCATGCATGTCTTTACCACGCATGGTGAGTATATTTAAGATAAGAATATATGTGTGTTGTATAAGTACATATAGGTAGTACAGTAGGTAGTTATAGTTAGGACCAAGTTTCCATAGGAAGAGCATTTTTCGTTTTGCTTATAACATTGGCGTTGTTAGATGAATCTTCATGAAATTTTCGAAATTAATTGTTTGTTCATATCAGCTCCTATGTTGAAAGTTTGGGGGTGATTGGTCAAGGGGGGCTGAGATAAAAGGGGGTTCCCAAAACGTGTTTTCTCCATGTTAATTTCCATAGGAAACTTTAGACAAGGCTACAGGTCGAATGGCCGAAATAAATTACCCCAAATTTGGCAGGGAGAAGGATCTAAAAAGCATGCTTTTGTTTATTTGGTGTAAATCTATTCAGTGGTTTTGGAGAAATATAGAAATTTACAGATATCAATATTTGGGAATTCTGCCATCTGACTAGCTGAGGTGTTACGAGCACGAGCTTGCTGCTTATTGGTTGCGAGAGCTGCGAGCGGGTGCAACTTGTGTTGGCCGCCATTTTGTGATTCCGTTGAAGCGAGTATGGGGAAAAAAGGACGAAAAAAGTAGGAAAGGAGGGTAGGAGCACTGTAATCTCTGTGGGGAGTGCGAAGCGAAGTAGTCACTCCTACCGGTCTGAAAGTGCGGTGTTGCTCAGTGAGATGATGCTGAGATGATATGCTGCTACACTCAGGTATGAAACCGAGAGCCTAAACCATGAGCTCATTGCTGTGAAGTCATGTGGTCCGGTCTTTGTAGCATACATGTGGAAGTAGTGTTAGTAAGTGTTTATACCATACAGGGAGTGGGAAGCGAACTACTGACGTCTATTGTGCGTTTATACTATACCGGAAGCGGGAAGCGAAGTACTCACGCCTACCGGTGTGAAGACTTGGGGATCAAACCAAGGTGATTGCTGTAAAGGGATGGGCTCTGGGTGCTTTAGTATACGTGTGCAGGTGGTGTTAGTAGGCGATATATACCATACAGGGAGTGGGAAGCGAACTACTGACAGCTACCGTGTGTTTATACTGTACCGGAAGCGAAGTACTCACGCCTACCGGTGTGAAGACTCAGGGATGAAACAGATATGATTGCTGTAAAGAGATGGGCTCTGGCCACTGTAGGATACTAGCCACTGTAGTATAACTGTGTAAGTAGTGTTAGTATATGTTTATAGTATATAGGGAGTGGGTAGCGAACTACTTTCTCCTACTGGTCTGAAGACTCAGGGATTAAAGCGTGAGCCTAAATCGTAAGATCATTGCTGTAAAGTGATGTGCTCTGGGCGTAGTAGTATACCTGTGGAAGTAGTGTTAGTTTGTGTTTATATAATACAGAGAGTGGGAAGCGAACTACTCACCCCTACCGGTCTCCAGACTCCTGGATGATATCATGAGCTCATTGTTGTAAAGTCATGTGCTCTGTGTAGTATTCCAATGTAAGTCATAGTAGAATGTTAGTATGTAATTCTACTAGAATGTAAGTATGTAATGTTAGAATGTAGGGCTGTCATTAGGGGAACTTAAGGAGGTTTGTACACGGTGCTGGAGAAGACGGTTGCTTTGCTGTCTGCTCCTGTTGGTGGATGTTTAAGGTGTCTTGTTTTCATGCAATAAATCTACCTATAAGATCCACTGCTGTTTGCCTCTTCACTAGGCCTGAGCGGAAAATTCTGTTCCGCTCGCAGAATTTGCGGAATTTGGGTAATTTCACGTTCCACGGAGAACGCAAAATTGCCCAAATTTCTACTTTCTGCGACTTTGCGAAATGTTTTGCTTGTTCGCGTTCTCAAAATGCGTGTTTGCGTGATATTTACCCCCGAGAATGCAAACAGCAATCGCAAACAGGAAAAAAGCATCGCGAACAAGCAATTCTGCGTGGGTGGGTGGGTGCATGGCTTCCACCCTGTGAGAGCAAATCCTTGTTTGACTAGTTGAAGCGAGAGGAGTAAAATCTCGTATCGCTTCAATACAGTGGTTCCTGATGGTAAAAATGGAGAAAAAAAAAGAAGAAGCGGGGTCCCACCCATTAAATGAGGCCCCTGGTGGGTAATGTTCTGTGGCCAATCCTATTATTATATTGCGGGGTCGCTGTAGGACTGGGGATCTTAATGTCACATGTAAATTTGGCGCGCGAGGGAACAGAGACGTTTCTCAGCCTAGAGGATCACCACCTTCCCGGGTATTGTTTATTAATTGTTCGGGGGCTTCGAGGCCACTGAAGTCCTGGGATTGCCACCCTCTGGGGCTTTACTTAAATATGCAGAGTGGGCCTTGGCAGTCCCTGAAACCTCGGTGGTCCTAGGCAGTGCCTTATTGGTTCTGTAATCACACGGGCAGTACTCATGGGGTTATAAAGTGATACAGTCATACAACCCTTCAGTT
This sequence comes from Lissotriton helveticus, assembly GCF_964261635.1. NCBI lineage: Eukaryota > Metazoa > Chordata > Amphibia > Caudata > Salamandridae > Lissotriton > Lissotriton helveticus. Next base: position 979,997,590 of record NC_136067.1, on the reverse strand, counting down.
GTAGAATTACCCAGGCTACATTTGTGTAATAGTCTGTTGGTTTATATTTGGTAGGTGCACCGCAAAATTACAAATGTCTACCCTCATAACCTCCTATGAACAGACGATTTTCACAATAAACTACAGACAAGTGTTGTCAGAAAAAGAAGACCTTTACACTCACTTATTTATTGGAAAAAAAACTAACCTTTATCAACACAAATAAATGGAAATGCAAGTTTATTAGAACAAACAACAGTATAACATGAAATACATGGGTGGGACTCCTCCGGAGGCAGCCTACAAAACCTGCAAGACAAAAATGAAACATAAGTATGTGTGCCATGTGGAAGATGAAAAGAAAGGTAGTCCGAATTAAAGAAAGATAGTGAGAATGGGAGGGAGAGGGAGTTGGTGGAAGGGAGAAGGGGAGGGAGAGTCACAAGAACAGAAGGAGGAGGAGACAGACCATCAGCCTACTGCACCCAGCCCTCAGTGTTTACCTCCTTTCACCTGTTTGTCTAGGACGCTGGGGTCCACGAGAAAGAGTGTGGTCCAGCAAGTCCTTAAAATTAAACATATGAATGAAGCCAGAGATTACATTATTCACTACAGGAACATTGCTTGCCTGCACCTGCGCACCCAGGGTGCTGCACCCCAGAACCTTCCCCTGCACTGTACTCAATTGTAGGTTCTGCGCACTGAGGCTTCACTGCTCACCTGCCACCATCAGTGTGTCCAACGACGTGTTGGTGCAAGCTCTGAGTCCGGGTTACCTTTGTAGGGTGGGAGAGCAGGTCTCCAGTCTGGGACGGTGTCTTGATACCATGATGGAAGGCATCAGAAGGTCAGGGCATCATCACAGGGTGAGCACCCTCTCCGCCTATTTTGGCTCAATCAATTCAGTGTCTGAAAAGGGAGAAATAATTTATTGTTAATGGTGGAAACGTCTGGAGGTAAATTAAGGTTTATTTCAAGCCTAATAGAAAACACCAGTTGAGTGCATCCTTCGTTTTTGAAGTACGATCTACCAACTGTTAGTGGTAATCACGGTTCAAAGAGGAGTTGGAGTGCACGAGAATGCACAATGTAAATTAATAATATGTTACACCAACGTTCACATACAAAGGAACAGACGCATGCTAGAAGCATAATGTGCATGTGTAATGCAGTGGCGGAAGCCTGTGGGCATGTACACTTAGTAATGAGCTCACTACAGTGCCCTAAAAGCCAATGCCACGTGTCTGTAGGGCAGCGATGCCCACTGGTTGAGGCCTACAGTACGGTCCAGCAGGTCCTTAAAATGAGACAGACATGTGACGGTATGAGGTCAGAGATCAGATCATTACGCACGGCAACATCGCTTGTTCGCACCTATGCACTCAGGCTGATGCACCCACCCGTCCCGCAGCACTGTGCTCAATAGGTGTCTGTAGGGCAGCGCTGCCTGCTGGCTCAGACCTACAGTACGGTCCAGCAGGTCTTTGAAATTAGACAGAGATGTGACTGAATGAGGTCAGAGATCACATCATTATGCAGGGCAACTTCGCTTTTTCGCCCCTGCACACTCAGGCTGATGCAGCCCAATCCTCCCGCAGCACCACGCTCAATTGGAGCCGCTGTGCACCCAGGCCCCACTGCTCACCCGCTGTCATTGTTGTGTGTGCAAACACTACGGGCAGCAATGTTCACAATGCAGTTGCAGTGTTGATTGCAGGATGGTGTACACCTCATGGATTACTTTCAAAATACGACGGGCAGAAGGGTTCACAATTTAGAGCCAGTGTTAATTGCCAATATGGTGTACACCTCATGGATCCCTTTTTTGTATTGCGCATTGTGATATGTGAGGTGGATGCGGCCATATCACCTGAGGCAGTGTGGAAGAACTGGGACATATGGTGTTGTTGTTATCCTATTTATACATACGCAAAGTGGGCTGGGCTTGTGTACGCCAGGCCAGCGTAGGATTGTGAATAATTGTTCTGGAGATCTGGGCGTTGTTCAGTTCCTGCCTGGCCAGGAAGTGTACTTATGTGTATTTTGACGTCACAGAATGCGCGACTTACATTAATGTAGCATGTATCGGGAGGGCGGCAAATATCGGTAATGAGATGCTGTTCGAAAAGATTGAATGGCGAACATCACATGTCGTTGTCAAGGTTGTGGATATTCGCAGACACACATGTCATTGGTGTGCTGTATTATTGAAAGTGTTGCTATCCCGAAGCGTACACATGTGAATGTGCTCAGATGGAGGGAGGATCAGCAGTGAGGCTACGTATAACAGTGATAATGCTTATTACAATCAAGCAATATATGTCAAACGTGAATCTGAAAGTCTCACATATAACACACTACTATATTGGTAAAGCCTGACAACAGACCGTAAAGCAATACAAATCTACACATTACTGTTTACCGTTTGTCACATGTAATCTAGGATGTGCACTCTGCCCATAGCTGATTATACTTCTTAGAGCCACCAATACCCAGGCCTAAAGGCAGCACAATAAAGAGCACACACAGACACCAGGGGCATCGTGTAACACACATTTGTTTTTTGATGTAACGTTTGAGATGCATGGCCAGCACATGTGGAAGGCTAATGTACAGACCATGAATATTGACAAAGATGATCGGTGCATGTTGTGTGTAGCATAAGATATGTGTATACAGCAAAAAACTTTTCAAAAACGCTCTCTAAGCAGAAGAGGTGTCTTTCATCAAAAGTTGTGGAGTGAATGACTAAAATGGGTGGGGTCATCCAACTGTTACAATGGGAAATGTTATGAAGTAATCAAATGCTTTTTTTAAGGTCACCCGGCAATCGCGCACCGAGCGTGCAAGGAGGTCGCACCCGACGAGATTTTGAGAAAATATATTTATCATAATATAAGTTTAATACAGTTAGAAATATATAAATGTTTAAAATATTTTAGAATATTGCTTGCTCTCATATACTGTTTAAAGTTATTCAGATATACTTTTGAGACAAAAAATAAAAAGAGGCAATGGCGTACCCGGCGCAACACCATACGTCTGTGACATAATACAGGGCCAGGCGGCATGCACTCATTGCTCACGCAACGCACAGTGGGCGCGACCCCATATGTACATGACGTAGCATGTGGCTTGGTACTGCGTACTTGTCGGATACCAAAGTAGGAGCTGGGGCGATTTCATATGTATATGACGTTACGCGGTGCCACGAACCCGTCGGATACGAAATGCGCATCATTTACGAGTTTAGCAATATGGTGGATCAGGTTCAAGTGGTGATGGAGCTTGAACAGCTACCAGTATGGGACTGCAGTTTTCTCAACCACAAAAAAAAATACATATTTTTGGGGGAATATTTAAAATATTACATCATTTGTACATTTAAATAAAAGAAGTACAATAGAGTTCCAAAATATTTTTAAAAATATAGGTTTTATAAACATTAATATATAAAATTAACATTTACAAAACCTTTGAAATTCACTGAGAAAACGATAGGTTTTACCGACGTTATAGTTAGGAATCAGCATTTAAAAAACCTTAGAAATTCACAAAAAAAAAACATAGGTTTCAGGGACGTTATAGTTAGTTAAACATTTGACTCATATAAAACCAGACAAATTTGCCTGTTATAGTTAGTTGAGCTAGCAATAACTTGCCCGCCAGCAATGCACTGGTGATGACATCACATATTACTTCACTCATAACATGGATGTGACATCATTGATGACATCACTGATGACATCATCCACGTGAAAATCTGATGCATATACTGATGCCCTAATACAAACTTTGATACACACACTCTAAAATACAGACTACTATTTTTGAAAGCATGCCAGATACTACATACCATCCACTATATCCTAGGTCCATACACACATCCAGTCACTTATACATGCAGTTACTCATCAATACAGTACTATAATATCATACTCATACTCCTATACATAGAGTAAAACTCCGCAATTCATCGATAGTTACTCACACACCTAGCCAGTCATGCAAAGAATCAATCACATACCAATTTACTCAGGTATAAAGTTATATACACCAATTCCGTTATTTTGATTTGAGAACATCGTTGTGCAAGCGCTTAGGAGATTATTCGCATTGCTGCAAGCAGTGATTTTAAAACTGTTGTGTTGACTGTATTTTGAAACTGTTATTCTTGTGCCTCATTCATACGCTGACTCCCCGGTCCACCGCAGCATTTCGTGCTGTTTGATGTGGAGGGAGGTAACGCGTCCTCACTTCCTGGTCACGCCACGCTGGGCGGCCATCTTTGGAAGGTGACGCTCTAGTCTCTGCCGTCCCCCTGACTACTAAAGGGCTCAGCGCACTCGCGCACAAATTGTTGATTTGAGAACATCGTTGTGCAAGCGCTTAGGAGATTATTCGCATTGCTGCAAGCAGTGATTTTAAAACTGTTGTGTTGACTGTATTTTAAAACTGTTATTCTTGTGCCTCATTCATACGCTGACTCCCCGGTCCACCGCAGCATTTCGTGCTGTTTGATGTGGAGGGAGGTAACGCGTCCTCACTTCCTGGTCACGCCACGCTGGGCGGCCATCTTTGGAGGGTGACGCTCTAGTCTCTGCCGTCCCCCTGACTAATAAAGGGCTCAGTGCACTCGCTCACAAATTGTTGATTTGAGAACATCGTTGTGCAAGCGCTTAGGAGATTATTCGCATTGCTGCAAGCAGTGATTTTAAAACTGTTGTGTTGACTGTGTTTTAAAACTGTTATTCTTGTGCCTCATTCATACGCTGACTCCACGGTCCACCGCAGCATTTCGTGCTGTTTGATGTGGAGGGAGGTAACGCGTCCTCACTTCCTGGTCACGCCACGCTGGCCGGCCATCTTTGGAGGGTGACGCTCTAGTCTCTGCCATCCCCCTGACTACTAAAGGGCTCAGCGCACTCGCGCACAAATTGTTGATTTGAGAACATCGTTGTGCAAGCGCTTAGGAGATTATTCGCATTGCTGCAAGCAGTGATTTTAAAACTGTTGTGTTGACTGTATTTTAAAACTGTTATTCTTGTGCCTCATTCATACGCTGCCTCCCCAGTCCACCGCAGCATTTCGTGCTGTTTGATGTGGAGGGAGGTAATGCGTCCTCACTTCCTGGTCACGCCACGCTGGGCGGCCATCTTTGGAGGGTGACGCTCTAGTCTCTGCCGTCCCCCTGACTACTAAAGGGCTCAGCGCACTCGCGCACAAATTGTTGATTTGAGAACATCGTTGTGCAAGCGCTTAGGAGATTATTCGCATTGCTGCAAGCAGTGATTTTAAAACTGTTGTGTTGACTGTATTTTAAAACTGTTATTCTTGTGCCTCATTCATACGCTGACTCCCCGGTCCACCGCAGCATTTCGTGCTGTTTGATGTGGAGGGAGGTAACGCGTCCTCACTTCCTGGTCACGCCACGCTGGGCGGCCATCTTTGTAGGGTGACGCTCTAGTCTCTGCCGTCCCCCTGACTACTAAAGGGCTCAGCGCACTCGCGCACAAATTGTTGATTTGAGAACATCGTTGTGCAAGCGCTTAGGAGATTATTCGCATTGCTGCAAGCAGTGATTTTAACACTGTTGTGTTGACTGTATTTTAAAACTGTTATTCTTGTGCCTCATTCTACGCTGACTCCCCGGTCCACCGCAGCATTTCGTGCTGTTTGATGTGGAGGGAGGTAACGCGTCCTCACTTCCTGGTCACGCCACGCTGGGCGGCCATCTTTGGAGGGTGACGCTCTAGTCTCTGCCGTCCCCCTGACTACTAAAGGGCTCAGCGCACTCGCGCACAAATTGTTGATTTGAGAACATCGTTGTGCAAGCGCTTAGGAGATTATTCGCATTGCTGCAAGCAGTGATTTTAAAACTGTTGTGTTGACTGTATTTTAAAACTGTTATTCTTGTGCCTCATTCATACGCTGACTCCCCGGTCCACCGCAGCATTTCGTGCTGTTTGATGTGGAGGGAGGTAACGCGTCCTCACTTCCTGGTCACGCCACGCTGGGCGGCCATCTTTGGAGGGTGACGCTCTAGTCTCTGCCGTCCCCTAATCTACTTATATCTTGGATCTCTCGCGCAGCTGTGACGCGCAGCGGAAGCGCCAAAGAGGCGCCAAAGAGAAGCCAGTCTGTGCCAGTCCGCGTCCAGATGCTTCCAGCTTCCTGTATCTCTCTTGGCCTCTCACCATGGTAGGAAATCGCCTCATTTATAGTTCTTCTTCTTTGCATTCGCTACGTCCCCCCGCCAACTCTTTGTGCCTTCATTCGATCCGTCCGTTCAATACTGGGTCTCATTGCACATCATGTAACTGGAGTTTATCTCCCGCGTACACCGATAAACCTCAACCCTTACATAAATGGAGAATGTTTCTCCTTAACTGTCGGTCTTTACCAAAACACCACACAGAGCTCTCCATGTTGATAGAAGAGTTGAATCCTGAGGCTCTCTTCTTGACAGAAACATGGCTTCAGCTGGAAAATGATCCATCTACTGTGTGGGTGACACCTCAAGGCTATACCATGAAACGCCTAGACCGCCAGTTGGGTAGAGGTGGCGGACTCGCCATCATATATAGAGATACTTTTAAATGCCGCATTACCTCTTCCACTATACCTACGTGTGAGAGTTTTCATTTTACTCTAGAGTTCTCGCCCACCACCTCATTTTCTGGCATGCTGGCCTATCGCCCTCCTGGCGCCCTTAGCAACTTTGTTTCCAACTTGACAGATACTGTTGCTAGCGCCCTGTTTTCTACAGCAAATTTTACTTTGCTGGGTGACCTCAATCTGCACCTGGACGACCCGTGTGATACTTCAGCCAACAACCTCAGGTCCAACCTTCAGGCTGTCGATCTCCGCCAAAAGGGTTTTCTTGCGACTCACATCAGGGGACACCTTTTGGACCATATCTATAGCAACTTAGATAATCTAAAAGTTGAGACCCCCATCCCACTTCCATGAACAGACCATTTTCTAATACCTTTTATTTGGTCCATAGGCCCCCCCCCTATCTTCCATAAGCCTAATAAGCACCGGGGAAGGAAATGGTCCTCTCTTCCGCTCCCTGAGTGGGAACGTGCCCTTACTGAACATCCGCCTCAGAGGTCCACTAACCCCAACACTGCCACGATCAACTTCGACAACTGGATCTCCAGCACCCTCGATCAAGTTCTCCCTTTCACCCCCTTAAAATCAATAATAAGATCTAAGGTTGCTCCGTGGTACACACCCGTCCTTAGAACCATGAAGCAATCATGTCGCAAACTCGAGAGAGCGTGGAGGCAGGACCATTCTCAACAGAGGAAGGCCGACTACAGAGCCGCCATAAAACTCTATAAAAGGGAAATCTTTGCCACTCAATCCCGCTTCTATGACGTGAAAATTAATATGGCTGCTAATGCGCCCAAGGAAATTTTTAAAATTGCTAAATCTTTAATATCCCCACCCCCTGAGCGTCCATCATCAGACGGCGCACAAACCCGGTGCAACAATCTTGATACCTTTTTCTCCCAGAAAATCCAGGCTATCTACTCTTCATTCACCACTGGTGATGACAACACCAAACCCATCTCCCCTCCGGTTCCTGATCCCCCCACCCCTTGTACACTCGAAACATTTCCATTTCTTGACCCTTTATCATTAGACAGGCTGATCCCTAAAATCACCTCGGGATCTCCTAATGACCATGCACCTCCCCACACTCTCATTAAGGTCATAGACGTTATTCGTCCGGTCATCTTAGATGTCTTTAATGCCTCCATCGCCTCCAAAACCGTCCCGCCTCCCTGGAAGTGTGCGATGGTCAAAGCTTTGTTGAAAAAGCCTACTTTGGACCAGAACAACTTGGCCAATTACCGCCCCATCTCTTTACTTCCATGGATGAGCAAGCTACTTGAGAGGCACGTTAATAACATTTTAGTGGACTATCTCGAGTCCAATAGTCTGCTCCGTGCCTCTCAGACAGGGTTCCGCCCGCAGCACGGAACCGAAACCGCTCTTTTGGCGGTGACGGAAGAAGCTAGAGCTGTGCTGGACCAGGGAGGTAAGGCTGCCATCATACTACTTGACCTCAGTGCTGCGTTCGACACGGTCAACCACTCTACACTATTACATCGGCTGAGTGGTTTGGGCGTGTCGGGCGCGGCCCTGGAATGGCTTACCTCCTTCCTGGACAATAGATTCTTCCAGGTGTTTGAGGGTGAGTCGGTCTCCCCAAAACATCCTCTCAGCTGTGGAGTACCCCAGGGCTCCTCCCTGAGCCCTACTCTTTTTAATGCCTATATGAAGCCCCTAGAGAGGATAGTCCATCCCTTCGGTGTGTGTATTGTTACCTACGCAGATGACACCCAACTGGTGGTCTCATTGGACCACTCTGCGGGATCATCCTCCACCTTAGGTCCCTATCTAGAGGCTGTTGCCAGATGGATGCAATCCTCATTCCTCAAGCTTAATGGGGAGAAAACAGATATAATGCTGTTGGGCAACCCCCCTCCATCTGCCCTAGCATCCATCTGGCCTCCATCTCTTGGCCTGCCTCCTCCTCCCAAACCCCAGATTAAGAGCCTGGGAGTCTGGCTGGACAAAGCGCTTGATTTTTCAGCCCAAGCCACAAAAACTGCTTCCACCTGCATCGGGATGATGAAAATGCTCCGTAAGGTGCTTCCCCTGCTCCCATTCCAGGCTAGGAGGATCATCGTCCAGGCCCTGATCCTCTCCCGCCTGGATTATGGGAATGCCATTTATATGGGAGCCCCAGCAGCAGTGACCCATAGGCTTCAGGTCACACAAAACTGTGCTGCCCGCTTACTGTACAACATCCCCCATTGGCAGTCAGCAAAAAAAGCTCTGAAAGAGCTTCACTGGCTCCCAGTAGCAGCCAGAGTCCAGTTCAAGGCCATGTGCATTGCGCACAAATCTTTTCACCGCACTGGTCCAGCAATCCTGCACCCTATAGCTACACCCTATGCACCGTCCAGAGCCTTACGCTCTAGTTCTCTGCAACTGTTAACTGCCACCAAAATTAACAAAGCCCGTTGGGGTGGTCGTTCCTTTTCCCATACTGCAGCCAGGCTCTGGAACTCCCTCCCCCTCTCCCTTCGAGAAATCAACAATTACCTTTCCTTCAGAAAGGCTTTAAAAACGCACTTGTTTGTAAAGATGTGCTGATCTCCCCTGAGCTTGCCACCAGTATTCAGTCTAAAGCGCTGCGAGGCCTCCGGGTAGTTACGCGCTATAGAAGTGCAATTTTCATTTCATTTCATTACATGCCACATCACTTATTTATGCAGATACTAACAAATACTTACTGTCTTATACAATCACTGATGCAAGCAGACACTCATATATACACCTACTATTCAAATAACTTACTCTCATGTATAGTCATTTATATATTCCAACACTCATATACTGCCTTAAAACATATGTAGTTACTCACACATATACAACTGAGACATTCATTCACTCACCAACACACCCATACACACACTAACTCACCCATACTGCTCTTCCCAGATGCACTTTTGAATCCATACAACAAGTAAATCCCCCCACTCAGACATCTATGCACATAGTCATACACCCTCCTACCTACCCACACAGACACTCAGGCACCCATACAGATACTCAGACAACAAATCAATAACCCATATAGACACTCATGTAGCTATTCACCAACCCATGCAGCCGCTTACACATCAACTGAGGGACTAATACAGACTTTCACACAGTTTAATCACTAACCCATGCATTCAGTATGACACGTTCAATCACTCAATTATACAGTCAGTCACTCACCTACTAAATAATCCATTCATGCACTTATAAATCCACTCATTCTTCAATACATCTTGGCATAGATATATGAAAAATATTTAAACTTTCCAGAAACACACATTCACTGAATGATGTAATCAGTGATGTCATCAGTGATGTCACTGACCATGTCATGAGTGATGTAATATGTGACATCATCACCAGTGCAATGCGGGCGTGTGAGTTATAGTTAGCTCAACTAACTATAACAGCCACATTTCTCTGGTTATATATGAGTCAAATGTTCAACAAACTATAACGTTCCTGAAACGTATGGGATTGTTTGGGAAAATATATATATATATATATATATCCAAACAACAGTTTGCCCGATATGAGGAGGCCCACACTGAAAGCCAGATGCCTCTTAAAGTCGAGATTGCAACCCCTTCAAAATGCCGCTTTTCTTCATGCTTTGGCTCTACGCGTTTCGGAAACCATTCCTTGATCACAAGCCATGCGCTGAATAAGGCAAACAGTGACTGGTGTAAGATGTCTGCTTTTATTACATCATTCAAGCCCAAGTGGGCGTGGTTTTTGAAGGGGTTGCAATCTCGACTTTAAGAGGCATCTGGCTTTCAGTGTGGGCCTCCTCATATCGGACAAACTGTTGTGTGGATGTTTTTGCGGCCATGCCTGGGTCGCGAGGAGGAACCGCCGCTCGTGTGCGGCCCTGGGGTGTCTGTAAGTTCGGGCACGCAATGCAGGACTGTTAGCTTGTCTAAAAGTGCGAGATTCGAACTGGCAGCGCACTTTAAGAAGCCCCTTTTTACCCACTGAGGAATTTATTACTGTGATAAGGCATGCGGTGACACCCACTGGGGCTTTCAATGCAAGTAAGGACTGCAAGTACCGGCACCCACCAGGGCAGCATAACCACGCCCACTTGGGCTTGAATGATGTAATAAAAGCAGATATCTTACACCAGCCTCCTCATATCGGGCAAACTGTTGTTTGTATATATATATATATATATATATATATATATATATATATATATATATATATATATATATATATATATATATTCACTGAAAAAACCATAGGTTATAGACCATATATAGTTAGGAATTAGCATTTACAAAACCTTGAAAATTCACTGAAAAAACCATAGGTTATAGACCATATATAGTTAGGAATTAGCATTTACAAAACCTTATTTTACTCACACAAAACCATTGAAATTCCATATATAGTTAGTTGCACTAACTATATATCGCGCACCCGCAATCCACTGCTGATGATGTCACATATTACATCATTCATGACATGGTCAGTGACATCACTGATGACATCACTGATGACATCAGCAAACAAGGAGTGTTGTACAGAGTTCCCCAGTGGGAGCTAGTGATATAGCTCAGTCAATTTTCTCTCTCAGTTGTGGTGGCGGGACAAGTGCATGGTGTAGACCCTTTTCAGAATATAAGGATACCTCACACAGGTTACCGACAGGCCAACACCTGTTGTCCCAATCGGTGGCCGTCCAGCGTCATCATTGGTATCCTGCTCCTGCGGCAGGCTGGCGGTGCAATGCCCGTCGGGCAGCCCAAGGGGCTGCACTTTGATGGAGATCTTTTATTCCGAGCCAGCGGGTGTATGTGTGTGAGGGGCCTAGGGAGTGCAATAGTGAGCAAGGGGGTGTGTGTGTAGAATTAAAAGAAGTCAGTCGAGTCCATTAAGAATACATTTAATGATCAGGCTCGCTGCTTTGTTAAAATTAAGGGGTATTAAGGAGTGATAGGCAATGAGACCAATCCTTATTCAACCCTTCATGTGAAAATGGTCGACATGTTTCTTGCCGTAAGGGCAATTCGTCAGGACCTTAGTGCTCATATAATTGCTGGGTGTCTGCTAGATTGAGAAGACCCCCATATACGACCTGAATAGTATCGTACTGGAATGGTTCCAGGCGGGAGACCTACTGGAAACTGAAAAAATTAAATAAACAGACATACATGATGTTAAAGTACGGTAGTGGCAGTTTACATCAGCAGGTGCCTGTGTATAAGGTGACTTGACCGTGCGTGTCCCGTGAATACAAACGCTGTGCCATAGCAAATTCAATGGTACTGTGAGAGAGAGGTGATTGATAAAACCAGTGCGCGCAGTTGAACACGCTCTGTATGTGGGCAGTCATGCTGTAAGTCTTAAAGCATGCATCTTAGTGCAAAGGGCGTGACTCAAGACTATGCAGCTTGCCGAGTCCGGTGTGAACCCAATATACCGGGCCATTAGTAATGTTACGCCCTAACCCAGTGAGTTGGTAAGGGCGGCCCGTGTATTCATTAAAAAACTATAAATATATATGTGTGTAGACTGAAGAGTTCAGCCATACAATCCAAAAGAAAACGCAGATATAAACAAAAATTATATAATTAAATTAAGGTCGCTCATATATAGTTTGACACTCTGTAATTTGCTCGGGGTCGGTGTTTGCGTGGTGATCGCGGTCACCGGCAGGAAGTCAAAACAGCACAACACAAGGACAGTGCCCTGATTGACATGTGCGCGTGGGTGCGAGCAATGTCAACAACGACGATGCGCTTACCCGCTGTTGTTGATCCGAGAGCCTCACGAGCTGTCCAGGTGGGGCCAGCAGCGAGTGAGGGGTTCCTATGGGGAAAGTAAGGCAACCCGCGGGGTTAACAAGAATAGTAAACACCTTCACGCAGCGCCCCTCGTGAAGGGGATCCGCTGGGTGGTGGCTAACCGGGCGTCTGACAGAGAGCGCGCGGTTTGTTGAAAGTGGCTTGACACCTTACCTCAAGCGTCGCTGAAGGCAGGCATCTCAGCACCTACCCGTCCCACGGTCGCACGTAGCAGGGACAGCTGGCAAGGTAGCCCGGGAGTCTCCAGTGTAGTTAAGGAGAAATCGAGCGCGCACCAAGCGGGGGGCGTGTCCCTCTGGTTGCTAAGCCCCGGCATGAAAGAGTGAAAAGTGAGAAGGGGTTAGCTCGAGGCGGCGAGTAGAATGCACTTCAAAGCGGGGGCCATCTTGGAACGTGCAATCAAAGCTGATTTGTTATCTTAGTAATCATTAAGGGATGGACAATGAAGTCCAAAATCATGCCTATCTGGCGAGGGCAGTCCAGGGCACCCCATCGTTCAGTCCCCGTTCCTCGCACTGTAATCGATGTACCCATCTTTGTTCGAGTCGGAAGAGGGCTTGTTGATTGGAGTTAGGTACACACTCTAGTACTGCCCACCTGATGTTTTCTGGGCGATGATGATTTATTTTGCAGTGTTCATACAGTCTAGTGTGTGATTTTTGGCACCGAATGTTGCTGTTGTGTTCCATTATACGTTGTTTCACCGGGCGCATGGTCATCCCAATGTATACCAGGTCGCAGGGGCAGATCAACACATAGATACACTTGGAACTATTGCAGTTGGTATGCTTGTTCATTGTCCATGTGTAGTCGCCTGGAAGTACAATGGTCTTGCCTTGGATGGTCTGGGGGCAGACAACGCAGGACCCGCAGCGATAGTGTCCAGTTACTGGGGGAAGGTCCCAAAGAGTATTGGCAATCTGGGTGTTGGTCTTCTTAGGACGGGTGTGGATCAGCGTGTCCTTCAAATTAGCCGTCCTCTTAAAAGCAAAGCGAGGACGTGGTAGTTCCAACCCCACAGAGTTGAGAAGGTCCCAATGTGAGGTGATCGTTTTTTTGATGAACGAGGAGTGTTTCGTGAAGGAAGTCACACAAACAATCGTGATGACATCACTGATGACATCTGAAATGACATCACTGATGACATCACTGATGACATCTCATTTGACATTACTGATCACATCACTGATGACATCATTCATGTGATAATACGATGAACTTCTTCAGACTCTAATATAACCTTAGATACACTCAGTGTAAACAGACACTCACAGACTGTCACTCATCCATGAAGTTACACACACACCTAGTCAGTCATGCAAAGAATCAATCACACCTCCATTTTCTCAACTATACAGTTATACACACCTTACTTATTCAAACACATACTAACACATATTTACTCTCTTATACAATCCCGGATACAAGTTCACAATGATCCATACAGCCACTCACACATTCACTGGCTCTTATGCACAGTTATTTATATATGTCAACTCTCACATGTACTGTGTTTTACATATGTACTTACTTTGACATGTAGCACTGAGATATCCATTCACTCACCAATACACTCATGCACACAGTCAACCGCCCATACAGCTGTTTCCACATGCACTTTTGAACCCATACATCTAGTGAATCAACTGCTCACACATCTATGCACAGAGACATACACCTCCCAGACACCCACACACACACTCAGTCTCCCATACAAATACATGGGCAACCAATCAATAACCCATATAGTTACTCATATAGCTACTGATCAACACATGCAGCAGTTTACAGAACAAAAGATATAATGATGCACAAATTAAGACAGTTTAGTCACTAACCCATGCACTCAGTGAGACACATTTAATCACTCACTCATACAGTCAGTCATGCACCTACTAAATCCTTCATCCAGACACTTATAAATCCACTCATTCTTCAATATGTAAGACATATTTTACCTTTACAGAAACATACAGTCACTGGATGTTGTTATCAGTGATGTCATCAGGGATGTCATTTGAGATGTCATCAGTGATGTCATCAGTGATGTCATTTGAGATGTCATCAGTGATGTCATCAGTGATGTCACTGACCATGTCATGAATGATGTAATATGTGACATCATCAGCAGTGGATTGCGGGTGCGCGATATATAGTTAGTGCAACTAACTATATATGGAATTTCAATGGTTTTGTGTGAGTAAAATAAGGTTTTGTAAATGCTAATTCCTAACTATATATGGTCTATAACCTATGGTTTTTTCAGTGAATTTTCAAGGTTTTGTAAATGCTAATTCCTAACTATATATGGTCTATAACCTATGGTTTTTTCAGTGAATTTCATAGGTTTTTTATTAGCAAATCTTTATAGTTTTAAAAAATAATACATTTTAAATCGAATTTTATATTGTATAATTATGTCATTTTTTTTTTAAATTCTTTTTGGTGCGCTCCCGGGGCGCGGACCGGTGAACGCACAGGTAAGCTCAATCTTGCGTCGCGCCCCGGGGCGCGTACTGATGAGCGTCCCGATAGCGCTATTGCCGCGAACGAAAACAACATCGTGACGTATTGCGTAGCCGCCACGCCTTGCGTCATAAGACACGTATCGCGTAGCCGCGAGATGCGTCTTACGACGCACCGCGTAAGCGCACCCGGAAGCGCATACAATCGCGCAACGTAAACGCCCTGATGCGCTTACGAAACACGCCCCGGGACGCGCCCCGGGGCGCGTAGCATAAGCGCGTCAAACCATGTGACTTTAAAATAACACTTTTCATTGGTTCAGAACTTTTTTTTTTCCAAATTGTGTGAAACCCACCCATTTCTCTCACTATTGCTTTGTACTTGGAGAGAGCAAGAGCTGTTCTGTGTACTTTGTTCATCTCCTACTTTTCTGATCTACAGCAATGGCTGCAAGAGAGTCATCCAGCAGTGATTCAGACGGATTTTTAGATGAGGACCCTCCTCAGCAGAAGAAAAAAACCCATTTCATCTGGAAATTTTATGACATCCCTGAAGGACAAAAAAAAGTCAACGCTCCAAAAGTAACCTGCAAAAATTGTGGTAGTAGTTTATCCAGAGGCAATCCTCTGAAAAAATATAGTTTTGGAAATGCTAATTTAATCAGGATGGTGAAAAGAAGACACCCTAACAACTTTGCCAGGGAGAGTGTCAGAGAGCTGGCACGGAATTTACCCACAGATGGCGGCAGCACCTCCACTGGTGGAGCAACACCTTCGGGACCACCCCGTGGAAGAATGGTCCCTAACATTCAGCCGGTGTTTGCAGGCATCAAATTTCTGTGCACGGAGTGTGACGAACTGCTCTGCTATGGGGAGCAAAGTGTTGAACTCATTGCCATAAAGAAACAGCAACACCGCTGCCCTGCCAGTCCCTAAATTTTCACATTTTTTTGCTCCTGTTGAGCAGTTTTGGAATCCCTGTTTTTGTTTTTCCCCTGACAAAAATCCAAAAAAAATATAAAATCGTTTTAAAAAGTCTAAAAAAATATAAAACAACAAAAACAAAAAAAAGTTCTTTTCAGAACTACCTCCAATTTATAAAAAAATGCTATTTTTTTTTTTTTTTTTTAAGTGTCATTTTTTATCTCCATGGTACGCTCCCCCGTACGCTCCCCGGTGCGCGTACCTGGCGCTCCCCCTGCGAAAATCGATTTTTTAAAAAAAAACATTTTTTACCCGCGGGACCCTTTTATGGCCCCCACAGCAAAACTAGGGGCTCAGGGGGGTGTACCCTGCCACCTTTTGCTCATTTCCCCCTTTCATTTTTGCCACCTCTTGTGTCTCAATCCTACCGAGACACAAGATGGCGGCCGCTGCGGACTGTTTCGAATGTTTACAGACACCCGAGAACCAATCAGCTTGCCGTGCGCAAGTCGCGTGTCGCGCCCGGAGCGCTCCCCGGTACGCGCACCTGGGCGCGGCTCTAGATATATATCTTTATTTAAACCTAATTTACTCAAAATTCACAGGAGCATATATCTTGAGACCTAGCAAAGGCACATCGGGCAAACAATATCTACAATTTTGCCAAGTTTCGTGCAAATCCATTCAGCCGTTCGGGCTAAAAGTGAGGCCAACCGCCCTATGGAATTAACATGGGAAAAACACGTTTTGGGACCCCCCTTTTTTCTCGGCCCCCCCTTGACGAACCCCCCCCAAATTTTTAGGGGCTGCTCAGAAACAAAATGTTCAATTTTCCTGACAATTTCAGCCAATTCCGTCCACAAACGCCAAAGTTATTAGACATAGAATTTTCAAAAATCCCATAGAGAAAAAATCCTAACTATATATACCTACTGGCGACCGCCAGTAGGTAATATATATATATATATATATATGTGTCAAAAGAAATGCACCAGCACGCACAGGGGGGTTAATCCCTCATCCGGATGCATTTGCACTTATCCAAACGTGTATCAGCGGTTAGCCTTCCTCAATGTTGGTGGCCACCGCGTTCGCGCCTCATTTTTTTACAATACTTCATCACTTTCAATAACAGCTCAGGGAATTATGGTCGCACATCTTGGAGTGGTGATACCTTCCAGCAGAGCGCATCATTATTGCGGCTTCCGCATTATTTAGAGTTACATAATTTACTCTCTAAAAACAACATTCTTAATTTATATACGCTATATATATCCTGCAATAGATGCAATTCTCAATTTGTTGTATTCGCATTGTCATAGTTGCTTTCATATTACTTCCAGCACAGTGATAATAGAATTACGCCCTGGATGGGCTTACTGCACCCATCAAAAAATCAGCCCTCAATGGATACATTGTGTGTATCAATCACCTGATGTAATGATGAATTAGCTAGGATTCAGCAACCTTTATAATGGAACACATTATAGCTATAGTCTCCGCCTTCAATTGGTTTTCCAATATTGAGCCCTGGATGGGCAATGTCATTCTGAACTGATTAATATTTCACTCATTATTTATAAATTCATAGAATTGATTAAACCCATGCCTGCCTCCTCTCTATCCATAAGTGCACCCCCATGTCCTCCCCAATGTTTAGTCCTAATGGCGACTTAGTAGTAATATTTAAAATATACTGTGATTCCAATCTTCTCAACTTTTTCTCTCTGTCACCTCCTCTTAAGTCTTGTGCTACCTGATCAATGCAAAAATAATTGAGTTGATTTGTGTTAATTTGATGGTCAGTCCGATAGTGCCTTGCAACAGGGTAGCTGGGGTCCCTATTCTGAATTGCTCTTTAATGCCCTAGAATGCGTGCTTTCGCTGGATGAATCGTGCTGCCTACATAATTTAAGCCGCTTGGCCAGGTTAGGCAATAAACCACAAAGGATGCATTACAGTTCATGAACTATGTGATATGGACAGGGTCTCGTAAACCTTGTATTTTATACATGGTCACCTTATTACTATTTGCGCATGCCTTACACCTACCACAGGGATAGAAGCCTGTTATTCCCTGTAGGCCTTTCTGCACCCTTACTGGTGTTAGAAAACTCTTTACCAACTGATCTTTTGTGGAGCATGTCTTCCTGAAAGTCAGTGAAGGGTGGGATGGTAAGTCATGTCCTATCACTGGGTCTGACTTCAGTATGCACCAGTTAGTCTGCATTATTTTCCTCACACTACTGGCCGCACTCGAGAAGTTTGTGATCAGCCTGAAGTTATCCTTCACATTGGTCTTCTTCGTTTTGGGGTCCTCTCTCAATAAGTCTGTCCTATTCTTCTCTTGAATTCTCTTCATTGCTTTCTTTAAAACACCCCTTTGGTACCCTCTCACTTCAAATCTTCATATGCTATCCTTTAGATCTTTCTGAAAACTTTCATCTCTCGTGCTGTTCCTTTTTATCAGCAATAATTCACCATATGGAATATTGTTCTTCAAGTTAATGGGATGGCTACTCTTGGCATGCAGTACTGAG
The DNA here is from genome assembly GCF_964261635.1 of Lissotriton helveticus. Lineage (NCBI taxonomy): Eukaryota > Metazoa > Chordata > Amphibia > Caudata > Salamandridae > Lissotriton > Lissotriton helveticus. Next base: position 979,979,245 of record NC_136067.1, on the reverse strand, counting down.
ATCCCTGCCGCTGATGTTCTTGTCAAATACCCTCAGGTCCAAGTAGATCACCTCTGTCAGACTAATCTCACTCGGGAACTTCAAGTTCAGATCATTGCAGTTGAGGTATTGAATATACTCTCTGGCTGGCTTCTCGGTTCTTCACCAAATCAGAAAGAGATCGTCAATATAATGCCTCTAACTGACTGTTCTCTCAACCCATCTGTCACATGTGTCTGACCATGGCACCTGCTTCTCCCACCAGCCTATGAACAAGTTTGCATAGCTGGGGGCGAAGCAGTTTCACATGGCCGTTCCTTTCACCTGTTTGTACACTTTGTTCTGAAAGATAAACATGTTAATATACAGGCAAAATTCAAAAAATTAAGGAGCGCTGGTTTACCAGAAGAAGGATTTATTTTCAAATTTGAGGACCAACATTTTTTCAAAAAGGTCAAACTTAACCCCATCGATGCTGATGACGGAACGGTTCCGTCATCAGCATCGGTTGGGCTGTGCTGATGACGGAACCGTTCCGTCATCAGTACAGCCCTGGGGGGGAGCGCTGGCGCTCCCCCCCGGGGCATTGATCCTGGTCATTTTAGCAGGGGTGGCAGCGGAAGACTTTCCGCTGCCACCCCCTGGCCCCCCCACGCTTCCTGGTGACATCAGCGCATGCAGCGCGCACCGACGTCATCAGGAAGCGCTGGACGCACTGGAAGCCATTAGTTTCCAGCGCGTCCAGCAGCTAGGTGAGTGTTTGTGCTCCGGTGGGGCGGGGGGGGCGTTTTTCGGTGCCTTGAGGCATCGGGGGGGAGGAAACTGTGTTTCCTCTCCCCTGATGTCCCAATGCAGGGCATTCCTGGTGCACGATCGCGCACTAGGCACAAGGGATTGTTTTTTGCCGCAATATTGTGTAGGAAGCAACCCTTTGGGAAAGGGTCACTTCCTTTTTGGGCCCAAATATTTTTCAGACTTTTCTGCCCCCCCTGGGGCAGATCGGCAGTTTTTTGGGCCGATCTGTACCCAGGGGGGGGCAGAAAATACCACTAGACACCAGGGAATGCATTTAATTTATAAAGGAAGCGACCCCTTGGGAAAGGGTCACTTCCTCGTGGCCCTTATTTTTTTTTAGACTTTTCTGCCCCCCCCCTGGGGGCAGATCGGCCGTTTTTTGGGCCGCATCTGGACCCAGGGGGGGCAGAAAAGCCCACTAGACACCAGGGATTTAATTATATTTATAAAGGAAGCGACCCCTTGGGCAAGGGTCGCTTCCTTAGGGGGACAAATTATTTTTCAGACTTTTCTGCCCCCCCTGGGGCATTTCAGCCATTCTTTTTGGCCGATCTACACCCAGGGGGGGCAGAAAAGCCCACTAGACACCAGGGATTTGATTATAATTATAAAGGAAGCGACCTCTTGGGGAAGGGTCGCTTCCTAGTAGCCCATCATTTTTTTTAGACTTTTCTGCCCCCCCTGGGGGCAGATTAGCCGTTTTTTAGGCCGCATCTGGACCCGGGGGGGGGGGGCAGAAAAGCCCACTAGACACCAGGGATTTTATTATATTTATAAAGGAAGCGACCCCTTGGACAAGGGTCGCTTCCAGGGGGCATTATAAATATTGTAGACTGTTCTGCCCCCCCTGGGGGCAGATCGGCTGTTTTTTACCGTTTCTGGACCCAGGGTGGGATAGAAAAGCCCACTAGACTCCAGGTTTTTTTTTTTATAGGGAGCAACCCCTTGGCCAAGGGTTGCTTCCTTGGGCCCATTTGTTTTCAAAAGTATGTTCTGCCGTGTCTTTATTTGGCCTCTCTGCCCTCTGTAGGGTTGCTTCCAGGGGGCCCACGTTTATAATGAGTTATAATCTGCCCCCCTTGGGGACAGACACCCCATTTGTGACATACCCTGTGACATAGCCTGTTGTAATGTGTGTTGTTTTTGTTTCTTCTAATGTGTATTGTTTTTTTTTCTTTAGATTGTTGCAGTGTGCGGTTCCGTTACTGGTGGTTCTGTTGTTCTGCTGTTTCTGTAGTTGCATGTGTTTGGTAAGAGACCTCTTTTTTGTTCAATTGTAATGTAATTGTTTATTTTGCAAAGTGGTTTCTGTTTTTTGTGATTGTAAAACATGTTTTGCATTTGTTTTTGATGTGTCCTTCTGTAGATGTAAGTTTTTCTTTCTTCTTTCTAGTGGGATATCGTTGCCTATTTGCTGTGTCTTTGCAGAGTTGGTGCTGGTGAGTGTAGTTGTCTCTTGTAAGTGAATTGTATATTTTTTCTAAATATAGATATTTGTGATAAAGGCTTACATTTTTTATCTTACTTTGCACATTGTTGGGGTTGTTGAGTTGTTTGTGCAGACTCCTTTATTTGTAAGGATAATGGCTAGCCGCCGGATTACTGCTCAGCAAGTTGTTGGAATGCTTTTTGATTCTTCCTCTGACCATGGTCCAGAGACTGACTCTGATTCTGAGCCAGAGGTGGGAGGTGAAGATTCAGGTAGTGAGTTTTCTCTACGCATGGCTTCATCTGATGATGAAGACACTCTGAGTGCTGATGAAGCTACTTTTGGTGTGGATGAAGTGCCTGTGGTTGCGGAGGACATTGCTGTGCCAATAGTGCGGCAAGAGACATCTGGGCTGCAGCATGGGGCTGCTAGACTTCCAGTTGGTATAGTGAGACAAGAGGCAGCTGGGCGGCAGCCTGCGGCTGCAAGACTTGACGTTGAAAGTTCTGACCTCTGGGTTGCACCAGGCATGGTGCAGCCGGCATTGCCTGAATTTACTGGTGTTCCAGGGTGTAGGGTGAACACTGAAAACTTTTTGCCTATTGATTTTTTCAAGTTGTTTAAGGATGATGTGTTTTTGGCAGAGATTGCAGAGCAGACTAATTTGTATGCTGAAATTTTTTTGAGAGTGAACAGTGCCAGCCTTAAGCCCCACGCTAGAGCTACCCGGTGGACGCCCACAAATTTGGAGGGGATGAAAAAGTTTTTGGGTTTAACTTTTTTCATGGGCTTGATTAGGAAACCATCAAAGGCTTCATATTGGTCTACTAGTCCCTTGATGGCAACAGCTATATTTCCGGCAGTCATGAGTCGTGATAGGTATTGGCTTCTGCTTCGGATGATGCATTTTGTTGACAATAGTCTTGCTTTGCCACGAGATCACCCTGATTGTGACCGTCTTTTCAAGATTCGGCCTGTCATTGATCATTTTGTTGATCTTTTATCCTGGGAAAGAAATTGCAGTGGATGAGTCTTTGCTGTTGTTCAGGGTCGCTTGGCATTTCGGCAATACATTCCTAGTAAGAGGGCACGCTATGGAATCAAACTGTATATGCTGTGTGACAGTGAGACTGGATATGTCTCTAATTTCAGGGTGTACACTGGTAAAGAATCCAGGATTAACCCCCCTGGTTGTCTGTCGACTTTTGGAGTGACTAAGAAAATTGTGTGGGAACTTGGTCGTGGATTTTTTAACAAAGGCCATCATTTGTATGTCGATAACTTCTACACTGTTGTGCGGTTGTTCAGGGAATTGGCCAAAGTGGACACTGTTGCTTGTGGGACAATCTGCTCAAACCGTAAAGATTTCCCCAAATAATTTGTTTGTCGAAAGCTTGCTCGGGGACAGTGCAGTGCATTGCGTTGTGAGGAGCTTCTAGCGGTGAAGTTTTCAGACAGGAGAGATGTCTACATGTTGACTACAATACATGATGACATCTTTTAATAAAAATCTAAAGTATGATGTTGGTTTGCGTGTAGTGTCCATTGTCTGACGGTGTGCATGGTTTGGCGCTTGGCTGCCGGTGTCTGAGGACTGGTGCTTGTCTGGCGGTGTCTGTGGACTGGTGCTTGGCTGGCAGTGTGCGTGGCTGGTCTTTGGTTGGCGGTGTGTGTGCTCTTGCGCTTGCCTGGTGTTGTGTTTGGATTTGTCCTTGGCTGGTGGTGTGCGTGGAGTGGCGCTTGGCTGGTGGTGTGTGTGGAGTGGCGCTTGGCTGGTGGTGTGCGTGGAGTGATACTTGGCTGTCTGTGCATGGAGTGGTGCTTGGCTGGCGGTGTGTGTGGAGTGGTGCTTGGCTGGATGGTGTGCGTGGAGTGGCACTTGGCTGTCTGTGCACGGAGTGGTGCTTGGCTGGCGGTGTGTGTGGAGTGGCGCTTGGCTGGATGGTGTGCGTGGAGTGGTACTTGGCTGTCTGTGCACGGAGTGGTGCTTGGCTGGTGTTGTGTTTGTGGAGTGGCGCTTGGCTGGTGGTGTGTGTGGAGTGGCGCTTGGCTGGTGGTGTGCGTGGAGTGGTACTTGGCTGTCTGTGCACGGAGTGGTGTTTGGCTGGCGGTGTGTGTGGAGTGGCGCTTGGCTTGCGGTGTGCGTGGAGTGATGCTTGGCTGGTGGTGTGTGTGGAGTGGTACTTGGCTGTCGGTGTGCGCTAAGTGGTGTTTGGCTGGCGGTGTGCATGGTCTGGTGCTTGAATAGTGGTGTGCATGGAGTGGTGCTTGGCTTGCGGTGTGTGTGGAGTGGCGCTTGGCTGGATGGTGTGCGCGGAGTGGAACTTGGCTGTCTGTGCACGGAGTGGTGCTTGGCTGGCGGTGTGTGTGGAGTGGCGCTTGGCTTGTGGTGTGCGTGGAGTGGTGCTTGGCTGGTGGTGTGTGTGGAGTGGTACTTGGCTGTCGGTGCGTGCTGAGTGGTGTTTGGCTGGCGGTGTGCATGTTCTGGTGCTTGGATGGTGGTGTGCGTAGAGTGGCGCTTGGCTGGCGGTGTGTGTGGAGTGGTACTTGACTGTCTGTGCACGGAGTGGTGTTTGGCTGGCGGTGTGTGTGGAGTGGCGCTTGGCTTGCGGTGTGCGTGGAGTGATGCTTGGCTGGTGGTGTGTGTGGAGTGGTACTTGGCTGTCGGTGTGCGCTGAGTGGTGTTCGGCTGGCGGTGTGCATGGTCTGGTGCTTGGATGGTGGGGTGCGTGGAGTGGTGCTTGGCTTGCGGTGTGTGTGGAGTGGCGCATGGCTGGATGGTGTGCGTGGAGTGGTACTTGGCTGTCTGTACACGGAGTGGTGCTTGGCTGGCGGTGCGTGGAGTGGCGCTTGGCTTGCGATGTGCGTGGAGTGGTGCTTGGCTGGTGGTGTGTGTGGAGTGGTACTTGGCTGTTGGTGCGCGCTGAGTGGTGTTTGGCTGGTGGTGTGCATGGTTTGGTGCTTGGATGGTGGTGTGGGTGGACTGGCGCTCGGCTGGCGGTGTGTGAGTAGTTACTTTCTGTTGGTCACTACACACACTGCAAGTTGAGTGACACTCCACGCAGTCCATCATTTTGTGTATTTGCAGTGTCAGAAATGTGGGTGTGTGAAAGTGATGGGCCCTTGAATGGCGCTGAAGTAGGGTGTACCTTGTCCCTTATTGTGATTGTTGTAATGTGTTGCTTTTCCTTCCGGATGGTGTCAATGGTCTGGTTTGTATCAGGTATGAAAGGTGCGTGAATGGCCTGTAAAACGGTTGGTGCCTTATCGTGGCTTTACAGCTCATGAGTTGCGAGTCACTGGTTCGGTTTTTATGCATATATTTAATGACAGAGCATTTCATTTTTTTGAAATATCTTGTTAATAAAATTTTATGTACTGAACCATCACTCGCCCTCGTGCCAAATCCAACCTGTATGTGTGTGTCTTTGAGGAATAGATAGCCGTGCTTGAATGTTTGACTTTTGAGTAACTCTGTTAAGGTGTACATTATAGCTATAAATAACTTACTAAATTTAGATATTATTGTTTAACCATGGGAGTATATGGTCATGTCTTTCTGGTGAATTCTATTGTTGTTTTTTATCCACAATCTCCTGCAAACTTGAAATTGTCTGTCACAATTTCCATGCAATATTGTCCCAAGAATTGCACACTCTCAAATTGAAAACTTAATTCATTCAAAACAATTTGGTTTTGCAAGGGGGTTCCCATGAGTTTTTGGCCCGGATCATGGCGGGCATTTTTGGAAACTACCAAACCCAAACAGTTCTGAAAACTAGACACCCGGGGGAGTCCAGGGAGGTATGGCATGCATTGGTACCCCAATGTTTTCCTACCCAGAAATCCCTTCAAACCTTAAATTTAGGTTAAAAAAACCACTTTTCCATACATTTTTGGGTGGGATCTCCCTGCCGGCACAAATGTCCTATTACCCAGCGTTCCCCTTGATCTCCCGAGTAAAATAATACCTCACTTGTGTTGGTGGGCCAAAGGCCTGTGACTAAGGTGGGGTGCTTAATTTGTCAAACCTAAATACTATATTTTTTAAAAATTCAGTTTTAGCCTGTTCAGCTTTGGGGCACTCACACAAGTGAGGTATCATTTTACTCGGGAGAACAAGGGGAACTGTGATGTATTTACTATGGGTACTGTATCGATCCCCCTATTTCTGACCCTTGTCTGGTTAATAATTAACTAGCAGCCATTCAACTGCACAGAAACCCGTTATCTGATTAGCCATATAACGGCACAGAAGCCCGTTATCTGATTAGGTCATAGCGCATGCCATCTCATTAGGCAAGCACTATTTCTCCAGCCCCCTAATAGGCATACAGTGTTCTCAAAACAAATCAAACCTACCACGGCCTGGGAAATCCCCACAGCCATTGTTTTGATTTAGCCGAGAACTTCTGTAAAGAATGTGCGAACGATCAGTTTGTATGACATCCTTATTGACGTATTTATGTCCATCCTTACGTCAATCTCGGCACCTTTCAGGTATAAATAATACCGACATTGCCTTAAGCAAACACACGAGGTGGTGACAAGATTGGAGCAGCGAGACTTGCCGAGGAGCCCAGCTGACCGCGAAGCCCACAGACGCTGCCCCTCCTTTCTGACACGCTGAGAGAGAGATGCTGCCTTTTCTCCTGCCGAGAAATCCAGCTCCGGCGCTTCCAAGCCGCCCTCGCAGGCAGCTGGAATATCTAGCCCTGAGATAGAGATACCAACCCTCCAGCCTTCTAAATCCCAGGTACTGAACTGAATAACCCTTTGTAGAGAATTCTTGAAGCAGACTCTTGGCAAAACAAACTTAACTTAAACTGCTACTTATCTACTCCCGCCCACGTATTAGGCTTAGGTCAGGTACATTGGGGTAGGCGTAGTTAGAAGCACCAGTTGAGTACGATTAGTCAATGTATATATGTATGTATCTATTTTATCCATTTTAAGTATCATATGGCTAAGAAACCATATCAATGCTTTTACAGTATTATTTTATAATTCTGTTATTACTGTATGCACTTTACTTAACTATAAGTATTGCAATAATAGCGATTCATTTCTCTTGTATGAGAAAAGAGACTGATCAATAAATAACATCTTTTTATTGAACACGCCCGTCTCTTCCTTTTCTCTACAATCTGGTGAAACTAAGAATGCACTGAACTGACTGAGTAAAATAAGTTGTCTTTTGTTTTCACACGACTCTAGAGATACACTCTTGATTAGGGGAGAGCAAAGTTGTCATGTTCTATGGTTGTCAGAAACTAAATCCCTTCTTGTCTATCCAGAGAGGTTAAACTCCTCCTTGTCTATTCGAGAAAGTTTCTAGTGAACTCTGAGCTAGCTGGCAAACATTAAACTTTAAGTCTAATATCGACAGTAGAAGACCTAGTTAACCTCTGTCCTACGTCTATACTATTGAAGATATTATTCCAATATGCAGAGCCTATTGGGATAATAGGAACTACACTACATGGCGCCCAACGGTTTGGATAGGCGATAAATCTAACGTAAGACATTAGAGTAACTCAGTCGTGCTTTTTCACACAGACACCTTTTTCCCCATAATACTCCAAAGACGTCTGGAGTGGGTGAAAGGTTAAATCCGCCAAACTTAGTAGGAGGAGACTCCTATGTATGGTTCTTGGTTTATTCAACGTTGAAGGATACACTGTTCCAAAATATTGTGCATCTAGTCTTTGTTTCCATAGAAACCTGATCTGCAAATAAACGAAATCTTCTTGACAGTAGAATGTCAGAAAATGAAGAAGAAAGGGAGACAGCTAGAATAGCAGCTCAACTCCTAGCGGCTGACAATAGTCTCCTACAGCAAGACCCGGATGCAATACTCATCCCGGTCAACATAAGGAAATCTATAACCTTAAAACTTTTAGAAAATGGGCTGACACCGAGAGGTGGTACAGTCATATTCGTAATTGAGGCACACGAATATCGGCAGACAGAGGTATTCTATTCATGGATAAACTTTCCAGCAGCAAACGCTGTAACAAAGGACTTCCACTATTACAAAATAGAGGAACCTCCTAATGAGTACACTCCTTTCGAGGAGGTGGAAATACCACTCAAATACCAAGAGCACCTGCTCTGGTTTAATGGCGCCTTAAAACATAATAATCACATCACCAGGCTCGGTCCACTAGGTAGACCAGGAGCAACGTGGCCGGTCCTAGCCGGATACACACCACATCCAGACATTGAAGAAATGTCTGCACCAGAACTTTTAGCTCAGCTAAAACAATTAATTAAAATACATAGACAATTAGTCCAATATGTAATGCGGACTTCAACAGTCCAACCAGCTATTAAAATTCCACAGCTGATCCATCACCAGGGGAACACAAATAAAATTACACCACAGAACATACAGTCCTGTCTAGGTAAAGTACCCGCAAAACGGGAACAAATTCCATTCTGGTTAGCACAAAAAATCACTCAAATAGAGGCGGTATTTCCAGATACCACCCCGGTTGAGAAACACAGAATTCTGACTATCTGTCTTCCAATGGGAATCGCACCACATGTGGAGGACTGTGACACTTGGGGTACAGTCTTTGCTTCCATTTACACAAAAACACATGGTGTTCCATCCATGTCAGTAATACCAGATGTGCTAAAACAAATTCAAGATGAATACGGTCCAGAATCTGCCTTAACTCTTGGTATGAAATTACTAAAAGACTTCAAGCAGGTCTCAGCAATATTATTAGCAAATATAAAGGGAGAAGCAGCAAATGTGGCGATCCGCCAGAGGTTGAAAGAGACAGATATAGCAGACCAACCATTTGAAATTGCCAGAATCATAGAAAAATCCTATGAAGAACTAGGAAGAGATAGTTTGGGTGGAAAACCGGTGAAACCCCAACTTATTGAAAAACCTGAAAAAGTATTTATAAAAAATAATCTAAACACTCAAAAAAAGAGCTGGGATGGAAATAAACAATCCACTCCTAAAGAAAAAAGATTCCAGTCCAGAGGAAGGTCTCCTCGGCGGAGAGGAAGATCTCCGGACCAAGGACACAAGTCTCCCCAGAGGGAGCCCTCTGAGAAAAAATACAACCTTAGAAATAGGGATAATCTGAAGAAACCTGATAGATATCAAGATATTGATACACGTCCCTCTCAATCTTTTCAGACTTCCTTGCAGAAATCGGAAAGAAGAGGACGATCAGAACACAGGGAAGAGCACGTCAAGTCCAAAGACAAGGAACCTGCTCATCAAAATAAAAAATTACAGTTTCCAAAAACGAAGGTAGCCAGTATTAAAGTAATCAACCATGCCGAGAATACTGAGGACACAGCTGAAAAATGGAGAATGGGCTCAGACAATGCTAGACAGCGCAGCAGAAGTGAGCATAGCTCGCAAGATCCTTATGAATCATCTGGAGACAGTGGACACGAATGAATACATTCAGGTGTAAACTGCAGATACCAGGGTTAGCAAACCTCATAAAATATATGAAATAACATTGCGTATAGAGGGGGATAAGACTAGGAAAATAAGGGGTCTCTTTTGGGATAATCTCTCCAAGGGCTATGACATCCTTCTAGCTGAAAGAGACTGGCCACCAGAGTTTGTCAGGGAGTGCCCTCATGGCGAAGAAATAATTATGCCTGCCTTCTCAAATCATATTCCAATTCATAAAAAATATACACTTGCAAGAAAGGGGGCAGTAGCCCAAGCTCCTGCATTATATAAAAACCATGTGGGATGGGATGAGGACTCTCCTCCTCACAAAATCCAGTTAAAAGCACAACCTACTGCTCAGAGGCAGTACCCAATTAAGCAAGAAGCAAAAAAACGGGTAAAAGAGATCCTAGATCAACTTGAATACCAGGGGGTGATTGAAACTTGCCCCTCACAAATGAATAATCCTTTGTTTCCTGTCTCCAAACCAGACAATTCATATTGTCTTGTTTTGGACTACAGACACCTTAACTCATGTTGCAAAACCTTTGCAGTACAAAACTCGCATAGTGCTGCACTAATGAATAACATAGTGCGCAAAAAATACAAAACAACATTAGACATCTCTAATGGATTCTTCTTTCAAAATATAGCACCAGAGAGCAGATATTTGACCGCGTTCTCAATAAATGGCGCGCAAAAAGATTTATGTCGTTTGCCCCAGGGGTTTAAAAACAGCCCAGGATTATTCTCAGCAAGAGTAACAGAGTTACTACAAATATATGATGATGAGGCATTATCTTATGTCGATGACATCTATCTAACAGATGATGACTTGGATACTCACTTGAAGAGAGTGAACACCATAATACTTGGGTTCGCAGCAGAGGGTTACAAATTCAACTTTAAAAAGTCAAGAATTGCCCATCTAACTGTACTGTTTTTAGGATATGAACTATCAAGTGAAGGTGCTGTAATCCAAGCACCTAGAACACTAAAAAACTTACAATCAATTCTAGGTTTCCTGAATTTCGGAAGAACTTACATTATAAATTATGCAGAGAGAGTTAAACCTCTCTATGATCTTATAAAACCAGATTTTAAATGAATCAATTGGACTCAAAAACACACAGAAATTTTGAGATCTTTACAAACAGATATGTTAGTTAAAACAAAATTACAAACACGTGACAACACACGCAACCTTGTGATTCGAGTCATCCCAGGAAGATGCGGATTCACATACCTGACCTCTAATGAGGGAGAGAAGGTACCAATTGCATACAAATCACACTTGTACACAAAAGCTGAAATGAAATTTAGCCCAACGGAAAAAATTCTAACCGCAGTACAGACTGCTGTAGCAAAAGAACGAGCCCTAGCACAAGGTAAACGAATAATCATCGTGACACCGATACCCGCCCTGGAGGCGGTAACAAAGGCAAGCATTCCGAATGCTAAAGCACTCCATCCGAGATGGATACAATGGGCTAATTCTCTTGCTGCAACAGACGTGGCATACAAATTTGATCCCAACTTAAAAACACAAGAGTTTCTCCAATATGAATTCGAATGTCCTCCGCCGACCGAAATTCTGCCTCTAGAACATTACGTCTGTATAATATATACAGACGGATCAGCACAACCCGCAGTAGGGGGTAAGCAAGCTTACAGTGCTGCGTGCGCGATTGTTAAAGGTCGCTGGCACGAAGGTAAATTCAGACCTATGGTCACTAAAACACAATCACTAGGAGACTGTACAGCTCAAAGAGCAGAACTACTAGCATTTAAGATGGGGCTTGAAAATACCGATCGAGAATTCCCCACACTCATAGTGTGCCATTCATATTACTGCGTCCAATCTTACAATGAATACTTGCAGATCTGGGTTCAGAACGGTTTTAAAGATGCAAAAGGTGGCACAATCAAGCATAAAATGCTTTGGGAACAAGTAGTTCTTTTGCAAAAGGAACTACAAAAGACTCACGTGATACATACACTGAGTCATCAGCGTGATGGCGTTCACGTTGCAGGGAATTCATTGGCTGATGAGGCCGCGAAGGCAGCTGTGCAAACGGCTTCCGTAGCTGCCATCACTCAGTCAAAAACAAAAATAGACTGCGAAATATTACAGGCTGTCAGTGCTACAGTAAAAGATGCGATAGAAACACTACCGAAAGGCTTTCCAGTAAAGTACTCATACATAACTGATGCAAATAATGTTCCGTTTGCTCGAATCCCTGGAGTGGGGGATAGGGCAATTCCAAACATGGAACATAGGTTAGGACTCATCATAGCGGCACACAAAGGGCTTGCTTCTGTACATGCTGGCGTTTCAGCCACAGTATCATTATTAAAACAGAGATACTGGTGGCCACAAATGCGACGACAAACAAGGAACTATGTTCTAGAATGTGAAATTTGTCAAAGAATGAAAGTATCAACAGTGAAACGACCAGCACAGACGCCCCTTCTAATCTCAGATACACCATTAGCCTGTGTTTACCTGGACCACTGTGGTCCCTTACAAAGGGATGATAACTATAAATATATCTTGGTCGCAGTGGATTCATGCACGAGATTCATATGGATGTGGCCCCAGCGATCGGCTGACGCCAGAACTGTTATAATAGATTTGCGAGTCTTTATCGGCACATATGCAATTGGCATGCTACATTCTGACCAGGGTCCTGCTTTTAGCTCCCGGGCTGATAAGGAGGCCATGACCAGCATGGGCATTGCATTGCGGTACTATTGTCCATTTCATCCCGAGGGAAACGGAATCGTAGAAAGAAAAAACCGTGACATAAAGCAATCTATAACAGCAAAGGTATTAGGTTCAGGAGCTGGGTGGGTCAAACATCTAATAAGTGTCCAACGTAGTCTAAATAACCTGCCAAGAAATTCTCTGAAAGGACTCAGTCCGTACGAACTATTGTTTGGGACTAGAATGTTAATCCAGGACTTAGATAGTCAGACTTCAGTGGTTAAAGAAAAATGCTTTGATATCAAAGATCGCTTGGCTATTTTACAGGACTTAAATGAAACAAGAAAAGACCTGAGCAACATAAAGTTGAAACAGCAGCCAGCAACCACTGAAGAAAAACCACCTGTCCCAGCAAGGCCTGTCTGGATTCCAAAAGTCGGGGATCTGGTCAGAGAGAAGATCGCGGTAAAGAAGGAATTTGGGCCTTCTTACAGAAAAGCAGTTCCTGTCTTGTCTATCAACGGGACAAGATCAGTAGTACTACCGCCCCTTGCTGGTAAAAAGGAGAACCGAGTCATATCCATCGACCTGGTTAAACCACAATCATGTGGCCGATAACAAATAGTAGGCCAAGTGGACTCCCAAGAAGTAGCAGAACACCAAAGTTTGCTACATCCACAGAGGTTCAAACTGAAAGACTGATCACATTTGGAAAATCTACAGTGAAACAACAAGGACTATGCAACAAAGCAATGGAACTTGAACCTCTTAAAACCCAAATAAAAACTTTTCATCAAGGAACAACAACCTACGATGATGTAACTACAGACTTTGCTAATGAAATAAAGCAAAATCCAAAAACAAAAAGTAATCCAGAAGCAATTGGAACAATTGACAGAACGGCATCCGGCTACTTCATCAACTTCGATGATGCTTCAGAAGATCCAAGTGAACCAGAAGTACAGCCATCAACAAAAACTTTTAAAGACAAAGCAAAGGAACTTTTTCATCAACTAAAGGGAACCTATCTGACTTCTCCATGGATTGAAATTTGGGTGACATTAGGTGCATTTATCCTCATACTTTGGCTCATCATGGTACTTTGCTTGGGACATTTCATTGAGGGAAAATATGCTAAAATGGACACAGCAAGCCAGAAAATCAACTTGGTCCTTAAACCGCACACATCTTCACACGTCAAGAAAAGAGAACTTTCTTCAGTAAACTTCACAGCCAATCCTATACCAGGCGGTGTAGCATGGGACAATACTGATTATGAAATCTATGGCCCGGTTGAAATCCTGAAGTATCCACATCAATTTAAGATCTCGTTAAGTGACTTTGTAAAACCAAGCACATTCGCTGATGATTGGGACTTTGAAAGTATAAATGATATGATGTCTGACCTAGTAATGTCTGCTAAATTTACAGAACATGATTATTTGCAGGGTTCGTCTAATTATGATCAAATGTTCTGCTACAACCACTATGGTAACCATTATCTCCATAAATCTGCACAACCTAGAAATGTTTTAAATTATAACCAATGGGAACATTGTGCTACTCCCCCAAAGGGTAGTTCTAAAACATTTTATGATAAATATGCATATTTTTCAGGGTTTAACACAAGTAATGCAGAAACATTTTATTTCAAATTGTCAAATAAGACAGGTATGAAGACCATGCTTACAAACACGAAATTGATATATTCAGATTCATTTTTTGAGCAAATGAATACATTTGGTTTTGATTTCTGGAACAATAACATTGAAACAAAAACTGTTTGGGGTACAAAAGATTGGCAAGTACAAGGTATAGAATCATTGTTCAGAGCCTGTATGATCCCAGAACAAATTATATTTTTGAATGACACTATTCAACAAACTACCTGTCTTGGCTTAGCCAAAATCAAAGACTTAAACAAACCGCCTATTCCAAAGCCAACAACGAACATTAATAGCTCTATAGATGTTGAGATAGACGTGAACCGTATTTTAAACCAAAACAGAACACATCCTGATTGGAAACAATGGTTGATCTGGCCCACAGACACAAATAACTGTCAAGACAGATTCCTGAACAAAATACAGGGGTTCAAATTGACCAGGCCAGACCCTAGATATTCCCAAAGACAACATCCAGGGATAGTAACTACTTACTGTGTGGGCAAGCTCTGCCTTCAATGGCTACAAACATCCACACTGGCAGAAATTAAGCAACACCTAACTTTACTTCAAGAGGGTGCTGACTTGGGTGATTTCATTATGGGACCACGCAAACAGCGTCAAAAACGTTTCATAGCGGCCTCTATATATGCAGCTTACAATGAAGCTTGGAAAGTAACTCAAATTGAGACAGCAGAAAAAATACGGGAAATTGACCGTATTAATTTGGAAAAATCACTTTCTGTTGTGGACAATGGGTTAATGACTCTGTCCTCCAGAATATATTCAGCAATCGATATAATATCGCAAGACTTGCTGATGTTACAACACGGTCAGTCCCAATTGCGTTCTATTGTACAACTTGGCTGGACGTTACAAAATCTGCGTTCAGGCTATGTGCCTTGGCGTTTAATCAACACAACGTCACTATTTAATATCTTTAACCTTAATGATAAACAAATCAGTTTGGCACAGAAGGGTGCTGACTATACAATTCTGAGCATTGAAAAACTTGAGAGATTACCATTGACAATGTCAGAACAACCTGTCATTGAATGGATAATACATGGGATAATAAATATTCCGATAACAACTTTCCAGTTTCAATACTGCCAAAAATATATACAGGCAGGCCAGTATGAAAGGTTGGGTAAAGGATACATTAAGTCAACATGGAACTTGCCCTATACACACGCATGTGTTAGTAATAAAGGACAAAGTGTGTTCCTTAGTGGCAATAATTGTGAAAGGTCACTAAGCGGTACACTTCTGTGTCAGGGTATTAGTTTGCATGGAGCATGTGAAGGGACTTCAAATAACCTTTCATGTCACCAGCTAGGCACACCTGCAACACAAATAGAACCATTCTTTAGGAGACTCTAGAATGGGAGTTACATTCTAATTGTAGATCGCAGATGTTGCAGTCTGCTGCCCGAAAAACCTTATCTCATAACCGTGACTACGAAGGTCATGTGCTGTGAACGAGTATTGTTCCCAAACGATGCCCGAGACAGGGAGGCAAGGTTATGGCCCAGTTTGAAAATTTCTTCTATTCGAATTGATACTTTAAGCAGAATGAAGACAGTGCTCCTACAGACGCCAACCATGTTAACGTCATCAAAAGAAACATATGATCTCCAAGTTGCAAGGACAACTGCTGAGATTCATTCACTGTTATCAACCAATTCCCTCATACATTTAGCAGAAATACTGAGCGAAATCTTAAATATTTCTGATACAAGTGGAATCGCGAGTGTATTTAAGGCAGTGTTTTCGGGAGCTTTAACCCCATTCAAAGCCATCCTAGGTATTTTTCCTGATTTTGTCCATTCCATCTTTGGCGGATTTCCTCTCCTTTTGGGACTAGTGGCAGGCATCCTATTTTTGATCCTGTTACTTCGCTATGGCAAACCACGTCACAGACAAGACACCAGCGATAATGGAAGAAACAATCCGAGCTATTGGCTACCGGGACCGCATAACTAAAGTCCTTGGACTAGCACAGCTACGAGATTTAAACATGACTTGGTTTCTTTCATTTAGACCGATGTGGCAAAGTTGTGTTATGCCTGTATTAAGGTGCTTGCTATGCGGCGAAGAATGCGTGTTGGACACCTGTCTGACACTACAATCGGATGTGCCAATGGACGCAGAGACTTTGTTGGGTCCGGTAACGGCTCATGCATTGTGCTGTCCCCAGCGGCTACCAATCCTGATGACGGCATTCGTGGAGACTTCACCACTACGATTGAAGAGTTGTGAAGTACAAGATGAAAGCAGCATCGATCAGGTACGACCTTCTGTCAGCTATGCTGATCGAAACATCAATGAAGGCAATCATGCTCATGAATGCATGTTACAAAATTTTTCCGAGTTAGTGGAACTTTCGCAAGAAGCAGTTGACAGTTTTTTCTAAAGTCTCAACAATATGATGTTTTCACCAGAGCAGAAAGAATGACTTTGAACAAACTAGCACACGGCGTTCCATACACCCTGAATTTGGCCTTCAACTTTGAAAATAAAGCAATAAGAAATTTTCTCACCAGTTTTTACGGAGAGCGAGACATTTTTTTTTTCTTTCCCCTTCCATTTCCAAAAATATTTACGATTTTTTGGGACACTAATCTTCTGCTTAAAGTAAAACTATTCCTAGAGAACAACATTTCTATTTTTAGCTACTCTAGTGACATTAGCTACCCTCTAGCATGTTCACAAGTATTTATGATTTTGTGATGAGATGGTCTCGACCTTTTCTTCTGTATTAAGAGCCATTTCATGTGTAATTTCCGCATTTCGTGCATACTGATTTCTGAATATGCGTATTAGATTTAGCATTATTATACTGCTTAAAGTGCATATAGTAACTATACTCATCTTTTCGTGTATTTCGCATTTCCAATTTTCAGAATGCATTTAATTGTATTTTGGGGTGGTTCAGTATACACATGCACTACTAGTTTTGTTTACTATGCCTAGATTTGTAAATATGGACATAGATTACGTGGAGTGGGTGTGATGTATTTACTATGGGTACTGTATCGATCCCCCTATTTCTGACCCTTGTCTGGTTAATAATTAACTAGCAGCCATTCAACTGCACAGAAACCCGTTATCTGATTAGCCATACAATGGCACAGAAGCCCGTTATCTGATTAGGTCATAGCGCATGCCATCTCATTAGGCAAGCACTATTTCTCCAGCCCCCTAATAGGCATACGGTGTTCTCAAAACAAATCAAACCTAACACGACCTGGGAAATCCCCACAGCCATTGTTTTGATTTAGCCGAGAACTTCAGTAAAGAATGTGCGAACGATCAGTTCGTATGACATCCTTATTGACGTATTTATGTCCATCCTTACGTCAATCTCGGCACCTTTCAGGTATAAATAATACCGACATTGCCTTAAGCAAACACATGAGGTGGTGACAAGATTGGAGCAGCGAGACTTGCCGAGGAGCCCAGCTGACCGCGAAGCCCACAGACGCTGCCCCTCCTTTCTGACGCGCTGAGAGAGAGACGCTGCCTTTTCTCCTGCCGAGAAATCCAGCTCCGGCGCTTCCAAGCCGCCCTCGCAGGCAGCTGGAATATCAAGCCCTGAGATAGAGATACCAACCCTCCAGCCTTCTAAATCCCAGGTACTGAACTGAATAACCCTTTGTAGAGAATTCTTGAAGCAGACTCTTGGCAAAACAAACTTAACTTAAACTGCCACTTATCTACTCCCGCCCACGTATTAGGCTTAGGTCAGGTACATTGGGGTAGGCGTAGTTAGAAGCACCAGTTGAGTACGATTAGTCAATGTATATATGTATGTATCTATTTTATCCATTTTAAGTATCATATGGCTAAGAAACCATATCAATGCTTTTACAGTATTATTTTATAATTCTGTTATTACTGTATGCACTTTACTTAACTATAAGTATTGCAATAATAGCGATTCATTTCTCTTGTATGAGAAAAGAGACTGATCAATAAATAACATCTTTTTATTGAACACGCTCGTCTCTTCCTTTTCTCTACAATCTGGTGAAACTAAGAATGCACTGAACTGACTGAGTAAAATAAGTTGTCTTTTGTTTTCACACGACTCTAGAGATACACTCTTGATTAGGGGAGAGCAAAGTTGTCATGTTCTATGGTTGTCAGAAACTAAATCCCTTCTTGTCTATCCAGAGAGGTTAAACTCCTCCTTGTCTATTCGAGAAAGTTTCTAGTGAACTCTGAGCTAGCTGGCAAACATTAAACTTTAAGTCTAATATCGACAGTAGAAGACCTAGTTAACCTCTGTCCTACGTCTATACTATTGAAGATATTATTCCAATGCGCAGAGCCTATTGGGATAATAGGAACTACACTACAGAACGCTGGGTGGTAGGACATTTTTGTCGGCACAGAGATCCCACGCAAAAAAGTTTGGAAAAGTGATTTTTTTTACCTAATTTTAAGGTTTGCAAGGAATTCTAGGTAGGAAAACATTGGGGGACCCACACATGCCATACCTCCCTGGACTCCCCCGGGTATCTAGTTTTCAGAACTGTTTGGGTTTGGTAGTTTCCAAACATGGCCGCCGAGCCCTGGGCCAAAAACCCAGGTGCCCACCCCAAAAATCAAGGTAGTTTTGCTATAGGGTATTTTAAATTCTCCTCCGTATGATATGGACCTTTTCCTGTTGCAGCCACTATGCCTACCCACGCAAGTGAGGTACCATTTTTATCGGGAGACCTTAAGGAACGCTGGGTGGGAGGAAATTTGTGTGAGCCCAGTGATGCCACGCCTTCCCACACAAAAATGTGTGAAAAATCAGATTTGTTTGAGCTATAATCAAGATTTGCAAGGGATTCTGGATAAAGGAACGTTGGAGGATCCACGCAAGCCATACCTCCTTGGAAGCCCCGGGGGTGTCTACTTTTCAGAAATGTGTGGGTTTGGTAGGTTTCCCTAGATGGACGTCTAGCAAGGGGCCAAAAACCCAGGTAACCCCTCTTGCAAAAGCTGGTGGTTTTGACATTGTCACCATTGTCAAAACCACCAGCTTTTGCAAGAGAGAATCCCTGGGTTTTTGGCCCCGTGCTAGACGGACATATAGGGAAACCTACCAAACCCACACATTTCTGAAAAGTAGACACACGGGGGCTTCCAAGGAGGTATGGCTTGCGTGGATCCTCCAACGTTCCTTTACCCAGAATCCCTTGCAAACTTCAATTTTAACAGAAAAAATCAGTTTTTTCACACTTTTTTGTGTGGGAAAGCGTGGCATCACTAGGCTCACACAAATTACCTCCCACCCAGCGTTCCCCCAGGTCTCCAGATAAAAATGGTACCGCACTTGCGTGGGTAGGCATAGTGGCTGCAACAGGAAAAAGCCCAATTCGTACGGTGGAGACTTAAAAATTACCTTTAGCAAAACTATCTTATTTTTTGAGGGGGTCACCTGAGCTTTTGGCCTGGGTCTTGGTGGGCATCTTTGGAAACTACCAAACCCAAACAGTTCTGAAAACTAGACACCCGGGGGAGTCGAGGGAGGTATGGCATGCGTAGGTCCCCCAATGTTTTCCTACCCAGAAATCCCTTCCAACCTTAAATTTAGGTTAAAAAAACACTTTTCCATACATTTTTGGGTGGGATCTCCCTGCTGGCACAAATGTCCTACCACCCAGCGATCCCCTTGTTCTCCCGAGTAAAATGATACCTCACTTGTGTGGGTGGGCCAAAGGCCTGTGACTAAGGTGGGGTGCTTAATTTGTCAAACCTAAATACTACATTTATTAAAAATTCATTTTTAGCCTGTTCTGCTTTAGGGCACCCACACAAGTGAGGTATCATTTTACTTGGGAGAACAAGGGGAACGCTGGGTGGTAGGACATTTTTGCCGGCACAGAGATCCTACGCAAAAAAGTTTGAAAAAATGATTTTTTTACCTAATGTTAAGGTTTGCAAGGAATTCTGGTTAGGAAAACATTGGGGGACCCACGCATGCCATACCTCCCTGGACTCCCCCGGGTGTCTAGTTTTCAGAACTGTTTGGGTTTTGTAGTTTCCAAAGATGGCCGCCGAGCCCCGGGCCAAAAACTCAGGTGCCCCCCCCAAAAATCAAGTAAGTTTTGCTATAGGGCATTTTAAATTCTCCACCGTACGATTTGGACCTTTTCCTGTTGCAGCCACAATGCCTACGCACGCAAGTGAGGTACCATTTTTTCCGGGAGACCTGGGGGAATGCTGGGTGGTGGAAATTTGTTGATCCACTCAGATTCCGGAACTTTCCACCACAGAAACGTGAGGGAAATGCATTTTTTTCACAACTCTTTAGCTTTGCAAGGGATTCTGGGTAACAAAACCTGGTGGTAGGCAGTCGAGTCACCCCATCCTGATTTCCCCTGGGTGTCTAGTTTTCAAAAATGTATAGGTTTGCTAGGTTTCCCTAGGTGCCGGCAGAGCTAGGGTTCAAAAACAAAAGGTAGTCTCTTTGTCCAAAAAGGGCACGATTTCACTGGGAAATTGAGGTGCGACCACGTTGCGTTTTGCGCTGTTTCCTGTCGCAGGCACTAGGCAGACCCAGGCAATTGAGGTACCATTTTTTTGGGGAGACCCTGGGACACGCTGGGTGGGTGGAAATTTGTTGATCCACGCAGATTCCAGAACTTTCCACCACAGAAATGTGAGGAAAATGCATTTTTTTGTCAATTTCCTAGATTTGCAAGGGATTCTGGGTAACAGAACCTGGTGGTAGGCAGTCGAGTCACCCCATCCTGAATTCCCCTGGGTGTCTACTTTTCAAAAATGTATAGGTTTGCTAGGTTTCCCTAGGTGCCGGCAGAGCTAGGGTTAAAAAACAAAAGGTAGTCTCTTTGCCCAAAAAGGGCACGATTTCACTGGGAAATTGAGGTGCGACCACGTTGCGTTTTGCGCTGTTTCCTGTCGCAGGCACTAGGCAGACCCAGGCAATTGAGGTACCATTTTTTTTGGGAGACCCTGGGACATGCTGGGTGGGTGGAAATGTGTTGATCCACGCAGATTCCAGAACTTTCCACCACAGAAATGTGAGGAAAATGCATTTTTTTGTCAATTTCCTAGATTTGCAAGGGATTCTGGGTAACAGAACCTGGTGGTAGGCAGTCAAGTCACCCCATCCTAAATTCCCCTGGGTGTCTACTTTTCAAAAATGTATAGGTTTGCTAGGTTTCCCTAGGTGCCGGCAGAGCTAGGGTTCAAAAACAAAAGGTAGTCTCTTTGCCCAAAAAGGGCACGATTTCACTGGGAAATTGAGGTGCGACCACGTTGCGTTTTGCGCTGTTTCCTGTCGCAGGCACTAGGCAGACCCAGGCAATTGAGGTACCTTTTTTTTGGGAGACCCTGGGACACGCTGGGTGGGTGGAAATTCGTTGATCCACGCAGATTCCAGAACTTTCCACCACAGAAATGTGAGGAAAATGCATTTTTTTGTCAATTTCCTAGATTTGCAAGGGATTCTGGGTAACAGAACCTGGTGGTAGGCAGTCAAGTCACCCCATCCTGAATTCCCCTGGGTGTCTACTTTTCAAAAATGTATAGGTTTGCTAGGTTTCCCTAGGTGCCGGCAGAGCTAGGGTTCAAAAACAAAAGGTAGTCTCTTTGCCCAAAAAGGGCACGATTTCACTGGGAAATTGAGGTGCGACCACGTTGCGTTTTGCGCTGTTTCCTGTCGCAGGCACTAGGCAGACCCAGGCAATTGAGGTACCTTTTTTTTGGGAGACCCTGGGACACGCTGGGTGGGTGGAAATTTGTTGATCCACGCAGATTCCAGAACTTTCCACCACAGAAATGTGAGGAAAATGCATTTTTTTGTCAATTTCCTAGATTTGCAAGGGATTCTGGGTAACAGAACCTGGTGGTAGGCAGTCGAGTCACCCCATCCTGAATTCCCCTGGGTGTCTACTTTTCAAAAATGTATAGGTTTGCTAGGTTTCCCTAGGTGCCGGCAGAGCTAGGGTTAAAAAACAAAACATAGTCTTTTTGCCCAAAAAGGGCACGATTTCACTGCGAAATTGAGGTGCGACCACGTTGTGTTTTGCGCTGTTTCCTGTCGCAGGCACTAGGCAGACCCAGGCAAGTGAGGTACCATTTTTTTCGGGAGACCTGGGGGAACACTGGGTGGGTGGAAATTTGTTGATCCACGCAGATTCCAGAACTTTCCACCACAGAAATGTGAGGAAAATGTTTTTTTTTTGTCAATTTCTTAGCTTTGCAAGGGATTCTGGGTAACAGAACCTTGGGGAAGGCCGTCGAGTCACCCCATCCTGAATTCCCCTGGATGTCTAGTTTTTAAAAATGTATAGGTTTGCTAGGTTTCCCTAGGTGCCGGCAGAGCTAGGGTTCAAAAACAAAAGGAAGTCTCTTTGTCCAAAAAGGGCACGATTTCACTGGGAAATTGAGGTGCGACAACGTTGCGTTATGCGCTGTTTCCTGTCGCAGGCACTAGGCAGACCCAGGCAAGTGAGGTACCATTTTTTTTGGGAGACCCTGGGGAACGCTGGGTGCATGGAAATTTGTTGATCCACGCAGATTCTAGAACTTTCCACCACAGAAATGTGAGGAAAATGCATTTTTTTTGTCAATTTTTTAGCTTTGCAAGGGATTCTGGGTAACAGAACCTGGTGGTAGGCAGTCGAGTCACCCCATCCTGAATTTCCCTGGGTGGCTACTTTTCAAAAATGTATAGGTTTGCTAGGTTTCCCTATGTGCCGGCAGAGCTAGGGTTCAAAAACAAAAGGTAGTCTTTTTGCCTAAAAAGGGCACGATTTCACAGCGAAATTGAGGTGCGACCACGTTGCGTTTTACGCTGTTTCCTGTCGCAGGCACTAGGCAGACCCAGGCAAGTGACGTACCATTTTTTTGGGAGACCCGGGGGAACGCTGGGTGGGTGGAAATTTGTTGATCCACGCAGATTCCAGAACTTTCCACCACAGAAATGTGAGGAAAATGCGTTTTTTTTGTCAATTTCTCAGCTTTGCAAGGGATTCTGGGTAACAGAACCTGGTGGTAGGCAGTCGAGTCACCCCATCCTGAATTTCCCTGGGTGTCTAGTTTTCAATAATGTATAGGTTTGCTAGGTTTCCCTGGGTGCCGGCAGAGCTAGGGTTCAAAAACAAAAGGTAGTCTCTTTGTCCAAAAAGGGCACGATTTCACTGGGAAATTGAGGTGCAACCACGTTGCGTTTTGCGCTGTTTCCTATCGCAGGCACTAGGCAGACCCAGGCAAGTGAGGTACCATTTTTTTCGGGAGACCTGGGGAAAAACTGGGTGGGTGGAAATTTGTTGATCCATGCAGATTCCAGACCTTTCCACCACAGAAATGTGAGGAAAATGCATTTTTTTTGTCAATTTCTTAGCTTTGCAAGGGATTCTGGGTAAAAGAACCTGGTGTTAGGCAGTCGAGTCACCCCATCCTAAATTCCCCTGGGTGTCTAGTGTTCAAAAATGTATAGGTTTGCTAGGTTTACCTAGGTGCCGGCAGAGCTAGTGTTCAAAAACTAAAGGTAGTCTCTTTGTCCAAAAAGGGCACGATTTCACTGGGAAATTGAGGTGCGACCACGTTGCGTTATGCGCTGTTTCCTGTCGCAGGCACTAGGCAGACCCAGGCAAGTGAGGTACCATTTATTGCAGGAGACCTGGGGAAACACTGGGTGGGTGTAAATTTGTTGATCCACGCAGATTCCAGAACTTTCCACCACAGAAATGTGAGGAAAATGCGTTTTTTTTGTCAATTTCTTAGATTTGCAAGGGATTCTGGGTAACAGAACCTTGGGTAAGGCAGTCGAGTCACCCCATCCTGAATTTCCCTGGGTGTCTACTTTTAAAAAATGTATAGGTTTGCTAGGTTTCCCTAGGTGCCGGCAGAGCTAGGGTTCAAAAACAAAAAGGTAGTCTCTTTGCCCAAAAGGGGCACGATTTCACTGTGAAATTGAGGTGCGACCACGTTGCGTTGTGCGCTGTTTCCTGTCGCAGGCACTTGGCAGAGCCAGGCAAGTGAGGTAACATTTTTTTCGGGAGACACAGGGGAACGCTGGGTGGGTGGAAATTGTTGATCCACGCAGATTCCAGACCTTTCCATCACAGAAATGTGAGGAAAATGCATTATTTTGTCAATTTCTTAGATTTGCAAGGGATTCTGGGTAACGGAACCTGGTGGTAGGCAGTCGACTCACCCCATCCTGAATTCCCCTGGGGGTCTAGTTTTCAAAAATGTATAGGTTTGCTAGGTTTCCCTAGGTGCCGGCAGAGCTAGGGTTCAAAAACAAAAGGTAGTCTCTTTGTCCAAAAAGGGCACGATTTCACTGGGAAATTGAGGTGCGACCACGTTGCGCTATGCTCTGTTTCCTGTCGCAGGCACTAGGCAGACCCAGACAAGTGAGGTACCATTTTTTTCGGGAGACCCGGGGGAACGCTGGGTACATGGAAATTTGTTGATCCAAGCAGTTTCTAGAACTTTCCACCACAGAAATGTGAGGAAAATGCGTTTTTTTGTCAATTTCTTAGCTTTGCAAGGGATTCTGGGTAACAGAACCTGGTGGTAGGCAGTCGAGTCACCCCATCCTGAATTTCCCCGGGTGTCTACTTTTCAAAAATGTATAGGTTTGCTAGGTTTCCTTAGGTGCCGGCGGAGCTAGGGTTCAAAAACAAAAGGTAGTCTTTTTGCCCAAAAAGGGCACGATTTCACGGCGAAATTGAGGTGCGACCACGTTGCGTTTTGCCCTGTTTCCTGTCGCAGGCACTAGGCAGACCCAGGCAAGTGAGGTACCATTTTTTTGGGAGACCCGGGGGAACGCTGGGTGGGTGGAAATTTGTTGATCCACGCAGATTCCAGAACTTTCCACCACAGAAATGTGAGGAAAATGCGTTTTTTTTGTCAATTTTTCAGCTTTGCAAGGGATTCTGGGTAACAGAACCTGGTGGTAAGCAGTCGAGTCACTCCATCCTGAATTCCCCTGGGTGTCTAGTTTTCAATAATGTATAGGTTTGCTAGGTTTTCCTGGGTGCCGGCAGAGCTAGGGTTCAAAAACAAAAGGTAGTCTCTTTGTCCAAAAAGGGCACGATTTCACTGCGAAATTGAGGTGCGACCACGTTGCGTTTTGCCCTGTTTCCTGTCGCAGGCACTAGGCAGACCCAGGCAAATGAGGTACCATTTTTTTGGGAGACCCGGGGGAACGCTGGGTGGGTGGAAATTTGTTGATCCACGCAGATTCCAGAACTTTTCACCACAGAAATGTGAGGAAAATGCGTTTTTTTTGTCAATTTCTTAGCTTTGCAAGGGATTCTGGGTAACAGAACCTGGTGTTAGGCAGTTGAGTCACCCCATCCTGAATTCCCCTGGGTGTCTAGTGTTCAAAAATGTATAGGTTTGCTAGGTTTACCTAGGTGCCGGCAGAGCTAGGGTTAAAAAACAAAAGGTAGTCTCTTTGTCCAAAAAGGGCATGATTTCACTGGGAAATTGAGGTGCGACCATGTTTCGTTTTGCACTGTTTCCTGTCGCAGGCACTAGGCAGACACAGGCAAGTGAGGTACCATTTTTTTCGGGAGACCTGGGGAACGCTGGGTGGGTGGAAATTTGTTGATCCACGCAGATTCCAGAACTTTCCACCACAAAAATGTGAGGAAAATGCATTTTGTTTGTCAATTTCTTAGCTTTGAAAGGGATTCTGGGTAACAGAACCTGGTGGTAGGCAGTCGAGTCACCCCATCCCGAATTCCCCTGGGTGTCTCGTTTTCAAAAATGTATAGGTTTGTTAGGTTTCCCTAGGTGCCGGCAGAGCTAGGGTGCAAAAACTACAGCTAGGCACTTTGCAATAAAAGGGTCAATTTGTAACTGCAAAATTGAGGTGTGACCACGTTGCATTTTCCGCCGTTTCCTGTCGCAGGCACAAGGCTGACCCACACAAGTGAGGTACCGTTTTTATTGGGAGACTTAGGGTAATTCAGATTTGTAAATCAACTGTTATTACCAATTGAGTTTTCATGCATTTATCCCTTCCCAATGAAAGACATTGTGTAAAAAAAAATCTTTTTCAAAAATGACCAATAATTCTCATGCTAGTATGAGTATTCCCAATTTTGAAAATGTGCAATTATATACTGTTTCTAAACTCTATAATTTGTACCCAATTCAGAAATACATAGGTGTC
This sequence comes from Lissotriton helveticus, assembly GCF_964261635.1. NCBI lineage: Eukaryota > Metazoa > Chordata > Amphibia > Caudata > Salamandridae > Lissotriton > Lissotriton helveticus. The sequence goes on along the minus strand of NC_136067.1, from coordinate 979,953,076 downwards.
TTTCATACAGATTTTTCCATGTATACATTTTCCAAGAAAAAGTGCTCTATACCCAGTAAATAAAAAAAAAACATTGCAAGTTGCTGCTCAGTTTTTGGATCTGGGTTCGTCGGGTTCTTGGTGAAACTACAAGTCCTATATATCCCCACAACTAGGAATGTCTAACGGATGTAACGGTATATTGCTTTCCAAGATCTGTCAAACTTTCAAAAAGTTATAGGTGAAAACGTTGAGACAAAAGGCTGTTTTTTTCAACAAATTTTCAATTATTCCAAAATTTAACTGTTAGTTTCTATAAATAAACCTTCATGGATTTAGATAAATGACCTCTTTCTGAATTAAGAATTGTATCTACTTTTCGAAAATGTATAGCTTTCCAGGATCCATTATTGCTTTCAAACTCATTTCTACCCTTAACTGGAAGGAGGTGGAAAGCTCTAAAAATAGCAAAAATAGGCTATGTCCCAGAAAAATGCCAAAACTGTGTGAAAAATGTTGGTTCTCTGACAAAAGACTGTCATTCCCTAAAAGCTGAGAAAATGGAGATTTCAGCCCCACAAACCCTTTTTTGATACAATTTTCAGGGAAAAACCCAGAGGCTTTCATTTGCAGCCCATTTTTCCCATTTTTCTGAAAAAAACAAAAATTTCACTATATTTTGGTTAATTTTTGGGACCCCTCCAAGGGAATCCACAAACCCTGGGCACCTTTAGAATCCACATGATGTTGGAAGAAAAGGACGCACATTTGGCATGGATACCTTATGTGGTTGAAAAGTTACAGGGGCCTAAGCGCGCACTACCCCAAATCGCCAAAAAAAGGCTTAGCACAGGAGGGGAAAAGGCCTAGCAGCGAAGGGGTTAAGGTCCACCAGTCAATAGCAAAATCCTGGGCTAGATCAAGAAAAAAGGTGGGGCTCAATTGTTTCTCAAATCTAGCATCACTCTGGGACTCCCCAGGTTCGCCAGAATGCCTCCAGGATAGTTTGACAATACCACTAAGAGATGCCGGAATTAAAGTGTTGAGATTTGATTAGCGAAGATACTTTTGTTTCTTGGGAGAGAGTAGGGACGGGTCTCTGTAAATTTAAGTATGTCCTGCTAAAAAGCTTGGTACAATCCCAGCTTAGTCGGAACCCATCATTTGGTAAGGGCACTAGCTTGGAACAACAACTAGTTGTGAGGCCAGTGGGAAAAAGGGAGGTCTCAGTGTGGTATTGGGCAATTGAAGAGGCAGTGGATGGGGTATTTAAGCTCGCAGATGAGTTATGGGGGAGCAGATCATGGACATACAGTGTGATCTTCTATGGCAGGACTCGTTTAAAACTCTTTTCAGATTAGTTAAGCCTGCCGGGCTGAAGCGGAACCATCTGTTCACTGCTCATAGAGCGTATCTATCCCTTCTCAGACTATCAACATTTTTGAAAGGGAAAGTGTGTAACAAGTGTGGGATGGCAGAAGGATTGTATATACCTATGTTTAAGGACTGCCCCTCTATTTTTTCATACTGGGAAGATGTGCGGAAGACTCTCTAGAGTATCTTAAAAGTGCCAATTCATATAGACCTGTCCCTGTTAATCTTCAGCCTCAATTGTAACATCATAGGCCCTGCCAGACCTCTGTTATTCTACGTAATTTTAATGGCTAGCAGGCAAATTTGCAAATATTGAATAGATCTAGTTCCACCTGATCACTCAGATTGGCTGACCTCGCTATACGAAGTATCCAAGATGGACATGTCTAGAACATGTAGTAAGAAAAAAATCGCATACTGGGACCTGTTGATTCAATGGAGGAAGCTGTTTTTTATCCGGGTCCTATGATTATGCCTTTTGAATACTCCTTGGACTATTCTAAGCTTCTAGGCTATTGATAAAGTCCATCAGGTTTGCATAAGACCTAGCTGGAGTAAACCCAACCCCCCCTCTCATGGCAGGGGAAGCAACCTTCCGACCTAAAAAGAAAACGTACCCTTACAGGCCGATGTACCGAGAGATTTTATATAAGAAGCCAAAGACCTTCAAGGTCAATACGTAAGGCTACGAATATGCGGCTTGCTCTATCAAGGTGGTTGAAGGCGAATGAGGACAAAAAAAAATTTCAAGCAGCATTTCACTGTGCTCCATATGTTTCAAGGGACAATTGTTTTTGAAAGTATATGATGGCCTTCAGTCATTAAATATTCATCTTTGACAAATTTTTTCTTGGGTTCAAATTGATTTTGTGATTAATAACAGTTGAATTATCATTAGGTTTTAATTAGAGTCAGCGAGTCATAAACAAGGATGAGAGTTTATGGGTACTCTCATTTTGCATATCGTAATTAGAACACTGCATGATCTACACTTTTTTAATGATTACATTCAAGAATATTTTAAAGAATTGTAATTTTTGTATAAATTGGCTTGTTGTCCGTTATATGAGTTAAACTGAAGATAATAAGAGATTATAAGAGAATTTACAGGCGGATACATTATTTAATTTGACTCACTTTTATTTTAGGAAAATATGTTATGGTTTCTTGTCAATTTCAAAACAAATAATAAGACATCTGTGTGAGTGTTATATAAAGGGGACGTTGTATAAAGGTTTTACTGATTTGCAGTGTACAAACTTCACGTATAATGTATCAAGAAGAGAATGTATAATGAAACATGTGTTAGCTAGCTGTTATTATTATTTGAATCCATGTGATATATTTAGTTACCATCACATAGGAACTCTCATAAGGTGGAACTGTATTGAATAGTGGAAAATCAAATAAATAAACTTTCTTTGAAGAACCAAGATAAAAAGGACTCTTTTTAAAAAAGAAAAATTCTCAGAAAATGTGTGATTTAAAATTAAATCAAAGCTAATGTAGCATTGTGTATTTTGTTCTACATTAAAAAGAATATGTGAAATTAATTTACATTAATATGTAACTTAAAAATATTTGTAATATTTGTTTTTAAGTTTTATAATTTTACTTCATTGTAATTAACTAAAGCCATTATTTTTTTGTTGGAGGGTGTTGTAATGCCAGTGGCAGGCTGTGTGTTGTGCTGGGCTTAGACTCAGATTTTAGAAATAAGCAAAAAACAATAAACTTACTGAAAACTATAAATTACTCTAATGTGCAAGTTACCCTTGTGAATCAGATCCTTGGTTAGCAGATTTAGAGATGACTTGGAGCTATCACGTTGATAAAATATCTTGAGGAGCAATGATGCATCTATGTTTGATAACTAATGCCATAGATGGTTATGTTTAGAAAATATGTTTCTCAACTTATGACATTAAGAAATGGAGTGTGCCAAATTAATATTCATGTTGCAATTGCAGAAAACATTCTGGATCTATGATCCATATGTTGTGATTGTGTGAGTGAACTTCCTTTTTTTGGACAATATCTTTTTCAAGATCAAAATAGGAATGAGCAAAGTTTGAGTAATTTCCTTGCAGCAATGATGTGAAATTCCAAAGCGATTACACAATATTATGCATTGCATTTTTTAAAAGTGCAAAGCGCATCCTCATGTCCATTTTTCACTTAATCTCAAACATTTTGTGCAACACGTATATGCATGTGCAAGGCCAGATATTACGCAAGGTTATACAGAAATAAAACAAATTTCTCCCAGGTTGAGGCTAAATGTGATAGCTGACTTTGAGCTTTAGCCATAAACTACATTGGTCTACAGTATGATTTCCATATCTTGCTAAAGGTTAATGTTTTCCAGGTTTTCCAACCAGAATTCACAGAACGATGGAAGTCAAAATGTAACCATAGGTGGAAGACTGCCTCGAAGAGCTTTTAAGGCATTTTGCCTTAGAATAAGCGGGGCAACACTAATTCAGAACGTTATATAACTATTATCACATCTCTACAGTATCATCATGGGCTTTTCTGGTTAGTGCAGAGCGGTGTCCCTGTTTTATGTACTTGCAGGCTATAAAGTGAATTAATTTATCCTGAGGTATTGCTTAATTTTAATATAATACAGCTCGGAAAAGGTGAGCAAAGTTTGCCTCTTTCTGGTTCTGAGCTGTGGTACCCGAAAATATAAGGGGTAAAGTGCTCCCTGACAAAAATTATAAGGACATTACAAGTCACAGAGGAGTTCCAAACCCCTATAGGATATGATAATAATAAATAAATAAATAAATAGTGGGATCATTAAAACATATGACAATTAAATAAACCATTATATTTACACAGCATCGTTAAAAACTAACTCTTGATATTTGATAAACATGAAAAACCATGTATAATCAACAGCAAAATAGAAAAAAATATTTATCCACCAGATAGGTGATTGCCTCAGACCTTGACCAAATCTGATATTTTAAAAAGGTTTTATGGCCACACAGTGAATAAGGACAGTCAATAAGAACATGGCAAATGGAACATTTCATTTCTACAATACTGTGCAAATTCCCTTATTACTTTTTCCCATTTTACCATTCAGATCCCCCACAAAACTGGATTGCAGCCAAGCCACATTTTAAGTGGAATCAAGAACAATTTGGGAGTTAGAGTATCTGTCAGATAGGGAAAAACCTCTGCCTGTCTTAACTGTAAACATTATAGGGGGTTTGGTGAGACGATATTCCATATCCAATGCTTGGGAAGCAATAAAGGGGGATTCTCTCAAAGTGAATTTATTAGGAAATTGAACACGTACTTATTGTACCAAGAGCACTATGCATAGTTTTAATCTGATTGACTATTTTAATAAGATCCATGGCCCATTCCTTTCGCTGACAAGAATCTGTTCCCAGCATAATTTTGATATCTTAAGAGGAGCAAGCCTGCTATGATATGCAAAGAAGTGAGGTTAAATTTGTGGCGTATACCTTGATTCACGGGAGTCCTAGGTAAACCCAACATGCTCTTTACAGTCTCCCAAATATTACAAGCTTCTAACAATAAAATCTTTGCACCATACAAGAACAAAGGTAGAAGTTTACTTGCAAAGGCTTTCATAAGAGGAAAAACTGAGAATCCCCAGTATGTAGGGTTATATTTAAGTAAACACCCTGTTTGTAGCAGAGCTGTTGCACTTGTTATTTTCATAGGTGAATCCATTTCAGGGTATTCAAAAACCGCACCCCTAGTTACTTATATGAATTGACCATCTCAATTCGCTTTTCATCCAAGAACCATTTATGTTTAATTTCCTTTCTCCCAAACATCATTATCTTTTTTTTAATAAAAATCCCCTACAATAGTATAGTACAGTATTAGATTGTTTAGTCCCTGCTGCTGGCCTACCACTGTATAGTCCATTAAAACTGGATTGTCAGCAGAGAGGAGATTAGGGAGATGCTAGGACCCATCTTTGATGACAAAACATGCCAAAGGGTCGGATCCATGCCACATTTTTAAGATAACTACATTTATCTAAATGTGGATATGCTGCAAATCTGAAATGGATCTGGCCCCCCAGGACCGACATTGAAGAACCCCGGTAAGAATGAATGTGTAGCTTATAAAACTCTAGGCAAATTTGGCACATAAAAACTAAAAAGAGAAGGTGCAAATACACAACTTTGACATAGGGAATTCATTAGATTGATTCTACCAGATAACTGTCCAAAGTGTCTAGTTCTACCTGGGCCCAATATGCCATATCCAAGAACTATATGAGAAAAAGAAAATCCCCGGGATATTGTAAGCTGTTACCTTCTTCCAGAGCTACTCTCTTTAGACTGTATCAAAGACTATGAGAGAGTCCATAAAACAACAGGACAGTCGCTGGTTCACTCCTAATGATTTCTTAATAATAGCCCGTAGGGCAAAGCAGTGGTCGGTGGTAGAAGGCCCCTCCCAGAATTCACCCTGTTTACTTGGGCATAGGTTGTGTAACAAAACCCAATTATTCCAGGTGAGTTAATACAACTTAAAAAAAAACTTTTCGGAAATGTCTAACAGACTGATCAATCTATATTTAGAGGGCAGTCTACTATCACATTACTTCAGTATTGGTTTGACTACAGGGCCCTTCCAAGTATCAGTGACTCAACCAGTGTTAACAGTCCAATGAAACAGATGTAAAAATAAATCTGCCCCCATTCACTGTGAGATTTGAATATAACAGCAGGGATTTTGTCTGAGCCTACAGTGCAACTCAATTTCAAGAATAAGATTGTGGATAAGTTTGTTTTCCGAGAGAACCAATCATATGGGATAACACCACTTGAAATATTTGGTGGGCGAATCGGTAAGACCGGAGAGTCATAGAGGGCCAGATGTATGGCCTTTCAGTACAGCAAGGCGCAAATTGCGCAGAATTGAGACTCGTAATTTGCGACTCACTAAACTGAATGTACAACAGTGTATCAGACACTGTCTGCGATTCCTAATGAGGTCCCAAATTGCATCCATCATCAATATTACTGAGTCAAGCGCAACTTGTGACCCAATTTGAAATGGCTAGCACTCCCAGGCGTGGTGGCCTGCTGGGGTCAGCAGACTACCATGTCTGTGACTGCATTTTCAATAAAGCAGTACTTATTTTTTTAAGGCAGACCGTTTTCCTTAAGGAAAAATGGGATGCATTTTAAAAAAATATATGAAACTTTACAGTTTCATTTTTTAAGGGCAGGCAGTGGTCCCTGGGAATACTGCCTGCTCTTAAAAAGTATTTGCACACCCATTCATAATGGGAAAGGGGTCTCCTGGGAACCCTTTCCCGTTTGTGAATGGTTTACCACCTACTTGATGTAGGTGGTAAACTGCTAGTGTTTTGCGACCGCAAATGCGGTCCTAAAAAATACGTACATTGCAGTCAGACTCGCTGTTAGGAAGGGACACCCTTGGCACGCCCCTTCCTAATAACGAGTCGCAAAGCATATTTTGCAAGTCTCTAATAGGTTAGCGAGTAGCAAAAATGTAGTTTGTACATGGGGCTGACCAATTTTGTGGTCGCAAACAGGCGGAATTCCAATTTGCAACCACAAAAAACGGCCGTACATCTGCCCCAGAGATCCTAAGGCCATCCATGTATCTTCTGCAATCATACATGTCAATAAACCAGGGCTATCATTATTCATAGAGGTGACTATTTTTCTGATCATCTAAATAGATTATCTCAATAATTTCTTCCCTGCAATTGTAAAAAAATCTATTTTATTTTTTATGCAAGAATTATACTGATTTCTAAAACAATGGACTTCTTCTTTTGTCATATTGGGGGCACCATGTTTGTATTTCCACTGTGTTCTATGTAGATCAGATTTGAACTTTTTACAGGAATGGTAAAACCACGGTTGGACTGTTGGACTGAGAGCCTTACTTCATTTTCAATTTGTAAAAGATCATAATTTACAATAATTCAGATACAATCAAGTACATTTCTTATATGACTTGTGTATCAGGCTATCGTAGCCTCTGTCAACTCTTAACCAATATTCATATTTTCTGTAACCTGATATGTGACCAGATGATTGAGATGCAAAGGGTTGAGATGTGCGCTGAGCATTTGAGGGAAGCCCATAACAAAGGGAAGAACATTTTTTGTATACTGATGTTTCCATAAAACACAAACTTGCTTTAATTGCATGATGATCACCATCTTTTGTGTAATCTATAGGACAACCATTGAGGCCTGATTGGGAGGTTTGTTCAGCAGAAATATCATCATGAAAATGGAAATTGAAGCAGATCAGGTAATTTTTTACTTACCAATTACCCAGCACCAAAGAGTCATTTAATTAAATAAATACTGGGAAAGATGCAACACGTACCCCATAAACTTCGAATAGATCTTGCATGAGATCATGAAAAGTTCCTGGGAACTATTGTGCATTAAAATCAACTGCTATAACCAGAATGGTCTTCAGGTATCTATAAAAAAACTATTTAGTATGGGATCAAGGTCACCCAGCCAGTTCTCTATCCCCAATAGTTCTGCTTCATGGATGTACATATTTATTAATACAAAAAAATTGTATTATTTACACCCAGATGCACTATAGTTATTTGTATTCTGCTCGTGTTCAGAACCTTTTCAAAATGTCCCTAATTATTTGGTGGATACTACAGACAACAGGCCCACTGAAAGACAATCACATCCATGTTTGCTATTGATGGCAACAAAGCAATTTATACTTGTGTTTTCTCATAATCAAATTACCCAAAGAAAAGCAATATGTACATCCTTCAATAATACATCTAAGTAAACCTCTTTTTTTGTTTGTTCTGTCATATCTAGGTATGTTCCATTTTACAATTTTTATCTTATGAGTGAACACAGTATTCCATTGATCAGCAGCCCAGCCTGCCCATTCATTTTCATCCTGTAGACCCATGAGAGAAGTGTAACTAGTATGGTCTTCATATTTGGTAGATGACCTATAGTAATTTGTTTCACCAGGAATAACAATCCTTAAATTACCATTTCTCATGTATCTAATACTGTATTGATGATGGGAAGGGATAGTTGTATTACTTGATTGGGATGAGATGTGTTCTCTCTGTTTCTCAGTTAGACCCTCGTAATAGGCTAAGTTGATCTTTCTAATGCTCGCCTTATTTTCCAGCTCAGGAGGGGCAGTGATACTCAATCTGAATGATAAGATTTTCTCTTTGTCACACAGTACTTTATTTGCAACTAAGGGAAAGATAGCATGTACTTTTGTTAATTCTATCCCCTCATTTCCAATCTGAAAACGCATCCACCCGGTCTAGATCCTCAGTTGAGATTTCAGCTAACATGGGAATTTGTTTAAATAGAGAAAGCAGCCTTGATCTGTTTAGGGGACACCATTTCTTATCCTTTTTCTCTTTTCTAGTTGTTCCAAACAACAACTCTGGTCCTGAGGGCTTTCGATGCAAAAAGTTATTGGTGTGAATTACTATTCCCTGTTTACTTGACCCTCCTGGAATCATATTGACTGGAGTTGAGTTACATTTATTGATTGCTTCTTTTAGTTCTGGCAGCCAAATCAAATTATCAGTATCCAAGCCTTTCATTACTTTTTTAGAATCTTTTAAATGTTGTTTCCCTGGGTGTCCCTTTTTTAGGGAGGGTTCACTGCTTTTTTTTTTTTGTTGACTTTGTCTAGGGCTAGCTGATGTAACCCTATCCAAGGACTGAGAACTCACTGTTTGGATTTTTGTTAGATTCTTTTTTATACTCTGTCTCAAATTTACTCTACTACATTGTCTTATGCTTTTCTTTCCGGATAACAGTTTCCTATTTATCCTATCAACCAATAGATAATAAAATGAAGAAGATTTTAAGCAACAATAGTTGAACTATCTTTTTTTAACCAACATCGGTTGCCTGGAAATATACACTGTACTAGAAGAATGAATATGCTATGGAGGAGGACTTTGAGCCCTACTACACTACACTACAGTTTCGTTGCTTGGACTGCGAGTTTATGCAGAATTTACCTCCACCGGTCTAATTAATGTTGATAGACAACAATTCCCTTTCATTAATTCTGCAGAAATTTCCTAAGAAGACTGCTGTAATTGTATTGATTGGTGTTTGCCACAACCATAGCTTCTAAGATACCTTCCAGTGTTTATTGCATTAACATGCAATTGCTTCTAATGATGATGTAGATGTAGAGTGGGCATTCGTCAAGGATGAGATACAGGGTGACATTAGCTCATTCTGATCTAGATTAAATTCATTTTAAGAAGGGCACACTCGACAAATAAAAATTGAAATCTGGGATGCCTGGTTACTTCTAATATCAAGGTTACAGTAATCATTACTAACACTAATAAAAAAAGACATATATAAACACAGATACAGAGATAATCTAGGGTCCCTTTTCGGGACCCTAATCTGATATGGAGGGGGCGTCATCTAATTCCTTTGAAGTTCTGATCGATGCAGTAAGTTTACTAACTTCATGGCCCACTGAAAATTCACCCATAGAGTTCCCCTTAGATGAATTGGAAGTTGTGTTAAAGTGCTTGGTGATAAACATCCAACCACAGTCAGAAAGGGGAGACATATAAGATACTTCTTCCTTTTCCCCACAGACAATAACAGATGTTGAACGATGTTATCATTATTTTGACTGACTTTCTCCAATCTCATACTCTTAATGGATACTGTACAAGCTTTATATATTTGTTTAGAGTGCCCCAATGGAGGGGAGTAGGCGGGCTGGCTCTCCATTCCGACTTCCTGAATTGGATCAATTAAAAGTTGCTAAATCCAAACATCCAATAGTGGACAACAGGCACTTTCTACCTCCCCCTGGGCTCGAGACCCGGGTAACAGCTATCACCTCTACCCACAGGCAGGAAATATTATTTTCAGACAGACCCTCAATATATCACTGGCAAACCTGATATTCACTATAATGTAAACATCTATGGCTGCAGACACGAAACCACAATTACTGGCCTACAGTAAGCCCAAACACTCATGGCTTCCCAAGAGAGTTGGGCTCAGTGGTGGTGGAAATTGATTCTGAAAAGGCACATAGAGGGGGAAAAGCCACAACCTTAGGAGAGAGCCTGTTAATAGAATCAGTCTTCCTATATGGCCATGTCTTTCTCGAAGCACTTCCTCCACAGACCCCAAAAGGCAAAGGAGGACTGTGGTGTTTCAAACCATTAGCCAGAAAACAGAAATGACACAATGGGGCGTAACTTCTTTAACTTTTCTTCATTCCCATCACTTCTGTGTTGTACTTCTGTCTCTGAGTTCCAACGCCATAATTAGTTAGGGCCTCTTTACGATGTCGGGCAGAAAGCCTCTTCCAGACAGTCTGAATTTCTTTGACTGCGTTGGAACCTTTCCAACAAACTCAGTCGGTTTACATTCCGACCGACCAATTATGACGTTCACGGTCAGAACGTAAACCGCACGGTCATTCCAAATCGATTCCGACTTGCTCTTGGAGTATCCGTTCCAGTCGGAAGGGCATTTTACACCCCTATGGACAGCATTTCCATCCTCTGGATTACGATGTCAGTTTCCAACAGGTTTTCCAACTCAGCCTGTTTGACATGGAAAGGCTGTCAGAATGTGACTTTGGGGGCCCCTTGCAGGGCCCCCTTCATCCTGTGGCCTCCGGTTGGTGGCCTAGGGGGTGACTAAGGGACCCCCTTGTAAAACTCTGCACTGTGTTTTTCTGCACACACCCCATTATCCCATAGGAGCCTTTGTTATGCCGGTTGTTGGGTGGAACACAAGCTCCCAAAGAAAACAATGGGACTCAGACTAAACCACATCGTAATCAGTAGGTCGGAACCGCCGACTGCAATTCGGTCAGTCCCGATTCCAAGACAGTGTCGGGCAGAGGCTTTTCACCCTACATTCGTAATGAGGCCCCTTATGTTCAATAAATTGCCATAACCTGAGAGCGGGTAAAATGACAAAGGAGGAGGGGAATCCTTCAGATACAGTTCATACTGTTGGCAAGTTAATAGTGTGATTATACTGAATCTGCTTTCTTAGCAGGCACTAAAGCCCATTTGGGGAGTAATAGAGTGTTGATTATGCACTCTCAAAAGTCAGCGGCATTAAACTTAAGTCGTGCAATAACCTATGGTCATGCCACAAACCACACTGTATGCCGCCACATGCCGCCGACACACAAGCTCCTCAGCTTTGGCAAACCCAACCCTCCTTTAATGGGCAATCGCTAACCTGCCCTACCCAAAGCCCAGTCACCATGACCACACCACAATCCGGCAGCAGCATGACGATCACAAAATTGCCAGCAGTGGCATAAGGGTAGGTTTGCTACATGAATTCATGAGCACCTAAGCCAGTCACAGACTCACCGTCCACTGTACCCTTCTTTGGTACTGCATGCATTTCTGGAACGCATCTTAATGCGGAGGTAGCTCCTTAACTGTTCTCACTGCTAAATTATGGAACAGTCTAACTCCTAATATGCATAGGGTTGTGTCTCTGACAACCTTCAAAAAGCAACTCACAACCTTTCATTTGACAATGTTGATATTCTAAGTTACTTCGGCAGGCCTATACTGTCTGCTACAGCACCTGTACACTTCTGTATGAAGCAGCTACATGCCTTTTCAAATATTGATTGCTTGAAACTGGCAGTAAGGCACTAGGGACTAAGGGCAGAAAGGAAGTCCGAATCTACCAGCTGCACCACAGACACTGTGGAATGGATGTGGCACAGGCATAATTGCGTACAGTCACTTTTACTGCGTCTCTGTCTCTCAGTGCCATCAGCCAATGCAGGAATGAAGGATTGATAGGAGGATTAAGGCAGGTCAAAATAAAGATTAGAGGTAACTTGAGAATGGAGTGAAATGGGGTCACAAGTGAGAAAATAACAAGCAGCTCCCAGAGCAAGCTGCATCAGCCACTAAACTTGCTGTTTCTGCAGTCTGATGGGTACCGCTCTGTTGATGCCTATTGCACCCCTCAAGCTCAGCAGTTCCACCTCTTATTTTCTCACAGCCTCAGGCCTCCTTCTATGCAAATCTGATGCCTCCAGCTGCTCTGGAGTTCCTGTTACCACTGAGGCTTCTTCCCTCCCTTTCTGCAGACCCACCATAGCCACTGGGATCTTGCAAAACAAAAAGCCCTCTAAGCTACTGTGGTTATGGCTGGGTGGAAATGCTTTGGCAGGAGTATGCAGGTGTGTGGATGGACAGAGGAATGTTGACCCCAGTTAAGGCGGGCTAAAGCTGCATCATCTGTCGCACACTGCACTGCACTCTGCTCACTCTCCCATGGTAACCCCAGCAAAGCCGCATATAAGCCTAGGCCAGAGCGCTACGAATGTGCCGCAATGTGTCCTTGGCATTGACACTGCCGCCACAACTTCAGACCCTAGCATCAACCAAAGGCTGAGTTCCTTTTGTAAGGTTATGGAATTCTGAGGTGACTTGCAATATCTTTATCATGTATGCAAGGGTGTACTTTGTCACACAAAATACATTGTCACTCCTTTTTACCTTTCCCACAAATCACTTAAAACCATGGTGTATAGCGCTTTCATGTGAAAGAGCGTGCTTGTTTGCAAACATGAAGAATAAAAGTAACACATCTAGTGTAAAATTAAACACTTCAAAACCTGTTAGATATTTGTTACAAACATATATTACAAAACGTGCAATAGAAGTCAGTTTAAAAAAAAAAGCTGCAATAGCTTGGTACATGTATAAAATGAAGAAAGATTCTAAGTTTTCTTTAGCTAAGGAGCGCAAAAAATAAACATATTCTCTTTGCTTGTAACTAAGCTAAGAATAAAAGCAGTAGAAATAAAAGAAAGTTGCTTTAATTGCCTTTTTATTTAAAAAAACATGTTTTATTGAGCAGAGCATATGGGGCATGACAATAACAATCAATCACAGGGAATTTAAAAACTTTTTTTGATCAAGACATGCACGTTATGCATACAACCAACATGAATTAAGTACAGAAAAACATATTGCAACACTCATCTGGCTGCATCCTCGATTTTAAAAAGTGCTTTAGTCAATATCCCGACTTTTTACGGATGTGCAATACTAAAGTGCTAAAGTGCTATATAACATGAAAAAACCAAAAACAGGCTATCTTTCACCAAACAAGATAGCTCCACGGGATAAGCCAGAATTCAAGTATGTGTGTTTTTTATTTTTTTTTATATTTTGTTTGTTGTGATATTAACCCCAGCCTTAAAATGAGTTAATCCTACTTAAAGTATCTATAGGACTTCTATTTCCACCATAGTTTCAAGGTTCACTAAGCATTTCCAAACCACAGTTAACTTCCTTGTAGCACCCACCTGCCTAGCATATGTTTCTTTGAACATCATGGTTCGTTTCGTCTTATTTAACTACTTTGAGTATGAAGGTACCTCCGCCGACCTCCAATTTCGGAGAATTAGGTAGCGAGCAAAGAGGGAGCAAATTGCTATAAAGGTCTCCTCTGCTTTTGCCAAGTCTTCCTAAACTCTGGTAATGCCAAAAGGGCTACTTTAACCTCTGGATGTAGCCTCTTCTGGATTGCCTGGCTTATGGCCGAAGAAATCTTGGCCCAAAATGGCCCTAGCTTTTGACATGTGAAGAATATATGTAGTCAAGCCCCTTCCCCTTCTGCCTGACAGCGGAAGCATCTGTTCTCTACTTCAGGATATTTTTTGTTAAGTATTTTAGGTGTGTAGTATGCCATCCACAGAGACAAGAAGGCCATTATTTTAAAATTAGCAGCTCTCAAAGCCTTGCTCCCTAGCTGGGATATGGTCTGTCACTCCTGACTTGACAGAGTTCAATTAGTTTCCCGGGCTACTTTTTCCAGGAATTTCTCGACCAATGGAGATTAATTTTGATTGCACATCGGAGGATACCAATTACTCACACCTCTTAGTTTGGCTTGAAATAGAGCGATTACCAACTTAGGGCCCGATTAGAATGGTGGTGAATCCGCATCCTCCGGGCCGGCGTAAGGCACCGCTGGCCTGGAGGATGCGGATTCACCGCCGCGGCCACAGACATCACCCACCGCCAGGTTAGGATGGTGGTGGGATTGTGGTGGGACCAGCAGCAGACGGCAGGTCCGTCTGCCGGTGATCCGCGGGATGTGGAGGGCTATTTGGTGGCTAAATTACGTTGTGCATTTAAACATACTTTTCCACGGTGGCTTTTCCGCCGTGGAAAAGCATGTGGTCTTCGGTGTGTGGGGTCCCGTTGCGAGCCCCCAGGGTGTCGGGGGTGGGGGGTGCACATGGGGGTTACCTATGGTATCCCCCAGCATTTACATGCACAAAGCGGCAGGCACCGCGTGGTGCCTGCCACTTTGTGCATGTAAATGTAACACATACATTTTTAACCTTGCGGCGGGTGCTGCTTCAAGCAGCACCCGCCGCAAGGTTAAAGATACGGGATGTGACCTTCAGGGTGGCGGTCACATCCTAATTGCACCGGAGGGACCGCCGCTGCCCCTGCAGACGGTCCCTCCATCTCGGGGATGGCAGACGGATGCAGGTCCATCCGCCATCCTAATAGGCCCCTTAGTTGGGGTGCCACTAGTCAAATAATTATATCTGTTTAAAAAATGTATGATCTGTAAATATTCAAAAAAGACAGGCTTATTCCGTTCACTACATCTGTTCTGAACCTCTTGCCAGATAATGACTTTATTCTTCATCAAAAAGTGCCCAACTCCTCTAAACCACAGTCCTTCCAATTTCTAAGGTGAATAGATTGGATTTGCAGACCCAAACTTTTGCATTCACTTACTTTTAAATAATGGAATCCAGAAGAACCAGTTTTCTTGAAAAAACACTGTAGCCTAAAGGCACAATCCTGCAGAGTCTTATATCTAGTCCTATTTGGGAGTTTAGATGTTTTTAAAAATATCGGGATTCGCAAACTAGATTCCGGTACCATTTTGCCCCCCAAAAAATTATCTAATAAACCATTTGATTCCAACAAATGAGTTGTTAGATCTAAGATAGCCACTTCATAAGTTGTTCCGATTTTTGGCAATGCCAACCCGCCCTGATTAATATCTAAATATAGTGCTGAGAGTTTAACCCTGGATGACCTCTTGCTCCAGACAAACTCTCTAAACATAGATTCAATCTCCTTGAAATAACTAGTATTGATTTTTAAGGGTACATTTACAAAAAGAAAAACGAGTAAATGGAGTATGGACATTTTGATGAGGGCTACACAGCCAATCAAGGTTATAGGTAGAAGTTACCAGTTATCCGGCAATATTTTAATTTTACCCAGCATGACTACAGAGTTCAATTTAAATAGCTGCCCATTTTGACTGGAAACAAATATCCCAAATTAGTGTATTGTTTCCGGTTTTAGAGCTTGATGTTTAAGATTTGAGAGAAGAAATTCGCAGTCAGTATTTAAAGTTAAAATCTCTGTTTTATTTTGATTTATTTTATAACCCCAAATCGATTCAAATTGACTAAATTATGTTAATACCCGATCTAGATTAAGGCTTTTAGGACTAAGATATAAAATAATATTGTCCGCGAACAACTTCAATTTTGCCATACCCAGAGTCGGCGCTCTGATTACTTTGTTGTAGCGGATTTTTATAGCCTGGGGTTCAATGAAGAAGGTAAACAATAGGGGTGACAGTGGACACCCTTGTCTAGTCCCGCGATTGATATTTACTATTTCCGCCCGTTTGCATTTATCACCACCTGAGCCTGGGCTGCCTGGTAGATATTCCTAAACATTTCTATGACCTGAAAAGGGACACCGAACCTGCTCAGACCATAAAAAAGAGTGCCCCAAATAACCATGTCAAACGCCTTTTTGACGTCCACCATCATAATGAGCACTGGAATACAGTTATTGTTAATAAAGTCGAGACTCTGAATTAAACACTCAGTATTAGAGGACATCGACCTTCCACTACAAACACAAACTGGTCTCTATGAATCACTTCGTATGCTAAGGGAGAGAAACGTTGGACCCAAATTTTGATTAGAATTTTGTAGTCGGCATTAAGAAGGCTAATTGGTCTATAGGAATTAAAGTCCTTGGAATTCTTACCCTTTTTCACAAAGCTTACCTTTATAGCCTCTTTAAAGATTTAGGGAACAGCCCCACCAATCGTGATATAATTAAAAAGCTTTGTCAAGAAGGGGATCAATTCCTTAGCGAATACCTTATAAAATTCTATAGGCAGCCCATCATTTTTACAGACTTTCACTCCCGCGACAGAATTCACAGCTGCCAAAATTTCTGCGCCTGATATATCGAGTTGAATCTGTTCGACGAGGGAATGAGACAAACTTGGAAGATTTACACTCTCGAAATATTTCAGAATTGAGTCTTGCATGACTGTATATTTAGTAGCATAGAGCTATTGATAATTCTCCATAAAACTTGGGCGATTCTGTCCCTGTCCGTTACCACAACTCTATCTTGGGATCTAGGACCTCGGTAATTAAGACCGCTTCCTGTCTAGTCTTAGTTGACCCGGCTAACAATTTACTGGCCATTTGGCTTTCTTCATGTACACATTTTTGGAAAGTCCGGGAGCTATTTCTCTCTTCAATTAAAAAGAATTCCATAAGAGCCTTTTTAGCCTTTTCAAGCTGATTCACTGCTGCCCCATCTCCCTGTTGAGGGGCTTTTCTCAAGTGTTTGGCTATTTTAGTGTGACATTTGGACTGAGCGGCCAAAAAGGCAATAATTTGCCAATGTACAGCCACTTTGAACGCCCCCAACAAGAAAATGGTTAAGTCGTCGCTTCATTAACCCCTTCAACGCGTGAGGAATTCCCTCGAGGTGTGGGCGAATTCCACACGTGCGCGATTCGGACCGCCCCCAGCTGTCCGAGACACACGCCCACTGTGAGGTCGGATGGCCGGGGGCCATCCAAAGCATGTAGAGGGTTAATCCTGAAATAGTGAATTATCCACTCTCTTAAATCAGCTTCCCATTAAAGATCTAGGAGGAGGAGACACTCCATCTGCCACCTGGATCCCTTCCCCTTTCCCTCTTCAATTTCCAGATCTAATTTAATATAGGAGTGGTCAGAGAATGAATTCGCCCTGATTTCTGCATCTACGTAATTCAATGACTGAGATGTTAAAAAAAAGTAAATGCGAGAAGCTGTTTGAAATTGACAGGAATAGCATGTATATTTGTATGTTGTCAGGTTAACTTTACGCCCCGGATCTATCAACTGATAATCCTGTTTTATTGCATCTAGGACTTTTTTAGTCTTTGGCTTCAATTGCTTCTTATTCTTGCTGGAAATATCTTTTCTCAAGTCTTAGATAAAGTTAAAATCCCCTCTTACAATGACCTGTCCAGTAGCCCCCCTAAGTAGCTTACTAACCTTCATCAAAGCTAAGGGATCGTCCATAATTGGGCCATAATAATTCACAAAATGTAAAGTCGTCCCATTTAATTTAACCATGACCCTGAGCCATCTTCCATTAGGGTCTCTCCAGACTTGGACAAACTCCCATGCCACATTTCTACAGAAGTATATAGCTACTCCTCTCTTTGCCAGCCCAGCTGGTGCAAAAAAAATTGAAAAAACTCTGGGAGAAAGAGCTTAGTTGAATTTGTTTTAAGGTGTGTTTCTTGAAGAAATAAAACTTGTGGCATAAAAGAGGCCAGCCATCTTATGAGCCCTCCATATTTTTGTTTGTTTATCATCCCATTAACATTACCGACATAATACAACAATTACTAACCATTTCTAAAATTTTAAATGTGGCCAAAATACTTTGAACTCAAAACCCTGTTTTCCTTGCCCCACTTGCTACTGCTCTTTTTACTGAGAGATCCCCCCACACTACCACTCATCACCCCCAGATATCCCCCTCAGGAAATGTTGAAAACACCTCTGGCCACATCTCACCCCACTACCGCACTGTTGGGTGTCATGGTGCTATACCCTGGGTGACCCTCCTCCCCACGGCAGTAGAGACCTTTTTCATCACTATATATACATTTTCAATTTGGAGTAGAAATCTCTTTCAGCAAATCCTGAGCTTCCTCTATATTTGAAAACATATGGAATTTCCCCTTCACGAGGACACAAAGCTTGGATATCTGGGCTATTGAAGCCTGCGCCCCTTGAGCTTTAAAAAGATATAAGAGTTTAACAAACTCTTTGCGCCTGTTTGCGGCTACAGCTGACATATCAGAAAATATCTGACATTTCGAGACTTCATTGATAGAAAATTGTCTCTGCTGTATTGCCTTGGCCAGAATCTTCTCTCTAATACCATAGTCAGCAAAGTCAATCAAGATGGTATGTGGGATCTTTGAGTTTGGCAGGGGGTGTGAGGGAACTCGGTGTGCCCTTGTAATAGTGAGGTCTCCAGTAAATTCAGGCAAGACCTTCTGCTTAATAAACAACTCTGCCTATTGAAGAGTTTGGGATCCCTTACTTCCCTCGGGAACCCCTACTATTCGTAAGTTTGACCGTCGAGAGTGATTTTCTTTTGCAGCTTCGTTTACTCTCAGAAGCAAAGTACTCATTTGATCCTCTGACATGGCAATTCTTGATTCAGCTTCTTGGATTTTACCTGGAAAGCAAACCACTGCCTCTTCGATTTTCCCAAGACGCTGGTGGAGGGAGGCTGCCTCATTCTCTTGGGATTTCTTCATATCTCTTATCTCCTCCAAGATAAGATTCAGCATGGTCTTTATATTGATCTGTTGAGTATTAGCTCCTTCTATCAACGATTCAGAGTTGTCCTGTTGTACTTTCCCGTCTTGCTTTTGATCCTCAGCAGGTTGACCCAAGGTTTCTAAGCTGGCTCTAACAGGCGACTTGGGCTGGGGCTGGATCTGTGGCTGTATCTGAGCTTCCGGTTGCAGCACTATTAAATCTTCAGGAGATAGCTGGACTGGCTGAGTCTGTGACATTGATGGTAATAGGGTTGAAGGTGTAGCCTGACCATCCAAGGTTTGACCAGACTCTTGTACTACCAGAGCAACCATGGAAGGAGGCTGCCCAAGCACCTGAGCACGTGATAATGAAGATGTCGCCTGTGAGGGGCTAATTGGCGCATCCTGTGGCCCTGCCTCCATTGGTCGCTGCAGTTTTGCCGTGAATTTGGGAGGAGCCAACTGAGATGTTTTTTTTTTTGAGAATAAAGGAAAGTCTTTGGAATTATTCATCTCGTTCTTGCTAACCCCTGCTGTAGACTGGACTACCTGTACCTTCTCCATACTAAATGGCCCACCCGTTTGCTTCTGTGTAGCGAAAGCCCCCCCTTCCGAGTGCAACTCGGACGGCTCTTCTTCAGAGCTCTCAAAACTTGAATTGAGGCCAGGTCAGTTTAAAGTATGTTAAGCTCTGGCTGCTGAAGATATCGCCTTTGACTGGGCTAAGCGAGTTTTGGCTTTAAGCCCTGCAGCAGAGTCAACCTTTGCACTAGCATTCGCCTGTTTTAAGTGTTTTCCCATTTTGTTTCTTTGAATCCTGCGTCCTCTGTCAAGTTAGCAAGGTATTCAATGCCCCTGATTAGTGAATAATTAGTGGGCAAAAAGTCCTGGTTTCCACCCAGTAAACCGGGTACCGGAGGGGGGAGAGCTGCTAACTCTAAATAAATCCTTCAAACCCAGGAAGAAAAGAGGTAAGTGCAGACATATGGCTCAGACTGACCATGCACGATGCACGCAGTCCCTTAACTTAATCTGGTAGCTTAACTCAGCTTGAGTCAGCTGGAGCCAGAATATCGCATATCAGGCTCACCTCTTCAAACCGGCTGCATCCTTCCAGCCTATCGCTGTTTGTTTCCCTTCTTCCAGGCTTAGGCTCGAGCGCCGCAATTTTTTCTTTCCCTGTCATTAATCACTTAAAAGGCCGTGCATGCCTCAATCTTGACTCCGCCAGGCAGCCTCCGTCATGCTGCAGTATTGTCCCAGCATGAGCCCTGCTCACGAGCTAAGAAAGCCAAGCACAACGAAGACACCAGCCAGCCAAGGAGACCTTTGTTCCGGGTTGCTGACGCCAGTGCTCAGGTGCGGAAACCTGCGAAATCCATTGCCGGGGGAGGAGCAGCAGTCACCTGTGGCAACGCGGAGGCGTGGTTCTCCGCAGCCATCACTCCAACTTTTCAAGCTGCTTTAATTATCCTATTTGACATGGCCTGCCTTTCTCCTTGGCAGAAGGTATTGTGAGGTCACAACTTGAATGCTATAACTTTATAACAGAACACAAAATCCCATGTATTGTAAAATAATAACTCATAGAAATATTGGGTTCAGTGAAAGGACTGGCCCGAAAAGCCCATCATGAGACGCCCCCGAATAATTTCATACATTTTATGCTTGAGTGCGGACTCTTCTTCTGCATTATTCATTCATCTGTGAGTCTCCATTTATTATTTTCATTCCTTTATTTATTTTTGGAGTTTTGTCTCACCTTGTGTATTTGAGCGTTAATTAGGATGATGAGAGGGGTGTAAGTTAGTTGTTCTGATTCAAGCTTTCTATTACACATATCACTTTCAAATAGAGCTACTATAGTATTATATTTCTTTAAACCATTTTTTAAACTGTAGGTTATGGAGCACTCAAAAGGCCAAAGCAACACCCTGCAGAAAAAAACAGCACAACCCAGCACAATGTATGCAATCATGACCCTTGTGGACTAATTGAAACAGGATGCATCATGGTCCAGCACTCTCTCCCTCCAATGAGTACGGACAACGTTCTGAAAATGTCCTCATTCCGAATTGTATCAAGACCTGTAAAGCAGCATATGAAAGTGAAAAAAATATATAATGGTGTAGTAGTAGGATACATATATAAATAATCCCGATAAAGTCCAAGTATAAGTAGCAGTATTTATTGGAGCATCAACCTTGTAGAGGATCAGCAAGGACCAGCAGAGTAACTGACAACTGCCTGATCCAGTTCACATAAGAAGACAAGCATTTTCAAAGATACACAAACCATACAGAGAATACAGAACAAGGACTATTCTAAATAGAATTAACAAGGAGAATTACAACCGGAATTCTCATAACACAATACTACACATCCCCTCCCCTTATTAAAATGAAGAACATCACACAAAAACAAAATTAATTATAAAGAATAAAATCATCACATTTTTTTGGAATACGTTTTTGTCTTTTAGAAAAACATTGAATATCAGAAGAATCCATTTGTACATGTGAAGATGAAGCAGAATCAATATAATACTCCAAAATCGAAAACAGAGCACCATAAAGTATTCGGTGAAGCATATACACCAATCAGAACCAGACAGTCAACAAATTCCAATATGGAAAAAATGAATATTTAAATAATATTCATAAAATGTTGAAAAATTCCATAAAATAATCTGTGGATGCTCCAAAACGATGAAATGAAAATCCCAATCGTCGCCAATATGTAGTAGTAGGATATATATATAAATAATCCTTAGACAGTCCAAGTATAAGTAGAAGTATTTATTGGAGCATCTACCTTGTAGAGGATCAGCAAGGAACAGCAGAGTAACTGACAACTGCCTGATCCAGTTCACATAAGAAAACAAGCATTTTCAAAGATACACAAACCATGCAGCGAATACAGAACAAGGACTATTCTAAATAGAATTAACAAGGAGAATTCCAACCGGAATTCTCCTAACACAATACTACAAATGGCTGAAACCTACATTTTATTCAAAGAGATATTCCTATTTTGTCAATTGTATACTGTCTGGAAAATATGTCACAATCGGCTCCTCACTTTACTACACCCCCTTATCTTTACTTCGATCGTTATTATTCATATTTTGCCTACCTATACCTATTCTTATGTTAACCCATTAAAAAATGATAACAATACTGAACACATTTCAAATTAAAGAGTTGCATGCCAAAACCAAGCATCATAACAGTGCTCAGGTAACCCAGTCACAAATTTTGACTCCGTATGGTCAACACATCATATTACACCTCAGGAATTAATCTATAGAGCAAAGAGACTTCCACATATGTGCATGTGGTAATAGACACCACCCTGTGATGGAGACGCACCTCATTTTAAAATCACAATATTTGACTTTGCTAAATCACAAACTTTTCAATCTTCCCACCCCAGGCATGGTGGTGGACACACTAGCTCCTTGAGAAACCCAAGAACTTACCACAACCACATTATTTGTATCATTGCAGCCTTGAGAAAGCCCCAGCTTATCGAGCCATCCAGGGGGCAAAACACTATCTGATGGAATCATTCACCCTGGATCCACAGCGATATATTCCCTATAAATAAAAAGGAAATTTCAAAGAAACATCAAAGGAATCTGAGCCTTTTTTATTCATGAGTAGATACGCTTAATCTTCTTCACCTTGTGAACTGATGATGCAAATTGTTTTCCTTGTAAAACAAATGCGAAAATATTGCGCTGTGTTGGAATTGTATCTATTAGTTAAATAAATAATGAAATGGCGAATGAAAACTCGTCTAGCATAATTTGATGCCACAATAATTCGAGAATATTGCGGAAATGTTTTCGAAGTTAGAAATATCCATGGGAAATGATGTCAGATCATACTGTAATTTAAATAAAATGTCGGAGTAAATAGAGGATTACATGGCAGGGGGCAAACCCATTATTATGTATAAGAGAGATGCTTTAATGTAGACCATGAACTGAAATCGTACGATAAACTATGCTTAATTAACCAATTACTTACATCCTGATCCCCTGCAATGCACAAAGCCGATTTGTTTTTACTGCAGAAGGCTTTGGCGGAGCTTTGCATGGTTGAGCTGGAGAAAGAGACGTGTTTGATTTCAAACCCCTTCGTCAAAATGTTTTTTTTACTGAATTTGTACATTTATTAACAATATGTTGATAAGTGTAGCACTTAACTACATACGGGGATTGGAAATTAATTAAAAAACATCTATATTTAGAAATGAGAATTATAGCTGGATACCCCCCCAAAAAATGAAAAACTACATTTAAACCAAAAAATAAACAATAGAGAACATGGATGCATAACCAAAGACGATGATACACGGAAGAAACAAAAAGTGAGTACAGCAAATAAACCATGTTATTGTATTTCGAATTGGAGCATTAAGCACAAGTGGATGATGACGCATACAGAAACGTGTTAATATATATAGGAATGCTTAAAAATCTCAGTTGAATGGAGTATAGGTATATTTTACTACACTTTCAAATTCTTACAAATGATTTTAAGAAATAAGTCAATTATGTTTCTGTAGGTGTTTGGTTGTAATCAAGGCGAGGATGCAGGTTTCAGTATGCGTATATTTTCTGAGCTATTACAGAGCTTCACAAACAGGACAGAAATGTTTGTATTAGCAGCACGACTGTTCTTACAGGCCATGGGCATCTGTGCACCAGCCTGCTGATGTCGGGTTAAAATATCCTCCTTCTCCTTGTACAAGTACAACCCCAACCCCCAACCAACAGTTTCTAACATCCAAACTCTGCACACAACACAGGGAATAATACACCCCGCTTCGGGCCTCATGGATGTGGTATCCTAAACAATATACTCACTATTACTGATGACCCTCGAACTCACCTAAAATCCTTTAGAATTAAATAGCTTTTGTCAGTTAACAGATCTTAGATTTTAGGTCCTTGGTTTAGAACCTTTGAAGGTCACCATTTTAAGTGTGCCTGATTGATGCCAGATTTAAGACCTGAATGTTTAATATGTTACCAATGATGAAACACGCGACAGGTAATTTTTAATAGAAACATGGCGGCACTTGTTCGCAGACTACACCTTAGTGACAAACGTTCTGTTAGCTAAAAGATGTAATGCCTCCACAGAAATCTCAAAATCGTTTGTTACAACGAGAATGTGTTTACATGTTATCCCTGACACGCTGCCTTCTCCCCGCCATCATTGCTGGAGAGCTCATCTGACGCTGTTCCTGGGCTGCCCTCTATCCCTCTCGGCAGAGGGATACCGCCAATCCCGCTACTCCTCGCCGCACCCGCTTCGCGGGTGCCGCAGCGTGGGTAGAGGCGAGGGGCTTGGTGCTGTTTGGTGTTGCTGCTTCCAAGAACCTGGGTGGAGTGGAGGTACTTTTAGGTTCTTAGTGAAGGGCGGTGAGAGGCAGGGACTCGTTAGACCAGGAGTCCCTGCACAGCCACGGAGATCTTGGCCACGCCCCCTCGAAGCCACGCCCCCGCCCAGCTGAGATCTAAAAGTGAGTGAAGCAAGGTCCACGGCGGGAGAGCTCATCTGACACTGTTCCTGGGCTGCCCTCTATCCCTCTCGGCAGAGGGATACCGCCAATCTCGCTACTCCTCGCCGCACCCGCTTCGCGGGTGCCGCAGCGCGGGTAGAGGCGAGGGGCTTGGGGCTGTTTGGTGTTGCTGCTTCCAAGAACCTGGGTGGAGTGGAGGTACTTTTGGGTTCTTTGTGAAGGGCGGTGAGAGGCAGGGACTCGTTAGACCAGGAGTCCCTGCACAGCCACGGAGATCTTGGCCGTGCCCCCTCGAAGCCACGCCCCCCGCCCGCAACGCTACCTATTTAATATCACGTTCGGCGCGTAGCGGAACGCGAGCGGAACGCCGAGCGAAGCCCGGGCAAAGGGCGGGCAGTCTGTGGCAGTCAGGGGCTGTCTGAGGCTGGCTGGGCCACCCCTTTGCCATTTCGCCTTGACACTCCAGTCCCGGTACTCATTTTCACGCCAATAAGGGTATTTGCACCTTCCTAGTAGCCAGTACTAATGTCCACCCGCTCGGGGAAGAGCCTGAGGGGAGGCGGGACCCAGCGGTGTAATAGGCACTATGGACAAATTTATCACACGGGTTGCAGCCGTCATTGAAAAGGAAATTGTAATGACGGAGCGGCGTCTTTCGCAAGAATTCCACCCGTCTAAAAGATCTTCCCTGGGCCCTTTAGCTCGGGTAGCATCACCTGTATGCAACCCTATCTCCCTTTTACCCACCACCCGTGTATCCGATGAAACGAGGGTCGCCTCACTGAGGGTTAGCATTCACAGATTGGAGAGGCTGGCTGAATCATCTACTCCCCTCCCAGAGGTTGATGGTAATCCAGTTGTGTCTCCTATTAGAACCCCTCCTCCCACAGTAAGTCCTGTATGTCCTTCCCCCATAGTGGAAATTACAAAGACAATAGGCATTCCGCCGTTGGCCCACAGGGTCCCAGTAACCGCTAAAAGAAAAAGGGTTGTTAGCCTACGCAGAAGAAGCTACTCTAAATCATGCAAGAAGCCAAGAAAACAGGGGACCAGGGGCACAGGTATAAAAACGGCCGAGGGTATAGGCCCGTCAAATCCCTCATCTTCCACCAAGGGGAGCGGTCCCAACCTACAAAAAGCAGGCGCAGCGCCCCTTTTTAGTTTCCAGCCATTAGTACCCTGTGTCCCTGTTTCTATTGACCAATTCGAGGAATCGCTGAAAAAATTGTTGTCCCCGCTTATCGACAGAGTAAATGGGCTGGGTGACAGGCTCGACAGGTTTGAACAGTCAACCTTAGATAGCTTTTTTTCATTGAAAGCTTTGATCAAACTGCACTCTAGGATAAGGGATGAGGGTCCAGGAGGGCCTACTGGCAGCAGGAAAACCACAGAGCACCAGCAGGTCTTGCCTGCTGTACCCTCTGCGGCTACTGTGATTACTCCTCAGTCTAGTGATAACATTCCCTCAGTGTCGCTTGTGGCTACCTCTGGGAGTATTGGTCAAAAAACGCAAGTCCACCCAAGTACTCCCAAGTCCACGCAAGCCCTGGGTACGAAGCCGGGCCGGGTTGAGCTGCCGGGTGGGAGTGGTCCCGCTAAACAGAAGGGAACAGCAAAGGGGACGGGCAAAGTTAAAGCTAATAGTCAGGCTTCCCCAGCCAAAAGTACGTGTAATAATCTTGCTCCAACCCACCCACAAACACTACCAACAAAAACTGTCCCAAAAGTCCCAATCAATCAATCAATCAATCAGTGACACTTATAAAGCGCGCTACATACCCGTAGGGTCTCAAGGTGCTGGGGGGGGGGGGTGCCGCTACTGCTCGAACAGCCAGGTCTTCAGCTTCTTCCTGAAGGAGAGGTGGTCTTGGGTCAGGCGCAGGTCGGTCGGGAGGGAGTTCCAGGTCTTGGCGGCCAGGTAGGAGAAGGACCTTCCTCCTGTAGTCGTTCTTCGGATGCGGGGGACGGCGGCGAGGGCGTGGTTGGCTGATCGGAGGTGGCGTTTGGGAGCGTAGAAGTTGACTCGGCTGTTGAGGTAGCTCGGGCCTTGGTCGTGTAGGGCTTTGTGTGCGTGGGTGAGGAGGCGGAAGGTGATTCTTTTGTTGACGGGGAGCCAGTGAAGGTCTCTCAGATGTCCGGAGATGTGGCTGGTTCGTGGGATGTCGAGGATGAGTCTGGCTGAGGCGTTCTGGATCCGCTGGAGTCTCTTCTGGAGCTTGGCGGTGGTACCGGCGTAGAGGGCGTTGCCGTAGTCCAGTCGGCTGGTGACGAGGGCCTGGGTGACGGTCTTCCTGGTCTCGGTGGGGATCCACCAGAAGATCTTCCGTAGCATGCGTAGGATGTTGAAGCACGCCGAGGAGACGTTGTTGACTTGCCTGGTCATGGAGAGGGAGGAGTCCAGGATGACGCCCAGGTTGCGTGCATGGTCTGTCGGTTTGGGTGCGGTGCCCAGGGCGGGAGGCCACCAGGACTCGTCCCAGGCGGAGGGTGAGGAGCCCAGGATGAGGACCTCCGTCTTGTCCGAGTTCAGTTTCAGGCGGCTGGTCGTCATCCACTCGGCTACCTCTTTCATCCCTTCGTGCAGGTTGGCTCTGGCGGCGGCGGGGTCGTTGGTCAGGGAGAGGATCAGCTGGGTGTCGTCGGCGTAGGAGATTATGCTGAGGTTGTGTTTGCGTACGATGGCCGCGAGGGGGCTCATGTAGACGTTGAAGAGGGTGGGGCTCAGAGAGGATCCTTGGGGGACGCCGCAGATGACTTCGGTGGCCTCTGACTTGTACGGTGGTAGGCGGACTCTCTGTGTTCTTCCGCCGAGGAAGGAGATGATCCATTCCAGTGCCTTCCCCTGGATTCCGGCGTTGTTGAGGCGCTGCACTAGGGTGCGGTGGCAGACCGTGTCGAAAGCCGCGGAGAGGTCTAGGAGGATGAGGGCCGCTGTTTCTCCATTGTCCATCAGGGCTCGGATGTCATCGGTGGCGGCGATGAGGGCGGTCTCGGTGCTGTGATTGGCTCGGAAGCCGGACTGTGAGGGGTCGAGGGATCCGTTCGTCTCGAGGAAGGCGGCCATCTGCTTGTTGACGGTCTTCTCGATGACTTTGGCTGGAAACGGGAGGAGCGAGATGGGGCGGTAATTCTTGAGGTCGGTGGGGTCCGCTGTTGGTTTCTTGAGTAGAGCGCTGAGTTCGGCGTGTTTCCAGCTCTCAGGGAAGATGGTGGTGTCGAAGGATGTGTTGATGATGTCTCGCAGGTGGGGTGCGATGACAGCGTCGGCCTTGTTGAAGACGTGGTGAGGGCAGGGGTCGGTCGGTGATCCGGAGTGGATGGAGTTCATCGTGCGGATGGTGTCTTCGGTGCTGATAGGGGTCCAGGCGTGGAGGGTGGTGGTGGGGGGTGGTTGTTCGGTCATGGTGTGCGTTGGTTGGTTGTTGAAGCTGTTGTGTATGTCCGCGATCTTGTTGTGGAAGTATGAAGCGAGGGAGTTGCAGAGGTCTTGCGATGGGGTGATGTCGTTGTTTCCTGCGCTGGGGTTGGAAAGCTCTTTCACGATGTTGAAGAGTTCCTTGCAGTTGTGTGCGTTGTTGTCCAACCGGTCCTTGAATGCTGTTTTCTTGGCGGCGCGGATCAGCTGGTGGTGTTTCCGGGTGGCAAGTTTGAAGGAGGTCCTGTTGTCCGGTGTCGGTTCCCTTTTCCAGACTTTCTCGAGGGCTCGGCAGTTCTTCTTGGAGCTCTTGAGTTCGTCGGTGAACCATGGGGCCTTCTTGCTGCCGGGTCTGCTAGGCGGGGTCCTCAGTGGGGCGAGCTCGTCCGCGCAGATGCTGATCCACTTCGTGAGGTTGTCGGCGGCCTGGCTGGGGTCCGCTGAGCTGGCCGGAGGGTGCTGGCTCAGGGAGGTGGCGAGCTGGTCTGCTGTGATCTTGTTCCAGCTTCTGCGGGCGGCCTGTTGCTGGTGGTGGTGGGTCGTCGTTCTCTT
This sequence comes from Lissotriton helveticus, assembly GCF_964261635.1. NCBI lineage: Eukaryota > Metazoa > Chordata > Amphibia > Caudata > Salamandridae > Lissotriton > Lissotriton helveticus. The sequence continues at coordinate 979,924,536 of NC_136067.1, read as the reverse complement.
GAAGGTGAAGTGGACGCAGCTGTGGTCCGTCCATTGAAGCTCTGTGGCGTGGCTGAAGCCGATGTCTGTGCTGGAAGAGAAGACTGCGTCGAGTGTGTGTCCGGCGAGGTGGGTGGGGGTGGACACCAGTTGCTTGAGTCCCAGGTTGGCGAGGTTGTCGAGCAGGGTGCTGGTGTTGCGGTCGTTGTTGTTTTCCAGATGGAAGTTGAGGTCTCCCAGGAGGATGTAGTCAGCGGAGGGGAGGGCATGCGGGCTGACGAAGTCGGCGATGTCCTCGCTGAATTGTGTGCGTGGTCCAGGGGGTCGGTAGATCAGGGTGCCTCTGAGGGTGGTGTTCGGGTTGGTGTGGATCTGGAAATGCAGGTGTTCTGCGCTGGTCAGGGTGTTGTCGGTGCTGGTCGTGAGACGGATGGTGTTCCTGTGGATGATGGCGATGCCTCCTCCTATCTGGTTGGCGTTGCGGTCCCTCCGGACGATCTTGTAGCCCTCTGGGATAGCGATGGCGATGTCGGGAGCTGAAGAGGCGTTCATCCAGGTCTCCGTGAGGAAGGCAACGTCAGGGGCTGTGGCATCTAGGAGGTTCCAGAGTTCGATGGCGTGTCTGTGGACGGAGCGGGTGTTGAGCAGGATGCACTTGAGGTGGGTGCTGCTGGTGTTCGACTTGGCGGGTGCTGGTGCGAGGCAGGTCCGGATGCAGGTGAACTTGCAGGCGTGGCAGCTGAAAGGACCGTGGGTGCGTCGTGGAGTGGCTTGATGGCATTCTGGGAGTCGGCCGGTGTTGAGAGCGGTGAGGGTGGCGGTGGAGTACGTCAGGCGGGTCGGTCGGGGTCTTCGTGGGCCAGGGGTCCTGGCGCTGGTCGCGATCCGGTCGCGGACGGGCGCAGACGGGCTTACCTTTGGCGCGCCTTCGGCGCACAATCGGCGCGCCCGCTGCGCGTGACCGCTGCGCGTTCGCACGGTCGCCATTTAAGGCGAAGTGCGCGGGTGGGCGGAGCAGCTGGGAGGCGGGAGCGGGGAGGGTACAGAAAAGAAAAAGGGGCGGGGAAAAGCGGCGGTGGCGGGAAGGGAGGGCGGAGGGCGGCGAGGTAGGCGGACAACAAGGAAGGAAAACCAAAACACAGGCACAATGAAATAAAATAAAACAGGCACAAATTACAGACAAAATAACAAGGCAGAGACAACCGCAGCGGAGGCAGCCGGCAACCGGCAAACGAGGCAGCAGCGAGGTCGAGGGCAGGCAAGGGGCACACGCAGCAGCTGGTGGCCGTGCGGCGCGGGGGTGTCCCACAAGTGGGTCACACTCACCTGCGTCGCACGGTCGCCATTTAAGGCCAAGTGCGCGGGTGGGCGGAGCAGCTGGGAGGCGGGAGCGGGGAGGGTACAGAAAAGAAAAAGGGGCGGGGAAAAGCGGCGGTGGCGGGAAGGGAGGGCGGAGGGCGGCGAGGTAGGCGGACAACAAGGAAGGAAAATCAAAACACAGGCACAATGAAATAAAATAAAACAGGCACAAATTACAGACAAAATAACAAGGCAGAGACAACCGCAGCGGAGGCAGCCGGCAACCGGCAAACGAGGCAGCAGCGAGGTCGAGGGCAGGCAAGGGGCACACGCAGCAGCTGGTGGCCGTGCGGCGCGGGGGTGTCCCACAAGTGGGTCACACTCACCTGCGTCGCACGGTCGCCATTTAAGGCCAAGTGCGCGGGTGGGCGGAGCAGCTGGGAGGCGGGAGCGGGAGGGTACAGAAAAGAAAAAGGGGCGGGGAAAAGCGGCGGTGGCGGGAAGGGAGGGCGGAGGGCGGCGAGGTAGGCGGACAACAAGGAAGGAAAACCAAAACACAGGCACAATGAAATAAAATAAAACAGGCACAAATTACAGACAAAATAACAAGGCAGAGACAACCGCAGCGGAGGCAGCCGGCAACCGGCAAACGAGGCAGCAGCCCACTACCTAATTTCGCCCTAACGTCCCCTCCTATGGACCTACCCCCGGGCTGCCACCCTTATGTTGCTGTCCTTATAAATGTACCCCCCCTGAAGGCCGACCAATACGAATCCACTCAAGCACTAACAAACAAAACGCTGCACTGGCTAGAGTCCAACAGACCCCTTCCCAGGGGTTTGGACGGATCAATTATAGGAGCCAGAAGGGTGGGTTGGGTGGGTCATGGCCACAAGCATCTAGAAAGTGACTGCGTGGTGGTCAGCTTTAGGGATAGTAGAGTTTGCAAACCATTTGCAAACCCAAACCTAATCCCGGGGGCCTGGGAATTGATACAGTGGACTTAACTTTTTTTTATCCAAGACCATTTACCCCCAGGTCTGGTCGAGAACACGGCGTGGGTTGGAGCAATGGCCCGCCCATTTTGAATTCCCCGCTAACCCTCAATTCTATTCTCAGTCAGTCTAGCCATTGCCAGGGTGGAGACCACCGGGCTATTGAACCGACGGGACCATTGGGGAGGTCCCAAGAATTGGTAGTATAGACGATGTCACTGAGCAGATAGGGCTAAGAATTGATCACGGAATACTCCATCTGAGCACGGTGGTCCCCACTCCCACACAGGAGAGTAATCAGCTTCCCGGGATACAGGGCGGCGCTGGTAGCCACATGACCTAGGTCCCGCTGAAGTTGGGAGGCGTCCTCGTTCCTGACGGTGAGCCAACTGTGACGGATCGAGTCCTCAGGATTTTCAGTTGGAACATCGCGGGAATAGAAAGGAAGACAGGGTTGCCCGACCGGAACGCTCTTGTGGAGGGATATTCCATCTGTATATTTCAGGAAACGTGGGCTAAGGAGCCCTGTCACAAGGTGGGATTCTAATCCCACTTTGTTCCAGCTGTCTCCCCTTCGTCAGGGAGGGGTCACCCTTCGGGCGGTCTCCTCATTTGGGTTGCTGTTGCTTTAGATTGCAGGGTGGAAGAGCAGCCTACAAACTCACCAGATATCCTTAACATCACGCTAAAGGATTCACGGGGCTGCCTGCTCCTAGACATTTTTAACATCTATACTAGAGGTACTAGGGGAGGCGTCCAATCTCCCACCATTGCCCTTTTGGAAGATCTCCTTAGGCAGCGGCCTAGTAAATCGTGCACCCTGGTGGCGGGCGATTTAAACTGCACGTTCGAGCCCCTAGGCCTTGATGACATGCTAGGCACAGAAGAGGAGGACTCGAGGAAGGGGATTCCGGCCTTGGCTCTGCCCCGATCAAAAGGTGGACACAAGTGGCATTGCAAATCAACGCCCTGAACATGGAATTCGATCTGAGGGCGGTCAATGGGAGGTCCAAATCTGATTTGATTGGTGCACCCACCTACAACAGACCCAATCATACGTCCAGAATAGACTATATTCTTCTCGACGTATGCCTATGGAGTACTCTGTGCGATATGGATATTATTCAGACCATAGAGAGCGACGACAATCTTCTCTCTCTTGTGTTATCTCCTGAGTGGCTCAGGGGCAAGGCAGGATTACATCCCCTGTCGGCTTCTAACTCCCAGATGGCCAGCGTATCTAACTGTGGGAGGCGACTGAAGTGGGCCAAATTATCCCTTTTTGCTGAGAAAGTCTCAGCCATAGGGGCATTGTTGGCTGCAGCCCAGAGCAAACTGGGTTTATGGTCCCACGCGCCTGAGGAGGCCACGCAGACTTTTTGTGACCTAACAAGGGCCCTAAGTAAGTTTTTCATCTCACCCCTAGCTATTCTGGCGCTACCAATAGGTCCAAACCCATGAATAGACAGGGATGGTATACAAAAAAATACAGGTCCCTGAAAAAAGCCCTGATATGGGCAGTTAAATCTAAGTCCCAAGTAGCAATCAGGGTAGCAAGGAAGGACTACTCCTACACCTTAAGGGCAGCCAAAAAGGAGTGGGAGGAGAAGTTCTGGGAAGACCTGCTGGCAGCCAGCAAGGGAAAGGATGCAAGGAGCTTTTGGAGTTTGGTCAGAACTAGGAATAGGCCTGAAGCATCGTTGGTCACATGTTCCATCCCCTCCCAGATCTGGTACAACAACTTTGAAGCCCTGTATTCCCAACCAGAAGGGGTCCTTAGTGAGCGCTTCTCCCTGGAGGTTGATGTTCTTGTTGGGTGTGATAATGACTTCACTCCAAGGGAGGTGGAGGCAGTAATTAAGTCTCTGGTCCCACTAAAAGCAGCTGGTCCAGATGGGCTACCAGGTGACTTGTTACGAGCCGACCCGAAGAAATGGGGCCATTTGGTCGTAAATCTTCTAAACGCAATCATGAGGGGCGCTCCAGTGCCGGATTCCTGGAAGGGGGCGGAGGTTGTCCCGATATTCAAAAAGGGGTGCCGGGACAGCCCCGCCAACTACAGGCCCATTAGCCTGATCGACTCCTCCCAAAAGGTGGTCGGGAAGGTGATTTTGGGGAGGGTCCTTCAATAGGCTGACGACTACAAGATCCTGTCCGACTTCCAGGTGGGGTTCTGATCAGGCACTGGCACGATCGAACAGGCATTCAGGCTGATGCTGCTGTATTGGAAGGTGGTGGTGCTGGGCAAGGGCAGTCTTTACATGGCCTTCATTGACCTGAAGACTGCCTTTGACCTAGTACCTAGGGAGGAGTTATGGAGGGTTTTGCAGGGGCTGGGACTGCCCCCCTACATCCTGTCGCTTTTGATCAAACTTCATGCAGATAATTATGCACAGGTGCGGTGGGGCACGAATGGGGAGAAAACCAACAGGATCCCGGTGTGTAGGGGCGTCCGCCAGGGTTGCGTGCTAGCTCCCACACTATTCTCACTTTTCGTGAATGGGGTGGTAGAGCACCTACTTCAAGAACCAGCAGATGCCCCGTCCCTGGCGGGCTGCCGGATCCCCACCCTGCTCTTTGCTGATGACACCCTTTTCATCGCAAAGACACCCTGGGGCCTCCAAAAGCTCCTCAACCGCTTCCAGGAGTTCTGCTCCCTTAGGGGCTTGTCGATTAATGTAGACAAGACCTAATTTCTGATCATGAACCCTCCTAAAAGGTTAGGACCCCCCCGATCTTAAACTCCGTCCCCCTGGAGAGGGTCTGTGAGTTTGATTACTTGGGGATCCGCTTAAGTAATTCCATGAGCTGGTCCCCACACATTCAAAAGATGCTGCTCAGCCACAAAAGGGTTACTGGTGTCCTACTCAGGGAACATCGCTTACCTGCAAAACATTGCATTTCCCCGGTTATAGACATTTATAAAGCCAGAGGGGTAACTGCGGCCCTGTATGGAGCGGAGTTCTGGGGCACCTCAAACCTTGAGGTTTTGGCTAAAGCAGAAAGCACATTCTTGAAAGACCTTATGGCGCTCCCACTGAGCACTCCAACAGTCCCGGTGCTTCTTGACCTGGGTTGCAGGTCGATTGCGGACCAGGCACGCCTCCGGCCTCTGCTCTTGTGGGCTCGCCTTTGGAGGGTCCCCGAGTTAACATCATATGCAGCAGGCCTGTCGGAGGTGATTGCCGTGGAGGGCTGGCATCGAATTAAATGGCTCAGGGATGTCAGGAGCCTATTGGGGGAGCTAGGGTTGGACGACTCCTGGGACACCCATTCTGCTCCTCCCAAAGCCACCCTGAAGAAACTTTACTGGGAGTGGGTATCATCTAAACTCATTTGCAATCCCCGTCACTGCAATTCGACCGCAGCATTCCTAAGGATTAAAGACGTGGTTGCATTTGAGCCCTATCTGGACCTCATTTCTATCCCAATGGACAGAGCTCTCTATTTTAAGCTCAGAGTGGGTACTCTACCTCTAGGCAACCTGGTGTCTAGGTGGAAATCAGCTCCTCAGTCCTCACCCTTTTGCGCTTTGTGTTCAACGCGGGCCGAGACGGTGGCACACATTCTCTTCGAATGCCCGGACTATTGTTCTCCTAGGAGGCGCTGGCTTACACCAGTGTGCAGACTTTTAGGCACAAGGCAGCACTTGGTGGCCCTCCGTATTTTATTGACTGATACATCATCCCCCATTGTGTGTGGTGTTTCTAAATTTTTAAAATGGGTTTGGGTGATTCGTTCTAAAAGGCTTTCTATTGCAATGTAATCTCTTTAAAAAAATGTATTTATTACAGTAGGGTTGATTGTTTTATCTTTAAAAAAAAAAAAAATTATCGTTTTTAACTCTGCCTTAAATGTAAATCTCAATGTATGTACTGTTTTTAAGATATTTATGTATCGAAATAAAGCATATATCACTCATTGCTGGAAAGTTTGGTTATCAGACTACGCCCACCTGATAATGCAGTCAACTGCACAAAGGGGAACCCTATACTTCTGACCTAAAGAGCTGGCTTAAATGTCTGACGTGCTCCGGGCTAGTGGGAGTTGAAAGGTTTGAACTGCTTCAGGCTAGTGTTTGGAAAATATATCTCTTTTTGGATCCCACTATAGGCCCAATTACAGCTCTTGTGGAATGGCCTACAAGGTAGGATGGCACTCCACTTGATTACAACTGTCCTGATGTTCTGCACATGGATTTCCTGGGCCCTGGAGCACTGCACTTCATTTTACCAGCAGGAAAGAACTGCTGGTAAAATCACATGTATTTCTGGCCCCTGCCTGCCACCCTCCTACAGCACCAGGGGAGCACAGATCACGATTGTATGACGGAACCCCACAGGCTTTTACCCCTGCATGCTTTTACAACGTAGTCAGTACCTCATGTGCGATGTTACCATGCATTCTTTGCACGTAAGTCGTTACAACGACTTTCTTTAGGGGGCACTGGTCATTGGAATACATCTAAATTACTATATCACCTACATTCCTCACTACAATAGGGAAGGCGTTGGACTTAAAAAAGCAACACCAGTCCAACAACGCACCCCCTAAAGCAAGTTGTAATAACGCATTCCGTGCTAAAGTAAAGCATGGTAATGTTGCATGCAAGGGGCCAACCTCGTTGTAAAGCCTGGTTGTTGTAAAGCCTGGTTGTTGTAAAGACTGTGGGGTAAATGATATTTCCCACAGATCATTCTTCCCTGACTGACACCAGCCTCCTCTGCCCCATGATCCCATTCGCACCTCGGCCCAATGTCCTGTACAGGAAACTCCACTTGCATTTACCACTTTCTCAGAGCAGGTAATACATGGCAACAGATTGTCACTAGAATGGAGACTCTGAATGCAGTTTTGGGCCTTGCAATACTGGATCTGTATTCCAATCCCTATTCCAGGTCAAAATATTATGTTTGATGGATATGAGTGTAAGGATATTGGTTGGAAATATTAATTCCAGCTGCTCAGAGTCTCCATACATAAATCCATTTAACGTGTTGGGGCCTTTTAAACATTATGGCTAAAGTTAAAATTGTGAAATACCTGAGTTTTGTGGAAACTACAAAAGTATGCGCACACAGACAGAGAGCCACATTGGACTTAATATTTCAATAAAGTAATATATTGATTTGGCCATGGTTCTTCCCATTCTATGTTGAGATACAAAGCAGTATATTTTGCATAGGTGGAATTTATTTTTATTTTTATTTAGAGAGTTTTATATAGCGCAAACTTGACCCTTGGGTATCAGAGCACTTCACAGATACATATACATGAGGTAGGCTAGAGATAAAACTCGCATAGCATAACCATATTGTGAATGAGGTAGGTAGGTATAGAGCTATATAGTAAACGTTTCACACTGATATGGTTACAACGACTTTCTTTAGGGGGCACTGGTCATTGGAATACATCTAAATTACTATATCACCTACATTCCTCACTACAATAGGGAAGGCGTTGGACTTAAAAAAGCAACACCAGTCCAACAACGCACCCCCTAAAGCAAGTTGTAATAACGCATTCCGTGCTAAAGTAAAGCATGGTAATGTTGCATGCAAGGGGCCAACCTCGTTGTAAAGCCTGGTTGTTGTAAAGCCTGGTTGTTGTAAAGACTGTGGGGTAAATGATATTTCCCACAGATCATTCTTCCCTGAGGTATATGTATATGGTAGGTTAGGTATATGTCTATAAGGTAATATAGCCTAAAATATGTACAATGGCGTGGTATAATTAGGATAGTACTTGACATCGGGATTTACATATTTCTATATAATTTCAGTCTGCGTCTATCTCCCAGGTTACCATATAAGTTATTCTACTTGCCTACTGTATTGTATATTGTATTCCTGTACAATAGTTCCGAATTTTCTTTATCTGTGCATTCTTCCTCCAGGTTCTGGGTAGGTATAGCGCCGCTAGGTTGTCGCCCTTCGAAATCATGACATAAATGGAAAAACACTTAGGGGTGATATTCTCAAGAACAAGCGATAAGCATCGCCAACTTAGATTTAATGCAATTTTACGTAACGCCATCTATCGCTGGAAACTAACGCCATGCTAACTCCGTTTTTTCAACATGCTGGCAACAGGAAACAGGCAATAGATTCCCAATAACGTGTTAAATGGCCGCGTTAAAATTACTGGGACGACAATAACAAAAAGGAAACCCGAACATGCAAAAAGTTGCGATGGGCCCAACGGCGATAAAAACATCAGCGATAAGGATCGCTAAGCTTGCTATTCCCACATAAGGTGGGAAAAATCACCATAAAAGGTGCAAACCCCCCAAAAAAACTACTGAGAAGCCCCATGGAGGAAGCTGGAGCGACTACAGAGGCCAACCAGAACCCCACAAACCCCCCAGAGGACCACCCAGGGACCTTGTGACAGGAGAAGAAGAAGAGGAACCCGCAATTCTGTCCAAAGGAAAACAAGATCCTGATTACAGAGGTGATAGAACACCACCAACAACTGTTCATCACCTCCACTGTGTCATTGGCAACTAAAAATGCAATATGGCAGTCCATCTTGGCCAAAGTGAATGCAGTTGGAGTGAAGTGCCAAGAAGTGCTGGTATAATGTGAAGCGCAAAACCAAGTTGAAACTAGCTAGCAACCGGAAAGCAGCAATGCAGACTGAATGCGCGAGTCCAGCACCAAAGCAGGAGCTGAATGAGATGGAGGAAATGTTGTCCACAGTCATCAGTGGGGAGATGGTGACAGGAGTTGGGGGACCAGACACTGCTTAACATGACCTGACCCAACAGCAACAGGGTGAGTAACGACCAGGGACTGGGGGAACCGGGGGAGATCAGCACAATGGCACACATGCACAATTAAGCATAGCACAGTGCACACCCACAATGACTCTGGATCTTGTTCCAGATCACCATGGCATACTGCAGCACACATAGAAACAGCAAGTAGGCCCACATCGAAAATTTGCCCAGAGGGGGCCCTCCCCACACATCACAAATCTCACAACAAACCCATGCACATGTGCTGTAACCAGCAAAGCTGCAGGTCCATGAGCCACACTGACAATGAAGGTGACACTGCATGACGATTAGCATGGCTGCAGTACAATTATCATGGCATGGTGCACGCCATGAAACTGAGGTAATTGATTGTGGACCACATCCCTAAAGGAGCAGGTCACATTCTGACACATCCACATGCACAAATAATCCCTGACGTCATCCCCTTTACATCCATGTTGCTCATGTTGTGGGACTTGAGTCACAAGGTGTATCTCTGCATCAGGGTGGTTCATATCTGACCCAAATGGACACCTGAAATGTCATATTTTTCCCCAAATGACACCCTGTTGTCTTTTTTTGGACACCAATGACAGCCTTCATGTCATGTTTTTGTACACATGTGATATGCTGATGAGTGGGATTACGTACTACCTTTGATACCCTCAAATGGCATATGCCTATTAGTGCAGGCAATGAACTGCAAGGAAGTGAACTGAAACTGAAAAGAAATTACAAGAGTAACAGGAGTCAAGACTTAGACCTACAAAACTATGTGTGAGAATCTGTGAAGACTCGAGGTCTGAACGCGTCACTCACCGGGGTATCCACAGGATCCGTAGGTCCATCGGCGAGGCAGAGTTGATCTTCACGCCCGGCAGTCTGACCGGAGGCATCCATCCACCATAAATCGGAACACGGCAAGGAAGGTCAGTGACCTTTTGCGGACACATACAGGAGCCTAATCGACCCCCAGGGTGGCAGGAGTACGAGCACTGACCCCAGCACGAGAAGGAGGGCTGAGCAGTAGAGGCTGCAGCCTGCCCCTGCCGAATCAGGAGCGGACACCGGAGTGAAAGACCATCTGCGGAACAGATGCTGCAGGACCCGCCGACCTGCAATCTCCCCACAACCGCACGTCTGAGACGTGAACGAGCCCTGCTGCAACAGAGACGTGGGGGCTACCCTTGCCTCAAGGGGATTGCACCGCGTTCGAGTCCGCACACTCTGGTCCTTGCATGTGCTGACGCGGGCTGAAAGTTCGGACTCATACCGAGGGACCACGAGCACCCGGCGCATATGCGGGCGCATATGGCGGCTGAACCTGCTGCTGCTTTTACTCATTTCCACCAATCTGCTCCTTACCGTTTCCCTTAAGTCATAATTTGCTGAAACAAACCTACCTATCCCACTAATCCTGAATGCTTAAATGATTTCAGATCGATCGGTAATGGAAACTGGAAACTAGACCGGGCGATGCCCAGAGGAACCTGCCGTTTGGCCCCGCCCACCAGTCCGATGTGGGACAGCGCTGAGAGCGCACAGTTAAGCTAGATAATCTGCCCCTCTCCATGATATCTGAGGAAATACAGCAGCAAACCGGGGCCTCGTAAGCACAGCACCCTGGACCATTAAGGGAAGGATCCCTGGGCAGTCTGCAATCAAATGACATCTGGTAAGCGTTGCTGAGGTGGCAGCATCGTGGACAAAGTGAGCTCACTTTTGTCTCACTTATTTAGCAAATGGAGTTTTCTGAACTCTTGACTTTTTATCTAGCTGCAATGGCACATTACAATGGCTGACAGGGCTGTTTGAGGTAAAGAGGAGCAAAATGGCTGGTCACTCTAACAACGAGGGTGAGAGGCACACCCCCCACAATGGCTAAACCTTGTCTCATACCGATACCATCTCAGGTGGATCAAACACCAATCACAGCAACTGAAGTAGGACTAAAAACAAAAAAGTTGATGGGAAATAGTGCATAGAAAGAAAAACAAGACTACATCCATCAGCCCTTAGTCAATGGAAAAAGAAATAGGACTGTACAGCTGCTTAGGAGGCATTGTACAAATGAGGCAGTCATATTGGAAAAGCTACACCACAAGGATATAACATGCACCCTACGTCCGCCGAGCTCCTTACCCAACTACCACAGGTCAGAATGTCTGTGTAACTCTTTTAAACTTACATTTTACCAACAGACCTTATCAACCATTACTTTATCTTTCTGCCCACTACTACTATACCTCTCTATCTTTCGTCCGGCTGGTCCTTTTTACTTACATTACTTTCGTCCTGCTGGTCTGTTAACTTACACTTTACCAACAGACCTTATAATCCATTACTTTATAATCCATTATTCTACCTTTATGCCCACTACTACTATACCTCTCTATCTTTTGTCCTGCTGGTCCCTCATCATACCTCACACGCGATGCCAACAGCACACTATTTCGGATTCCTGAACCCTTCCCTCCCCCACACCCAGATTAGTACCTAGCCACCTCTACAGTTGACACCCTCCCTCATACCCACCCACCACCTTCAACCTGACCCCACACATCCCTCCCATACCCACCTCCCTAAGCTCGTCCCCACACCGTATAACACGGACTGCTAACCGAGACCTATATACAACACTTCATCAACTATATTGTGCTTATTATGGAGCTCACAGGCACACACACCTACACCATCACTTACCCCCCCAAACTCTCCAAAAACGCAGCCAAACGCTTCAAACACAATCTTATAAAACATCACCCTGAAACTCCCATAGCTGATCCCTATTTCTCAATACACAACGGACACACAACTAATGATATAATTTTCCATACGAAACGAAGAGTGCAATGGAGAAATGCATTTCTAACCCTATTTACACTCTCCGCCACCAGGAAAATCGCCCATGGCCTAGTTATTTATATCGCCCCCTCCCAATTTTTTCAAGTGACTGCAACCATCACCATCTACAATAATGGAACCATCCTCATGCAATCTACGGATCGTAACCTAAGCCTCTTAGACAACATTTTCCCAATTATCAAAGAGCAAGTGTCTAAACCCCAAACGGCCACTCAGGCTACCCCCTCCGTTAATACTCAACATACCCCGTGGCCTATCCCTACCGACAACAACGTCACTCCATTCCGACCTTTACCTGCATATGACCCATTTGATACTCCCCGGACTTCCCCCTACACTAACACATGTCAATCCACCTCACCGAACCCTCCCGACAACCCCGGTCCTCCACTACACAGGTCAATATTGGTAACGGAGACACAGTCCACCACTCTGATGCCCAACACCCACATTAATCCCCTACCCAACATAACTAAAGCTACCTACGCACCCCCAGTAAACACTGAACACCCCTTAACCTCAACAACAGACGCCCCTTTGGATAACACCCTCTCGCCCATCACTAACATTCACGCCACCGCAACCTTGCCAAACACCGTCACTCATAGTTAGCATTTTATTTCACACTAGACCACCACCCTTACTTCAGTTGTTAAAACATATTAAGATGCCCCACTTAGTGGACATAGAGGACACACAGCCCTCCGTTAACACCTTGGCCCCAAGTATACTTCCTAAACCCACATCCTGGCCATCCACCCCCACAGCCCACCCACCCACACCCACAACTCTACCCACACCCTTATCCCAGCCATCCAACCCCACAGCCCACCTAACACACACATTCACACCTGCAGCACCCCTACCTTCCCCACACACAGTTGCCCCAAACCACACACCAGGCCAGTCCTCACATTTTGCATCTACACCCATAACACAGACCCATTCCCTGCTCGTAGCCACCCCCACAGCCCACCCAACACACATACTCTCACCCGCAACACCCCTCCCATCCCCACTCACACATACAACAAACCGCACACTTGGCCAGACCTCACTGCATGCATCCACATCCACACTAACAACACAGCCACATACCTCATGCTCACCTGCACAAAACTCAAGACTTAATGCGATCATGATCTCATTAAATCAAATCAAAGAAGAACTCCAAGCACTCAATGATCGTTTTGCGAGACAATCATGGGGAATTAGAGCAACAAGACACCTCAAATCTAGCTGGCCCAGGAACCAACTAACAACTAACGTGAATCTCTATGGTCCCAGCTGGTTCTCAGTCCCCTCCCACAACAACTCATCCTGACCAATTAGAAGCACCAATCCGCTCTCAGAGAGCAATTTACTCTCCCTGGTGAGATCATATGACCCCGCTCCATTGAAGCCAACCACTCCCGCATCATCGTTGATTCCTACTATCCCCCAATCCTCAGAGGACCATTAAACCAAACACTAGAGGCATCACAAAAAACAATATTAGAAGAATCCCTTTCACTCAGGAACCCTCCTCAACCATCAGCACGCCCAAACTCAAATGTATACTCCTTAACTGCAGATCGGCCACTAGACATGCAGCGGACATAGCTGACCTCATCCTCACACAAGAACCATACCTGATAATGCTAACTGAAACCTGGCTAAAGGAATCCTCCACACCAATCATCGACATTTTAGTACCACCCAATTACAACATCATCAGACTAGACAGAGACAAAGCTGATAAATCGGGGGGAGGCATCGTCTGCATACATCGTAGTATTATCTCAATAAAAAGAGCCATTTCCCCAACATTCCCGTCATGCGAACACATATGCCTTGACATCGCTAGCAAGGGCAAACCTGTATGCTCTCTGCACATCATCTATCACCCACCAGGCGAGAACCTCGCCTTCACCGAACATTTCATGGATATGGTATCTTCAAACACGGGGCGACAAAATACCCAAATATTCCTTGGAGACTTCAATCTCCATTGGGATGATCATAACGATACAGCAGTGAACAGTCTCAAGAATTTCCTAGTTGACCTAGACCTAACGCAATTCTGTAACATCCCCACACACGACAAAGGTTCGATCCTGGAGTTAATAATCTCTAAAACAGATTCCATTCAGCTAGAGTCGATCCAAACCTGCGATTGGTCATACCATCACATCATCACCTTCACCATTAAGGAAACAGTGAAAATGAACTCAGCTCAATCCACAAGACCAAAAGTGTGGAATAGAGACCTGATAAAACTCAACCCCAACACCTTGTCCTCCTCCTGTTACAACCTACTGCTGCCTCCCGCAGGATCTTCCAAAGAACATGATCTCACCAACCATTACCTCTCGGCCATGACATCGATAATAAATGAGGTTGCACCTCTTCAACTAAAAGGAGTCTCTATAAAAGATTCTAAACCTTGGTACAACGGAATACTCAACGAGGACAGGCGTTCGCTCAGAACTTCGAAACATGCCTGGAGATAAATACCATCCGCCAACCCCCTCAAGTTTCTAAGGACAAAGGGAAACGCATATTACCGAAAGATCAAGCGCACCAAAGCCGACTTTTTCAGCCTACAACTTGACCAGGCAAGAAATCGTCCCAAAAAACTCTTTGAACTGATCAAAACCCAATCTAAGGAGGCACCTCTACATCCACAAGATATAGAATGCCAACAGCCAAACTGTGAAGAATTCTCCACCTTCTTCACCTTGAAGACGGATACCATCAAGAACGATGTCTTAAATGATCTAACCTTATACGCGAGACCGCATACACAATCCCCTCCAGCACTCCTAACCACGCCATGCCAACTCACATCAAAGCACAACCTAAAAAATGATGCAGACTGGTCATCATTTACCTCCTACTCTGAAGATTCCATAGGGAAAATACTTAGTGCACTGAACCCCGCCAACCACTTCTCTGACCCGCTTCCGGCAAACGCAGTCAAAGACCTAACTCCACTGCTTATACCTCTCTGGTCCAAGATCATAAACAAGGTTGCATCCCAGATACTCTCAAAGTAGGCCAGGTATCACCCATTCTAAAGAAGCGCAAGGCAGACCCCACGGACTTAAACAACTATCACCCTATCTCCAATATCCCTATCTTAGCCAAGCTTCTGGAAAAATGTGTGCATCTACAACTGACGAAGCATATTGATCACTTTGACCTCCTTTACAAACACCAATCAGGTTTCTGTGCAGGCCATAGCACAGAATCAGCCATGACACACATAATTGATGATGCGCTGCAAATCCTTGATCAAAATGAATCCTGTTTATTCATCCTACTAGACCTCTCCTTGGCCTTTGATATGGTCAAGCATGAGAACCTGTTAGACCTCCTGAAACACAGAATGGGTATGTCTGGGGCAGTGCTAAGTTGGTTTACTTCATTTCTCCAAAACCGGACACAACAATTCAAAGTCAATAACACCCTGTCCAAGCCCGTCCCAGTATCTTTGGGAGTCCCGCAGGGGTCTGCACTATCCCCGACATTGTTTAATCTCTTCTTCGAACCTCTCACCGAAATTTTACAAACCACTAATGTGCAATATCACATGTATGCAGACGACACACAACTATACCTCAAGATCCACACTCTAGAGGACGTCAATCTACTTAATACAGCACTTAGGAATACCCAAACTTGGCTGGCAGAAAATCATCTCAAACTGAATGCCCTTAAGACTGAATTCCTTCTAATAGCTCCACCGGCCCATATCCCCAAAATGCAAGAATGGATCAAACATATTACGGCATTCAACGTTCAACCTACCATCGAGGACTCAGCGAAGTCACTAGGAATAACTTTAGACTGTAACCTCAACATGCAAAAACGTATCAGCAGCGCTACAAACGGAGCAAACGTCTAGATAAACACACTGAGGGAACTGAAACCCTTCCTACCGCACAATGACTTCAAGCAAGCAGTACTGGCTGTAGTTGTACCCAGAGTGGAATACGGATGTGTCTCTCTCTGCGGCCTACCCAAAGCATCAACTGCACCATTAAGAGCTTCAATCAACGCAGCAGCAAGACTCATAACTGGGTCTAAACGTAACTCCCACATCTCCCCGGACCTACAATCCCTGAACTGGTTACCCCTGGAGGCGAGAATTCAGCTGAAAATTGCATGCATGATGCACAGAGCTATGCATCACAAGACACCCAGCTACTTGGCACAGAAACTGACGATCTTGGGTGGGATCAGATCCTCAAGAAATGCAGAAAAATTACTACTGAAACCAACAAAATTCAATACGAAAAAAACTTATAACAGAACCTTCTCTGGGATGGCGCCCAGAATTTGGAATGCCTTACCCCCAGGAACCAGACTTAACCCTTCCACTACCTCTTTTGAAAAGAAAGTAAAATCCATCCTCATGGCCAAATACACATGGGTATGGTCTATTGAAACCATGTGACGAGATGCTCACTCGCTCCCAACCACAAGACAGACTTGATGTTGCATCTTACTATACTGTTTTTACAATATGCTTTGTACATATGTTTGGATTCGCTCTTATTTACTGAATAAGTAACATTTACTGATTGTATAGCGCTCTGATATCAGCCAGGATCTTGTTCGCGCTCTATAAAACTTTCAAAATGAATAAATACAAATAAATGACACCCTAAACAGCCTCTCTGTACAGAGGTGACATACCTACCATATATTTGCTATTCGTGATATTGTTAGCACTTAATATTGCACTTACACTTATCATAGTGATGTGCTAATGCAGAGGACGGCCGTGCACACAGGGAATGTGTGTTGCAATGAATTTGCACATGCTGTCTCTGTGGTCATATTGTACTGTTCCATGATTGCCAAGGACAGTCACAATGTGATGTGCTCATGCGAAGAAATTGTTAATTATTGTGTCCCTTCAGGCTATTCCTGCTGCAGCTGCAGTGGAGTGTGGTCCAACTGCCTCATCTTCCTCATGATTGTCTGGTGCATCTGGCACCTGGATCCATGGGGCACTGGTGCGTCAACATATGTTGTTTAATACACAACATGCAATGATCATCTTGCACACTATTTCTGGGCTGTTCAGGAGTCTTCCAGCTGTGATGTCCAGGGACCTGAAACGTGACTTTAACACACCAAATGTGTGCTCAACAATGCCTCAGGTGCGTTTGTGGGCCACATTGTACTGACTCTGGGCCGGGGTGTTCGGGGCTCTGAGGGGTGTCATCATCAACGGGCAGAGTGCATATCCTTGATAACCTGTGAGAGGTAAGTGAGATTTGTGTAAATTGATGATTCTGCATGCTGTGGTGTCAGACTTACAAGTTTTGTGGCATGTGATTTATGTGACTTTGGGATTCATGTTTGCCATGTATGGCTTCTGGCAAATGTGCGGCATCAATGTGTATTACGTAGGCTGTCTGCGCATGTCCGCAAGCCTGACAACAACACTGTAATGTTGGCCATTGAAGGTGGGCGGCCATGTGTGTGTAGGCCCATAGTAAGGATAGGGCTGTCACAGATGTTGAGTTCAGGCCTGGCTGAACTTGCTCTGCGATTGAGGCTAGGCCTTTGGCTTATGCTGCCACAATCAAGATACACACACAACAGTTGGCATTTATGAGCCAAGACCCAGAGTCGTATTGCGCTCCTTTATCCATTCAGGCGAGCCAGCCCTCCGGGTGAATGCTATATTGCAAAATTTTCGATTAAGGGCCGGATAGCGCCGACACTACAACAGAGACACACGCCATAGTTACTTTTGTGACCAGCCTGGAACTGAACCACACCCTGCACTCGGAACTGAACCACTCCCTGAACCCAGAACTGAACCACCCCCTGAGCCCAGAACTGAACCACGGCCAGAGTCCCGGGCCATTTCTTCACACACCTCACACGCCTACGCGTGGGCCTCTGCCGCGGCTCTGAGATGTTGTGCGCTTCGGAGTACGTCTCCAGACATTCCACCCAGGCTTTCCAGCGGCCTGCCTGGGACGGGGATGGCTCCAGGACTGTGAAGGGCTCCAGTGGTGTTACAGAGGACATGCTGTTGGCTGCTGGAGGCAGACTTACTAATGGCAGCTATCTAATTGTAAACAATCAAGACTGCTGTGGCTTGCTGGCGGAAGTCCAATACTTGGCAACAGTTTCCTAGCACGTAACGTGCTGTAGCAATGTCCTTTTCTCACCCCCTCAAGGGAGTTTAGATTTTTCACTGTGGCCTTCTATTCTGACTTTAAAAGCAGCGTTCAACAAGTTGAGCAGGCTCAAAGCCCTTTAATTCCAACAGGAGGTGGCCCTCACTTCTGGCAGAGAAACATCCAGATTGCAGGTGGCTCGGACCTCGAGTGAAATACAGTCACTTCTTAACACTAACCTCCCACTTCATTTTAGGGTACAAATTCACCAAATATTTAATGCATCTGAGGCGACAGGCATTGCAATTTTTTTTTAAATGTGTGGGATCTGGCCTGGTCTCTTCTTTTCAAACTATTTTTGGGGTAATACCAGCTTTTATTCATTCTATATTTTCCAGCGTTTTCGGAGTGTTCCGCTTAATATTGGTGCTAGTAGCTGGTGTCCTGCTTCTCCTCTTTGTGCTTCGTAATGGCTGCTCACTTTGCGGCTCTGCACAGACCGGCCCAGCTACAACAGTACCACAATTGCCTGTATGAGGCTTTTGGTGGCTTGCCCTTAGCAACGATTGGCGTCAGTTACGACTTGACCTTTCGCTTTGCCTACTATACTTGCATGCAACCTGTGCTACATTGCAAAAGATGCCCTTTCTCCTGGGCGATGGAACTTTGATTATCGAACAGATGGTGTCCAATCCCTGATTTCAGCTGGTTGATGGGTCTTTTAGAGGCACATGGGATATCTGTATAGTTGCGCAGACTTTCCTACAACTTAGTTTCATTGAATATCAAGCAAGTTTCTCATTTCTGGTTTTGGATGCTCCTGCTTATGGGGAACATGATTGTTTCTTCAACTTACTCAATTGGATGTCATCGCTTTTTTCTATCAATGAGAAGTATGAACTGTTAGAGGGAATTGCATTTCTTTGAACACGTACCTTCGTGGATTAACAGCTTAGGTCGTCACAACTCCGCTGTCTGCATTATTGACTCTTTTTTTCAAAAACTCAACGTGCCTTTAGCTTTTTCTATGAACTTTCTGTTTTTTTCTCAGATTTTATTTTGCGGAGGGGGGAGTTTCTCACTGATATTTTGAACACTGCCTGACTTTGAACTCTGCTTTTGTTCTTCTGTCTCTGTCATACTGACTTATCAGGGGGAGGGTGTTATATGGGGTTAGGTGGCCCTTTGGATACATTGTCGACATTGGTAAGGTAGCATGAGTTTGCTTGCCGTATGCTGCTGCTTTTGCGCATGCCTCTGCTGGAGTTTGTTTTCGTGACACTTTGCCTCTGCCCTGTACATGATAACAGATTGGTTTTCACGTTCTCAGCTTTCCCTTAAAATTCTGTCTGAACATAATGTGCAAGGTCGATCAACAATGACTCTTGCTATTCTGTTCTGGTCAGTCACTATTACCTAGACAAAACATGTAAGCAACAGCTGAAATATGGAAGAATTGTGCTTTGATATAACGTGGTTGCATGTTTTTGAAACACACTCAAATAAAGCCGTACCATGGAGCTGAGCTCTGCTGTTCCTATGATGTAAACCTTTGTGTTTAGGCTTTCAAGTAGGGGATCTGCAAAGAACACCTAGAGATCTTCTGTTATATAAAATAGCTTCTTACTGCCAAGGGGAGGGTGTTTTCACAGTTTTTACAAAATGATGACTTCTTTTGTATTCTATGGTATTGTAATAATGCTGATGATGCTGCCTTTATGCATTTTGCTGCTGGTCATGGTTGGCATACTGTTTCATGAATCACTATAGTAAAAATATACATTTTTAACTTATTTAGTTACTTTGCTGGCCATCCCGGAAGTAAACCACGCCCAGAACCCCGGGCTATTTATTCGCACTCCTACGCTGGACTGGCATACACCGGCCCAGCCCACTACTCTTATGCTTACAGGGGGGGGACATAGCTACATGTCCAAGTCTTCCCCACTGCCTGAGGTATCATGGTTGCATCCACTGTCCACAACACTAAAAACACCAGCAGTATATGTCCACAGGGACATGTCTGTGCTCTGCATACTCAAGTTTGTCCAGCACATCACCGCCACACTTGGCATTTTGTGCATTTATATTCATGGGTCCCTTACCTCCTTTGCACATTCTTGGTTCCGATCTCTCCCCACATTCTGCAATTGTGTGGCTGAGGGGCTATGCCTTGGTGGAAGGGTTGTCTACATGTCATTCCACAGTTACTTGTGTTGTCATGCCTGGAAGGTGGGCATATTGGTTGGCATGTTGTATGCGATTTTGTTACATGTGCATTCCCACAGTTGTGAGTTGTTTGATTGTGGAATTAAGGTGTGTGGTGTGTTCCGTTGGTACTTTACAACGAGCAGTGCATTTCCATAGGTGCCATCCTGAAAGCACTGGTTGATGAGGGACTGTCGGAAAATGTAGGAATCATGCACACTGCCTGGGAAGTTGGTGACGACATTGGTGAACAGTCCCCCATGGTCCACTATTGCCTGCACATTGATGGAATGCGTGTGCTTTCTGTTGCGGTAATTGTGTGGAGTGTCGGCAGGGGGCACAAGTAGGACATGTGTGCAGTCAATTGCCCCCAACAGGTGTGGGAAGCCAGCTATGGCGTAGAAGCCTTGCTTGGTCTCTAGCTGTCCCTGCGCAGTGTGGGAGAAGGAAGGTGCTGGAGTATCAAGCTGATGATGGCATCCAAGACAGGTGTGAGGAACTTTGACCCTGGCTGTGAGACTCCTCCAACTCTGGCAGTTGCTGGTTGGAAGGTACTAGAGGACAACAAGTGCAGCACAGCCGGCAGCTTTGTCTACGGAGGGATGCTGGTTGTCTGCTGTGTTGGTACCATCAGCCTGTGGGCAATGTGGGTCAGGATGCAGATGATGGTTGTCCTTTTGAACCTGTACTGGGCAATGACATCCTCTGGCGTTAAGTTTCCGAGGCTGGTGCCTTTTTGAAAGGTCCGCTGTCTTATTCTGCGCTGCCTCGTGTAGTCTGGGGGGGTGGTCCCGGGGGTGGGGGTGGCCCTGGGGGTGGTGGCGGTGGGTGTTGTTGCCCTCTTGGTTCTCCGAGCTGCATGATTAGTAGCTCCATGGCATCTGTTCATCTTTAGATGTGGCACTGAGCTGGGCTCCCTTTATACTGCAGGTTTTTATCCTACTTAAGACCAGAAAAAAGCAGGCCTTAAGTCCCTGCTGCTAACATGCCTTGTTGCCTGTTTTTGGCCGCTATCGCCAATCTGGCTGGTCATTGAGAATATCGCGAAGTGGTGTTATCTTGAGTTTTTGGACTGGAATGCCTACTCTGCATATGATTAGCGTTAGTTGTCGCTGTCAGCCTTGGCAATGTTTTTTGCAACAACTACCACAAGAAAAACTGGCGATTTCGGCTATTAGGGCAGGCTTGTGAATAGGGCAATAAATCTAATGCCACTTTCGTGGTGGAAAAGTGTAGCTAAAAAGGCGATGAGTCCTTGAGAATATGCCCCTCAGTCTAGCAAAGAGTCCTTGGTCATAAGCCTAGCAGAATTACACTTTAACCAAAATGAAGAATGTATCAGAGACTCTCAAGGGGTTCGCTCAGTTCTTTCCACATTAAGTATTATTGCTCCTAATACTAATTATTTAGTATGCGCTGACCACACCATGGTGTTAATTCGGCATATTAAACTACTCAACTACTCAAGAATAGTTGCCTATGAAACAAAATGTGTATTTTTAACACACAATTTAACACAACTTTGATTTCTAAACTCAAGGTACACCTAAATAAATTGACTCACAGGGCTCATTCTCCTAAGGGAATTTGACAGGGGCTGAATAATACAAAGAAAAGTAACCCAAAAAGATGACCAAATCGTTGTGTACTTATTGGAAATGTTCTCTTACTAATGGAGTCCATCAGAGCATAACATATTAATCCATCGATTGCAGAATGCTGATAACCATCTTAGCTAAACCTGTGGTTGTTATTCTGATGGCAGTCTAACCGCCATCTGTTGCTGCAGTCCGATAAACGCATAAAAGCACTTACAGTCAGAGGCAGCAGGCGAAGGGACAGTCTGACAGTTTCCAAAGGGCTCAGAGAGCCAGTCGGAGAGTCAGCAATTCCTACAAAAGGGGCGGTGCCTGCTCAGGCACCACCGTCGGGATTACAATGTCCCTTTCAGCCTGCCCTTTCATGGTAGTTCACACGCCATGAAAGGCAGGCGGAAAGTGACTTCGGTGGCTCCTAGCATCCCCCTTAGCGGAGGGCCTTAACATCCCTGCACCATGTGGCAGGCACCACATGATGCAGGTTGTTTTTAAAGTGTGTATTTTCTATTATGGCGTGAGCTGAAGCGCACCACATGAACCACAATTGCAAATGTATACACTTTGCGACAGCATTGTCACATTGTAATGAGGGCAGCGTGAACACCAACTCCTTCTTTGGTGGTCTAGCTTCCCTATGGTACCGGTTGGATGTGAGTCCCGCCAGCATCTTAATGATGCCCTCTGTCTTCCGTTTGGTAATAAAGAAATCTCAGGCTCCATTTGCTAGTGCTGTTATAATCACAGAAATGTTTCTAATGCCATTTTAATTTGCTTCTTATAAAGCTCTCAGTAAACAAGGCATTACCTCCATTCTGTAAGAAAGGTGACAGTTACAGAACAGATTATTGGCACAAAAGGAGTTTAACATCTTTCTATTATGTAGGGATATATTCAGTTTCTGATCCACTAGATAAGTTGCTAAAGAGTTCTAAAGCATGAGCTCTAATTGTATGTCTAATCACAGAGGACTGAAGAGTGAAACATTCAGGAGCAATTGAGTAGTAGGAGAAAGAGACCTTTGTGGAACATATTTCACAATCATTTGTCTCCAACCTTGGGGCCAGTCTCATGAAAAAACATAAACAACAGTTAAATGGTTTAAAAAGAAATTTAGTTAAGGCTGATAGCAAATGCTGACTATTTAATATTTGGGTCGTCTGAATAAATGAAAGCTATTTGAACAATATTTTGAGTACCACTCATAAACTGCTTTTTATGGTATGTGAAGTAGTAATACAGTGATATTACCAACTTACTACAATAAGTAATAATCAAACCTACGAGTGGAAATGTCCATCTCCACCTCTCCTGTATTTTCTACAGGGAGATCTCTGCACATGTAAGTTTACCAATTAGGCCCTGATTATTAGTAGCTCGTTATATTCTGACCCATGTGTATTCCCCTGTTCAAGCATGGTTCAGAATGACCAGTTTGAAGGTATTTAACTCATCCGATAATTATCATTCATTCCTCGCATAAACCAGCTAATTTTGTACTTGAGGAGCGCCACACTGTTTCCTTAAATGAAGAATACTTCTCATAAAACTAATTACAGGATAACAGGTATGAAGTGATCCTCAGTACTGTTAAAAAAAACATACAATCAGGTATTGTCTAATATTAGCTTCCCGTAAGATTGGAACTAAGAAAAATGCGAGGGGACGAAAATATAAAGTGCTAACCAACATTAAAGTAATAGTGCATTGATTTGAAGCGTTGTCACATTGCATTTAGGCAGGTCTTCAGACATCTGTAACAGCAAAGCTACCACAACGTTCAATGTGCTGAGTCTTATCTTATCTTTATTATACAGTTAATAAAAACCGTAATGTACAAACAGAGCAATGCGTGTTAGATTAAAATGTTAAAATATATAAAAACATGATCAGGTTCTTAATGCTAGGCGTTTATGCAGTGCAGTTAAAATGATATTGACGAACTTCCCAGCTCTTGCTAAGGCCTGGGCTGAATTGTTACTAAAGCATAAAGTCGATGCTTCACTGCAGTGTCTCAGTGATTGTTCCCAAAAGACGGGGATCAGTAGGCGACGTCGATCAGTGGCAAAGAATGGGCAAAGGCAAAGCAGGTGGAGCCAGGACTCATGTATATAGTTGCAAAACCTGCAAATGGGCTGCTCGTTCCACCGAGCCCACTGTGGGTTAAAGTCGAAGATTGGTAGGGCTAGCAGCCTCATGTATAATATTTTGTTGCGAGTCTGGCGGTTGAGGGAGTAGTTAAAGTATAATTGAGGTTTCCCCTTGATATATGATTCATTCAAGGCAGTGAAAAGTTCGTTTTTAGATAGCCCGGCAACGTCAGTCTGAAATGAAACTGAGATGATTTGTTTTGTTATTGTTTTTTTCCACGTTAGCAGAGGAATAGTTGGGTTAATGAGAGAGGTTGGTTCAATCTTTAATGTAGAGATGGCAAGGTGCAACTGTTTGTGCCAAGGGGAATGTTCGTCCTTGAACACAGCTTGTAGTTGCTCTTTCAAAGATTGTCCTGGTGCTCGTAAGGTGTGTATATAGTATTTGATTAGGTTGCCCAGGCAATAGAGGTTTGCGCATGTGAGGCCCAGCTCGAGTCTCATCCTCGACCTCCTCACATGCTGCGGAACGGAGAAGATTTTCTTATAAGCTTTTATTTGTAGGTTTCCCAGAAATGCGTCCATTTTCCCGGGAAAGGCCAAGTGGCCATAGGTAACTGCAGGTAATAGTTTGGCCCGTAGCACCCTTAGGATTGGTTCGGCTGAAGGGCTGTGCAAATGACGATTCAGACGCCTAAGGCTATGGATGATCCTCAAACCCTTAGACCTTAAGTGTCTAAGGTGTGCTGCTTGGTTTGCCCTAGCGTTTAACCAAACTCCTAGGTAGTTGTAGCTGGTGCAGGTCGTTATTTGTGATCCCCCTGCTCTCCAAGTAAGATTTTTCTTTTTGTGCCTCCCAAAGATCAAAATTTTGTTTTTTGATTCATTCATCACAAGATGGTTCTTTGTATTATATTTATTGAGAGCAGTGAGCGATCTTTGCAATCCTGTTTTCGTGTGGTCCATGATGATGATGTCATCGGTATATTGCATTGTCTGTAGGCTCAGCCCGCCCAGTTTTGGGGCAGCCAGGGCTGCGGCTGCCAGTTCCTTTGGTAGATCAGCAGTGTAGAGGTTGAATAGTAGCGGAGCAAGTACACAGCCTTGTTTTAAGCCGTTTTCAGTTGCAATTTTTTGGACAATGTTTGTGCGCTGGTTTTAATCCTAACCCAGGTATTATGGTGCAAGGATATCAAGGCTGAGAGAAGAGGAGATGGTATTCCCCAGGAGTTTAATTTGTTCCACAGCGTCCCTCGGTTGACCCGGTCGAAGGCTGCGCTGTAGTCCACAAAGCAGCAGAATAGAGGTAGTTGGCAAGCCAGGGTAGCTTTCCGCGATAAGTAGGACAGAGCCATTATGTTGTCCATCGTGGAGCAGCCTGCTCTAAAGCCTGACTGTGCTGAGTCATAAATGGATTTGGTAAAATCTGTAAGTATTATTAGATATTAAAAGAAATAATGCTCTATCCCCAACGAAGTGGACACAGTAATATCGTTTTCGACTGACTCCATGGAATGTACTATTTCCAAACGAACCTCAGAAAAGTAATTGTAATAAGGTATTCTAACCCACCCTTTACAACTTGTAACTGTTCATATAGGGTTCAGAAATAAATCTAGGACGTACAGCAAATTAAATACTTTCCTCACATAGCCAAGACAGAGAATCAGATCCACGTTTTGAGGGGCTCAACAATCCTTTAAACATAACCTCACCAGGCCTGCCTGTGAGTTAAACCAACTAATAATCCATGACAACAATGGACCAGCCAATTGCATTTCCCAAAAAGATGAATCCTCCTTCGGCATGAGTTATAAATGAGGCAGTGCTCCAAGGGACTAATAAAAGTCTAAACCCTCGACCGGTTGGAGAATATTAGATTGCTATACCCTCATATTCCTGCTCTGAAAATTCCTACTGAAATACATTTACTCTTATAAATCTAGATAATTTCGCTCACTGGCTTACAACATAAACTGTGAGAAAACGAAAAGCAGCCTTGGCTGCTCCGCTAAATTGCTGTGATCTTAATTTTAAAAGGAGCACCTAGTTTTAACCTGCATTGAATAGGGGTTACGAAACAATTAAAGGTGTTAACCTTACTTAGCTCATTACCACTCAGTTGATAAGATTTACTACACATGAACCACTAGTCATATTAAATGATTTTGAAAAATTCACCATTAGATCCACATCTTCCATGAACAGAGGAATAAGTCAAGCAACAATTAAAGGCCATTTGCTGTTTTTCCAGTTAGGACTGCATCATATGCATATAGCAAAATTTAAGTTGGGTGATGCCCCATCTGGGGCAGGTCCTTGCCTCTAAAACATAGATGCTGGCCCATCCCATAATTATATAGTAAAAAAAACAAAAAGTGGACAAAATGCAGACTTGTCGCATACCACGGTTTGATCTAATTACAGAAGTGCACTCACCTTGTGGGCCAGAATAAAACCTTAACAGAAGTACACCAATGCAAATGTCTTAACAGGGTAACTCAGTGGTTCTTAACTTTTTTACTTCTGTGGACCCCCACTTATTCATTACTATGCTCCGGGGACCCCAACTGAATCATCATTGAAATACGGGAACCCCTACTGAGTCATTATTGGAATACCGAGACCACGGCATAAGCAATTTTGATGACTTGAAACGGAAAACAATAAACAAAGAAAGCAGCCACGGCCCGTGGAGGGAGTTTCGGTGGGGCGGAGAGGCGGGACGGGGGAGGGGCAGGGTGGGGGTGCTAAAAACTAGAGGCGGGACGGGGGAGCGCCAGGGTGGGGGGTGCTAAAAACTGGAGTATGGATAATTGAAGTTAAGTAAACAATTTAATAAATAAAACAAATTTCATAGCGCACCCTGCCTTACATTTTGCGATGCAGGGAGCGCTACGAAATTCGTTTTATTAATTACATTGTTTACTTACCTTCAATTATCCATACTCCGGTTTTCAGCACCCACACCCTGCCCCTCCCCCGCCCCGCCTCTCCGCCCCACCGAAACTCCCTCCACGGGCCGTGGCTGAAAGAAAGTCATTGTCATCTATACAATATTCTGTTTAATATACTTGCATTGCTCCCATGAATCCTCTGGGAATATCAACTTTATTTTTAGCCTCCAGTTTCGAATTCCGTCACATTTATAGAAAATTTAAAATTTTACATTTTACTTTTATATTTAAATACACTTAAGCATTCTGTTATCATTATATTTTTTTTAAGCAGCAGCGAACCCCCTGAGTAGGTGTCCGACATCCATATTATGAAACTGGCAGCCGAAAGGAAACTCACGGGGGAATGCCGCTCCACAACCAACTGGTTTCACAACACTTTCAGGTGGTGGCCCTTCTGGCAGTTCTGAAGCAAATATTTTAGACAATTCTTTCACCCGCAACTCTGCTGAAATTAAAGCCTCAAACATAGAAGATGGTTTATCAGTAAAAAATGAGCGGTTTGCTACATCCTAAAACCTTGTGTTATCCTTAGGATTCCCTGTTTCTAAAATGTCATCCAATGCATAACATATTAATTCTTCTTTATGTTCGGCAAAGACAGTTTTTTACAACTGCCGTTCATTAGTGACTCCAAGTTTGTATCTAGGCCGGGATTGTAATGCATTTTTAGGCTAAATTAAGCCACCTAAGCAGTCAATTCTCAGACAGTTCCATCTTAGAGATCAACATGTTTGATATTAAGGCACATATTGTATCTAAACATTTTAAAATAGATTGGCGGGTTGCCTCATAAAATACACAAGAAAAGAAGACTGCAAGATTATTATTAATTACTTCATGCAGGAATGGCAATGGGTCGATTTGTCCCATTTTATCCTCACACCTATATTCTTTGTATGCCCAATTGGCCCAACCTTCCTTCCTTCACATTTAGATTAAAAAAATTGGCAAGGGGATTATGATTGCTCATAGACTTACACATCACTTTTAAATTATTAAGCAAAGGTAAAAGGTCAGAGAAAACTAATACAAAATTGATAGTACTATAATTACAGTTCCCTTTACAAGGTGTAATGTTGTACACCTCCCCATTTCCTATATCGCTAGCAAAGACTAGGTGATGTTTCAAAATTAAACTGTTTTAGGCCTCTCCATAAACTGAGTGTCTAAAATGAGTCACATCTCAGAACCCTGAAAGCACAAACAGGCATACTGCTATACTAAAAAATTAAATGTTAAAATCCCCTGCCCAGAGAAACACAATATTACATTTACATGTAGGTCCAAAACTCTCTAAAAATACATCAAATGAATCAATCAAATTTCTGAACCTCAGGGTGAAAACATTAGAATACAAAAATATAAGTAAGATGTCAAAATGACTTTGGAGGGATTAGAATTAAGCAAACAAATTTGGCATGTTACAAATTTCTTCAGCTAGCACGGAGGTGACTTTGACAGAGATAGACCTAGCCAAGCTGTGACATAGCTGGTTGACAAAAAGTATAAACACCCTCAATAATGTATTAGTTATCGATGTCTCTTGACAACAAATTATGTCAAAGTCACTAACAAATGCTATTCAATCAGTATTTGACAGTTTGGAACAGGCACTAGCCACATCACATAAAATTAGGCTCAAGGTCCCTCCAGTAAGGGGCTGTCATTTTTCCTGATGAGAACTCCAAAGGGTCCTTGAAAGGTTACAAGGCTGTTGTCTGGCCAAGATTTACCAACATCACCTTCAGAGGGTCTTGAGCATTCATTGGGGAATTTGAGAGGCGCTCAATTTTGTTGTGAGTGTCTAGAGGTTCTGAAAGATTCCTTGTCTCCAAAGGATATCTTCCTTGAAACCCATTCACCATCCTTTGGCTCGATACAAGTTTAGTACCAACGTTAGCTAACTAAAATTGAAGCCTGTAGAAATTGCCCAATGAGAGAACATGAATACCATTTTGATTTTTATCCAATGGGCTCAATCAATTAACTAGATTCCTAACAATAAAGGGGGGGTTCAAATTAATCACACGCAGTTCCCTTCAAATTGTTAAAAATTCGAAGCCATCCACCCCACCTTCTTAAGTAGAAGAATTTCATGGTATGGGCCATCAGTCCAACCTGAGTTTTTCTTCACTCAGTGTGTTACTTTGTGGTTCAATGCCACCCCAACCTCTTTTGAACCTGAAGATATGGGTGGACAACTTACATACACAGTTCAGTCAGGTGGTAACTGCAAATTGCCCTTGCAGTTCCTATGATTTGAATCTTCATCACCCATCCAGGCATTTATTTAGGAATGATTTTTAGTGCATCTTTGAAAACTAGTGAACAAAGAATCAGAGGGGCCTCGTAGGGTGTCCTTCTTTCCAAAGCCTCAACTTTAGGATTGCCTGACTTCAGTGCATTGGGAAAAGAAGAGTTCACCAGTCTTGAGTGAATGGAAATCCTTTGAATAGCAGAATATCTGAGGAAAATTATACTCAGGGTATTTTTTTAGAGAACCTGACACAGATGATATAGGAGACACACCAGATAAACATACTGGTTTTTGCAACAAATCCATATTTACACCTTTTACACATAAAATGCTTTCTGAAGTACTGGCATTCAAACAGGAAGTGAATTTAGAACATGCCGTGTTCAAAAAGAAAAGGACCTTTCAAAACATCGCCAAGAAAGGAATAGAAGCTCTACAGAGATTATCAGATGACCCCTCTATTGCCATCAAATCAGTCGATAAAGGTGGTGCTGTAGTTTTTTTCCGAAGGCTTCATATCATCACTGGTCAAAGTGGGCGAGATTGGAGGGTCACAGCATGCCCATACTTTTTTAATATAAGGAAAACAGTTCCCCTACTATCTGTGAAAACACAATCTTCCATGATGGTTAACTCCAAGAGCTAAAATGCTTCAGCTGCAGGGTAAGGTGGGGAGTCTTCTGAGCTAAGATACCAAAGGAGGGCAGACCACTAAACAAGCCTTCTTGCCAGGGTGCCTGCTTACCTCAAAGAAATGTAAATATACACAAGGGGTCAATCAGCAACTGTAAAGGGAGCTCACATGCCGGCATTGGCTTTAATTAATGGAAATACTTGACACTTCCTTAAGACACAAGAGTTATTGGTTTTGAGTCACATTGGAAAGGAGATACCAGCTGAGCTGTGAAGTGTGTGCTTTTTAAAGGCACATAACACAAGCCCTTGCACCAAAGGGACTGCAGGAGCCTGTGTTACGTCCCAAACTAATCTCCACTGCTCCAACCAGGATTCAATTATGTGGCTCTCTGGTTACAGACACCGATCTCTAATAGAGGTTTAAAAAATCTACTAGTACATTTGCCACTGATTAACTTAACTTGCATTTGTTTAACATTTAAGCAGTGTTCTATTTTATATGTACATACACAAAGGTGAAAGACGGAAAAAGTTGCAGAATATTTAAATTTTTTTAGCTACCCCTTTGACCCACTACCATTCTTACTCGCCCCACCCCCATTTTGCTCACCATCACATTTCCTTTTACTTATTTTTAATGCATTTCGACCACTGCACACCATACTGAATGTCTTTGACTCCTAAACAATGAGCGTAACTATAAACATCTAAGAAAATACCCTTCTCTGGCTATCATAGAAGAGATGCCCTTTCTGGTGAAGGATGGATTGGAAAACGATTGGAACACCAAGGGGGAAGTCGATTTTCTGATCAAGAACCAACCCTGAGTTCTGTATTTCTATAAACCTTGGAAGGTACACAATGTCCGATAGTCTGCCAAATAGATCCAGCTTTGGAACAACTTTCACAATTCTGTGGCTTCTTTGTAAGACCTTTCGATGATGCCATCCTATCAAAAGGATACTAGGGAAGTATTCAAACTCCTTAACAACTCCGAGTTTGACAATGACAAAGAACTACTGGTAAACATAGGTGTTGAGTCCATTTATACCTGTATTCTTCAAGAATTATCTTTGCAAGTAGTTGAACAACTTCTCAAAGGCACTCATTGGCATTTCATCACCATCTTGCTTTAACCACAAACATTTTTGAGTATCAAGGAGAATACTTTTTACAGACTCATGGTACTTCCATGGGAAGTACCTATGCTTCCAGTTTGGTGTGACAATATGTACATTCATTTTGAGACTGGATTCATTTATAATTATAACAAACATATTAAAAAGCATATCATCATATAGGAGGGGTACATTTATGATATTTGCTCTAATTTGGAGAGGCACAAGCAACAAAGTCAAAATATTCTCAGAATGACTGAATGCCCTTGATCCCTATTTGGAATTTACTATTACAATTGGGCATACAGAATCTTGCCTTCCTCAACTAAAGAATTAATCTGAAAAGTGGTTCATTGAAACCAGAAGTATACTACAAAGCTACCAACAGAAATAACATTTTGTGGTTTGGAAGATTCCATTCCCACACATTCAAGAAGAATGTCCTAGTGAGTTTGTTTCTATGACTCAAACGGAGTAGCACAGATATGAGAACATAGGAAAACATAGGAGATGAAAAAGGTTATGAAGGAGTTAATAAACAATAAATCATTTTACACATCAAAACAGCTAAGTAGATGGCAGCCAATAACAACAGAGTACAGCTTACCACCCCCCTGACAAGAAAGGAAACAGATAAAATAATTTGTGTAATAGCATTCTGCCCTAGTTCCCTGGAATTGAACTGAAACTGTCAATAAGCATTGGAAAATACTCAATTTAGGAGGCCTAAGAACTGACTATCTCTTGTTCTCATTCTGCAAAGGAATTAGGTTCCATGACCTTCTGGTCCATACATGTCCTAAGAAATAAGATAAGTTCACTAGACAATCACATTCCATGGTCACTATTAGAGACCACTTTCCATGTGGTAACGGTACAGTATGTCATTTCACCAAGAAGACTAAATAATTAGAACTAGAGGTTTATTTGATTAAGTATCTTTGTAATCTTCTATACACTGGTATGATCACATGAAAAATAAGAACCTGGATTAGCAAGCACTTGAGCACAATAAGGTAAAATAAAAAGAGAGAAATATCAAGCTTAATAGACACTTCCAAAACAAAAAGCAATCAGCAGTTGAAATGTAATGGTATATAATTGACAAACTGCAGACACACCTCCCAGACATGACCACAATGCCCTTGCCGTATGAACAACGGTGGATCTGTAAGTTCAGGACTGATAAAAGGGCCTGAATGAAGACATTTCCTGGGCCCAACAACAGCTATGTTATGATGTTTCCTATTAAGACTCATGGTTTTACTTGGGGGTGGGTGAAGAATTCTGCTGTGCTGGCAGAGTTTTGTCCACTCCGCTCTTTTTGTGGAGATCAGCAAAACTCCGTAAAGCTATGCATAGTGGAATTATTTTTCTTGCAGCGCGAGCAAGAAACATTGCATGCAGACCTCCTCCTGGCGAGATTTCTCAAGGTTGCGGCTGCTTGTACGGAGAAATCTGCCATGCGCCTTGAAGAAGCTGGTGCTCGAGTGAAATATCTGCTTGTGCAGCAGAAAGAAGCAATCTCCTCTGGCGCGACACATAGTGCAATTCGCCGTGATTTTAACAAATTCAGGCGCTAAAAATTAGTGCGAGCAGTGCGACATACCATACTCCACCGCTCAAGGAACTCCGCGGAGTGCAACAGAGTTTTTTCAGCACTACGCGTTGTAGGAGAATAGGATCTGCTTCTTATAGTTACCCCGACTTTTTGCTGATGTTTCACTGTTTTCAGCTTAGTCTGGCTGGGATCCTGCTATTCAGGACCCCAGCCTATCTGCTTTCTCTTATAAACTGATTACATGTACTTTAGGTACACTCCAGATTGGATTTTGGGGTACCCTTATAAGTCGCTGGTATATGGTATACTATGTACCTACAGCTTAGGGACCACAGAGGCCTCCCAGGGGCTGCAGCATGTATTATGCTTCCCCTCAGAGGCCACTCAATTGACACCACAGGTCTGCTACTGCAACCTGTGTAAGGTGGCACATGCACCCCTTACTTAGATATAGGTTCACTATATCAACCTTATCACTGCACATATAAACCTATTAGTCATCCCTATGGCAGGACCTTATCAATCCTCAAGGCAGGGTGCTGGGTTTTATGTGGGAGGTTGCCTATGCATGAGCAGGGCCAATCTGCAGCCTTCGGAATCTATTCTCCGGGGTTGTTGTGATGCAGCCATACCATATACTCTTAAGTGCATTATACCCTTGCGGTAAATGTTAACTTTAAAACGGCTGCACAGAAACCTGTTGTGATTGGTGACAAACACCTTGGAATCATACCTCCCTGCCAGTAACTGGCAGGGGAGGTATGATTCCAACCTCCTAGAGGGAGAAATATGACAACACTGGTACACCTGGTACCAGCTTTTTCGACCATGGCATCACAAGATGGATGCTTCCAGCCACAGATACGAGTCTACCCTCCTGCTGCTGTACGAAACCCCGGCAGGGGAAGGCTGGACAATAGGTTTCCTGTCACAGGGAGGTGTAACCACCTCCCAGACAGGGGGGCACACTCTGAGAGTGCTTTGATGTCTGCACTGGGGGCAGAGTTGGTGTCCCTGTGCATAGTCCAGCTCAAACCGGTTGCAGGGGCTATCAACCCCTGCTCTGGCATGAAACTGGACAAGGGATTTAGGTGTAGCCATCCCTCTGTCCTGATCCTCCAATAGGTGGGTCCCCAGAGTTTGTCCCACCCCTTCCTTGGGTATAAAGTAGGAACCCCTGGCCACAGGACTTTAGATATACCTGGATGAAACACTGCTACAGAAAATAAGAACTTCAACAATCTACACTGCGCTAGATGACTGAAGAATCTCCCTTGGAGTAAAGGAGTTACTCCCCTGCTAAGCAGGCACCAAAGACGCATCTGATCGGTTTGCAACTCTGAAACTCCTGAGGACTCCGAAGACTTTTGCAGTACAGGAAGTGGAGTTCCAAGTGTCCCCAAGGTCAACTCGTGTGCTCAGCAAACCTGAATTCTGTATCCCTCATGGGGACCGTGCAACCCGAACCCCTGGGCACCATGTCCATTTGCAGAAGCATCTTCTTTCCGGCGACCCCTGAAGCTGTGCTTTGGGCTACTTGTAGTCCATACCCCAAGCAGCGATTTCACTGAAGATTACCAGCCTACACTCCACAAGTGTTCCGTAGGCTGGTATTTTGTGATTCCTCTTGATGTCCCTTTGCGATCCCTAGTCCATTGGCTTGCGGGCTTATCTGGTTGCTTCAGATGGGCCCTGACTCTCCATTGCTTGGGTAGTCACCGGGACCTTGCTGGTTGTCACCAAAGCATCTTTTCTCTGACCACATGGGTTGCAGTTGCCAAGGCTTGTTTATGTTCCATCCGGAAACTAACCCCTCAGCACTCAACATCCTTTATGGTCCAGCTTTCTTGTGGACTTCGGTCATCATCTAGTCTCCTGGTACCCGTGGCTGCAGAGTCAAGCTTCACCTCTTCTCACCTGAAACACCCGACATCGGTGGGCATTTGTCTACCGAGCCCCTGGTCACTGGCAAGTGACTCAGACTCTCTCCCCTCTGCTTTCAGGTTCTTCTCAGCTTTGATCCAGGCTTGGATCACACAGGACACGCAGCACTTTGTAGCATCACGCCATTGAAAACGACGAACATTCCCGACACCATTTGACACCTATGCACCCGGCTTCCCTGGGTTAGGTAACATGAGAACTCCGGTGTTCACATGGGTGCTGGCTTTAGAGCCTTCTAAGTCTGAAAGGGTTTGCTCAAAGTCCTCTCCTAAGTGTCCTTAAACTTTAAAATTCCAACTGCAACTTTCCCATAGGATTGTACGGAGCTCCCGGCTGTGTTCTCACACTGCACGCGTCCCCCGTGGGTCCCCAGTGTCACTACCTGGGGTGGTTCCTTGGGGTCCCAGCGATTTTACAACTCCAGGCACTGTGTCTAGTCAAGTCGTGGTTGTTATACAACTTTCTTAGTATATGGTTTGGTCTCCCCCTGGAGCCCGCTGTGTATCGTGCTATTTACTATCGTTCTAGTACTGTAATATTGTGTGCTTTGTTCTCTAATCTCCTAAAGAGGTTAGTAGAGAGTGTTTAGTAATAAATACATATATTGTATATATACATACCTTGTGTGGTTCTCCTTTCATTTGGTCATTCAAGAGGTTATATACTGGTAAAACAAGCTGCTTTACATTCC
The DNA here is from genome assembly GCF_964261635.1 of Lissotriton helveticus. Classification (NCBI taxonomy): domain Eukaryota; kingdom Metazoa; phylum Chordata; class Amphibia; order Caudata; family Salamandridae; genus Lissotriton; species Lissotriton helveticus. Next base: position 979,889,450 of record NC_136067.1, on the reverse strand, counting down.
TTCGAGACTTAGCCTGAAGGCTGCTCTCCATAGCTACCACTAGGATAGCTTTCAATAAAGGTTGTCTTTACCCTAATCATCAATAAGGGTTGTTTGGACTGGTACTAGGTGCCCATTTAAATTAGTAGACAGCATATACCTGGCCAACTTCTCACATGTGTAACTCTGCAAACTCCATCCAGGCCTACTTTTACTCTGAATATCTGATGATAAATGTTAGGTGGTTGATTACTAGGGGTGTTTACTAAGTTTGCAGTTTTCCGCACTCCGCATTATGCAGAGCTCGCAGAGTAATGAAAACTTCTGCTCCACTCTACATAGCAGTTTTTTTCCTTTCTCGCATTTGTCAACGTCAAGTTGGTGAATGCGAGCTAAGAAAATCCATCTCCCAGGGAAATGTTTCCTTGTTCGTGATCATCATCTTCAAGTTGGCGAGCGTGGAAAAATCAACCTCACGGTGTGATTTCTCAACACGGGTGGTTAGATTTCTCATTGTGAGTGGTCGCGTATGCTCACTACTGCTCGCATTGAGAAAATATTTATTCACGTTGAGAAAGCTGCCATTCAAGTAAAAAATCTACTCAAGTGGCAGAAAGGAAGCAGCACCCTCTTACGCTGTGCATGAGGCCACTAGCGATGATTGCACAGTGCAGACAAACACCTGGCGCTGAAAATCACCATACTGGCATTTATCTAATGCACTCTGCCTCTTGTGGAGCTCCACGTAGCACAGCTGAGTTTTATTTTGCACTTCACGGAGATCTGTGTAGCGGAACTCCGTGAAGTCCGCCCAGTCTTAGTATTTACCCTCCAGCACAACACCTTTCCTAACTCCTGTGTGTCTATACTCAAACACTTGCATAGATGTTTTGTCACTGCAGCTTACTATATTTATTTGTAGACTATCACAGTCATGCAAAAACCTCTGATTTTTTAGATTTCCTTCTTTTGTGGCTAAATTCATCATCAGACTTTAAATATGGAAATGTGATGTTTGTCTTATACAATGATCGTGGGTAGACCATAATCATTTGCCTATGTGATTACATATAACCAAGTAGATAAGTCATGTACTATTTGTTGTTTCAACCCAACTTTGCTAGTAATGTACTTTTAATAAATACAATATCATGTTAATGTCATAATATGACTTTGCCCAAAGAATGATCACAATGATCTGCTGCCTTGAGCTGGCTTTAATCCTATTGTTCATGCTTGTTTACCACTTCCCTTTGTCTCCTATAAAAACAACATCTCCCATTTGAATGTGGGTTTCTTCTCATGCATCCAAATGTGTGCTAATATAGAAACACATTACCCATGAGTTCTACATTATCACATAGAATACCACCATGCCACGTCATTCGCAACACACTGACAACACGCAGTGGAGAACCACACCACAATATGGTGCCTGCTGTGCTCTTAATTTTGTCACCCTCAGCCCTTGCCTTAATTCCAGCAGGCTAAGAGTTGATTCTGTAGGTTAACCAGTCGAAGCTGCCCCTTGACTGAGTGTTTCCCATCTTTTGCTACTAAATTTGTGTAAGTGTTTCTTCCTTCCAGCGGGGCCCCTCTTCCAGTACTTAATGATTTTTAAAACATGCATTTGCACCAGATACTGAATAATAATGGGGTTGTAGGATTAAAGACGGATACCATGTTACATTAAGAGTATCATTGGGTGACCTCTACAAGTTGAGCCTCCTCCCAAATTATTTTTTTCTCCACTAGATGGAACAGAAAAACATGGGTAATATCCTTTTGAATGTATCAAATGACTCTTCACTAACAGCTATACTTTATGAATTACGTGCATTTAAGAATGTGAATACAGAAGCCATCCCCCTCAGTTTCTGACCATGTGGTGAGCACATGCCCACAGTTTGGTAAGTCAGGTTGCATGTGTTCCTTTATTTCCACAGAACCACATTCTCACACATGTTGTATGTTTATGACGTGTGGTAACACAATGAAAATCAGGTGTGCTGATTGTCAGCTTTCACTGATGAATTGAATGTGGTTCATTATAATTTTGACTCTCCATTATCCCCTAGGATGTGAATTCTCACAAGCTGAAGGTAAGAAATACGTTGTTCACTTGCAAGTAGGTGGATTTTAGTTTAGTTGGAATCCTGTACTTAGATTAGTGCTGATGAATACCTGAAACATTTTTAAGCTTGGAAAGTGGGCAGAAACATGTCAGCAGGAGAAAGGAAGAGAATAACATAGCACCTTTACCATCCCCTTTATTAGCTTCTAATCATACCTAGGGCATTATACCAATATAGGGAACCCCCACAGGTGTGCCCTGGGGTATTTTCATATCTGAATCTCTACTCTACCCAGTAGTTATGTATATCAAGAAATCCCTCACATCTCTGAGGTTGAGTCTGCCCTGGTAGTACCACCATACCAACTTGGGATGAGGAAGCCTATTACAAAGCAAGCCACATTATGTGAGGCTTTCTCATCCAGAAGATATGGATGTCTGATTTATTGCCCAGGGTTATAAAATAGAGAGTATGCCTTTTTCTGTTTTCCTTTGGGCCCAGTACATGTTGTGCTCCGATATGTTGACTCCTGGAGGGTGTACGGGGTGGCTTATTCCCTCCTTGTTGCTTGCTGTGATTGTATGGGGATAGGACACCCATCAGATTCTCTTCTCTTCCTCCTTTATAGGAGGATGTGTTTGCCTACAGGGTGGGATCAGGGACACAGGTCCAGCCATTGTACCTCCCCACTCCCCCTTGTGCTGTTATAGCTCTCCCACTTCCTCTCAGTTTTCCTTAGTGTACAATCATCACGATAGCCTCAGACCTCTCCTTTCTTGACATTTTATGTCCACCCACCATACGTATTCCTTTCTTCCCTCTAGCACCTGCTTATTATCACCTGACCACAGAAAGTCCAACTTTAGTGCTTTGGGGACCCAGTTGCCTTATTGGTTCCCCTGTAGTTCTGTGGCATATATTTTCGCCTCTAGAGATGCATCTCCAGATCTTACCATGACCACACCAGTGATGCTTCCCCTGTCCATCTCCTTCCTCCACGTCAATGGCATAACACACCATAAAAAATGCAAAAAAATCCACTCCTTTCTGTAAGCTAGCTACTTAGAAATAGCCCTTCTGCAGGAAACATATTTGACAGCAGAAGATGGTGCATAGTTGTGCAGAGATTGGGTCGGATGGTATTTCACACACACAATGCTGAAGGTCATATGTCCCACGACTACACACTAGTCATAGAAAATGGGCTGTCCTCGACATCCTATTCCACGTCTCCTGGCCTGCTGGGAGTCGCGTTGATGGGCGTCCGGCCCTTTGCGGCTGGGTCACCGCTCCTCACGATTTCTTCTGGGTTACGGCGCGCATCTTCCTATGGCTTGGCCGGATTGGAAGACGCGCAGATGTGGCTGTTTTGTGGGCTCAGGGGCAAAGCTGGGCTGTGCTCCTGGTCCCCTTACCTGGCTTGTTGGGGGGCTGCTAGCCTTCTTTCCTCTCTGTCGCCCCTGCTGTTCGTGGTGTCGGTGCAGGGTCCGGCCTTGCTGAGGATTGGCGTCGGACCGGTGGCTTCAGTTCTCTTCCCTGCCCGGCGCTGGTGTCCTGGAGGGTGCCTGGGCTGGCTCTTGGGGGCAGGGCACTTCTGGTGAGTCCTTCCTGTCCCTGTGGTAAGTACCACATAGCGGTTCTGCTTTTTCTCCCCAGTTGCCTTGCACTTACATGTTCTTCTGGCTTTGTGTTTTGTGCTTTGCCTGGTTGGGTCTGGCTGTGCGCAGTAGGGCTGCTTCGGCGGTCTTGAGTGGGAGACCTGCTTGGTCATTTTGGTGCTTTTTTCTTGCCTTGTTTACTGCTGGCGCTCTCAATTTCCTCGTGGGTTTGTTGGGTTGTTGCTGGTGCTCTGGGGCCTGGAGTCCTCTGGTCTCTCCATTTGTTGGTTGATTCCTGTTGGGGCCTTTTTTCCGTGCTGGCTTGTGGCGCTCCCTGTCCCTGCGTGTTATGTTAGGGCTTTGTGGGCTTTTTGCACTGTGTCTCTTCCTTGCTTCCCAGTGCTGCGAAGAGCTTCCTCCACAGGTTTTGGATTCCCAGGCCTCCATGTCTTTCCGCTTGCTCGGCGCTTGTTGCTTGTTGGCGTATGAGAGAGGGGGTTAGGGGACGGTCTATGTCTGGTGGTAATGGCCTGTCACCCTGGTGCGTAGCGCGTTGCGGGTTTCTTCTTCCCTGTGCTGTGCTTTCCTGCTGTGCTGGCCTGCGGCCTTGGCTCCCTGTTTTCCTCTGCTTGGGGTGTGCCGGGGCTGGCGGGTCCTGTGAGCTTCCGCCCGTTCCCCTGTGCTCTAGTGGACTTTTCATTTTGGGCGGGGGTCCTACTCTGCGTGCTTCTGTTTCCCCTGGATGGGCTGGATTGGTGCCTGGTGAGGTGTACACCTTGGTTGCCTGTTTCCCGGCTTCTTCGGCCTCCTGCCTGTCCATCCTGTTGGTTCATTCCTGGTCTGGGGGGTTCGGGCCTGGTGCGTACCTGTCTGGGTGCCTGCCTGTGGCTCCTGGTGCTGGGCGCTCCTTGCTTCCTTCCGGGGGTGTTGGCTTGGCCCGTGCTCGGGGTGCCTTGATTCTTCCTGTCCCCCGGTGCATGGCCGGTGCGCTGGGCTTTGCTGTGTGGGTTTTCCGGGCCTGTGGCCTTTATCTCCCTACTGGCGCCTGGTGGTGCCTGGGTGTGCTGGCTGGGCCCGCCGGTGCCCTTGCGTTTGCTCCTCTCCTCTCCTCCAAAATGCCCTCCTGCCCGAGCTGGTGGGCTCCTTCCCCCGGCAGGTTCCCTGTGAGTGGGGTTTGTGCTGGTTGCAGGTCTTGGAGGTGGGCGTGCGGGCCATGTTCTGCCCCGGGTGCGGCGCATCTGCTCTTGAGCTTGACTCCTGCTTGGGTTTGGCTGGGTCGCTTCTTGCGTCCTGTGTCGGGGTCCTTGGTGCTTCCGGACTCCCTGTTTCTTGGGTTCCGTTGTTTTTTCCAGGGGAGGGGGCTGTCCTGCCATTCCTCTGTTCTGGTGGGCCTTGGTTGACTGTTGGTCCTGGGCTGTCCTGCTGGAGCCCCTGGTGGGCTTCATGGCTATGGTTGCGGCTTGCCACTTGCCTGGTGCTGTGTTGTGTTGCACTTGGATGCCTGGTGGGGCTTGGTTTCCGGTTGTGGTTTCCTTTTCCACTCTTGTGGCTTTTTTTATGGCTTTGTGCGCTTTGGGGTCCTTTCCCTTTCGCTGCTGCTCCCTTTGCCTCCTGTGGTGGCTGGGGGTTGTGGGTCTTCCTTGGCTTCTGCCTAGTTGGCTCCTTGGTTTCTTGGGTGCGCTGCTTTTGTGCCCCTGCCTGTCCCGGGGTTTGGGCTGCCCTGTGCCCTTCTTTCCTGCTTTGTGGGTGCCGTTCCCGGTGTCCTCCTCCCCGTGCCTTCTCCTGGTCTTGGCTGGTGGGTTGGTTGGTGGGGTTGCCAGTTGTGGTCTGGTGTCGGACTCCCCTGGTGTGTGAGACGCGTTGCTGCTTCCCCGCCCCCCATTTTTCGGCCTTGCCTGGGCCCTGATGCCGTGGCGTTCCCCTTGTGGGCCTGTCCTTGGGATTGTGCACATGCCCCGACTGTGCGGACTGCTTTCGGCCTGTGGTGTCTCTGGCCTTGACTCTTGCTGACTCTACTGGGTTGTTCTTCCCCTTTATGGGTATGTTCCCTCATCACCGGGGGGTTGTGTGCCTTTCGGTCTCTCCTGGCTCCTCTCATTTGGTTTGGGGTTTCCTGGGGTGTTCCAGGGTTCTATGGGGCCTCGGCTCTGCCTCTGTTGGATTTGTTCCCTTGTGGTCCCTGTTTTTGGCCTCCCTTTACGGGGTCCCTGCCTGGGTCCTTCCCTGGCCGCTCATTTTCTGGTGCTTTTGGGCCTCATTTGCGGCCTCTTGGTGGCCGGTGGTTCAGGCCCTGTTCGCCTGGGTATTGGGTTGGGCCTGTGTCCTTTCCTGTGCCGCTCCTTTGCGCCTGGCTAGTGTGCTGGGCCCTTTGTGTTGGTTGGCGGGTGTGGCTTGCCGGTCTCCCTCTCTGTCTTCCTGCTGCTTCTCCTATCTTGATGGCATGGCAGTGGCGGGCTTTGGTGCTGTTCCCTGGGCCCCTTCTTGATTGGGGGTTTTTGGGGTTGGGTCGGTTGGCCCTTTACCTCTCCTTTCGGGTTCTGCCAGCTCCGTGTTAGGGTTCTCTGGGGTGGCTGGCCTGTCGGTTGTCTGGTTAGCTACTTGGGTCTTTCTGGGCTGCTTGCGTTGTTGGGCTCTTGACCTCCTTGTTGGTCCTTCCTGTTTTGTCCTTCTTGGGGTTCGCCTTAGGCGGTTCCTTGGTGTCCTCTTGGCCTGTGGGTCGGCTCTTGGTTGCTGGCGGTTCCTCCTTCCCGTTTCTGGGGTTGGTTTCCCGGGTTCCGTGTTCGGCCCTTGGTTTTTCTCTCTTGGCTGTGCCCTGGTCGGATGTGGATACTGCTTTGGGTGGCGCTTTTTGCTCTCCCTGGACTGGATTGGCCAGGTTTGTTTCCCTGTGTCTCTGGTTTTTGGTTGCCTCGGGCCTGGCTGGTTCCTGTGCCCCGGGGTTGCTTCTCCCAGTGTGGCGGCCTTTGCTGTGGCCATCCGGTATCTCTTCTGGGCTTGGCTACTTGTCTTTCCTGCTTTGGCCTGGCCTTCTGTGGGATTTCTGTTCCTCCAGTTCCGTATTGCCACAGATGTCGGCTGTTGGGGGGGACCTTGCCTGGGTTCCTTGGCCCCTTTCTTCCTGGTTGTTGCTCTGGGTCAGTGCCTGTTTTCTTGTCTGGTTCCTCCCTCTTCCATCTTGGTGGCTCTGCTAGTGGCTTCCCGTGGTGTGTTGGGGTTGGTCATGTGGTTGGTCGCGTTCATTGTTCTCTTGCTTTCGCGTGCCTCTTCGGTCTCGTCTTCCTGTCCCTCGCCTTTTGGTGAGGTCGTTTGTGGGTTGCTCCAGTTATGGGTCACTTTCTTTCCTGCTTTGGGGGGGTTCACTCTCTGTCTTGCCCCTGCTGGATTTCTTCTTGGGCCTGGGCGGTCTCCTCCTGTGCAGCCTGCTCTCGTGCGCTGACGGGCGCTGCGCCGGGTTGGCTTGTGTTATCCCTGTTGGGGTGGCTGCTTGGCGGTTCCTGGGGCTGTGGGTTTCTCCCTTGGTGTTTTGCCCTTCCTGGCTGGTTTACTCCATTGTGGCGCTTATGCTTCTCTAGGGCTCCCTTCCCTTGGGGTTCCCTTCCCCACTGGGTGTTTCTTTGGGGCTTGGCTCTGGGTGCTGGGCCTTCTTCGGGCTTGCCTTGGAGGTATGGCAAAAGGCAAATCTTCTGTGGAAGATGGGTTCCCCATATATTTCTACAAAACCATCAAGCACCTGATAGTACTGCTGCTAACATCAGCCTCCAGAGATGTCCTGAGAAAGAGGTACATCCCCAAAATGTCGAACAGGGTCAGAATCTCTTAAATTCTGAAACCCTGGAAGGACCTCTGAATGCCCAAGCTACAAGCTCATTTTTCTCATCAATACGAATGTTAAAATCCTCACAAAGGTCCTGGAAAATAGACGTGGAAAATCAATCACTATTATCATTCACCCAACTGAGGTGGGGTAGGTAACTGGCTGCACATCTGCAAATCACCTTTGTGCTCTCATACACCTTTTATGGGAGGCACAGAACAATACTAACAAGACGTTCTTGCTCTTCTTTGACACTAAAAAGGCATTTGACCATGTGGAGTGTTGCTATGTATTTCACACAATGGTACTCATGGGGCCTAGGCTCAAATTGTATTATCTTAGCTAAGGGATTGTACAGTAACCCTTGGGCTTCAGTCTCTAGTATGGGGTTCCTTTGGCCATACTTTTCTGTTCACAGGGAAAGGCAGCAAGTCTGCCCTCCATGTCCCTTACTGTTCTTGATTTCTCTGGAACTTTTTGCCTTTGCGATCTGCAGGAGGACAATATCTCTCTGATACCAACTGTCAAGGTGGACACACATGCCTTTACTATGTGGACAATGTCCCAGTAACCATACCTCACCCTCTGGCTTATGCATGTGCACTAAGAGACCTGATGTATTAGTTTCTGAGTTTCTCAGGCTAGAAAATGTAGTGGTCTAATATGAGGCCCTCCTTACTACCCCCGTCGCCAAACAAGTGATGTTAGGTCCCCTAGCTTCCATACGGAAATTCTTGGAGCTGAAATATCTAGGGATCTTCATTAACTGCTTTCTTGAAAATATGGTGCAGAGAATACTGTCCCGTCTTAGACAAAACCAAGGCTGATTTCCTGATATGGAAGGGTGAGCAACTCATGTAACGTAACTGGTGCTATGTAAAGCGCTCTGATACCTGATTCAGTTCCGGTCTAGTTCGCGCTATATAAAACTCTGCAAAAAAAACAAAAAACTCTCTTGTTGAGAGTATTTGTATTCGAGATGTTCCCACCAAGTCTCTCACCTTCCCTTCTTAGGTACTTAGAGAGCCCTATTTCAGACTTTATATGGGGGCTGGAAAACCAATAATAAGAGGTCCAAAACTTTACGAAGCAATGACAGCTATGGGTCTACACTTACCTAACATGGAATGCGATTGGTTGGCTCACCAGTTGGTGCATTCAGTATACATGCTTAAAATACTCAGGGAGTCCCCACTTTGGTATTGTCGTGTATTCCTATAGGTTCTGAATCGATCCCCCTATTCCTGACCCTATTCTGGTTAAACTAACTATCAAGTTAACTAACAGTCAGCCCATGAGGCAAGACAAGCCCCCATGATGCAGATACCGTTATCTGACGCAGTCACACTACGGCACAGGAACGTGTTATCTGATTAGGTCATAACGCTTGAGATCTAATTAGACAAGCGACATTCCTCCAGCCCCTGATAAGGCATACGACGTTCTCATAACAAATCAAACCTATGACAACCTGGAAAATCCGTGCGGCCATTGTTTTGATTTCACAGAGAACTTTAGTAAAGAATGTGCTAACGAGCAAGTCGTATGACATCTTTATTGACGTATCTATGTCCATCCTTACGTCAATCTCGGCACCTTTAAGGTATAAATATTGCCCATCTTGCCCTATGCAAACACACGCGTGGTGACAAGACGGAGCAGCCACACTTGCCGAAGCCGAGAGCAGAAGCAGACCCCGCTGGCGCAGCCCCGCCTTCCTGACGCGCTGAGAGACGCGCTGCTATCTCAAGCCGAGAGACCCAGCACCGGCGCTTCCGGGTAGCCCTCGCAGGCAGCCTGGAATATCGAGACCAGAGAACGAGATACCATTCCTCATTCATCCTAAATTCCAGGTACAGAACTGAATAACCCCTCACAGAGAATTCTTTAGTTATTCACTTGGCAAAAACAAACTTAACTTAAACTGTAACTTTCTATTCCCGCCCACGCATTAGACTTAGGTCAGGTACACGGGGTAGGCGTATTTAGAAACACCAGTTGAGTACGTTTAGTCAAATGTATATGTGTATGTAAATATATTTTAATCATTTTAAACATCATATGGCTCAGAAACCATATCAATGTTTTTACAGTATTATTTTATACTATTGCTTTTAATGTATGCACTTTACTTAACTATAAGTATTGCAATAATATCGATCCATTTCTCATGTATGAGAAAAGAGACTGATCAATAAATAACACCTTTTTATTGAACACGCCCGTCTCTTCCTTTTCTCTACATTCTGATGAGACTAAGAATGCACGTACTGACTGAGTAAAATAATTGCCTTGTGCTCACACGACTCTCGAGATTGACTCTTGATTAGGGGAGAGCAAAGTTGTCATGTTCTATGGTTGTCAGAAACTAAATCCCTTCTTGTCTAATCAGGGAAGTTAATTCCTCCTTGAACATTCGAGAAAGTTTCTAGCGAACTCTGAGCTACGCTGGCAAACCCAAAAATTAAGTCTAGTATCGACAGTAGTAGACCTAGTTAACGTCTGGTCTAGGCCTTTACTGCTGTAGGTATTATTCCAATGCGCAGAGCCTATTGGGAAGATAGGAGCTACACTACAGTATTACATGGAAAAACATATCTTTAACTCACTGGGGGACCTGACTATATACACTTTGAGTCACAAATGACGACCTAGTCATATCCCTACTCCCAATCCTTTAGCATCTACTCACCAGGAAAGAGTTTGGGGTTCTATCTTGGGTATATACTTCACTCTGATTGACCAAACATACTCTCAACCCATCTTCTTTGCTTAACAGACTTGGTGGGAACACCCTCTACATACGCAAATTTTGGAGGATGATTCAATCAATCAATCAATCATGAAATTTGTAGAGTGCGCTACTCACCTGCTAGGGTCTCAGGGCGCTCGGGGGAGGGGGAGTCGCTACTGCTCGAACAGCCAGGTCTTGAGTTGTTTCCTGAAGGAGAGATGATCCTGGGTCAGCCGTAGGTGGGTGGGGAGGGAGTTCTATGTCTTGGCCGCCAGGTAGGAGAAGGATCTTCCTCCGGCGGTGGATCTGCGAATACTTGGGACGGTGGCGAGGGCGAGGCTGGCGGATTGGAGCTGGCGAGTGGGTGTGTAGATTGCAAGGCGGCTGGTGAGGTACTTGCGGCCCATGTAGTGTGTGCGTGGGTGAGGAGTCTGAACGTGATCCTCTTGTTGACGGGGAGCCAGTGCAGGTCTTTTAGATAGGCAGAGATGTGGCTGTGACGGGGGATTTCCAGGATGAGTCGTGCAGAAGCGTTCTGTATGCGCTGGAGTCTTTTCTGGAGTTTGGCTGTGGTTCCGGCGTAGAGGGTATTCCCGTAGTCCAGTCGGCTGGTGACGAGGGCCTGGGTGACTGTCTTCCTGGTTTCGGTGGGGATCCACTGAAAGATCTTTCGGAGCATGCGCAGGGTGTTAAAGCAGGACGACGAGACGGCGTTGACTTGCTTGGACATCGTGAGGGAGGAGTCCAGGATGAAGCCCAGGTTGCGAGCATGGTCCGTTGGCTTGGGGGCGGTGCCCAGGGTTGGTGGCCACCAGGAGTCGCCCCAGGCAGAGGGAGAGGGTCCCAGGATGAGGACTTCCGTTTTGTCTGAGTTCAGTTTCAGACGGCTGAGCTTCATCCATTCTGCGACGTCTTTCATTCCTTCCGGGAGGCTGGCTCTGGCGGTGGTGGGGTCGTTGGTGAGGGAGAGGATCAGCTGGGTATCGTCAGCGTAGGAGATGATGTTTATCTTGTGTTGGCATGCGATGGCTGCGAGGGGGCTCAGGTAGACGTTGAAGAGGGTGGGGCTGAGCGAGGATCCTTGCGGAACACCTGCAGACGACTTCGGTGGCCGCGTAACGGAACGGTGGGAGGCGGACTCTCTGGGTTCTTCCGGCGAGGAACGAGATGATCCACTCCAAGGCCGTTACTTGGATTCCAGTGTTGCTGAGGCGTTGTATCAGGGTGCGGTGACATACGGTGTCGAAGGCTGCTGAGAGGTCCAGGAGGATGAGTGCTGCTGTTTCCCCGTTGTCGAGCAGGGACCTGATTTCGTCCGTAGCTGCGATGAGGGCGGTCTCGGTGCTGTGGTTTGCTCGGAAACTGGACTGCGAGGGGTCGAGGGATCCGTTTGTCTCAAGGAAGGCAGAGATTTGTTTGTTGACGGTCTTCTCGATGACTTTGGCAGGAAAAGGGAGGAGTGAGATGGGGCGGACGTTCTTGAGGTCCGTGGGGTCCGCGGTGGGATTCTTCAAGAGGGCCTTGAGCTCGGCATGTTTCCAGCTCTCCGGGAAGGTGGCGGATGCGAAGGAGCTGTTAATGATGTCCCGGAGTTAGGGTGCGATGATGGAGTCGGCTTGTTGAAGGTGTGGTGTGGACAGGGGTCGGTGGGGGAGCCGGAGTGGATGTTGTTCATCATGCACGTGGTGTCTTCGGTGCTGACCGGAGTTCAGTTGCAGAGGGTGGTGGTGGGGGGCGCTGGTTCGGTGGTTGGGAGCGTGGTCTGTGCGCCGAAGCTGTTGTGTATGTCGGCGATCTTCCTGTAAAAGAACGAGGCGAGTGAGTCGCAGAGGTCTTGCGAGAGTGTGATGTCGTTGTTGCAGGCCCTGGGGTTGGAGAGCTATTTGACGATATTGAAGAGTTCCTTGCTGCTGTGGGTGTTGTTGTCTAGACGTTCTTTGAATGTTGTCCTTTTGGTGTTGCGGATCAGCTGGTGGTGTTTCAGGTTGGCGTTCTTGAGGGCTGTCATATTCTCCATTGTCTGGTTGTGGCGCCATGCTTTCTCGAGGGTGCGGCAGGTTTTCTTGGAGTTTTTGAGGTCGTTGGTGAACCATGAGGTTTTCTTGTTGCCTGGTCTGCTGGCGGGGTTCTTCAGAGGCGCGAGGTCATCGGCGCAGTCAGTGAACTGCTTCGTTGGGGTCCCTCGTTTTGGTGGGAGGGTTCTGGCTGAGGGAGGTGGTGAGTTGGTCGGCAGAGATCTTGCGCCAGCTTCTGCGGGGAACCTGTTGCGGGTGGTGGTGAGTCGTCGTTCTCCTGAAGTTGAAGTGGACGCTGCTGTGGTCTGTCCAGTGTAGTCCAGTGGAGTGGCTGAAGGAGATGTGCTTGCTGGAGGAGAAGATGGGGTCTAGCGTGTGACCGGCGTAGTGGGTGGGGGTGTTCTCCAGTTGCTTGAGTCCGAGGTTGGCGAGGTTGTCCAGGAGGGCGACGGTGTTGCTGTCATTGTTGTTCTCCAGGTGGAAGTTGAGGTCTCCTAGGAGGATGTAGTCTGAGGAGGTAAGGGCGTGCTGGCTGATGAAGCCTGCGATGGCTTCGCTGAATTGTGTGCGTGGTCCCGGGGGTCTGTAGACGAGAGTGCCTCTGAGGGTGGTCTTGGGGTCGGTGTGTATCTGAAAGTGGAGGTGCTCGGCGGCGGTGAGGGTGTCGTAGGAGTTGGTCGTGATTCGGATGGTGTTTCTGTTGACGATGGCGATGCCGCCTCCGGTTTGGTTTATGCGGTCCCTCCGGGTGATCTTTTAGCCATCCAGGATGGCTATGGCGATGTCTGGGCTGAGGAGGCGTTCATCCAGGTTTCTGTGAGGAAGGCGACGTCTGGTGATGTTGTGTCGAGGAGGTTCCAGAGTTCGACGGCGTGTCTGTGGACGGAGCGGGTGTTGAGCAGGATGCACGTGAGGTGATTGTTGCTGGTGCCTGGCCTTGCGGTTGCGGAGCAGGTCCGGAGGCTGGTGAATTTGCAGGCTTGGCAGGTGAAGGGTCCGTGGGTGCGTTTCGGGTTGGCACAGTAGCAGGCGGGGTTCCGGCCGGAGTTGAGTGCATTGAGGGTGGCGTCGTCGTAACTTCGTCGCATGGGCTGGCATCGTTGGGGGCTAGGGGTCCTGGGGCTGGGCGCGGTCAAGGTGCGGACTGGCACAGACGGGCTTGCCTTTGACGCGCCTTCGGCGTGCCATCGGCGAATCCGCTGCGCGTCCTGGCGGCATGCTCCATAAGAGGTGAAGAGGGAGGGAGGGGCAGCTGGGAGGCGGGAGCGGGGCGGCGAATGGGAAGGGATGCACAGGCAAGTGGGCGGGCCGCAGTGGGGCAGCGGCGGGAATCAGGGCAAATACAGACGGCGGTAGGGTGCTGGAGAAAGAAGAAACCAGCAGGCAGAACCTACAAAAAAGAAACAAAACGGGGGAAAGCAGAGAAAGGGCACAGAAAGTGGAGGAGAAGCAGACAGATCAAAAACAGCAGTCACTAAGAGCCGCAAACTCGCGGAGGCAGTGACAGCTGGAGGCGGGGGTCACAATCCCTCAGGAGGAGCCTTGCGGCATGGGGAGCGTCCAGACCAGGGTCAGGACACACTTACTGCCGTGCGGAACGCACCTTAAGAGGCCGAGTGGGAGGGAGGGGCAGCTGGGAGGCGGGAGCGGGGCGGCGAATGGGAAGGGATGCACAGGCAAGTGGGCGGGCCGCAGGGGGGCAGCGGCGGGAATCAGGGCAAATACAGACGGCGGTAGGGTGCTGGAGAAAGAAGAAACCAGCAGGCAGAACCTACAAAAAAGAAACAAAACGGGGGGAAAGCAGAGAAAGGGCACAGAAAGTGGAGGAGAAGCAGACAGATCAAAAACGGCAGTCACTAGGAGCGCAAACTCGCGGAGGCAGTGGCAGCTGGAGGCGGGGGTCACGATCCCTCAGGAGGAGCCTTGCGGCGTGGGGAGCATCCGGACCAGGGTCAGGACACACTTACCGCCGTGCTGAACGCACCTTAAGAGGCCGAGTGGGAGGGAGGGGCAGCTGGGAGGCGGAGGCGGGGCGGCGAATGGGAAGGGATGCAAAGGGCAAGTGGGCGGGCCACAGGGGAGCAGCGGCGGGAATCAGGGAAAATACAGATGGCGGTAGGGTGCTGGAGAACGAAGAAACCAGCAGGCAGAACCTACAAAAAAGAAACAAAACGGGGGGAAAGCAGAGAAAGGGCACAGAAAGTGGAGGAGAAGCAGACAGATCAAAAACGGCAGTCACTAGGAGCTGCGAACTCGCGGAGGCAGTGTTAGCTGGAGGCGGGGGTCACGATCCCTCAGGAGGAGCCTTGCGGCATAGAGAGCGTCCAGACCAGGGTCAGGACACACTTACCGCCGTGCGGAACGCACTTTAAGAGGCCGAGTAGGAGGGAGGGGCAGCTGGGAGGCGGGAGCGGGGCGGCGAATGGGAAGGGATGCATAGGCAAGTGGGCAGGCCGCAGGGGGGCAGCGGCGGGAATCAGGGCAAATACATACAGCGGTAGGGTGCTGGAGAACGAAGAAACCACCAGGCAGAACCTACAAAAAAGAAACAAAACGGGGGGAAAGCAGAGAAAGGGCCCAGAAAGTGAAGAGAAGCAGACAGATCAAAAACGGCAGTCACTAGGAGCCGCGAACTCGCGGAGGCAGTGGCAGCTGGAGGCGGGAGTCACGATCCCTCAGGAGGAGCCTTGCGGCGTGGGGAGCATCCAGACCAGGGTTAGGACACACTTACCGCTTTGTGGAACGCACCTTAAGAGGCCGACTGGGAGGGAGGGGCAGCTGGGAGGCGGGAGCGGGCGGCGAATTGGAAGGGATGCACAGGCAAGTGGGCGGGCCGCAGGGGGGCAGCGGCGGGAATCAGGGCAAATACAGACGCCAATAGGGTGCTGGAGAATGAAGAAACCAGCAGGCAGAACCTACAAAACAGAAACAAAAAAGGGGGAAAGCAGAGAAAGGGCACAGAAAGTGGTGTAGAAGCAGACAGATCAAAAACGGCAGTCACTAGGAGCCGCGAACTTGCGGAGGCAGTGGCAGCTGGAGGCGGGGGTCACGATCCCTCAGGAGGAGCCTTGCGGCATGGGGAGCATCCGGACCAGGGTCAGGACGCATTAATATGTGGCATGATTGGCACACATTAATGACTGAGATGGGTTGAGGTAAGCCAGTGTGAAATGTAGGTATTTCAAACTTCTCCACCACTGGCATTGGTTGTCTTACAGGCTGTACAAGGCGAAACTTAGTACTAATTCAAAGTGCTGGCTTTGTGGACTGGAACCCGGAGACATAGAACACCTCCTTTCGAATTCCCTGACCTACAGCAAAATTGGCAGCAACTATGGCACTTGATTAGGCATAAACCAGGGTTAGGGGGTGTTTTGCCAGCATGACTGGCCCTTTTACATTACACTTCTGTCCTAGTACCACTGACTGTCCACACAGATGGCTTACCACTGCCCTAGGGGTCGCAACATTAGTTATTCCTAGACTGAGGAACATAACAAAGGTCCTGACCTTACAAACTTGGCTGGATGACATGAGTGAAATAAAACAATGAAATATAATTTGCATAAGTTGGTACAATTTAAGAAAGAATGTGGAGGCTTCTTAAATTAATCTGGATGAGACTTTACCTGAACTGCTCACTTTCTCTTTTTCACCTGCACTCTCTAGATTGTTGTGGAGGTATTTATTGGCTCCTTATCAGCTAGGGGTGAATGGGATGATGGAACAGTATAGCTGCCAAATGAGGAGTTTTCCTGGGGGGTTATGCCCCATCTCAGGTCTTATGGGTTGCAAGTGGATTTCATAAGCAGCCCCCGCAGAGCAGTTGTAATTGGATGATATGATGGGGCTATGGTGTTGTGGAGGATAGAATCCAATTTTACTTTTATATTTCATAAGACATCCATGTGGGACTTTTCCCTTATCTTTATATTGAATTTATATATAATGATTACTGTTCTGTGTTGCTAGAGTGGCTTTGCCCATAGTCCGGCGCGCAGCGGACGCGCATTGCGGGCGTGCGGATCGCGCGCCGGAGTCAAGCCTGAGTCCTGCCCGTCTGCGCCCGTCCGCGACCGAACGAGGCACGGGGCAGGACTCCAAACCCCCACAGATAAATATCCGGAGACAGACAGGGTGGAAGATCATCAGAGATTCCACTACTCAAGCATAACCCTATTAGAACTGGGTAAGATTTCTAATAAATCCTGTCTGCATACCATTGACCCCAATATGATACCGTCATATTGTAATGTATGCAATAGATCACTTCCCACTTCTCAGAACCATGACGCCCCCACGAACAAATTAAAAATGATGTCGCTCTATTGCAGATCTATGATAAAACATAAAACTGAAATACACGACCTACTGCAGAAAGGTGACTTCGATGTAATGTTTCTTACGGAAACATGGTTAGAAGATTCCTCCTCCCCCGATATCTTAGAGACAGTGCCCTCGAACTACAGTCTCCTAAGAATCGACAGGCTAAAACAACGTGGTGGAGGACTTGCAATGATTTGCAAAAAGGAATTAGAATGTACTCTCACTAACAAGGCCATTACTAATAGTGAATGTGGTACATTCTCCATTAAATTGACTTCTTCTTCGACCATTACTGGTCTCCTTATATATCGCCCTCCTGGCACGGCAACACCTTTTTGCAATCAACTCTTAGAAGTAGCTACCCAGCTAGCTATAAGGCATAATAACTTCATGATTTTAGGTGACCTTAATCTTCACCTCGAAGACAATAATGCTAAAGAGGCTCAAATACTTAAGACAGCATTACACGCGTTGGGAATAAAATTACTATCCACCAACCCCACGCATCATCATGGGCACCTTCTAGACCCTATCTTTGCCACTTGGGAAGGAATTGAAATGCCCCCCCCCGATCCCTATAATTTGGTCCGACCATTATATAATTACTTTTAACATCCCTACTAACATTACTAATAAGGTCCCCAATAAACCACTGTCTACAAAGCGCCGAAATTGGAAAAACTATACTTCTGAAAGCTTGGTCAGCGAATTAGAGAAACACCCCCTTCCGGTAGATCAGCCCTTACAAGACACATGGAATAACTACGAACTATGGTTAGGTAAGGCATTAGACAAAATGGCCCCGTGGACTTCGAAGCCCCCAGTCAGGAGAACCAAATCAGAACCATGGTACTCGGAAAAACTAAAAATCGCAAAGACCCAATGCAAAGCGACAGAACGCAAATGGAGAAAAAGCTACTCTCCCGAACTTAAGGAAATCTACAAATCGGAACTAAAAATATACCAGAAAATGATAAGAGAGGAAAAAAGCACTTTTTATAAAATCAGAATTGAAGAGGCAACCAACCCCACGAAAGAACTGTTCCGTATCTATAAAGAACTAACAGATACAACATGCTTAGATACGCAGGACACATATTCCAACGACATATGTGAACAAATAGCTGATTTTTTCGTCGAAAAAGTTGAGAAAATTCACGCCACTTTTCCCAAACCCTCTATATTAGGAGAGGAGATAAGGACCATAACCCCCACTACTCAAAAACCTATCCTTACACAATTCACTACACCTGACAAAAAAGACCTAATCAACATTATCAATAGCATACATTCAGGTTCCCCTAGCGATGTGTGCCCATTGGTAAAAAGTAAAGACATCATGGAAAACTTTCTTATAGACCACATAAGAAACATGATAATCCTCTCTTTTCATGAATGCAACGTACCAGAGGCTTGGAAAACAGCGCAAGTCATTCCTCTAAAAAAAAAAAACAATATCCCTATCACTCAATTCCAAAATCTAAGGCCTATCTCCCTCCTGCCACAATGTGCCAAGATAATAGAAAAAATAGTCAATAAACAACTCATGGCTTTTTTAGAAAAGGAAAATATACTCCACCCCACACAATCGGGTTTTCGACCTTGTTATTCCACGGAATCAGCTGTGCTATATTCCACGGAATGCACCCGTAGGATGGTGGACGAGGGAGAAACAGCAGCGTTGGTCATGCTAGACCTAAGCGCAGCTTTTGATACTGTGCTTCATGCCACGCTGCTGTCCCGACTCTCGGATATAGGAGTGAAAGACCATGCTTTGGCTTGGTTCAAGTCTTTTCTCACCAAAAGATCGTTCCAGCTGCACTGTCCACCCTTTAAATCATATTCTCGTGACGTGAGCTATGGGGTTCCACAGGGCTCTAGTTTGAGCCCTACCTTATTCAACATCTATATGGAGCCCCTGGCTTGCGTCATAGAGAATTTTGGGGTGGGCATTGTTAGCTATGCCGACGACACCCAGCTTATGTTCAAGCTCACCCCAAACAGCGAGAAATTTGCCACCAATTTCTCTGGCTGCATGACTGCTGTAGCCACCTGGATGGACAACAATTGCCTCCGTTTAAACGGAGACAAAACAGAGGTGTTGGTAGTAGGGAACAAAACATCAATATGGTCCCAGGCATGGTGGCCTACGGCTCTGGGTGATTTCCCCCGCCCTGTAGAAAAGGTAAAAAATGTAGGGGTTATGATTGACTCAGATCTCTCGGGAAAATCCCAAGTCAACAAAATAACAGGCAAGTGCTTCGGCACGTTAAAAACCTTGCGAAAAATCATTGATCTCATCCCTACTGAAGCCAGAAAAACAATTGTACACGCGCTCATAACTCCCCATCTGGACTACGGAAACGTTCTCCTATTAGGCCTGAACCAAAAGCAACTACACCAGCTACAATGCATTCAAAATGCAGCCACCCGCATGGTACTGGGTCTTCCCAGAAGAACATCCTCCAAAGCGGCTCTGTCCAAATTACACTGGCTCCCTGTTAGGGAAAGAATCAGATTTAAAACCCTTTGCTACGCCCATAAAATTGCCCACAATAAAGGACCTATCTATCTCAGAAACCTCCTAACTATTCATCGCCCGATCAGAGACCTAAGATCTTCTGGAATGACACAATTCAAACTTCCCCATATTTTCAGAGCAAAAATGGGGGGCAGATCCTTTCGCTATCTTGGAGTGAAACATTGGAATGCCCCCCCAGTTCATCTGTGAATGGAACCCTCAGAAACTCTATTCAGAGCTAAATTAAAAACTCACATTTTCCCGCAATAACTATATTCTGTTTGCTACCGCCCCTCTCCCTCTGACAGTTTTTTGTTAGCAGTAAGCGCGGGGATACACAGTTGTGCAGCCATGCGCTTTATAAATGCCCTATTATTATTATTATTATTATTATAGTTAATAGAGATAATGACAGATGGATTACATTGAGCCATGTAGTTTCAGACGAGAAGTTTTTACCCGCTATTAATCCTGAGGTAGTCTCAACTCTCCTTATCCTATGCAACTCTGGGTGCGATAACTTAAAAATTATGTTGCATTTTTCTGTTCAAAATATCAAAGCATCTATATTAGGCAGAAAGGCACACCATGGTAACATGAGAATTGTAAACTGTCCAGACCGCATTTGTCACTGCAGTAAAGAGCAGAAATAGCACTGTTATAGCTGAGAGTAGAAAGGATTGTAGCAAGGCACAGATAGAGGCCAAGAAATGTTTGGAGGAAGAAAACTGGCTCACCTTAGCTGAAGCTTTTAGAATGAAAGATTGCAAGTTATGTTGGCACTTACTAGCCAATGGGGCAGTGCATATGGTAAACAAGAGGACTTTTTTATTCAATCACATGTCTGAGAAGAGCATTTCACCCAGTTGTTCACAGGGGAGGAAAGTGAAATAGATACTGAGACTACTAAGGTTAGGCCAAATCAGCCAATAGATATAGAAGCAGCCAAAATAGTTACTTTTACATTGGAGGAAACCATGTCTGCAATTTGCAGCATAGGAAAGGGCAAAGCACCATGCCTCGATAGAATACCTGGAGATCTCTACCAATCAGAGCCGATCATATGGGGATCCGTTCTTCATTCAATATTCAATGTAATTGTTCGCAGGGGGATATTCCTTGTACTTGGAAGGGTGCCAAAATGATCCTGATATTTGAGAAAGGGGATAAAGGGGATCCATCCCAATTGCAGGCTAATTACTCTTATTGATACTGCACAGAAAATATTTTGCAAACTGATACTGACACAATTACACACTTGGATTGAGGAAAATAACTCACTGTCACATCTGCAAGCAGGTTTTAGGAATTGAACAGCACTTTGGACCAGGTGTTCCATTTCGTATTACTTATTTGTAAGGAAGTTATTATTATGAAGGATCACCTCTACATTGTGTAGATCTCAAGCAAGCATTTGATTCCAATAAGCGCACAAAACTATTGACTGTGGGGGTCGCCCTCCCAAATTTGCGGGCAGTCGAATTCCCTAACTCCTGTTTGCTGATGATACGTTGTTGATCACAAAAACACCAATGGGTGTGAAGAATGTATTAAATAGGTTTCCAACAGCTTGTATCGATTTTGGCCTCAAAATGAACTGAACAAAAACTACATTTATGCCTTTAACACCCATCGTTCCTTTAAAGAGAAGTTGAGGCTGGGTTCAAATACACTAGAACAAGGCAAGGTTTTTGATTACCTCGGGGTTGGATTGAACAGTAACTTGAGATGGACCGTCCCAGTACAAAAGAGTAGTCTTTCACTTCAGCATGCCACCACCGCAGTTGTAAAAAAAACGTACTCAATCTGTTTATCGTCCCATCTCCCTAGCTATTGAAATACATCGAGCTTGAAGTTTTCTGCATTGCTCTTTATGGAGCTGAATTGTGGGTTATGGAACAGACACAGTCCCTAAAGCAGGAAAAAAATTAACTTAGAAGATCTCTACCAAATCTACCAATTATTGCCCTACTATTACCGGCCCGGATAGATCTTGGGCTAAAGAGCATTAAGCATATTTCGGAACATGAAGGCATCAGTGTTCTGCTTAGACTATGGATTAGCAAAACTCAGATCCCAGTCAAAGAAGCTATAGCTGAATTTCAAACTCTTGACAAGACAACCAGACGAGTTAGGTGGTTCAGATAGGTTAGGTAATGGCTGTTGAAGGACCCCAAATCACTGTCAAAAGAAGCTGTACTGCTTTTAAAGGCAAAGTTTTGGGTACATATTCAGGATTCCTGTTTTAATGATGCAGCACTGGGTACTTTAAGCAGAAGGTTCCTAGATTTTAAATGCATGTTTTCATTTGAAGCTGTTGTGGATGAGATCGAGCCTCCTCATGCATGTGCACTTTATCTACCATTAGGTACAGAAATTTGCTCCTGAATTACAGTAAAAGCAAATGTAAGCAGGCTATTGTTACCCCAATATGCCCTGTATGCAGCCTTAGCCCTGAAACAGTAGACCATTTTATGTTTTCCTGTCCCTCCTATGTACAAATTACGAAAAAGTGGATAATACCGGGTTGTCATCTTTTATCATGTATTCGTCCAGATGAAGCTTTGCGAGTGTTAAGATCAGACACAACAAAATGCCGAGTGTTCACATTAACAACATGTTTGCTTTAAGCCTGGTGCACTAGGTTGAATCACTATACTAAGTAATGTTGTTAAAATATGAATGTTATCAGGAGAGGTTTATCTTTTTTTTACCCTGAGTATACTCAGTACTTTTTGGGATAGGCTGAAATCTGTGTAATATGGTCTTAATCGTAAGGTGGCATTTACCTAAGAAAACATTCACACGATTTCAGGGTACCATACTGGAAGAACTAGGTTAAGGGTCCATACGCAAATTGACATCTTGATTCTACTGGCACAGTCCTTGTAACATTGATGACAATTTGTTTTTAAATATTTTTTACCATGTTTATCTTTTCAAATTCTGATCGTTTTATGTTGTCTATTTTTTATTAATATATAATGTATTTTCATATGGAAGATTATTGTGAATATTTTTGTGAATCATCATTGCCCAAAAATCTTAGACAACAATCCCTCGAAAAACCCTTCAGAAAACTCCTAAAGACCTGGATCTTTAACCTCTCCGATGACTACTCAAAGGCAGCCATCTAATCCCCTACCGTCACCAGGACTGGTCATCCAGGATTTCCAGCGCCAAGATGCTCCCTCCGGAGCGAACGTTGTGCTTTAGAAATTCCCTCACAAATATCACAAATATCATTATCTGGCTGAATAAAGATACTACTAGTGTTCTGTGCTATTTATCAACCTTCTTCTTGATGCACATAGGACGGCTGTAATTTGTAAGTTATACTTGTTTCAAGAATGTTTTTGTGAAATCTGAATTAAGAATTGAATTACAAAAAAAGATGGGGGGGCTCAGAAATTTAAAAGATAATATTATTGGTTGGTATATAATCTTGTTCAATGGATATGTTAGTATATCAGTCTTGATATACTAGACCCTACATTAGTAACTGTTTAGAGTGGCTTAGGCTTTGATAAGTCTTTCGCTTGTCACTCCCTTTTCTGCCCCAGTTGTTCTAAGCCACAGAGGAATCAGCTGAAATGGGTTTATTAGGGACTGAAAAACCTATTTAATTTTTGCAGTTCACACTCATTGGTTATCCTTTAATCCCCCAGTAACAAATAGGAAGCTGCTGAGCGCCGATAGGTAGCACAAGGAGTAACCCAATATTGTTATCAGTAGGTCAAACAGTATCCAGTGCCACCTTCACTCCTGCCATTTTGATGAATTAATGGTTCCACCATAGTTCCTCACTCATCCAGGAATTCTCAAATAAAGTGTTGTTCATGGGCTGACATTAGTTATTTGTAACATGTTCTTAATTTATGCAGTGATATTTTGCAGCAGCATGGAGACAAAACAACTTCATGTCAAATAATCAGAAATAAATATTATGCAGCACAACCATTTAGCGAGATTGTTTGTAAACTCTGGGTAGGCAGTTTCCACTCAATAACATGAACAGAGTGTCAGAGAGCAAGACATACTATGCCGAAGGGAAACGATGCCACCTTACTCTATGAGCAAATGAACTTGAACAATTCAACACCCAGGCCTTGACACTGGGTGATGACTATGTATGTATGTATGTTTTTTTTTTTTCATTAAACCTCTCATCTTAAATGAGACCATACATATTGTAAAGCATTTACGGGAGTATATATGGACCTGATCATAATTAAAACATTCATCCCATTCTAGTCATAAACATCTGTTTGCAGCCAAAAATGTACAAGGTATCAGACCCTGTTTTGTGGTGCTAGAGGGTAAACAAGGGTTTTGAGGCCCCAACCATGGTGGTCTTAGGGAGGTAATGTGCACGGTAGATTTTGATACACGGACTACTGCTCATCATGCGTAGAGATGACTGCTGGCCAGCACAGTGGCAAACTCTATCAATTGAAATAAATAGAATGGTGTTAGTCAAACTTTTTCAATTTTTTTTATTTTCAGAACCCATAAATATTGATGGCTCTTTACCAAACTTTTTACACATTTTTAATATTTGGTCATAAACTCATGGGAGTTAGTTTTTGGAACACAGAAAACTCGACTTCCACACTCTGAGGGATGCATTCGTCGTGTTTGCGACAAAGTACCCTGTGTCTGCCAAACTCTAAATTGGGCCCAGAGAGCTCAGACAATGAAACTTTAGATGCAATAGGTGAATTCTCAGCCCAGTGATATTCTTTTGAAAAAGTGAAGTATATTAATCACTCCCAAGGGAAACTTGATACATAAAAAGATCAACTCGAATTCACTTTACAGGGCCTACATGGTTTGCTAAAAAAACACAACTGAATGTCCTAGATGTAAAGGCAGATGCAGGCTTACTATGGCAAGATGGAGCACCTTTAATGCAATCTGTGTAACTGCAGGTTAGACTGTAAATTTCACAAATCAATTCCTTTATGCAGGTTACAATAATTTCTCAAATATTTTGCCTGAACATGGCACGTATTCAGATCTTCAAAGTGTGGGTGTGCAGCTGCTGTCTGCATAGGGAGAACAGGCAATCTTGAGTTTCTGGAGCTCGTTTAGCAGAGTCCTCACTTTAAATTTGCATCTGCAAGTGAACACTGCAGCAATTTGATGAAAGCATATTGGACTCCAATTCCAGCCCTCAGGGTGGGGAATTCTTTAACCCTAGTTTGTTAGCTGGAAGAAGGTCCTTAGGTACGGTGAAGATAGAGTGAGGACAGATCATTCATCTTCCTCTGCGGTAGTCGCTGGAGCACATGTAAAGATACCTTTTTACAAGGGTATAGCGCCACAAGAACATCAATTTTAGAGACATTTTGGTGGTGTTATCGCCTTCCTCATATTTACAAAGCATTGTTTGACCACTTTTTGCGGCTTAACACATTTGGATGAAAGGGGCTTACGATGGGTGCTGCTGTGCGTATTCCACCGCAAGACCCATTGCTTTTTGATGCTGGCCAGATTTACAAGGAGGTGTAAATCTGAGGCAGCGCAGACAACTAATACCATGCAAGAGCAGGCATTAGAATAGTGAAAAGATAAGACATTTTATTTCCTCTCATTTTTGCTTTTTTTGATGTGTGCTGTATTCTGCAGCAATCATAGAAAGAGCAAAACGCCATTAAGGATTGTTTATATGCAGAAAGGTGTCTCTTTCTGCACATTAACAATAATTTAATAATGAAGAATAGAGACGCAAGGGGCGGCGGCATAGCAGTCATCTATAAAAATCAATATATCTGCTCCTTTATTAAGGAAGATATTTGTGACTGTGAAAGCGCTCGATTTAAGATCATTATGGGCCCACACTTTGCTTTGTCAGGGCTTTATATCTATCGACCCCCTGGACCTGCTTCTAAGTCCATCGAAGCTCTCCTTGAGGTGGCCAACTCCTTGGTTGTGGGTTCGGCTAACTTCACAATATTAGGAGATCTAAACCTCCATTTTGATTTGACTCATGACCCTACCATCAAAAATCTCCTGGCGGACCTTGCGGCCTTACAACTAGACTCTTTAATTCAGACTGCTACGCACTCGGCTGGGCATGTATTAGACCCTGTCTTTATTAATATCCTGGAGGTTAGGACAGATGTGCCCAAACCTATGGGATGGACAGATCACTATTCAATCAAAATGACTATGATGGTCAGGGAAATGTTCAACAAGGATGAGCCAACCCGGCGCTTCAAGAGGCCTTGGCATAAACTTACAACCAATGACCTCCACTCTACTCAAGGAGCATTCCATTATGAGACAAATATGGACGTCAATATGGCATACGCCGCATTCCATGACTGGATTACCAGAGGATTGGATGCCCTCATTCCAGCTAAATGGACTAAGGGGCGCAGATCCCCCTCCAACCCATGGTATAATGATACTTTGAGATCCATGCGGAAAGATTGTAAAAAAGCCGAGTGAATCTGGAGAAGGGACTACAATGATAGGGATAAAGCATTCTATCTGGCCAAACAAAAACTCTATCACAAAGCTATTTGCTCCGCGCGTGCATCTTTCTATGCAGAAGAAATCAACTCTAGCCCGAACCCCACCAAATGTATCTTTAAATTGGTGCAAGAACTGCAGAGTAGCAGAACCCCTGCCTCCGGTATCACCTCCGCGCAGCAGTGCGAGGACCTTGCCATTTTCTTTGTAGAAAAAGTGCACAAAATATATAGGTAATTCCCGCAGCACTCTTTTGACCCACTTAACTCCACTAATTCCAATATTAATGGCACCACATTGACGCTTATACCAGAAATCTCGCACAATGATTTAACTAAACTCTGCAGGAAAGTCAAGTCTGGCTCTCCTGCAGATCCCATGAGGCCGGCTCAATTCATTGAGTCTTTAGAATACTTTCTACCTTCCCTGGCCTCGATACTTAATCTTTCCTTCTCTTCTGCCAATGTCCCGACTGTCTGGAAACAAGCATGGGTTTCCCCCATTATCAAGAAGCCTACTCTGGACCCCTCCAAACTAGAAAACTTCAGGCCCATTTCGCTGCTCCCATGGGTGTCTAAACTTGCGGAGGCTCATGTTAGCAACGTATTGTCCCAATATATGCATCAAAATAACATCCCAGACCCATCACAAAACGGGTTCAGGCCGGGCCACAGTACTGAGTCTGCCCTCCTGTCCACGACTGAACACCCGCGGACTATTCTCGATGCCGGTCAGAGTGCTGCGCTGATTCTGTTAGATCTCAGCGCAGCCTTTGATACGGTTTCACATGACATTGTGCTACATCGTCTGGCGACAGTAGGGATTACCGGTTTTGCCCTGGAATGGTTCCGCTCATTCTTGAAGGACAGATCCTTCCGGGTGTCGGCTCCCCCGTTTCTCTCCCAGTCCCATTCCATCGGCCAGGGAGTCCCTCAGGGCTCTGCACTTAGCCCATCCCATTTTAATCTCTACGTGCAGCCACTTGCGGTAGTGGCTAAGGAGTGGGACCTCACGCTGGTGTCATATGCAGATGACACGCAGCTGGTCATCACTCTCACCGAAGGACCATCTACTTCGGCCTCGAGATTCAGGAGTGGGCTGGCTGCAGTAGCCCAGTGGATGACGGACAATTGCCTGCAGCTTAATGCAGGTAAGACGGAGGTGCTGCTTGTCGGGAGGAATACCAGCTATTGGAATGAGCACTGGTGGCCCTCTTCTTTGGGCACCATTCCACCGCCTAAATCATTAGTCAAAAACCTGGGAGTCTGGATAGACTCCTCGCTTAGCTTCCAGACCCACTCAAAAAAAGTGGCAGCTACCTGTGTGGGCCTGCTGAGGAGTCTTAACCCGATACTCAAATTTTTTTACTCTAAAGTCCAGCAACTCATTGTACAATCCACAATCCTCTCTCGCTTGGACTATACCAGTGTTTTATTTTTGGGCGCAAACAAAGCGGAAATAGCGCGACTGCAACGAGTTCAGAACTCGGCGGCAAGATCCTTGGTGGGTCTTCCCCGCAGATGCTCTGTCAGAGCTACCATTCGAAAGCTGCATTGGCTTCCCATTGAATCTCGTATTCAATTTAAAAGCCTCACCTTGGCATTTAAGATCCTCAAATCCAGATGCCGAGAACTCCTGCGCCCGCTTCTGACACCTTATATCTCACAGCGCAAGATCATACATTCACTCACAAACAACATGGGTGCCTGACAGGGTGCATGGTACACACTTTTATTACACACACAAGGATTTCAACACTATGTCTGCTCATGACACACAAACTGAATGTTATATGAGATGGCCAGTTGGCAAAGTGCTCTCTCATGGACCAGAGGAGAAGGCCTGTGTAACCACCCTGGGTTCAAAAATGGTATTCGACCACTAGCTCTAACTATATCTATTTATTTATTTGTGGTTTTTAAAGATCGTGCAGCTAATCATTAGAGTGTCCGAGGGCTAAGATTAGAAACCATTGATCAGACAAAATTATTTAGAAAGCAAGGTTAAACAGCCAAGTTTTAAGGCACCGTTTGAAGGAACCTTCCTCTTTGGTGGTTTTAAGTTCAGAGGAAGTTTATTCCGGCTAGAGGCAGCAAGAGTTGAGAAAGAGGAGCAGCACTATTTCTTACCTTTGTTTTTTTGCCACAACAGCCAGAAGAGCTTTGCGGAGGACTGCAAAGTTCTCGTTGGATGGTAGCATGCTAGTCTGTTGGCCAGATAGCAGGTATCAAGGGTCTGGCTTGTAAAAGGCTCTGTAAGCTAGCACATGCCCCTTGAACTGTACCCTCTCCTGGATTGGTGGCCAGTGCAAATCTTTTAGGCATATACAAATGTGATTGTATTTCCAGAACCGTAAAAGAAGTTGGGCTGCAGCTCTCCATACCACCTGGAGTCTCTTAAGTAGGGACACTGGGAACTTCCAGTTTAAAGTATTGGAGTAATCCAGCCGTGATGTTATGTCCCAGTTTCATGTCAGTTAAGTGCTATGAAGCACAAGAGGCAAGATGGCGGACACGGCTGGGTCCGACTGAGGCAGGTGATGCATGCTCCCCAACGTTAACCACCCCTATACCCCTCTGGCGGCTTTTTTTAAAGTGGAGGGTACTGCAAGAGACGGCTAGTGATGTGACGTGATGAGTACCTGGTTATGCTCCTGGATTGGATTCGGCTGCATCGGCGTGCGCATCCCCACGCTCGTGTGTGTTGGACCGCCGGGGTCATTGAAGCAGGTTTGCTGTCGGTTCCTGGCTTCGGGCGGTGAGAACCGTGGCAGCTGCGGAACGGACGGAGGGTCAATCACAAGACCCGGGCTGGCGTCGTTCAGTCCTGATGGCACCCAAGAACGCCAGCTCCTGAATATTCCGGACACTCCGGGGGGTAACCCCTACAGCAAACAACATGGATGGTGGCGTT
This sequence comes from Lissotriton helveticus, assembly GCF_964261635.1. Lineage (NCBI taxonomy): Eukaryota > Metazoa > Chordata > Amphibia > Caudata > Salamandridae > Lissotriton > Lissotriton helveticus. The sequence goes on along the minus strand of NC_136067.1, from coordinate 979,860,995 downwards.
CCTGGTGCTTCTGACGCGGTGCAAGGGAGTGTGTCTTCCTCCCCGGCGGTTACCCGAATTGAAGAGGCTGGGGGGGCAAAGGTAAACATTCTGGGGATCTTCAAAAAGAAAACACATCCCAAAGGTAAGTCCGCTGCTCCTTCTGAAGTGACCACCCAACAAAGCCACAACTCCCATGATAAAACTGAACCATTAACTGATACATTTGGGTCCCTTATAAGTACAAATTAATTTCTTCTTCCAAAAGAGCAGGAGTCTTTGGGGGAAACAGAGTACGATGTTGCTGATGATGTTGCTGACAATATGGCGGCGGGAGAGACCGCAGCGACTTCCATAGAAAAAGCTGTATCCTGTCTCTCGATTTCAGGAAAAGCAGGGACTGTAATGCGCAGTCAGAGGGCCTTATCACCAGCAGTGGCCAGCGCTAAGCTTGACAAAATCCCTCAAGGGTCCGGGACCAGGAGCGAGGTAACTATTGAGGCGGACTCTGGGGACTCAGGTGGCAAATTCTACTTCATGTTGGACCTATCTGGAACCTCTGACATTGAGAGTGCTGAAGGTGACAGGCTAGACAACAGAAGCCTGACTAGTTCAGTTCCATTGGGGGATGAGGAAAACAGTGTGTTAATTGTGGGGGAAAAGAGCACAGTATGTAAAGTAAAGTAAGCAAAGGACTTTCCTAACACTTTGTCTAGGGAATGTCTTGAAAATGATGGATCCCCCGTACTGGGTCATTCTTCTTCGGAGCCAGAACCCGGTGCAATAAGTGACTCCAGGGATGGTTATGTAGATACTTACCCGGATATGCAGACAGAGAACGAGGTCACCTTAGACACTATTTATCAAGCCATCATGTCGCACCGTGAGGAGACAAAAGCAGAAGGCTTGCAGATGCAAGGGGCTGTTCGTAAGCTTGAAAACACGGTGCGCCGAGTTGTCAAGACCTGTAACGAGATGTCTGCTCAGATCGAGGAGGCGGAAGGCAGAATCTCTCTAAATGAGGATGAAATGGGACAGCAGAAAACAGATGTTTCTTCCCTCAGTGCTCTTCGGGATGACATTAACCGGAAGCTAATCGATTTGGAGAATCGATCTAGGAGGAACAATCTGTGAGTACTTGGCATTCCCGAAGGGGCGGAAGACAAGGACATTCGCCAATTTATTATCAAGCTGTTCTCAGAAGCCTTCCCTGAACTGACCCAATGGAAATGGGAACTTGAACTACAGAGAGTACACTGATTCCCCTTTCATATGCGGAATGGTTCTAGGGCGACTGATGGAAAACCTAGAGCTATATTGATATGTTTAAACAATTTTCTGTCACGTGAAGCTTTATATGATTCAGCTAGGCCAGACGCAGGAGAAAGGGGAAGGGGGTTGAATTCTTTGTACGCCCAGATTACTGCCAGGACATGGTACAGCAGAGATGGCATTTGCGGCAACTTATTCCATTGTTCCAAGCTAAAGGAGCACAGGCGTACTTACTTAATCCCTCTAAGCTTTATTCACTAGGAGAAAACGCTACTCTTTTTGTCTGAGATTTCTGCTAAGGATTTTATAGGTACAATTTAGTGTGGCAATTACGATTGTGATTGCTGTATAGGTAAATCCATAAAGCGTTCTCTTCTTCTCTATGCCATGGGGGCAGGGTGGACCGGTGAAGGTCATCTAGCCTTTCACTTCATCACTAACGGGAACTATTCAGTCCCTTTGCCTCATTTGGGTGGGTGTATGGGTGGGTGAGGGTGGTTTTGGGGGTAGCAAGGGTGAGGTGGGAGGGGGGCTGCGGGGCAACGAATAGTAGAGCCGTGTTATTGCGCGTAAATAGCAGCCAGGACCTGGTAAATAAAGGTTTCACAATCGCATATTTTGTCTTAGTATTGTTAAGTAGTGTTATGGCTTGGCATAATGGAACAGCTAAGGTAAAATCATTTTTGTGTGAGCATGGGTAAATTTACGGTGGTAATTTCTGAGCACCCTTCCTTTTGCACGTTCTTTTGAGCATCCTCTCTATGTACCTAAAGTGATTAGAATCGATTTTGAAAAGGATAAAAAGACTACTGGGAGTTGTTAGAATAACATTGTTCATTCTCCACTATGATAATCTGGATTGTTGCATTTTTTATCTAAATGTTTGTATTGAACACTTTGATCAAGTGAGGCTATCTCATATTTAGGGACTCAAAATTATAAGCTTGATTGAATCATTATAACAATTTCTGGTCAGGGACCATTGTTTTTGATACTGTACTTTGGGTCACCCCATTTTGATAATGGTGTTGGAAATGTGGTCTTCTCCTTGTTACTAGGTGCCAAACTGATCTTCCTATACACACTGGTATGGTCAAGCGATGAACAGCATCTCACCTGTCTGCCAGCTCATCAGCTTGGTGATTAGGTGTGTGTTAGTTTTGGTAACCTCCTTGAAATTGTAAAAATAAAATCAGAAGAACAGGTCTTTGAGTATTTCTCTGGACTACAGGATGGACTACAGGATGGCTAAATAGTGCTCAGGCACAAAATCTAGGCAACCTCTGCTTTGATGCGTTCCTCAATCCAGACTGAAATATTGTACATCCTACCTTTCATATGCAAGCTATCCGAGATGAAAATGTCATGCTATCAGACGGGTGTCAATACTGATATGAGCAAGAACAAATAGGAAAATCATTCCAGAACATTTCTACACTCTATTTACTGATAAGAAGTAATTTTAGGGGCAAGTGCCCATTCTACAGATCTAAACCTCTCACTAGTGTGCCACAGCTTGGAAAGGGCTCGCTCTACTTCTCAATCTCTTCTGCCATGATGTTTACAGTAAAATCAATCCCCACTTCACAAGGAGCACCCGTCGAGATTTCCATGTGGTACCTGTGTCCAATGGGTAGCTCACTTCAGAAATATACTGCAATATTCTTATATGAGTCACGTCATTTAGCCTCTAAAGCTCAGGAATAAATGGGCTTCAGCACTTACACCAGTCAGTGTCGCATTCACAAAATACCATTCCTTCATCAAGTCTTTCCTTGTCTAAAGGTTTTCATTTGTCTGGCCCATATATTGTGCATTAACCTCCTAATGCCAAATGTATAGTCAACCACATCCTTCTGTAGTGACTTGGAAGTTTATTTTCAAACTTCTCTGACTAGTGTGAGTATGCCACACACTGGGTGCCCAAACATGAGCTAAACAGGACTAAACTCAATTCTCTTCTATGGAACTTCCCAGTGGGCCAATAAGTGAAAATTCAGGAGAAGATCCCACTTCATCATGAGATTTTCTAATAGAAATCCCAATATGCCTTTTTTAGTTTTGTTGAGGTGGTCCATCAACCCTTTTGTCTTTGGCTAGTATGCCATGGAGAAGTGGTACATCCCAGCATTCAGTGAAAACAGTACATTTATGTGCACTAAAGGAACCCTTAGCCTCTTGCTAGGTCCTAACTCAGGATTCACAGGTTAAGCGCAAAGCACTCCATCGACTCCCTTGTTGATATGTTTCTGGGCATTCCATTTGAAGTACCACAATTGGAAGACACTCAACTTGTGCTTGGTGGATGGAATTCCTCCTGTGCAGGTCAACCAGCAGCTAACAAACTCTGGAGTGACTAGGGTGCCAACATGGATTCTGCCTCGAGTAACTCACAGTCCTCTAAATCTGGAGCACAGACGATGGGTGCAACAGCCTGTGCTTTCTCAGATTCTGCTCTGATCAACTCACTGCACTTCGTTGGTATTTGGGATGGTCACACACTCCACCGGAGACTGGTGTGCAGCCTGTGCTCTGTTTAACACAGATGACTACTGACCCAAGCACTAAACCAAGTACACTAAATTCATTGCCCACAAAATAGCCAGTAGACTGTTTCCCTCTATTTTTACACCGAACATGGCTGTCCGGCCACTGACTACAACCTCGGCTCTGGCACAGGGGGTACTCTATATTGTCCCCACTTGATATTGGGGCATAACTTCATCCCTTTGATATGATCTTCCAACACAAACTCTATGGCTGTTGGATGGATGTACTTCAGGGCATCTGGATGCTTTTCCAGAAAGCCATAGGGACTAGGTTAAGCTCTGCAAAGCACTCTCTGGTCCCCTCAATCACAATAAACACACTATCTATTGTGGGAACAGGTGTTACATGATCTTTTCATGTACAGGGTTTCCTGTAATGCCACCAACAACAAGTTACCTCTTTGGACATGGAGGAAATGTCCTTGTCTCACATGTCCTTTTTCTCCTGGTTTAGTCTGGTGTAACATGGAGCTTGGAGATAAAGATGCTGGAATATTATGTTATGTAGGGTTGTAGAGTGCTCTATCGCTCATGAGGGTATCCTGGCACTCAGAAGGTGTGAGTCTAGGCATGGTAGCTGGGCTACTCAAAAAGCCACATTGTCTGCTTCTTAAGTAAATCAAGTAGTGAGGAGGAGGCTCTTATGTGTTGAGGCTTTATGAGTGATGTATGAGAGGGTTCAACCACCTGATCTGGTTTTCCGTATGTAAGGGATTTGTGTAAGTAAGAGTCCAGAGAAGTCGGGGCATCTGAAAGTTTTGTGAACGCAGATGCATTTGTTGAAGTATGCTGGGCTGGTGTTATATTACGTATTGCCTTGAATATGCCATTGAGGAGTTTGAATTGTTCTCATTTGTGAATGGAGAGCCAGTGGAGCTCCCTCAGGAGTGGTATAAAATAACTGCAGTATGGAAGGTTGAGAGTGATTCTACGCATGAGTTCAGAATTATCTGCAGTCTTCTGGTGAATTTATTGTTGATCCCAGCATAGAGGGTGTCCCTGTAGTCCAGTTTGCTTATGACGAGGGTGTATGTGATGGTTTTCTGGGTGCTGACCGGGTGCCATTTTAAGATTATCCTCAGCATCTTCAGGGTGTGGAAGCATGATGTGGTGACAGCATTTACTTAGCCAGTCATATTGAGTTTGCTGTCAATGATGACCTTGATGTTCTTGGATTGGGTGGTGGAGGGATTTTTTTGGGTCTTAGCTCTGTTAGCCACTAGGTGGAATCCCATGGTGATGTACTATTGCCCAAGATCACAATTTCGGTCTCGTCTGTGTTCAGCTTTAGACAGTTGGTCTCCATCCGGTGGGTAATTTCAGTGAAACAGGCATTGAACTTGATCAAGGTACTGGATGTCTTGTTTGTGAAGGAGAGAATGAGTTTCATGTCATCGGCATGGGAGATGACATTAATATTGTGAGAGGGTATGATGTTGGCGAGAGGAATCATGTATATGTTGAAGTGGGTCGGGCTCAAGGACGATCCTTGCTGAGCTCTGCAGATGTGGTTGCGGTCACCCAAAGTGTAGAGTGCCAGGATGAATGACTGGGTCTTTTCAGTCAGGAAGGAGCAGATCCATTGGAGTGTGTGACCTTGGATTAGGATGTTATACAGGAGTTTGATGAGGATGGAGTGAGAGACTGTGTCAAATGCTGCACAAGGTCCAAGAGAAGGAGGGTAACCATGTCTCCTCTGTTTAGAATCATGTGAATGCCATCTGTGGCGGTCACGAGGGCAGTTTCCATGCTGTGGTTGGTTTTTCGTCAGAGGATATAGTGAAGATGATGTATCTGATGTAAGAGCAGTCACCACATTATGCTGTGCAGTAAGCTCAACTTCCTGCTATGCTCTTCCCTCAGGATGATTATATGTAGCACACTTTTGTTCCTTTTGCAATTCCTGGGCAGATTGAGTTTGCTGGGATATCTCAATTTTGACTCATTGGACTCAGCCATGATTTCAGTCCCTAGAGCACAGAGAGACAGTCTGGCATGTATGCTGTATTGTGCCCAATGGTGGAAAAGGGGAAATGTATTGCTGCCAATGGTTACAATAGACTTCTTCTAGTTGGCTACTTTTTAGGAAGGTGCTTGTTTCTCCGGTGCTATACTCTTCACGTTTTATTTGCCACCATGAGCAGTAGCATTAACAAGAAAAATCTTTGGACTTTTGGGTCAGCTAAATTGTAGACTTCTCTCCATCTCAGTCTTGTCCACCTACAGGCGATGGAATGTGCAAAGGTATATTTTGAATTGCACAGCTCTTTGCTTTCCTATAGAGGTAGACTGGGTATTACTGTTTGTTTTGATTATGACCCAAGAAAGGAAGGGAGGGTGAGAATAACGGATTGTGACCTGATAAGGTGCCTAGGAGTAGCAAAGCTTAAAATAGCCATGTGATAGCTCTATCTATCTATCTCCATATAGTGGGAACAAGAGAGACCCCTCCATTAGTTCACAATGGTATGAGCAAATGTGGAATATCTTGCCATTGCAATGAAGTGTGGCTAATTTGTGGAAAAAACATTTAAACTTTGGCAATGTCTGGATGCCCTTTGCCTCATGGAAACAGTCCAACCCGATCTACCAAGCCAGGTCCTCCCTGAACCAAAACCGGTCCTAGGATGCTTGTTTCCAGTCCAGGGAGGACCTGGCTTGGCAGTTCAGGCTGGACTGTTCCCATGAGCCACAGGGTTAAGACTGATTTGTTTATGGCCAGGTCCAAACTGGGGTGGCATGGGGAACAAAAGAATGATAGATTCAACCCAGATCTCTTGACCTGGGGTGAATGTTTTGATTTGTTCTGCTTTCCGTCCATCAACTGTGTGTCTTTTGCTTTTTTAATAAAGCAGGTTTTTTTTCTAAATGCAGCTCGTATTCCTTAAAGGTCTCTAGGACCACTGCCTGCTCTTAAAAAATAGTTTCTTACAAACTCGCAAAGGGGAAGGGATCCCCTTGGGACCCCTTGTCGTTTGCGAGCGGTTTACTACCTACTTGAAATAGGTGGTAAACTGTGAGTGTTTTGCAGCTGCAAATGCGATTGCAAAGGAATGCATGGCATGGTGACTCCCTATTAGGAAGGGACACCCCTTCCTAATTGCGAGAGTACAAATGCTACTTTCCAAGTCAGTGACTCGCAAAATAGTATTTGTACATGCCATTGCCCTTTTTTGCTGCCTTAAAAAAGGGTAGTACATCTGGCCCCAATTCCCTTTCCGCTAGTATACTATCCTATACCTTTGGGAATTGCCATGGCACTTACCCTTTAATTTGGAACCAGTCTGTGGAGAGACCCTCTCTCCCTTTGGTTAGAAGGATGATGTTGTAAGACTTTTCTTACTTTTCTGCTTAACCACGTATCAGCCAACACAGCAAGTTTTTCTGGATCTTCTCTGTCAGTTTTCACAGGTATTGTCTGAGTGGGGCAGAATACTGCTCCATCAGTCTTTATGTTACCATCACTTGGTTAGGTGACTGAAAATGATGTCCCTCAATAGATGTCACCACTCATTCCGCCACACTATAGGCATGCAACTCATTAAAACAGCTATCTTGGACGCGACAATTGATATAAAAATCACAAACATTCCAAAACATCCTTGCCTTCCACATAAATGCACAAGCTTCTTTGGAACCTTCTCATGTAACCATGTGGAGTTGGAGTCGCTTTTCCCAGAAGTAGCTTTCTCTGCCTCAATCCTGAGTTTATCCTCCTCTGTCTATCCCCTCTATCACCAAATATCCTTCCTTTCTTTATCTTGCCATTCTATTTCCTTTCCCCAACCCTTTGTTTTTGTTCCTTTTCCTCCCAGGCCCAATTACCCACTCTTTACTGTCTTCTTTCTTCTTGTTCCTGGCAAGCTAACCTCTGCTTCTGCCTCTCAAAGTCCCTAGCCTTCTCATCTATTTCAGGCTGTGGCTTTCATAAGGGCCAGCTGCTTTATTGTTTATCTCTTGTTGTTGCAACATTTGCAATGATCACTGTCATTCTTCAATTTGCTTTTTAGTGATGTTTTATTTTGCAATATGTTTACGAACCAACTGGATGTCCTCTCTTTTGCTGCGGATCCTGTCAAGAGATTTGCCGCCCGGCCTCCATTTATGCTGTTATTTGCAGTTGAGTAGTGCAACAATTATCTGCCCGGCATGTGTGAAAGATGCACTGTAATTCTTCCATTACTTCTTTATGTGATAGGATGAGGCAGAACAGAGAATCACATGGGACAGACTTGAAAAACACAATTGGCAGCCCCATGCAAGCACTCCTACTACCAGTTGTTGAGTAAAAGGACAATTATGTGCTGTATTGACTGGCTGGTGGCACGTGTGTAACTAGCAGAGCAGACGGAAACAAACATTGAAGAACGACATACATGAGTGTGTGCTTGTGTGTGTCTGTGTTACACAAAACAGGGTTAGACCCACTAGAGTCAAAGGACATGGGTAATTTAGTGGTACAAAGGGAAGGGGTCCCAGACAAAAAATTTGTGATTTCAATTTGATACAATTATTTCAAGAAACAAAATTACTAAATGCAAAAGAGTTTATTTCAAAATTGCATATATTACCTTTCATTGGTTAAGATACATCACAATGTTTCAACAAGCTTTCTGTATATGTGCCCACATACACAACGGGGAGGGGAGGTGAAGTGAGGGAAAGTGTCAAGGATAAAGTAGGATGGGGGGGATAGTCAGAATCATTCGGTGACAAGTATTGATCACAATTTCAAAAACAATGTTTATGTGGTTTCTTGAACCAAGAGCCACAGCATAAGGCTCATATAGAGTCCTGAAACCAACTGATGTAGACAACCTAACTCGCCTTCAGCCGCTACAGTCTAGCTAGGGGTAGGAGTTGGTGATGGTTGTATGGTCTACGTTTCGACCCAAGATACATGTAGGATGGTAGTCCTTGCAAAGCGGGTCTTCTTCAGGACAAATAGTTGTGGGTGGGCGACCTCCTATCGCACAGGACGAGAGGACCAGGATAGATTGTGGATAATGAATTCTCACGAAATTTGTAATTTGATCCTTACGGGCGCTTGCGAGTTGTCTTGATGCACGAATCAGTCATAAGCGGCAAGGACCTGATTATAGTCTTGCTGCACCCTTAAACCTCAAAAATAACTCGTATTGTCCGATCATGGGGCTGGGTAAAAACGCTCCTCTGAACACAAGGGGTTCCGGAGGCGTCTGGCCCAAGGGTGGATTTTATTGGCTCATGAGATCTCCTGCCTTCACACAAGTGTCATGGCGGTAAAATGAATCAAAATTGACGCTGTCTAATCTATCCTGGTCCTCTCGTCCTGTGCGATAGGAGGTCGCCCACCCACAACTATTTTGTCCTGAAGAAGACCCGCTTTGCAAGGACTACCATCCTACACGTATCTTGGGTCGAAACGTAGACCATACAACCATCACCAACTCCTACCCCTAGCTAGACTGTAGCGGCTGAAGGCGAGTTAGGTTGTCTACATCAGTTGGTTTCAGGACTCTATATGAGCCTTATGCTGTGGCCCTTGGTTCAAGGAACGGCATAAACATTGTTTTTGAAATTGTGATCAATACTTGTCACCGAATGATTCTGACTTTCCCCCCATCCTACTTTATCCTTGACACTTTCCCTCACTTCACCTCCCCTCCCCGTTGTGTATGTGGGCACATATACAGAAAGCTTGTTGAAACATTGTGATGTATCTTAACCAATGAAAGGTAATATATGCAATTTTGTAATAAACTCTTTTGCATTTAGTAATTTTGTTTCTTGAAATAATTGTACCAAATTGAAATCACTTATTTTTTGTCTGGGACCCCTTCCCTTTGTGTGTGTCTGTGGGCATGCGTGTGTTTGTTTGCACAAACACACATTTAAAATCCGCCGCTTGAAAAAACATTGCAAAATTTCAGTGTATAAAGAAGTTTTACTTATTTTGTAATAAACCGAAATTAAAGGAGGTGAGTTGGAGTAAGATAAAATGCGTGAGATTCACAGCACAAGTACACACCTCATGAAGGTGAAAATAATGCTGAACGAGAAGGTGACAATTACTCTGAAGGGCTTATGGTTCACAGTGGAATAAACAAACACTTTTAACCCAAAAATCAGTCTCCAGTTGAGCTCTTCCTTCCTCCTACCCAAGGACATGCCATGGAGATACAGCAGTTATCAGATGTGAAATAATTCCTCATGCATTGCAGTTGAAGCACTGCATGAGTGGCAGACCAAACAGCCAAGGGCATGAGGTGAGAAAGACACACTCCTCTAGCCGGAGTTAAAGACCACTTTATGTATATTTGTCTTGAGGACATCTGTTCTAACAAGCTAGACCTAAAGAATAAGGAGGAAGTGGGGGTGGGTAATAGGAAGTGACTCCTGTTAATATTTGAAAAATCCATTCTAACACAATATATGTTTGTATAAAAATAAAGAAACTCTCAAGGTGAATGCTCTCACTATTATTTTTAAAAAAAAAGTGCAGAATTCTAGGAAATTGAGGTGTCCCAGGGTGAATGAGGCAGGGTATTCATTGAAATAAAATTCAGGTATCCCCATATTGAAATAAACGAGATGAAGCAATGGGTCTTGTGTGGGTTATGCTTCTGTGGTTTACTAAATCAAAAATCCATATGCTAAAAGTATTCCTTTCAAAATGACATTTAAATCGTAAATCATATTTTGCTATTCTTGATAAAATTTCGATATTTGTGAATGGTAAAGGAACAATCGTGCGATCACAATGAAGTTACACTTGTCTAATTCCCTTCACAATTATTTTGATAGAAGTTAATGAACGCATATATATTATACTACTGCCCCACCCAGCTCCTGTTAGTCTAAAACTAAGAATCCTACAGGAAACTTCCCTCTTTTTTCAGGATTAACACAAATCTGTTTTATAAAGTCAATTTACCTCTTTCAGGGTTAGCATTGCACCTTTTTACTTGGTGTACCTAAACTTTTTACTCGTGCATAAATCATTATCAAGTACATTTGTATTATTTGTGCTGTTGTTTGTGTCTAGGGAATGGAGCAAATAGTGTTTTTTCCAAATAGACCAAGGCACAAGTTGATTCCACAATATTATTGTTCCGCATGCTTAATAAAAGCATATTTACTTTACTTCTCACATTTAAAAATGGGACTACGTTTGAGGCAATAATAATGTGTCTAATGTTTTATTCCACCAGAAGCCAGGTAGTACAAAATTATTCTAAAGGCAATTAATGAGCGGGATTTAAGTTCAATGCAACGAATATCATTAACATGTATTTATAAGCAGCGCATGTGTTACATGTAGATGCACAATCCATTTCCATATTCTTGTCCTGGTGAAAAGAGCTTCCTGTAATATTGATCTGAGCACAAATTGTTTCCTCAATTCTATATTTAACAAAGAGCAAATATGGTGCAACATGGTTTGAACTGTTACTGCACCAGAGCAAAAGTATTCCATTTCCTGCAGGAATGGACCTGAGATTTTCAATCTCTTTTTGGGAGAAACATCGTAGGAAATTGGAACTTCATGCGGTCAGTTCATAATTTTGTTGCAATTTTTGCGTACAACATGTAAATTATATTTCAAGTCGCGCAGTCTGTTGTGGGAATCCCCATAAAATACTCGAAACTATTTGAATGTGACCAGCACCTTGATATGAAATTGCAAACTCCTAGATTTTGTCCTTAAATATTAAAAAAAATAATGTATTAACTGTCATTTTTCTCCAACTGAAGGATAATAAAAAAACTGCCATACTTTTCAGAAACACCACGTCAAAAGAGGAACCTTGGAAGTGCAATAATGATGAAAACAGAACAATGGCTGGCATCCGGCCTATATCATTATTGTGTCAGGTTCTCTGGCATTTAACTGATGCTTGGGACCGACTAAAATTAAAAACCGTCTCTCCTTGAATGCCGGCCAATTTATTAACATCATTTAATCTTCATGCCAATTTCTCCCAATCAGTGATTATGCATGTTCGAAATTAAAATGCGGTAGCACAGAGAAGCCATTGTAATTAGAGTCTGGGTGTGAATATAATTTCAAGTATCTGAAGAATGCTCTGCTTGTTCTACGATGTGCTGATAAAACATTACACCCAGTTACACCCTGTGCTTAAATATTTTGATAAATAGTCTAATGTGATGTACAAAAACACCGTGTGATATGTAAAAATAATAGCCAGTAAATCCCATAGTGAAAATAAGGAAACCTCACATGCCCCTTCCAGGTTACCGGGGAAACTCTATATTGTTGCAAAACCAATACCCCTCCCTCCCTAAGTGGATGGGAAAGTGAAGACGTGCATACAACGCATCAATGATTTTTGGGAACATTTAAAGGAAAGGTAAGCACTCTATTTTCAGGCGTGGAGGCAATTTAAGCAAACTAAAAACACACCCACCACACGCCACAGAGTGCCACAGTGCCCGAAAAAACGTGAGACTGTAGAAGGAAGCACTGAAGGGCAGATTATTAAAGAATTAACGCAACACAGTGCAGCAAGACAATTTTGTTGCACTGTGTTGCATGAATGGGAGAGAGCTGAAAAGTGCATTATTGACAAAGGTAAGGCCAAGTGAAAACCACTTTAATCGATTAATTAAAATCATAAAAGGTACACAGTCAAATTACAACACCCAGTTCATAGTATAATTAAAATATTACAAATATTAAAAGTGCAAAATATTGAAATCCATAAAAGATAAGTCAGTCTTCAGCTCTCGCCCTGTGCTTGCCACCTTGCACCTATAATGGGCATGATAACTTCCTTCACAAAAACAATCCAAAGAGGCTTTGTCCTCTTTCTATGTGTGATGCCAATGCATTTTGCACACCAATTTCACCCACTTCCAGGTTAGCAAATCTTAGTAAATCTGAAACTGTATGAAATCCAGGGGAGGGTGCACAGAAATGCCTTTGTTCCACCAGTGGAATGTCTACAACGAAGAATGTAAAACAGTGCAGCACAAGCTGATGCTTTGCAATATGGGGCTTATTTATGAGCCTCTGCGCTACTTTTGCGCCATCGGTGCGTCACTTTTTGTGACGCACCAGTGGCATAAAAATGGGCCATGTTGAGCCATATTTACGAAGTGACACATCTAGGTAGATGCGTCACTTCGTAAACACCTGTGTTACATTATACCTGCGACAGGTATAATATATGCAGGGTGGGCATGCCCCCGCAAGAAAGGGTCGTAAGAGTGGCGCAGCAAAATCTGTGAGATTTCGCTGCTCCACTTCTAGGACGCCAATGCATCAAAACGTTACTCCTGCCTCATGGCAGGCGTAAGGGTGGCGCAGGCCCTTTCACATGGGGCTCGCTCCATGTGAAAGGATCATTGCTGGAGTTGCGTCAGGCTTCCGACCCAACTCCAGCAATGCACCACTTTTTTTGTTGACAGATACGTCAGTTATACTGACGTATCTGTCCTTCCTTGCAACATGGTGCGTCTTGTAAATATGATGCATCATTGGTGTTGCAAGGAGGGCGTACTGAGAAGTGGCGCATCGCTGCTTTCACCCAGCCATGCGCCACTTCTCGTAAATGAGGCCCACTGTTTCTTCAGAAAGCCACGCAAATCAGGCCTTTTGCGGCTTCCATTCCAAATAAGTCTTTGCGTTGCCCTGTGTCACCTTAGGCGATGCAAGGATGATGCAAAGGCTTAGTAATGCTATGTCGACGTGTCATATTGGCACTCTGCCTGCCACAGTGTCAATGATATTCTGGATAATCTGACTGTGCGTACTGGTACATCTGCTGTGTAACGTGTTGTGTGGCAGCTATAGGCTGCGGTACTGTTACTGTCTGTTGTGCGTTCTGCGGTGGTTGCGTGTTTTGTGGAACATGTTCCTGTCTAGGAGGACGCGGTCTCTCTTTCGTCTTACCAGTAGCTATGTTGTGTTTCAGAACTGCACATTCGTTTATATAGTGACCTGGCTGTTTACAGTAATTGCATGTCCCTTTAACGGGAGCTGCACAATGACTGGTCTGAGTCGTACCCCTCTTCTGACTATCAACTGGAACAGACTGTGCCACCAGTACTTTCATTTTCGTGTCTTTCATACGTCTCCTTTCGTGTTCTTGCTCTTCTCTGATTCGGTTCTGGTGGTACTGTAACATTTGTAACATTTGGGACGGGGTATTAGCTTGCCAGGTACTCTCAACTTTCAGTACTCGATTTTTAACTTGCGGTAAAGAATTCTCTACTAATTTGGTAACAAAAAGATGTGGATACGACTCACTACTTGTTTTCAAGCCGCTATTAATAATGAAACATTTCTCAAATCTAGAATAAAAATCACTAGTGTCTTCGTCTTGTTTCTGTTTACAGGCTGAGATGGCATCCCAGTCTTCCTTTTTCGTGGTTAATAATCTTGGCAAAACTTGTATTAACAACTCGGGCAATGCTTTGGCTTTTTCCCCAAGACCGGTACCAGGAACTTGTGTATTATCTTCGTTCTCTAATTCTGCCCAGTCAATCTTTTTCTCTCCCACCTCCCATTCTTTTTCTTTAAGTTTTTCATATATGCCCGCAGGCAACAGGACCTTTAACATTTTAATGATATCGGGATACGTGTATTCTCCCATGCGGAGCATGTCTTTTAATTCACGGTGGAACCCTGCTGGATCTTTATCGTGACAGGGCACTAACTTTTTCATTTCCAGTAGTTCTATTTTCGTTAAAGGGGTGTAAACAAATACTCGTTTGAGCGTACCTCCCGTTCCCTTAACAGGATGGACTTCTCGCAAGGGATTCTGTCTGTCTATGTAAAATGTCTTCCTTACTGGGGGTGGAACAGGAACAAAATGTGGAGTCAGGAACGTTCTGTACTTGTGGCGTTGTTCTAAAATGACATTAATCAAATCGGTACCTAGGCCTTTCCATCTGTTTAGGAGTAACTCGTCCAATACATTATATAGGGGACCTGGATCAGAATGCTGACTTTCGTACAGTGTAATGAGGTGCTGGATCATGTACATACCCACCAGTCGCTGTTTGTCTGGGGATAGTTTCAGAAACGTTTGGGCCACTACTTCGTCTGAGAATGTGCTAGAATCACTAGTCCATTGAACTGCTGATCGGGTGAGTTCCTGTTCATGCATGGTACTAAGCTCACTGTAACCTATTCGTAGTTTCAGAACTCTGTCGGTAGCTTGAAATAAATGCTCAAGAGAACACTGTTCTGGTACGGGAGGAAGAAAAGTTTTCTTACATTCTAGGCGTGTGTGTCTGTCAAAAGGTCTCGTCCTACCGACATACGCTATTCTGTCTGGGTTCTCTATGTCTACATCTTCGTCTGAAGTGTCATTCTCTTTCTCGGTTCCTCTTGTTGCTTTCTCCCTTTCGTGTATGCCTAGAATTTCTTTACAAATCTTTCTATACATGGATTCTATACAACCTTGTTTACTGTGTTTTCCGTCTGCTATATTGTCACTCCATTTTGTCAGGACTTTCATCTCGTCTTTGTTTTTACCAGGCTGGTCTTGTTCTCTTATTAAACAGTTTATCAAAAACTGCAAGATCATATTTTGAGTCTCGACTTTCCTGTGTGCCATAGCCTCGTGAATACTTTCTGGTCCTTGTCCTGTTCTGATGAAATGATATATTCTGTCTAAATGTTCCCTCATTTCTGGCATGATAGCCAAATAACTTGCAACTTGTCGTAGACGTACGGAATATAATATCATGTGATCTTCGCCTGGCACTGGGTCATATCTACAATCCGTAAGGTATTGTTTGAGGGCTGCGTATGTAGCCATTTTTGGCGTGCGCTGTAATGCTGCGTCTCTCAGCATCATTCGTTTTACTTGAGGCGGGGTGATAGGGATACCTCCCCCTGCCCCTCCTGAACTAGAATCGGCAACTAATACTGTGTGCGACGTTGCTGGTAATGTGACTGGTAAAGTAGGCAAACGTAATGTGAGTTGGTCCTGGGTTACTGGCGGATTAAAAGGATTCCCGGGACCAGTGGCTGGAGGAACAGTGATTACGTTATTAACAGGGTTGAGAGGTTGAATAGGCGGGGTAGGATTCGGATTTGCATATTCTGGGACAGTGTCGTCTAAATAGGAAGAAAGGAAAATTTCAGCTGCGGTCGGTTTATGAAGTAGCTTAGTCGGGACCAATGGTGGCGGTAAATTACAGGGTGCTTCCGGGGTCGCCTTAGGAAGGCCCTCGGCGAGAAGGGGATACATGCCTTTAATAAGGGCATTTTTTTGTCTGTCTAACTGTTCTACTTTAACTCGTTCACCTTCTTCTAGTATTTCCCGTTCTTGGGCTTTTTCTGATGATTCCCTACTTAGTTCTGCTTTCCTGAATTCTTTTTCTGTTCTTTTATGCGATTCTTTACGCCACAATTCTATGGCATCTTTCTTGGACTGTCTGGCTTTCTTTTTCCATAATGCTTCCTCTACTTTCATGATGCACTCGGCATCCCAGGTTCCTGAAACAGGCCATCTATATTTCTCTTCCAGATGTTTGGTATAGTCTGCCCATAAGTCTAAGTACAGTATGGCATCTAAGCCATGTTTATGATACATGAAATGTCCAGGACTGTCCCTAGGTGGGACAGGAACTGATTCTTCGAGTATCCCTTTTCTGGTTCTTATCTGACGTAACTTTGAAAACAAAGGCATATTTGAACGTACTTGGACTTGAACACAATAAACACAGTAATGAATAGCAAAACAAATCATTCATACCACGACATCAAAACACATTAAAAACAGTTCGAACAGATACTACCTAGTACATCGAAAACATAATACATCGAAAACATAATACTGGAAATCTCGAGAGACTATACAAAAAAACAGAATTACTGGATGCACTGCTAAAACAGTACAGAACATACCGGTCTCATAAAGAGACACGTCATACCGTATCCACCTAGGTGAACACGTCGGACCGGATCTGTGTACCCAAACCCGTCTGGACCGGGCACAAATTAATGAACCCGTCTAGATGCGTCCCCAGCAACGCTACTCACCGGGAAGCAAAACTGAAGGCCTCGGACTGGACTGGACTGGACCGGACTGCTACGACGTCTGGTTACTGCTACGCACTACGCATGTGCTTCGGGCTTCGGAAACAGGTGGGCCTCAGGATACCTCGGACCTCGCTCTCTCGGCTTGCGCTCTGGTCGGGACTCGCCGCATTCCTCACCGCCTCGTCTGGATGTCGGACCGCAGTCTCCGTCTCCTCCGTGGGCCTGAGGGAGATTAAGCAGGAAAACCTGCAGGTGCGCTGAAGGGGTCCGTCACGGCTGTAGAAGGGTCAGGGGGCCTGCGTTACATCGCCGGCGCGTGGGGAAGGGGCTCGTCCCTATTCGGGCGCCATTATGTGGTAAATAAATAAATTACCGGTACTATTTTTCTATGCATTAAATGAAAAGGATAGCTCAATAAATAAGAGGCAGAGTCCGTGGTATCTGAGTCATACGGGCTTTAATTAAGTGGCTCGAGCCAATGGATATCGGGTTCCGTCACCTACTAAGGTTCAGGAAGGGACATTCAAAATTTCTTTGACATCATACAATATATATAGTAGAACTGTACAGTTGCATTGAATACAGTAGGCGTAACAAGTGACAAACGAAAGATAAGAACATATGGGAGTGAAAAGAAGGCGTGCACAGGGCGTGCACGGAAGTGTGTGATGTAGACGTTACAGAAGTGTCATAAATGGGTGGACACATGGAGGGGCTACATGTGCAGCTGGAACCTTTAACCTACTGGTGTGCGCAAAACGAGTCATGACGTGTAACTGGGGAGAGCTGGGGGCGCTGACTCCTAGCACTAGTAGAGGAGACTAAAGTCTGGGATGTCAGAACGACCTGTACCTATAGCGTATCTGATATCTTGTGTTTGGAGTACATGTTGCTTGATTCTAAAAGTCATCAGAGCAAAGGCTACTTGTCACTAAAAGCTAGTGTCTGCATATATTCCTTCATGTATTGCGTGAGCTGTGGATCTTCTATGGATACTAATTCAGTAATTCACTTGCATGGAGACAGAAAGACTAGACTGTAGATGGATATGTTTATGCTGTTCGTTAGCTAGGAATGTGAAGCCGGGGAGCTGAACAGATAACTGTAGGCATAACATATTCTTGGCAGGCAGGCCAGGCCGAGTCCGGGCACCGCGTTGCTTGGCAGGAAGTAAGTGAAGGGTCAGGGATGCGGGCGGGGCTGCATCTCTCGGAGCATTTCAGGAGACTTGAGGTCTGAATCTGGTGTCCGGATCCGGTGGGGCCTAGAAACGGGTGCATCTCGATGATTTAACGTGCACCATGTAAAGACGTTGGCAACATAGGCCTAAAAGCCTAATTCACGTTGCTTTCACGGAGGACTGGATAACTGACATATTAACGTTGGACGCAACTGCAAATGCGTCTAGATTATCGGCCATAGAGGGGAAATGCATAGCGATCATGCACATATATTACATGTTGGGGAACACGTAGGGACACATAACAGGGCAAAATTCAATTTTCCTCAACATCAGTCCATGGGTCCCAGGACACTTCAGTAGTTTTAAATGATAAAAAGTATGATCCTCCATAACATGATTGCCGAACTGTATAATAAAGCTGGAAAAAGAAGGAACTAGACCCGTTGAGATTCCAAGATTGGTGGTAATATTCACTCTGGGACTTCTGATGCTGAAAGCAGGCAAAATCCCAGTGAGACATTGTAAGAAATGATGTTATTAGTTGAGATAGCTGAGGGCCTCAATCAAATAATAAACACATTCATTGTCAGAGGAACCACAAAAATCACTAAATAAATCTGTGCTTAACCCTCTTGTAGCCTGGCAAAAAGCAGTCAGGCCTAAATTAGAGGCAATATGTAAAATATTTAGGAAACACTCAAGCAGTATAAACAGGCACCACAAGAAACATCCCAAACCAATTTAGTAAGAGTACATTTTAATAAATAAAATGACACCAAAATGACAAAAAAAAACAATAAGTAGGGCTGGCGTTATAAATTTTCAAAGTTTTAAGTAAACATAGCACCTGGAAGCACAAACAGGGTTGGACTGGCCTAAAGGGCAATTAGGCAGTGTCTGGGCTAGTCTGACAGACCAGTATGTGGGCTAGTTTTTAGCAGTTGTGACTGGTTTCATAGCCAGGTGGGCCAGTTTTTACAGCTGATTTCCCTGATATTACCTCTTTCGTAGTTATCTGCTTTGTTAATGGAGGCCACTTTTATTTTGGTGCCGAGGCCTCTTTTTGTCCCAGTCCAACCCTGAACACAAAGCACTAATTACGATCATCTGGTCATGCTGGACCAGGTTAAAATCAAACGTTCAGTCCATGGTGACAGAGGATGGTTAAATAGTAGGACCAGGTTTGTCCCAGTGGAAAGTTTGCCTACAGACTTAGTCCAGTTTTATGCAAGGAGCCTTTGTTGGAGCGTTGTGTTGGTGGGGGACCGTAAGGAAATCGCTGTTGGTACAAAGAGCTAGTCGCAGGTCAAGGTTTGACCACGAGGAGGTCGCTGTTGAAGCAAACAAGGGATTACCAGTCGGATCTTAAAATTGGCAGGAAATGAGAAATGGGGATTGTTTCCCATTGGCAGTTGAATGCAGGCCCTGTGTTGACCTTTGGGGTACTCGCATTCACAGGAAAACCAGGAATGGTTCATTTTGAAAGCAAAGAGCCCATATTCACTAGATTTTGATCTGGAGTAAAGTTCTTGCAGTTTTGAGATAGGAGGCATACACTCTGATACCAGCTAGGAGTCCAGGACATGAGAAGGCATCTCTTGGGGGACAGGACTCACTCCAGCAGAGGCCAGCAGCTGGGCCCAGGCAGGGTCCAGGCAGGTCCAGTTGGCTCTGGCAGATGGGCAGTTGCAGGGGAGAACACTCAAAGTTTGTTGTGTTCCTGTAGCTCAAACAGGAGGCCAGCCAGCTGTCTCTTGGGGTCACTTCTGTGGTCCTTTGCTCAGGGCAAGCAACTCCAGTCTTCCTTCAGGTTTCAGACAGCAGGGCAGTCCTTCTTCAGAGTCTCCACAGGTCCATGAGCATTTTGATGAGCGGTTCTGAGGGTGCCATTTCTCTACCCAGTACCAGCATGTGTGTGGGTTTTAACCCTAGACAGGTTCTGGTTAACTCTTTCCTTTTCCCTGAGTTTGGCTCCAATCTGTCTATGGGAATAAAGGGCAGACAGACTGGTCCAGGCATGAGCTACATTTGTGACTTAAAAGGCAGGCTGCTCCATAACCATTAGGCTATCCATTAATGTGAAGGAAGGGCTAAGTACAAACCACAAACCTTCCGGCTCAGGAGAAGAACAGCCTACCCCACACCTAAAGCCCTTTTGTCCCACCTGAAAGGAATGCACATCACACCACAGGGGACCCATTAACAGTCATGTGATCCTGAACACTGCAGAAAGACACATTTGGTTTAGACAGAAAAAGGCCAACTTTAATAAAAGTTGGATTTTCAGAATGATAATTTAAAATCCAACTTTACCATTAAAGAGGATTTAAAATTACAGTTAAAGTGAGTGAAAGAATTAATTTTCTACTACATAACTGAGGGTATTACTTACTAAGGGCCTGATTTTGATGCCGTTCGGAAGGCCTCTGAATCTGATTTGGCTTTTCCAGATCCAATTCGTAGCCCCCGTTTCTGACGAAATCGTACATAGGTCTGAACGACCAAGTACGATGCAAAGATCTTGTCCACGTCAACTGAATCGTTTCCGAACCCGATCCTGTCCGTACAACTCATTCATAGCCGAATTGTATTGTGCAATGGAGCTGGATAACGAAAAAGCGAGTACGATGCACGATTGGGACAGCGGTATCGACTCAGTCTCAGTGAGACAGAACGACTGTCCCCTTCACCCAAGGCTCTCCGAATTGTTCACGGGGGTGCCCCTGGGTCCCCGTGATCCAAGCATGCACAGTGTGGCGGGCATCATGGGGTGCCCATCACAGGGTGTACGCTTTTCCCCACCCACCCCTTTTTGCTATGGGAGCCTGTGTACATGTTCAGTACACAGGCTCCCATAAAGTTCAATGTGAGTCCAAGCGAACCTAGTTGGTAAGCATTCGTATGCATCGTACTCACTCGGTTGGACTCCAGCGATCTGAGTCGTATGGAAAACATTCCGGATCCGATTCGGTCGGGAGGCTCTTTTTACCAGATCGGAATCAACCTCTAAGTGTAATAAAGCAACCCAGTGTTAGTTATTTGGAGAAGTAGCCATGCTGCAATGAAAAACGACTTTGAGATTTTTTCACAGCTAGGAGATGTAAAACCTAAGTGCACATGTTCTACTTTTTGATAGCAATTGAATGAATGAATGAAAGTTTTGTGAAGTGCATGAATGTCAATGCGTCTTAGTGCTAGGGCTTCCTTTATGATTGAACAGAGGGAAGCCAGCACACGCTTAAAACGGGGATACGTATAGCCATGTTTTTAAAGATTTTCTGAACATATGTCTGTTGGTTTGGGTCCTCAGTGTAAGAGGTAAGGTGTTCCATAGTTTACAGGCCAGATAAAAAAAGCTTCTACACACCATTTTACAGTCTTTGTCCTGGGGATGTCCAACAGACAAGCAGTGTAAGATCTAAGGTTAAGTTGTGGGATGCACCATCTGATGAATTTGTTTTAGTGAGCAGGCCGGCACCGTAGAGGGCAGTGTGAAAAATGCACAAGGACTTAAATCGAACCCTCGCCTGGACATGCAACCAATGTAGATCCCAAATACTTTGTAACACCGGACTGAATTTGGGAATTCTGAGCAGTGAACCTGGTGCTGCATTTTGGATTGACTGTAGATTCCGTAGGGTCCACATTTTTGCTGCTAGGTAGAGAGCCTTGTAGTAATCTATCTTCGATAGTACCAAAGCTACGATCACTGTTCTCAGTAGATCCATAAAGAATAAAGGAAAGATGTTTTTTAGAATGTTCAAAGTGTAGAAGCATGAAGATGTAATGAGATTAACCTGGTCAAATAAAGATAGCTGGTCATCTACTGTGACTCCCAGGCTTTTTACTTCCCTTACTGGAGATGGGCATGGTCGGTGATATCTGGCCACCAGGAGTTGTTCCAGTATGAACTGTTTTTACCAAAT
The DNA here is from genome assembly GCF_964261635.1 of Lissotriton helveticus. Classification (NCBI taxonomy): domain Eukaryota; kingdom Metazoa; phylum Chordata; class Amphibia; order Caudata; family Salamandridae; genus Lissotriton; species Lissotriton helveticus. The sequence continues at coordinate 979,839,083 of NC_136067.1, read as the reverse complement.
AGTAGCAACTCAATCTTTGGGGAATGTAATTATAAACAGTTATCCTTCATACATCTAATGAAAGCTTCTCCACTTCATCAGGCTTTGATGATAGTGACATCACTATTTGTGTATCATCTGCGTAACAGATAGCTGTAAATCCTTGTGAATGGATGAGTTTGGCCAGTGGGATAACATAGACATTGAACAAGGTTGGGGATAATGAAGACCCCTGGGGCACCCGACATGGCATATGAATGGGATTTATGTCCCCCAAAATGACAGTTTGCTCTCTGTTTGCTAGGAATGGTCTAGTAATGTGCGATGCACCACCTGAGATCCCCATTTTGCATAATTGCCGAATAAGTCCTTGATGGTTTACTTATTAAACGGGGCAGAGAGGTCTAGCAAAATGAGTATTGCCTTTCCTCCCTCATCTACCTGGACACGGATCTCCTCAGTGGCTGCGAGTAATGCTGACTCTGTGCAGTGTCAAGGCCAAAAGCCATGTTGTGATGAGTCCAGTTTGTCATTAGACTCTAAGAAGTGTACCAGGTCTTCATTTAAGGATTTTTCTAGGACTTTGGATGGAAACGGAAGACAAGGAATTTGCCGGTAATTTTTAACTTCCGTGTGATCTTGCAAGGGTTTTTTCAGAATCGGACGTACTTGTGATTTTTTCCAGTTACTTGGTACGGACCGTGAGTCAAGAATATTATTTAACTCCTTGCATGCGGTGCGAATTTTAACGCTGTGCTGGCTTTTTAATTAGTGGGCGGTATTTGGACGGCCGGAAGCAGACCTCCGCACACGCCGACCCTAACGTGTGATGGCCATCACGAGCATGCAAGGAGTTAAGAGGGGTCCAAGGGGGATGTAATAGTATTAGGGACCAAGTGAAGTACCAGCGCCGGACATGGGTCCAATGGGGATCCGGATTTGGTTGATAGTATGAGCCTCCACACTCTTTCAGGCGTCAACTGATTGAACTTTTCTAGGCAAACATGTGTAATTCCAGTATTATAATCCAGGCTAGCCCGCTCATCTGGACCAGATCCATTTTGGTGGCTTGTGAAATCTTTGTGTGCGATTTTTACTTTATTATAGAAGAAATCTGCCAGTTTATTGCAGAAATCAAGGTTCGGGGTGAACTTCATCGAAGTTTGATAGTGCAGTGACTGTTTTTAAAAGCTCTTTAGGTGAATTTTTCGGTGAGCTAATTTTATCAGAAAAGAAATTTGATTTTGCTAAAACAATTGCCTCTTTGTTTTCTTCGATAATTCTTTTATAAGTATGTTTTTCCTCTAAGAAATAATCTTTCCTCCATCTTCTTTCTTGAGCCCTACACTTCTTCTTGAGTTTCTTCAGCTCCGCCGTGTTCCACGGAGCTGATAGTTGGTTCCTCCGATTTTGTATGTGATTTTGTGGGGCAAGCTTGGTGACCGCAGAGTCCATCCAACCTGCAAAATTGAAGACTGCCGAATCAGAGTCCGTATATAGACATGGAGTGTGGGAGTGTAAGGCCATATCTAAATCAAGTGTATTTATCTTTCACCAAGGGCACGTTATGACTGTATTCTCCATATTAGGTGCTTTGGGGGTCCCTTCTGGGATAGTTAACTCGAAGAACAATGCATTATGATCTGTCCATGCCAGGGGTAGGACTGTTAAAAGTGATTGGTGAAAATGTCATTAAGAGTATGATCACCTGTGTAGGTTGGTTCGGGAACAATCTGGCTTAAGTCAAAACTCTCAAGACAGTCAATTAAGTTGATGATGTCTCTACTTTATTCTTAGATTCCAGATGGAAATTAAGGTCACCCAGTACTATGAAATTGGAAAACTCCATGTAGGACACCAAAAATGTCTGCCCAGAGAAAATAAATCTATTCCTAGGACCAGGTGGTCCGTAAATTAAGGCCCCATTAAGAGCTACCTTGTTTTTGAATTTACGAAGAAACATAATGGCTTCTTCCTCTAACTGAGGAATGACTGCAAATGTGGCTTTAATAATATAACTGTGGACAATAGTAATCCCAGCTCTCCATTGCCCTTCTCTGTCAGCTCGAAAGAGCTCGTACCCTTCTGGGATGGTGATTTTTAGACCTGGATCAGAAGAACTATTAGTCCAGGTTTTTGTAAGAAAGAATAGGTCACGTTTGTACTGATACATAGAGTCAGCTAATTCATATTTGTGTTTGGGGAGTGACCTAGTGTTTAGTTACACACACATACGTGCAGAGTCCAATAGTTCACAGTTGTCAATGGATTGAGAGCTTGTAAGCCTAGCATGATGTTTTAAGGCGTCTTTGTAATTGGTGTAGATGTCACAGTTACACATGGGGAAACACTATTTCAATTCAATTCAGCTTTAGTTCGACTCAAACGGCCATAACAGCATATAACGTTTTTTTCCGATATAAAACATAAATAGTTAAATACAGGAATGTCATTAAAATACAGTTCATTAGAGTTCTAAGGGTTATAACACAACAGATTTTACATAATTAAAAATCTATTGGTCAGTGGGCGCACTATAGTGAAGGATGTAAGAAGGTAATAGCAGTATTAGGATCCAAGACTGAGTGTAGAAAGTACAATATATCGAATTACTACATCAATGAGGGCTGGGTTTCCAGGTACGATGGAGAACTTTTCCCTGGCTTTCCACATGGCCAGTATATTAAGTGTTAGTGCATAAATTATTGGCTTACTAATATAAGTTTTTAGTATTTTTAGGGCATCTTTGTATTCTCTAGTGCCTAGGGACCGGCACAGCGGTGATATCCAGCAAAGCTTACTGCTCTCGTAAGCCGAGCAGAAAAATAGGACATGATCTGGGGTCTCTTCTGGGGCACCGCATGACAGGCAGCACCCCTCATCCGCATCAGCCACTTTAGCCCATCTAGCTGTGAAGGACAGGAGGGGAAGAGTCCGGTAGTGGAACTGCAGGAACAGGCTCCTAGCCATAGGAGGTTTGATCTTGTTCATAATGTTTTCTCTGCTACAAGCACCCTTAACTACAAGGAATGCATTGGTCAGAAAACTTCTGCTTCTCTCAGTGTTTGCTGAAATGTCCATGTGCTGCCAATAGGCTTTTTTGTTCTTGGAGATCCCAGCTGACTCATTTGGGTTACTCCACATAGTTAAGAGCCCAATTTTCTCCAAGAAGGATCTCACATACCAGATCCATTGAATTTTACGGAAGCCTGTGAGGCTGAGAATCTCGACTAAGCCTTCCCAGTACTGTTGGAGCTCTGGAGTAGTCCAGAGCCTCTTCCAGTACAAGTTTGTATGTATACCAGTTTAACAGATAAGGGTCTCATCCCAAGTGTAGTGTAGTTCCTATATTCCCAATAGGCTCTGCGCATTGGAATAACATAAACAATAGTTTAGACGTAGGACTGAGGTCGACTAGGTCTCTACTGAATATGTTAGACTTAATTATGAATTCCAGCTAGCTCAGAGGTCACTAGAAACTTTCTCGAGTAAACAGGAAGGAGTTAACTTTCCTGAATAAACGAGAAGGGATTAGTTTCTGACAACCGCATAAATATGACAACTTTGCTCCCTCCAGAACAAGGAGTATATCTCCAGAGTCGTGTGAAAACAATAGACAGCTATTTCACTCAGTCAATCGTGCATGCTTAGTTTCATCAGAGTGCAGAGAAATAGAGAGATGGGCATTTTCAATAAAAGGTGTTATTTATTGAGCAGTCTTCTTTCTCATGCAAGAGAAGTGAATTGCCATAATTGCAATACTTGTTATAAAGTAAAGTGCGTACAGTAAAAGTAGTATTATGAAATAATACTGTAAAAGCATTGATATGGTTTCTGAGCCATATGATACTTAAAATGGATAAAATATATACATACATAAAATCATTGACTAAACATACTCAACTGGTGCTTCTAAGATACGCCTACCCCGGTGTACCTAACCTAAGCCTAGTACATGGGAAGGAGTATATGAGCTGCAGTTTTTAAGTTAAGTTAGTTTTTGCTAAGAATCTGAATCAAGAATTCTCTAAGGATCTAATCAGCTCCGTACCTTGGTTATAGAATGAAGGAGGTCTTGTATCTCTTTCTCAGGACTCGATCTCCCAGCAACCCGCAAGGGTGACTGGAAACACTGGAGCTGGATTTCTCGGCAGGAGAAAAGACAGCGTCTCTCTCAGTACTTCAATGGGAGGGTCGGCTTCCTTCAGCACTCGCATCAGCTGGGCTTCGGGCAAGTAGATAGCCGCTCTGCTCCAAACCACTGTGTGTTTGCTTAAGACAAACGTTGGTATATTTATACCTGGAAGGTGCCCAGTTTGACGGAAGGTTGGACATAAGACGTCACTAAGAGCTTACAGTTCTTTCTGGACTCCAGGAGTTCTTGTTCAAATCAAAACAAAACCAGGGGGAATTCCCGGGCTGCTGGAGGCTTGGTTTGTTTAAAGAACACGTTGTACTTTCTAGGAGTCTATGGGAGTAGCCTTGCCGTATTTGGACTGCAATGGCTATGACTAAATATAGATATGATTCTTATGCCTTTATAAGGATATGTTTTGTTATAACCACATTAGGGCAAGAATCGGTAATATTTAAATAGGGTCCTAGATATGTTTACAACACCCACTCCACGTTTTATGTCAATCATTACTAAAATACTAAGCAATACTAAACATATAACGATGCATGTGTTTTCCAACACTCCCCAAAATACATAAATTGCATTTGAAATGGTATACGGTATATACACGAAAATTAGTATTTGTATTGTACGGTTTTCAAGCAGTGGTATCATTCAGATAATGCATACATCAATATTGGCTGAATGAATTGCAAAAATTACATTTATGAAATGGCTTTTAATACAGAAAAGAAGGTCGAGACCATTTCATCACATATTTATACAATACTGTTTATTCTAGAGGCTCAATCAAAATATTGTCTCCAGAGTTTCAAATAGAAGTTCTGTTCTCTAAGAATAGTTCTACTTTAAGCAGAGTACTGTGTGCCAGAAAAAGGTAAATATTTTGGGAATTGAAAAATACTTTTGCTTTCAGGGGAAAAAATAGTTCCAATTGTTTTCAGTAGTGTTGTTTATCAAAAACTGAAGCCGAATTCACAGTTTAGGGAATGCTGTGTGCTCGTTGTTTCAAAAGTTATTCTCGTTGTTAGGAGAGAACATCAAATCAGGCAGGCTTGCGAAAAATTGGTCTACGACAGTAGGTGAAAGTTCGACCAAGTTCGAAAAAGCTGAAATAGTGCATGTGTGAGAATCATTGCCATCATCGATGTCTGGATCAGCAATGCTCACAGAAGGTTGTACCTGTGTGGTGCTGCTTCCATCTCGTACTTCACCGCCACCTAATCGTAATGGTGAAGTCTCAACGAATGCCGTCATCAGAATAGGTAGCCGCTGGGGACAACACGTTGCATGAGCCGTTACCGAACCAAGCAAAGTATCAATATCCATTGGTACTGCTAATGGTAGTGTAAGACAGACGTCCAACACGCATTCTTCTCCGCATAGCAGACATCCAAGCACAGGTAAGATGCAATCTTGCCAGATTGGTCTGAACGAAAGAAACCAGGTAGTACTCACATCTCTTAGCCGGGCAAAGCTGAGTACTTTAGTGATCCGTTCTCGGTATCGTATAGCCACGATCGTTTCTTCCATTGTAGCCTGATTTTTGTCTGTGGCTTGACTTGCCATATCGGAGCAGAAGGAACAAAAATAAAATTCCTGCTACGAGTCCAAAAAGAAGAAGCAGTCCGCCGAATACAGAATGCACAAAATTCGGGAAGATGTTCAGAACTGTTTCAAAGGCTGCTAACAGTCCCAAAAAAATGGTCTTATATACATGTGCGATGCCACGGGTATCTGACATGTTTAAGATTTGGCTTAACATTTCTACGAAATGCACGGGGCAATTTTTTGATAATAGGGTATGTATCTCTGCCGCAGTCCTTGCAACTTGCAGATCATACGTCTCTTTGGACGAGGTTAAAGGCACAGTTGTCTGTAAAAGAATAGACTTCATTCTGCTTAAAGTATCAATTTAAATAGAAGAGATATTCAGAGAAGTCCATATTGCTTCCTCCTTGTCTGGTTTGCTGTTTGGATACAATACTTGCATACAGCAAATGACCCTGGAAGTAACGCTCATGAGATAGGCTAATCCTGGCACCATGCCACAACAGCTGCGGTCATTTATTACAACGTAGTTGCCGTTGGAAAGCTGTCTGACAAAAAGGCTCTATCTGTGTTGCAGAAGTGCCATGCAGGTGACATGAAAGGTTATTTGATGAACCTTCACAGGCTCCATGCAAGTTAATACCTTGACCCAGAAGTGTACCGCTTAGTGATTTTTTACAGTTGTTACCACTAAGAAATACTTCTTATTTCCCTTTACTGTAACATTTATGTGTATAAGGTAAATTCCAGGTTGACTTCATGTATCCTTTACCCAACCTTTCATACAGGCCTGCTGGTATATACTTTTGGCAATATTGAAACTGAAAAGTCGTTATCGGAATTGTGATTGTACCATGTATTATCCATTCAATGACAGGTCTCTCTGGAGGACAGAGTCGTTAACCCATTGTCCACTACAGACATTGATTTTTCCAAATGTATACAATCAATTTCTCGTATTTTTTCAGCAGTTTCAATTTGCATTACTTTCCAAGCCTCGTTGTAAGCTGCGTATATACCGGCGTATATGAAACATTTTTGACGCTGTTTGCGAGGTCCCAATATGAAATCTCACAAGTCAGCACCGTCTTTAAGTAAAGTCAAGTGTTGCTTAATTTCAGGCAGTGTTGATTTCTGTAGCCATTCGAGGCATAGCTTTCCTACACTGTATGTTGTAACTATCCCTGGATGTTGTCTCTGGGAATATCTTGGGTCTGGTCTGGTCTGTTTGAACCCCTGTGTTTTGTTCAGGAATCTATCTTGACAGTTATTAGTGTCTGTGGGCCAGATCAACCATTTTTTCCAATCAGGATTTGTTCTATTTTGGTGTAAAATATGGGATACGTCTATCTCCACATCTATAGTGCTATTACTATCAGGTATGGGCTTTGGAATAGACGGTTTGTTTAAGTCCAAGGCCAAGACAGGTTGTTTGTTGAATGGTGTCATTCAGGAATATTATCTGTTCTGGGATCATGCAGGCTCTAAATAATGATTCTATACCATGTACCTGCCAGTCTTTTGTACCCCTGATGGTTTTTGTCTCAATATTATTTTTCCAAAATTCAAAACCAAATGTAGAAATTTTTTCATAACATTTTTCAGAATAAATCAATTTAGTATTAGTCAACATGTTTTTCATTCCTGTCTTATTTAACATTCTAAAATAAAATGTTTCTGGATCGGTGTTGTTAAACCCTGAGAAGTATGAGAATTTCTCATAAAATGTTTTTGAACTGCCTTTTGGCGGTGTGGGACAATGTTCCCACTGGTTATAAGTAAAAACATTTCTAGGATTAACAAATTTATGCAAATAGTGATGACCATAGTGGTTAAAACAGTACATTTCTTCACAGTTCGATGAACCCTGCAAATAATCATGTTCTGTGAATTTTGCTGACATTTCTAAATCTGACATCATATTATTAATATTTTCAAAGTCCCAATCATCAGAGAAAGTACTTGGTGTCACAAAGTCACTTAAGGAAACCTTGAACTGGTGTGGATATTTCAAGAGCTCAATCGGGCCATAGATTTCGTAATCCGTTTTGTCCCATGCTACACCCCCAGGTATAGGATTGGCTGTGATGTTCACTGGTGACAGTTCTCTTTTTTCAATGTGAGATGATCTGTGTGGCTTTAGGGCCAAGTTGATGTTCTGACTTGCTGTGTCCATTGTACTATATTTTCCATCAATAAATCTACCCAAACATAAAATCATGATGAGCCAAAGTAGGAGGAAAAGTACACCTAACACAATCCATAATTTAATCCATGGTGAAATCAGATATGTTTCTTTGAGTTGATGAAATAGTTCAGTCATTTTTTCTATGAAAGTTTTTGTTGCTGGCGTTTCTTCATGTTCACTTGGATCATCCGAAAAGTCATCGAAATTGATGAAGTAGCCAGATGCAGTTCTGTCAATTGTTGGAATTGCTTCAGGATTTTCTTTAGTCTTTGAATCTTCTTTTGTCACATTAGTATAGTCTGAAGCTACATCATTGTAGACAGGTGTTTCTTGACAAACTGTTGCAATTTGTGTTTCAAGAGGCACAAGTTCCATGGCTTTGTTGCATAGTCCTATTTTATTCACTGCAGGTTTATCAAAAGTGATTAGTCTCTCAGTTTGAACCTCTTGGATTGTATCAAGGTTTGGTCTTCTGCTACTTCTAGGGAGTCCACTGGGCCTACTACTTATTATTGGCCACATGATTGTGGTTTTACCAGGTCGATTGATACAACTCTGTTCTCCTTTTTACCAGCAAGGGGCGGTAGTACTACTGACCTTGTTCTGCTGATAGCTAAGACATGTACTGCTTTTCTGTAAGAAGGCCCAAATTCCTTCTTCACCGCGATCTTCTCTCTGACTAGATCCCCAATCTTTGGAATCCAGACAGGTCTTGCTGGGACAGGTGGTTTTTCTTCAGTGGCCGTTGGCTTTAGCTTTATGTTACTTAGACTTCTTCTTGTTTCATTTAAGTCCTGTAAAACAGCCAAACGATCTTTGATATCAAAGGATTTTTCTTTCACCAAGGAAGTCTGACAATCTAAATCCTGGATGATCATTCTAGTATCGAACAAAAGTTTGTATGGAGTGATACCTCTTGTAGAATTTCTTGGCAGATTATTAAGACTACGTTGGACACTTGTTAGATGTTTGACCCACCCATCACCCGAACCTTTTACCCTCGCTGTTATAGATTGCTTTATGTCACGTTTTTTTTCTCTCCACTACCACATTTCCCTCAGGATGGAATGGACTAGAGTACCGCAATGCAATGCCCATGCTGGCCATGGCCTCCTTGTAAGCTCGAGAGCTAAACGCAGGACCCTGGTCAGAATGTAGCATGCCAATTGCGTATGTGCCAATAACGATTTGCAAATCTTTTATAACAGTTCTGGCGTCAGCCGAGCGCTGGGGCCTCATCTAATCCTGTCTTAATAATTATGGGATCGCCTTTTTCAATCTGGATTTTTGCGTATAGATAGCCTAATGCTTTCTAATAAAGGTATCTGGGCTGGTGTCTCGTCCGGTTCACCACTGCGATCTCTATTGCAGTCCTGACAATTCGTTGCAAAGTTGTAAATTTGCACATTCATCCGCGGCCACCAGTATTGTGATTGTAATTCTATTAGAGATTTTAAGATCTCTTGGTGCCTCAGACCCATTCCCATGTGTGCTTCTTGAATCAAGTAAGCCCTCCAGTTGGTGTTTGGAATTACTCCATCCCCCACTCCAGGGATTTGAGCAAAAGGAACGGAGTTCGCATCAATTATGTTTTTATTTCTGAGTGGATAATTTAGAGGTAACGCCGCATAGTTGCCTTTCATTGAGGCTTTTACTGCTAGTAGCGTTTCACTGTCTTTTTTTTTTTGTACGCTTTTTTCGTAGCTACGGAAGCCGATTGAACAGCCGCCGCTGTGGCTCTGTTAGCCAATGAATTCCCTGCAACGTGAACGCCATCACGTTGATGACTCAGTGTATGTATCACATGAGTCTTTTGTAGTTCTTTCTGCAAAAGAACTATCTGTTCCCAAAGTTTTTTATGCTTTATTGTTGCACCAGTCTCATCTTTGTAACCGTTTTTGATCCATGTCTGCATGTCATTATTGTAAGACTGGACGCAGTAATGCGAATCGCACACTATTAGTGTGGGGAATTCACGATCGGCATTTTCAAGCGCCATCTTTAAAGATCTTATTTCAGCTCGCTGAGCTGTACAGTTTCTGATTGATTCAGTTTTGGTGACCATCGGTCTGAATTTACCTAAGCACCAGCGACCTTTAACGATCGCGCATGCTGCATTGTAAACTTGTTTTTTCACGACGTAGTGTTGTGCAAATCTGTCCGTGTAGATTACACAGGTGTACTGTTCGAGAGGCAGAATTTCGATTGACAGAGGACATTCACTTTCGTATTCTAGATTTTCTAGTCTTTTCATTTTGGGATCAAATGCGTGTTTCACGTCTGTTGCAGCAAGAGAATTTTCCCATTGTATCCATTTTGGATCTAATGCCACTGCATTTGGAATGCGTGGTCTTGTTACTGCCTCAAGGACTGATACTGCTGTTAAAACAGATATGCTTTTGTCTTGGGCTAGGGCTCTTTCTTTTGCTACAGCAGTTTGAACCGCAGTCAGAATGTTTTCAGTAGAACTGAATTTCATTTCAGCTTGCGTGTACAAGTGTGATTTATAAGCTATTGGTACAGTTTCTCCCTCATTAGAGGTCAGGTATGTGAATCCGCATCTTCCTGTGACTCAGATTACAAGGTTGCGTTCATTTGCGCATGTTTGCAGTTTTGTTTTAGTTAACATGTCTGTTCGTAATGATCTTAAAATTTCTCTGTATGTCTGAGTCCAATTAATTGGTTTGAAATCAGGTTTTATTAATTCATAGAGAGGTTTAACCCTCTCTGCATAATTTAGAATGTATGTTCTTCCAAAATTCAGGAAGCCTAGTATTGATTGTAAGTTCTTCAGCGTTTTTGGTGCTTGGAGTACTGCACACTTCTCTAAGAAGTTGTCTGCTAGGCTTTTGCCTTCACTTGATAATTCATATCCTAAAAACAGGACAGTTAGGTGGGCAATTCGTGACTTTTTAAAGTTGAATTTATACCCTTCAGCTGCGAACCCAAGTATTATGGTGTTCACTCTTTTCAAGTGTGTCTCCAGGTCGTCGTCTGTAAGATAGATGTCATCGACATAGAATAATGCCTCATCATCATACATTTGTAGTAACTCTGTTACCCTTGCTGAAAATAATCCTCGGCTATTCTTGAATCCCTGTGGGAGTCGACAGAATTGTTTTTGTGCCCCAATTGTTGAGAAAGCGGTCAAATACCTGCTTTCAGGTGCAATGTTTTGACAAAAGAAACCATTTGAGATATCTAATGTTGTTTTATATTTTTTGCACACAATGTTATTCATTAGTGCTGCACTGTGTGAGTTTTGTACTGCAAATGTTTTGCAGCAGGAGTTTGGTAAACAACCTTTACAACGAAACTTTTACAACGCACTACCATTACAACGTGGTCATTATAACGCAAACTATTACAACGCATTGCTCTGGGTGGCGCTCTAGGATAGGGAATAGGTTAATTTACTATCCAACAACCTTCCCTAGTGTCCACGGGGACTGGAGTTGGAATAGTAAATTAAACTATTCACTATCCAACACCCAAAAGCACTATGCGTTGTAATGGATTGCGATGTAAAAACCGCGTTGTAAAGGCAGGCGTTGTAATAGCCTGCGTTGTAACGTCATACATCCCAGGAGTTTAGGTGTCTGTAGTCCAAAACTAGTTGATATGAATCGTCTGGCTTGGAGACAGGAAACAAAGGATTGTTCATTTGTGAGGTGCATGTTTCAATTACCCCCTGATATTCAAGTTGATCTAAGATCTCCCTGACTTGTTTTTTAGCTTCTTGTTTAACAGGATACTGCCTTTGTGCAGTAGGTTGATTTTTTAACTGAATTTTATTGTGAAGAGAATCCTCATCCCATCCTACATGATTTTTATATAATGCAGGGGCTTGGGCTACTGCCCATTTTCTTGCAAATGTGTAATTTTTATGAATTGGAATTTGATTTGAGAAGGCAGGCATAATCATTTCTTCGCCATGTGGGCACTCCCTGACAAACTCTGGTGGCTAGTCTTTTTCTGCTAGAAGTATATCATAGCCTTTTGAAAGGTTATCCCAAAAGAGACCCTTTATTTTCCTAGTTTTGTCCCCCTCTATAAGTAATATTATTTCATATAATTTATGGGGTATGCTAACTCTGGTGTCTGCAGTTTCCACTTGAATGTAATCATTCGTGTCCACTGTCTCCAGAAGATTCATCAGGATCTTGCGAGCTATGGTTACTTCTGCTGCGCTGTCTAGCATTGTCTGGACCACTCTCTGTTTTTCAGTTGTGTCCTCAGAATCCTCGGCATGTTTTATTTTAATACTAGCTACCTTCTTTTTTGGAAATTGTAATGTTTTACTTTGATGAGCAGGTTCCTTGTCTTTGGACTTGACGTGCTCTTCCTTGTGTTCTGACCGTACTCTTCTTTCCGATTTCTGTGAGGAAGTCTAAAAAGATCGAGAGGGACGAGTATCATCTTGATATCTGTCAGGTTTTCTCAATTTATCCCTATCTCTAAGGTTGTATCTTTTTTCAGAGTGCTCCCTGTGGGGAGACTTGCCTCCTCGTTCTGGAGATCTATCTCTCCGTTGAGGAAACCTTCCTCTGGACTGAAATTGTTTTTCTCTGGGAGTGGTTTGTATATAACCTTCCCACTTCTTTTTTGGAGTGTTGAGATTATTCTTGATAAATGTTTTTCTCAGGATTTTCAGTTAGTTGTGGTTTTAGTGCTTTCCCACCCAAACTATCTCTACCTAGTTCTTCATAGGATTTTTCTATGATTCTGGCAAGTTCAAATGGTTGTTATGCTATATCTGTTTCTTTCAATTTCTGGCGGATCGCCACAAATGCTGCTTCTCCTTTTATGTTGGCTAGTAATATAGCAGAGACCTGCTTGAAGTATTTCAGTAATTTCATACCTAGAGTTAAAGCAGATTCTGGACCGTATTCATTTTGAATCTGTCTTAGTACGTCTGGTATAACCGCCATGGACGGAACACCATGTGTTTTTGTGTGTATCGAAGCAAAGACTGTGCCCCAAGTGTCACAGTCCTCCACATGTGGTGTGATCCCCATTGGAAGACAGATAGTCAGAATTCTGTGTTTCTCATGAGGTGTAGTATCAGGAAATACTGCCTCTATTTGAGTGATTTTTTGAGCTAACCAGAATGGAATTTGTTCCCGTTTTGCGGGTATTTTGCCAATGGCTGATTGTATATTCTGTGGTGTGATTTTATTTGTGTTCCGCTGGTGAGGGGTGTGCTGTGGAATTTTAATTGCTGGTTGGACTGTTGAAGTCTGCATGATATATTGGACCAATTGTCTTTGTATTTTAATGAGTTGTTTTAGCTGAGCTAAAAGTTCTCGCTCTGACATTTTTTCAATGTGGGGACGTGGTGTATAGCTGGCTAGAACCGGCCATGTGGCTCCTGGTCTACCTAGTGGACCGAGCCTGGTGATGTTATTTTGAGGTTTTAGGGCGCCATTAAACCAGAGCAGGTGCTCTTGGTATGTTAGTGGAATTTCAACGTCCTCGAAAGGCGCGTATTCCTCTGGAGATTCCTCTATTTTGTAATAGTGGAAATCTTGTGTCACAGCGTGTGCTGCTGGAAAATGTATCCATGAATAGAATACCTCTGTCTGCCGATATTCATGGGCCTCTACCACAAATATGACTGTACCACCTCTTGGTGATAGTCCATTTTCTATAAGTTTAAGAGTTATAGTTCTTCTTACGTTTACCGGAATGATTATGACATTCGGGTCTTCATTTTGGAGACTTGTGTCATCCGCTAAAAGTTGAGCTGATGTTCTAGCTCTCTCTCTTTCATCCTCACTTTCCCCCATTTTTCTGACAGAAAGTTTTGTTTGCAGAGCAAGTTTCAAGGAAACAAAGATTAGGTGGACAATATTTTGGAACACTGTATCCTTCAACGTTGACTAAACCAAAAACTAATATATAGCATTCTCATCCTACTAAGTTCCGGCGGATATTAACCTTTCACCCACTCCAGACGTCTATTGGAGTTTTTACGGGAAAAAGGGGTCTGTGTGAAAAGCACGACTGAGTTACTCTAATATCTTGCGTTAGATTATCACCTTACCAAACGTTGGGCGCCATTTAGTGTAGTTCCTATATTCCCAATAGGCTCTGCGCATTGGAATAACATAAACAATAGTTTAGACGTAGGACTGAGGTCGACTAGGTCTCTACTGAATATGTTAGACTTAATTATGAATGCCAGCTAGCTCAGCAGTCACTAGAAACTTTCTCGAGTAAACAGGAAGGAGTTTCCTTTCCTGAATAGACAAGAAGGGATTAGTTTCTGACAACCGCATAAACATGACAACTTTGCTCCCTCCAGAACAAGGAGTATATCTCCAGAGTCGTGTGAAAACAATAGACAGCTATTTCACTCAGTCAATCGTGCATTCTTAGTTTCACCAGAGTGCTGAGAAATAGAGAGACAGGCTTTTCAATAAAAGGTGCTATTTATTGAGCAGTCTTCTTTCTCATGCAAAAGAAGTGAATTGCATAATTGCAATACTTGTTATAAAGTAAAGTGCGTACAGTAAAAGTAGTATTATGAAATAATACTGTAAAAGCATTGATATGGTTTCTGAGCCATATGATACTTAAAATGGATAAAATATATACATACATAAAATCATTGACTAAACGTACTCAATTGGTGCTTCTAAGATACGCCTACCCCGGTGTACCTAACCTAAGCCTAGTACGTGGGAAGGAGTATATGAGCTGCAGTTTTAAGTTAAGTTAGTTTTTGCCAAGAATCTGAATCAAGAATTCTCTAAGGATCTAATCAGCTCCGTACCTTGGTTATAGAATGAAGGAGGTCTTGTATCTCTTTCTCAGGACTCGATCTCCCAGCAACCCGCAAGGGTGACTGGAAACACTGGAGCTGGATTTCTCGGCAGGAGAAAAGACAGTGTCTCTCTCCGTGCTTCAATGGGAGGGTCGGCTTCCTTCAGCACTCGCATCAGCTGGGCTTCGGGCAAGTAGATAGCTGCTCTGCTCCAAACCACCGTGTGTTTGCTTAAGGCAAACGTTGGTATATTTATACCTGGAAGGTGCCGAGTTTGACGTAAGGTTGGACATAAGACGTCACTAAGAACTTACAGTTCTTTCTGGACTCCAGGAGTTCTTGTTCAAATCAAAACAAAAGTAAGGGGGAATTCCCGGGCTGCTGGAGGCTTGGTTTGTTTAAAGAACGCGTTGTACTTTCTAGGAGTCTATGGAAGTAGCCTTGCCGTATTTGGACTGCATTGGCTATGACTAAATAAGGATATGATTCTTATGCCTTTATAAGAATATGCTTTGTAATAACCACAAAAGGGCATGAATCGGGAATATTTAAATAGGCTCCTAGATATTTTTACAACACAAGTTCAAGTCTAAGGGGAAGCAATGAGGTACTACTAGGGGCATCTACCAGTTGCCTAATGAATCAATTTTCAACTAAATCAAGGGTAGTCACATCCACATCTCCCTACATATCTACACCATACAAAGCTAACCCCAGAGCCTGCGATTGTTAAACATGCAGGACCAGACTGGATGGGCAAAACTGTGATTTATATGCCATCTTGGGAATGCCCCCGGCGATTTGCTTTAGTTTCAGCCTGTGATGGGTGATGTGTGCCTGCCTCCCCACATGTTCAGTGACTGAAATACTCAGGTATGTGAATGATTGCACCTTTTCAAGGAGAGAATCTGCGTAAACTGAGTTAGATCTGGTTAAGTGCCCTAGGTTTAGAATCATGCACTTTGTTTGATTTTGACAGCAAAGAGTGTCATCAGCGAACATGAGGGCAGGAATCCTCTTGTTTGCCAGTCTAGGGGCATTGTTATCAATCTCTCCCAGGTAGTCTATAATGCCATTGATGGAAAGGGAATAAAGCATTCTGGAAAATACACAGCCCTGTCTTACCCCTCTACTTACAGGGAAGGGCTCCTATAGCTCACCAGCCTTGTCACACCTCACCTGCACATAATTGTTTATGTGCATCCTCATTATGATGTACAACTCTGGGTACTCCCATCTCTTGCAGTACCAGCTACAGGATGGATCTGGGAACCAAATCAAAGGTGGAGCTAAAGTCAACAAACACGACATACAGACCTTTACACCCCAAGGAAAAACCCCCAGTACACCATCTGAAGATGGAACACCCAATCAATCTGGCTTGTGGCAAGTCTAAATCCCATCTGTAGGGGGTCAAAATGTCATTCCTAGCCATCCACTCCTGCAGTCTGCTAAGCATGACCCTACAAAACAGCTTTTGCGAGCTGTCAATAAGACTTATGGGTATATAATTTGATGGTTCAGTGCAGTGCCCTTTCTTGTCGATAGGTATGATTTTGTCTTCAGCCCTTGTGGGGGACAAAGGGGCCTCTTTTAGAAAAGCTGTAAATAATGGAAAGATGTAAGCTCCGCAGATGTGGGCCTCTCTCCGAAATATGTCCACGGGAATTTTGTCTAGACCTGGTACTTTATTGGGTACTATGCTCTGTATGGTCAGACATGGAGTGTGGGAGTGTAAGGCCATATCTAAATCAGACAGATTTCCTGCTCTGTTATTCCCCAGTAAATGAGGGCACACATTGGGCCATCAGCATCCTCTCTTGTAACCTGTGTTGATTGGCCCCTAATCCCCAATCCTATGGAATCACTAATATCAGGGGACTGTTCTTCCTTCTGCACATACAGGCTTTAATAATGAGATACCCAGTCACTTGCTGAAATGTTAACATCTATGGGATGGGGCCCTTCCCTAGTGTCACTAGAGATAATGTTCCAGAATCAATGGTGATACTTACAATTAGCAGCTTGTAGCAAGCTCTACCACTTGCCCCTGTCCCAGTCTTTTTTAGCCTGAACAATGGCCTTTTTATGGCTTTATCTGGCCTCCTGGATCAATGACTTGTCTTGCTCCTTGATTGTCTTGACCAATTTAGACTTAGCGGCTCTGCAGGTTTTGTTGCACTAGTTCAGAGGTTGCTTTCTCTCAACAGTATGCCTACTTTCGGTGAAAAACAGGGTCCTAGCTTCAAACACAGGCCAATGTTGATCCCAGAAATGTCATCCAGCAACTCTTCCCAACCCTTCATAAAAGTGGCACCAGAACCTCCATCCCTTCAACCAGAATACGGAAAATCTGACTTATGGCCTCTTGCAAGGTCTCCGAACTACAACATTTAAACCTACACCTACTGCTAGTGATCCTGAACCTCGTGTCCAGTAGCTCTCTACAGTGACCAGCCTGTTCAACTAGGTCTTAATTCAGGTAAGGGCTAGAGAATTGTGGTCACTATCCTATCGAGGCACTACTTTTATGTCTTCGAGGTGTCGCCATACTTGAAGGTCCAAAAGAATACCCCTGATTTAAGGAAGGGACTTTGGGGCATATTATCAAGGATGGTGTTAAAATTATCGCTGCTTTAGTGCCGGGAAACTGCTGCTAAAACGGCGATAATGGGCTTGATAATATGCTCTTGGGAATTCCGATTGAAACCCATGTTCACACGAGAACATGAGCTTCTATCAAAATTCACAAGGGCATTTTATCAAGCCCATTATTGCCGCTTTAGCGGCAGTTTCACGCCGCTAAGGCAGCGATAATTTTTACGCCATCCTTGATAATATGCCCCTTTGATATTTATTGCTGTTGGAGACCATTTTCCCAGGGGAAATATTTCACGAAGTGGGACTGACCATAAGTCATCTTCTTCCAATGAGAGGGTCAGGATGTCAAGACTCAAAGGCTCAAACTGACAATTTTAGCCGAGCCCACAATTATTTTAGCGTCTGTTTACCAAGCCCTTCCAGCAGATCTATAGTACACATTTTATATTAGATATGTTTGACCCTGTAAGGCCTTAAGGCATATACACAGTAAATCAGGGGAGTCACCCATGATTTCTTCTATTGTGCCTCTCACTGTAATGTTAACCCATATTGGGATGCCTCCAGAAGGCAGGCCCTTGCCTGCTGTGGTGGTGACCTTGAGATAGATAGCATAGGCAACTTGGAACTGGGATTTTAGGGACCACTTCTCTTGAAAGACACACATGTCATACTATTCAATAAACTCACAGCAGTCCGGACATACTAATTTGGGTCCCAGGCCAGCAACATTCCAAGAGATAAATTGGACATTCCCATATACATTGCATACAGTGAAAGATTCTCTGGCTGAAATTCAGGGCTATTGAGGGCATAAGGCAACCTATCGTGAACTATGATGGGAGACACTTGGTTGTCCACTACCTCGTTGGCTGCAAGTCATTCAACTGCCTCCATGTCACTCAGGATGGATAACATATTAAACCAGGCAACATGACTTGCAGCCATAGGGCATTGGCTTTGTCCTGGAAGGAAGAGAGTGGTATGTAAAAGAATTCAAGAGGGAGAGTGACTACTTTTGTTTCAGAAAGGTTGTGAAGTGCATTAGCACTCAGGATATTACATATGCATGCAGACCTGCGGAAATGTAAACCAACGCAGTCCCCTTCAATATCTTTGTTCGACTGCCCCACCCATCCTACCCTTTTGGCCATTATAATTTCATTCATTCGCCAGGCATTGAAATAATTAAGCGTGGAAAGCCAATCAGCAGACTTTTTGTGTAGTTTGTCCCAAGACTCATGCTGCCCAACCTTCAACAGAGGAGCCCCAGCCAAA
Source organism: Lissotriton helveticus (assembly GCF_964261635.1). Lineage (NCBI taxonomy): Eukaryota > Metazoa > Chordata > Amphibia > Caudata > Salamandridae > Lissotriton > Lissotriton helveticus. The sequence continues at coordinate 979,820,579 of NC_136067.1, read as the reverse complement.
ATCAGAACATAGTGGCAAGTTGCGGGGGTGAGGCTCAAGTTGTCAGGGAATGGGGGATATGAATAACTAACAGGGGCCGGCAAGGGCGGTTGTTTTGAACTGTGAGCGAGTACCAGATTGAATTACTGCTTTGTTATGGTGGCCAACAACGTGGATAGTCTATGGGTCTTCTCGGCTGGCTGGATAGGGATAACGATAGTGGGACCAATAAGGTTGTTCGTTAGAGCTGTGTTCTTGATTGTTGGGGGGAACAAGTAATGGGACAAACCCTTCTGCACTTTATGTGTTCATGCAAGAATTTGTGAAAGGCAGAAAGCAGAGAATTTTCAAGATTATCCAGACTGTCCATCACTTGTTCCAGTTTGTTCTCCAGTATTTTCCCAAATTTGTCGCACCATGCCACAAGGGTCAGGAATTATGGAGAGTCAATGAGCTGTATAGTGTTGGTCTGGCATTCTGCCTTTTGGGGCAACAACATGGGCATTGGTTGGATTCATGTGAGCAATTGGTTCACAGCGTTCACAGGTGATTAGGTGGTGGGGGATTGTTTCCTCGTGCTGCCCTCATTCTTTACAGGTTGTCTTTTTCTCTTGACCACTAAAATAGGAACCGCTCTTGATGGGGTGCTGCTTCAAATCTACTGTCTGGCCACTGGGGACTGACATGGGAGAGACCCTCAATTCAAGGTTCTTGGTGCTTGCATTATCTAAGGCAAGACAAGAACCCAATGCTCCACAGTCAAGGGAAAGTCTGCATTCAGTCAATTCGATCTCATTGTTTACAATCCCTACAACCTGCTCCAGCATACTAATGATCATGACAGAAGGGCGGGCAACATTACCACCATTTATGTATTTTCCCATGGTTAACTGTCAAAGTGTTCGCCAAGCCAAACAAACCACCAGACCAGGCTGTAGGAAGTCATGAAGGAAAGGCCCTACCCCAACAATGCAGCCAGAAAGTCCCAACGGCAGACAGTAGTCAAGGAGGTTCAGTCGCTCAATCTGACCGACTGGTAGTGTCTGAGATGTGTCCAGCTCCCACAGTGACAAGAAGTAAGAACACAAAGATCAAAATCAGCAAATCAGAATGTCCTTGCAGGAAAGAAATTAGCCACTGAGACTGGAAGCTTACCTCCACCCTTGTCCTGCTGCCACCACACCACACACACCAGACGCACCACCTTAGTTCAAGAAGGTTAAAAGTCTCGGAGTATATCACCTATTATTTTCTATTATCGGAATCAACACTCTGGCCTCAGTTCTCTGCGCTAGTGCACTCTGGTATCCGAGAGCTTAAATGTGTTGTTCCTCCTTTATTCTTTTTAAGCCTTTGGTAGACCACCTCCCATCGACTCCAACAGTGACCAAACTCCTGCCTGTTCATCTCCTCTGTCAGGCATCAAGCAGGCACCAAGCATGCACCAGTTGTCACCTCCCTGTCCTACGCACAATAAGACTCACTCACCTCTGCAAAGGGGCTAGGTGCAGTGACAGTAAGGGTACCACTGGTGGTACATGTTCCACCTCGACGATCAGGGCTCCGGATGCTCTGGGATGCATTCACTAGGTTTAGTGGACAGTCGACAAGGTCGCATGGGGCGGTAAGAAAGAAGTCAAGAGTTCTCCCATGCTGCATGGCCACTGTAGCAGCAGCAATGTAATGCTAGTGGTAGTTGCAGCAATTGAATAATAATTAAGATGGGCTGATCTGGATCTGACTGGAAAGTGCAAGCTCACAACATACGGTCACCTTCAAAGACGCCCATCAGAATAAGGGGAAGTTGAGCAGACAGACGGTGGGGTCAGATGTGGGACAGGTCATCTCGCCTCCTCGACATCTTTCCAGTCAACCAACTCTTACAGCACGTCTCACAGCACATCTCTGATGGCCTGTGACGCAGGTGTGTGGGTGGGCATGATCCCTACAAATGATCATTTAGAACCTAACATAGGAGTGACTTAAAAGTATTAAAACGTAAGATTTTAGGCCTGACAAAATGTTTATTCTGAGTTAAGAGGGACTGAATCACTGCCGGGAGTTGGTGCAGGTGGATAGTCCAGCTAAATCTGAACTTACCAATGTTAAATAGGCGGGTGGCACCGAAGTTCTCCAACCCAGTCATGACCCTGTTTACCAACCTCTGGAATGTGGCAGGAGCATTCTTTCATCCAAAGGGCATCCCTCTAAATTGAAAGTGGCCCTCTGGGGTTGAGAATGTTGACCTCTCTTTAACCCCCTTGCTTAAGGCAATGGACAAGTACCATGGTATCAGATCAAAGGTACTAAGGAACTTGGCATCTCCCAACTGATCACTAAGCTCATCAGCTCATGGAAGAGGGTGAGCATCAGTCTTGGTGAATAAATATTGTTTTTGACTGGCATGTGGCTCTCCATGTCTGTGTGGTGGGTACTCCAATCAGTGAACCCTTTGGTCAGAGAGAAAAGAGAGGTGAAATGTCCCAAAAGGGGGTGAGAGTCCCTGTAGTGTTCAGAGGTCATGGTAGGGAAGACCCATCTTGCTCCTTGGAATGCAGGAGGTCTGGAAGGGGCTTGCTCTTCTCTTCCTCACCATCATCTTTCACCAGGAGCATAGTTACTTCACACCTCACAAAGTGGGGCTAGAAGCGGTTCACATTTAGGACCCTTAAAGGGTTCCTAGATGCCATGAGGTCCACCATGTGGAGGATCTCCCCTCTTAGCTCTTTTATCTCATAGGGTCCTGTCCACCAGTCCTTTAAGGCCTAAGGCACCACAAACGCCATCACCCTCACTTTCTGGCCATTATGACACTCCACCACAGTGGCCTTCTGGTCGTACCAGTGTTTCATAACATCCTGGGTTCTCATTGGCCTCTTTCAAGAAATTATTCATCTGAGACCATAGGGCAAACGTACCTCACTACATCCTGAGGGGTTCTCTTGGGATCTTGTTTCCACCCCTCTTTTACATGACTGAGAGGTCCATGTACAGGGTGCTAAGCAGAGGTTCAAAGGGACTTAACCCCACTGCATTTTGAAGAACGTCTTGGTACACAAAAAGAAATCATGGCAAAAGGACCTCCCACTTACACGTCATGGGGTCTGGTAGTCCCAGAATCATACTCTTCAGTGTCTTGTTGAATCTTTCAACAAACCCATTTGTCTGGGAAATGTATGATTCCAAGTACCTATAAGTTACCCTCCCACTTGGACCTCATGTAGACTGACATGAAATTGCTGTCACAGTCAGACACAACCGCCATGGGGACAGACTCATGCCGATCAATGCACATGCCAATGTGGGCACACTCACCATCTTTGGAGAAATAGCTTTCACCCTCTTTCCATTGATGGTGACCTGTCAAGAGAGACTAACCTATGCAAACAAGACTAACCTTTACCAATGAATTCCACAGGAGCAGATGCTAGTTCCCAAATCCATTCCGCTCACCATGTACAATTACTATCCAGCTTAAAACCAAGTGAGGGGGAAAGGGTGGTTTCAGTAAGTTCTTATCTTCTGTTAATCATCCAGGGTTTTTCTTTTGTATTGAATATTCTGCAACACCTACAGAAATTACAACCAAAATACCTAAGAAATATGCATTTCCTATTACAGTAATTTCGATTCACTCACACTATTCACTCTGTTATGTTATGTTATGTTATGTTATGTTATGTTAAAGGGGTACTTTTATAGCGCACGGCTACTCCGAAGAGTGTCCCGGCGCTGAAAGAACCTCACGGACCCAGGGAAGAAGAGGGAGCGAGAGAAAGTGTGATGTATTCCTATAGGTCCTGAATCGATCCCCCTATTCCTGACCCTATTCTGGTTAGTAAACTAACAAGTTAACTAGTAATCAGCCCATGAGGCAGAAAATCCCCATGATGCAGATACCGTTATCTGACGCAGTCACACTACGGCACAGGAACGTGTTATCTGATTAGGTCATAACGCTTGCGATCTAATTAGACAAGCGATATTCCTCCAGCCCCTGATAAGGCATACGGAGTTCTCATAACAAACCAAACCTATGACAACCTGGGCAAAACCCTGCGGCCATTGTTTTGATTTCACCGAGAACTTCAGTAAAAGAATGTGCTAACGAGCAAGTCGTATGACATCCTTATTGACGTATCTATGTCCATCCTTACGTCAATCTCGGCACCTTAAAGGTATAAATATTACCGATATTGCCCTATGCAAACACACGCGTGGTGACGAGACGGAGCAGCCATACTTGCCGAAGCGAAGAGCAGAGCAGACCCCGCTGGCGCAGCCCCGCCTTCCTGACGCGCTGAGAGAAGCTGCTTTCTCCTGCTGAGAATTCCAGCCCCGGCGTTTCTGGGCAGCCCTCGCAGGCAGCCTGGAATATCGAGACCAGAGAGAGAGATACCATCCCTCATTCATCCTAATTTCCAGGTACAGAACTGAATAACCCCTCACAGAGAATTCTTTAGTTATTCACTTGGCAAAAACAAACTTAACTTAAACTGTAACTTTCTATTCCCGCCCACGTATTAGGCTTAGGTCAGGTACACGGGGTAGGCGTATTTAGAAACACCAGTTGAGTACGTTTAGTCAAATGTATATGTGTATGTAATATATTTTATTCATTTTAAAACATCATATGGCTTAGAAACCATATCAATGTTTTTACAGTATTATTTTATACTATTGCTTTTAATGTATGCACTTTACTTAACTATAAGTATTGCAATAATATCGATCCATTTCTCTTGTATGAGAAAAGAGACTGATCAATAAATAACACCTTTTTATTGAACACGCCCGTCTCTTCCTTTTCTCTACATTCTGATGAGACTAAGAATGCACGTACTGACTGAGTAAAATAAATTGCCTTTTGTTCACACGACTCTCGAGATATACTCTTGATTAGGGGAGAGCAAAGTTGTCATGTTCTATGGTTGTCAGAAACTAAATCCCTTCTTGTCTAATCAGGGGAGTTAATTCTTTCCTGAACGTTCGAGAAAGTTTCTAGTGAACTCTGAGCTAAGCTGGCAAACCCAAAACTTTAAGTCTAGTATCGACAGTAGTAGACCTGGTTAACGTTTGGTCTAGGCCTTTACTATTGTAGGTATTATTCCAATGCGCAGAGCCTATTGGGATGATAGGAACTACACTACAAAAGGACATAGCTCATAAAAGAGCAAGTTATTGCGTGAAAAGCAGGGTCTTCAAGTCCCTCCTGAAAGTCAGCAGATTGGTGTTGGATCTGAGAGAAAGAGGAAGCGCGTTCCATAGTCGAGGGGCAAGATGTTTGAAGGAACGCCCACCACAACGGGCCCGTCGGATCACAGGGGTAGCTGCCTTGGCCTGGGTAGAGGAGCCCAGGGATCTGGAAGGCAGATAGAAGCTGATCCATTTCTGAAGATAACGGGCTCCAGTACCATGAAGGGCTTTAAAGGCAATGGTCAGGGCCTTGAAAGTGATACGCTTCTTGATGGGAAGCCAGTGAAGAGATCTAAGAAGTTCACTGGCCCTGGCTCGCCTAGTGAGGCCAAAAATAGCCCGAGCCGCAGAGTTCTGCACAACCTGGAGACGCAGAAGGAGGAAATCCGGGAGGCCTAGGTACAGTATGTTGGAATAGTCCAGGCGGGAGCCTATCAAGGCCTGTACCATGATCCTTCTATGCTCTAAGGATAGGAGCGGCAGAAATTTCCTCAACATCTTCAGGATCGCAAAACACCTGCCGGTTAGACCAGACACCTGGGCCCTAAAGGAGAGGCTGTTGTCAGTCTGGATGCCCAGATTTTTAGCAACCTCTGAATCGCTGGCCGGAGGGAACATCGCAGCTGGCCACCAGTCTTTCCATCTGGGGTCCGCAGGGCAACCGAAAAAAAGCACTTCGGACTTATCGGAGTTGCACTTGAGGCTGTTGCGACTAAACCAGTCAAACACAGCCCCAAGGCAGCCCCGAATAGACGCCCCATCAAAATCGCGGCCCCTATCGCAGGTGAACAGAAGTTGTGTGTCGTCCGCGTACGACACAATCTGGGCCCCAAAGTCCTCCGCTAATGCCGCCAGGGGGGGACTTATAGATGTTAAAGAGCGAAGGGCTCAAGATTGAGCCCTGCGGAACTCCGACTTCCAAAGGCGGCATCGCAGCAGAAAAAGGTGGGGCCCAGATTGTTTGCTGGCGATTCGAGAGAAAAGACCTAAACCAGCGGAACACCGTCCCTCTTAGACCCACCTCCCAGAGTCTAGAGAGGAGGCGGTCATGGGGGACGGTGTCGAAGGCCGCGGAGAGGTCGAGCATCACCAACATGGCCTTACCTCCCCTGTCCAAGGTTTCCTTGATGGTCTCGGTGACCTCGAGCAAAGCTGTTTCAGTGCTCAGATTGGAGCGGAAACCAGACTGTGATTTATGGAGTATGTTATTTGTCTCAAGGAAGTGGGACAGGGTAGTATGGACATGCTTCTCGACCACTTTCGCAAGTGCAGGCAAGAGGGAGATAGGTCTGTAGTTGGCATGGGATTCAGGATTTAGGTTGGACTTCTTGAGCAGTGGCAGAAGGAGTGCCTGTTTCCAAGGCTGGGGGACTTCACCCCTACTGAGCGAGAGATTAAGTATCGGATTAATAAGATGGTTAAGAGTAGGGGCCATTTGCGCAAGGATATTTAGCAGGAAATGGGTCTAGCGGGGAACCAGATTTCAATTTGGAGAGGAGATCTAAAGAGGTCTGTAATGTCAGAGGAGGAAAATTCCAGAGGGCAGGGTCCGCCGAGGTCAGCCAAGGATCAAGAGAACGTGAATTGGGAGTGTTACACGTGTTGGAAGTCCCAAAGGAGGTCTGGATGGTCCGAATTTTGCTGGCAAAGAAGTCAGCGAGTTCAGAGATCCAGGACTCCGAATGCGAGATTTTAGGATTGCACCACGGAGGGGATATAAAATCCTTGACTATCCTGAAAATTACTTTACAGGAACTGGAGGCAGCATCAATCCTGCTAGCCAGATAGGACTTTTTGCCAGCAGTGATAACATGGTGATAGTCTCTGACCATAGCCCTATATGTTTCCTTTGAGCTGGCGTCGTAGTGCTTGCGCCATTCTCTTTCGGCTTTTTTACATTGGCGACACTTATCGGCAAGTGCCGGGGAAAACCAGGGGGCCGATGATTTCACGGAACGAGTCCGAGGGAGGGGCTAGGTCGGCAAGCCATTGAGTCAGCCACCCCTGCAAAAGCTCGAGATCCGTTTCCAGAGTGCCTGTCAACTGGCAAGGATGGGTGTCTAAGGCCTGCATCAGCATGGTCGGGGACACCCGATGGAAACCTCTAGAGGGATGCGCTTCGCACCACTGACCACTATCTATGCTCTTCTCTTTAAGAGGGATCTCAAAATCCACTAGAAAGTGGTCAGACCACAGGACCGGAGCGAGAGAGGCCAGGACTACAGGGACAGTGGAGAAGATTTGGGCCAGTGTGTGACCTTTACAGTGGGTAGGGGACCGGAGGTACGGGATAAGCCCTAAGGATGAGATGATGTCATTGAGCTTTAAGCTATCAGGGCCATCCAACTTGTCCATATGAATATTAAAATCACCTAAGAGCAGACAGTGGTTGGACCTAAGGCATAGTGTGGAAACAATTGAGTGGAGTTCTTCAAAGAAGGTGCCAATAGCCCTATACAAGATTGCTGGGGTGAAAGGGAGAGGGAAAAGGCAAGAACTCCACACCCAGTAATGTTATCCAAAGGAAGAATAGAGCATGGGATACGCCTGTCGATGACAAGGGCAACACTACCCCCCTTCCCAACGGCTCTGTCCTTTCTGAAGATAACATGGCTCGGGGGGATGGCAGTAGCAATATCGGGTCCTGCTCCCTCGCCCAGCCATGTCTCTGTCAAGAATAGACAGTCCGCTTTGGAGTCTGTCAATAGATTATAGACATCAAGCGCATGCTTACCCAAGGACCTAGTATTAAGCAGTAAGCACCTTCTACTGTTGGGGGAAGGATTAAGGGAAGAGATAAGTCCCTGGCCTCGTTGCCAGCCGCAGGCCGAACACCTATTGTTAGTCCGGGGTGATTTAGGGAAAACCCTTGAGCAGTTGCTATAAGACGAGTGATTGAGGGAGAGCAGCTCATCCCTTGAGTATTTTGTCATCCTGATCTTACCCGCCCAGCCGGGCCCGCACCCGACCACCTCCGGAACGCTGACGGGCGCTGACGGGCTTTCCTTCGGCGCTCCTTAGGCGCCTCCGCAGCGCGAGTCCGCTGCGCGGAGGAAGAGGCACCTAATTTTAAAGCATCTCGGGCGGCGCAAATCTGCACCACTAGACTGCCGCCTCGCGATCCAGCCTACCCCCAAGATGGCCGCCACAGAACTGAGCGCCCGCAGGTACCCGAATACCCTTCAGCAACTCGATGTACCGGCTGAATGGGAAGGGAGACTGCGGGCTGAGCAGCGCGCCACAAGCGAGGTGAGTAGGAAAAGGGAGAAAATAAATAAAGAGCAGAGAGGCCTAAGGACACCCGTCTTTCCGCCTCAGGTGCCTGGGAGGAGGTTAAAGTGCAAAGTGCAGGAAGCAGCAGCAGAGCAGTGAGCTCGTAGTCAGCTCCAAAGTGATTTAATAATTTAGCAGCAACAATTTAGGGCAATACAATGAATATGTTTAAAATAAGGCTAAAAACAAGATAAAAATTATGCTTTCAGAGTCGCAAGCTAAATGCTCGTAATCAGCGCAATAATCACACTCTCTCCACTCAGCATCCGCCTCGAGTGGGAATAAGGGAATGAGGATCTTACGAGTAGACTCTTATGACTACTCGTTAAAGTAGCTTCTCTCAAAATGGTTGTACATAGAACTCATGAAGATATATAATTGCATAATATCACTTATTTCCTTCATTTGTTCTTTCAACTTGGACTCTGGATTGTTCTTTGAAAGTCTCTCAAAATGGTATAACTAAGAACCATAGAACTGAAATGTCTTTATAGTCTCCTGAATTAGTAGATACTTATAATAGCATACTCTGTAAAACGTAGGGGCTTACTGACTTTCTCCTTGCTGGAATTCACTTGATAACATTCTTCTAACTGGAATTTGCCAGATAACCTTCTTTTCACAGTATTTCACCAAACATTCTCCTCAAAATCGTCTCCTCACAATAGAAACACGAATCCATGAAAAACTAGCAATAACCCACAGTGTGCACACTAGCGGATAGCCGTGTGCACCCAGAAATTAGGAATTCCTGTAAAGAAATGGCTTTAAGCAAGAGCACTAAAGAAACGCTACTCTACTCATGTACTGATGGTTGAAGAGCGCATTCTCCAAGGCACGCATGTGAAAAGAGGAGAGAAGCACGAGGAATGCACAGAAAGTCTAGAGTGCTAACTGACTAATGTGGGGACCCACTGTCTTAGTTGCAAAGCAATGCAAATCAGATAGCATCAGGAGCAATGTTCCAAGCAGTGGCATCAAGAGGTCTTTTCTCAAACTCCAACGAAATTGAGCAGAGTACAACAGTCTCCTCTTGCCAGGTGAGTGAGTTTGCATGTTGGCTACCATGTTCCTGACATGACTACTGCCTATACCTTTTGGTATTGTCCAGATATGTGGGCCTTTGGCACCATCTCCTTCTAACCCAGGGAGACTAGGGTAATCTTTGCATTCCCCCCACTAACTGGGGTAACCGCTTCCCTGAGCGCCACACTGTCGATCCCAGGGGAAGGCCCACCAGTGGGTTTGGGGGGCTACTTCCTGCACCAACAGATGGGGTCCCCTTTAAAGTGCCCACACCAAAGTCCTTCATAGCACTTGGGCCTCAAGTAGAACTGGGGCTTCTTCCCATTCAAACCACATTTCTTTTGTTCAGGATTAGACTAGGAATCCTTTCCCTGAAAACTCTTTGGCGACCTAGTGAGAACTTCTTTGGTTTTTCCTTGTCTCACCTTCTTTATTCTGGTGGGGACTCTGTCCACCCTCCTGGTAGTCTGCCCCAGGTACTTTCTCAGACACCCTGGTGCTAATCTAGAGGTCTGCTTCCTTTGCAAGCTCTCTGACTACAGTGAGAGTGTAGTGTATTAGGTGTTGATGTAACTCTGCAAAGCAATTACTGAGTATGTGCTCTATTGAATTATAATGTACAACCCATCAAAGTCACTTATTTTGCTGCCGTCATCTATCCATTCATTGCCTTACTAGAGTGAAATGCTACATGACTGGTTGGAAAGTTTGTCATTGTCCTTAAACCTTAAGTAGTATTTCTCTCGAGGTAGACAGAACTTGATGATAAGGTTTTCCTTCATGGGGGCATAAGTCACATGGTCAGCCACCTGTAAGGCCAACAGGGTATCCTTCCCAACAACTGACATATGACTCCATAGACTAGCTCCACAGTACTCCTCTGGGGCAATATCGACACGCAGGGCTACCTCATGTGCTGTGAATCACAAATCGTCGTCCACCACATAGATTTTCACCAGGTCTTTGGGGACATAATCCCCTTTAACCCTTCTTGACACCTTAGTGTCACTGTCACCATGCTCACTGGACCCTGTCTGCCTCTTTGCCATCAAGTGAAGCTCCTTCTCACTCACTTCATGAGATCGCAATAGTCCCTTCTTCTCTAGAGCTAGTTCTCTTTCCTCCCAGGTCCTCTCAGCCTTTTTTCTCCTCCAAGGCTCTTTCTGCTTCAGCCTTTTTCTCCTCTGCAGCCCATTTACTCTCTTCTGCAACCTGTTTCAACTTGACCAGCTGCAGTTTCATCTTTCTCTCAGCTCCCTTGTCCGTAATCTAATACAGAGTCAGGCTGTGGGGATACACACTCTTCCTGGCAGGGGACCACAATCCTGCGAGCAGGTTTTATTCTTCCCTGGCTACTGCTCTGGGCCTGCGGCGAACCATCTTCCTCATCCATCTCTTCATCCTCAGGGCCATTAACCTCCTGCTCTGTTGTTGCAGTTTGCATCTGACAGACTTTTTCAAAGGATCTGAAGGTTACTTGAAAGTATACCTTGGTCCCCTTTCTCACTGTTAGCCCTCTCTCCTGCAAAAATGTTTGCTCAATTCTGCTACTTTATGGCCCTCGATGTTGCAGAGCTCCATATCCATGTTAGCAAAACTACAGGTGCAGACAAAATGTGAAAGGGAAGGAATTTAGAGAAGTTCTGGAAAAATGGGCAATTAAAAATCAAGGAGAAATAAACAAAAAACAATGTTTATGTCAGATTATAACATAATATTTGGCTTTACATAAATCACTGACTGGCACTGCACAGATAGAAGGACTGAATCCCATTGCTGTGACTAATGTAAGAAGTTGGGGTATTAGTTGAGAGGTGTGAGAGCCCCAGTCAAATAATAAATACAATTCTTGTAAGGCTGAACAACAAAAGACAATAAATAACCCTGTACTTAACCCTCTCGTAGCTTGGCACAAAAGCAGTCAAGCTTAACTTAGTGGCAATGCACAAAGTACCTATGTAGCATTAAAACAGTAATAACATAAAAACACACAACAAGAAAAATCCAAAACAAATTTGGAAAAATATTGAAAATTGTATTAAATAAAATGACACCAAAACAACTAAAATCCAATAAATTGAAAGGGAGTTATACAGTTTTTAACAGTTAGGTAAAAATAACACTAAGAAATACAGAGTGCCAATAATGCTTATCTGGCCATGCTGGAGCAGGTCAAAGTAAAAAATTCAGGCTAACCATAAGTACAGGTCGCATACACAAACCAGGCTAGTCCCGTTGGAAAATGTACCTTGTAACCAAGTCCAGCTCCACATGATAAACCTCAGTCATGGCCTCGCATTGAGGTTATATCGCAAGGAGTTTGTTGTTGATGTGAAGAGCTGGTCGACGGTCAAGTTTTGACTGTGTAGAGATCGTATTTGCCCCACACAGCATGGCCCCGGTCAAAGCTGTATTGTCAGGAAATGTAAGGTGGCTGTTGTGAGGTTGAAGCCCAGAGCCTGTAGCTGGGGAAGTCTGATTCATGTCCTGCATTTTCCTCTATGAAGTCTGTTCGCATACCTGAGGAGACCAGGTATGGTTATTTTATCATGCAAAGATCCCAGGACCTCTGGACTTTTACCTACTGTCCGGTCTTGCAGTTTAGTAGTAGGAGGAATACATTCTGATGCCACTCAAGGGTCCAAGACCTGGAGAAGTAACTCTTCGGGTCATGACTCACTTCTGCAGACACCAGCACCAGACCAACCTACTCAGTAGAGGATTTCCTTTTCCCACACTCAAGGCTCTTTTGCCCCTGTCTGGAAGGAATACACATCATACTACAGGAGAGCCATTAACAGGCATATGACACTGGACACAGGCAGAAAGACTCATTTGGTTTCAGCAGAAATTAGCTAACTTTCTAAAAGTGGCATCTTCAGAATTGTAATTTAATATCTGACTTTAATATTAAAGAGGTTTTAACATTGCAATTCATATGAGAAAGACACGCTACTCCATCTGCTTCCAAACTGAAGTTATCATTAATTAAGTGTTCTAAGCTAACTCAGTGTTAGTCAATAGGAACGATAGATTTGCTACATTGAAAAACTACTTTGGAAACTTTTCATTGCTAAGACATGTAAAGTTAAGTGCACATGTCCTACATGTTAATGTCTCTGTAGGTATTTCCACTATATACCATGACATAGTATCCCTTGTCTATTCTTATCGTAAACATATTTTTTTCCATTTTCGAATGAGCCCAATTGGGCTAAATCTAACATGCTCATTCTTCAATCAGTGAACAAATCCTAACATTCTGGGAAAGGCATTTAAAGTGGTTGCAGATATACATGTATGGGTATACACTCAAAATATTGAGTTTTTAATATCGATTGGCATTAATATCGAGTAAAAAATATAGAATGGACACAATATCGAATGGACAGAATATAGACTACAAAAATATCGAATAGAAGAGCTGTAATATCGAATTCAAAAATATAGAATGGACAAAGTATCGAATGGACAGAATATAGACACCAACAATATCGAATGGACAGAATATAGCCAACAAAAATATAGAATGGACAGAATACAGACAACAACAATATCGAATTTGAGGTAAGCAAGTTAATTTAATTTTTTTAATAACATTCAACTTGTTAAAGTGACTTTTTATGTTAGTATATGTGTGAAAAGAGTATATTTATTTTATAATTTATTTTAATTAATTAATTTTATGGTGTTTAATTTTTGAGTAATATAATTCTGTAGCGGGTTGCAGGTTTATAGGGGAATAGGGTGGGAAGTAATTTAATTATAATTGGTTAATTGTTTTTATTTATTTATTGGTATTTATCTTGAATTAATTGTTATTTAAATTTTAATTGGTAATTAATTAAATTATAATTGGTAATGAATTTTTATTGATTGATTGATTGATAATTAGGTTAATTTTAGTAATTTAATTCTGTAGCGGGTTGTGGGTTTATAGGGGAATAGGGTGGGAAGTAATTTAATTATAATTGATTAAATGTTTTATTGTATTTATTGGTATTTATCTTGAATTAATTGTTAATTAATTTTTAATTGGTAATTAATTAAATGATAGTTGGTAATTATTTTTTATTAATTGATTAATTGATAATTATGTTAATTTTAGTAATTTAATTCTGTAGCGGGTTGTGGGTTTATAGGGGAATAGGGTGGGAAGTAATTTAATTATAATTGATTAAATGTTTTAATTTATTTATTGGTATTTATCTTTAATTAATTGTTAATTAATTTGTAATTGGTAATTAATTAATTTTTAATTGGTCATACATTTATGTTAATTGATTAATTGATAATTATGTTAATTTTGTAAATTAATTTACTGTAGCGCGTTGTGGGTTTATAGGGGAATAGGGTGGGAAGTAATTTAATTGTAATCATTTAAAATTGTAATTACATTTATTGGTATTTATTTTTAATTAATTGGTCATTATTTTTCAATTGTTAATTAATTAATTGTAAATTGCTAATTCATTTGTGTTAATAGGTAATAATTTTTAATAAATATTGTTTATTTGTATTTTTAATTGATTAATTATTATATTATATTTAATTGGTAATTATTTTTTATTAATGTGTAATTGGTATTAATATATATATTTTTTTAATTAATATATGTAGTATTTACTTTCCCTACTGTTGCACTCTATGGAGTGGGAATAGTCATTTTTACCTCTACGCTATCAAACGCTTTCCCTACTGTTGCACTCTCTGGAGTGGGAATAGTAATTGTTAGCCCTATACTATCCAATGCTTTCCCTACTGTTGCACTCTCTGGAGTGGGAATAGTAATTTTTCCCTCCCGCTATCCAACGCTTTCCCTACTGTTGCACTCTCTGGAGTGGGAATAGTAATTTTTAGTGGAGGAGTGTGGCTCAATGGTTAGAGCGGCAGACCCTGATGCAGAGTTCTGGCCAGGGACCAGGGTTCGATTCCCCTCTCGGCGGGGTCTCAAGCTCAATTTCCTCGGACCTGTTAATTCTCGCCTCAATGCCTATTCTAATCACAGGCCCCACACTGCAACTCTGGGCAATAGCTTGCTTAGACTCCAAACCGGCCCCAACAGTGCTAAGGATGTCTGGCTTCACCCTGGGGGTGCCCAGGAGTGGACACTTCACAGGGAAAGCCAGGAGGAGTTCCACAGTGGTATGAGTATCAGCGCCAGGAAGCCGAAGAGGCGACACCACAAGGTGACCGTCTGGTGACAGTGCACTCTATAAGTACCATGACATTTACATTTACATTTAGATTACCCCTACGCTATCCAACGATTTCCCTACTGTTGCAATCTCTGGAGTGGGAATAGTAATGTTTACCCTACCGCTATCCAACGCTTTCCCTACTGTTGCACTCTCTGGAGTGGGAATAGTAATTTTAACCCCTACGCTACCCAACGCTTTCCCTACTGTTGCACTCTCTGGAGGGGGAATAGTAATTTTTACCCCTACGCTATCCAACGCTTTCCCTACTGTTGCACTCTGTGGAGTGGGAATAGTGATTTTTACCCCTACGCTATCCAATGCTTTCCTTACTGTTGCACTCTCTGGAGTGGGAATAGTCATTTTTGCCCTACCGCTATCCACCGCTTTCCCCACTGTTGCACTCTCTGGAGTGGGAATAGTAATTTTAACCCCAACACTATCCAACGCTTTCCCTACTGTTGCACTCTCTGGAGTGGGAATAGTAATTTTTACCCTCCCGCTATCCAATGCTTTCCCTACTGTTGCACTCTCTAGAGTGGGAATAGTAATTTTAACCCTTGCCCTATCCAACGCTTTCCCTACTGTTGCACTCTCTGGAGTGGGAATAGTAATTTTAACCCCAACGCTATCCAACGCTTTCCCTACTGTTGCACTCTCTGGAGTGGGAATAGCAGTTTTTACCCTCCCGCTATCCAAAGCTTTCCCTACTTTTGCACTGACTGGAGTGGGAATAGTAATTTTTTGACCCCTACGCTATCCAACGCTTTCCCTACTATTGCACTCACTGGAGTGGGAATAGTAATTTTTACCCTCTCGCTTTCCAACACTTTCCCTACTGTTGCACTCTCTAGAGTGGGAATAGTAATTTTGACCCCTACGCTATCCAATGCTTTCCCTACTGTTGTACTCTCTGAAGTGGGAATAGTAATTTTTACCCCTACGCTATCCAACGCTTTCCCTACTGTTGTACTCTATGGAGTGGGAATAGTAACTTTTACCCCTACGCTATCCAACGATTTCCCTACTGTTGCACTCTCTGGAGAGGGAATAGTAATGTTTACCCTCCCGCTATCCAACACTTTCCCTACTGTTGCAGTCTCTAGAGTGGGAATAGTAATTTTGACCCCTACGCTATCCAACACTTTCCCTACTTTAGCACTCTCTGGAGTGGGAATAATAATTTTTACCCCTACGCTATCCAATGCTTTCCCTACTGTTGTACTCTCTGGAGTGGGAATAGTAATTTTTCCCCTACGCTATCCAACGCTTTCCCTACTGTTGCACTCTCTGGAGTGGGAATAGTAACTTTTACCCCTACGCTATCCAACGATTTCCCTACTGTTGCACTCTCTGGAGTGGGAATAGTAATGTTTACCCTCCCGCTATCCAACACTTTCCCTACTGTTGCACTCTCTAGAGAGGGAATAGTAATTTTGACCCCTACGCTATCCAACACTTTCCCTATTGTTGCACTCCCTGGAGTGGGAATAGTAATTTTTACCCCCACGCTATCCAATGCTTTCCCTACTGTTGTACTCTCTGGAGTGGGAAATGTAATTTTTACCCTACCGCTACCCAACACTTTCCCTACTGTTGCACTCTCTGGAGTGGGAATAGTAATTTTAACCCCTACGCTATCCAACGCTTTCCCTACTGTTGCACTCTCTGGAGTGGGAATAGTAATTTTTACCCTCCCGCTATCCAATGCTTTCCCTACTGTTGCACTCTCTGGAATGGGAATAGTCATTTTAACCCTTACGCTATCCAACGCTTTCCCTACTGTTGCACTCTCTGGAGTGGGAATAGTAATTTTAACCCCTACGCTATCCAACGCTTTCCCTACTGTTGCACTCTCTGGAATGGGAATAGTAATTTTTCCCCTCTCGCTATCCAACGCTTTCCCTACTGTTGCACTCACTGGAGTGGGAATAGCAATTTTTACCCCTACGCTATCCAACGCTTTCCCTACTGTTGCACTCTCTGGAGTGGGAATAGTAATTTTAACCCCTAAGCTATCCAACGCTTTCCCTACTGATGCACTCTCTGGAGTGGGAATAGTAATTTTAACCCCTACGCTATCCAACGCTTTCCCTACTGTTGCACTCTCTGGAGTGGGAATAGTAATTTTTACCCTCCCGCTATCCAATGCTTTCCCTACTGTTGCACTCTCTGGAATGGGAATAGTCATTTTAACCCTTACGCTATCCAACGCTTTCCCTACTGTTGCACTCTCTGGAGTGGGAATAGTAATTTTAACCCCTACGCTATCCAACGCTTTCCCTACTGTTGCACTCTCTGGAATGGGAATAGTAATTTTTCCCCTCTCGCTATCCAACGCTTTCCCTACTGTTGCACTCACTGGAGTGGGAATAGCAATTTTTACCCCTACGCTATCCAACGCTTTCCCTACTGTTGCACTCTCTGGAGTGGGAATAGTAATTTTAACCCCTAAGCTATCCAACGCTTTCCCTACTGATGCACTCTCTGGAGTGGGAATAGTAATTATTACCCTCCCGCTATCCAAAGCTTTCCCAACTTTTGCACTGCCTGGAGTGGGAATAGTAATTTATTACCCTACGCTATCCAACACTTTCCCTACAGTTGCACTCACTGGAGTGGGAATAGTAATTTTTACCCTTCCACTATCCAACACTTTCCCTACTGTTGCACTCTCTAGAGTGGGAATAGTAATTTTGACCCCTACCCTATCCAACACTTTCCCTACTGTTGCACTATCTAGAGTGGGAATAGTGATTTTTACCCCTACGCTATCTAATGCTTTCCCTACTGTTGTACTCTCTGGAGTGGGAATAGTAATTTTTACCCCTACGCTATCCAAGGCTTTCCCTACTGTTGCACTCTCTGGAGTGGGAATAGTAATTTTTACTCCTACGCTATCCAACGATTTCCCTACTGTTGCACTCTCTGGAGTGGGTATAGTAATGTTTACCCTCCCGCTATCCAACACTTCCCTACTTTTGCACTCTCTAGAGTGGGAATAGTAATTTTGACCCCTACGCTATCCAACACTTTCCCTACTGTTGCACTCTCAGGAGTGGGAATAGTAATTGTTACCCCTACGCTATACAATACCTTCCCTACTGTTGTACTCTCTGGAGTGGGAATAGTAATTTTTACCCTACCGCTATCCAACGCTTTCCCTACTGTTGCACTCTCTGGAGTGGGAATAGTAATTTTAACCCCTACGCTATCAAACGCTTTCCCTACAGTTGCACTCTCTGGAGTGGGAATAGTAATTTTTACCCTCCCGCTATCCAACGCTATCCCTACTATTGCACTCTCTGGAGTGGGAATAGTAATTTTTACCCCTACGCTATCTAACGCTTTTCCTACTGTCGCACTCTATGGAGTGGGAATAGTAATGTTTACCCTCTCGCTATCCAACACTTTCCCTACTGTTGCACTCTCTAGAGTGGGAATAGTAATTTTGACCCCTACGCTATCCAACGCTTTCCCTACTGTTGCACTCACTGGAGTGGGACTAGTAATTTTTACCCTTCCGCTATCCAACACTTTCCCTACTGTTGCACTCTCTAGAGTGGGAATAGTAATTTTGACCCCTACGCTATCCAACACTTTCCCTACTGTTGCACTCTCTATTGTGGGAATAGTGATTTGTACCCCTACGCTATCCAATGCTTTCCCTACTGTTGTACTCTCTGGAGTGGGAATAGTAATTTTTATCCCTATGCTATCCAACGCTTTCCCTACTGTTGCACTCTCTGGAGTGGGAATAGTAATTTTTACTTCTACGCTATCCAACGATTTCCCTACTGTTGCACTCTCTGGAGTGGGAATAGTAATGTTTACCCTCCCGCTATCCAACACTTTCCCTACCGTTGCACTCTCTAGAGTGGGAATAGTAATTTTTACCCCTACGCTATCCAACACTTTCCCTACTATTGCACTCTCTGGAGTGGGAATAGTAATTTTTACCCCTACGTTATCCAATGCTTTCCCTACTGATGCACTCTCTGGAGTGGGAATAGTAATTTTAACCCCTACGCTATCCAACGCTTTCCCTACTGTTGCACTCTCTGGAGTGGGAATAGTAATTTTTACCCTCCCGCTATCCAATGCTTTCCCTACTGTTGCACTCTCTGGAATGGGAATAGTCATTTTAACCCTTACGCTATCCAACGCTTTCCCTACTGTTGCACTCTCTGGAGTGGGAATAGTAATTTTAACCCCTACGCTATCCAACGCTTTCCCTACTGTTGCACTCTCTGGAATGGGAATAGTAATTTTTCCCCTCTCGCTATCCAACGCTTTCCCTACTGTTGCACTCACTGGAGTGGGAATAGCAATTTTTACCCCTACGCTATCCAACGCTTTCCCTACTGTTGCACTCTCTGGAGTGGGAATAGTAATTTTAACCCCTAAGCTATCCAACGCTTTCCCTACTGATGCACTCTCTGGAGTGGGAATAGTAATTATTACCCTCCCGCTATCCAAAGCTTTCCCAACTTTTGCACTGCCTGGAGTGGGAATAGTAATTTATTACCCTACGCTATCCAACACTTTCCCTACAGTTGCACTCACTGGAGTGGGAATAGTAATTTTTACCCTTCCACTATCCAACACTTTCCCTACTGTTGCACTCTCTAGAGTGGGAATAGTAATTTTGACCCCTACCCTATCCAACACTTTCCCTACTGTTGCACTATCTAGAGTGGGAATAGTGATTTTTACCCCTACGCTATCTAATGCTTTCCCTACTGTTGTACTCTCTGGAGTGGGAATAGTAATTTTTACCCCTACGCTATCCAAGGCTTTCCCTACTGTTGCACTCTCTGGAGTGGGAATAGTAATTTTTACTCCTACGCTATCCAACGATTTCCCTACTGTTGCACTCTCTGGAGTGGGTATAGTAATGTTTACCCTCCCGCTATCCAACACTTCCCTACTTTTGCACTCTCTAGAGTGGGAATAGTAATTTTGACCCCTACGCTATCCAACACTTTCCCTACTGTTGCACTCTCAGGAGTGGGAATAGTAATTGTTACCCCTACGCTATACAATACCTTCCCTACTGTTGTACTCTCTGGAGTGGGAATAGTAATTTTTACCCTACCGCTATCCAACGCTTTCCCTACTGTTGCACTCTCTGGAGTGGGAATAGTAATTTTAACCCCTACGCTATCAAACGCTTTCCCTACAGTTGCACTCTCTGGAGTGGGAATAGTAATTTTTACCCTCCCGCTATCCAATGCTATCCCTACTATTGCACTCTCTGGAGTGGGAATAGTAATTTTTACCCCTACGCTATCTAACGCTTTTCCTACTGTCGCACTCTATGGAGTGGGAATAGTAATGTTTACCCTCTCGCTATCCAACACTTTCCCTACTGTTGCACTCTCTAGAGTGGGAATAGTAATTTTGACCCCTACGCTATCCAACGCTTTCCCTACTGTTGCACTCACTGGAGTGGGACTAGTAATTTTTACCCTTCCGCTATCCAACACTTTCCCTACTGTTGCACTCTCTAGAGTGGGAATAGTAATTTTGACCCCTACGCTATCCAACACTTTCCCTACTGTTGCACTCTCTATTGTGGGAATAGTGATTTGTACCCCTACGCTATCCAATGCTTTCCCTACTGTTGTACTCTCTGGAGTGGGAATAGTAATTTTTACTTCTACGCTATCCAACGATTTCCCTACTGTTGCACTCTCTGGAGTGGGAATAGTAATGTTTACCCTCCCGCTATCCAACACTTTCCCTACCGTTGCACTCTCTAGAGTGGGAATAGTAATTTTTACCCCTACGCTATCCAACACTTTCCCTACTATTGCACTCTCTGGAGTGGGAATAGTAATTTTTACCCCTACGTTATCCAATGCTTTCCCTACTGTTGTACTCTCTGGAGTGGGAATAGTAATTTTTACCCTACCGCTATCAAATGCTTTGCCTACTGTTGCACTCTCTGGAGTGGGAATAGTAATTTTAACCCCTACGCTATCAATTGCTTTCCCTACAGTTGCACTCTCTGGAGTGGGAATAGTAATTTTTACCCTCCCGCTATCCAATGCTATCCCTACTGTTGCACTCTCTGGAGTGGGAATAGTAATTTTTACCCCTACGCTATCCAACTCTTTCCCTACTGTCGCACTCTCTGGAGTGGGAATAGTAATTTTTACCACTACGCTATCCAATGCTTTCCCTACTGTTGCACTCTCTGGAGGGGGAATAGTAATTTTAACCCCTACGCTATCCAACGCTTTCCCTACTGTTGCACTTTCTGGAGTGGGAATAGTAATTTTAACCCCTACGATAACCAACGCTTTCCCTACTGTTGCACTCTCTGGAGTGGGAATAGTAATTTTTAGCCTCCCGCCATCCAATGCTTTCCCTACTGTTGCACTCTCTGGAGAGGGAATAGTAATTTTTACCCTCCGCTATCCAAAGCTTTCCCTACTGTTGCACTCACTGGAGTGGGAATAGTCATTTTTACCCCTTCGCTATCTTACTCTTTCCCTACTGTTGCACTCATTGGAGTGGGAATAGTAATTTTTACCCCTATGCTATCCAACACTTTCCCTATTGTTCCACTCTCTGCAGTGGGAATAGTAATTTTAACCCCAACGCTATCCAACGCATTCCCTACTGTTGCACTCTCTGGAGTGGGAATAGCAATTTTTACCCACCCGCTATCCAACACTTTCCCTACTGTTGCACTCTCTGGAGTGCGAATAGTAATTTTTACCCCTACGCTATCCGACGCTTTCCCTACTGTTGCACTCTCTGGAATGGGAATAGTAATTTTTACTCCTACGCTAACCAATGCTTTCCCTACTTTTGCACTCTCTGGAGTGGGAATAGTAATTTTAACCCCTACGCTATCCAACGCTTTCCCTACTGTTGCACTCTCTGGAGTGGGAATAGTAATTTTAACGCCTACGCTATCCAACGCTTTCCCTACTGTTGCACTCTCTGGAATGGGAATAGTAATTTTTACCCTTCCGCTATCCAACGCTTTCCCTACTGTTGCTCTCACTGGAGTGGGAATAGTAATTTTAACCCCTACGCTATCCAATGCTTTCCCTACTGTTGCACTCCCTGGAGTGGGAATAGTAATTTTTACACTCCCGCTATCCAACACTTTCCCTACTGTTGCACTCTCTAGAGTGGGAATAGTAATTTTGACCACTACGCTATCCAACACTTTCCCTACTGTTGCACTCTCTGGAGTGGGAATAGTAATTTTTACCTCTACGCAATCCAATGCTTTCCCTACTGTTGTACTCTCTGGAGCGGGAATAGTAATTTTTACCCCTACGCTATCCAACGCTTTCCCTACTGTTGCACTCTCTGGAGTGGGAATAGTAATTTTTACCCCTACGCTATCCAACGATTTCCCTACTGTTGCACTCTCTGGAGAGGGAATAGTAATGTTTACCCTCCCGCTATCCAACACTTTCCCTACTGTTGCACTCTCTAGAGTGGGAATAGTAATTTTGACCCCTACGCTATCCAACACTTTCCCTACTGTTGCACTCTCTGGAGTGGGAATAGAAATGTTTACCCCTACGCTATTACCAATGCTTTCCCTACTGTTGAACTCTCTGGAGTGGGAATAGTAACTTTTTACTCTACCGCTATCCAACGCTTTCCCTACTGTTGCAATCTCTGGAGTGGGAATAGTAATTTTAACCCCTACGCTATCCAACGCTTTCCCTACTGTTGCACTCTCTGGAGTGGGAATAGTAATTTTTACCCCTACGCTATCCAACGCTTTACCAACTGCCGCACTATCTGGAGTGGGAATAGTCATTTTTACCCCTACACTATCCAACGCTTTCCCTACTGTTGCACTCACTGGAGTGGGAATAGTAATTTTTACCCCTATGCTATCCAACGCTTTCCCTACTGTTGCACTCACTGGAGTGGGAATAGTAATTTTTACCTCTACGCTATCCAACACTTTCCCTACTGTTGTATTAATTGGAGTGGTGTTTGTACATTTTACCCTTTCCGCTATCCTACGGTATAACTATTTTATATAAGTTTTTGGCAAACCGCAATGGAGCGCGAGTCAGGTAGGCTGAGTGCTAGGTCCCTGTCAAAAGTTTACTCTTGGGCCTGATTTAGATCTTGGCCGGATGCTCAACATCCTTCAATTGCATGGTTTCAAGTACTCTGTCGAGCTGACAAATTCCTGCCTGCAGTATTTAGTTGTGAACTGGCTGATCCTCCGTCCGCATTGTCAGACAGCTAAGAGGCTCAGTATGGCAGTCTGGTATCTGGATGACATGGTGGCAGAATTGCACTGGGCCAAATAAGATTTCACAGTTGTGCTGATGTTGTCCTAGAGGCGGCTTGCTGACGTAGGGATTCCGACCCGAGACGCATTCAACATTGTACTATTCCTGCGGCATTTGGATGGAGCAATCTTATGTTATGCCGTTTATTATCTCTAATTACTAAAAACGCATTTTGATAAAACAACCTCCTTATATAATGTTCTTTCTTTCCTACTATACTCTGTTCTGTCCTCTGACCCTTCAATTAGAAGCTTAGACACACTGACTGTCATTATATACTTACTTCTCTACATCACAACACTCAATTTCAGTGCTTTATTTATTTTTATTTTTACTTCCTGCTTAGTTGCCTCCCTACACTTGTAATCACTTCCGGCACGCCTCGTGTAATTTTGGTGGTTTGCTCTCTAGTCCTTTTTCATTCCATGCTATTTCAGCACTTTCTGACCGTCATCTCCTTCCACTAACCGGAAAACGAGATGGAGCTGTCATCCGTCGATCCTGCAGTTACAGTAAGCTTGCCGCCTGCACTCCACGCCAGTATGTCTAAACCCTGTGACTTTTAGTGATTCCATTTACTGATGGTTTTCCTTCCTACAGGACCGCCCGTAAGACGGACTAACATGCCCGCTTACTATTGTGGGACTCGGAGTACTCTGGGTGAGCGACAGACCTGTCCTCCCCTTCCACTTCATGTGGCATTTCCACATTCTCCTTTCAAGAATTTAACCCATGTTAAGACCGGGTTGGAATTATCACCGGTTGAGTGGTGAGTGTGTAAAATTGTGCTTTTCGATTGTTTTACTACACACCGAACTTGACATATTTTTTAGATCACCGGCGTGCCTTTCCTCTAAGACCAGTTTGCCTTTTGTGTTTCCCCAGATATATCGCACAGCCGTTATTTTCTTTTCCTACAGGTAGATCCTTTAACTT
This sequence comes from Lissotriton helveticus, assembly GCF_964261635.1. Classification (NCBI taxonomy): domain Eukaryota; kingdom Metazoa; phylum Chordata; class Amphibia; order Caudata; family Salamandridae; genus Lissotriton; species Lissotriton helveticus. Next base: position 979,796,683 of record NC_136067.1, on the reverse strand, counting down.
GTTCTAACACTCAAGATTTGGTTTTACTGCGTTTCACCGCATGACACATCTAGACATTTTTCATAGCTTTTTTTTTGTGATACTGCAACAGCCTGCTCCTTTTCTTCCCTCTTTTCCTATTTAAATCATGTCTGACTTTTGCATGAATGCCTCGTGTCATGTTGTCGCTGATAATCATTCAAAGTCACACCTGCTGCACCCACCCACACAACATTTTCACCAATACCACCATGGTAGGAAGTATGCTTTGAATACATCCTGTACCTCCGAGGTATATAGTCTATATTTTTAATACTTCCATAAAAATGCTGTTTTCCTTTGTTTTTTACTTAATTACTATGATAGTCCAACTCACTTTTCAAGAGACGCTTCTCTATTGTTTGCAGTGAAGTCACTTTGTTGTACTTTCCGCACTACTCCCATAGGGTCCCCACATTAAGAGGGGTGCTCTATGCGTCTTCATTACACAATTGTTTCACTTTCATGCACCATATGTGATTTCCGTTTTCTTTGTATTATACCGTATTCCTTGTGTCCTTCCCAGCCCTGAAGAGTCACGGGATAACTCTCGAGTGACGAAACACATGTCGGATGGCTTTCTTTCTGAATCTATTTCGAGAAACGTGGTATAAAATTCATCAAAAAGTTATTCCTGGTGTCGACCTTCACTTTTGTGCACAAGAAGTACTTTAACCTGTCGTTTTTACTCTAAAACCAATACCGTAAACGTGTGCATGGGACTTGATTCTAATTTTCAGTGTGGGTCCACACCCACACACTTGCAGGGGTTATTGCTTGGGTTTGTTTCCCCAGACCTGGCAGCACCGTAATTATTCTTCACATCTCATACTCTATTGCGGATTTGCTTGAGCGCCATTTCTTGCTGTCTAAATCAAAACCCTCCACCGAACCAGTAGGCATTTGGATGGTATGCAGCGTTTAGAACGCAAGCATTACAACGGAATACCTTTACAACGCGGGCGTAACAACGAAAGTTGTTACCACGCATTGCACTGGGGGGCGCTCAAGGATAGTAAATGATTTAATTTACTATCCCAACACCTTCCCTACTATCCACGGGGACTGGTGTTGGAATAGTAAATTAAATTAATCAATTTTGCGCCCCCCAGCGCAATGCGTGGTAACAACTTTCGTTGTTACGAACGCGTTGTAAAGGTACGCGTTGTCAATGTATGCGTTCTAACGTCATACATCCATTTGGATGGATGCTAACATCACACACCTGATCTACTTTTGGCAATGGTTTACACCTGCAAGCCACACAATAAAACTCACTCCATTTCAGACACAAATCCTTTGCCTTTCCACTGCAGCAGAGGTTTGTTCCTGAGCACTTTTTCAGTGGTCAGTTTTTTTTTTGCTTTCTCTGTTTCTTGTTCATTTTGTCTTTTGTTCATTTATTATCTTTTTGTTTATTAAATTCAATTAAGTAAATTATTACATAATGGCAGGGAGGAGAAATTAACGTTTACTGAGGGAGAATTGCCAGTGATGGTGGATGAAATTATTAGAGTAGAGCCACAATAATTTGTAGCCCATATACAAAATACAACCGAATCTCGAAAAAGGCAAATGTGGGCCAGAATAGTTGGCAGAGTGAATACTGTAGCAACCAACAAAACACGCAAACAGGAAGAAATAATGAAGAGGTGGAATGACCTACAGAGAGAGTGCATTTCCTTGCCTCCAAGCATCACCTGGAGGCCCAGAGGACTGGTGGCTGCTCTCCTAGCCCCCCACTTACAACTTCATCCCTGGGAAAAGAAGGTCTTTCATGGGCGGATTTTGCAAATTGGCTAACCGCGAGCATGCGTATTTACGGATTCGCAATCCGCAAAATCCACGAACTCTCGCGAATTTGCGGATTTTTATTTTTTTTGTGTTCGCAAGGGTTTCTGCCAGTTCGCGAGGGTTGTGTACCAGTTCGCAATTGCGAACTTACTTGTCGGCTCGCAACGGCCGCGACTATGTTGTTTCTACGTCTGGTTCATCGTCACAGGTTCACAGAACCCTCTGTTTCACCACTGCCACCCTCTGGTACACCCATGCCACCCTCTGGTACATCACTGCCACCCTCTGGTTGGTTTATCACTGTAGATTATGGGGGTGAAAAAAAGCAAGCACACCTGCCCTGCTTCAACTGACATGAATTAATTTGGGGTTGATTAATGTGTCACTGAATTTAAACTTCCAGTCTGGCTGGCACCTGCTTCCTTATCTGTAATTTCCTTTCTGTTGCAGTGCAAATTTTTTTCACAGGACCTTTGCGGCCTACTTGTAGCTATTCTATGAGCCTGCTGTGAGGGTCAGAGCAGGGTCATAGAATAGTTGCAAATAGGCAACTGAACTCTGGAGGGGCCCCTCAGGAAGCACTAGAGGGAATGGTTACTAATGTTAAGATTGAACTTTTGCACCTGCTGAGTGCTTTCAGTTTTGCAAAAATCGTTTTTCTGCAATTTCGCGCGATTCGCGGGGCGCGAATTCGTGCGAATACACGATTTGTTTTTTGCGGCGTGTTTGCTCGCGTGATTTTTTGTGTGTTCGCAAGCCGCTTGTAGCGCAAAGTTTGCGAAGTTACCCTAGCGGTCGTACATGGGCGCGGCCATCTTGTTTGCGTGACGTATTTCCGTTTCCGGGCGCTATGTGTAATCTCGCAAAGTGTGCGGCTCGCTAGTAAAATTTCGCGTGCGATCGCGAGGAAAATCTTGCGCGAACTTACCCACGCGGTCGTGAACGGGCGCGGCCATCTTGTTTCTCATTCATTGCTATGGTTCTGGGCATGCTTTCTGTATCCTCTCTGAATCTCTGCCATCCTTTGCTTGTTTGAAGTTTTTTTTTATCTATTTTACTTATTGTCTCTCCCTCTATTTTTCTAGCTCTATATTTTTGCGTTTTCTGCTACTTTTTGTTAATTTTAAACTACTTTTTTAAACTCTTTTCTTTTCTTCTTCCCTATTCTATTTCTTCTTTATTATTTAGCTTCCTTTCTGCCCAGACCATGGTAAAGGGAGCCGGGAAGCATCCTGAGAAGGGGAAGGGTCCCGCACCCCGTGCCCGGCTCCCGTGCGGGCGTTTGAGGGGGGAGAATGTCACAGCCCGGGAGATCTTCGGCGCGGAGGAGGTGGCCGCACTAGTTTTTTATGTTCAGCGCCGCCTCCCCAGGACCATCATGGCAGGTGGCAGGATCGCTAGCGGGTACGGGATCCGGGAGCGCCAGAAGCAGTGGGAGAAGGTGTGCCGGGCCATGTACCAACACTCTCGGGTCAGGCGCACCTACAACCAGGCCACCCACCGTTGGACGGATCTCCTGGACCGGGAACACGATCTGCTGGACCTGCTCGGCCATGAGATCCCGGGCTTGGTGAGTAGTAGTAGCTATTTCTTTACTACTCTGTTTTCTCCTGCTCTGTGTGTTAATATATTGCAAATTTTTGTTTTTTACCAAGAGCAATAATGCTGCTGCTTACATTGTAGGTAAATTATATTTCAAAATCTTCTGTGCATTTCAGGTGCACTGCTCTCCTTCTCAGTAGCGTTGCTACTATGCTTATTTGTTTTCGATTTTGTGTTCATTTCATTGGCCTGTGAAATTATGTATGAGTGTAGTTTAAAGAACTGCGTAATGCTAGACACTAAGGGTCAGTTTTTTCATTACCGGCGCATCCCTGCAAAGTAGCAGGGATGCGCCAGTAATTGTGCACCACGCCACCACCACCCATGGTGTGCCGTATTTACAATGTGGCGCACCATGGGCCCAAAACGTCACCGAAGCGTTACGCATCTGTGCCGTAAAGGCGGCGCATTGCTGGAGTTGCGTCGCAACGATGGCGCAGCTCCAGCAATGCTCTGGGGTGCCCTATCTCCTCAATGCTGCGTCAAGCCGTACGTCTGCTTCAAGCAGGTGCAGGGTTTGAGTCACGCATCATTTTCCTCAAAGTGACTGATTGAAATCTTGTAGATTTCCCTCAGCCACTTTTAGGGTGCGTTCCTGCGCAGGAACGCCCTCCCTTGCGCCGGGACGCCCCCTGATGGCGCTGGGCATTACAACGTCTCCCATATGCTTCACGTTGTTAATATACGCCGCACCATGGCGCCTCTTTTGTTCTGCCGCTGTGTCACAAAAGTCACGCAACAATGGAGCAAAAGAGCCGCAAGGGGCTTCTAAATCAGCCCCTACAGACTCAAGCCCAGTCCTTCCTTTGTACACCTGGCATTAAGAAGAAATAGTGGTGGTGGATTGATAGTAAGTTTGAGTATTTTAATGACTGGTTAATGTAGTAGGAAACTTTTTAGTGTTGTCGCTGATCTGCAATCACGATGGACTTTGTCTGTCACTTCGCGTGCTGCGGACTGCTGCCTGCCAGTCCTAGGCGAACCTTTTTAGTAGTTTGTTTAGTGAGTTACATAACTTTCCAAGTCGACGGTCCGCAAATCAAGCAATACTTATATCGTAGTAGACCACATGAGATAGGTCAATATTTCCCGTGGAATACTTGTCCATTTGCTATTTTGCCAAAATATTTTGTTATTGTTCTTTTCAAATGTTTGATTTGGTTGACAAATATCATCCACGTTTTCTGGTCTTTCTTTCTTTCATGTTGTACATCAGCTCCCCCCAGGGGCAAGAGGGCATTGGAGGAGGCTGCTGCTGCTGCTGAACAAGGCCAGGATCGGTCAGGTGAGGGCTCCTTTGCTGGCCCCGGTAAGTTTTAATTTTAATATAGAGTACCTATTTTTCCTAGCGTTCCTCATTCGATTTTTTCTAAATCGTCTTAGATCTTCTTGTAGACTGTATCTAAATTCTTATCCTGCCTCGACTATGACTCCCTGTGGTATTACTAGATTATTCTTATTAGTCTGTCTGTGTAGCTAACTAAGATTGAACATTTGGCAAAAGGTGTAAAACGAAACTCCCATTCTAGTCAGCAAAAGCTCTATGCACTGAGTGCAGTCCTCTGGGATTGTCCATAATGTCTTTTCAAGTCTTCTAAATGTTTATGCTTTGACAATTACCAACAATAAAAAGGTGAATGACCACCAAGAAAGAATAGGATACTACTTTACTTTTGGTTTGGATAGGAGGACAATCCATACTACTACTGTTGCAGGGACAAATCTGTACAAACAGAACTATGGACACTAAATAGTGCATTGTTTATCAATTATAATAGGCGCAGGTAGACTTTCCACATACCTCAGTGATATCAGACTTTGAAGAACCCCCAATCTCCTTACTGACTAGATAGTGTGGCAGAGTCATTTAGCTCCCGAATTCATCGATGATTGATCCCCAATGATGATTATCCAATGCAGGACAAGAGTACGGAGTCAGAGTCCAGAAGTGTCAGAGGCACAGGCTCATGCATTGCAAATTGCAAAACCTTTTGCTCATTCACTCATGACCAAAAACTACAGAGTCTATATAAGTTTTAAAGCTTTATTAAAAGTAAAAATATTTATTAAAATCAAGCTTGTCATAAAACATAAACGGTTGATTAAAAATGGAAAAGTGCTTATAGTGATTTATTTTATACATTTATTGTGGGCGAGCTGAGCCCTCACCTGGTTTGAACTTTAATTTTCTTTTTGGTGCTGAATCGTTGGTCCCTCCATCCTAGTGATGATGATTTGTTCTTAGAAGTGAAGCTTCTGTCTGTTATGAGACAAATGGTGCGTGTTAAAAAGCAAGCATTCATCAGTTGTGCCAAAAAGTGCAGCAAGACAACACCCTTCCCTGGAAAAAGGGACATTTTTACTTTAGAGTAGACAGTCACAAATTATTAGATTGTTTTCTGTATTCACATTTCTTCATTCCTAGACAAAATACTAGTGATTGGTGTATGTCTATGGCATCTAACATTCTTAAATGTACTTTGTGGGTGGAACTTCTGGTGCTGGGCCCAGCGCGGAGATGGAGGAGGAAAGTTCTGGGGAGGAGGCGGTGCAAGTGCCGGACCAAACTGCTGTGCGGGTTGCCACGGTAGTGGTGATAAAGATCAATTCAAATGGTCAGGCGATTTCAGTAGATGTTTCCTAAGTTAAATTTGCCCGGCGTAAAACGCCTCTAATACCATACGAAGTTATTCAATAAAGAGGCAGGCGCTGGAGACAGGAAGACAGGAAACAAGTTTATTCCGTCGGAGTGGAACACATCAGATCAGACAACAAGGTGTCGTCTCGAGGTGCTCTCTCAACCTCTCTGAAACCTGGTCTTTTATACACTGGTTTAAGACATGTGAACGTCCTTTATTACAACAGGGACATTGTGAAGTATGAGAACGACATCACCGGCACCCCCCCCCAGTTCCGGCCCATTCCAACACATGACAACAGTAGAGGCCCTTTCCCCTCATATGATTGGAAGGGGCTATCACGCAGCTGAGTGTTCTGCCGATTCCTTTGGAATGTGTGCGCCTGATCGAATCTCAGGGGATGGGGAGGTCGTGATCAATAGTGGCTCCTTTCAGGAAAGGCGAGTGAATACAGTGATGGGCAATAAACTGTATCCTCGGGCTAAAGGATGACCAGCGGTTCGTACAGGCAGTCGGGCTCAGAGGAAGGGGTCATCAAAGGAGGGGTATTCATGGACGGAAAGGAGGTGTTGGTCAGGCGCGGGGTGTGATTCCCTGAGACAGAGTCATGGGAGGGGAGGGTTCATGACTTGCGCGTGTGAGTGCGGGGGCAGCCAGGGTGCGCGGGGAAGGCTTGCAAGGTTCAGGGAAGTGTGCTGACGGGCGATCGTGAACAGGGAGACCATGGTACCTAAAATGGCTGTCGTGTATACTCATACGTGAGTCTGCAAGATGGCGTAGATAATGTTTAGTACACGAACTCAAATTCCACAGTCCTCCCTTTAACATGTCTCGCCAGCTTGTCAGTTCGGATCGATCCCCATGAGACCACGCACCTCTATTTCGTATAGGGGACTCATGTGCTCAGTTTTAAAGTTCAAAGTCTTTGGGCACATACAGTTGGAAATGAGTGCACATAAAGATGGTAAACATTGAATACCCAAGCAACACCCACACAGTATCATGATTGGTATCAATAAAAACGTGAACAATCTCCATCCCCAGCTCTTCAAAGTGTCCCAGAACCAGCCTCCAAGTGACCATCCTTCCTGCTCCTGGTGAACCTCCGAGGACAGTCTGTGGAGGTGTTCGATTGCTTTGTAGACTGAAGGTGAGTTATCTGGCACGTAGGTGCAACAGCTGGAGCCGATGATGCGGCATGCACCTCCGCGGTCGGCCAGAACCACATCTAGAACAAGACGGTTTTGAAGAGCCACCAGGCGGACGGCCTGAAGCTCAGCCGTGTTGTTGGCGAGGATGCCAGCGGTGATGTTAATGGTTGTTTCTAATGCCTGAGTCAGGTGTCGGATAGCGCGGCTATTTGCCATTGGTCCCCACAGAGGAACAAGTCCCTTTGCTGCATCCAGGAACTGTGCTCCGGTGGAGTCGGCTTGTTCAACATCTCCGGCGTGCTTTTGCCGGTGGTGGTTGGCTGGAGCCACATACGTGGGAGGAAGAATGAAGGCGATGTAGCACGTACCCCTCCAGCCTCTTGGGAGCCAAGTGTAAGCTTTGGTGCCACAAACAAAGTACATATTCGGGGAAGCAACAAAGGAGGGGGGGTCAGCTGAGACCAATGTTTTGGTGATGCGACAAGAACTGTGACCCACCAGCTGCGTTCCTTGTCCTTCGAGGCATACGAGTCCTGGGACATTGATGACAGACAGGGCCACGGTCAGGGTGGCAGCCGTTTGTTTCCGCAGGTGGGAGAAGGTGGGTCTGGCTGGATTGTGGAGCACTTGCATTTCGACCCTTTCTTTGGCAGGGATGTTCGTAAGGAAGGTTGAACCCGAAATTGCAGGACAAAAGGGCTTTCCTGTCTTGTTCAGCCAGAACCCATAGTAGAAGTGAGACACCGTTTGACCAGAAGTGGCGTTGTCCTTGTGGCTTTCTTGCATGAGGATCAACCAGGCGAGGCAGGAGCCGTGAACTGAGAAAGGAGAAGGGATGAAGGGGATGGAGTGTCCGGTAGCATGTGGGAGTAACCCACAGATCCAGCAGTTCGTGGCATTTGCAGCAAGGTTGTGCTGGTGCAACAGTTGTACGAAAGAATTGTTCCAGAACTCCCTACGCCTTTCTCGGAGCTGAGGTGAAAGGGTGAACAGGTGGTGTTCTTTCGTGGTTGGCTGGACAGTGGTTGGCAACATCTGGTGAGCGGGTGTGCTTTCCTCCAAGATCCAGAAGGAAGTCATGAGGAGGAGGCAAAAGAGGAAGACAATGAAGAAAGCGATTGTCTTTGATTTGTGCAAATTGTCAGTCTTTGGGTTCCTGTAGTGGGTATTTCCTGTTGCTTCCAACGTCTTCTTATCTGGCGCTTCCATCATCTTCTTATCTGGCGCTTCCATCATCTTCATCTTCAAGGTGCTCGGTAGTGGGCAGAACCACAGACTTTGTTTAGCTTCTCTCCGGGTAACCCTTGGTTGCTTTGGGTCACCTTTCTGAGATTTTTAACTTAGTCAGTGGCCTACTTAGCCGAAGCTCCCTCCTTTCGACGCAGGAAATACCCTTCTCGAGATGGCACAGTGGGATCAGAGTGTTTTGCAAGTTCAAGTGCCTCAGTATCGGGATAGCAGTTCAGTGATGGTCGGTCTTTGTTCAGGAGCTCTTCTTGGGTGCTGACGTTGTCTGTCGTGGCCAGGGTCGAGGAAATCTTCTTGCAGTGGTGTGCATGCAGCCAGTTCTTCTTCCCCTCCACTCGAAGAGCCGTCCGAGTGGTGATCAGAGCTTGCCAGGGGCCCGTCCACCGGGGTTCCAGACTCTTCGCTCGTTGAAAGTTCCGGATTAGGATGTAGTCCCCCGGTTGGATATCGCGACCGGGACCCCTGGAACCATCGGGGATGGCCTGCTGCACCTGTTGATGAATGACAGACAATGTTTTAGTTAATTTGCACAAATAATCTGACAGCAGGACGTCGGGGACGTCGTGAATGGAGGTCGGTTTGGGGGCAGTCCAGAGGTTCATAGGTCGCCCAAACACAACTTCGTAGGGGGTCAAGTGGTGCTTAGTGGGAGTGGAGCGCATCGATAGTAATGCCAGTGGAAGGGCATCTGGCCACTTAAGTCCGGTGGTGGCCACTATTTTTGACAGTTTCAGTTTCAGTGTAGCGTTGTGTCGTTCAACCAGGCCAGCAGATTGGGGGTGGAAGACTGCGTGGAATCTTTGTTTTACCCCCAACCCCTTCAGGATTAGTTGGATAACTTCAGCTACGAAGTGGGGGCCATTGTCGCTCCATAAAATTCGACAAAGGCCGTAGCGAGGGAAAAACTCTTTCAGTAGTACTTTGGCAGTAGTCATGGCAGTGTTATCACGGGTCGGATAGGCTTCCACCCATTTGCTGAAGGCACATACAATGACTAATACGTACTTCAAGCCTTGGCACCTCTCTAGCTGGATGTAATCCATCTGAAGGACCTCAAAGGGGTGGTCGGGGATCCCAAACCCTCCCCGGGGTACCACAGTTCCTTTCCCGGGGTTGTGTTGTAAGCAGATGAGGCACTGCTGGACTAGACGTTTGGCCGAGTCGGGGATCTTGTTGTTGTGCCAAACTTTGGAAATGAGTTCAATCATGGGGGCAGAGCCTATGTGTGCAGGGGAATGTGCCATTGTCAGTATGGGGATCAAAATATGCATCAGGCAGCAACCATTTGTTCGTGTCTTTTGTCCGCCAGCAGCCTTCATCGTCCCTTAGACCCACCCGTGCCCACTCAGTCAATTCGTGTGGTTTGCTGGCCGATTGGATGTCCCTGATCGTTTCCCTAGCGTCAGTCCATTTTTCTGCTTGTGACCTGGTCACATACATGCGTGTCGTTGTCCTATTCTCAGCTGTGGTTCGAGCAGTGATGTCGGCTAGTGTGTTTCCCTGTCCAACGAAATCTGTTACCTTCTTGTGTGCCTGGCATTTGATTACTGCTAATCGTTTGGGGAGAAGAACTGCTTCAATCAGGGCGGAGACTAAATCTCCGTGAAGGATGGGTGTACCGTGGGACGTCAGGAATCCCCTTTCCCTCCACAGGAGCCCAAAATGATGAACCACCCCAAAGGCGTACTGGCTGTCCGTGTAAATGTTTGCCGTGGTTCCTGCTGCTATGATACATGCTCGTGTGAGGGCAATTAGTTCTGCTGCCTGTGCGGATCGTTGTGTGATGCGAGCGGTTTCAACTACTGTTCGAGCTGTCGTCACCGCATAGGCAGCAGAAGTGGTGCCGTCTGGGAGTTTGATACAAGAGCCATCTACCCATAGTTCTCCATCAGGATCTGTAAAAGCAATGTCTCGGAGGTCAACTCTACTCCTGGTCTGTTCGTCCGTGAGGGTCACACAGTCGTGTATAGGGGGCACATCGGGGTCATTTTCGGGCAAGGGTAACAGTGTAGCAGGGTTCAATGTCGTGCATCTCTTCAGGGTGATGTGGGGTGCAAGTAGAGTCAATTCGTACCCTGTTAGTCGTGCGCTAGTCAGATGTTGAGTCTTAGTCTGATTCAAAAGGGTGTCAACTGCATGGGGCACTAATACCGTGAGGGAGTTTGAAAGCACAATTCCCTCACTCTGGCGGATAGAGACAGCAGCAGTGGCTACTGCTCGAAGGCAGGCAGGTAGAGCTCTGGCGACTGGATCAAGAGTGGCAGAGAAGTAGGCACAAGGGCGTTGTTTGGCGCCGATGGGCTGAGTTAGAACAGACAATGCGCATCCCTCCCTTTCGTGAGTGAAGAGGGAGAAGGGCTTGGAGTAATCTGGTGTTCCCAGAACGGGTGCCGAGCAAAGGGCATCCCGCAACTCCTTAAAGGATGCTTGGCATTCGGGAGTCCAAGGGAGTGGGAACGGAACATCTTTGGCCAACAGGGAGAGTAGGGGTTTTATAATGAGACTGAAATTTGGTAACCATTGTCGGCAGAAAGAAGTAAGGCCCACTAATGAACGGACTTGCTTCTGCGTTTTTGGAATGGGGGTGTCTAGGATGGTTTGGATTCGGTCGGGCGTAAGTTTCCTCCCTTCTTTGGACAGGAGGTGGCCTAGGTATGTTACTTGGGGCTGACAGAACTGCAGTTTCTTTTTGGAGACTTTGTGGCCATTCTCCGCAAGAAAGTGCAAGAGTTGGATAGTGGCTGTGATTGCAAGTGGAGTGGTGTCGGCCGCCAAAAGGATATCGTCAACATATTGGATCAACACCACTCCATCTGGTAGCTGGACGGCGTCCAGTTGTCTTTTGAGGGCCTGGCTGTAAATGCTGGGGCTTTCAGTGTAGCCCTGGGGAGCTCTACAAAATCGGTACGAACGGTTTTTTAAAGTGAAGCCGAAGAGATAACGGCTGTCTGGATGGATGGGGATAGAGAAATATGCATTTTTAAGATCAATAACGGTGAAGGTGGTGGCAGTGGACGGGATGAGAGTCAAAATGGTGGCGATGTCTGAGACTACGGGGTACTGTGGCACCACCACTTTGTTGATTTCTCGCAGGTCGATAATGAAGCGGTACGCTTTCTCATCTCCCTTACCTTGTTTCTTGACAATGGGTAGGATAGGGCTATTGCAGACATTACTAACCACTTCCTCTACCACTCCTGCGTCCACCAAGGACTGAATAATCGCTACCAATGCTTTCTCGCCTTCGGGCGATATCCGATACTGTGGGAGTTTCGGGAGTATTGCATCTGGTCGAACAGTTATGTGTACAGGATCGATTATCATTCGTCCTACATCCGAGTCGTTTCTGGCCCATAGGTACAGGGGTAGGGTATCGAGCAAGGATAGGTCAGCATCTGTTATGGTGTACATATGTCGTGCGGGGTAGGGTCTGGACATGCTCGGGTTGTCGTACAGGATGACTCGGACTCCATCCGGGGAACACCTAATAGTAGCTCGGAAATGTTTCAGTAAATCAATACCCATAATGGCGTCAGGGGAGTTGGAGGAGAGCAGAAATGTTGTGTCAGTGGGATTGTTTCCTAGGTCAAAGGAGATAGGTACAGACAGGGGATTAGTGGAGGGCGTTCCATCGAAACCTATCGAGGTAATGTGTGAGCCAGACAAGGGTGCCCTTGGAATCAGTCGCTTTGATAATACACTACGTGTCGCTACAGTGTCTACCAAAAATGGAGACTTTGTACCCAGGACCTTAGCAGTGACGTAAGGACCTTGCTGGTCAACACAGAGCTCGACTGGATCCCTCCCTTGCCCCTGGCAGTCCTATGCAGAGTCGTGAGCATTGTTGCGGTCGGACTGTTGGCACTGATTCTGTCGGGGACGGTCAAATGTGTTTGGTCTGTCAGATCGGTCATTGGTGGTGTCGCGGGTCTGCCCTCGTCCCTGCCCTCCAGTTTTGGAGCCATTTGTCATGTCCCTTGTTTCTTTATTTTTAATCATTTCCCGAAGGGCCAGGCATTGAGACTTCCAGTGCCCAAATTCTTTGCAAAATGCACACTGGTTCTCATCGAGGTCGGTTCGTGGAGCGCCAGGTGTGGGGTTGCGGTCTCTAGGGGCCGAATTCCTAGGGGCATTCGACTGGTAGCTCCCCTTATACCGTTCCCTTCCTGTAGTCACTCCCTGCAATTGAGCAATCATTACTCGTTCTTTTAAGTCCTTTTTCTTTTTCTCAGTTGCCCTTTCGTTCTCGTTCTTTTGGTGCTCGTAATACTGAGCCATCTGAAGGATAGCTGCAGGTTTAGAGGCTCCCCAACTACTCTCGCTAGTCTGTAAATTTTGGGAGACCTCTTGCGTTAGCCCCTTTACGTAGTTTTGCACGAATAGGTGTTGTCCGGTTGCGGTGGTCATATCTTGGCCACTGTAGTCGGAGAACACTGTTTCGAATCGTGAGAAGTATTCTGATACATCTTCCTGAGGTTTCTGGCGACAAGCCGTGACTATCGACCAGTCTACCTTCTTTTCTGGGATCAACGTCTTTAGCTTCTGCACTATTTTGTCGGGGAGTTCCAGTATGTCTTTTACAGGTTTCTTTCCGGGCTCTCGCTGCCTATCTAGGTCATCGAGTTGTTTCCAGGTGTGTCCGAACAGGTCCGTGTGGTCGGCTTTCCGGATTTGCTTCCACACATCAGCCGGCAGACACAACCCGAAAAACAAATCAATGTCCGCTAGAGTCATTATGGTTGAGCCCAAGGCGGTGCCTAGTTCTGTATAAAATGCTGTAGGGTTTTTTCGTAAATCGGGCAGGGTTTGCCTAAAAGTTAAAATATCTTGCCGATCCCATGGTTGGTAAACCCAGTTGTACACAACCCTCCCTTTTGCGTCTGCGTGGTTGATATCATCGTTTGTTCCCTGACCTCTTGGGGGAACCCAATAGGGGGCGGCTTCTCTGATAGGCATCATCGTGTTGGCTGCTTCTAATGAGGGCCCAATCGTCTCAGGGACTGTGATCTTGACCTCTGGTTTCTGTTCCGCGAGGTGGCGGAAGACCTCAAGCGTTTGCATGAAGAGGTCCGTCACATCGCTCTCAGTTCCATCTCCAACATCGACCCTTCTATATAGAGCCGTCAATTTAGCAGGACCTTTATTCTGGTACCTATCCTCATACGTGTTCAGGGTGTGATAGCTGAACCGTAAAATGAAATGCCGCCTATGACTACCGGCATGTGAATTGTGCATATTCATCGTATATTCTTCGCTCTCCTTCCGTTCTACCAATGTTTTTGCTATCTTGTCGATTCCATCCCGCTCATCTTTGCTCAACCTATTTGGTCTGGCTGTTAGGTGCCTGCTAGTCTCATGTTCATCTGCTGTTATTACCAATGCGGCTGGTGCGAAGGCCGTAAGAGCCGGGGCACTAGCGCTAGGGTCACCCATACCTGCACTTTGGGCTGGTGAGTGTTGTGCTAGAGGCTGGCTGGGAGCATAAGGAGGAGGCATGTAGATAATTGGAGGACCGAGTAGTAACTCGTCATTTGCCCGCTGTTTGGAGGGCATCTCCGGGTAGAGCGCAGAGGTGGTCCTGACAGGGCATTGGCCTGCCAGTCCTGATTCTTGCGTTTGTCTAACTTCCTCTCTTCTTCTTATTTCTTCATCTAGTTCTTTTGCGGCCAGATGGGCGTTTTTTCGTAACTCTTTCACTATTTTCGCTTCCTCTCTTTTCCTGCGATGTTCTGCTTCTTTGCGCCACATGCCAATACTATCAAGCATAGTGGGCGTTGCCTTGTTTATTTTTACAGCTGCTTCTAGTGTTTTTATTTTATTTTTATCAAATGAACCTATCAGTGGCCATTGATTTTTAGGATCCTTTTTTGTATATTTATGCCATAACTTACTATAAGCTATAGCGACTAGTCCTTGCTTAGTAAACATGTCCTTATTAGGGGTGCCTTCCAGTGGAGCTGGATGGTTCATCTCTAATAAGCGGTCCGGGTTGACCCAACTATGAACCAATGGGGAGAAGATAGGCATGACGGATTACAATGGGGGGCAAAAGCCTGCACTACCTATCTTTTCACTACTTGCAAAGACTGGACAGAATATTCTATTCTACGCTATTTGCAAATAGAGAATACCTCCGAAAAGAACCAATTCCCAAAACAGTCAATGTTCGGGCAAACAATCAATCAATGAGGAACGACATAGGTACGACGTGTTAAAGGTTTGCGTTACCTACCCTTCACTATCGGCAAAGGGAGAGAGAATATTCCTATTCTTCCCCGTTTGCAGACAGAGAAGATCCTTAAGAGAACCAACTTCGAACAATTCAATGCTCGATTCAATCAATCAATCAATGAGGAGAAAAGTAGGCACGACGTGTTAAAGGCTTGCGTTGCCTACCCTTCACTATCTGCAAAGATTAAACAGAGTATGGCGATTCTGTGCTTGTTTGCAAATAGAGAATTTCTCAGAAACAGTCAATAAGTAATACTAGTATTTTCAAACAATCAATCAATCAATTTCGCAATTTGTCGTGTATCACGACCTTACCCGGACCGCATGGACAGTTTCTCGTCTTCCGTTTCCAGCGCCCGATCGTCCTCTACTCTCTGTTGCTATCGCGGCACTCCTGGTGGTTCCCAGTCAGGACCGTAGATCACTCGGAGAGGTCAGCTCGGAATCAGTGAAGTTCAGATGATCGGCTGTCAGACGAGGGTCTATCGGACAGGAGCTCTTTCCGATCGTTGCAGTTGTTCACTCTGTCGTCGGGACCTCTCCCACTGGATCCACGTGTCACTGATGGGCCCCACGTTGGGCGCCAATTGATAAAGATCAATTCAAATGGTCAGGCGATTTCAGTAGATGTTTCCTAAGTTAAATTTGCCCGGCGTAAAACGCCTCTAATACCATACGAAGTTATTCAATAAAGAGGCAGGCGCTGGAGACAGGAAGACAGGAAACAAGTTTATTCCGTCGGAGTGGAACACATCAGATCAGACAACAAGGTGTCGTCTCGAGGTGCTCTCTCAACCTCTCTGAGACCTGGTCTTTTATACACTGGTTTAAGACATGTGAACGTCCTTTATTACAACAGGGACATTGTGAAGTATGAGAACGACATCACCGGCACCCCCCCCAGTTCCGGCCCATTCCAACACATGACAACAGTAGAGGCCCTTTCCCCTCATATGATTGGAAGGGGCTATCACGCAGCTGAGTGTTCTGCAGATTCCTTTGGAATGTGTGCGCCTGATCGAATCTCAGGGGATGGGGAGGTCGTGATCAATAGTGGCTCCTTTCAGGAAAGGCGAGTGAATACAGTGATGGGCAATAAACTGTATCCTCGGGCTAAAGGATGACCAGCGGTTCGTACAGGCAGTCGGGCTCAGAGGAAGGGGTCATCAAAGGAGGGTTATTCATGGACGGAAAGGAGGTGTTGGTCAGGCGCGGGGTGTGATTCCCTGAGACAGAGTCATGGGAGGGGAGGGTTCATGACTTGCGCGTGTGAGTGCGGGGGCAGCCAGGGTGCGCGGGGAAGGCTTGCAAGGTTCAGGGAAGTGTGCTGACGGGCGATCGTGAACAGGGAGACCATGGTACCTAAAATGGCTGTCGTGTATACTCATACGTGAGTCTGCAAGATGGCGTAGATAATGTTTAGTACACGAACTAAAATTCCACAGTGGCGGGCAGTGGTAAGCTCTTATATTCCTTACTTATTGAGATTTCAGACTGCATAGTGTGCTCCCCGTGAGAAAACGTAAGGTTTGTCCAGATGAGAGACATGAAGAAGAATGATTGACATATAGTTTGAATGGATGGATGCCTGAAACATGGTACTATCTGACTCTTAAATAGCATATGTGTATCTCGAGAGAGTACACGGTCACTGGATGAACTAAGTGTTACTTTGAAGAGCATGTAACACCGCACCCGCACGTCCGTCCCAGTGTAGGAAAGGCAAGGAAAAGAAGTTGTCATTTTGTCCGAATACTACCATGAATAGCAGCAGTAGTTTGTATTGCAAGCACAGCATATATCCGGCTATTACGATGGCCACTCACTACCTCTGTTAATAAGTTTAGTAGAACTCGGTCATTCTTGTGTGGATGTATCACTGTTCACTCAATAAAAAGCAAAGCACCAAAAGTCATCCCATATGTATCTTTTTCATTTTCCTTTTCTAGTATCTATTCATTGGCACTGTAGGGTGAAAGTTAAATTAATTAAGCAGTAGCCCTTGTAACAGAGTATTCTCAGTTCCACCCGTAATAGAAAAGTAAGAGCATCACCACCTGCATGTAGTAGACTGGTACAGTAACGCAAGTCTGTCTCACTCATCATGGCGGGCGTCTGTTTTTCTTGGGTGCAAGTTGACTGCGCTGGCATTATGCGGGCTTGCAGAAGTTAACGTACCAATTTTGCTAAACAAGAGAGAAGAAGAAGAATAAGACTGGTGTACTGTCATATTCGACTCTAATGGAGTGAGTCTATAGTGCTCGTAGAATTGATTCCTTAAACTCCCACTAATGTTAGAGCAAGGATGAAGAAGTGGGAGGTTAGATAGATACTGGACACAATAGTTATGTACTGCGCTTGCAAGTTGCTACTTCTACTGTGACACAACTTTCTGCTGAATCATTTTGTGTTAATCTTAAAGAGCATTGGTTACAGACTATGTCTTTCTTTCTTCATATAGATGCTCCTTCCAAACCAACCCGGAAGGAGCTGGCTTCATGGGCCGGCAACGGAGGCTGGAGGCCACTGTCGCTGAATATCGGCGGCTGGTGGCCCAGGAGGAGGGGGACACGCAGTCTACAACAACATCTACCGGCACAGCTGCATCCTCCTCCGCGCTACCTGGGTCACCGAGTCAGCGCAGAAGGTCTCCAGCGGTACGGAGCCGGGGTACCGCTGCCGCAGCCACCCACCACCGCCGAGCAGCAAAGATATCAGCTGCCCCCCACAGCAGTTGCAAAAAACGTATGCACCGCCTTTCCCTGAGGGTTTCCTACCTCGAGCAGGAGCTGCTCAACATGAAAACCCTGCTTGAGACCCCCCGCAAGGAGCATTCCGACCTGGCCCGGAAAGTCAACAGCAGTAGCCAGCAGTAGGAGGAGAGACTGTCCCTTGCCCCTTTTTAAAGACTTCTGGGGGGTGGGAATTGGGAGTTGGGGGTTTTCACTTTTTTGGACTTTTCAAGGACATTCGTTGGGGTTAGGGAGTGGGGGTGGGTTGGGTCTTGTGGGAGATTATTTTTGTCAGGGATATAAATATACTTTAAACTTTATCTTAGCATACGTGTTTTTTCACTGCTTTTGAGGCTAGTGGATGGGGTTTAACAGTAACTTTGTTTTCGTGAAACTGAAGTGGCATCTTGATTCAAGTTGTGTAATTAATTGCCCAAATGTTTTCAAAACTAAGTGCCTCTCACAGAGTAAGTGAATTCAATAGTCCTAGGACTTTACTAGTACTAGCGTCAGTCTCTCGTCTCTTCTAATACTCCATTATACTTCCTCCCCCCAAACGCTTATCTTACCTGTAATTTGTGTTTTGAAATAGGGCTAGACACAGGGCTGGCTGCACGGCAAATGGCGATTAAGGTTGGCAATCCTGGGTGGATGAAATGTCATCATTGCGTTGGTACTAGCGGTGTTACACAGTGGCAGTTGCAGTATCTGAAAAAAAAGAAAATGAAACCTTGTTTGTCCTTACCGTAGCATTAGAACGGTACGATAGAGGATATAGCAGGTGACAGTACACTAGAACAATGCCACAATGTAGCCTAACAAATGGTAAAGTTTTGAAAGTATAACTAGTACTTGCGTTGAATTTATTTGACATTGGCTACTACTACAAGAAATAGTACCGAAGGTGAAGGACACAGCAGCGTAATAATTTGCCACGTCTAGGAGGAGGATGTTCTAATCTTGATGACCTATCAAGTTGATGGCGCACATAAAAATCTGCTTTCATTTGCCAATAGTGACTGAGTGTCAAGCTGAGTAAGAATAGAATATATATCCTCGGATTCCTTCACCAGCCTGTTGCTATGACCTTATCCTCCCCAGCAAGTGTGTGGAATTATTGCTGTCATTTAGTCACACATCAATCAAAACCACACAGCCCGGGGGAAGAGGGTTAGGGTTTGGAAAATGGATGGGAATGTTTTTTTTTTTTTGGGTAAGTTTTGTTGAGAGAAGAAAAAAAAAGCACAGCATGGACAAACAATAATTAAAGATAAAGAAATCTTTGGGTACGAAGCTAACCATAAATCTTTTAAGTGACATAAAGGAAGTGCATGCACGACTGCATGCATGGTTACTGAAAAGTAAGTACTATTTTCGACAACCGTGAATGACAGAATGCGACAGTACAGAGCTGCAGCGTTTTCACTTGCCTATCTCTGCACTCAGAGAAACACTTCTTACATTAAATTAGCTTTAAAAAATGGCAGAAGTAAAACCTATAGAATGGCTGTAGGGATGAATTTAGAAGCAGAGAATGGAGATCCAAGAAATGCAGAGTCACACTCATAGAAGTTCACAGCAATAACATGACTTTAAAGATAATTAGAAAAGAACGGATACTGTATCTGTATGTTGTTGTAGTTGTCCTGTTGAATTTGGTAAGTTGCATGCATCAAACCATTCCTCTTATTAGTGGGACTCCTCCATTCCAGCTGACGCTCCGTCCATCAATGTTGGTGACCAGAAGACACCCTGTCCACTGCCTGCTGCTGAATTGCGGCTCGCTAATGTGAAGCCTGACTTCATCCTTTTTTTCCCATTGCACAGACTGAAACCCGGCCTGTAATTATTGATGGAAAAACAGGAAGTGATATTAGAACACCACTGACAAATAAATATAAGGTATGTAAGCTGTGTAGTGCAAAAAGTCACACTTTGAGTTTCCTAATAGACAGTACAATATTTTTGAAAGTGCCTACTCTGCCTGAGTCTCCTTTTGAAGGATAAATAAGTATGGGCAAATTAATTTAGCGGATGTTTCCCCTCAAGCTAGGTGTACTGTAAACTGTGTTTTAGAACAAAATTAGACCTTACCAGCAGTGCTCCCACCCAAACCCTTACTAAAGCCAGTCGCAAAAATGTAGAAGACCCCCAATCAGATCTCAAAAAACGAGGCCTAGTAAAAAACTGGTGACAAAACATACTTTGAAAGTAAAAGTAGGCCCAAATCCCCCCTTACCCACCGTGGATTGTATTCAAAGCACTTGCAAGCAAGCAAAAGTATCCATACCCAGCATCGCTCCAAGACTCGCAAACCCCCCCACAAACAGCCCCCCACCCAAACACATGCAATACAAATACTGCTAACCCTAACGAGCCCTAAGTTAAGAATAGTGGCAAACGCTTTCTTTAACTATGCCAAATCCCCCCTTTCCCACCATGGATTTTCTTCAAATCACTTGCAACCAAAATTACACATTCCCACGAGAGCTCTAAGACCCCAGAACTCAGTTGCAAAAATCTAGAACACCCCGAAACACATGCAATCCTGCTGCTAGGGCTAACCCTAACGAACCCTAAGTTACTAAAAGTGCCAAAAGGCTTTTCTGCATGGATTTTCTCCTAACCAGTTTTATCCGGTATTAGACCTTCCCAGCAATGCCCCAAGAAAATGCAAAAACTTTTTCCTCATGGATTTTGTCCAAACCAGTTTTAGCCGGTATTAGGGCTTCCCAGCAATGGCCCCAGAGCCGTCAACCCACCCGCAAAAAAGCACAACACCCCCAAACAGCCAAAAAGCCAAAATGGAAAATCTCATATTACTTACAATATTTTTCGGCCTTCTGTCCAAACGCGCTGTCCAGCTAGGTCATAACTCCCGTTTTCCACCATGGATTTCCTGAAAAGCAAATGCAATCAAAACTAGACTGTGCCAGCAGTGCTCCCAGACCCCAAAACCCACCCACAAACACCCGGAACCCCACCAAAGAGCACCTCAAAGACAAGCAAGTCAGCAAAAACGCAAAAAAATATTTCGCCTCCGATTTGGTCCAAGCCACTTTTATCCGGTATTATAGCTTCCCAGCAATGGCCCCAGAGCCGTCAACCCAGGCGAAAACAAGTAGAAGACCCCCAAACAGCCAAAAAGCAAAAGTACAAAAATGGGGACTTTGTCACTTTTGGGGAAATTTCCAAAATCACTCAGCGCACGCTCTGCAGCTAGGCCCTAACTCCCCTCTGCCTCTATGGATTTCCTTCAAACCTCTTGCTATCAAAACTATCCATACCCAGCAGTGCTCCCAGACCCCGAAACCCACCCACAAACACCAGAAAGCCCCCCAAACAGGCCCCCGAAAACGCTACATTGAGCGAAATGTCAGAAAATGCAAAAACTTTTTCCTCATGGATTTTGTCCAAACCAGTTTTAGCCGGTATTAGGGCTTCCCAGCAATGGCCCCAGAGCCGTCAACCCACCCGCAAAAAAGCACAACACCCCCAAACAGTCAAAAAGCCAAAATGGAAAATCTCATATTACTTACAATATTTTTTGGCCTTCTGTCCAAACGCGCTGTGCAGCTAGGTCATAACTCCCGTTTTCCACCTATGGATTTCCTGAAAAGCAAATGCAATCAAAACTAGACTGTGCCAGCAGTGCTCCCAGACCCCAAAACCCACCCACAAACACCCGGAACGTCACCAAAGAGCACCTCAAAGACAAGCAAGTCAGCAAAAACGCAAAAAAATATTTCGCCTCCGATTTGGTCCAAACCACTTTTATCCGGTATTAGAGCTTCCCAGCAATGGCCCCAGAGCCGTCAACCCAGGCGAAAACAAGTAGAAGACCCCCAAACAGCCAAAAAGCAAAAGTACAAAAATGGGGACTTTGTCACTTTTGGGGAAATTTCCAAAATCACTCAGCGCGTGCTCTGTAGCTAGGCCCTAACTCCCCTCTGCCTCCATGGATTTCCTTCAAACCTCTTGCTATCAAAACTATCCATACCCACCAGTGATCCCAGACCCCGAAACCCACCCACAAACACCAGGAGGCCCCCCAAACAGGCCCCCGAAAACGCTACATTGAGCGAAATGTCAGAAAATGCAAAAACTTTTTCCTCATGGATTTTGTCCAAACCAGTTTTATCCGGTATTAGGGCTTCCCAGCAATGGCCCCAGAGCCGTCAACCCACCCGCAAAAAAGCACAAGACCCCCAAACAGCCAAAAAGCCAAAATGGAAAGTCTCATATTACTTACAATATTTTTTGGCCTTCTGTCCAAACGCGCTGTGCAGCTAGGTCATAACTCCCGTTTTCCACCATGGATTTCCTGAAAAGCAAATGCAATCAAAACTAGACTGTGCCAGCAGTGCTCCCAGACCCCAAAACCCACCCACAAACACCAGGAAGCCCCCCAAACAGGCCACTGAAAACATGATTGTGAGCAAAAAGTCAAAAACGTTTTCAAGTCTGATTTGGTAAAACCAGTTTTATCTGGTATTAGACCTTCCCAGCAATGCCCCAAGACCCACCAACTCACCCGCAAAGAAGGAGAACACCCCCACAAGTGCAGAGTCTTTCTTCATTGGGCGTAATCCAGCCCTCTGCTTTGAGGGAAATAGGAGTCTGGAGGAGGAGGATAGAGGAGCATGTTCTTGTGAACTTGTGAACCTGAGGAATGCAGACTGCGGCACCTTCAAATCAATAAGCAAATAAGTGAAGACAGTTCTGCTGATGGGCTTGTTTTTGTGATTAGGTGATTAAAGTTTTAATTATATTAACTGTGCTAAACAAAGAAAGACAGACACATAGGAATAAAAGTGAATAAGGACGAAAAAGAAAGTTATTGATTCATTGGCTCATTTTCAGGGCTCGGTGTCAGGGAATAAGAGTTCGTCCTCATACTCTGCGAATTCAGGCAGGAGTAGGTCAGTGTCACCTAACACAGAAGAAATTACCTCATCTAAGTTGCTGTCCTCCTCGTCTTCTTCCGGCGTGTATTCTCGTACTTTGTAATCGGGTGGTATGAGGTGCTGATTCATCTTGATCATTGTTAACCTTTCCACATTTTTGGGCGAGAGGCGGGTCCGTTTGCAAGTTACAATTCCACCAGCAGCACTGAAAACACGTTCAGAAGACACGCTTGCGAGTGGGCAAGACAAGTAATTTATAGCCAGGTTGGTGATCTCAGGCCACAATTCTTTTTTCCCATGCCAATACGCCAATGGGTCAGCATTAACATAGACCTCTGTTGAGTCATTCAGATAGTCCTGCACCATCGACTGAAGGTTCTCCGCGGTTCCTCCACTTTGCTTACTTTTTGCTGGGACCTTTTGAGAACCAAACCCAAGCTCAGTTAGCCAATCCTCTTCGTCACCCAATGTTTCTGTTATGTCTGGTGCAGATGTTCCGGTTGCCGGTGTCTTTAACGGCTGAGAGGTCACTTCTGCCACAGCCACAGGTGCAGAAGTGGATTCTTTTGACTGGGGATGGCCTGCTGATGCTGATGTACTGCCTTTTCCTTCAATTTTCTGCCGTTCTCTTTCAAACCTCATGGCTGACAAGGCTAGCCAACGTTTGTACTTTGAAACATCTTCATCACCAAAAGGAAATAATGCTCTGCCTGCCAGCGCCTTTTTGTAGCGTGGTTCCAGAATAGTAGCACAAATGTAATGCTGTTCTGAGTGGATCTTTTGAAGACGTTCATCGCCAAGTAGGCGCTCTAATAATTTCTCCGCCAAAACAAAAGCTTCTTGCTTTTCTTCATCTTTTTGAAACTTAGAAGACACCGCCTTCAGTTTGTACTCCAGCATGCGCAACAATGGGATAGCTTTTCCCAAATTACAGTCCTCCCTGCTGACTGCACGCGTGAAGACCTCAAAAGGACGAAGCATGTCTGTCAGGCTTTTAACTAGCTTCCATTTCGCCGCATCTAGCCTCAGGTCCTTCTGAGCTGTACCCAGTGTAAAGAAATACTGATCGAGTACCGTAAACTGCTCATCCAGACGCTCAAGCATGTAGAAGGTTGAGTTCCAACGTGTTGGCACCTCCTGGATGAGTACTTTCACTGGCATTCGACGTTCATGTAGCAGGCTCCTCAGATGCTTCCGGGCCTTAAAAGATTGGCTGAAATGGTTGCACATTCTTCGGCAGGTGGCCACTAACTCGCACGCTGGACTGTCTTCACTCAAGAATTTTTTAACAACCAGGTTTATACAGTGTGCCAAACACGGCACTCTGAAATAGTGACCCAGATCCATGGCCTTAACTACATTGGCGCCATTATCCGTGGAAACATAACCAATCTGGCGTTTTTTTGGGGACAGCCAGTGAAAGACATTTGTGTTAAACTCGTTCAAAATGTTTTCTGCTGTATGACGTTTCTCCAAGCCAAACATGGCTAGTGTTGCATGTTTCCGAGCAGCTTTAAAAACTTGGTCCAGGTCAACACCTGCGTTTAGCTTTGCTTTAACCCCTGAAAAAGAGACCCAGTGTGCAGTGATGCACATGTAATCAGTGCCTGCGCCACTGGTTCACATGTCTGTTGTCAGATGTATAGTGTGAACAGCACTCTTCTGCAAAGCTGTCCCAATCACCTCCAGCACATCTTCATGTAGTGCTGGAGCCGCAACTCTGGCAAAATAGAACCGGCTAGGAACCTTCCATTTAGGGCAGAGCGCTGCCACTAATCCTAGAAAACCAACCCCTTCTACAAAAGAAAAAGGGAGAAGGTCCAGAGCTAGCATTTTAGCCAGCTTAGTGTTATACAGACGCGTCAGTGGGTGGTTGCATTCATATGGCGCGTCTGAAAACAACATGGTTCTAATGTTGGCCTGGACCATTTTACGGGATGATGATGATGACTTCTTCGACCCAGTTACGCTCGCTGATGAACTTTTTCGCATTGGTGTCTCACTCTCTCCCACACTCTTAGTGTGGCTCACAGGGGGTGTGCTGACAGGGGTACTGGGTGTAAGTGCAGTGTGTGACGCTTCTTCCTCCTCGTCATCATCAAATGAAACAACAACGTTTTCTTGACTTGCAATTCGGGCTTCCTTGATCTCCTCTAGGTGTGCAAACCATTGGACAGCGTGCTGTCTCTCAAGATGACCTCTCTGGCCTCCGGTCCCATAGTTGGTACCAAGCTTACCACGACTAACTGCAAGCTTACAAATGCTAAAAATGGCTATTTTTTCCTTTTTTGTGCAAACACTAAAGAAGTCCCAAACTGCGGACTTGAAATGTCTGTGGGGGCCGGAGGAGGCGATACTGGTGGTGGTCATGCTGCTAATGCCAGATGAAGTGGAGGATGTGTGTTGCCGAACTTTACTACGTTGTGCACTTGCATCACCACTAATTGAGGTGGAGGTGGATGGACGTCCCTTCTGGCGAGAAAATATGGAAGCGGTAGGTGGTGGTGTACTAGTTACCTGCATTTGTGGTGGTCCCGTTGTCACGTCGCCATCATCACGCTCAGCAGCATTTGGGGATAGGGTAAAAATGTCTGTTTGCTGCATGCCCGCTGAGGCGGGAGTGACGTCTATGATGACTGCGTCATCGTCATGAGAGTCTTCATCAGCAGGAGCAGTATACGCCACTTCTTGTTCAGCGTCATCATCACACTCCATAACTCTGAGACTTTCGGGGACCTTCCTTTTACGCTTAGCTACCTTTGTCAGATCATGGTGTGCCTCACTCTCAGACGGCAGTGGTGGTTCCCAAGTTTCATCCATATCATCAGAAGGAAGGGGGCTTGAAGAAGAAGTTGACACCATCCTTGATCTTTTCCCTGCTGGGGATCTGGAAGACAATGAATCATCAGGAGGAGTGGCTTCCTCATGTGATACCTCGGCTTGAATGTCGATTTCCTGATGTGCCCCTACTTCGGGAGGAACAACTATTGTAGGCACTTGTGCCGCTCCATGCACCTCTGCTTGCGCATCTGCTTGCGCTGCCTCTCCTTCCACATGTACTTGGGCTTGTACTACTTGCACAGGTGGTTGTTGTTGCGGCTGTGTTTGTTGAACACTCGTCAGATGAGTTACAACAACCTGTGTTGATTGTGGGACATTGCTGCTACTTTCTTGCGATGAGCCAACATCACTGGTCGATGGTGATTGAACAACTATACTGGCGGCCTCTAAAGCACTCAAGGGCTTGGATCTAAGTTGGCGTGGTGGTGGTGGCACTGAGCCCAATGGAGCGGGGGTGCTGCTCCCGGCAGCTTGATCCCCAGCAGACCCCACTGCTGCTGCAGGCGTACTTATTTTTTTCCCAAAAAATGTGGCGGTCGTCACACCAGTCTCCTTGGTAAGTGGCACCACTTGCTTCTTCTGCTCCTTACTGGCAACTTTCTTGCTAGAGGAGCTACGGGGAACTTTTTTTGGGGCCATCTTCTTCAGAGGTCAGAACAGCATGCCGCAGTTGCACGAGTTGCAGAGTTGTCTTGTCTGTGGCCACACGTGACGTCGCATGACGTTATGCTGAACACACACCGCTGCAGGACTTCTTCCTGGCACTGGTGGTTCTCTTGTGCACCTAAAAGCAATGGAAGACAGAGGAACATCAGTTATACACCCCAAAAAGTCGAAAAACACACAAAAATCAGCACAATCCCATGCCATCCATGCCCTCAATGATGTTTAAATTCAAGAAGACACCCCACAGAAAGACTAGGCCCATGCACCACTCACTACCCCTGGGCATAATGGATGGAAGCTAGGCAAAATGGGAGCAGGCCTGAAAACACTGGCTGCATTCAGAATGGCCCCTTGCACCCCAAGCACATGGCCAGGGCCTGCCTGTACCAGCACTCAAAATGGCCCCCACCCACATGGCCAGTCCCCATCAACAGTACACCCCCAAAAAACGAAAAACACACAAAAATCACCACAATCCAATGGAATCCATGCCCTCCATGATGCTTACATTAAAGAGACCCCACAGACAGACTCAGTCCATGCACCACTCACTACCCCTGGGCAAAAGGCCTCAACAGTAGCCCCAAAAATCGAAAAACACACAAAAATCAGCACAATCCCATGCCATCAATGATGTTTAAATTCAAGAAGACACCCCACAGAAAGAGTAGGCCCATGCACCACTCACTACCCCATGTCATAATGGATGGAAGCTAGGCAAAATGGGTGCAGGCCTGACAACACTGACTGCATTCAAAATGGCCCCTTGCACCCCAAGCACATGGCCGGGGCCTGCCTGTACCAGCACTCAAAATGGCCCCCACCCACATGGCCAGTCCCATCAACAGTACACCCCAAAAGAACGAAAAACACACAAAAATCACCACAATCCAATGGAATCCATGCCCTCCATGATGCTTACATTAAAGAGACCCCACAGACAGACTCAGTCCATGCACCACTCACTACCCCTGGGCAAAAGGCCTCAACAGCAGCCCCAAAAATCCAAAAACACACAAAAATCAGCACAATCCCATGCCATCAATAATGTTTAAATTCAAGAAGACACCCCACGGAAAGACTAGGCCCATGCACCACTCACTACCCCTGGGCATAATGGATGGAAGCTAGGCAAAATGGGTGCAGGCCTGACAACACTGGCTGCATTCAAAATGGCCCCTTGCACCCCAAGCACATGGCCAGGGCCTGCCTGTACCAGCACTCAAAATGGCCCCCACCCACATGGCCAGTCCCCATCAACAGTACACCCCAAAAAAACGAAAAACACACAAAATCACCACAATCCAATGGCATCCATGCCCTCCATGATGCTTACATTAAAGAGACCCCACAGACAGACTCAGTCCATGCACCACTCACTACCCCTGGGCAAAAGGCCCCAACAACAGCCCAAAAATCGCAAAAAACACACATAAATCAGCACAATCCCATGCCATCAATGCCCTCAATGATGTTTAAATTCAAGACACCCCACAGAAAGACTAGGTCCATGCACCACTCACTACCCCTGGGCAAAAGGCCCCAACAACAGCCAAAAAATCGAAAAAAACAAACAGAAATCAAAACAATCCCATGCCATCCATGCCCTCCATGATGTTTACATTAAAGAGACCACACAGAAAGACTAGGCCAATACACCACTGGGTACCCCTGGGCAAAAGGCCCCAACAACAGCCAAAAAATCGAAAAACACACAAAAATCAGCACACTCCCATACCATCAATGCCCTCAATGATGTTTAAATTCAACAAAACAGTTGTATCATGCACCCATAACTAACCCTGGTCCTACTGGATACTGTGGCTACCCGCAATATCTTTTATTTAAGGTTCTGAAAAAGTTCCAAAATTGTAGTTGCAGCAACTGTAATGCCCCAAACAAACTTACTTGTGAAAGTTGATTTCTAATCCAAAAGTGATCCAAAGAAAGTCAAAAAGGCCTCAAATCCAAATATCTAGCAGCATCCACAAAAAGTAATCCCTCCAGGTCAAGATCCAAAGGAAAGTGACCAGCATATGAAGAAAGCACTGGGAGGAGCCTGCTGGACAGGAACAGGAAGTTGGAGACTGTGGGGCACTTCCTTCCTCCCACACCCCCCCAAAATGGACTCCTTGCAAAAAAAGTGCAGGCAAATGTCAACCGTAGGAGTTATTCTGATAAAAATCATCATTTTTAGAAGGTTTATGCTGCTTGCTGGTGGATTCTTGTGCAAAATTGCAAATTTTGAAATTTCGCGAGTGCGAGATTGTTGCTGCTCGCCGCATCTACGTGTTCGCAATTGCGAACTCTCGCGATGCGTGCTGTGCAAGGTGGCAAGCCGCGATGACGTAATCGCGGTCGCCAAACTCCCGCGGGATCCCGCAGCAAGATCCAAAATGGCGCAGCACGCGCAAAATATGGAAAAAAACAACCCTGCAAACGCTGAATGACGGTAAGTGAATGCCGCGCGCCTCTAAATTGTATCACCAAGCAAAAAAATCCGCTGCGTGCGAATTTTCGGCAAACTCGCAAGAGTTCGCGGATTGCGAATTTGCCGAAAATCCGCAAATTCCGCGAGCGGAACGGATTTTACGCCAATGCTTAGAGCCTACATCCTGAAGGCTTTACAGGAATCCTCGGTGGAGTGGAGACTGGTAAGTTATGTTTTTGAATGTGTCAGTAAACATAAATGCTGTTTTTTGCTTTTAATTTAGCTGTTGCTAATGTGTTTTGCACCTTTTTTAACCAATTTGTAAATTAATTTTTTTAATTTGCTGCATATTTGCTGTTTTTCTCGTTTTGCTATTTGTTAAAATGTGTCGTCAATATGAGTTTTTTCTTCTTGATTATTTTTTTGTTTTTGCCTTGTTCCTTTTTTTGTTTGGATGTATTCTGTTGTAATTAAAATTACTGGTCTCAATCTCCCTTTAATTTCCCATGATGTTATGGTGCCTGTAAGCGTTTTTTCACCTAATAACAGATTTCATATATTTGTTTCATAATGTAAATGTATGTTTTTATTTATTTATTTTATTTTATTTTATTTGTTTTCACAGTGTATCATTTATTAGGTATGTTCGACTTACAATTTTGCAAGTTTTAATTTTTAATTGAAATAACTACAACTACCATGATGCCTTGTTTTTGTTTTGTGAAAATAATATAGCAATGTTATTATGGTCATTCTCTCTTTTCTTTCATATTTTCAGATTTGGAAAAGTGTTTTTTTTTAACCCACATACATATGTTTGTGTATAAAGCAATTCTTTATGCTTAGCAAAACTCTGCCCGCAGTCTACAGAGGAAACATAACCATTCAGTTTATTAAGAGAAGTACTTCAGCCTAGCCACACAATTGCATGAGCAAGTCGTCAATCACATAATGAAAATGAGATAATGATATTAGACTCTAAATGCAGATTTAATCATTACTGTGAATTGCCATTTGCATACTCTATCTCTCCCACGATGACAATGCGCTCTTGGACCATTACAACCTCTGATAGTTCAATAAAGTGAGACCCCAACTCCTTAAAACTGATAGTTAAAACACCTTTTGAATTACTATTGGTATGCTATGCTCAATATTTCTCTATTTTGTTTAAATATATTTTTATTGGCATTTAAAATTGTATACACACTACATCATGACTTATATTCACAGTATATAGTATTGAACGCATGTCGTAATCCAGCATAAACAGAGTAATGTTCCATGTCCATTTAAATTTAGTCGGCTAAATCTTAAGACATTGTATAACATCTCTTTATATATTGCTGACATGTTACACTACAGTTTAAAAAGATAAAAAGAAAACATTAAACAGTAAACCCAACCCCTCCCTCCCCTTCCTTCAAGGTGACTCAAATCCACTTACTATTATTACCAATAGCTTTGTCATAACTATATTATGGGGGTGGCGGGGCACGTCTGTCTTGACGTCCACACGGGTCATGTTCCTGATTGGTGTTCCCCAAATTGCTTTGCTGTGTGGTCTGTCCCTGATCTTACTGAAGATCTGTTATAATGGATCCCCAGTCTTCCTCAGCTTTTTCATCCTTCCTCACAAATCTCATCCGGACCAGTTCCGCTGTCGCCCACTGAGTCGTATCCTGTAGTCAGTCTAAGTTTTTCAGAGGGGGTGTTTGCATCCAAGCAATTACAATATGTCTCATGGCCAGCACCACTCTAATGTTCACAAAGCGTCAACTCAGCTTTTTATTTATTGGTGCGGGTAACAGGCCCGCAATATATCTTAATTTCCCATGGGATGGTCCACCCCATGGCATCCCCCAGACTTACTAAAACTCTTTCACAATAGGGCTTCAGCGTGGGACAGTGCCAGATCATGTGGACGAAGTCTGCCTCTTGTGTAGTACACCGAGGGCAACAATTCACATTATTGGGGCATATTATATGTAGTGTGAGTGGGGTTAAGTACACCTGATGTATAACGTTGTAGTAAAGTCATTTGACGTGAGCGTTTGCACTGACTTTGTGTACCCCTACATGTATCTTCCACCACTCAGCCTCCTTCAGAGGTTCCTCCAGTAATGCATCTCATTTCTGTTGAAGACCCAACGGTCCACTCGGGAGATCCTCTCTTAGCGCTCTATACAAACAAGTCGCTCTCCCCGTGCCATATCTATCATTGTCCTGATGACATTAGTAACGGGTAGCTCATTTGGAAAGTCATGCCAGAGCTCCTGTACGGCACTTGATATTTTACCATATTGTAAAAATGGACTGGGCCCCAGCCCAAACTTGTTTTGTGCTTCTTCACGAGTTAGAAAGTGTCCTTCACTGTAAAGATCTCTCGTCAATTGACATCTCCCTTCCCTCCAGCGGCCAACTGACATAGAGTCTGCAATCGTGGCAAACGGTCAGATGGGGCACGCTGAAATTCCCATCTTATCGCTTATTTCCACAGTATTACCACATGTTGTATCACATATGGACATTTGCCAGGGATCGATGACCCCATCATTAACAGTTTCGCCAACGTGTCCCCTCCATATGTCCCGGCCAGTAGGGCTTTCTCCCGGTTGTCCTCATCATCCAACCAGTGAAATACGTATTGAAGTTGGGATGCCATGTAGCACATCTCCAACCGTGGGACCTCCATCCCACCCCCTTCCCATGTCCTTTGCAACGTCGTTAATCAAACCTTCCAACATTTGTTCCCTCACAAGCGAGTGCCAAGTAATGCCTTCAAGGTAGTAAAGTACAACTTTGTTATCACATAGATTGAATGCTGCAGTACGTATAGGCACCAGGCAGAATAATGATTTTGATGATCGCTATGCGCCCCATAAGTGAGAGTGGTAAGTCAGCCCAGTAGCAAACCGAGCCCGTCAGGCGCTCAAGGACACGACCTATATTGGCTGCATGAAATGCGTCAGAAGAGTTGGCCAGGCATATCCCCAAGTATCTCTCCCCTTCCGCGGCCCACAGCAGGTCTATGGTTGGCATCAAATCCGGTTGGAGCGTGGCCAGCCTGCCCATCGGTATCACCCTGGATTTACCCGAATTAATGTGAAACCCTGAGATTTTACCAAACGGCAGCGGTTTGCACAATAGTACCAGAATGGAGCTCTCTAGACGACGCAGGTAGAGGAACTTGTCATCTGCATACAACAAGATCACATGATTGGTGTTACTTACTTGTATTCCCAAATTATCCATGACCGTTCTCATATGAATTGCCATTGGTTTCAGAGTGATTGCAAAAAGGAATGGAGAAAGCAGGCATCCATGCCTTGTTCCTCTCCTCAGTTTTATCTGTCTCGACATAGTCCTGCCCTCCCGTACCCTGGCTACCGGGGCCGCATTGAGCAGTTGAGCCCATTTGAGGTACTGATCGCATACCCCTATGCATTCAAGGATCTGCCACATAGAGGGGCATTCCACTGAGTTGAATGCTTGCTCAATATCGAGGGACACCATCACATTGCCGGACTCCACCTGGCAAGGGGTGTGCCACATGTGCACCAAGCATCTTAAGTTATATGAAGTATTCCATCTAGGGATAAAACCTGCCTGATCAGTGTGGATCAGACGCCTCATCAATGGAAGAAGGCGTTCAGCTATGATGCCACTTAATATTTTTTCAACAGAGATATGGGTCTATCTGAACCCGGGAAATCAAGGTACTAATCTTTTTTTGAGATCATAGCGACTAGAGCTTCACTCATGGTATTCGGGAGAGAGCCCTCTGCAGTGCTTCATTATAAACTTCTAACAATCTGTCCCTCAGGAGTGGTGCAAAACACTTATAGAACTCTTCAGGGATTCCATCGGAGCCCGGACTTTTTGCTGGTTTGAGGCATCCTATAGCTCCGTTTATTTATTGTTTAGTAATTGGGGAGCCTAACAACTTTCATAGCCTCCCATTTGGTGGCATGACTCGAGGTGGACTCCCAGTTTTTCCTGAAGTAGTTACATAGATCTGCGGATACCATAGCCACAAAGGGGGGTATGTCAGTGCCACCGAGGTGTCTTAGAACCTACCCACCTAGTTTTCAAATCTGACAAGACAGGTGAGTGGTCTGACAGGTATCTTGGTTGATATGCTATCCCCCCTACAGTTCGACTCAGATATAAGGATAAAAAACAGTAATCAAGCCTGCTGGAGGATACCGTGGCTGGGGTGTAGCAGGAGAACTGTTTTGTGGTGGGATGACATTCCCGCCACAGATCCCAGAATTGCAACCCTTGCTGTATCCCCTGGAGCACAGTTGTCATCTTTGGCTTAGTATGCAGTCAAGGGGGCACCCTGTCTAGCATACCATTCATTACGCAATTAAAATCCGCAGTGAACATTATTGGAGCCCCAAGATACCGAGAGGACACCTCAAAGAGATCACTAAAAAAGGAGGAATAGACATTAATTATACAGATTTCTGAGCCATTGAGTCTCCCATGCAGCATAACATATCTTCCGTCAGCATCAATCACATGATCTAAATGTTGGAACGGGACCCCTGGTGCTACTCATATGAAGAAACCTCATGGAAATCCAGAATAGGAAGTGATGTACAGCTGTCCCTGCCACCTTTTCCTCGGACATTTGATTGAGTCACCCCAAATGTTAGTTTCTTGAAGGCATGCCACCGACACCTTATACCTCTTTAAGTAGGCGAATATTTGTCTGCGTTTATTGAATGCAGCGATACCGCGTACATTCCATGTGAGTAACTTAGTCATGGTGGATGCCAAAGCACACCCCAGCAGTACTCCTCCCAGAATTATTTTTATTTATTTATTTAATGTGATTTTATATAGCGCGAACATTACCCGAAGCTGTCAGAGCGCTTTTCAAAAGAACCAGTTGCGTTACATAAGGACTTTGGATTACATGTGTTACAAAAGGTGGAGAAGTGTGGCCCAATGGTTAGAGCAGCAGCCCCTATGCAGATGTCTGACCCGGGACCAGGGTTCAATTCCAGCCTCGGCGGGTCTAGGGCTCAATTTCCTCGGACGTGATAATTCTCGCCTCGGTGCCTATTCTAATCATGGGTCCCACTCTGCAACTCTGGGCAAAAGCTACCTTAATCTCCACAATGGCCCCAACAGCGCTGGGATGCCTGGCTTCGCCTTGGGGGTGCCCAGGAGTGGACATTTCACAGGGAAAAGCCAGGAAGGGTTCCACAGCGGTATGCGTTCAGCGCCAGGAAACCCCAGTTGGGGTATAAGTGTGCTTTACAAGTACAAATTCATTTAATTTAATTTCATAAGAGATACAAACAGAACAAATTACAAATGTACAAGTTGTGAGGTCACTCAAGGAAAATATATAAACAGAAAGAATTGTAAATGTACGAGTTGTAAAAAGTCACTCAAGGAAGAGATACAAATGGATATACTCTAAAATCACATAGGAATGGTAAGTACAAAGGTCTACTACATATACTAGTGGTTAGAGTTCTATTTATACAAATAGTAAATTCACTCAGGATTACATTCAACACCGATTAGGCTTGGACAATTATATGTTACATATTTACATATATATATATTTATGAGTTACAGAAGCATGGCTCGGGCATAGGGAAATATCAGGCAAGGGGAGAGAAATTCAGGGGAGAGAGGAAAGGAATAGGGGAGGTAGAAAGAGAGTCAGGAAGGGAAGAGGTAGGAAAGGGGGTGATGAGTGATGAGATCAGGGGCATCAGCATTATTCACAAACGATGAGTAGATCCCATCTCTTGAAACAGTGAGCGGTGATCCCCACCCTTACAGCAATTGGCAATCTTCGAGCTGTTCCTCATGAAGGAAGGTCTGGTTCTCCCAACTTTGAACTACCCCAACACCCCTCCACCCCTTGGGCAATATCCCATTTCCCTCCCTGGAAAACCCTTGCTCGGTGAAGGCATGTGGATGCTGCCCCATTTACCTCTCTTGACCCCCAACCAATTCAAACTTATACAAATATGAAAAAAAACAACAGCGCAGTTGTGCACATTCCGACCCACCCCTCCCTGTTCAAAAGAAGTGAGTGGTGAGCCACCAAGGTGTGAGGACTAGCCTCTAACTCCATCGATGGGCACCAGCCACTAGGGGGGCATGCCCCAGTCATCCAATATAATGCATATGGTAAAGTCTGTAATGCAATCTACTTTCCCTTTCTCTCTCTGGACCCTTTAATAGTTCAATCTTACCAAACAATAGTGTCCGTAAATGCTTAAGATCAAATATTCCCATTAAACGTTTTTATCAGGCATCAGCGTCCCCACTCGTTTTACTGTTTGATGGGTGTCATGGCGACGAAGCCCTCGAGTCCGGGACAACATCGGAGGCCTGCAAGGTGCCATTCGGGCAGACCCTGATCCTGTTGGGGCTGTGACTCTGTTCCCGCTGTCGGCGATCCCTAGATGTGTTCCAGGACCTGAATTTCCTGGGTGTTATCGTGGAGGGGACCAAACAGTGTTCTGGTGGGCCATGCTGTTCCAGTCAGTCGGTTCATGTCCTGCTGTATAGAAAAACAGTGGTTTGCCTCTATGTTCCACTCTCAGTTTGGCTGGTTTTCAAAAGACTATATTTAAGGTTTAAGTCCCACAGATGGCACTTCACAGACAGGAAGGATCTCCTTTGTCCCTGTACCCTCTGTGTATGATCTCGGATAAATTGAAATTTGATGTCTTTCATAGTGTAGTTGGCCCTTATTATGAGATAGTTGCAGTACAAAGACCTATCCCGTAAATTGAGAAATCGGGCTATGATTGCTCTCGGAGGTGCCTCAGGTATTGGGGGAGGGAAGGAGCACCCTGTGTACCCTCTCCACTGTCAAAAACTTCAAAAACCCCGGGGGACTGATACACCCAGCAACCAATCTTCGAGGTATAGCTCTGCGGAAGGACCTTCTGCCTTTTTGGGGAAGCCAATAAAATGGAGATTATTCCTCCAGGACCATCCTTCTACGTCTTCAGCATGATCGTCCAGGCGGACTAGATTTTTCTGGAGGGTATTCAAAGTGTCTCTCAGGTTGTGCAACTCCATCTGCATTGTGCCCACTGTCTGCTCCGTGCTCATAACGCTCCCTGAGATTTTCCACAAGTCGCAACAAAGCAAATTGACGTCTATAGCGACCA
Organism: Lissotriton helveticus; assembly: GCF_964261635.1. Classification (NCBI taxonomy): domain Eukaryota; kingdom Metazoa; phylum Chordata; class Amphibia; order Caudata; family Salamandridae; genus Lissotriton; species Lissotriton helveticus. The sequence continues at coordinate 979,761,263 of NC_136067.1, read as the reverse complement.
ATTCAATCTTATTTTTCAGTTTGTCACTCTTAGCATGGATGGCTGAAAGTATTTCTGCTACATATGAGGATCAGTCAGCGGTATGCACCGGGGCTTCCGTTTATGTGGGCATTGACATTGCTGAGGCCCCATGGTATGTGGCGAGCGTCTGGGTATAGTTAGATATCTTGTTTGTTTGGGCTGATTTGACTCCTTTGTCTTTCGCCATCGTGCAGCTCAGGGAGATGCAGCCTGATGCTATGGCCGAGTATTTATGGTTTTCACCTCTGCACAGCAGGGGTATCATTCCCCAAGAACTTGTTAGCAGCCACTCTCAACACTCCCCTGCAAAATGGCTGCACCACACCTCTATTTGGTGCCTGGTTGCTGCTGGTCTGTTGCACTAGGGAATCGACGTCTATATCACCCAACAGGATCCCCAGCCAGGATCTATTCAGCACCCAGGTCCCTGCACAGATCAAGCCCAGGCTCTCGTCTCATTTCTGTGTCAGTAATCACAATATAATCTAGCTACTGTGCGACAATGGTCGAACCTCCCTTAGTGGGTAACCCAGCAACAGGAGCCAAACAGCAGCCCTTCCCCAGCTGCACCCCTGCAATGCATCTGTGCCCTGCATGGCGTTGCCTAATGTGCATTCAAATTTGGCCCAGGTCCTCCGGGATCGAGCTCCTGCCCCCAGGGCATCCTGCCACTCACGTGAGCGATAACAGCAGTGGTCCAGTTCTTGCAGGGCCGGCCCCTTCCTTGGGCCAACAGCATGGACAGGGTCCTTCTTTATGGTGCAATGCGGGGACCAGAACACTGGTCAGTAGAGCACGCATGGAGCACAGGGCCACTGTAAGCCTCCTGGGTGCATAGTCCTCTGGCAGGCCTGACCGCCCATACGTGTTTTGTGGGTGTTCCTCGGGTGTTGGCCTGGGTGGCGTGGACCATGCGCCAAGCTCTGGTCCCTCCAATTCGCCGTCCAAAGCGGTGTTGTTGTTTATTTTCTGCCCCGTCGTCCACCCATTTCTGTGCACAGAGGTCTGGGAAGATGGCCGCACTGCCCAGGCTTCTTCCATCAGGATTTCACGGTTCATTGCCATTTGGGGCCTCAGAACTCAGCAAACAGGGGGCCCCCCCAAGGAGGATGAAAGGGTCCAGAGATTCTGTTGCTCGTAGATTAGTATTTGTTCACCAATAGGGAGATCACAGGAGCTCTCGGCGAGCATATCTCCGCCATCTTGCTTGGCCATGCCCCCATTTGTAAAAGTGTTTTATAAGCATGAGCGTAAAATCCGTTACGCTCGCGGATTTTGCGAATTTTCGGTAAATTCGCGATCCGCGAACTCCCGCGAATTTACCGCGAATTCGCAAATCCGCGAGCGGCGGATTCCGGGGGCAAAAGTTCAAGCCTTGCTGGCCTGTTGTAACTAATTTACGATGGCGCCGGCAAGCTGCCAGCGCCATCCTAAGATAGTTACTAAATTAGCTTCAACAGGAAGCTCTAATAGATAAGATAAAGCAGGTCATCGAGCGCCTGCTTTATTTTATCTATTAGAGCTTCCTGTTGAAGCTAATTTAGTAACTATTTTAGGATGGCGCTGGCAGCTTGCCGGCGCCATCGTAAATTAGTTACAACAGGCACAAAACGGTGGCGTCTTCTTGAATAAATATGAAGGGCAGGGTTCATTCTGGCACGACGGTCCTGGCACAAAAATTAAACCTCAACCGCAAGCACTTACAGATATCGATTAAGCATGTGCCCTAGTTGAAATTTAAATTCAGTGACTCATTCATCGGCCCAAAAACAATCGTGAGCGTTGTCAAGGCTGGGCAGATGTGCCTTCTTCCCTAATATACCATCGAAAATCAGCTGTGATGCTGGACAGAGGCCTTTGCATCCTTGACTTTCACGAGCGCAATCCTCGTGCTGTTCCTGTGGCCAGGAGCTTCTGTATCTTCATCTGTTGCTCTGATCGGTCTCTGACCTTTAATGCACACAAGAGGCATGTGCACTCGCATGGAAGCCCCGTCTGTTTGGCCCCGCCCACACACTCGCGGTGTGCACCGTCTTCCCGCCATTTACCCACTATGATGGACAGCTCACTCAAGGGACCCCTGCGCCCTTCGGCGCGATTGCATAGTAACACACACCTGGTCGCTGTAGACAACTCTCTGGCACTTTAGGCAGCTGTAGTGTAGTAAAAGCACTATACATCTAACCAATGAGGTAGCACTTACTGATTATCTAGTAGAAAGTACTCCAGTTGAGTAGAGGTATGGCACAAAACGGTGGCGTCTTCTTGAATAAATATGAAGGGCAGGGTTCAATCTGGCACGATGATCCTGGCATGGAAGCCCCGCCCCAAATCCGCCGATCCGCAAAATCCGCGGATTTTGCGGATCCACGATCCGTGAATACGCAAATCCGCGAATCATGGATCCGCAAAATCCGCCCATGCTTAGTGTTTTATCAATCTCTATTTTATGGTATGTTTTAAAATATATCAGTTTTTTATGTAATGTTGTATGTCTTCACTTTCTGGTATTTTATTGAATTGTTTAATGCACGCTATGTTGTGTGCTGAATATAAGTTCTTTTGAAAATCCATCTATTTTGCAATGTTTATATAATGACTCATGCTATTTATCCTTCTAAGGTGTTTAATTTTCTGACTTTTACCTTTGAATCATTCATTTTGCATGTTTCCTCTCTGCTGTGTTGCTTTGAAGGTTTGCCAAATTTGATGTTTTCTCCTGATTTTTGCCCAATTTCAGGACATCATTTTACCTGCTTTTTAGAAGTTGTTTTGTGTGACATTTAAACTGTTCTTGTAATTTATTATAATGCTACTGTAAGGTATATTTATTGTATTAATTCACTTTTTACTTTTAGAAAGCAAAAGCTTTTGGCATCTAGCAGCACCAATGCCACAGGACCGTCGGTGAAATCTCGTTTTGGTGGGGAAAAAAGGGTAAGCAGATTTTTGGAGGTGAGATTAAACCAGACTGCATCAGGGAAGTAATACGATCCATCAACAAAGAGAGACAAGTAGCCAATATCTTAGCAAAAATGTGGTGCCATGATTAATGAAAGAAAGAATTCTATAAGATGAGCAAATAGTTGGGGGCCTATTTGGCTTGAGGAAACGAGTGATGATTGACTCCCGCATCGTGAGTGGGAGAGTACCATTCTTGAGTACCTCAGCATACACCTCCAAGAGATGAGGGGCTAGAAGGTGTTTATCTGCTTTATATAAGTCACCTGTATATCCATCCAGCCCTGGGGCTTTAGTGGCTCCCAGAGCGTCAATGGCCTGCAAGATTTCCTCACATGTATTCGGGGAAGCTAGGAATTGCTAGTGGCTAGTCTCAAGCAATACCATAGCGATGTCCGACATGTAATCAACCAGCACATCACTGTCATCCCAGGGATGGGCCGGGTATAGCGTTTTATAGTAGTGCGTAATCTCTGCCCTGATGGCCACACTATCAGTGATCTTATTGTCGGGCTGCATCAGTTTAGCTGCGTAGGTGACCTGATAGGGAGGTCTGAGCAAGTGTGCCAGCATTCTGCCTGCACATTCTCCCTCGCCGTACATGTGAGATCTGGCATTAGCCGAGGTATTTGACTTCCCATAGTGCAAATTCATGGAACTCATGCAGGAGTTTCGAACAGTCACAAAGCAGGCCAGGGCCCGTAATATCGTCTACAGCAGAATCTAAAGAGCGAAGTACATTCTCAACCTTAGTGCTGTCTTGTCATAAGCCACGAAGAATGCTAGCATGTTTAGAAATGAAAATTCCCCATATGTAGTACTTAAGTGCCTCACAGAGAACAGAGTGCTTATTAACAGTGCCAGTGTTAGTAGAGAAGTATTCGATGATGGCTTCATGCACTTTGGACCGAAGGGCTGTGTCAAACACTGCATCTGTAGTAAAATGCCACTAATGAAACAAGTGTGTGCATGTAGGTATTGCTATTGCTAGTTTAAGGACCACAGGAGTATGGTTGGGCATTGTGCCGGGGAAGCGAATAATTGTGTGCAACCATAGTAGAGCAGTGCAAGACAAATGTCAGTGGTCTATGTTAGTCCAGACATTGTGCAGGGCTAAGTAAAAGGTGTATTTGCATTTGCAAGGATATTTATGATGCCAGGCATCATTGAGGTGAAACAAATTGAGTAGTTTCGGTAGCATCTGGTGTAACCTGGGCTTAGTAATGAGGGGGAGCCGGTAGAGTCGAAGCAGTGGTAGCAAATTAAATTGAAGTTACCACCCATCATTATGTGCTCACTCCTATAGGAGTTTAACTTGGCAGATAGTTCCAAGAAGTAATCAGGGGAGTCAGTGTTTGTGGCATGCACATTGATGAAAAGGATCATGTGGCCCAATATATTTCACAGAACACGATAAGATAATGACCAGATGAGCCAGCAGTGTGGTTGAGCAGGTGAAAAGGGAACACTCAATGTATCAGGATACAAACCCCACATGCGTAGGAGCCTGGTGTGTCTCCTCAAGGAAGGCAACCTGGATAGCATGACTGCGTATGGTAAGCTAGGACTTGTCTGCCCTTTCTAGGATTGTTCAGTCCCCTAATATTCCATGACATGCATGAAAGATGGAGGGACAGGTCCCTGATATTTAAGGAGGATCAAGTGTGTCATGAAAAAGGGAAATAAATTCCATCACATCTGTACCAACCCTCAAACTGCAGCACCAAAATGCATGGGTAGTGCTGGTCAAACAAACTAAACAACAATGACATTTTCCCTCCACCCACCCTAGCAATATAGTTAACAGGAGAACCTACAAAACTCCTACAAAAAACATTATCCCAGACCTGTTGGGAATCACCAAGAGGGGGATACAATGGTGTGGGGAGCAAGCCCAGCAGTTACACGATTAATTGTCAAGCAAAATACCACTTGCAAATCATTATTGGGCCCAATACAATGTAATAGGTTACCACATAAACAAAATTAGAAGAGCAGAGGGACGTCTGCACTGAGAGGAGAAGAACAGGAGGGCATTTGTGATAAAACTGCATAGAGGCCCAAGCACCAAAATGTAAAGCATTATACACAGCAAAGTACACTTGGTGTCCCATGTTCACTGGCCACTTGGAGAGGCTTGAGGTGAGTTGGAGGGTGAAACTGCACTGGAATTAGCATTCAGAGAGGATCTTCCAGTTTCAGAAGATTTGCGTATGTGTAAGGCCTCCTCCGGAGTGTTGAAAACATGATGTCGACTATTTGCTTCGTCACAAATATGCGCCAGGTAGAGCATCGCCTATTTTAGGCCTAACTTCAGAAGAGAGCATTTGGCATCTATAAACATTAGCCTGGCCTCCGGAACCATAGGTGTGTAATCCAGGTACAGTGATATTGTAGAGCCTTGATATTGTGATTGACCTTTGTCTTCTTGCCAGCCATAGTGTGGTGTTATGGTCCAGAAAGTTAAGAAGTCAGGTGATAGTCTGCCTCGGAGGCGCGACCTGATTCAGGTGGGGACTCAGCATGTGGTGAGCTCACTCTTCTGCGAAAGTGTTGGTGAATGACTGCTTGTCAAAGAGTTCAGACAGGAGGCGTTCCACGAAACTGTCCTGCGGTCAGTATTTTTGGAATCGGAATGCCCGCTATGCGAATGTTGTTGCAAAGGAACCTAGTTTTCAAGTCCTCATTTTTAGCAGCAATGGTTTGCAGGATGCATTCAACTCGCTCAAAGCATTTTGTTGCAGTTGATCATCTTCAACCTGTGATATCCTACTCTCCATACCCTCTATTCTGATGCCGTGGTGCTCCAGTCGCTTATTCCTGGTGTGCAGACGATGTGCAAGGGATTAAAATTTGACATCAATAGCCTTGAACCCGGCACAATGCTCAGACATGATGGCTGCTGTACTGTCCAAAGGTGGATCTTCAGTTGCCTGATCAGGAGGATACCCTGAGCCCAAAGGTGAAGGCGGACGTTGCTGCGTCTTGGTGGTTTCCAAATGTAGCTGCTTCGGTTTGGGGTCACTACGGCCCATCTTAGTAAAACAGTAGGGCATGGCACTGCCGGGCGAACAAACAGCAATGGGAACACGAGTTGCTGTAAAGGCAGGTTATGCATTCATGCAAGAGTTAACCTCAGCATGAACAGTGTGGGCAGAGGGCGCAGTGTTATGGCTGGTTGCATCTGTTGTGAGAAAAAGGATCCATGTGCCACCAATAAGGGACTCAAATTACAGCGAGCAGTTCCCAGGTGCCAGCTCTCACCATCAGCCCCATAGCCCAGAACCAAATACTGGGCCAAATCCAGCAGATAAGTAGTGTCAAAAGATGGGGAGAACCTCCTGCCAAATGCGACACATATCAGGAGCCGGAAAGCAATGAGTCCAAACTTGTGAAATACCCAGGCTTGCGGTATTGCCAGAATGGAGGCTGCAGCAATGGAAATAAAAAAGCAGAGGGCCTAATGGTTCTTGACTAAGCAAGCTATTTACTCCCATACTGATGTGAATAGAGGCAGGAGCAGACAGCCTGCAGACAGCAATCCAACCCCCACTGCAGGTCACAATGAGCAACATCTGCTCCATGCTCGGGCCCCAGTCGCACAGTCGCACACTCACCAGGGTCTGTAGGGGTCAGATAGGCCACTGCTGCCAAGGTTGCTTGCACCTCACTGACACACCAGTGGGGCCTCTGAGGACCATAACAGGCTGTGCCCAGAAGCAATCCAAGGCAGGCAAAGAATGGGCAGCCGGGCTTGTTCTCTATTTATTGGTGGCACCAAGGCAGTATGAGTGCCATCAATCCAACCACATGTGGTGGACGACCCAAAGCATAAAAATCTCCCTTCACATTGGCAAAATCCCCATTTAATGGAAACTGTATGAAGTTGTTGATGTGTCTCAACATGAAATAAAGAACGTCTTGTAGCACACCACTGAAAGTTGTTAGTGACATTCCACCAGATACTGCAACAGTGTATTGGAATGAACCGGTAGTCACAAAATGGAGTACGGCAATTAATTTCACTATTGGTGTTATTGCTGTGGGATTCCAATTGTGAGGCAGAAGATCTGGCTCCAGCTGATGACATACATCAATAATAGACTGCTTATGAAATTAATTGCAGTACTCCATTTTGCTGGTGCTCCTGGATCTATCGGCCGCCTTTGACACGGTTGACCACGGAAGGCTTCTGCATCGATTGGCGGAGGTAGGACTACAAGACCAGGCGCTCGGCTGGCTTCATTCTTATTTGTCTAATAGGTCCCAGAAGGTAGCATTGGGGACCTTTGTATCCAAAGCTAGGCGCCTGGACTGTGGAGTACCACAAGGCTCGGCACTCAGCCCGCTGCTTTTTAACATTAACTTAGCCCCACTTTTTACTTTAATTTCTAACTGGGGTGTCACAGCAATTTCGTATGCCGATGACACCCAGTTAGTTTTTCCCTACTCGGAGGCATCAGAGGCAGCATTTGCTAACTTCAAGGGATGTCTTCGTGACATGGCTAGCTGGATGAACACTAACAAGTTGAAGCTGAACGCCGAAAAAACCGAGGTGCTTTTCTTTGGGAAAGCCCCTCACCCCTCTGCTGAACTCTGGTGGCCTACAGAGATGGGCATGGCGCCCACCCCCAGTACTAAGGCTAAAAACCTGGGAGTGCAGTGGGATGATAGCTTATCCTTTCTGCCCCACATTCAACAGGTGGTCGGAGGATGTTTAAGCAAATTGAGAAACTTACTGGCTTTTGCCAGAGGGATGCCGTAAAACGGTAATCCATGCTATGGTCACCTCAAGGCTGGATTATGCTAACGGTTTATATTTGGGCCTTCCAAAATATCTGATCCAACGGCTACAAACCGTTCAAAATGCGGCTGCGAGACTGGTAAAGCGTATTCCATTCAAGCAACGTGTCTCTCCGTATTTGTACAGACTACACTGGCTTCCGGTAGCTAGCAGAATTAAATTTAAGGCCCTAACTCTGGTATTTAGAGCCTTACATGGAACCTGTCCCTACTACCTTAAGGCTCGTCTCCCCAGATATGTACAGTCGAGACATCTCAGCTCCAACTCTTTGCTCCAACTCTGTGTCCCTCGAGTTATGCGTGCCCGGATGGGGGGCAGAACCTTCTCAGCCAGCGTGACTAAGCTCTGGAACACTCTACCGCTGGTTATACAATTGGCACCATCTGAAGCCACTTTCAGGAAGCTACTGAAAACGTGGCTCTTTGAGTAATGATTCATAAAGGGGGGTGGTGATGGACAGAGTATCTGAATTAAGCAGAACACTCCTACCCAGTCAAAAGATCAGGGCTTGATCCATCACCATTTTTTAGCTCACTGCACCATCCCAGTTCAGAACCTGGCTACATGCAAATTAGTCTGTCCCTGGCCCAGTGCATCATGGGAACAGGGCAGACCAAACTACCAGGGTCAGACTAATTTGCATATAGCCAGGTTCTGAGCTGGGATGGTGCAGTGAGCTAAAAAACGGTGATGGATCAAGCCCTGATCTTTTGACTGGGTATGAGTGTTCTGTTTAACTCAGATGCTCTGTCCATCACCACCCCCTTTTCTGAATCGTTTTGGCCACTATAGGAATGGCAGGGTATGCTCAGACATGAGTCCCTTGCTCACTGCACCATCAGGATTCAAGCAAGCCGGGCCGAAGACGGCTGCAATGCCAGAAACCGGTCCCCGGAAGCTTGTTTCCTTTCCAGTAAAGAATTGGCTTGGTAGTTTGGTCTGCCTTGTTCCCATGATGCACTGGGCCAGGGTCAGACTAATTTGCATATAGCCAGGTTCTGAGCTGGGATGGTGCAGTGAGCTAAAAAACGGTGATGGATCAAGCCCTGATCTTTTGACTAGGTATGAGTGTTCTGTTTAACTCAGATGCTCTGTCCATCACCACCCCCTTTTCTGAATCTTTGAGTAATGAGCGTCCTTCCCTCTGCCTCATCAGGCGTTTGCTTGCACTGCACACTTAGCGCCGGGACACCTCTACTGAGGTAACTGTACACGCTTTATAAAACTCTGTATTATTATTATTATTTATGTAATCTTATTTTTTTTACTATAAACCATTCCTCCATGGGCTCATAAAGTGAAGCTGTCATGTTTACTCCCTTGCTCGCAACACGCTCAGCGCGCACCAATCAGCAACGGCCATTGGAACAACGTGAGCCATGCAGTTCAGTTCGCCTGGTACTCGTGTCTTACGTGCTCCTCACTGCGGCCACTGCCATGAAGGGCGCGCTGAGCAGCCCCGTCCCCGCTGCCCTGCAGGAGGACTTCGGCTGCGCTGTCGCCAATCGCTTCCAGCAGCTGCTGGATGATGAGGCGGACCCGCTGGACATCCTGCGACAAGCCGAGGAAGAACGCACCTCTTAGAAGCGTAAGAAGGAGCTGAAAAAGACTGGGCACACCAGGCAGCCTCAGCAGCCCCCAGCCCAAAAAGGAGACCGAGAAGGACTGTAGGTTGCCATCTGCAGCGGCTCTTCCACAGCCCGTCCAGAAGCCTGTTTCTAAAAGGGGAGAGTGGGATGGACAAAATGAAAACTGGGGAACAGAGATAAAAGTTGAAAGGACTGAACAGAGAACTGCCTTCAGAGAATTCAGACCCAATGAAATGGAAGGAGCGACGGAATTCGCGGTAGAAAAACCATTTGATCGTTGGGACCGTGAAAGAACTATGGGAGGTCGTGGAGGTGTAAGGGGAGGAATGCGAGGCAAAGGAAGAGGTGGATTTGTAAAAACTTGGGATGGTGGTGTGGACCAAAGAGGAAAACGAGAATTTGAAAGGCACAGTGGAAGTGACCGAATAGGGATAAGAGCTGAAGACAAAAAGGGTGGAAGTGGAGCTCACAACTGGGGCACAGTGAAAGATGACCTCAGTGACATGGAACAGTCTACACCAATGGAAGAAATTTCAGAGACTGAAGAGTGTCAAGGAGTGGAAGGAGATACAGAGGCCAGGGTAATTGAAGGAACTGTAGAAGCTTCGGTTCCTGAAATGAGCTTGGATGAGTGGAAATCTCTCCAGGAGCAGGATCGACCAAAACCAGAATTCAACATCCAAAAGCCAAATTCCTCTGTTCCTTCCAAAGCTGTGGTAATTCATAAGTCAAAATACAAAGAGGAAGGTCTAAAGGAAGATGAAGATGACGAGCATCACTATTTTCGTTGGCCTGCTAACGACATTACCTCTCTGCTTGATATAAATGTTGGAAGTCTCTCTCATCCTGGTCGTGGCAATAGAGGTGGTGCAAAGGGAGGAGGAAGAGGCCGTATCAAAAAACCAGAGGGATTCATACCTGCAATAATACATACTGAAGTTCCTGCACTAAGCCTGGCTCCTAAACCGGATGACCCAGAGGATTTTCCTGCTTTGGCTTAAAATAGCCCCAATGCCTTAATTTACATCACCTGGAAATGGCTTGGTCTTGAAGTCAACTGTTCATGCTTATGGTGGAAGAAATGGGAGCGACCAAGTAGTAAAATGGAATGATGTACACTTTTCCTTGTAATGTCAGTTGATTGCGATTTCGTGTATTTGGGGCTAAAAAGTAAGGAGCATTTTGAGAACACTAATGGTGTTTGCGTCTGGACAGGTGTGCAAAGGTTTATATGGTTACTCAGACAGTTAAGAGCAAGATGTTAAACAAAAATATGTATATAAAGGTTGATTTCTACTTTACCACAAATTCATGCACGCTGTATATTACTGTTCAGTTTGGACAATGTACCAGAAAGCTGGAAGTAAAAACAAAAAATGTTCCCTGCTTCATTATTAAATCAACAATGTACCATTTAAATTCATGCAATTCAACTGCATTATTCAGAATTGAAAAAATAACCATATCTATGAAATGTTTAAATGCATTATTTCTACATTATATATATATTTGTTTTTAATTTCATTTATCAACATTTCCGTCAACAGAGGTTTAAACAAAATCGTTCACCTATCACTTTTAACCGCAGTAACACACTACATAATACTTTTTTTGGCAAAACAAATACAAAACATTTGCATTTTATATGTTTAAACATACTACCCACCATTTTAAGTGGTGGTGACACACTTAACATTACCAAACACATCATTTAGCAGTCTAAAAATGGTAAAACCCTGACCTTGCATGTAGAGCATTTACAATCAGACAGAAGTCAGAGGAGTTTGACTGGGTAGTGGGTGTGAAACTCCACGGTGGACACAGCCATAGGCTAATGTGTGTGAAAGCAACATATGATAGCGAATGGATGTGCCCATTTCCGTTGAGGATCTTGCACGTCAGATGGACACAGCGTTTAAAAAAACATCACTTGCCTCCTAACGGTGCCACCAAGAACACCTCCTCAACTTTTGCTGCTGTTTCTGACCTCTGATCACCACAATGATAGGCAAAGCAGGACACAGGATCCCAAAAGTCTCGCCAGAGGAGATGGAGATGCTGGCTGATGAGGTCCTATCTCTGAACAGCAAACTGCATGGCCTGGATTAGTAAAATAAGGATATAACAAGGGATAAAGTTACTCAACACTTCACTGCAAAACAGTACATATATATATATATCAACGTTCTATTGGGAATAACTTTGGCGTTGATGGACGGAATTGGCTGAATTTCTCCAAGAAAATGGCCAGCTCCGCTCCGCTCCTTCCCTGAAAGTTTGGGGGGGATTCATGAAGCGGGGGCCGAGATAAAAGGGGGTCCCAAAACGTGTTTTCCCCATGTTAATTTCCACTTTTAGCCCGAACGGCTGAATGGATTTCCTCCAAACTTGGCAAAATTGTAGAGACTGGTAGCCCGATGTGCCTTTTCTATGTCTCAAGATATGTGCTTCAGTGGAATTTGAGTAATTTAGGTTAAAAAAAATATATACATCTATAAGCGCGCCCCGGTACGCGCACCGGGGCGCGCACCAGCGCGCTACGCGAGTTCGCGAGCGGAAAGCTGATTGGCTCTCGGGTGTCTGTCAACATTCCAAACAGTCCGGTGGTTGTTGTAACTGGTATGGGTATATCCATTTTTTTGAAAATTTTAGTTTCTGTTTTTGAATATGTGTTTCAAGGGTTACATTACAGTGAAAGGAGGTCTGTCACTCTGTCACAAGGATGGTGTCATCAGTGATGTCATGAGTGATGTCACTGACCATGTCATGAGTGATGTAATATGTGACGTCATCAGCAGTGCATTGCACGCGCAAGTTATAGTGAGTCCAACTAACTATAACGTGGGAATTTCAATGGTTTTATGCGAGTAAAATTTCTAGCTAACTATAACTGGTGTGAAACCTATGGTTTTTTCAGTGAATATATATATATATATATATATAAATATATATATATATATATATATATATACATATATATATATATATATATATATATATATATATATATATATATATATATATATATATATATATTACGCTCAAAGTTTCCCTTTCGTTCCTCAGGGAAAAATAGCAGCACTCAAGAGGATATGGGTGTCCACATATTTTATTTCATGCAGGAGCTACACAGACGCGTTTTGGCGTGCTGCCTTCGTCAGTGTGTAAAGCATTCGATATCAGGCATGTTAATAAAGTTTTTTCTACATCACAATTTAGCATGGACATAGACATAGGACATTAACCCTCTGAGACGCTATGGGCGCCATCTTGTAACGATGTTACTACACAATTTCTTATCAGTGCACAGGCTATACAGCACTTATCGTACCTACAAATAGGTTGCAGCTCAATGTCAGAGGGTATAATTATATCATAATGCAATGCAATAACATTCTTATTGAGCCGTGGATCGGCTTATGTCCCATGTTCAACCATAGCCCATGTAGATGTAACTTTTCAATATACACTGAGACAGAAAAAATACAGATCAAAAAAGTACAGATCAAAGATCAAAGTCCACAAAAGTTCAATTAGTGTTAATAGTGGCTGAGGTAGCATAAGCCATCTAATACATATTCTATTCAAGAAAACTTTCTCAAGAAAACTAAATTGAACTTCAAAAAATCTAAATGGAACTTCAAAAAATCAGCTCGGCTGCAAGCACCCAGCAGAATCACAGCAAATTACTCCTATTCAAATTAGTTCATACAGTATTGGGTGATTCATGTCCAGTTAACTCTCCAGGTTCCCAAATACAAATCTGCAATTGTGTGTCTCATTATCCTCAATTATAATCATATATACATGTTCAAGAATTCATGTGTCTGCTACTAGGTACAATACACAATCACAATTAAGCATATTTAACAGTTCGCATGTATCACAGTCCAACATTATTTGCCCAAATGGAAAGCCATTTCTACCCCACTATTTAGACCCGGTGAGTGTTTAGTAGATAGGTCGATGATATACCTCGACTCTAGTCTTTGTAGTCGTCTTAGTCTATCTCCACCCCTTACACTCGGTTGAATAGTGTCTAGACCGAAGTACTGTAACTTACTTAGGTCTCTGTTGTGTGCCTCTGCGAAATGTCGGGCCACCGGATACGATGGATCAGCCTTGTCGATGGCCCTCAGATGTTCTAAAATTTGCAGTTTCAGCTGGTTGATGGTACTCCTTGTCACTCCATCGCTCCATCGGAAAACACGGACCACGGACCACGTATAAGGTGCAGATTTTCTTTATTTCATAGAGTCAACCATCAGTGCTGTCAGCAGTACGCGTTTCGGCTCTAAAAGTGCCTTGATCACATGATGCGCTTTGCATGTTACATGCCGTATTTATACACAGCCATTTTTTTGATTTATTCAAAGTTTTTTTCTTTTTTTGGGGCTTTTTTCATTTTTCTATGTTGTTGCCCCTTAAAGGGACAAGTGCCTAAGGTGTGTGATGTTCAGCATAAAAATAAACAACATACTGTTGCTTTGGATCTCAGTACATAGCAAATCATATGTTCCAAAACATAAATAATGGTATAAATACTCAATATTGACTGGAAATAAACTCTAATTTTTTTGCGTCCCCGGTGTGAATACCCTGTCGTATTCCAATCAATTGAAAAATCATGCACTTATATAAATATAACCTTGGTCAAAATTTACAGTACTATGATAAAGAGTTAATTTATATAAATACTAATACATTATTCTGCTGAACACTCCATATTCTAAAACCAGTGCTTTAAAACTTTAAATAGCAATATAAGAATCCCTATTAAAAAAACGTGTATAATAGTGTATAAAAAATGTGTCAAAAGGTGTATAAAAATCATTATTCTAATAATTGTTTGCGATAACTTTATCACCTAAAGGGAAGGGGTTTTCTACAGTGCAGCAAGTACGTTTCAGTTTTTTGGGGGTATAAAAGATTTCTGGATTAGCTATTTAGAGACATGTGAAAAGATCCTCAGTAATATTGAGGCCTCCAGGCTGTCTAGTGTCTAAATCTAAAATGTATCTGGTTTTAAGCCTTCTGAGTGCCTTCTCCCTATCCCCTCCTCTTTTGTATGGCAGGATAGCATCAATTAAAAAGTATTTGAGTTCTTTGGGGTCTGCATTGTGTTTCTCCCTGAAATGTCTTGCTACAGGGTACGCTGGATCTTTGTTTTTAATGGCCATTATATGTTGTAGAATGAGTTTGTGTCCCTGTAGTATGGTACTCCCTACATATTTGAGGGCACAGGGATATTTTACAATGTATATCACATAGTCTGATTTACATGTTAGGGCTTTTTCAATGGGTTTTTCTGCTGTACTGAATGGGGTTGCGTAGAACGATTTGTTTACTCTGTGCTAGCATGCTTTGCATGTTCTGCAACAGAAGAAAACTTTTCTCTGTGATAGCCAGGTGTTTTTGGGCTGTATGAATGGATCATTTTTGACCAGGACATCTCTCATGGAGGTTGCTCTGGTGTACCTTATAGATGCCTGTTTGGGGAGAGTATGTCCGATGACAGGATCATCTAAAATTAACGGCCAGTTTTTTCTGATGATCTTTTTTAGATGTTTGTCCTGTTAGCTGTATTTTAGTATGAATCTGAATGGGAGGCTTTTGAGGATTCTTCCTCTTTTTTGCTGCTTCCTCCTAACAGATCTTCCCTTGACTGTTCACTACTCTTCCTAATTGCTTGGTCAATACATTTGTTTGAATACCCTCTGGCTTTAAATCTGCTAGCACAGGCTTGTTGTGCTTTGTTTAGTTCATCTTCCTGACTACAAATCATTCTTAGACGTAGCATCTCCCCATAGGGGATGCTATTAATGAGGGATTGGGGAAGGAAACTACTGGTATATATATAACAGACTTTGAAGTATATTTTTTTCCTTCCCCACCACAATTGCGATACCTACCAGCATAACATTTGCATGCTGGACCTTGTAGGCGCTAACAACTAGGCGGACTACAGGAGGTGTATGCATGGAAACATAGGAGAAAATCAAGGGGAGGAGCAACAGTCTGTTTGAGATAAGGCAGAGTATTTCAACCTTGCTCACGCCCGTTCACTCAAGCACACACACCTGGCGCTGAAGAGGCAGAGAAACGCCGAAATGCATCCGCCATAACAAAGGAGAACACTTTCCGTGATGTGCAGCCTAATAAAGTGCTACCAACTTGTTCCTCAGCTGTGGCCTTACTCTTTTTCTAATGAAAGGAGCGGAGTTTGATAAATAGCGCGGTTTCCAGTAACGCGCGTCTAAGGCTCCCGTTTCATCAAGAGGCTCTGGACTCACTGGGACACTGCTCGCAGTATTGGTTTTCTCCGGGGTACCGGATTTCCAGAGCCCACCACGCAGCCAAGTAAGAAGTATGACGGTGTGGAAGCCTTTGCGCACCACGTCGGGCGGGTTGAATGCATGACCTGCCCCCGTCAGAAAGGATTTCATGGATTGCGGTGGTTGAAGCGGTATGGGGACTGAAGGTAACACTCGCTGCGCATGGGTGCCTTGGGAACATTTGAACAGAGCAAACAGACTTTGAAGTATATTTTTTCCTTCCCCACCACAATTGCGATACCTACCAGCATAACATTTGCATGCTGGACCTTGTAGGCGCTAACAACTAGGCGGACTACAGGAGGTGTATGCATGGAAACATAGGAGAAAATCAAGGGGAGGAGCAACAGTCTGTTTGAGATAAGGCAGAGTATTTCAACCTTGCTCACGCCCGTTCACTCAAGCACACACACCTGGCGCTGAAGAGGCAGAGAAACGCCGAAATGCATCCGCCATAACAAAGGAGAACACTTTCCGTGATGTGCAGCCTAATAAAGTGCTACCAACTTGTTCCTCAGCTGTGGCCTTACTCTTTTTCTAATGAAAGGAGCGGAGTTTGATAAATAGCGCGGTTTCCAGTAACGCGCGTCTAAGGCTCCCGTTTCATCAAGAGGCTCTGGACTCACTGGGACACTGCTCGCAGTATTGGTTTTCTCCGGGGTACCGGATTTCCAGAGCCCACCACGCAGCCAAGTAAGAAGTATGACGGTGTGGAAGCCTTTGCGCACCACGTCGGGCGGGTTGAATGCATGACCTGCCCCCGTCAGAAAGGATTTCATGGATTGCGGTGGTTGAAGCGGTATGGGGACTGAAGGTAACACTCGCTGCGCATGGGTGCCTTGGGAACATTTGAACAGAGCAAACAGACTTTGAAGTATATTTTTTCCTTCCCCACCACAATTGCGATACCTACCAGCATAACATTTGCATGCTGGACCTTGTAGGCGCTAACAACTAGGCGGACTACAGGAGGTGTATGCATGGAAACATAGGAGAAAATCAAGGGGAGGAGCAACAGTCTGTTTGAGATAAGGCAGAGTATTTCAACCTTGCTCACGCCCGTTCACTCAAGCACACACACCTGGCGCTGAAGAGGCAGAGAAACGCCGAAATGCATCCGCCATAACAAAGGAGAACACTTTCCGTGATGTGCAGCCTAATAAAGTGCTACCAACTTGTTCCTCAGCTGTGGCCTTACTCTTTTTCTAATGAAAGGAGCGGAGTTTGATAAATAGCGCGGTTTCCAGTAACGCGCGTCTAAGGCTCCCGTTTCATCAAGAGGCTCTGGACTCACTGGGACACTGCTCGCAGTATTGGTTTTCTCCGGGGTACCGGATTTCCAGAGCCCACCACGCAGCCAAGTAAGAAGTATGACGGTGTGGAAGCCTTTGCGCACCACGTCGGGCGGGTTGAATGCATGACCTGCCCCCGTCAGAAAGGATTTCATGGATTGCGGTGGTTGAAGCGGTATGGGGACTGAAGGTAACACTCGCTGCGCATGGGTGCCTTGGGAACATTTGAACAGAGCAAACAGACTTTGCAGTATATTTTTTCCTTCCCCACCACAATTGCGATACCTACCAGCATAACATTTGCATGCTGGACCTTGTAGGCGCTAACAACTAGGCGGACTACAGGAGGTGTATGCATGGAAACATAGGAGAAAATCAAGGGGAGGAGCAACAGTCTGTTTGAGATAAGGCAGAGTATTTCAACCTTGCTCACGCCCGTTCACTCAAGCACACACACCTGGCGCTGAAGAGGCAGAGAAACGCCGAAATGCATCCGCCATAACAAAGGAGAACACTTTCCGTGATGTGCAGCCTAATAAAGTGCTACCAACTTGTTCCTCAGCTGTGGCCTTACTCTTTTTCTAATGAAAGGAGCGGAGTTTGATAAATAGCGCGGTTTCCAGTAACGCGCGTCTAAGGCTCCCGTTTCATCAAGAGGCTCTGGACTCACTGGGACACTGCTCGCAGTATTGGTTTTCTCCGGGGTACCGGATTTCCAGAGCCCACCACGCAGCCAAGTAAGAAGTATGACGGTGTGGAAGCCTTTGCGCACCACGTCGGGCGGGTTGAATGCATGACCTGCCCCCGTCAGAAAGGATTTCATGGATTGCGGTGGTTGAAGCGGTATGGGGACTGAAGGTAACACTCGCTGCGCATGGGTGCCTTGGGAACATTTGAACAGAGCAAACAGACTTTGAAGTATATTTTTTCCTTCCCCACCACAATTGCGATACCTACCAGCATAACATTTGCATGCTGGACCTTGTAGGCGCTAACAACTAGGCGGACTACAGGAGGTGTATGCATGGAAACATAGGAGAAAATCAAGGGGAGGAGCAACAGTCTGTTTGAGATAAGGCAGAGTATTTCAACCTTGCTCACGCCCGTTCACTCAAGCATACACACCTGGCGCTGAAGAGGCAGAGAAACGCCGAAATGCATCCGCCATAACAAAGGAGAACACTTTCCGTGATGTGCAGCCTAATAAAGTGCTACCAACTTGTTCCTCAGCTGTGGCCTTACTCTTTTTCTAATGAAAGGAGCGGAGTTTGATAAATAGCGCGGTTTCCAGTAACGCGCGTCTAAGGCTCCCGTTTCATCAAGAGGCTCTGGACTCACTGGGACACTGCTCGCAGTATTGGTTTTCTCCGGGGTACCGGATTTCCAGAGCCCACCACGCAGCCAAGTAAGAAGTATGACGGTGTGGAAGCCTTTGCGCACCACGTCGGGCGGGTTGAATGCATGACCTGCCCCCGTCAGAAAGGATTTCATGGATTGCGGTGGTTGAAGCGGTATGGGGACTGAAGGTAACACTCGCTGCGCATGGGTGCCTTGGGAACATTTGAACAGAGCAAACAGACTTTGAAGTATATTTTTTCCTTCCCCACCACAATTGCGATACCTACCAGCATAACATTTGCATGCTGGACCTTGTAGGCGCTAACAACTAGGCGGACTACAGGAGGTGTATGCATGGAAACATAGGAGAAAATCAAGGGGAGGAGCAACAGTCTGTTTGAGATAAGGCAGAGTATTTCAACCTTGCTCACGCCCGTTCACTCAAGCACACACACCTGGCGCTGAAGAGGCAGAGAAACGCCGAAATGCATCCGCCATAACAAAGGAGAACACTTTCCGTGATGTGCAGCCTAATAAAGTGCTACCAACTTGTTCCTCAGCTGTGGCCTTACTCTTTTTCTAATGAAAGGAGCGGAGTTTGATAAATAGCGCGGTTTCCAGTAACGCGCGTCTAAGGCTCCCGTTTCATCAAGAGGCTCTGGACTCACTGGGACACTGCTCGCAGTATTGGTTTTCTCCGGGGTACCGGATTTCCAGAGCCCACCACGCAGCCAAGTAAGAAGTATGACGGTGTGGAAGCCTTTGCGCACCACGTCGGGCGGGTTGAATGCATGACCTGCCCCCGTCAGAAAGGATTTCATGGATTGCGGTGGTTGAAGCGGTATGGGGACTGAAGGTAACACTCGCTGCGCATGGGTGCCTTGGGAACATTTGAACGGAGCAAACAGACTTTGAAGTATATTTTTTCCTTCCCCACCACAATTGCGATACCTACCAGCATAACATTTGCATGCTGGACCTTGTAGGCGCTAACAACTAGGCGGACTACAGGAGGTGTATGCATGGAAACATAGGAGAAAATCAAGGGGAGGAGCAACAGTCTGTTTGAGATAAGGCAGAGTATTTCAACCTTGCTCACGCCCGTTCACTCAAGCACACACACCTGGCGCTGAAGAGGCAGAGAAACGCCGAAATGCATCCGCCATAACAAAGGAGAACACTTTCCGTGATGTGCAGCCTAATAAAGTGCTACCAACTTGTTCCTCAGCTGTGGCCTTACTCTTTTTCTAATGAAAGGAGCGGAGTTTGATATATATATATATATATATATATATATATATATATATATATATATATATATATATATATATATATATATATATATATATATATATATCATCACAGTGCAGGAATCCCATTCAAAGAAAGCCTCAGGAGGAAAACATTGTTCACTTAAATTATTTAATGGCTGCCTGCCGACTGCGAACATGTACAGGAACACACATCCCAAAGTATAACGCCAGACGCGTTTCGGGAACAGGAATCCCTTCTTCTGTGGCGTAATGTTACAATGAAAAAAGAACACGCTGGTGCTGCTGCACAGTTCTATTTGAAACACCTGCCGCTGTGGGCGGGGCCAGAAACCTGGCCTTCTGGATGTTGTAGTTCTTGTACCTCAAGTGGGCGCGCTGTTCTTTTTTCGAATAAAACATAGTTAATATCTCCAGTGAGTAGATGTGGCGCCTGACAGTCACAGCCCCACTTTGTGACAGCCATTGTGAACGAGCCTCCGCTACTCCGCAATAACTTTGGCTCTCCTCCTTCCAAACTGCTGACTCCGGGTTGGTGCCTGCATGGACCCGCTGGGAACGGTGAGCTTTCCTTGCGACCGGGAACGGCCGCTTAAACATCATCACAGTGCAGGAATCCCATTCAAAGAAAGCCTCAGGAGGAAAACATTGTTCACTTAAATTATTTAATGGCTGCCTGCCGACTGCGAACATGTACAGGAACACACATCCCAAAGTATAACGCCAGACGCGTTTCGGGAACAGGAATCCCTTCTTCTGTGGCGTAATGTTACAATGAAAAAAGAACACGCTGGTGCTGCTGCACAGTTCTATTTGAAACACCTGCCGCTGTGGGCGGGGCCAGAAACCTGGCCTTCTGGATGTTGTAGTTCTTGTACCCCAAGTGGGCGCGCTGTTCTTTTTTCGAATAAAACATAGTTAATATCTCCAGTGAGTAGATGTGGCGCCTGACAGTCACAGCCCCACTTTGTGACAGCCATTGTGAACGAGCCTCCGCTACTCCGCAATAACTTTGGCTCTCCTCCTTCCAAACTGCTGACTCCGGGTTGGTGCCTGCATGGACCCGCTGGGAACGGTGAGCTTTCCTTGCGACCAGGAACGGCCGCTTAAACATCATCACAGTGCAGGAATCCCATTCAAAGAAAGCCTCAGGAGGAAAACATTGTTCACTTAAATTATTTAATGGCTGCCTGCCGACTGCGAACATGTACAGGAACACACATCCCAAAGTATAATGCCAGACGCGTTTCGGGAACAGGAATCCCTTCTTCTGTGGCGTAATGTTACAATGAAAAAAGAACACGCTGGTGCTGCTGCACAGTTCTATTTGAAACACCTGCCGCTGTGGGCGGGGCCAGAAACCTGGCCTTCTGGATGTTGTAGTTCTTGTACCCCAAGTGGGCGCGCTGTTCTTTTTCCGAATAAAACATAGTTAATATCTCCAGTGAGTAGATGTGGCGCCTGACAGTCACAGCCCCACTTTGTGACAGCCATTGTGAACGAGCCTCCGCTACTCCGCAATAACTTTGGCTCTCCTCCTTCCAAACTGCTGACTCCGGGTTGGTGCCTGCATGGACCTGCTGGGAACGGTGAGCTTTCCTTGCGACCGGGAACGGCCACTTAAACATCATCACAGTGCAGGAATCCCATTCAAAGAAAGCCTCAGGAGGAAAACATTGTTCACTTAAATTATTTAATGGCTGCCTGCCGACTGCGAACATGTACAGGAACACACATCCCAAAGTATAACGCCAGACGCGTTTCGGGAACAGGAATCCCTTCTTCTGTGGCGTAATGTTACAATGAAAAAAGAACACGCTGGTGCTGCTGCACAGTTCTATTTGAAACACCTGCCGCTGTGGGCGGGGCCAGAAACCTGGCCTTCTGGATGTTGTAGTTCTTGTACCCCAAGTGGGCGCGCTGTTCTTTTTTCGAATAAAACATAGTTAATATCTCCAGTGAGTAGATGTGGCGCCTGACAGTCACAGCCCCACTTTGTGACAGCCATTGTGAACGAGCCTCCGCTACTCCGCAATAACTTTGGCTCTACTCCTTCCAAACTGCTGACTCCGGGTTGGTGCCTGCATGGACCCGCTGGGAACGGTGAGCTTTCCTTGCGACCGGGAACGGCCGCTTAAACATCATCACAGTGCAGGAATCCCATTCAAAGAAAGCCTCAGGAGGAAAACATTGTTCACTTAAATTATTTAATGGCTGCCTGCAGACTGCGAACATGTACAGGAACACACATCCCAAAGTATAACGCCAGACGCGTTTCGGGAACAGGAATCCCTTCTTCTGTGGCGTAATGTTACAATGAAAAAAGAACACGCTGGTGCTGCTGCACAGTTCTATTTGAAACACCTGCCGCTGTGGGCGGGGCCAGAAACCTGGCCTTCTGGATGTTGTAGTTCTTGTACCCCAAGTGGGCGCGCTGTTCTTTTTTCGAATAAAACATAGTTAATATCTCCAGTGAGTAGATGTGGCGCCTGACAGTCACAGCCCCACTTTGTGACAGCCATTGTGAACGAGCCTCCGCTACTCCGCAATAACTTTGGCTCTCCTCCTTCCAAACTGCTGACTCCGGGTTGGTGCCTGCATGGACCCGCTGGGAACGGTGAGCTTTCCTTGCGACCGGGAACGGCCGCTTAAACATCATCACAGTGCAGGAATCCCATTCAAAGAAAGCCTCAGGAGGAAAACATTGTTCACTTAAATTATTTAATGGCTGCCTGCCGACTGCGAACATGTACAGGAACACACATCCCAAAGTATAACGCCAGACGCGTTTCGGGAACAGGAATCCCTTCTTCTGTGGTGTAATGTTACAATGAAAAAAGAACACGCTGGTGCTGCTGCACAGTTCTATTTGAAACACCTGCCGCTGTGGGCGGGGCCAGAAACCTGGCCTTCTGGATGTTGTAGTTCTTGTACCCCAAGTGGGCGCGCTGTTCTTTTTTCGAATAAAACATTTGGGCTCCAACATATATATAGGCCAATGTAGCCCAATATATATTTTTCAAAGTTAATTTTCGTAAAAACCACTGGAGCATATATCTTGAGACATAGCAAAGGCACATCGGGCTACCAGTCCCTACAATTTTGCCAAGTTTCGTGGAAATCCATTCAGCCGTTCGAGCTAAAAGTGAGTCCAACCGCCGTATGGAAATGAAGGAAATGAATGGGTAATTTGTAATTAGCAAATAGCTCATCGCAAACTAGGAATGGTAAAGAATCGCTATTTATTCCTTAAAGTTCGCTATTTAGGAAATGCAAAAAACTTTGATGATACATATGGCGGTTCATCTCTAACAAGATAAGAAGCATAGTGTGAGACTTGGCCCTTTCCCCAAAATGTTTCGCCTTTTTATTTCCCTTTTAAATCAGAATGCCCTCATGGAAACAACAGTGTGTAGGCCTTGTGTGGTGGAGAAGGGCCTGTGTAGTGTAAAACTAGTGTTAAAGTACAGGTACTTCCTACCCCTAACATGGCTGCCACAGACCACTGCTGCAGCAGCGTGGTTTAGTGGGCGCATTCTAGTAGCCAGGGGCTGGCTGGAACCCTCAGGCAATGTATCCATCTTAGCCTGCCAGCCTGTCCACAGGTGGAATGGTGGAACCTCCTGGAAGCCTCTGGAACCTTCTGGGAGAGGTGAGGTGACACCAACTGACACCAACTGACACTACCAACTGTCAACTGGCACTATAAAAGGAAAGGGAGGGAACTTTCCAGGAGAGAAGCTGAGGAGAAGACCTGGGGAAGTACCTACGCAGGAGGATAGGCAGTGGGGGTCAGGGCAGGGTCTTATGATGCTGGAATGACAGGGCCTAGTGTGCTGCTTTACAAGTGTTGAGGTATCCTGTTCCCCCCCCACTGACCTAGCCCCGCGGCAGGGAACCCCCAGGGACCACTTGAAGGGATTGGCTGAGAAGAATTTGGAACACCAGCCACCAATTTACCCTCCCCTTCAAGGAATAAGAAACCAAAGGAAACAAGAAACCAACTGCTATTTCTTTTGGCGCAAGAAACAGCTGCGCCAAGAAGTAACCAAGAAACTTACAAAGGCGCAAGGAACATAAAACGCCAAGAAGAGACTGAATCACCACAGGACATTTGAAGAACCACCCAGGTATTGGCGCTGTGTTGCTAGAAGTGCCCCCTGACGCCACCTGGGGTCCCTGCGCTAACCTACCGCTGCTGTGTGGCATGTCCTGTGAGCTGCCTCTATTTTAAAGCAACTGCTGATGAAGCGCCAACCTAAAAACTGCCTAAGCGCTACATTGTCCTCCAAGCGCTTAACTGGTGAAGAATTGCTGTGTACTGTGGGAGCGCTGGGAATTGCCTGCAGGGCTGTGGAAGTTGCCCCCCCCCTGTAAAGCGCTGTGAAGTGCCCCAAGTGCTGGACTGCCCTATGTGGTGGCCTAGTTGAAGCGCTGGGAAGTTGAGAGACTGTTGCCTGGCGCTGTGGTAGAAAGCGCTTCTGTGCCCAGGATTACTTCCACTGGTGTGAACACTGAGTGCTGCTCTGCTTTGTACCCTGGCGTGGAGGACTGGAAGCGCTATACCTGCCCCAGGCACTGGTGCCACGAGCTGCTGTGTCCTGTACTGTTTGGCGCCCGCCCCTCACGCCTGAAGCGCTGTGGTGCCCGAGAATGTGAGGTTCTGTGAAGCGCTAGCCACTGACCTGCCTTGAAAAGCGCCGTATCCTGTGCCCCTGAGGAGCGCTATATTTTGCCTCAGGCGCTGTCAGAATTCAGCGCCCTTCTGTCTGCCATTGGGTCGCCCCAGAGCGTCGAAGTGCCCCTCAGGCGCGGCCTGTGTCAAGCGCTTACCAGTAGCGCCTCGCGACGTGTGGAAGTTGCCTGGGCGGCCCTCGGTGCCAGGAGAGGGCCGCCGCCACATCAGAGAGCCGTCATCACCGCCGCAGCCCAGGCCAAGCAGAAGGAGTCTCCACGGCAACCCCCGGTGTCAGAAGGGGGCCGCCGGAATTCCTGTCAGGTCGCGCTGGGCCTGACAGGCCGTGAAGCCCCGATCTCACCTCACGTGACGGAGGTGCGCCGTGTCATCGGCCGCACCCCCGCCCATTGCCGCGCAGCCATTGGCTGCAAGCGTCAAGCGCCTTTGCCGGCCGCGCTGTGGTCGGCGGCCGGCACTTACTTGCTGGAAAGACTGTGCCCTGGCGGATTGGGGCCTCCCTTGCTGCATCAGAGGTCCCGGGCTACCCCTAATCTGCCGGGCCTCAATTCAACGACGGGGAGGGCTCCGAGAGAGTGTCAGAGCCCCCCTCCGATTGCCCCACATCACGGATCCGGCCCATTTGCACCGCGCTGGGCCGAATGAAGCCACGGGAGGATTGGAACCCTTCCCTTGCCTCCAGAACCTGCGCAAGGGCTCGGAGGGACGAAGAAAAAGGTAATCCCCCAGGGGAGGAGGGCGGAAGGCCGGGTAAGGCCCTGTGTTCGCCCCTCCCCGGGGGAAGATGTCACTGGGCCCCGTTGGCCCTCATTAATTGTTGAAAACTAGTGACTGGGCCTGGTGGCCCCAATTAGCCCCTAACTGAAGAGGAACTGGGCTAGAGCCCTGAGAGAGTCTTATCAGGGACCTGACATTATTAGAGGAGTTGACCCCCCTGATGAGGGGAATGGTTCTTAAGATATGTTTCCTATTTCTTGTGCTTAGAATGGAAATGCCTGGGTCTCTCTGCCTAATGCCAGGTTGGAAGTGAGGTAATGTCCATTTGAAGCCTGATGCAGGGCTTATGGGGTGCTAAGGAAATACTTGGGGCCTATAGAAATACTGGGTACTGGCTAATTAAATGTTCACTCCTGCTTAGGGCAATGCCTTTAGAAATGTCCTAACTTCTGCCTAGAGAACTGTTTATTTCTAGCTAAATGCCTTAGTGAATGCCCAATGAAAGGTTCATTCCAATATGCTTAGAATAGGTAACAGAATGTTGATTCCTGGGTAAGGGGATGTGTATTCCTGTTTAGAGGAGTGATGAAATGCACTGTTGCATATTAGGATGGAAAGCCCTATAGGAATATTTGGCACTGGGGAGTTAAATGTCTAACTCTGCCTAGTGCGATGCCTTTCAGTTATCTAAGAAAACGTTATTCCTACAGGAGTGTGTTTTGCAAGTAAAAGTTGATTACTTACCTCCAAGGGGGGTAAATCAGAAGATTATTCTTGATTCCTTATTGAGCAGCTGGTTATCACTCATGTAGGGTGGAAGGGCCTAACTCCTAATGTAGTGTAGCTCCTATTTTCCCAATAGGCTCTGCGCATTGGAATAGTACCTACTGCAGTAAAGGCCTAGGCCAGACGTTAACTAGGTCTACTACTGTCGATACTAGACTTAATTTTTGGGTTTGCCAGCTAAGCTCAGAGTTCGCTAGAAACTTTCTCGAATGTTCAAGGAAGGATGAACTCCCCTGATTAGACAAGAAGGGATTTAGTTTCTGACAACCATAGAACATGACAACTTTGCTCTCCCCTAATCAAGAGTCAATCTCGAGAGTCGTGTGAGCACAAGGCAATTATTTTACTCAGTCAGTACGTGCATTCTTAGTCTCATCAGAATGTAGAGAAAAGGAAGAGACGGGCGTGTTCAATAAAAGATGTTATTTATTGATCAGTCTCTTTTCTCGTACAAGAGAAATGGATCGATATTATTGCAATACTTATAGTTAAGTAAAGTGCATACATTAGAAGCAATAGTATAAAATAATACTGTAAAAACATTGATATGGTTTCTGAGCCATATGATGTTTAAAATGATTAAAATATATTTACATACACATATACCTTTGACTAAACGTACTCAACTGGTGTTTCTAAATACGCCTACCCCGTGTACCTGACCTAAGTCTAATGCGTGGGCGGGAATAGAAAGTTACAGTTTAGTTTAAGTTTGTTTTTGCCAAGTGAATAACTAAAGAATTCTCTAGGAGGGGTTATTCAGTTCTGTACCTGGAATTTAGGATGAATGAGGAATGGTATCTCTTTCTCTGCTCTCGATATTCCAGGCTGCCTGCGAGGGCTGCCCAGAAGCGCCGGTGCTGGGTCTCTCGGCTTGAGATAGCAGCGCGTCTCTCAGCGCGTCAGGAAGGCGGGGCTGCTGCCTGCGGGGTCTGCTTCTGCTCTCGGCTTCGGCAAGTATGGCTGCTCCGTCTTGTCACCACGCGTGTGTTTGCATAGGGCAAGGTCGGCAATATTTATACCTTAAAGGTGCCGAGATTGACGTAAGAATGGACATAGGTACGTCAATAAAGATGTCATACGACTTGCTCGTTAGCACATTCTTTACTAAAGTTCTCTGTGAAATCAAAACAATGGCCGCACGGATTATCCAGGTTGTCATAGGTTTGATTTGTTATGAGAACGTCGTATGCCTTATCAGGGGCTGGAGGAATATCGCTTGTCTAATTAGATCTCAAGCGTTATGACCTAATCAGATAACACGTTCCTGTGCCGTAGTGTGACTGCGTCAGATAACGGTATCTGCATCATGGGGGATTTCTTGCCTCATGGGCTGACTGTTAGTTAACTAGCTAGTAAGTTTAACCAGAATAGGGTCAGGAATAGGGGGATCGAATCAGAACCTATAGAAATACACGACACCCACTCCACGCTAACTATGGTCATATCTACTAATCTATGCATAGTATAACATAGTACAACATACTATAGAGTATAGTGTATACCTTACCACCCCAAAATACATAAATGCATTTCGAAATTTTCAAATATACTGAAAAATTGCAGTCATATATATTGTATGCACTTAAGCTATGAATTAGATGCAAAAGTGAACACGCATTGTTATGCATTATTGATTGTTGGTATATGAGAAATACACATGAAATGGCTCTTAATATGGCTATACAGAAAAAAAGTCGAAACCATTTCATCACATAAAATCTATTGCGAACATACCAGCGGGCAGCTAAAGTCTATAAAGTCTATAAAGTATCTAAAATAGAAATCTTAGTTCTCTAGGAATAGTCTCTTACTTTAAGCAGAAAATCAGTGTCCCGGGAAAAAATATATAGAAAAATATTTTAGGGGCTTGCTGAAAAAAGTTGCTGTCCGTGAACTGGATTGTAATTGTTCATGTGACTTTATTTTTAAAGTTGAAGGCCGAATTCAGGGAACGCCGTGTGCGAGTTTACTCAAAAGTCTCTATTTCTGTTCCGGAGAGAACATCATATCATTCAGGCTTTCGAAAAAACTGTCAACAGCTTCATGGGAAAGTTCCACTAAGTCGGAAATAGGGGTAACCATGCATTCATGCGCATGATTGTCTCCATTGACATTCTGATTTGCATTGCTGACAGAAGGTCGTACCTGTTCGATGCTGCTTTCATCTTGAACTTCACTACTCTTCAATCGCAGTGGTGAAGATTCCAGGAATGCCGTCATCAGAATTGGCAGCCTTTGAGGGCAGCACAGTGCGTGAACCTTGGTAGGAACCAACAGTGTATCTGCATCCACCGGCGCATCCGATTGTAGCGTCAGACAGGTGTCTAACACGCATTCTTCTCCGCATAGCAGACACCTTAGTACAGGTAAAACACACCTTTGCCACATTGGTCGAAATGATAGAAACCAAGTCATGTTTAGGTCTCTAAGCCGGGATAGTCCCAGGATTTTTGATATCCGGTCCCGGTATCCAATGGCTAGGATCGTATCTTCCATTGTCGCGAGAGTTTGATCTGTGACATGGGTTGCCATAACGAAAAATAAGGACTAGGAATAGGATTCCCGCAATTAGTCCTAGGATCAGGGGAAGTCCGCCAAAAATCGAATGGACGAAGTCTGGAAAAATACCCAGTATGGCTTTGAATGGTGTTAATGCCATCGAAAATACTGTCTTAAATACCTTTGAGACCCCTGTGGTATCAGAAATATTTAAGATTTCGCTCAGGATTTCCGCGAAATGTACGGGGGAATTAGTTGATAATAATGTATGTATCTCTGCAGTCGTCCTTGCGACTTGTAGATCATACGTTTCTTTAGATGACGTGAGCCTTGTAGGCGTCTGAAGAAGCACTGTTTTCATTCTGCTTAAAGTGTCTATTCGAATAGAAGTAATTTTCAAACTGGGCCATGCCCTCGCCTCCCTGTCTGGAAAGGAGCTGGGGAACAAAGAACGTCCACAGCACTTGACCTTCGCCGTCGTAGTGACGAGATAAGGAGTCCCGGGCATAAGACTACAGCATCTGCGGTCTACAATAAGAATGTAACTCCCATTATAGAGTCTTTGAAAGAATGGTTCTATTTCAGTTGCAGGTGCGCCTTGCTGGTGACATGAAAGGTTGTATGAATTCCCTTCACAGGCTCCGTGCAAACTAATACCGTTACACAGAAGCGTGCCGCTTAGTGACATAGCACAATTGTTGCCACTAAGAAACACTTTCTGTCCTTTGTTACTGACACATGCATGTGAATAGGGCAGGTTCCATGTTGTTTTAAGGTACCCCTTTCCCAATTTCTCGTACATGCCAGCCTGTATATATTTTTGGCAGTATTGAAACCTGAAGGTTGAGATTGGAATATTTATGATTCCGTGGATTATCCATTCACTGACAGGTCGTTCTGACATTGTCAACGGTAATCTTTCTAGTTTTTCAATGCTCAAGATTGTATAATCAGCACCCTTCTGCGCCATACCGATTTGTCTATCAGTAAGGTTAAAGATTTGAAATAGTGACGTTGTGTTGATTAAACGCCAAGGCACATAGCCTGAACGCAGATTTTGTAACGTCCAGCCAAGCTGTACAATAGAACGCAATTGTGACTGACCATGTTGTAATAACAGTAAGTCTTGCGATAATATATCGATTGCTGAAGACACAATGCTGTCCAATGAAAAAATTCTGGAGGACAGAGTCATTAACCCATTGTCCACTACAGAAAGTGATTTTTCCAAATTAATACGGTCAATTTCCCGTATTCTTTCTGCTGTCTCAATTTGAGTAACCTTCCAGGCCTCATTGTATGCTGCATATACAGAGGCTGCTATGAAACGCTTTTGACGCTGTTTGCGTGGTCCCATTATGAAATCACGCAAGTCAGCACCATCAGTAAGTAAAGTTAGGTGTTGCTTAATTTCAGGCAGTGTGGAAGTTTGTAGCCATTGAAGGCATAATTTGCCCACACTGTAGGTTGTTATTATCCCTGGGTGATGTCTTTGGGGATATCTAGGGTCTGGCCTGTTCATTTTGAAACCCTGTGTTTTATTCAGGAATCTATCTTGACAGTTATTTGTATCTGTGGGCCAGATCAACCATTGTTTCCAATCAGGATGTGTTCTGTTTTGGTTAAGTATATGGTTTATGTCTATTTCTTCATCTGTTTCAGAGTTATTGCTAAACATTGTTGGCTTTGGAATAGACAGGTTATTTAAATCTTTGATTTTGGCTAAGCCAAGACAGGTGGTTTGTTGAACGGTGTCATTTAAAAATATCATTTGTTCTGGGATCATGCAGGCTCTAAACAAAGCTTCTATGTCCTGTACTTGCCATTCTTTTGTACCCCAAACACTTTTCAAATCAACATGTTTGTCCCAATAACCAAATCCAAAAGTATTCATTTTTTCAAAGAAAGAATCTGAATATATCAATTTTGTGTTGGTTATCATGGTTTTCATCCCTGTCTTGTTTGACAATTTGTAATAAAATGTTTCAGCATTAGTTATGTTAAAACCTGAAAAATATGAATATTTGCCATACACGGTTCTAGAGCTCCCTTTTGGAGGTGTAGCACAATGTTCCCATTGATTAAAATTTAAAACATTTCTAGGTTGTGCAGATTTATGCAAGAAATGGTTACCATAATGGTTATAGCAGTACATGCTGTCATAATTTGTAGAACCCTGCAAATAATCATGTTTTGTAAATTTAGCAGACATTACTAAGTCAGACATCATATTGTTTATACTTTCAAAGTCCCAATCATCAGCAAATGAGTTTGGTTTTGCAAAGTCACTCAAGGAGATCTTGATTTGGTGTGGATATTTCAGGATCTCGACCGGACCATAAATTTCATAGTCAGTGTTGTCCCAGGCTACCCCACCAGATATTGGAATTGCTGTGAAGTTGGCTGAAGAAAGTTCTGAAGAAAGTTCTCTTTTCTCGACGTGTGAAGATGTGTGTGGTTTGAGGACCAAGTTGATGTTCTGACTTGCTGTGTCCATTTTAGCATATTTTCCCTCAATGAAGCGTCCCAAGGTAAATACCATGATGAGCCAAAGTATGAGGATAAATGCACCAAAACCCACCCAAAATTCAATCCATGGAGAAACTAGATATGTTTCTTTCAGTTGTTTCAAAAGTTCCTTCGCTTTGTCTTTAAAGGATTTTGATGTTGGCTGTGTCTTTTGTTCGCTGAAGCCTTCAGAGGAATCATCGAAGTTGATGAAGTAACCGGATGCAGTTCTGTCAATTGTTCCAATTGGTTCAGGATTTTTGTTTCTCCCATTTTCATTTGGTACTTCTGTATAGATTGGTGTGTCTCTGCTAAATGTCTTTATTTGGGTTTTCAGAGGTCTAAGTTCTATTGCATTGTTGCATAGTCCTTGTTGTTCTTCTGTAGGCGTTTCGAATGTGATGAGCCTCTTTGATAGGACCTCTGTACTGGTAGCAAACCTTGGTGTTCTGCTACTTATTGGGAGTCCACTTGGCCTACTGTTGGTTATCGGCCACATGTTGTGGTTTTACCAGGTCGATGGATACAACTCGGTTCTCCTTTTTTCCAGCAAGTGGCGGTAGTACAACTGATCTTGTCCCGTTGACAGACAATACAGGAACTGCTTTTCTGTAAGAAGGCCCAAATTCCTTCTTTACCGCGATCTTCTCCCTGACTAGATCCCCGACTTTTGGAATCCAGACAGGTCTTGCTGGGACAGGTGGTGATTCTTCAGTGGTCGTTGGCTGTTCTTTCAACTGTATGTTGCTCAGGTCTTTTCTTGTTTTGTTTAAGTCCTGCAAAATAGCCAAACGGTCTTTGACATCAAAGCTTTTTTCTGTTACCACTGAAGTCTGACTATCAAGGTCAGAGATCAACATCCTAGTTCCGAATAATAATTCGTACGGACTGAATCCCTTCAGAGAATTTCTTGGCAAGTTATTTAGACTACGTTGGACACTTATTAGATGTTTGACCCACCCAGCTCCCGAACCTAATATCCTTTCTATTATAGATTGCTTTCTGTCTTGGTTTTTTCTTTACACCATCCCATACCCTCAGGAAGGAAGTGAGAAGATTCCCGCTGGGCTGTGCTCATTTGGCCATTCTTTCCCCCCCCCAGGCTGGATTGCCTGAGAAAAAGAAAAAAAAAATGGTCGAACGTAGCATGCTCTTAGCGTATATGCCATTTAGACTCGCAAATCTTGTATAACAGTCCGGACGTCAGCCGAGTGCTGTGGATCTACATTATAAGTGGGAACTAGCCTGTATATGTTAATCGCAAGCCATTCTTTTTAGTGGTGATGTTATCTGCCTTGATACGACGAGGTATTAAACTGCTTCTCTCCCCACTGGGATCTCTGTTGCAGTTTGGGCAGTTTTTTACAAACATGGTGTAGTGCAGGCTCATGCCTGGCCACCAGTACCGTGATTGTAATTCTTCCAGAGAATCTTTTAATTTAAGGTGTCTGAGACCCTCGCCCATGTGTGCGTCTGCGATTAACAAGTTTCTCCTGTCCATGTTTGGAATCACTCTATCCCCCACTCCAGGGATTCGAGCAAAAGGAATGGAGTTTGCATCTATGATGTATGTGTAATTGAGTGGATAGTTGATCGGTAACGCCGAGCAGTCGCCTTTTGATGACGTTTTTGCTGCCAGCACTGTTTCGCCGTCAATGTATTTTAATGTACGCTTTTTTCGATCTACGGGAGCCGGTTTACTGGCTGCCGCTGCGGCTGTTTCAGCCAATGAATTCCCTACAACGTGAACGCCATCACGCTGGTGACTCAGTGAGTGTGTCACGTGAGTCTTTGGTAGTTCTTTTTTCAAAAGAGCTACCTGTTCCCAGAGCAGTCTCTGCTTTATTGGTGCATCCGTGTCATCTTTGTAATCGTTCTGAATCCAGGTCTGCAAATCCTTGTTATATGCTTTGACGCAGAAATATGAATCTGACACTATAAGTGTCGGGAATTCGCGATCCGCATTATCTAGCGCCATTTTCAAAGCTAATATTTCAGTTTGTAGTTCTGAATTAGTTTCTACTGAGTGTGATTTTGTTAATAGAGGTCTTAGTTTACCTCCGTGCCACACTTCTTTTGTAATCTCACATGTGGGATTGTATGCATGTTCTCCCCAAACGGAGGGTTGAGCATGTCCGTCTGTATAGATTACACAGGCGTAATGTCGTAGAGGCAGAATGTCGATTGGCAGAGGATACGTTTTTTCATATTTTAGATTTTTTAATTCTTCTAGTTCTGGATCAAAGAAGTAATATACTTTGTCCGTTGTGATTGAATTTACCCATTGTAACCATTCTGGATCCAATGTTGTTGTTGGTAAATTACACGGTGTTGTTAATGCCTCAAAGGCTGATTCTGCTGTTCTGACTGTGATATGTCTACCGTCAGCTATGTCTTTTTCTCTAGCTATTGCGGTTTGAACTGCTTGAACAATTTTTCCTTTGTTGTTGAATCTCTGTTCAGCTTTTGTGTACAAATGTGATTTGAATGCAATTGGTACCTTATCTCCCTCATTAGAGGTTAGGTATGTGAATCCGCATCTCCCTGGGATGACTCGGATCACAAGGTTGCGTGTATTATCACGGGTTTCTAATTTTGTTTTAATTAGCATGTCTGTTTGTAAGGATCTCAAAATTTCTGTGTGTGCTTGAGTCCAACTGGATCTTTTAAAGTCTGGTTTAATTAGATCGTAAAGGGGTTTGACCCTTTCTGCGTAATTTGCAATGTAAGTTCTTCCGAAATTTAGGAAGCCTAGAATTGACTGTAGGTTTTTTAGTGTTTTAGGAGCTTGGATTACGGCACATTTCTCTAGGAAATTGTCTGCCAGGCTTTTGCCTTCACTTGATAACTCATATCCTAAGAATAGGACCGTCAGATGGGCAATTCTGGACTTTTTGAAGTTGAATTTGTAACCCTCTGCAGCGAAACCAAGTATTATGGTGTTCACTCTTTTCAAGTGAGTTTCCAAGTCATCATCTGTTAAGTAAATGTCATCGACATAAGATAATGCTTCATCATCATATAGTTGTAGTAATTCTGTTACTCTCGCTGAGAATACCCCCGGGCTGTTCTTGTACCCCTGGGCTAACCGACAGAATTGTTTTTGAGTGCCATTTACTGAAAATGCAGTTAAATATCTGCTCTCTGGTGCTATGTTTTGACAAAAGAATCCGTTGGAGATGTCCAAGGTTGTTTTGTATTTTTTGCGCACTATGTTATTCATTAGTGCAGCACTGTGTGAGTTTTGCACTGCAAAAGTTTTGCAACATGTGTTAAGGTGTCGGTAATCCAAAACTAGACGATATGAATTGTCTGGTTTGGAGACCGGAAACAAAGGATTGTTCATTTGTGAGGTGCAAGTTTCAATCACCCCCTGGTATTCTAGCTGATCTAGTATTTCATTTACTTGTTTTTTAGCTTCTTGCTTAATTGGGTACTGCCTTTGTGCAGTTGGTTGTGATTTTAACTGGACTTTGTGAGGAGGAGAATCCTCATCCCATCCTACGTGATTTTTATATAAAGCAGGTGCTAAGGCCACTGCCCAATTTCTAGCAAGTGTATATTTTTTATGAATCGGGATTTGATTCGAGAAGGCAGGCATAATTACTTCTTCGCCATGAGGGCACTCCCTGACAAACTCTGGTGGCCAGTCTTTTTCAGCTAGAAGGATGTCATAGCCCTTGGATAGGTTATCCCAAAATAGTCCCCTTATTTTCCTAGTCTTATCTCCCTCTATACGTAATGTTATCTCGTATATTTTGTGGGGCTTGCTAACTCTGGTATCTGCAGTTTCCACTTGAAGGTATTCATTCGTGTCCACTGTCTCCAGATGATTCATAAGGACTTTGCGAGCTATGCTCACCTCTGCTGCGCTGTCTAGCATTGTCTGAGACCATTCTCCGTTTTTCAGTTGTGTCCTCAGTATTCTCGGCATTGTTAACTACCTTGATACTGGCTACCTTCTTTTTTGGAAATTGTGATTTCTTTTTCAGTTGAGCAGGTTCCTTGTCTTTGGACTTGGCGTGCTCTTCTGATCGTCCTCTTCTTTCCGATTTCTGCGAGGAATTCTGAAAAGATTGAGACGGACGTGTATCAATGTCTTGATATCTATCAGGTTTTTTAATATTATCCCTATTTCTAAGGTTATATCTATTCCCAGAGGGTTCACTCTGAGGTGACCTTTGTCTCGGGTTTGGAGATTTCTCTCTTCGCCTAGGAGACCTTCCTCTGGACTGGAATTTCTTTTCTTTAGGATTGGATTGTTTATTTCCATCCCAGTTCTTTTTTGGTGAATTATTATTAAAAAATATTTTTTCTGGACTTGTAGTCAGTTGCGGTTTTACTGGTATTCCACCTAGACTATCTCTGCCTAGTTCTTCATAGGATTTTTCTATGATTCTGGCAATTTCAGCTGGTTGGTCTGCTATATCTGTCTCTTTTAACCTCTGGCGGATGGCCACATTTGCTGCTTCACCCTTTATGTTGGCTAGTAATATAGCCGAGACCTGCTTGAAGTCTTTCAGTAATTTCATACCAAGAGTTAAAGCAGGTTCTGGACCGTATTCATCTTGAATTTGTTTTAGCACATCTGGTATTACCGAAATGGATGGAACACCGTGCGTTTTTGTGTAGATTGAAGCAAAGACCGTACCCCAAGTGTCACAGTCCTCAATGTGTGGTGCGATTCCCATTGGGAGACATATAGTCAGAATCCTGTGCTTTTCTAATGGGGTGGTGTCAGGAAACACCGCCTCTATTTGGGTGATTTTCTGTGCCAACCAGAATGGTATCTGTTCCCGTTTAGCTGGAACTTTACCTAGGCAGGATTGGATGTTCTGTGGTGTGATTTTATTTGTGTTCCCCTGGTGAGGGGTCAGCTGTGGAATTTTAATCGCTGGCTGAATTGTTGAAGTCCGCATTACATACTGAACTAATTGTCTGTGAATTTTTAGTAGTTGTTTTAGCTGTATTAATAGCTCTGGTGCAGTCATCTCGTCGATGTCTGGATGTGGTGTGTATCCGGCTAAGACCGGCCACGTTGCTCCTGGTCTTCCTAAAGGACCGAGCCTTGTAATGTGATTGTTATGTATTAGGGCGCCATCAAATAAGAGCAAATGCTCTTGGAATTTGAGTGGTACTTCCACCTCCTCGAAAGGAGTGTACGTTTCAGGAGGTTCCTCTACTTTGTAATAGTGGAAGTACTTTGTTACAGCATTTGCTGCTGGAAAATGTATCCATGTATAGTATACCTCTGTCTGCCGATATTCGTGTGCCTCAATTACGAATATGACTGTGCCACCTCTAGGTGTCAGTCCATTTTCTATAAGTTTTAAGGTTATAGATCTCCTTTTAATGACCGGAATGAGTATTATATCCGCGTCTGCTGCTTGCATGGTAGCATCAGCATCTGCTATTTCAGTAGCTAATCTAATTGCCTCTCTTTCTCCATCACTGTCTCCCATTTTACTGACAGGATGGTATTATTTTTATTTGCAGATCAGGTTTCTTTATGGAAACAGAGATTAGGTGCACAATATTTTGGAACTGTTTTATCCTTCAACGTTGACTAGACCAAGAACCATACATAGGAGTTCCCTCCTGCGAGGTTTTGGAGGATATAATAACCTTTCACCCACTCCAGACGTCTTTGGAGTATTTGGGAAAAGGGGTCTGAGTGAGAAAGCACGACTGAGTTACTCTAAATGTCTTACGTTAGTTTTATCGCCCTTTCCAAACGCGTTGGGCGCCATGTAGTGTAGCTCCTATTTTCCCAATAGGCTCTGCGCATTGGAATAGTACCTACAGCAGTAAAGGCCTAGGCCAGACGTTAACTAGGTCTACTACTGTCGATACTAGACTTAATTTTTGGGTTTGCCAGCTAAGCTCAGAGTTCGCTAGAAACTTTCTCGAATGTTCAAGGAAGGATGAACTCCCCTGATTAGACAAGAAGGGATTTAGTTTCTGACAACCATAGAACATGACAACTTTGCTCTCCCCTAATCAAGAGTCAATCTCGAGAGTCGTGTGAGCACAAGGCAATTATTTTACTCAGTCAGTACGTGCATTCTTAGTCTCATCAGAATGTAGAGAAAAGGAAGAGACGGGCGTGTTCAATAAAAGATGTTATTTATTGATCAGTCTCTTTTCTCGTACAAGAGAAATGGATCGATATTATTGCAATACTTATAGTTAAGTAAAGTGCATACATTAGAAGCAATAGTATGAAATAATACTGTAAAAACATTGATATGGTTTCTGAGCCATATGATGTTTAAAATGATTAAAATATATTTACATACACATATACCTTTGACTAAACGTACTCAACTGGTGTTTCTAAATACGCCTACCCCGTGTACCTGACCTAAGTCTAATGCGTGGGCGGGAATAGAAAGTTACAGTTTAGTTTAAGTTTGTTTTTGCCAAGTGAATAACTAAAGAATTCTCTAGGAGGGGTTATTCAGTTCTGTACCTGGAATTTAGGATGAATGAGGAATGGTATCTCTTTCTCTGCTCTCGATATTCCAGGCTGCCTGCGAGGGCTGCCCAGAAGCGCCGGTGCTGGGTCTCTCGGCTTGAGATAGCAGCGCGTCTCTCAGCGCGTCAGGAAGGCGGGGCTGCTGCCTGCGGGGTCTGCTTCTGCTCTCGGCTTCGGCAAGTATGGCTGCTCCGTCTTGTCACCACGCGTGTGTTTGCATAGGGCAAGGTCGGCAATATTTATACCTTAAAGGTGCCGAGATTGACGTAAGGATGGACATAGGTACGTCAATAAAGATGTCATACGACTTGCTCGTTAGCACATTCTTTACTAAAGTTCTCTGTGAAATCAAAACAATGGCCGCACGGATTATCCAGGTTGTCATAGGTTTGATTTGTTATGAGAACGTCGTATGCCTTATCAGGGGCTGGAGGAATATCGCTTGTCTAATTAGATCTCAAGCGTTATGACCTAATCAGATAACACGTTCCTGTGCCGTAGTGTGACTGCGTCAGATAACGGTATCTGCATCATGGGGGATTTCTTGCCTCATGGGCTGACTGTTAGTTAACTAGCTAGTAAGTTTAACCAGAATAGGGTCAGGAATAGGGGGATCGAATCAGAACCTATAGAAATACACGACACTAACAAAGAGTGTCGCCTAGAGAAATGCTCTGCCTTTAAGGGAACGTTTTATATATACTATGTTGAAATGCCTAAATGAAATGCTGGTTTTCCCCAGTGAGGTGTCTTATTCCTAAACAGGGAGATGGTTAAACCTACACAAGGGGTTAGTTATTCATAATGAAATGTTTTTGCCTCTTTAGTGTCATATTTATTGAACTGTTTCCTGTTATAACTCCTTAATATATTTGATGCAGGTGCTGACCAGGAGCAAGGCATAGGTCAGGCCTGGGTTTTACTAAAAATGTATTTCTTACAGGTGATGAGGAGGAACCAGGCCTGTGGGGATTTAATATTTAATATTTATTATTTATTCATCCAGAATTTAGTGCCAAGTGTTCCCACACATGTATTTTAATGGAAAGCTAATAAGCTAATTTTATGATGGATTCCTAATACCCTGATCCCACTCTATCTTAATAAAGTTAACTTGAGTTTTTACACAAGCTCACTGGAGTGGTGTCACTAATTGCGTGCCCATGTTTCTGACTCTGTGGTTGCGTGTGCTGCATGGACGCTTAACACATGTGCTTTCGGATGCCTACCCGCTCGTGCCATGCTACCCTAGGGGACTGGTGACCCCAGTTCCAACATATTGGTGTCGAGCGGTGGGATCCAGGACTTGTGTCCATGCAGCACCCTCCATTGGGACAGGGTGCACAGCAATTGGGCTGCACAATTATTGTGTGTAAGCCAAAGTAATTGACCCCTCCATTGTCTAGCCTGTAGGGTGTATCAAGATCTGTTAGACCTAATCCTGTCACCCACGTCCTGGTATCTTTTCCCGGATTTATCTGAGTCCCCACCTGGCGTACTGGAGTGTGTCAGGGGATGGGGGTGCCTGTTGGGCGGAGGGAAGAAGGAACTCCGTACCACTTTGGGGGCATGGGTAGGAGCCCACCCAGAGGGGAGAGGGGATGGGGACAGAAGGAGCAGGTCACACCCAGGGAGGCGGTCACACCAGAGAACCTTGGAAGGGGGGGTGTGTCGTCAAAGAGGTTAGAGCATGAGAGGGAGAGTGAGAGCCTTGCGATGGATGAGAGGAAGCTGGTGCACAGGCTTCAGCTAGAAGAGTTAGAGCTGAAGACCTTGAAATCATGTGCACCAGGTACTTCCAATGGTGGCAGCGTACCCGAGGTTCGGAGTTTGGACCAGTCACGGGGTGTAGAACCTGGACTGGGGTTTCAGGTTCAGGGGTTGCCTGACCTGGCGGGAGGAATCTCTGTATTCAGAGTTCCCCCGGTTGTGACTTTCAGGGGTACCTATCCGGGGAGGAGGGTGCGGAACCCTGGAAGGGGGTGCAGAGGGAGGAAGGACTCTCCTCTGGCACTGGTCCAGCCACGGGGTTAAAGATCCTGGGTTGGGTGGCCAGGTTCAGGGGTTGCCTGACCTGGCGGGAGGAATCTCTGTATTCAGAGTTCCCCCGGTTGTGACTCTCAGGGGTGTCCCGAGGTGCCCCAGCTGTGGTCACTGGGCCTGGAGTGTTCTTTAAGAGAACGCCAGGTTGGGAGACTAGGCTGTCCCGATGTGTCATCCACGAGGGAGGGTGCGGAACCCTGGGAGGGGGTGCAGGGAGAGGTAGGTCTCGCCCCTGTCACCCATTCAACTTAAGGGTTTAGACCCTAGGTTGAGGAGGAGAGTGGAAAAAGGTACCACGGGCCTGGGGCGACTGCCCCCCACTCTGAAAGAGAGTAAGGGCCAGAGACATCTGGATTGGAGGTCTGTCCTGGCCGCATCCCATTAGGAACACCAGTGGGGTGGTTGGATTAGCGAGAATGTCATGGTGGTATTGGGCCTGCGTCCACCTTTTTCCGCCCCAAGCAGGGAAGCCCATCAAGGGAATGATCGGTCTACCCTGGCTTTTGGCTGGGGGGGAGATGTGTGAGACTTGGCCCTTTCCCCAAAATTTTTCGCCTTTTTATTTCCCTTTTAAATCAGAATGCCCTCATGGAAACAACAGTGTGTAGGCCTTGTGTGGTGGAGAAGGGCCTGTGTAGTGTAAAACTAGTGTTAAAGTACAGGTACTTCCTACCCCTAACATGGCCGCCACAGACCACTGCTGCAGCAGCGTGGTTTAGTGGGCGCATTCTAGTAGCCAGGGGCTGGCTGGAACCCTCAGGCAATGTATCCATCTTAGCCTGCCAGCCTGTCCACAGGTGGAATGGTGGAACCTCCTGGAAGCCTCTGGAACCTTCTGGGAGAGGTGAGGTGACACCAACTGACACCAACTGACACTACCAACTGTCAACTGGCACTATAAAAGGAAAGGGAGGGAACTTTCCAGGAGAGAAGCTGAGGAGAAGACCTGGGGAAGTACCTACGCAGGAGGATAGGCAGTGGGGGTCAGGGCAGGGTCTTATGATGCTGGAATGACAGGGCCTAGTGTGCTGCTTTACAAGTGTTGAGGTATCCTGTTCCCCCCCCCACTGACCTAGCCCCGCGGCAGGGAACCCCCAGGGACCACTTGAAGGGATTGGCTGAGAAGAATTTGGAACACCAGCCACCAATTTACCCTCCCCTTCAAGGAATAAGAAACCAAAGGAAACAAGAAACCAACTGCTATTTACAAGGGCGCAAGAAACAGCTGCGCCAAGAAGTAACCAAGAAACTTACAAAGGCGCAAGGAACATAAAACGCCAAGAAGAGACTGAATCACCACAGGACATTTGAAGAACCACCCAGGTATTGGCGCTGTGTTGCTAGAAGTGCCCCCTGACGCCACCTGGGGTCCCTGCGCTAACCTACCGCTGCTGTGTGGCATGTCCTGTGAGCTGCCTCTATTTTAAAGCAACTGCTGATGAAGCGCCAACCTAAAAACTGCCTAAGCGCTACATTGTCCTCCAAGCGCTTAACTGGTGAAGAATTGCTGTGTACTGTGGGAGCGCTGGGAATTGCCTGCAGGGCTGTGGAAGTTGCCCCCCCCTGTAAAGCGCTGTGAAGTGCCCCAAGTGCTGGACTGCCCTATGTGGTGGCCTAGTTGAAGCGCTGGGAAGTTGAGAGACTGTTGCCTGGCGCTGTGGTAGAAAGCTCTTCTGTGCCCAGGATTACTTCCACTGGTGTGAACACTGAGTGCTGCTCTGCTTTGTACCCTGGCGTGGAGGACTGGAAGCGCTATACCTGCCCCAGGCACTGGTGCCACGAGCTGCTGTGTCCTGTACTGTTTGGCGCCCGCCCCTCACGCCTGAAGCGCTGTGGTGCCCGAGAATGTGAGGTTCTGTGAAGCGCTAGCCACTGACCTGCCTTGAAAAGCGCCGTATCCTGTGCCCCTGAGGAGCGCTATATTTTGCCTCAGGCGCTGTCAGAATTCAGCGCCCTTCTGTCTGCCATTGGGTCGCCCCAGAGCGTCGAAGTGCCCCTCAGGCGCGGC
This sequence comes from Lissotriton helveticus, assembly GCF_964261635.1. Classification (NCBI taxonomy): domain Eukaryota; kingdom Metazoa; phylum Chordata; class Amphibia; order Caudata; family Salamandridae; genus Lissotriton; species Lissotriton helveticus. The sequence goes on along the minus strand of NC_136067.1, from coordinate 979,719,914 downwards.
CTGTGTCAAGCGCTTACCAGTAGCGCCTCGCGACGTGTGGAAGTTGCCTGAGCGGCCCTCGGTGCCAGGAGAGGGCCGCCGCCACATCAGAGAGCCGTCATCACCGCCGCAGCCCAGGCCAAGCAGAAGGAGTCTCCACGGCAACCCCCGGTGTCAGAAGGGGGCCGCCGGAATTCCTGTCAGGTCGCGCTGGGCCTGACAGGCCGTGAAGCCCCGATCTCACCTCACGTGACGGAGGTGCGCCGTGTCATCGGCCGCACCCCCGCCCATTGCCGCGCAGCCATTGGCTGCAAGCGTCAAGCGCCTTTGCCGGCCGCGCTGTGGTCGGCGGCCGGCACTTACTTGCTGGAAAGACTGTGCCCTGGCGGATTGGGGCCTCCCTTGCTGCATCAGAGGTCCCGGGCTACCCCTAATCTGCCGGGCCTCAATTCAACGACGGGGAGGGCTCCGAGAGAGTGTCAGAGCCCCCCTCCGATTGCCCCACATCACGGATCCGGCCCATTTGCACCGCGCTGGGCCGAATGAAGCCACGGGAGGATTGGAATCCTTCCCTTGCCTCCAGAACCTGCGCAAGGGCTCGGAGGGACGAAGAAAAAGGTAATCCCCCAGGGGAGGAGGGCGGAAGGCCGGGTAAGGCCCTGTGTTCGCCCCTCCCCGGGGGAAGATGTCACTGGGCCCCGTTGGCCCTCATTAATTGTTGAAAACTAGTGACTGGGCCTGGTGGCCCCAATTAGCCCCTAACTGAAGAGGAACTGGGCTAGAGCCCTGAGAGAGTCTTATCAGGGACCTGACATTATTAGAGGAGTTGACCCCCCTGATGAGGGGAATGGTTCTTAAGATATGTTTCCTTGTGCTTAGAATGGAAATGCCTGGGTCTCTCTGCCTAATGCCAGGTTGGAAGTGAGGTAATGTCCATTTGAAGCCTGATGCAGGGCTTATGGGGTGCTAAGGAAATACTTGGGGCCTATAGAAATACTGGGTACTGGCTAATTAAATGTTCACTCCTGCTTAGGGCAATGCCTTTAGAAATGTCCTAACTTCTGCCTAGAGAACTGTTTATTTCTAGCTAAATGCCTTAGTGAATGCCCAATGAAAGGTTCATTCCAATATGCTTAGAATAGGTAACAGAATGTTGATTCCTGGGTAAGGGGATGTGTATTCCTGTTTAGAGGAGTGATGAAATGCACTGTTGCATATTAGGATGGAAAGCCCTATAGGAATATTTGGCACTGGGGAGTTAAATGTCTAACTCTGCCTAGTGCGATGCCTTTCAGTTATCTAAGAAAACGTTATTCCTACAGGAGTGTGTTTTGCAAGTAAAAGTTGATTACTTACCTCCAAGGGGGGTAAATCAGAAGATTATTCTTGATTCCTTATTGAGCAGCTGGTTATCACTCATGTAGGGTGGAAGGGCCTAACTCCTAACAAAGAGTGTCGCCTAGAGAAATGCTCTGCCTTTAAGGGAACGTTTTATATATACTATGTTGAAATGCCTAAATGAAATGCTGGTTTTCCCCAGTGAGGTGTCTTATTCCTAAACAGGGAGATGGTTAAACCTACACAAGGGGTTAGTTATTCATAATGAAATGTTTTTGCCTCTTTAGTGTCATATTTATTGAACTGTTTCCTGTTATAACTCCTTAATATATTTGATGCAGGTGCTGACCAGGAGCAAGGCATAGGTCAGGCCTGGGTTTTACTAAAAATGTATTTCTTACAGGTGATGATGAGGAACCAGGCCTGTGGGGATTTAATATTTAATATTTATTATTTATTCATCCAGAATTTAGTGCCAAGTGTTCCCACACATGTATTTTAATGGAAAGCTAATAAGCTAATTTTATGATGGATTCCTAATACCCTGATCCCACTCTATCTTAATAAAGTTAACTTGAGTTTTTACACAAGCTCACTGGAGTGGTGTCACTAATTGCGTGCCCATGTTTCTGACTCTGTGGTTGCGTGTGCTGCATGGACGCTTAACACATGTGCTTTCGGATGCCTACCCGCTCGTGCCATGCTACCCTAGGGGACTGGTGACCCCAGTTCCAACACATAGGGATAGATTTATGATGACTGGCGCATCACCAGGGATGTGTTAGTCATTCTGTGCCGCTGTTCCGTCACCTATGGTGTGCTGCATTTACAATGCGGCGCATCATGGGGCAAAAACAGCACAGATGCGTGATGTATCTGTGCCGTAACGTGGCGCATTGCTGGAGTTGTATCGCAAGTGTGATGAAGCTCCAGCAAGGGTCGGGGGTGCCCCTGTCGCAGGGTTTCTGTTCTCACACAGAACTGTGGACAGAGGATTGGAACCTCGGCGAATTAGGGTGTCCCAAAACTCACCTTAGTAATCAAAACCCCTTAGCAAGCTAGGTACAGTGTCACATTGGATATAACAAACTCTCAATGTTTAGACAATCCAGAATATGAACTTATAGTACCTCAGGATACGTGGAACTCATGAACAGTCGGTCGTTATATATTTCTTAGAAACCAGAACATGGAGTTAAGAAGAACACATGTGTATTTGAAATGTTTATTTACTAATGCCGTCTTCTCAGGCGTAGTATCTTAGATAATACAAGTACACATATTATCAGTAGCAAAATTACCAGCATAGTTACTAGTACATAAAAAGCGAATGGTGACAGTATGTTTACATGCTGTAAATGAATAAGAGTTAGCAACACTTATAAGCAGCCGCGGGCCGTGGAGGGAGTTACGGTGGGGCAGGGAGGCGGGGAGGGGGAGGGGCAGGGTGGAGAGGGCTCCACCCTGCCCCTCCCCCTCCCCGCCTCCCTGCCCCACCGTAACTCCCTCCACGGCCCGCGGCTGCTTATATCTCACCCTCCCTAATACACATATTATATTATTTGCTAAGAAGGTCTCTTTGCGTTGGTTTAGGGCGTGCCCATACTTTAGTGTCTTAGATTTGAAGGAATCACATCAGCATACACCAGCTCTCTCTTCATGTGAACCGCATCAACTGTTGTGTATGTGTGTTCGGCAAAGCAATATAAAACCCGCCTCATGCCCAGAATTGGCAGAAGTTGCACTTATGTTATGAGTATGAAGTCGTGGAGATCAGACCTCATAACAATTCTGTATCGTGTTGTTCTTGAAACTTCAGCACTCGCTGTACAGATATAGTTTAACAAGCAAAGCAGATAGTAGAGCAATAACATATTATTCTCATGTAAACCACGATGAACTACTAGTTTGAAAGCTAAAGCAACAACTAAGTGTCGTGTGCAGAAGTTGCAAAAAAGGAAAAATGGCGTTTAAACCGGTAATGAGCCCATGCTAACTTAACACGGTGTAAAGATATCCAGGACCTAGATGACACCTCCCCATGATCCGGAAACGAACTGAATAAGATAATAGAAGTGCCATCTCATGAGAGCAGATTGCAAGTTTATATGTGGACGGTCCGCAAGGTAAAGCATTAAAAACTAGGAAAATTTAATGCTAAAGAAAAATAAAACAGCCAAGTACTTTATCGAGTCTTAAGCCAATAGGCAAGCTAAATAATAAAAACTTGACAAATAAGTCAATGAATTGTCAATGAAATGCTAGTACTCAGCATATCAAACATGAAAAAGGTCTATGACATAACTGTGTATGCAAAATAAGCTGCAACAGCCTCCAATAGGAAGTCACCGTCTTCATCCGAAAAGAGTTCAGCCATCCAATTTAAAAGCGGAAAAGAACATACGTGCTCTCCCAGCACCGGATCCTCTATCACCATCAGAGGACAGCTCGGTGGGTTTTCAAGAAAGCTCTGTTCCAAGAAAGACTGTGTTGCCGCCAGTAAATTCCAGGGACCAATTAGTCCATGCATCAATGCCACAGCCATAATCCTTTCGCCAGGACAAACCAACTCGTGAGTAATGATAGGAGTCATCAGCTGATTAAAGTCGACGTCAGGAGAAACCGGTCCGCAGAGACACAAATCAATGGCCCAATCGAAATCACAGGTCAGGCAGTGAAATACAGGCTGGACACAGGTGAAGTAGGAGAATCGAAAAGATAATCCGTATGCCGTGCTTAATATCGCCAACGGCATTGTGCCATAATATTCTAGCATGCGATTGCGGAACAGTGTCAGCAGCTGCAGGGCGGGAGCTTGCACAGGAGGGACATCCATATTTAAAAATGTAAAAAAGCACAAGAGCGTCCGCTGGTAATGCAAGTAAAAATGGGAATCCACGAAGCAGAGTGGAAAAAATAGAATGAAAGAAAGCAGGGATGACTCCAAAGATTTTCTCAAATGAAGTCACGAGACCACTGGTAACAACTTTAAAAAAGTGCGCCAGGGCCTTTGTGGAGGACGCGTTAAAGATAGTCCGAACCATCTTGCTGAAATGGAAAGGCAAATCTGTATTGAAAAGGGTCTGCACCTCTGTACGGGTGTTCGCTATGTGAAGTACGAAAGTTTCACGGGCCGAACTCAAGGCCACCTCTCTCTGAGACAAAAGAGCTCTTATTCTTGCCATGCCGTTGAAATCTGCTCCCAAGGTTGGTATTTGTGGCGAGATTGAAAACTCCCTATGTTCATGTGTGGGAGGAAATAGAACATTTCTGCAGCAAATAACCCGTTCACTTACTGTTACGATAAAAGGAATACTTTTAATTAACCCAGAACAATCTTCATTATTGAGCATCAAATAACTACCATTTTCCAACAACTTGAACGTGGGGATGATAGCAGGAACTGGCGTGCCTTGCAACACGCAAGCCATATTTGGTCGGTGTTTGTTGCATGAACCGTGTAACTGTATGTGCCTACACATTAGTGAATGATCTGGCGTCTCAGTGCATTCCTCTCCATTCAGATAAACTTCTTGATCATCTTTGAAACATCTGTATGTGTATGGAAGCGACCAGACCTCATGAAGAAAAGCACTACCTAAAGGTTCATAACGACCTATTGGTATATATTTCATACAATTTGAAAACTTATATAAAGCAAAAGGCAGCGTTATTAAACCGTGGATAAGGCACGTTGCCAAAAAACCCGCAATCCTCTGCTGATGATGTCACTGAGCATGTCATGAATGATGTAATATGTGACATCATCAGCAGTGGATTACGGGTAATAGTATCTCTAGTTTACTCCCCTATAGCTGTCTTTCTTTTAACATAAGTGTCTGTTTCCTTCCCTTATACTTACTGTTCTTTTTTAAAAAAAACATTTTTGGTTCACTTCCGGTTCGCGTACCGGCGAGCGAACTGGGAAGCGAACTACGAGAAATAGAGGTTGGCACAGTTCCAAATATTGTACCAATTTTTTAATAACGGGGAGGTAGTTCTGAAAAGAACTTTTTTTTTTATTGTTTTTGTTGTTTTATATTTTTTTTATTATTTTTTTGAACATTTTTTTACTTTTTTGAATTTTTCTGAACAGTTTTATATTTTTGGGGGTTTTTCTTGGAGGGGGCAATGATAACGATTCATTGTAAAGGGCTCAACAGGAGCAACAAAATAAAAAAAAAGTATTTATTATTTGGGGCGTTTCGTACAAACTTGCATATGATTGTCAATAGCTCTGTTGATCAGAGTGATGCTACTTTCTCTGTAGCAAATGAATCCATTGCAATGTACGCAGACTTGTTTTACTTCACCAAATCTCATTTGTATATTTGGCACCATCTCCCTGCCCTCTGGTCCCGTTACTTCCGGTACAACAGATCTTCTGGCCATAATAGGGAGATTATCTAGGTCGTTCCGAAACTGTGCAGCACTGTAGTTGTTAGGATGCCACCTAGTCATATGGCGATGCATTGTGTAGTTTCCGAAACTGTATTTTTTCTCGGTCCCTCTGGACAGTCTATCTTGACATATAAGGCAAGTTACGTATCTTGCATTTACTTTTTTCTGACCTTTGGGAATTTAAAAAAATTGCCAAATGAAGTTTTCTTTCCGGTGAGACGTCCTGGGCTCCTCAGGCAAAAACTGCCTCTCTTCGTGCTCGTCGTCCTGTTCCTCTTCTTCCTCTTCTTGTTGAATTATAACTTGAGCAGGTGGTCCACTCTTCCTTGGATGTGGTGGAGGTGGTGGGGAAGCACCAGCTGAAGCTACTAAAGAAGCCATTGCTCACTGGTAACAAAGGGTCTTTCTCTCACAATGATGAAAGTCAGAGTGAGGAAAGAAGGAGGGATTTTCATCATTTGGGAAAAACAAGAGTTCTCAACCAATGAAAAGTGTTCATTTTAGATTATATGACCTAGTCTTACATCATTAGGAAACCAAAAGTGAAATGAACCAATGAAAAGTGTTATTACCAAGTCACATGACCTGCTGTGTTTACGTTAAGCGCTTTGCAGGGCCTCCCGGTTTGCTTCCAGAAACCTGCGCTTTGCGACTCGCTTCGCGTACCAGTTCGCTAACGTAGCACGTCATATGACGTATCACGCGACAACGTGAAACGTCATGCGGACGGGAGGCGTCACGATGTTGTTTTCTAACGCGGCAGTTGCGGTAAAGAAATGTTTACCGGCTCGCGGTCTATTTCGCGGCATCAAGGTCAGCTAACGGGAAGCTTCCCGATTCGCGAAGCGGGAACGAAGAAAAAAAAATATTTTAAAAAAAAATTATTCATAAACATATAAAATATATTTTTGGATTTAAAGAAGAATACATTTTACAGCTACAGATATTAGCTGTTAAAAAACCAATGAAATTCACTGAAAAAACCATAGGTTATAGACCATATATAGTTAGGAATTAGCATTTACAAAACCTTGAAAATTCACTGAAAAAACCATAGGTTATAGACCATATATAGTTAGGAATTAGCATTTAAAAAACCTTATTTTACTCACACAAAACCATTGAAATTCCATATATAGTTAGTTGCACTAACTATATATCGCGCACCCGCAATCCACTGCTGATGATGTCACATATTACATCATTCATGACATGGTCAGTGACATCACTGATGACATCACTGATGACATCTCAAATGACATCACTGATGACATCACTGATGACATCACTGATGACAACATCCAGTGACTGTATGTTTCTGTAAAGTTAAAATGTGTCTTACATATTGAAGAATGAGTGGAAGTATAAGTGTCTGGACAAAGGATTTAGTAGGTGCATGACTGAATGTATGAGTGAGTGATTAAATGTGTCTCACTGAGTGCATGGGTTAGTGACTAAACTGTCTTAATTTGTGCATCATTATGTCTGTTGTTCTGTAAACTGCTGCATGTGTTGATCAGTAGCTATATGATTAACTATATGGGTTACTGATTGATTGTCCAAGTATTTGTATGGGAGACTGAGTGTGTGTGTGGCTGGCTGGGAGGTGTGTGACTCTGTGCAGATCAATGTGTACTTGTATCAATGATTGTATAAGAAGGTAAGTATGTGTTAGTATATGTTTGAAAATGTAAGGTGCTCTATGTTTAACTGTATAGACAAGAAAATGGAAGTGTCATTGATTCTTTACAGGACTGACTAGGTGTGTGAGTAACTCCATGGATGAGTGGCAGACTGTGAGTGTCTGTATAGGTGTATGAGTGCATATGATAGTGTTGTAAAGATGAGTGATTGTATGTATGAATGATTGTATGGGTGAATGAGTGAATGTGTGTATAGACATAGGAATCAGTGAGTGCGTATGTAGTAACTAGTATTGGTGTGTCAATGGTTTCAAAAATTATACTCTGTATTTAACACTGGGTGAAACAGAGGTTATATTAAAATGTGAGGAGATGCATTGTATTGTCACATGAATGATATCATCAGTGATGTGGTCATTGATGTCAAATGAGATGTCATCAGTGATGACATCTCAAATGACATCACTGATGACATCATGACACACCAATACCAGTTACTACATACGCACTCACTGATTCCTACGTCTACACACACATTCACTCATTCACCCATACAATCACTCATACATACAGTCACTCACTATTACAACACTATCATATGCACTCATACACCTATGCAGACAGTCACACACTGCCACTCATCCATGGAGTTACTCACACACCAAGTCAGTCCTGTAAAGAATCAATCACACTTTCATTTCTTCATCTATACAGTTAAACACAGAACACCATACTTCAGTGACATCACTGATGACATCACTAATGACATCTGAAATGACATCACTGATGACATCTCAAATGACATCACTGATGACATCATGACACACCAATACCAGTTACTACATACGCACTCACTGATTCGTACGTCTACACACACATTCACTCATTCACCCATACAATTACTCATACATACAGTCAGTTATTATTAGAACACTATCATATGCACTCATACACCTAGTCAGTCCTGTGAAGAATCAATCACACTTCGATTTCCTCATCTATAGTTAAACACAGAACACCATACTTTTCACACATATACTAACACATACTTACTCTCTTATACAATCACTGATACAAGTACACATTGATATGCACAGCATCACACACCTCCCAGCCAGCCACACACACACTCAGTCTTCCATCCATCCAGTCATTCTTCAATATGTAAAACGTATTTAAACTTTACAAAAACACACAGACACTAGATGATGTCATCAGTGATGTCATCAGTGATGTCACTGACCATGTCATGAATGATGTAATATGTGACATCATCAGCAGTGGATTGCGGGTGCGCGATATGTAGTTAGTGCAACTAACTATATATGGAATTTCAATGGTTTTGTGTGAGTAAAATAAGGTTTTTTAAATGCTAATTCCTAACTATATATGGTCTATAACCTATGGTTTTTTCAGTGAATATATATATATATATATTACCTACTGGCGGTCGCCAGTAGGTATATATAGTTAGGATTTTTTCCCTATGGGATTTTTGAAAATTCTATGTCTAATAACTTTGGCGTTTGAGGACGGAATTGGCTGAAATTTTCTGGAAAATGGAACATTTTGTTTCTGAGCAGCCCCTGAAAATTTGGGGGGGGGGGTTCGTCCAGGGGGGGCCGAGAAAAAAGGGGGGTCCCAAAACGTGTTTTTAACATTGAGTTTTCCATAGGGCGGTTGGCCTCACTTTTAGCCCGAACGGCTGAATGGATTTGCACGAAACTTGGCAAAATTGTAGGGACTGGTAGCCCGATGTGCCTTTTCTAGGTCTCAATATATGTGCTCCAGTGGATTTTGAGAAATTAACGTTTAAAAAAAGATATATATCTGTAAGCGCGCTCCGGGCAGCGCTCCGGTCCGCGGACTTTAAGCGTACCGGAACTTCGCGTAGCTAAGCTGATTGGCTCTCCGGTGTCTGTCAACATTCTAAACAGTCCGGAGCGGCCGCCATCTTGTCTCTCGGTAGGATTGAGAGACAAGAGGAGGCCAAAACAAAGGCGAAAATGACCATAAGGGGGCATACTAGATCCTCCCTGACCCCCTAGGTTTAATGTGGAGGTTTTAAAAGGGCCCCGCGGGGCAAAAAAAACAAAAAAAAAATTATTTTTTTTGCGTGGGGAGCGCCCGGTCCGCGAACCGGGAAGCGTTCTGGGCAGCGTACTGCAATGAAAAATGAATGATAGACTTTTCAAATGCTGTATGTTAATTGATTGTTGTTTTTGTTGATTATTTTTTATTTTCTTTATTTTTTAAGCATTTTTTTTAATGTGATTGTGTTTCATAATTTATTAAACTTTCTAACATTTCATTGTCAGAAATTTCATAATTATCATGGAATATACATTGTAGTCTCTGAGGGTGTAAAATGTCCTCATTTGCAAGGAGGTTATCTACTGCTTGTACACATTGCAGTAGTTCATTGTCCCAAGTTTCATCGAAAAATTCAATGTCAATTTGATCAATTGTATCAATCAATTCTTGGCTGCTGTCTTGCAGGTCCATTTCAAAAGAAACTTGGTTTTCGCCTTCCATTTTGCCTGAAATTTGAATTAAAAAAATATATATTAGTAGAGATAGGGCAATGTTGGGAATAATTTTAGATAGGCATTTTTTATCAGTGAATTTATCTTTGGGCAGTGTATAGTATCAGAGTGGAAGTAGGAATATAAAAATGTGTATGTGATTTAACGTAAGTAAATTCATAATTATACAAGAGAAGCCTAACTCCATCCTTAACTATAACAGAGAAGTCTCTCTAAATCTATAACTACTACAGAGGGATAGTATATATCTATCAGAAAAAGTTTACCATATTAACTTATAGTGCACAATATACTTCAGTTTTAAAAATAAAAACTTACCTTTAGAAAGAAGTTGAAGGAATTAGTGAAAATACTATTGAAATGTACAGCAAGAAGTAGTAGTCAAAATGGCTGTGTTTTCTTCTCTTCCTTTATATATATTCAGGTATATAACCAATGAAATGTCAGGTAAAAAAAATAGAAAATGAAAGTAACATTTTCATTGGTTGTCAATTCCAACACTTCAGATGTGTTTTGTGAAGTAATTTACCTCAGGGTATTTAGAGAGGTCTACAGGCTAAATGACTAAATGGAATTCCAATCAAATTTGTGAAAATGGTAGGGATTGGTATGTAGTATGAGCTAATCTATATTTGGTGAAATTGTCTCCAGTGGCTTTTCTGTGAACTACTTTCCCACCTTTTTTGATGGTGCGCTTCCCAGGGAGCGACCCGGTACGCGAACCGTTGAGCGCCCCGGTTCGCGAACCTTAAGCGTTCCGGGAGTCCACCATTTTGTGTTTCGGTCGAATTTAGATACAAGATGGAGGGCAAATAATGTTCAGAATGGGTAGAAGGGGGCACGGTAGACTTATCTTGACCCCCTAGGTTTTGTGAGGGTGGCTGAGGAGGCCCATATGTGCGAAAAAAAACCATTTTTTTTAAAAATTTCGCGAGGTTAGCTCCCGGTTCGCGTACCGGGTAGCGCCCCAGGGAGCGTACTTTGTTGAAAATTAGTGAAAAATGTTAGAGTAAAATAATAATTGTGAGTGATTAGATGTAGGGTAGCTCTGAGAAGAGCTTTTGGGTTTATGGTACATTTAGGTACTTATAAGTAGGTACCAATGCACATTCTTAAATTCAGAGTGAAAACTCTGTTGCCCTCATCTGAGAAGTGAACTCCATCTCCTCTGTAGATATCTTGCATGTAGTAACGCAAGTTATTGTTGTACAGGGAGCCCATTCCATGGTCTCTCATGTAAGCTGAAACAGATTTGTTTACATGCTTCCTCGACTTCTCAATTTGTGGACAAAATTGGTTTGACCACCTCCATTTCTGTCTTTGGCATATATTTGAATATACCAAGGCAGTCTGAGGAAAAAGTGCCATTAATTGCTCAAAGGTGTCCTTTAAAAGCATTTCCAGACCTACACCAGTCAAAGTGCCCAAGTCATTACCTCCACAGTGCACAATTAACAGGTCAGGTTTGGGCAAATGCATAAAGGTTTTCACCAATGGTATCAATTGGTGACATTTTAATCCTCTGTGGCCAAACCACTTAATTTCCACATCTTGTAAATTGAGGTTAGGTAATTTCCTGTTTTCAACGTACCTTTGAGCCCAGTTAATATAACTATGTCCAACAATCCAGACAGAAAACATGGTGAGAGAAGGTTCTCCTGCAGTCAGATGAAGTGTGGCAATGAAATGGCAGTTGAAAAAATGAGAGTTTAAAATGAAAAAAACTGTGGAGTTTCTGTGTTCATGAAGCAGTAACAGTGATTGGTGGATTTTGATTGCTGAAAACAGAAAGTTAGGGTGCACGGATGTGTTCTTTGAAAGATGTATTTTGAATGGTCAATAAAAAATCATTAAATGAAAGAATGCACTGGATATGCAGGTGCACTGAGAGTTCAGAGTTCAATTGCAACAAAGTTGTGTGAACTTGCAAACACCAGAAGTCTTCCAATGAGGTGGTTGCCATGCAGAAAAGACAGAAAGGGCAGAGGGGGGAAGGGTTTTCATTTGAAAAAAAGTGAGGGAAGAGTTTTGATTGGGTGACATGAGAAATATGTGTGAAGAATTACAGCATTTCTGTGCTTTTGATAGCTGCAGACTCTGGAGTGCATACCTTTTGCTCTGCTGAAGACAAATTGGTGTGTTTCTGAGACTGTTTTCAAACTCAAAGTATTTGCTAAGGTGAGAAAATATTTCTTTAATTTAGATAGAGAATAGTGTGCTTTAAGGAGAAAATTATGAATTATGTGGCGCAAATTGCTTGTAAATATGCTCCCACCTGTGCATGGAAAATTTAGATTTTGAATGTTTGTGTTACATAGCCATGTTAAAAGTGACCCAACCATGCAGGAAAGGCAATCAAAAAACGCTTTTATGTGTCTTAAGGACATTTTAAGTAATTTTCCCATGTGCAGTGTTTTGAAATTATGAATTGAAAATCGTTTTTGAGGTAAAGGAATTGTTTTTAAATTTATGACAAGGACATAATGGTGTATGCTTCTTTATAAGGCAATTGACTGTCCCTGATGTTATTTTTCCCATTTTAATGTAAGACTTTTCTCTGTGGCGCAAATTGCTTGTAAATATGCTCCCACCTGTGCATGGTAATTTTAAATTTTAAATGTTTGTGTTACATAGCCATGTTAAAAGTGACCCAACCATGCTGGAAAGGCAATCAAAAAACGCTTTCATGTGTCTTAATGACATTTTAAGTCATTTTCCCATGTGCAGTGTTTTGAAATTATGATTTGAAAATCGTTTTTGGGGTAAAGGAATTGTTTTTAAATTCATGACAAGGACATAATGGTGTATGCTTCTTTATAAGGCAATTGACTGTCCCTGATGTTATTTTTCTCATTTTAGTGTAAGACCTTTCTCTGTGGCGCAAATTGCTTGTAAATATGCTCCCACATGTGCATGGAAAATTTAGATTTTGAATGTTTGTGTTACATAGCCATGTTAAAAGTGACCCAACCATGCAGGAAAGGCAATCAAAAAACGCTTTTATGTGTCTTAAGGACATTTTAAGTAATTTTCCCATGTGTAGTGTTTTGAAATTATGATTTGAAAATCGTTTTTGAGGTAAAGGAATGTTGTTAAAATTTATGTGCGCCATATGCCCCCAAATTTCTTTTTTCAGGGGTGCAGCAGGGTGTTATTGAGACACCCCTGCAGCTTTGGAAAAATTCCTAATTTGTGATGAGCACATTGTTAATCGCAAATTGCACCTTCATTTATATGAGCCTCCTAGCCCATGGAAATGAATGGGTAATTTGCAATTAGCAATTTTCTCATCGCAAATTTGGAATGGTAAAGAATCGCTATTTATTCCTTAAAATTCGCTTTTTTGGAAATGCAATATAGTTATATGATACATATGGCGGTTGATGTCTAACAAGATAAGAAGCTTAGGCATACATTTATGATGACTGGCGCAATGAAGTAGAAATCACTTACTTCATTGGTAGAGCTTTACATGTATTATCTCCTCTGTATTCTTCATCAAGCGTAACTTTAATCTGCAATCCTGAGTAGGCCTCACTTTAAACAAACCTCTGGATAGGCCACATCTTATTGTTATCTTGATTTAATCATTTAAAATGCTAGGGACAGATTTATGATAGGTGTATGCCTCTTTTGCGCCACTTAGAAAACATTGTCCATGGGGAAATTACTTAAAATGTCCTTAAGACACATGAATGTGTTTTTTTAAAACGTTTGCAATTTTTTTGGGTCACTTTTAACATGGCTATGTGACTCAAACAGTCAAAATCTAAATTCGCCATGCACAGGTGGGAGCATATTTACAAGGAATGTGCTCCATGGGGAAAGGTCTTATAATGTAATATGGGAAAAATGACATCAGAGACACTGAAATGCCTTATAGAGAAGCATACACCATTATGTCCTTGTCATAAATTTGCAAACCATTACTTTTCCCCAAAAACGATTTTCAAATCATAATTTGAAAACACTGCACATGTGGAAATGACTTAAAATGTCCTTAATTCAAAATGTGCGATTCCTTAAATGCAATGTATCAAACAAAAAATATGTAAAAAATGATATTAAGGATTTGGAAACTACCACCAACTTCTAGTTTGTGGTAATTTGCGAATTCTTTTCAAAAAGCATTTTTTTCCAAAAAACAAAAGGTCCCATATGACGCCCATACATGCCCTTAGGGCATGTAGGTGTGCCATATGCCCCCAAATTTATTTTTCAGGGGTGCAGCAGGGTGTTCTTGAGATACCCCTGCACGCTTGAAAAAATTCCTATTTTGTGATGAGCTAATTGCTAATCGCAAATTGCAACCTTCATTCCTATGAGCCTCCTAGCCCATGGAAATGAATGGGTAATTTGCAATTAGCAATTTGCTCATTGCAAATTAGGAATAGTAAAGAATTCCTATTTATTCCTTAAAATTTGCTATTTAGGAAATGCAAAATAGTTTGATGGTAGATATGGTGGTTGATCTGTAACAAGATAAGAAGCTTAGGGATACATTTATGATGACTGGCGCAATAAAGTGCACATTACTTACTTCATTGGTAGGCCTTTACATGTATTATCTCCTCTGTATTCTTCATCAAGCGTAACTTTAATCTGCAATCCTGAGTAGGCCTCACCTTAAACAAACCTCTGGATAGGCCACACTTTATCGTCATCCTGGATTAATCATTTAAAATGCTAGGGACAGATTTATGATAGGTGTATGCCTCTTTTGTGCCACTGTGCTTCACTTTTATGATGCAGCGGTGGTGCAAAAGATTTGCTATGAGGCGACAACATTACAAATTGATGCATTTAGGCAGATATGTCATGGTGTAAAAAAAACGTACCACATGAAACCGATGCAGCAGTGATGCAAAAGATGCACCATGTCGTAAGACAGGCCTCACTTGGGGCCATATGTATCAAGCTAATTAGCATTCGCAAAGATCAAAATTCTACGAATTTTGGCCTTTGCGAATGTTAATTAGACAAATGGTATGTATCAAACAAGTTTGATGCAAAATAAGGAGTAGCAAAATTTGCTATTCCTTATTTTGCAATTGCACTGAAGGATTTGCAAATTTTGTGACTACTTAAATGCAATGTATCAAACAAAAAATATGTAAAAAATGACATTAAGGATTTGGAAACTATTGTGGTAAATTGGTGGTAATTTGTGAATTCTTTTCAAAAAGCTTTTTTTTAAAAAAACAAAAGGTCCCATATGACGCCAACACATGCCCTTAGGGCATGTATGTGTGCCATATGCCCCCAAATTTCTTTTTCAGGGGTGCAGCAGGGTGTTCTTGAGACACCCCTGCACCCTTGGAAAAATTCCTAATTTGTGATGAGCAAATTGCTAATCGCAAATTAAACCTTCATTCCTATGAGCCTCCTAGCCCATGGAAATGAATGGGTAACTTGCAATTAGCAATTTGCTCATCGCAAATTAGGAATGGTAAAGAATCGCTATTTATTCCTTAAAATTCGCTATTTAGGAAATGCAAAATATTTTGATGATACATATGGCAGTTCATCTCTAACAAGATAAGAAGCTTAGGGATAGATTTATGATGACTGGTGCATCACCAGGGATGTGCCAGTCATCTTGCGCCGCTGTTCCGCCACCCATGGTGTGCTGCATTTACAATGCGGCGCAGCATGGGGCAAAAACGGCACAGAGGCTTGACGCATCTGTGCCGTTAAGGTGGCGCATTGCTGGAGTTGTATCGCAAGTGCGATGCAGCTCCAGCAAGGCTCAGGGGTGCACCATCTCCACAATGTTGCGTCAAGACCTATGCCTGCTTCAAGCAGGCGCAGGGTTTTGACACAGGTTTCTCCTATCTGATTGTAAATGCGGCACACCATGGGTGGCAGAGCAGTGGTGCACGTTAACTGGTGCATGCCTGGGGATGTGCCATTTAACATAAATCTGCCCCTTTACATTTAAGTATGTGCAGGGGACACAGAGTCGGTGAGGCTTATCCAAGGTTAAGAACAGATGAGTCCTGTTCAGTGAAAAATTAGACATAGGCTTCACCTGCTCAGCATCGCTGGACATGGCTAAATAATAGCTGCAAAATGTTACTCTTGTTAAACAATTTTACTATTATAATCTGTGAGATTTGTCTCTTACTCTGCAACATCTCATTGTTGTTATCTTTCTTTAAAGATAAAGACAACCTCAACATGAGCGACAATCTGAAATCAGTTGATTTTGACCTCATCATTGAACTTGTAATTGAAACATCAGTGGATGTTGATCCATTGGATGATTTAAATCATGAGGATGAAGAAGAGCGTGATGAGGATGCAGATTTGTCCGAATTATATGATATAGGATGGGAAGCTGACCTGCTTGAGCCTTTGGAAATATAAACATTTATTTTTAAAATTTATAATTAATAAAAAGTAAAAAGGTAAACCGTTTAATTTAAAAATAAAGACACATTCAAAAGCAGGTTATGTGTAGTATCTTCAATAAAATATTAAAATATGCTCATAAAATTAGATCAGATTCACATATAAAATAGCATAGGTAACATAAATATAAATGTCATTTCTTTTCTGGTATTTCTGTATTGTAAATTTGCCAACGACTAAAAAATCTTCTAATTCAAATGTCAAGTAGTGTGTTAAGTTTTTTATCACTGTTACTGATTTACTGTTTGGTAATAATGGTTAATAACATTATTTATTATATTTTTCCACAGATTCAACTGCAGATCATTTCAAGATTTCACCATGCCTACAATAGAAAGACAGAGAAAGGCTGCAAAACGTCAAAGACAGCAGGTGAAAAATAATACGCAGCAGTCCTCTAACAAAAAGATTTGTCAAGTCACGAAGAAAGCACCGGGTAAGAGCACAAAACACTTTATAAGAAATATGTGTAATAAAAAAAATATTACTACAGAAAATGTTTCAGTCCATAAAACGAGAAGGAAATCAAATGGAAAAGAAAGGCCAATGAAAAATGTTACTGCTAGAGCAAGAGATAACTCTGTGCATGATAGTAGAAGGAAACAACAGTTTAGGGAGATTCGTAAACGAATGTTCCGGAACAGGATAATTGGCAATTTGTTAAAAAATATTAAGAAAGGTCAACATAAACTAGTTTTTTATAAGACAAAAAAAAAAGTTGAGAAAGTTATTGATCAGGCATTTGAAATTAAACGTAAGTTATTTATTTTGATAATCAATAGAATTAGGAAGCTAAAAGAGGCAATTTTTGATTTCAAAAGAAATAGTAGATGGAAGAGAATAGTTAATCGTAGTAATTTTTGTGAAGTTTTTTCTGGAGAATGGATGCATAGTTCAAGCTGTGAGGCATTTTTTAATGAGGAGAGTTATTTCCAGGATAATGATTTGGTGCATGCAGTTGACACCAGTGGTCGTGCTTATGAAGTGAAAGATGGTTGTCCAGTTAAAAAAGAAAAACTTGTGACAACAGAGGCAGAAGAGGTGTTAGGTAATGAGGTTTTAGGAAGACGTGCTAAGGGTCCTGTGTACACCTGGAAGTGTAGTAGTATTTGCAGTGTGCGACAGGATTCCATCAATTTGCTTTGTGATTTTGTACGGTCATTTAATAAGAAAAGTTTGAAGCAGAAAATGATGTTGTTGCAAGAATTAGATCCTTGCAGAGTAAGAGAAGTGACAAGTTTGCATGGACATTCACTGGCTTGTCTTTCCAGGAGAGTATGCCAGAGTGTTTTTCATCATTTCAGGATGCTAGCAGTGCATCATAACAAAGTGAGGAAATTAGTTAGAATGTTGTATTATGCTAAGAGTCCAGCAATTATGCTTAAACAATTATGCGCTGCTCTTTTGCATGGTTCTGAAATAGATGTGAAGAATATATGTGAAGAAATTGAGTTTTGTTACTTTGGAAGTAAAGAGGAGAATGTTGAAATTGAGCAAGAAGAAGAGGGTCTTGTGGAAGATAGTTTACAGGTTTCCAGTACAGATAATTTCCAGAGGGAAATTGCGACGTTTGAGGTGAAATCAAGTGAGAGGCCGAATTTCACTTGTGTGTGTTGTCGACGCACTTATTATAAGAATCAGACTAAGTTAGTGGATTTATATGCAAAAAGTGAAAGGGAAAATAATAGTGAATGGAAGGATTTTGCAACATACTTGATGGTAGAAAATTGTTTTGATTTGGGATTGGATCAACGTGTGTGTACTTATTGTTCTTGCAAATTAAATCAAAACCAGATGCCTGCTAGAGCAGTTCATAATAATCTGGAATTGGTTGAGATTCCTTCTGAATTGAAGGATTTAAATACTTATGAATCTATTTTGATTCAAAGTATCCATCCCTTTCAGGCTATTGTAAGAATGGAGCCAAAGACAGGGAAATTGCCTCCATCAGATTTACAGAGAGGATTAAAGGGAAGAGTTGTTTATTTGCCTCTAGATTTGAAGAAAAACATTAACACAATTGGAGTAGAAAAAGTGGAAGAGGAACCTCTGGTTATCTTAGTTAATGGGGTTCCGACAAAGAATAAGAAAATATGGCAAGATTTAGTAGATGTTAGGAAAGTTAAAAAGGCAACATTGTATTTGAAAAAAAATAATAAATACTATAAGAATGTATATGTTGCAGAAGAGGAAGTAAGTGAGGAAGAGGATAGCGATTTGTGTGCTGGTCAAATTGAGAAAGTAGAACCCTCTACTAGTGAAGAAATATATGAACATTATAGTGTTCATCCTTTGCATTCCAAGGAAGTCATGGGGAATGCTATTGAGTTGTTTCAAATGAAACAAGCCAAAGGGAGTCCCATTAGTGTTTGGGAGGAAAGTTTGGAAGCTCGGTGTTTCCCACAGCTTTTTCCAACAGGTCAGGGAGGAAGATATGATGAGCGACCTCATCAAATTCCTGCTTCTGAATACCGGACTTTGCGATTGTATGCAGGAGATGCTAGGTTTCGACAATGCATTCCTTATTTGTTTCATCTCC
Source organism: Lissotriton helveticus (assembly GCF_964261635.1). NCBI lineage: Eukaryota > Metazoa > Chordata > Amphibia > Caudata > Salamandridae > Lissotriton > Lissotriton helveticus. The sequence goes on along the minus strand of NC_136067.1, from coordinate 979,701,054 downwards.
TGTTTGAAAGCGATCTGTCTGGACTGTCATATGCAGTGAACCACATCTTGAAAAGTGGTATACACATGCAAAACATCTCGGCAAGTGACTTTATGGATAAAGTCAATGTCCAAGATAGTATTTTGGATTCTCACCTGATTAATCTCATGGCGTGTCAGCGTGGTACTAATGAGTACTGGTACCGTCGTCATGGTGATTTAAAATGTATGCTGAGGAACTTAGGTACTCCCACATGGTTCCTCACTCTGAGCTGTGCCGAGTATGGCTGGGAAGACTTACTTGAATTTCTACGAGAGGCAAATGCTAACGTAGATAACATCGAATTCAAGACACCCGGAGAACTGTGCTCTTTGGATCCAGTCAATGTATGTAGGTACTTCAATCATAGATTTGAAGCTATGATGTCTTTCATCATGAATAAGAAGAATCCACCTCTTGGAGAGGTGTTGGATTTCTTCTGGAGAAAGGAGTACCAAGCAAGAGGTGCTCCTCATATACATATGTTGCTGTGGATCAAGGATGCACCTAAATTTGGAACGGATCCAGAAGACTCAGTGATGAGTTTCATCCAACAGTATTCTACGTGTGCTGTTCCAAACGCAAAGGAGAAGAAAAGCCTAAGAGAAAAAGTTCTGCGTTTCCAAAGCCATCGATGTGGAAAGTACTGCCGTCGTAAATTCCGAAACAAGGACAAGTTCTACACTAAATGTCGTTTCGGCTTTCCACGACCGGTGATTTATAAAGGAAGAGTAAACAGTTTGATGTCTTCGCTGCGACACAATGTCATGAAGAAATCACCTAAAAACACTTACAATTTGAAGAGGAACGAAGAGTCCAAGTACATCAACGACTACAACCCGGTGATTTTGTCCATGTGGAATGCTAACATGGATATACAGTTTGTGGCTGATAACTGTATGGCTGTGGCTCGGTATGTGACGTCTTACATCACCAAAAAAGAGAAGACAGAATTGAAGGATATGTGGGAGGACATTTCCCATGAAAAGAGCCTCAGCAAGAAGTTGTACAGTTTCTGAAGATGTTGTCGCATCGAGAAATCGGAGCGTACGAATGTTCTGACCGGTTGTCTTCAGCAAGTCTCTATGCCAAGTCCAGGAGTATCGTTTGGGCGAGTCTTGGTCTTGCTGCAACGCGTAATCGAGTTCTCAAACCTGTGCGGGAAATTGAGTATTTGGCGGAAAAGGAGCCAAACAGTACCGACATTTTGAAGACAAACATGTTGGATACATATTATCCAAATCGAAGCAGTCACCTCGAGAATGTTTGTCTGTATGAGGTTCTGCAAAATTACATATTCAAGAGGAACATCAAAGAAGATACTGAGAAAGGAGTGTATGCTGTAATAGGAAGTGAGGGATGTCTGGTCAAGCAAAGAAAATGCCACTTGGTAAACCATCGAAAATTGAGTGGCGAATCTCCTGAAAAAAAGGAGTTTTTCTATTTAGCACTTTTGCAACTTTTCAAGCCTTGGCGTGCAGAAGAGGAACTGCTTGGAGATTTCCTCTGTTACGAAGACTCTTTCAATGCCGCCAAGGAGACCATAGAATGTCCTGCTTTTCCCAAATATGTAGAAATGTTGAATGCGGAAATTGAGCAGGAAGCAACGATTGCAGCCGAGATTGCCAGAGACAGTTCACAGGACAGTCAGAGTTCTGCTTCATTGAGTCAGGATCCACTAGGAGGACCTGTTATTGAAAATGAAGCTGCCACTGCTATGAATGAAGTGGAAAGAGCCATGGCACATGCTCAGGAGGATGCGGTTAACTTAGAAGAGTTGGAAAGACAACTTAACGTTGAGCAGAGGAAAATATATGACGAAGTTACCATGCAAATTGATCATGGATTAAGTCATGATAAGAAAGAGTGCTCATGTACGTCGTTGAAGCCTGTCCGACTGTACGTGAGTGGAGAAGCGGGAACTGGAAAAAGTTTCCTCATTAAAGCAATTTCATGCTATTTGCAGGAAAGGACAGAGTCATCGCTGTCTTGTGTTGTCACTGCTCCAACTGGACTGGCAGCACATAATATTAAAGGGATTACTTTACATCGTTTACTGATGCTGCCAGTGGAGCATGACAACAAATTACAATATCACAAGCTATCTGGAGATGCTTGTTTTGAAGTTTCAAGAATCTTGAGGAAAATGAAACTTCTTATCATTGACGAAGTAAGCATGGTTTCCAATGTCATGCTTGCCTTTGTGCATTTGAGGATGCAAGAAGTTCTCAAAACAGAGTATGATGTGTTATTTGGTGGCAAACACATCATTGTTTTCAGAGATCTTTTGCAGCTGACACCAGTGAAAGGGCAACCTGTGTTCAAAATGCTCACGCATGAAGATACCAGGAAGTGCCTAGGCAGCATTGGCAACGTCAATATATGGTTAAACTTCAATTATGCTGAACTGCATGAAAATATGCATCAGGCGAAGGATGAAGTTTACAAGACTATTCTACAAGATGTTAGAATTGGAAAAGTGACCGAGCATGGGAAAGAAGCTTTACATGCACGATTACTGTCAAATTTATATCCAGAACAAGATGTTGTGCCTGAGAATATTTTTCAGAAAATTACTGAGAAGAAATCTGGAATATGTTTGATGCCAACTCTTGCAGAATGTGCCAAATTTAACAACAAAATGTTGCATTTAGAAAAGCAAGAGATTGTGAAACTGGAAGCTATTGATAGAGTAGAGCATATGGGATCAACAATTATTTTGTCTGAGAATCTGAAAACAAAATTGGATTCATTAGAGAAGAGTATATCTAAAACTGCAGGTTTTGAAAAGACTCTGAATGTGTGCTTGAACTGCCGTATAATTTTAAGAAGGAATTTACATGTTGAAAGAGGTCTGGTAAATGGATCAATGGGTAATGTTGTTGATTTTGTGAAATACAGAAATAGAGATGGAATTGAATTTTTAAAAATTAAATTTGATGGCATTGAGGAAGTACAGCTAATTGCTCGTTGTTCTGCTAGATTTTTGCTTGTAAAAGACTTATATGTTCGCCGTAAGCAGTTTCCTGTTTGCTTGGCATATGCGGTGACAATTCATAAATCGCAAGGTTTAAGCGTAGACAGTGCATTGGTGAATATTGGCAGTTCTGTGTTCAAGGAGGGTATGGCATATGTGGCATTGTCACGAGTTAGAACTTTATCGGGATTGTACTTGATTGAGTGTGATGTCACAAACATTTGTGCGGATCTAGATTGTGTTAAGGAATACAATAGGTTAAGAAGAGAGTATGCGCCACATTTGCCTCAGTATCCTTTGTTTGAGAAACGTGTGGTAGGCCGGAAACGAAGAAATGAGAACAATACTGGGGAGGTTGTAGCAAAAAGACAAAAAGTCAATGAACCTAAAATTACAAGCAGAAACAAAAAGGATTCTGTTGAAGATGTTGTTGGTTTTCAGTTTGAAAACAGTTCTGGTGTCAACTGCTATGCTAATGTAGTGGTTAATGTTTTATTTTCTCTAAAAAATGTAAAAGAAGAGATTGTGGTCAATTCTGATCAAAGATTTTGCAGTTTGTTAAATTCTGTGTTAGAGAAATGTACCACTGATAGAAGAAACATAGAAAGTGTGTCTGAAATTCGAAATCTGTTAGACAGATGTTCAGGCCAAACACAATTCTCTCAAAATATTCAGCAAGATTGTCAGGAGTTTTTAATGTATATGCTTGATGTATTACATGCTGAAGGTGTAGATGTAGATCAGCTGTTTGGGCTTTCTTATCAATGGCAGCATGACTGCGAGAACTGTATGGTATCAAGTACTACTAGTGTAGACTCAGAAAGATATATATATTTAACTTTGCCAGACAGTAAATCAGTCTCCTTTAATAAGCTAGTAAAAGCAGCTGATCACAACATGGAGTGTAGCCAATGTAAATCTGAAATGATGTCCACATTATTTATACGAACATATGGCCAGTATGTCATTTTAATGTTCCAACGATGTAGGCCTGATGGAACAAAATTGACAACTTTAATTAAAAATTTTGTAGCTTCGCAGTTGTCAATATCAGGAAGGACTTTTGTAACTGCAGCAATTATATATCATGACGGCCCTTCAATAACATCAGGACATTACACAGCTTATTTAAAGTCTAGAAATGGCTGGTCATTCTGCAATGATTCTGTTTTAATTTTCAAAAAAAAATTGCCGTATGACCTTAAAAACTCTTACCTGGTGTTTTTAAAACCAAAATTTTAGGGAAAGAATCTCGGGATGTGCTCTGTGGAATTTCAAGAAGTTCTAATGGCTCCTACACAATTTGGCCTTGAGGATAAGTGTAGTTCAGAGACATAACTTCTAACCATAGGACTGGACATTATGGAGAAATACGTGCACTTTGAATGAGTTCAGAAAAACTGTTTCTTTTTATAAACTAATTGAAGCAGCCAATCAAAACATGGAGTAGAGGGAATGTAAGTCTGCAATGCTGTCTACTGTTTTACATTGCTTTGTGATTAAAAGTGATGTAGAGAATTAAATAATTGTAGTAGTCATAGAGGTAGTGTAAGTCTGCTTGTATCAGTGTCATAGGAAAAGTAGAACATGACTGAGCAAGAAGGGGAAGATATTACTATTCCAGGATTGTGAAAATGATCTTCAACATTTTAATTCTGAAAGTTGCGGAAATGCCAAATGACGGGATTGGCTTACAAGAAATCCAAGAGTTATAAATGGCTCTGACAAGATTTGGCCTTGTGGAAAATTGTGGTAGAGAGCAAGAAGTCATTTATTGCATGTAACGTGTTTTTAAAAACGATGGAGATTTTCTTTCAGAAAGTGGCAGGCTGAAAGTAATAACAGCACAAAAGAGTGTAAGCTGTTCATAGGACATCCTTGGACGTCATGGAAAGTAAGTTAACTTTAAGGAGTTCTGAATTTTGATTTCTGATGTTGTATGGGTTTTTTAAACACAATCATTTTGATTGTGTTTTTTTTCCCCCGCTGTTACATGATGAATACCTTCAAGTCACTGTTTTTAGTGAATTTTGATACATTCTGAGAACAGCAAAAATAAACCATTTAACATGTATAATTAATTCTGTACTGTTTGCATTTATGATGTATATGTAGAACTGTGTAGGAGGCATGGAGAAGGTGAGGCTTCTGTAAGTGTCAAAGTTGTTGCATGCAGTGCTGCACTTCTGCGTATTCTTTCATATGCTAGACTACATCTGCACAATGAGATACCTAAGCAAAGGAAACGCAAGTGATGTGATTGAGAAATGAGCAAAATAAATTGCACGTATTTCAATTACATCACCTGTGTTTCCTATCATTACGAATCACATTGTGCAGATCAAGTTTAGGTCTGTCCAGGGAAACATAGGAGGTTTCTACTTTGTTGAAGAGTGCAGTGGACATGACTCACTTCATTGGTAGACTTTCACAGATATTATCTCCTCTGTACACTTCAACAAGTGTAAATCTCATCTTGAACTCTGAGTAGGCCTCACCTTAAACAAACCTCTGGATAGGAGACATGTTATTGGCATCCTGAAGCGACACTTTTCTGAAACAAGAGCAATGCAAAAGATGCACCATGTTTTAAGATAGGCCTCACTTCATCTGTATCAAGATACTGTTAGTTTAAAATGTATATCTTTAGGACTGTGTAGGGGACCTGGAGAAGCAGAAGCTTCTGTCAGTGTCAAAGTTGTTGAAAAACTATTTGTCCTTCAATCTTTTCCCTTGTCTTTTGTAATTTTTAAATACATGTTTTAATATTTTTCAAATGTTGGTTCTCTCTTTCACAGATTGAAAGTTTAAAAAAAAAGTGAGTAATTTAACGGCAATTATAAGGTAAATAGTTGTACTCTTTTCGTTACATTTCTATCACATTCACCTACTATTAGATCCACTGCTTCACTTCTTTAACCCTCAGTTTCCTGCCTTTGCTACTTTCCTCATTCCTTTCTCTATTACCTACTTACTCAACTCCTTCCACTCTTTTTCTCAGTCCCTCTGTTCTCATAGTTCCTCAGTCTTGTTCACTCACTCCGTCTCTATTACTCTTAGTGTCTGTGAATTACTTTCCCACCTTTTTTTTTGGACCGCTTCCCGGGAAGTGGCCCGGTTCGCAAACCAGCAGCGTTACGGGAGTCCACCATTTTGTGTTTCGGTCGAATCAAGATACAAGATGGAGGGCAAATAATGTTCAGAATGGGTAGAAGGGGGCACGGTAGATGTATCTTGACCCCCTTGGTTTTCTGAGGGTGGCTGAGGAGGACCATAGTTCTTCACTCTTGTTCACTCTCTCTGTTTCTATTAATGTCACTGTTTCTGACTGATCAAAAAAAAATTTTTAAAAAAAGAACAGTAACTATAAGGGAAGGAAACAGACAGTTATGTTAAAAGAAAGACAGCTTTAGGGAGTAAACTAAGGATACTGTTACCCGCAATCCACTGCTGATGATGTTACTGACCATGTCATGAATGATGTAATATGTGACATCATCAGCAGTGGATTGTAGGTAACAGTATCTCTTGTTTACTCCCTAGAGCTGTCTTTGTTTTCACATAACTGTCTGTTTGCTTACCTTATACTTACTGTTCTTTTTTTACAAAAATATTTTTTTTGGTTAGCTTCCGGTACGCGTACCGGGTAGCGCTCCGGGGAGCGAACTAAAAGAAATAGAGGTTGGCAGAGTTCCAAATATTCTACCAATTTTTTTATAACGGGGAGGTAGTTCTGAAAAGAACTTTTTTTTTTATGTTTTTGTTGTTTTATATTTTTTTTATTATTTTTTGAAATTTTTTTTACTTTTTTTGTATTTTCTGAACGTTTTTATATTTTTTTTGGTTTTTTTGGGGGGGGGGAAACAAAAACGATCCATTGTAAAGGGCTCAACAGGAGCAACAAAAAAAAAAGAATTTATTTTTTGGGGCGTCTCGGACAAACATTAACATGATTCTGAATAGCTCTCATAATCAAAATGATGCTACTTTCCCTGTAGCAGATGAAATCGCCGCAGTGCACGCACACTTGCTTCACGTGCCCAAACAACATTTGAATGTTTGGGATCATCTCCCTCGCCTCTGGTCCCGACACCTCTGGAACAACCGATCTTCTTGCCATTGGAAGGGGATTTTGTTGCTCATCACGTAGCTGGGCAGCACTATAATTATTTGGGTGCCACCTACTCATATGCCGATGCATAGTGTGATTGCCGTAACTGTATTTTTTTTCAGTTCCCCTTGACAATCTATCACCGCATATACGGCAAAACACGTAGCGTGCATTCACTTTTTTTTGCCCCTCAGGAAATTTATAGAATTGCCAAATGTAATTCTCTTTTCGATTGTACCTCCTGGGCTCCTCTGGCAAAAACCTTGGCTCTTCCTCCTCTTCCTCCTCTTCCTGTTCTTCCTCTTCTTGCAAAATTACTTCAGCAGGTGGTCCTCTCTTATTTGGATTTGGTGGAGGTGGTGGGTTAGAACCAGCTGAAGCTACTAATGAAGCCATGTCAAAGTGTAAATAAAGGGTCTTTCTCTCACCAAGATGAAAGTCAGAGTGAGGAAAGAAGGAGGGGTTTTCATCATTTGGGAAAAGCAAAAGTTCTAAACCAATGAAAAGTGTTCATTTTAGATCACATGACCTAGTATTACATCATTAGGAAACCAAAAGTGAAATGAACCAATGAAAAGTGTTATTACCGAGTCACATGACCTGCTGTGTTTACGTTACGCGGTCGGCGCCGCGCCCCGGATCGCTTCCGGTTCGCGTACCGCTGCGCTTCCGGGTACGCTAACGTAGCACGTCATATGACGTATCACGCGAGAACGCGAAACGTCATGCTGACGCGACGCGTCACGATGTTGTTTTCTAACGCGACAGTTGCGCAAACGGAACGTTTACCGGTTCGCGGACCGGGTCGCGGCTCCGAATTGAGCTAACGGGAAGCTAACCGGTTCGCGTACCGGGAGCGAAACAATAAAAATAATTAAAAAAAAATTGTATTAAAAACATGTAAAAATATTTTTCGATTTAAAGAAGAATACATTGTAAAGGTTTTGATATTTGCTATTAAAAAACCATTGAAATTCACTGAAAAAACCATAGGTTATAGACCATATATAGTTAGGAATTAGCATTTACAAAACCTTGAAAATTCACTGAAAAAACCATAGGTTATAGACCATATATAGTTAGGGATTAGCATTTACAAAACCTTATTTTACTCACACAAAACCATTGAAATTCCATATATAGTTAGTTGTACTAACTATATATCACGCACCCGCAATCCACTGCTGATCATGTCACATATTACATCATTCATGACATGGTCAGTGACATCACTGATGACATCACTGATGACATCTCAAATGACATCACTGATGACATCACTGATGACATCTCAATGACATGACTGATGACATCACTGATGACATCTCAAATGACATCACTGATGACATCACTGATGACATCTCATTTGACATTACTGATGACATCACTGATGACATCATTCATGTGATAATACGATGAACTTCTTCAGACTCTAAAATAACCTTAGATACACTCAGTGTAAACAGACACTCACAGACTGTCACTCATCCATGGAGTTACTCACACACCTACTCAGTCATGCAAAGAATCAATTACACCTCCATTTCCTCAACTATACAGTTATACATACCTTACTTATTCAAACATATACTAACACATATTTACTCTCTTTTACAATCCCTGATACAAGTTCACAATGATCAATACAGCCACTCACACATTCACGGACTCTTATGCACAGTTATTTATATATGTCAACTCTCACATGTACTGTGTTTTACATATGTTCTTACTTTGACATGTAGCACTCAGATATCCATTCACTCACCAATGCACTCAGTCAACCGCCCATACACCTGTTTCCACATGCACTTTTGAATCCATATATCTAGTGAATCAACTGCTTACACATCTATGCACAGAGTCATACACCTCCCAGCCACCCACACACACACTCAGTCTCCCATACAAATACTTGGGCAACCAATCAATAACCCATATACTTACTCATATAGCTACTGATCAACACATGCAGCAGTTTACAGAACAACAGACATAATGATGCACAAATTAAGACAGTTTACTGACTAACCCATGCACTCAGTGACACACATTTAATCACTCACTCATACAGTCAGTCACACACCTACTAAATCCTTCATCCAGACACTTATACATCCACTCATTCTTCAATATGTAAGACATTTGAGATGTCATCAGTGATGTCATTTGAGATGTCATCAGTGATGTCATCAGTCATGTCATTGAGATGTCATCAGTGATGTCATCAGTGATGTCATTTGAGATGTCATCAGTGATGTCATCAGTGATGTCACTGACCATGTCATGAATGATGTAATATGTGACATGATCAGCAGTGGATTGCGGGTGCGTGATATATAGTTAGTACAACTAACTATATATGGAATTTCAATGGTTTTGTGTGAGTAAAATAAGGTTTTGTAAATGCTAATCCCTAACTATATATGGTCTATAACCTATGGTTTTTTCAGTGAATTTTCAAGGTTTTGTAAATGCTAATTCCTAACTATATATGGTCTATAACCTATGGTTTTTTCAGTGAATATATATATATATATATATCTAGTCCTATTATTCCAGCCCTCAATTGGCTCCCAGATTCTTTCCCCTCGTAACCCGACTTTTTCCCTCTACATGCATAGATTGCCTTTTCTTGATTATAAATCCCTAGATAACGTGTCAGCCATATTTGAATTTAGGGGGATCTGTATCCTTCCATCGAGCTGCTAAGATTATTCTGTACACCGCTGTCCCCAGAAAGAGGCATGTTTCCTTCTCCTTTCTAAGCATAAGAGAATTGTCATACCCAAGTAGGTATAAAGTGGGCGATTCAGCTATGGGATGGCCGAACACTTCTTGCCAGAATCCAGCTAACATTTGTCTGAGAGGTATTAATTTGTCGCAGTCATAAAACATATGTATTAGATGTGCTGGATTAGTACCACACCGAGGACATTCAGAGTATTCTCTCTTCCCCCATGTATACAGTTTAGAGGGTGTGTAGTAAAGATTATATATTGTTTTGTACAGCTGAGCCTTTAGATTGGATGAAATAAATAATTCAGATATAAGATGTAGTGACTTGTCGATATCCACATTAGGATTGTTAAGTTTGTTTGCCCATGTAGATTCAATGTGCTCTAAGCCATCCTTCTTACTTTCTAGCAACATATCATAAAATGTACCTATCGTGGATGCTGATTTCCCTATACAATCCATTAAAGGGATATTTGACAGAGAAATATTCATAGTTTTTGTACTGAGAATTGTGTTAATTTGAGTAAACTTAAAAATATCTGAGTTTGGGATTAATAATGTATCTTGAAGGTACTGAAACCTCGTTTCTGAGGCGTCTTGGAGGAAATCTCCTAGAGTTAAAACCCCCAAGTTTTCCCATCGCCTGGAGATATCATCATTAGCTTGTCTTGGTAGTGCTGATGAGTTCCATAATGGTGTATACTTTTTCAATTTTGGGATTTCAACTTGTCTCATTGTTTTCTTCCAGATTCTCCAAGCACTCTTAATAACCTTGAACTTTACCTCTTTATAGTATGAGGGTACTAATTGTTTTAGCAGTAAACCTTTTGCATTGTTTCCTAAGGCTAGTTCATATATCGATGGTATAACACTATCCCCTAGTGTTGGATTTGCCGTATATGTATTAAGCAAGGGTGTCATTTGCCTTAGCATAGTGGCCCATACATAGAGCATTATGTTGGGGATTGCAAGTCCGCCCCTGTATACCGGAAGGGATAGATAGTTAAGGGCCCTCCTTATTTTCCCGTAATTCCAGATACATTTGCTCATTTGATTTTCTATTGCTTGAATAGTTTTGTCTTCGACTATTAGAGGAAAAGCGCAAAATAAATACAAAAGTCTTGGTAGGATATTCATTTTCAAAAATTTCCTCTCCCTATAATTGAGAGATGGGGACTGTCGACCCTTTTTAGATCTTTCGCAATGTTTTTTAGTAATGGTATATAATTTAAATCGTTAATGATCTCTAAATTAGGTGACATACATATCCCTAAGTATACTGCGTTATCCACCTTCTTAGGGTCGTCAAACGGAATATTATCAGTGCAAATTACCATGGTTTTATCGCGATTGGGAGTGTATCCTGAGATCTGCCCGTAGGCTTGTGTAATAGCCTCAATTTCAGCTATAGCATCGGAGGGGTAAGGTGGTATTACCGCCACGTCATCAGCATATGCCATAACCTTAGTTTCGTAAGATCCTACCGTGACAGGTATGATTACATCGCCTGCCATACATTTAAGAATCAACGGATCGATATACATAGCGAACAAGATCGGAGAACACGAACAGCCCTGTCTAGTCCCTCTCAATATTTCAAAACGATTTTGATTCCTGTCCCATAACTAGAACCCTAGCGTTTGGTTCGTGGTACATTGCCCTAATTGATTTAGAGAGGCAGGGCCCAAAGTTGTTTTCTCGAGCACCGCCCATAGGAAACTCCAAGAGACACGATCGAACGCCTTCTCGGCATCGAGTAAGATCATCGACATTCGGCCCCCGTCGCATTCATGATATCAAATGGCAATACAGCTCTGCGAGTATGGTCTGTGGTGGACTTCCCGGGAATATATCCATGTTGCCATGGGGAGACAAGGTTTTCGTAACCCTTCTGAGCCTATTCGCCAGAATTTTTGAGTATATTTTTGAGTCTGCATTTATTATTATGGAGATTGGACGATACGATGAGGGAAAGGTTGGGGCTTTCCCTTTTTAGGGAAGATAATTATGTTTGTTGTTTTCCATGAGTCAGGCGGGATGCCGCTTACTTGAATCCCTACAAATAGATCTAGTAGATATTATGTTATACATTCTCCAAGCATTTTATATAATTCTAATGGTAATTTATCGGGACACGCAGCTTTTCCCGAGGTTAGCTCTGACAGGGCCAGCAGTACCTCTGTGTGTGTACATTTTTTTCTCCAAGTTTTCCCTTGAATCGTCATCGATGATCTTTTTTTAATTTTTTTTTTTTAAGATCAAATAAGCAATTCTGTTTTTAGCTTTGCTTGTATTAGTGTTTTTCAAACGTTCATGTACATAATATGAACATATATACATATATGTATATGTATGCATGCATTTATTTTTGTATTTATATATATATGCATTTTATATACATGTTTATACATATATATATAAACACATACATGTATATAAATGCATATGCAGATATATATATATATATGCATATGTGTGCGTGTAGAGAGAGGTAGAGGTGTAGAGGTAGAGGTGTAGAGGTAGAGAGGCAGAGGTAGAGAGGTAGAGAGGTGGAGAGGTGGAGAGGTAGAGAGTAGTAGAGAGAGAGGTAGAGAGGAGTAGAGAGGTAGAGAGCAGAGAGTGAGTAATAGAGTAGGGAGTGGGTAGTAGAGAGTAATAGAGAGTAGTAGAGAGAGTAGCAGAGAGTGAGTAGCAGAGAGTAGTAGATGGAGTAGTAGTAGAGAGTGAGTAGTAGACAGTAATATAGAGTAGTAGAGAGTGAGGAGTAGAGAGTGAGTAGTAGAGAGAGAGACATAGAGAGAGTAGTAGAGGGTTAGTAGTAGAGAGCAGTGGAGTAGTAGAGAGTGAGTAGTAGAGAGTGAGTGGTAGAGAGTAGTGGAGTAGTAGCGAGTAGTGGAGTAGTAGAGAGTGAGTAGTAGAGAGTAGTAGAGAGTGAGTAGTAGAGAGTAGTAGAGAGTGAGTAGAGTGAGTTGTAGAGAGTAGTAGAGAGTGAGTAGTAGAGAGAGTAATAGAGAGTAGTATAGAGCAAGTATTAGAGAGTGAGTAGTAGAAAGTGAGTAGTAGAGAGTAGTGGAGTAGTAGAGAGAGTAGTAGAGTAGTAGAGAGTGAGTAGTAGAGAGTAGTGGAGTAGTAGAGAGTGAGTAGTAGAGAGTAGTAGAGAGTGAGTAGCTGAGTGAGTGGTAGAGAGGGAGTAGTAGAGTGAGTAATAGGGAGTAATAGAGAGCAAGTAGCAGAAAGTGAGTAGTAGAGAGTGAGTAGTAGAGAGTGAGTAGCAGAGAGAGAGTAGTAGAAAGTGAGTAGTAGAGTTATTAGTAGAGTAGTAGAGAGTGAGTAGTAGAGAGTGAGTAGTAGAGTGAGTAGTAGAGAGGGAGTAGTAGAGAGTGAGTAGTAGAGAGTGAGTAGCAGAGAGAGAGTAGTAGAAAGTGAGTAGTAGAGTTAGTAGTAGAGAGTAGTAGAGAGTGAGTAGTAGAGAGTGAGTAGTAGAGTGAGTAGTAGAGAGAATGTAGAGGAGAGTGAGTAGCAGAGAGTGAGAAGTAGAGAGTAGTAGTTAGTGAGTAGTAGAGAGTGAGTAGTAGAGAGAGAGAGACATAGAGAGAGTAGTAGAGAGTGAATAGAAGAGATTTGTGGAGTAGTAGAGAGTGAGTACTAGAGAGTAGTGGAGTAGTAGAGAGTGAGTAGTAGAGAGTAGTAGAAAGTGAGTAGAGTGAGTTGTAGAGAGTAGTAGAGAGTGAGTAGTAGAGAGTGAGTAGTAGAGAGTAGTGGGGTAGTAGAGAGAGTAGTAGAGAGTAGTAGATTAGTAAAGAGTGAGTAGTAGAGAGTGAGTAGTAGAGAGTAGTGGAGTAGTTGAGAGTGAGTAGTATAGAGTAGTGGAGTAGTAGAGAGTGAGTAGTAGAGAGTAGTAAAGAGTGAGTAGTCGAGTGAGTAGTAGAGATGGAGTACTAGAGTGAGTAGTAGAGAGTAGTAGAGAGCAAGTAGCAGAGAGTGAGTAGTAGAGAGTGAGTAGTATAGACTGACTAGTAGAGTGTGAGTAGTGGAGACGGAGTAGTAGAGAGTGAGTAGTAGAGAGAGAGTAGTAGGGAGTGAATAGTAGAGTGGTAGTGACAGAGAGTAGGTGAGAGTAGTAGAGTGAGTAGTAGAGAGTGAGTAGTAGAGAATGAGTAGTAGAGAGTAGTAGTAGAGAGTAGTAGAAAGTGAGTAGTAGAGAGTGGTAGTGAGTGAGTAGTAGAAAGTGAGTAGTAGAGAGAGAGAGTTGTAGAGAGTGAGTAGTAGAGAGAGAGTAGTAGAGAGTGAGTAGCAGAGAGTGAGTAGTAGCGAGAGAGTAGTAGAGAGTGAGTAGGGAGTAATAGAGAGTGAGTAGTAGAGACTGAGTAGTAGAGAGTAGTAGAGAGTGAGTAGTAGAGTGAGTAGTATAGAGTAGTAGAGTAGTAGAGAGTGATTAGTAGAAAGAGAAGAGTAGAGAGTAGTGGAGAGTGATTAGTAGAGAGTAATGAGTCAGTGTCAGTCAGTGTCAGTCAGTCACTGTCAGTCACTATCAGTCAGTGTCAATCAGTCAGTGTCAGTCAATCAGTGTCAGCCAGTGTCAGTCAATCAGTGTCAGTCAGTGTCAGTCAATCAGGGTCAGTTACTTAGTGTCAGCTAGAGCAGCTCTGCTGACCTGGTTCTCTGGCTCTAAAGCAGCTCTGCTGACCTGGTTCTCTCCCTCTAAAGCAGCTCTGCTGACCTGGTTTCTCTGGCTCCACAGCAGGTCTGCTGACCTGGTTCTCTGACTCTAGAGCAGCTCTGTTGACCTAGTTCTTAGGCTACAGAGCAGCTCTGCTGATCTGGTCTGGCTCTACAACAGCTCTGCTGACCTGGTTCTCTGTCTCTAAAGCAGCTCTGCTGACCCTGATCTATGGCTCTAACGCAGTTCTGCTGACATGGTTCTCTGGCTCTAGAGCAGCTCTGCTGACCTGGTTCTCTCACTCTACAGCAGCTCTGCTGACCTGGTTCTCTCCCTCAAAGCAGCTCTACTGACCTGGTTTCTCTGGCTCTACAGATGCTCTGCTGACCTGGTTCTTATGCTCTAATGCAGCTCTGCTGACCTGGTTCTCTGGCTCTAAAGCAGCTCTGCGGACCTGGTTCTATGGCTCTAAAGCAGCTCTGCTGACTCAGTTCTCTGGCTCTAGAGCAGCTCTGCTGACCAGGTTCTCAGGATCTAAAGCAGCTCTGCTGACCTGGTTATCTGGCTCTAAAGCAGCTCTGCTGACCTGGTTCTCTCCCTCTAAAGCAGCTCTGCTGGCCTGGTTCTCTGGCTCTAAAGCAGCTCGGCTGACCTGGTTCTTTTCCTCTAAAGCAGCTCTGCTGACCTGGTTCTCTTGTTCTAAAGCAGCTCTGCTGACCTAGTTCTTAGGCTCTTGAGCAGCTCTGCTGGCCTGGTTCTCTGGCTCCACAACATCTCTGCTGACCTGGTTCTTTTGCTCTAAAGCAGCTCTGCTGTCCCGGTTCTATGGCTCGGAAGCAGTTCTGCTGACCTTGTTCTATGGCTCTAGAGCAGCTCTGCTGACCTGGTCCCTTGGCTCTAAAGCAGCTCTGCTGACCTGGTTCCCTCGCTCTAAAGCAGCTCTGCTGACCTGTTTCTCTTGTTCTAAAGCAGCTCTACTGACCTGGATTCTCTCCCTCTAAAGCAGTTCTGCTGGCCTGGTTATCTGGCTCTAAAGCAGCTCTGCTGACCTGGTTCTCTCCCTCTAAAGCAGCTCTGCTGGCCTGGTTCTCTGGCTCTAAAGCAACTCGGCTGACCTGTTTCTCTCCCTCTAAAGCAGCTCTGCTGACCTGGTTCTCTTGTTCTAAAGCAGCTCTGCTGACCTAGTTCTTAGGCTCTAGAGCAGCTCTGCTGGCCTGGTTCTCTGGCTCCACAACATCTCTGCTGACCTGGTTCTTTTGCTCTAAAGCAGCTCTGCTGTCCCGGTTCTATGGCTCGAAAGCAGTTCTGCTGACCTTGTTCTCTGGCTCTAGAGCAGCTCTGCTGACCTGGTCCCTTGGCTCTAAAGCAGCTCTGCTGACCTGGTTTTCTCGCTCTAAAGCAGCTCTGCTGACCTAGTTCTCTTGTTCTAAAGCAGCTCTACTGACCTGGTTTCTCTGTCTCTCAAACAGCTCTGTTGACCTGGTTCTCTGGCTCTAGAGCAGCTCCGCTGACCTGGTTCTTAGGCTCTAGAGCAGCTCTGCTGACCTGGTTCTCTGGGTCCAAAGACGCTCTGCTGACCTGGTTCTATGGCTCTAAACCAGCTCTGCTAACCTGGTTCTCTGGCTCTAGAGCAGCTCTGCTGACCTGGTTCTCTGGCTCTAAAGCAGCTCTGCTGACCTGATTCTCTCCCTCTAAAGAGTTCTGCTGACCTGATTCTCTGGCTCTAAAGCAGTTCTGCTGACCTGGTTCTCTGCCTTTAGAGCAGCTCTGCTGACCTGGTTCTATGTCTCTGGAGCAGCTCTGCTGACCTGGTTCTCTGGCTCTAGAGCAGCTCTGCTGACCTGGTTCTCTGGCTCAAAAGCAGTTCTGCTGACCTGGTTCTTTCCCTCTAATGTAGCTCTTCTGACCTGGTTTCTCTGGCTCTACAGCAGCTCAGCTCTGCTGACCTAGTTGTCGGCCTCTAAAGCAGCTCTGCTGACCTGGGTCTCTGGCTCTAGAGCAGCTCTGTTGACCTGGGTCTCTGGTTCTAGAGCAGCTCTGCTGACCTGGGTCTTTGGTTCTGGAGTAGCTCTTCCGACCTGCTTCTTACCTCTGGAGCAGCTCTGCTGACTTGGTTCTCTGGCTCTACAACGGCTCTGCTGACTTGGTTTCTCTGGCTCTACAGGAGCTCTGCTGACTTGGTTCTCTGTACTCACAATGCACTCACCGACGTTACGAAAATATATTTAAAAATAATATGTTTATTATAAGTACAAATATATTATTTTTAGGAATATCTTAGATTATCTCTTGCCCTAATATGTATATTAACGACATAGTAAAACACAAACAATTGAAGAAGGGTCTCAGGGAAATTTCTTGTTTCTTGTTAACAGATGTAAGAGACACCGTTTGGTACAGAGGAACACGATTTTGGACTATTTATGTATATCCTTTACAGATTGTCGTTACGTTCACTTTATGTATGCAGTAGCTAATGCTTAGAACTCTGGCCCTGAAGAAAGCCATGGGATCTTGTCCCTACCGGCTGAAACATGTTGGCCTTGTAAATGCAGTTATATGTTTAGACTGCTTCCTCTGCATTGTTCTTGTTTGTTTGAGGGAAAGGACAAATTACATTAGAGTTTTTCGCCTATTGATCCTTTTACCCCTTGTTTTTAACTCACACATCTTTTGATTTTTGCACTGCACTCGATCCCATCTTTATCATTTGTTCATGGGTACCTTAGCGATTGATGGTGCGACCCAATTGAGTAAGGGCGATGGATGGGTCTCATTGATCAAGAGACATACCATCCCATTTTTGGATGACCAAATGAGAACACTTGATCTACATACCTATTTGATGGGAATCCAACACATCTCTGTACGGGTCTTACCAACAATCTCAGTAGGTCCTTCGACAGGTTTGTCCTGGCACACATTCTGATATAGAGACTTATGTAGCTCTATTAGCGCCTAACTCACTTATGTAGGAGTTTTGCAGTAGCTCGGAGTACTTGAAGCTCCGTTATAGACCCCCGGTTCTTTTGTTGTTAGTATTAACGACATATACATATAATTTTGGAACATACATTTTTTTTGCGGGAGTCGTACACCCAGCACGTCCCAGCACGTATATGATGTCACACGAGACTCGGCACCACACAAGCATCTCGTACCGTAATGTGCATATGTCATGAATGCGCGGGAGCAGGAGTTGCGGACTGGTCGCATACCAATAGCACACATCATCTAATATGAAATGTATATGATGTAACTGAAAAACATGCAGCCGTCGCACACTGTACTCGGATCCTTCATGGCTTTTCTAAAATGGCAGCTAGAATCCTCGCACCCACCGTGATATGTATGCCTTGAGTGCGCGACTCTGAAAAAAATTGGGAAAAAAAAAAAAAAGAAAATAATATGAATATATTTAAAATAAAAAAAAAAATATTTTGAAATTTTCAGAAAAATATATAATGTTATTTGATAAATAAAATATTTATAAATAAACAGTTGAAAAACTAGAAAATCAGTACAAAAAATAGGTATAACTACTATCACACTTAAAAGTGAGCATTTAAAAAACTTTGAAATTCACTGAAAAACCATAGGTTTCAGGGGTGTTAGAGTTAGCTGGCCATTTTATTCGTACAAAACCATAGAAATTCCTCTGTAATAGTTAGTTCTGCTAACTATAACTTGCGCGTCCGCAATGCACTGCTGATGATGTCACATATTGAATAATTCATGACATTATCAGTGACATCACTGATGGCATCACTGATGACATCTCAAACGACATCACTGATGACATCAGTGATGCCACTGACCATGTCATGAATGATGCAATATGTGACATCATCAGCAGTGCATTGCGGGTGCGCAAGATATAGTTAGCAGAACTAACTATAACAGAGGAACTTCCATGGTTTTTTATGAGTGAAATGGCCAGCTAACTAGAACACCCCTGAAAACTATGTTTTTTCTGTGAATATATAAATGTATATGTATATATATATATATATATATATATATATATATATATATATATTATATTATATTAACAATTGCCATAGGGTGGGCGGATTAGAGTACATGGCGGCTAGCAGGTGTGGCTAGTCGGAAGGCTCCGGAGACTCGGGCGTCTGATCGAGTGCGCGGGATGTGAGATTACCGGTATAGCGGAACAAGCCTCGGAAAACCCCTGGATTCTATCTTCTTATCATATATTGAAGTGCACGAGAGTATGCCTCTACGCGGCTGACTTACAGTTCAAGGCGGCTGCCGCGGCAGTAATACAATCGGAGGAGGAGGAAGGAGGGGCTGTAAGCACCAGCAGTTCACGGCAGCAGCAGCAGCGGCGATGACCTGAGCACCAGCATTACCTGTGAGGACGGAAGGATACAGGTCTCGGTTGTCTGACGCCTGTTTTTTTTTTTTCATATTGGTATCCTGTGACCAAGGCAGCCTGGAGAGGAGTATCGGCATAGAGACGGCAAAAGCCGTAACTCTTCTTTTTCCACGAACTTCTCCCTGCATCTCTAAGGTAGGACTGCAATATGTCTCAGGGCAGGGGCTGAATCGATGGACAAAAGCAGCGTATGAGCTCAGGAAAGGGAGAAGAGCCGGACACAGGCTTTTTTCTTTAAGGGGAGATATAGAGATTACGAAACCAAAACTACCCAGACCACAATGCAATGGGCTAACTAAGACTTTTGCTGAAACAGTATCCTCAGTCCGTTTATCGCATATGTCAGAAAGAGAGACTCATGGGACCCAGGCTTCCGGGTATACGCTCAGAAGCAAGGGAGGAAAGCAACTTGCATTAAATGGTTCTGTAGATACTCCCTCCTCAGCTAAATCTAAGGCAAAATCTTTAAAGAAAGTCGGCAGAAAAAATACTAAAGTACAGAAGCCAGTTGCAAAGGATAAACCACCTCCGTCTCTGAAGGCTTATTTTAAAACCGTGCCTTCAGCTTTGGAAGGGGGCCTCTGCCGGGGTGTCTTTAAGGGGGATACAAACAGCTAATAAATATCAGCCCCTGGAGGGTTTAGAGGCGGACTTTGAGGTGGAGCAAGGTTTTGAGCTGGCAGAAACTTTAAAAAATAACACAATGCAAAGCTCTAATACTAAGGAATCTGAGTTTGGAAGGGGGAGCATTAACGCTAACAATGAATACTGATAGAGAGGATGACGCATCTGTAACTCCCTCGAACATATCAGCCACCGATCAGTCCGTCATATTAAGGCTACAAGCCCTGAGTCACGAGGTAAAAAGTAGTTTTGAAGCAACATTATTCAATCAGCAAGAGATAAAGGAAAAATTTGATTAGTTAGCTGCCAGAACCACCGAACTGGAGTCTTCAGTAGCAAATCTACGCCTCATGAAAGTCCCGGAAGGGGCCGAGGGGGGAAATATTAAAGGGTCTGTGGCTAAATTAATTAAACAATCCATTGAGCTTGATGTGTCAGAAGAAGAAATAACAAAAGACATCCAACGAGTTCATAGGGATCCATTTAGGCTGAACCCTAATAAAAGCAGACCCAGGAAGATCTTGGTGCATTTTCTGACTTATACCCTAAAAGAAGAGATATTTAATAGAGCTTTAAGAAGCAGTGATCTCTCAGTAGATGACTTTTCTTATCAGATTAGATCTGTTGTCTACTCAATTACTGCGTCTAGGCAGTGGGAGCTTGGCAAGCTGCTTGAGCCTTTCAAACAACTCGGCGCTACTGCCCAGCCTAAGGTCTTGATCATGTTCTTGGAGAAAAGTCCTGAGTGACACCAGTTGAACAGTAGAAACTTGAAAATTATGTGTACACGGGGTGCGTGGTCCCGTTTTTGAAAAATTGGAATACTTATGATTAAGGATTGGATTACTTTACAGAAAGGTGGAATTAAAAATGGATCGAAAAGTTACAGCCTAAAGTGGCGTAATGCTGTGCATTACTGGGGACTGGAGACAGTCCCGCTCTTCAATGATATTAGTACCCCTGTGCTTCATGGGCATAGCACTACAGTAAATTGCACGCTCCCAAGGAGAAAGATGATTATATGGTCAAAAAAAGGAGACGATAGGTGTGCTTCCTGTTCCCTTTTGAAAGCAGCCTAAGGTTCCGGCATCGCTAAAAGTGATGTATAAAAATAAAATGAGAGTCCTAAAAAGGCTGGATGAGGCAGAAGAATATCTTCAATTACTAACTGATGAAAACAAAAGAGAGCAGGCCAATAAGCATTAAGGACACTAATGACTATAGTTCATTTTACTATTCACTATTAACCTTTTGAGCTACATATTCCTAGCTCTCCTAACAAATACTGATCAGACGTCTGGGGGGGAGACTCAATGGCCTAGTTAGGCCCAGAAAAAGGAGAGGGGTTCTCCGGGGGAGCACAGGAGGGTCAGGAAAAAGGGGGGGGGGGTAAGGGCACTGGGTGGGGAGCATTGGGGAAAACAAAAAACAAAAAAAGGTCCAAATCGCCATATCCGATATTTAGTTGTTTTCATCTCTGGAAGGAAAAATAGTGCAAAGTAGGACAGCTCTCACATCATATATCAAGATCTTGTCGTGGAATGTAAATGGTTGACAAGTTAAGCATAGAAGAGAGAGAATATTTCAGTATTTAAAGGATACACCTGAGAACATTTTTATTTTACAAGAGACTCACTCCACCGAACAAGAGTTAAGAGACATTTGTACTAAGAAAAAATGGATCCAGCAAGTGATATCTACCTCGCAACAAACCTCTACTAAGGGGGTGGCTATATTAATTAAATCTAATTCTGAGATTTTGGTGTTACAGTCAAAATCTGATAAAAAGGGGAGATGGGTTATAGTAAAAATAAAGTACTATTCTTATAAATTCACGATCGTAGGATACTACGGCCCAAATTTGGATGACACACTTCCTCTTAAAGAACGTTTTGTTGCGCTTCTGGACTTTGAGGACCCAGTGATTTTTGCTGGGGATTTTAATTTAGTACTTGACCCACAGATGGATAAGTCACCCTCTGTAAGGCTCTCTCACAACCCTAAAACCAGAGCAGTACTACTTAATGCGATCAATCAGTTTGGTTGGAAGGATATTTGGCGACAAAAAAATGTCACAAAAACTGAATTTACATTTCACAACAAGAAACTACGACATAAATCGAGATTAGATTTTTTTTAATTGCAGAACACTTAGGTCAGCAAGTGGAGGAGATAAAACATCTTGGTGCTCACATTTCTGATCACTCAGCGGTTACTTTAACCCTAAAATTGTTAGGTTCACAGCTAGTTAAGAGATGGACTATTGATAGGAGTATCCTGTTGGAGGAAGAAGTAACAGAAAAATTGCTCGAGGAATCGACTGAGTTTTTTAAAATTAATCTAGGTACAGCTGCACTTTCGGTTGTCTGGGATACATATAAAGCTTTTTTGAGAGGCCGGCTATTAGCATTTCAGGTCGCAAAACATAAAGCATATAAGGTGCAAATCTCACAGATCAAAGCAAGAATTAAGGTCCTTGAACAAGCTATATCTGATCCCAGTCATGCAGATGGAGAAAACAGTAAAAAAGATTTAATAATTTGTAAATCACAGTTGGAGCAGGTATTAGATGGAAGGCTGAGGAAATGATGGCAGGCTAACTCATTGGCACATTTTGAATATGGAGAGGCTAGTGGAAAGCTCTTAGCGTGGAAAACAAAAAAGGAAGTTAAGAAGAGCATAATTAAAGTCGTAAAGATAACTAATACGGATGTGATCTCAGAGAACAGAGCAGATATCGAACAGGTTTTTTTCATCACTTTGATGAAGTCTACAAAGAGGGCCTAGTTCCACGTCAGGAATTAATTCAGTCATGGCTTAACCAATATCAGGTTCAAGTCTTGGATGATCAGGCCTCGGATAATCTTAATAGAAAGATTAGCTCGACTGAAATAGCCTCGGCGATAGATTCCGCTAAGAGAAGTAAGGCCCCGGGCCCGGATGGGCTACCTTCTGAGGTCTATAAAGTTTTAGCTCCGGTAGGTATACCAGTCCTGCAGTTGCTATTTACATCTATATATGAGGAAGGAAGCAATATTCCTGCTTCCTGGAATGATGCTATAGTGGTCCTTATCTTAAAACCAATGAAGAAGGCATCTCAGTGTGATTCATACAGGCCAATCTCTCTTAATTCAGATTATAAGTTCATGGCAAATATTTTAGCGGAGAGATTAAATGGGGTAGCAGCTCACTTATCACACCTAGATCAAAAGGGTTTTGCTAGAGGACGCTCCATACAAGATCTTACACAAGCCTTAGTGGGAGCAATCGATCTTGCCTCTCTATATAAAATTCCATTAGCGGTTATCACATTGGATGCCGCGAAGGCTTTTGACCCCGTCAATTGGGAATTCTTGTTTAAAATATTAGAAAAGGTTAATTTGGGTAGGAACTTGTGTAGGGTATTAGCAGTTTTTTACCGAGCTCCGACGGCTAGACTACTAATAAACGGAAGCCTATCTCCTCCTATAAAAATTCAAAGAGGGACAAGACAAGGGTGTCCGCTTTCACCCTTGCTCTTTGACTTATACATCGAATCATTCGCAGAAAAGATCAGACAAGATCAAAATATTCTACCGTTCAAATATAATAACTGGGTGAAAAAAATTTCTCTATATGCGGATGATTTGATGTTGTATACCTCGGACCCCATTAAATCAATTCCTCTTATATATAATGCTGCAGAGCAGTTTGGCCAAGTCTCTGGATATCTGAGTAACCAATCCAAATCAGAATGTATGTGTTGGAATATAACCCAGACAACTCCCATTCCAATTTTGAAACACCATATAAGATATCTGGGAATTCAGGTTACCCAGGATATAAACCAAATTGCGGAAAAAAATCTTTCAAAGATCGAGAAGGAAATGGCGGAATCTTTAAAAAGCTGGTCATTTCTGCCCTTGACCTTAATTGGAAGAATCAATATTGTAAAAATGATGCTGCTACCTAAAATAATATTTATATTCCAGAACATTCCTCTTGCTTTTAAAGAAATTAAGATTTAAGCTAAATGGAATTCATTCATTTGGGCCTCAAAAGGCATAAGAATTTCATGAAAGGCAAGGGTGGGTTATGTGCACCAGATTTGAGAGTATATGCTTGGACCCTACTATTGAAAGCAAGAATAAGGTTATTTGATACCCTAGAGGGGACAGAAACAGATTTTATGTTTCAAATTATGCTATCTGAGATTCAGGGAGGGTCTCATGCATTTATGTTTAAGTTTGGCGACATGCGTTTCTTCAAAAAAGTGCGATTAAAGGTCCTTAGATACATGGCATTTGTGTGGGCCAGAGTCAGGAAGGCGTTGAACATTCCATATTATTCTGCTATGGCTCCAATTTGGGACTCGCCAGGCTCTCCAGAGTGGACTAAAGACTAGGGGCCAGATGTAGGTCGGCAAATACCGGTCGGTAACGGCCGATTTCGGCCGTAACCGACCGGTATTTGCAAATAGAGATGTAGGGGCCTTCAAATATACAGAATCTGTAAATTTACCGATTCGGTAAATTTACCGATTCTGTAAAATACCGAATCGGTAAATATACCGAATCGGTAAATCCAGATGTAGGTGGCACTTCAAACAGTGCCACAGGCCATTACCGATTCGTTATTTACCATTTAATTCTATTGCATTGTGGTATATAAATAAATAATACCGGATCTAGGTTTGACTAGGCATAGTAATAACAGATAGCTCAATAAATAAGAGTCAAGATTCGAGGTAGTAGGAGTTTGCAGGTTTATTACAGCATAAAGGACAGGAACAGGACAACCTGCATAGGAATAGGATGGCAGGGCCCGGCAGCTGCCGGGGCTGGATCTGGGATGAGCGCGCTAGCATTTAATAACAATACACAAGTATATATAGTAAAACAGTTGCATTACAGTACATATGATAGGCGGAGCGGTGGGTGGAGCAAAGGGTGTGACGCGTAGCAGTCGCGAAAGATAAGGGTGAAAGTGGGTGTAACAGGGCGTATACATAGACATGTGATGCAAACGTAACAGAATATGTCATGAATGGGGCGGAAACATGGAGGGGGCTACCTAAGGAGCCGGGACCTCTAACCTAGTGGTGCGCGCAAACTGGCAATGACGTATTACTAGGAGAAGCTGGGGGCTACGAACTCTGTGTTAGGAGCAGAGACTGAAGTCTGGAGAGTCAGGGCGACATGTACCTAAACAGTATCTAGTATCTGATGTTTAGAGAACATGTTGATATAAACTAAGAGTCAGGAGGGGAGAGGCTAACGGACTCTAAGACTGGAGCATGCATTATTCTACATGTAGTGCGTGATGAAGAATATTAAATGACCATAAATACAGTATTTCTCTTACATGGAGACGTAGAGGCTAGACAATGACGGAAACTATTGATGCGATTCAGTAACTTAGGAATGCAGAGAAGGAGGGCTGGACTGATAACTAGAATCATAACATACTCTTGGCAGACTCAGAGGCAGAGCCAGGCTGAACCGGGCACTGTGAGGCAGGAAGTAAGTGAAGGGTCAGGGATACAGGTGGGGGCTGTATCGCTCCTCAGCGAGGGCTTCAGGAGACAGGAGCTGAATCTGGTGTCCGGGCCCTTTTGAGGCCTAGAAACGGGGACTTTACAATGGAATAACGTGCACACTGAGAAACGTGGCAACGTAACTTTACATAGGCCTGATATTCGTAGTATTCACGAGAACTGGAAACTGACATACTAGAGATGGACACAACTGTAATTGCGTCTTTTAATCGAACATGGGGAATACATATGCATATTAATCATGCACAGATAACATATGATGGAGGACGCGTAGGGACACAGAACATGGCAAAATTTACTTTTCCACATTCCCTCCTTGTCACTACGTTTCCATAAGGAAACATCAATATTCATGATACCATCTATCATTTCATACAGTATCATTTGCTCGTCTCGAATTTTCTTGGAACGGGATTTAGAACGGGACTTGGGACTAGGAATACAAGAGGTAGCACAAATGCCGCAAATCGCAGGGCCACATTGTATACAGAGGCAGCAGCTGAATATGATCGCTACTGCAATACCTAGAAAGGACAATACTTTCCATCTCCAGGCGGAAATTATATTCCAGAACCAACCGGACCATGTCCAGGTGCCTGGGTCTTGGTGTAACAGATGGGCAATTTTATGGAGTCTGGTTATAGCTGAATAAACAGACGGCGCGTTATTTGGAATGAAAATGCAGCAACTAGATCCGATGACTCTACAGGCCCCGCCCCTATCGGCCAGTATGACGTCAAGGACGAGACGATTTTGCAAAACGACAAATCTCATAGCAGATTGCTCTTCGGTTAAGTTACCTAGGGCAGAGGCAGTCTCATTTACTATAGCTTCAAGGATTCGGGTTAACCTACGGATTAGCTTGCTATTCTGGATAGGTCCTATAAAGAAGAAGAAACCTCTATTGAAATCTGTATACTGTTCTAGAGCAGTTTCAGTATAATCGACAATCGGGGACTCGATCTCCCTTCTATGTCTAATGTGTACTAGATGTGTATTTCTGTGATAATCAGATGGGGCTAGGAAAACTGGTGGCAGTAGGAAGGCAATGTAACAGGTTCCCTCCCAATCGAGGGGCAGACGAACATATGCGGTTTGACCACAAATAAAATAAGAATGACGTGAAGCTTTGAAAATAGATTTCCCACTGTCACTATACTTGACAATAGTAGTACAATCACTATGTCCTACATGTACGGAACCATTATTTCGGACACATAATTCGCCTTTGACTGGTAGTACTGAAATAGCAGGTAAGTCTGGAGTAGTATCAGACTGAACATTCAGGACCATGAAATTCGAAGAATAATTTCCTAAATTGTAAACTTCGTTTTCTAGATCTAACCCTGCTCTGTGGGGAAGACCTTGCTTGTCTGGGAAACATGTACTGTTAAGGAAAGACATATCTGTTGAGGATGACGTTAACGTGGACCATGCTCCACACGAACCATTATGTGAAAATGGATAAGGAAAGAGTGGCAGAACTCCCTTCGGTGTCTGGAAAGGGGGGAGTCGACCACACACCCAACAATTAGTGGCATTGCTGGTCTGGTGTGAATAATGTAACATGCGGATAAAGGAATTGTTACGCATAGCGAGGCGGTAAGAGAGTTCATGAGGAGGCAGATCACTAAACGTGTGCTCTACTGTAACATTAGAAGACTTATTTATATGAGAAACTGGAAAATACAAGTAAAATGCATAACTGGTGCAGGAAATCATAATGCTGAGAAATAATATGAAACTTAGAAAAATGATACATCGGATTGAGTTTTGACTAACTCTCTCACTATGGGGGTCTATTTTATACATGTCAGAAACCGGTCTAACCGTTTCACCTAGGGGAGGACTTAGACAATCAAACTGGCTGACTTATTTTACTAGACCTTAACTTTTTCTTATACTCCTGTTGCGGAGTTGTCTCTAACAGGGAGGGTGCAGTAACATTGTCTTTTGCGGGACAGTCCTTAAGAATAGTACTTTGGCAGTCCTTTAAATCCTCGGAAATGTTCTTTGAAACTGGTTTCAATCCATAAAACCTTTTGATATGCGAAAGATGCACCCAGCCTTTGCGTCCCTCCAACTTCACGGCTGTACGGGTGGCCAGGAGGACCTGTCGGGGCTCCTTCCAGCGAGGCTCCAGCGGACTTGAACGATCAAAATTTCGCACTAAGACCATGGATCCGGGAACGATTTCATGCGGTGCCACCTCGGTATTGTCTGGAAATGCGGCAGCAACCTGTGAACGACAAGAGTTGAGGGCAGACATCAAGGAAGCTAGGTAATCTGTCAGCATATTACTTGAAACATCGGTAATACTTCGGGGTCTAGGTGTACCCCACATGTTAGGGGGGCGGCCGAAAACGACCTCATACGGGGACAGACCTGATCTGGAATGTGCGACCATGCGCATATAGAACAGGGCAACTGGCAGAGCTATTAGCCAGTCCACACCTTTCTCTTGACATACTTTGGCAATGCGAATTTTCAGGGTCTGATTATGTCTCTCTACGAGACCGGCTGCTTCAGGATGGCGTACACAATGGAACTTCCACTGGTACCCTAACAAAAGGGACACGTGTTTCATCAACTCAGATGAGAATGGCTGGCCGTTATCAGAATATACGACTCTAGGGAGTCCATAACGGGGGAAGAACTCACGAACCAACTGCTTGGCAGTAGTCGTGGCTGTGTAATCTGGGACTGGATATGCCTCCGTCCACCTGGACAAAGCGCATACAACTACGAGGACATACTTGAAACCTCGACATCGCTCCATCTGAATGTAATCCATCTGGAGGACTTCAAAAGGGTGGTCAGGGGGCTGGAATCCACCTTGTTCCACCGGGACACTTTTACCTGGATTAAACTGACAACATATCATACAGGTACGGACTTTCTGCTTGGCTGCAGCTCGTAAATGCTTGTTGAACCAAATGTTCTGGATACTGTTTAACATTGCTTTTTCTCCTAGATGTGCTGGACTATGTGCGGTATTAATAATGACTTGAACCATAGAGTCGGGGAGAAACCATGTGGCCTTTCCCTTCGTCAACCATCCCTGATCTGTCTGGACCCCTCCTTGTTCGGACCATTTCTTGATTTCATCGGGAGTAGCATGTAACTGGATATCTATGACATCTTGAGTAGGGTCCTTAACTGTCATACATGTAGTCGGATCTGGAGTGTGTGTCGGTGTCTTATTAACTGGAATGTCTGGAGTCTGAGCTGTAAGCTTGGCTGTGCGATCTGCTAGATCATTACCCTGGGAAATAGTGTCAGTAACTTTCGTATGTGCTTTACATTTCATGATAGCAATGGATGTCGGTAAATGTATGGCATCTAACAGAGCCTGGATAAGGAGACCATGCTGAATCTTGGTTCCATGAGAAGTCATGAAACCTCTCTCCTGCCAGAGCACTCCGAAGTCGTGTACGACTCCAAATGCATAACGTGAATCTGTGTAAACATTAACTTTCAGGTTCTTGGCGTGTATGCAGGCTTGAGTCAGAGCAACTAGCTCTGCTGCTTGAGCAGACAGGGTGTCAATACGGTGTGTTTCAATAACTTCAGTGTCAGTAGTCACTGCATACGCGGCTACTAGTTCACCTGTACTTGTTCTCATACATGAACCATCCACATAAAGTGTCAGGTCGGGATCTGGTAATGGAATATCTGTCAGATCTTGTCTTGGCTTTGTCATGATGTTAACTACTTCCACACAGTCGTGTGTGGCAGGATTCAAAGTAACTGACGGTAACAGTGTGGCAGGATTTAGGACGTTGCAGCGTCTGATCTCTATGTGTGGCTGGAACAGTGTCAATTCATAACCTGTTAAACGTGCAATTGTCAAGTGCTGAGTTTGTGTTCGGTTTAAAAGAACTTCCACGGAGTGTGGAACTTGTACTGTCAGGGAGTGTCCTAAGACTATGGAATCACTTTGTCTGATAGCTAGTGCTGTGGCTGCAACTGACTTGAGGCACGCAGGCAGAGCCTGGGCTACAGGATCTAATGTGCTCGAAAAATAAGCACAAGGCTTGTATTGTCCTGCTTGATCTTGTGTGAGAACAGATAATGCTGTACCTTCACGTTCAGTGACGAAAAGTGTAAAAGGCTTACTGTAGTTTGGTGTAGCTAGAACTGGAGCTTGGCATAGGGCTTTCTTTAACTCATTGAAACTAAGTGTATGTTCAGATGTCCAAGGGAGAACAGTCGATACGGCTGCCTCCTGTGTCGTTAACTGTATCAGTGGTTTAGCTAGAAATGCATACTGAGGAATCCATTGTCTACAATAAGAAGTAAGGCCGATAAAAGCACGTACCTCCTTCTGGGTCTTGGGCTGAGGAAGACTCGCTATTAACTGGATACGGTCTGGTGTCAACTGCCTACCCCTCTTGGACAGTAAGTGTCCTAAGTAGATCACTTGCTGGAGACAGAATTGAAGCTTCGAAGGGGACACCTTGTGCCCCCTCTCGGCTAGGAAATACAAGACTGTAAGGGATGCTTGCTCGCAAGCACGTTCAGAACGGGCTGTGATCAGTAGATCATCGACATACTGGAGCAGGGCAGTGTCAGTTGGCATGTGAATGTTGTCTAGTTGTCTCTTGAGTGCTTGACTGTAAATACTAGGACTTTCTGTGAAACCTTGAGGAGCGCGTGTGAACATATAGCTCCTTCCATTTAAACAAAATCCGAAAAGAAACTGGCTGTCTGGATGAATGGGGACACTGAAAAACGCGTTCTTGAGGTCTATGACTGTAAAAAATGAGGCTTCGGAATCAATGGCTGTCAATAGGGAAGAGATATCTGGGACAACTGGGTACTGGGGAATAATACATTTATTAAGTTCTCGAAGGTCAATCACTAATCGATATACTGGAGGTGCATTTGGATCAGTACGTTTCATGACTGGAATGATCGGAGAATTACATACATTGGAGTCGGTCTCCACAATTACTCCTTGAGCCATGAGCTCGTCAATAATTTTGGATAAGGCTGCTACAGCCTCAGGTGGCAATCTGTACTGTCTGATTCGTGGCAGGACTACACCTGGTTTAAGAGTCACACGATGGGGTGTGATTTGCATAAAGCCAACATCAGTTGGACCTTGCGCCCATAGATGCTGTGGGACATTAGACAATCTCGGATCAAAATCTCGTAATACATAGTGACCCTTGAAGTCACGTAGGAACAATCGTATTCCCTCTGGGGAAGAGCATATAACTGCACCTAACTCTTTCAGTGTTTTAATGCCTAATAGATTTTCTGGACATGACTTAGTAAGTAACAGATCAGTAGTGCGGGACAATGGACCTACTTCTAGGGTAACTGGCTTTGATATTTCATTTACAATAGGCTTTCCCGAAAATCCAAGGGAAACATTTCTAGAGCCTGAGAGCGGAGCCCCTGGAACTTCGGCGTGGCTGATGGTGGTCCTACTTGCCCCTGTATCAATCAGAAACTTTCTGTCTTTCCCTAATACTTGACTGTGAACATAGGGACCTTCTTGATCTACAGGTATCTCGATGAGAGGCAAGCCTACCTCCCTCTCTAGGCTGTTTCATGAATATGGCTGATACTCCGGATACTCGGACTGTGCATACTGGTACATCTGTTGTGTAACATGCTGTGTTGCAGCGATGGGCTGCGGTACAGTAACTGTCTGTTGTGCATTCTGTGGCTGAGGAGTCTGTGAAACTTGCTCTTGTCTGGGCGGACGTGGTCTTTCTTTAGTCTTACCGGTAGCTATGTTGTGTTTCAGAACTGCACACTCGTTTATAAAATGACCTGGCTGTTTACAATAATTGCAGTTGCCTTTAACGGGAGCTGTAGGATGACTGGCTTGATTCGGACCCCTCTTCTGACTGTCTTGAGGAACAGATTGTGCAACTAGTACTTTCATTTTCGTGTCTTTCATACGTTTTCTCTCGTGATCTTGCTCTTCTCTGATTCTATTCTGGTGGTATTGAAGCATCTGTAACATTTGGGACGGGGTATTAGCTTGCCAGGTACTTTCGACTTTCAAAACTCGGTTCTTAATTGGTGGACTTGAATTCTCGACTAATTTAGTAACAAAAAGATGAGGGTATGACTCGCTACTCGTCTTGAGGCCACTGTTTATAATAAAACATTTTTCAAATCTAGAATAAAAATCACTAGTGTCTTCGTCTTGTTTCTGTTTACATGCTGAGATTGCATCCCAGTCTTCCTTTTTAGTTGCTAATAGTCTGGGCAAAACTTGTATTAACAGTTCAGGTAATTCTTTACATTTATCTCCAAGACCGGTACCTGGTACTCGTGCCTTATCTTCAGCTTCTAAAACTGCCCAATCGATCTTTTTCTCTCCCACCTCCCATTCTTTTTCCTTGAGTTTCTCATATACCCCTGCGGGCAACAGGACCTTTAACATTTTAATAATATCTGGATACGTGTATTCTCCCATACGGAGCATGTCCTTTAATTCTCGGTGGAACCCTGCTGGATCTTTATCATGACAGGGAATTAACTTTTTCATCTCTAAGAGTTCCATCTTTGTAATCGGGGTGTAAACAAACACTCGTTGCATTTCACCACCCTCTGTCTTAACTGGATGCACTTCTCGTAACGGATTCTGTCTGTCTATGTAAAAGGGTTTACTTTCTGGGGGTGAGACATGAACAAAATGCGGGTTCAGAAACATACTATATTTGTGGCGCTGTTCTAGAATAACACTAATTAAATCGGTACCTAAACCTTTCCATTTATACTGGAGTAACTCGTTCAGGACATCGTGTAACGGACCTGGATCAGAATGTTGACCCTCATACAAAGTAATGAGGTGTTGAATCATATACATACCCGCCAGTCGTTGCTCGGCTGGGGGCAATTTCAGAAACATTTGTGCCACTATTTCGTCTGGAAAAGTGGTAGAATCAGTAATCCATCGGACTGCTGATCGGACTAGTTCTTGTTCATGCATAGTACTTAACTCGCTATAACCGATTCGTGATTTCAGAATGTGGTCGGTAGCTTGAAATACTTGTTCTAGAGAACCTTGTTCTGGTGTTGGACGATGGAAAGTTGACTTGTGTTCTAGGCGTAAATGTCGGTCTGGAAATCTAGATTTTCCTACATACGTTATTCTGGCGGGATTCTCGTCCTCTACCTCTTCAGTAGAGTCATTTTCTTTCTCGCTTACTTGTGCTGCCTTACGTTGATCATGTAACCTTATTATTTCCTTACGAATTTTCTTGTACATACTCTCTATACTACTGATAGTCTTGTGCTTACCCTCGGCTATATTCTCACTCCACCTTGTCAGGGTTCTCATTTCGACTTGATCTTTGGTCGGATAATCTTGTTCCCTTATTAGACAATTAATCAGAAACTTTAATATCATGAGCTGGATCTCAACTTTCCTTTGAGACATGACTTCACTAATACTTTCTGGATCATCCCCTGTACGGATGAAACGATATATTCTGTCTAGATCCTCCTTCATATTCGGTAAAGTGACCAAGTATTCGGACACCTGCCTAACACGCACGGAAAATATAACCATACTATCCTCGCCTGGAACCGGATCATAACAGCATTCAGTAAGAGCTCGCCTGATTTCTGCAATGGACTGATATTTAGGCGTACGCTGTAACGCACGTTCATGTAACTCGACTGCTCCTGGACGTCTATTTGGCGGTGGGGTCTGAGGAGGACCTCCTCCTGCGGCCCCTAAACTGGAACCATCGACTGATGCTCTTCGTGCTGGCAGAGCGGGAATTTGAAATGCAGGCTGGACCGGGGGTGCCGTAGCAGGTACTGCAAGGGGTGCCCCGGTGTCTGGAGGAGCAGGAATTGCCTGATTTACAGGGACTGGCGGAGCGGGATTTGCATATTCCGGGACTGTGTCGTCCAAATAGGACGAGATGAAAATATCAGCTGCGGTCGGTTTGTGACGTAGCTTGAGCGGGACTAATGGTGGCGGAAAATTACTGGATGCCTCCGGGGTCGTTTTTGGCAAGCCCTCGGCAAGAAGAGGATACATACCCTTAATGAGGGCATGCCTCTGTCTGTCTGACTGTTCTGTTTTAACTCGTTCACCTATCTCGATTAGTTCCCTTTCCTGGGCTCGTTCTAAGGATTCTCTACTTAATTCTGACTTTCTGATTTCTTTTTTGGTTCTTTTATGAGATTCTTTGCGCCATAACTCGATGGCATCTTTCTGTGACTGTCTGGCTTTCTTTTTCCATAATGCTTCTTCTACTCTCATGATGCACTCGGCATCCCACGTACCTGATACGGGCCATCTATACTTTTCTTCTGACTCCTTGGTATACTCTACCCATAAATCTAGATACAATATGGCGCTTATGCCATGTTTCTGATACATAAAATGACCTGGACTGTCCCTAGGCGGGACAGGAACTGCTTCTTCTAGCAGACCCTTTCTAGTTTTTAACTGACGTAATCTCGAAAAGAGGGACATTGCAAACTTGAATCTGAACACAATACAATACACGAGGAACAATAACAATTGAGAAAACAATTCAGGCATACCACGACATTGAAAATACATTGAATAACATTATGAAGCAACAGTTCGGACAGAATACTACCTGGAACACTGAGAACAGAAACACATGAATTTCTCGAGAACGGAACAGGCTAGAATTACTGGATGCGCTGCTGAAACAGCACGGAACATACCGGTCCCATAAAGGGACGCATCAAGACCCGTATCCACCTAGGTGAACACTTTGTTTCAGATCTGCGTACCCAGACCCATCGGACCAGAGACAATTTAGATTGACCCTGTCTAGATACTACCCCAGCAACGGTACTCACCGGGCAGCAAGAACGGAAGGCCTCGGACTGGACTGGACTGCTTCGACGCCGGACGGACGAACTTCGGACTTCTGTTACGGGTGGGCCTCCGGATACCTCGGACCTTGGACTCTCGGCTTGGGCTCTGGTCGGGACTCGCCGCGTTCCTCCACCGTCTCGTCTGGATGCTGGACCGCCTCCTCCGTCTCCTCCGTGGGCCTGAGGGATACTTGAAGCAGAAATATCCGCCGGTGCGCAGAAGAGTTCCGTCACGACTGCAGAGGGTCAGGGGGCCGGCGTGGCTTCACCGACGCGTGGGGAAAGGGCAAGTCCCTATTCGGGCGCCATTATGTGGTATATAAATAAATAATACCGGATCTAGGTTTGACTAGGCATAGTAATAACAGATAGCTCAATAAATAAGAGTCAAGATTCGAGGTAGTAGGAGTTTGCAGGTTTATTACAGCATAAAGGACAGGAACAGGACAACCTGCATAGGAATAGGATGGCAGGGCCCGGCAGCTGCCGGGGCTGGATCTGGGATGAGCGCGCTAGCATTTAATAACAATACACAAGTATATATAGTAAAACAGTTGCATTACAGTACATATGATAGGCGGAGCGGTGGGTGGAGCAAAGGGTGTGACGCGTAGCAGTCGCGAAAGATAAGGGTGAAAGTGGGTGTAACAGGGCGTATACATAGACATGTGATGCAAACGTAACAGAATATGTCATGAATGGGGCGGAAACATGGAGGGGGCTACCTAAGGAGCCGGGACCTCTAACCTAGTGGTGCGCGCAAACTGGCAATGACGTATTACTAGGAGAAGCTGGGGGCTACGAACTCTGTGTTAGGAGCAGAGACTGAAGTCTGGAGAGTCAGGGCGACATGTACCTAAACAGTATCTAGTATCTGATGTTTAGAGAACATGTTGATATAAACTAAGAGTCAGGAGGGGAGAGGCTAACGGACTCTAAGACTGGAGCATGCATTATTCTACATGTAGTGCGTGATGAAGAATATTAAATGACCATAAATACAGTATTTCTCTTACATGGAGACGTAGAGGCTAGACAATGACGGAAACTATTGATGCGATTCAGTAACTTAGGAATGCAGAGAAGGAGGGCTGGACTGATAACTAGAATCATAACATACTCTTGGCAGACTCAGAGGCAGAGCCAGGCTGAACCGGGCACTGTGAGGCAGGAAGTAAGTGAAGGGTCAGGGATACAGGTGGGGGCTGTATCGCTCCTCAGCGAGGGCTTCAGGAGACAGGAGCTGAATCTGGTGTCCGGGCCCTTTTGAGGCCTAGAAACGGGGACTTTACAATGGAATAACGTGCACACTGAGAAACGTGGCAACGTAACTTTACATAGGCCTGATATTCGTAGTATTCACGAGAACTGGACACTGACATACTAGAGATGGACACAACTGTAATTGCGTCTTTTAATCGAACATGGGGAATACATATGCATATTAATCATGCACAGATAACATATGATGGAGGACGCGTAGGGACACAGAACATGGCAAAATTTACTTTTCCACAGCATGGTAAATAACGAAAACCTGCACCTGTGCCATGTGACACACATACATGCCCTTAGGGCATGTATGTGTGTCACATGGCACACACGCCAAAATCAGGGGTGCAACAAGGTGTCAAAGTGACGCCCTGTCACCCTTGCAAATTCGGTAATTTTACCGAATCGGTATTTACCGATTCGGTAATTGACATTGATTCCTATAAATACCGATTCGGTAATTACCGAATCATACAGATTCGGTAAAAATTACCGAATTTTTACCTACATCCGATTTACCGAATCTAGAATACCGAAATGGTAAAATTCGGTATTCTAGAGTCGGTAAATCAGATTTACCTACATCTGGCCCTTATTATCCATAGCACTTCAGAGCGCAAATATTAGATTATGGGGCCAGTTATTGCCGGAAGGGAACCTTTTTGTGTTGGGAGGACATTTCTGTTCTTACGAATAAAAACGTATCTAAATTTAAGTACTTACAAATCAAAAGCTGGGCCCAGGCTGTGACAGAGGATAAAGGTGTCAAGGCACCTTTGGAGGAACTACTATTGAAAAAAGCGAGAAACCTCAAAACATCAGTGCTTTATTGGGCAATTCTTGAGGGAGAAGATGGAGAATTTGACCTTCCGGAACAACTTTGGAGGGACCAAGTTCCGGATGCAGACTTGCAGAATTTATGGCAAGTATCTTTTGACTTATTACATCTTACGGTATCACCAGCCAATTTAAAGCGGAATCACCTGTTTTCTCTTCATAGAGTATACTGGTCGCCGGCTAGGCTGGCCAAATTCTCAAAGGGGCCTACTCCATGCTGTCCAAAATGCAATTTGGAAAAAGCAGATGACCTCCACATGTTTATGACCTGTCCAGCGCTTAGAGATTTTTGGTTTGAAGTACAAGAAGGTATGAAAGCCCTCTTTGGGTATGATATACAGGTTAGTATGCAATTAATTTTTTGGGGAATCCCCTCTAATTATGAGGAAGCATCTTAAGACGTCAATAAGTTATTTCTTTATTTAATTATTCTAGCTCGTAGGGAAATATGTAAATTGTGGGTGAGCACTAATGCACCGTTATATGTAGATTGGATTAGGGCAATCAGGCACACTCTTAGTTTGGATAAAGTTGTCTGGAAGAGTAGGAAGCATTTCTGGATTCCTTGCATTAATTGGCTCGATGGGCTCTGAACAACTGCATCCAATGATCATGCCTTTTTGCAGAATGGACCACCCTAAGATCAGTTTAAGGGTCTGGAAAATTGGAAAACTGAGCTGGCGGTTTACATGGCGGTATCGTGAGATATATATTGGGTGTCTGCAAAAAGAGCATCCATAAAGATTCTCAGTATAATGAATACTGAAATTATCTTTTTTTTGGCGTATGAGGACAAAAAAAAAGAAAAAAAACAATTGCCATAGGGTGGGGTTGTGCTGAGGTAAAATGTTGGTAACACAAATTACATTAGGGAATTGAACACTGTGTTGACCCCTATATGCTATCACATTTTGATTGTGACGATATTCATCAATATTAACCCCCTTTTTGAAACACGAAATCAACTTTGCACATTGGATGGATCTTATGTATTTAAAATCCATTTTGCCCTTTGTACATATGTAAATTTGTCTTTTAACATTTTTTGATATTGTACTTTTATTGGCTCTTTAACGTGTTCACTAACATGTCTTCTATGTCTATTACCAGGCTCTTCTGTGTAACCAATGGTGTGTCTTTGTAACCATGCACTAGCACTTTAAAAATAGTCTGTCCCACCCTTAGCGTCATGTGACCAAGGCCTGTGACCAGGCCAAAACGTTATGCTGGTGGCGATGCAAGAAAATTGAATACAAATATTCTCTTCACCTTGAGACTGGGTCAGCTTTCGTTTGTTCGGATCGGCGGTGCCCCGGGACATTGGGGAGTGCCGGTTCTTGCTGGACGAGTGCAGTGGCATTTAGATGACCGGTTACGGGCTTCTACAGTCTTCAAGCTGATCCCTCCTCCCTTTCAGGGCACGCGCGGCAGGAAGCTGTGACCTTCGGTGCTCCGGAAGTCGTTTGACCACTCCGGTGAGGAGTAGCTGCGTGAGCCCCGGGACCACGGTGATTTTCCCTTGTGCAGCCAAGAACGAGTGCCGTGTGATGGTCGTCCCGACTGTGGTCCAGCGCTCGCTGTGGTGAGAGTGCGGGGTTTCAGTGAAAAGTCCGGTGGAGGAGTTGTGCTCTGGTGACGGACGACGCCAGTTGGTTTTTCGTCCGCCGCACAGTGGTGAGCTATCATTTGTTAAACACACTGCATCGCCATGTCAGCTGACGCTTTGCGGGGCAGAGAGGAGGCGGCACTTGGGTTATTCGATGATTCCCCGGCTGGGGGGCCCATCATTACAGGGGACCCTGTGGAAGTACAGAATACAGGCAACACCTTAAGGGACATGTACAAAAAATTGGAGAAAACTATGAAACGTGAGCTTTCCAAGTGGTGGGAGAACCGCTCTTTAAGCAGGTACCTCGAGGTGAGTCGTATTCCCCGAGGATTGCGAATCATGTTGGCCCTGTCTTTTGAGCAGCCTGATCCTAACATGCTGGACGAGTGGGCCCAATGCAATTTGGATTTGTCCCGCAAACTAGTGACAATTTTGGTTAAATACGCAGAGAGCGATCACGTATTACTTCAACAGCAGGTGGAGATCATTAATACTGAAATTCTGGAGGCAGAGAAAGGGTCAGAGGCTGAATCCAAATAATTAAGAGAGGAGATGACTGATAGATTAAACAAAGAGGAGGATATAATCAAGAAAAGAAATGCGTACAAATTTCAACGGGACAAGGTTGATTACCAGCAAGGCCGTGTGTTCACGTTTTCAAAAAAATATGACGCCATAAAAGCGGCCAATATGACTTTTAACTCCAATAGTAATCTGGCAGCCACAGCAGGTTCATCGACTATGGATGTGCAATCTTCGGGCTCTGACATCAGCTCTGCTCCAGGAAGTGGCTCGGACACTGACAGCAATGCGAGAGACCCGAGGTTGGGGTTTACAAAATTTTCTCTGGGCCAGGAGGTAAACTGCCTAAGACAAGACAGGCGGGCCACACTGCGCCCAAGATTGAAAAACCAACAGCCAAACAAAGGCGGAACCGCAAGCGACAACAGCACCGCAAAGCCGGTCGGGGACGACCAACAAAAGAAAAAGTTCTACCCAGAAAAACGTTGGAACAGAGGAAAGTAACGGGCTCTGAAGTGGTTGAACAGTGCACAGTAGAGGGCCCAGCGGTCATTAATCTAACTCCTACTGTGCTCAGTAAGTCTGATATTGAGATTCTCTCATTGGGTCTTACATACTGTCCAGCGAATAATTTCAGTTATACAAAACCCAGAATTGAGCTTTTCAAACTTATCCGAAAGCTCAAGCTCAAAAAATATTTGTTGTCACATCAGTATACTCCCAAACCTCGTTCTACTCCAAGACCCTTCCACCTCAGGCCTTACTGGCAATGACGCGGGATTGCTCCAGGATTTGACCACATTACGTGAGGAAGGGGCGCTGTCTGGGTCGCAAGATGTAACTGAGGTATATAATGCTCCACGTTTAACCAAGTTTAAACCCAAGTCTACCTTTTGTCCGTCAACACTCCACGATAATTTGGACATTTTCCATGACCTTGCTATTTCTGGCATCAAACAATTGCATGTTTCAACTCTTAAATCTAAATATCATGGAGGGGTGCACAACACCAAATACTACAACTTGGTCAAAAAAATCAAGGCTGATAATTCAATCATTGTTCGCCAGGCTGATAAAGGCGGTAATGTTGTACTTTGACCGCGAACATTTTACCTGGAGGAGGCTTATGCTT
This sequence comes from Lissotriton helveticus, assembly GCF_964261635.1. NCBI lineage: Eukaryota > Metazoa > Chordata > Amphibia > Caudata > Salamandridae > Lissotriton > Lissotriton helveticus. The sequence goes on along the minus strand of NC_136067.1, from coordinate 979,661,780 downwards.
ATGCTTCCTGCTACAAGCGTTGTGACCTTTCAGAGATCAAATTGGCACAAAACAACCTTGGCAGTCCATTGGTGGGGTGGAAAAGCACTGGCCTCTTGAGCTTAGTTGAATTTAAGTTCTTGAAGAAAGATTTCCCTGTAATGCCGGTGCTGTACCTGATCCCCAAAGTGCACAAGGATGTCAACAAACCGCCGGGGAGGCCCATTATTTCTGCCAGGAATGGTCTTTTGGAAAATGTCACGAAATACATTGACTTTTTTCTCCAAGATTTTGTCTCTGCACTGCCATCATATGTGCAAGATTCAAGTGACTTTTTGAGAAAATTAGAGACTGTGGAGTGGGGTTCTGATTACTGGTTAATCACGCTTGATGTGTCATCATTATACACTAGCATCAAGCATCTTGACGGACTAAGGGCCATACAATTCTTCTTGGGGAACAGGTCTGTGCAATACGTTGAACATAACAAAATGCTGATTGCTATGATTTCATTCTGTTTGAATAACGATTACTTTCAATTAAACAGCCAATTCTTTCAACAAATCAGGGGTGTGGCCATGGGGGCCTGTTTCTCTCCCAGTTATGCCTGTTTGCATATGGGCTACTGGGAGAGGCAGGTCCTCATGGGTACGCATGGTCTGATTATGGCTAAACAGGTAGCCCAATGGTATCGTTACATCGACGATATATTTTTAATATTGCGGGGCACCAAACAGGAGGCAATCAAATTCATTGTACAACTAAACAACAACGCATATAACCTAGAGTTTACCCCCAATATGAGCCAAACATGTATTGATTTCTTGGATGTTAGGGTCCTGGTTAGCAACAATAAGTTACATACTATGTTATTCCGTAAACCGAGTTCCGGAAATACTGTGCTCCATGCCAAGAGTCATCACCCGGCACACCTGATTCGCAGCATGCCCTATGGGGAGATGCTGCGCATCAGATGAATTTGTACCACAGAGGAACAATGCAATCAGGCCCAATGTGACAGTAGAGCCCGTTTTTTAGCTAGGGGTTATTCTCAGAGTTCAATTGATTCGGCAATTCCTAAGGTGAATGCCATGCCTAGGGAGGTAGCACTACAACCCAGGAGATCAACAAACAAAGAAGCAGATAATGCTGATCAACCGGTGAGATTAGTATTGACTTTCAATCGTCAATTTCAGGCATTAAGGAAAATCATTTCCAAAAACTGGAATCTCATTAATTCTGATCCAGCGATTGGTCACCTTATGCCAGCCAGACTGGACATCTCTTGTAGGAAGGCTTATTCCCTCAGTGAAGCATTAGTTAAGTCCAGTCCTGAGGTTGTGACATCAATGCCATGGTACAAGGCCATCAAAGGTTTTAAAAAATGCTCGACCTGCAAGGCCTGCAGGCACGGCATTAACATGACTGAGTACTTAACCCCTTTCTCTGATGATTCCTCGGCTTATCACCAAGCAATTAACGTGCAAAACAGAGTTCACAGTGTATGTGCTGGAGTGTCCCTGTGCCCTGCGATATGTGGGTAGCACCAAGTTGCAGGTGCACAAGAGGATACTCCAGCACATTAGGGCCATCAACACTGAGTACCCCACCTATCCGGTGGCACGTCATTTCAAGGAACATCATGAGAAACAGAGCCATTTGCTGAAATATTTTGTGATTGACTCGGTCCCGCCTCTTCGCAGAGGGGGTAACCGTGAAGCTATCTTAAGGGCTCTTGAAACCAAATATATCCTTGATCTCGACACGAAAACACCACTAGGTTTAAACACCAGTGTGGATTTCTACACTCATCTGTAAATCCCAGTCAGCCTTACTGGGCAATCCTTCCCAGATAGAACAGTATAACTATATCTTCTGTCCACTAGTGTTATCACTTGGATGCTGATACCCCTATTCTTTCTGAAATATATATAATGCTGCCACATCCTTCCTGCAATGATATAAGATTCATGAAGACTATTTGAACATACTCCCATCATCCATCCAGGGAGGGATTTTAATGTTATTATTTATTTTGTGTCATCACGTTTCACGACACCCTTTGCTTTACTTTCTCTAGGTTGACACACTTTTGTTAACACAATGGTTATCATAACTGTTAATTCAAGCATCAAAGCGGGCTATAATTGGCCTGGTTGACATAACGATTGAACATGACATGTGTTATTAACCCACTTGGGTTATATCATATTCACAATTGCCATAGGGTGGGGTTGTGCTGAGGTAAAATGTTGGTAACACAAATTACATTAGGGAATTGAACACTGTGTTGACCCCTATACGCTATCACATTTTGCTTGTGACGATATTCATCAATATTAACCCCCTTTTGGAAACACAAAATCAACTTTGCACATTGGATGGATCTTATGTATTTAAAATCCAGTTTGCCCTTTGTACATATGTAAATTTGTCTTTTAACATTTTTTTGATATTGTACTGTTATTGGCTCTTTAACGTGTTCACTAACATGTCTTCTATGTCTATTACCAGGCTCTTCTGTGTAACCAATGGTGTGTCTTTGTAACCATGCACTAGCACTTTAAAAATAGTCTGTCCCACCCTTAGCGTCATGTGACCAAGTCCTCTGAGCAGGCCAAAACGTTATGCTGGTGGAGATGCAAGAAAATTGAATAAAAATATTTTCTTCACCTTGAGACTGGGTCAGCTTTCATTTGTTCGGATCGGCGGTACCCGGGACATTGGGGAGTGCCGGTTCTTGCTGGACGAGTGCAGTGGCATATATATATATATATATATATATTACCTACTGGCGGTCGCCAGTAGGTATATATAGTTAGGATTTTTTCTCTATGGGATTTTTGAAAATTCTATGTCTAATAACTTTGGCGTTTGTGGACGGAATTGGCTGAAATTTTCAGGAAAATGGAACATTTTGTTTCTGATCAGCCACTGAAAATTTGGGGGGGGTTCGTCAAGGGGGGGCTGAGAAAAAGGGGGGTCCCAAAACGCGTTTTTCCCATGTTAATTCCCATAGGGCGGTTGGCCTCACTTTTAGCCCGAACGGCTGAATGGATTTGCACGAAACTTGGCAAAATTGTAGGGACTGGTAGCCCGATGTGCCTTTGCTAGGTCTCAATATATGTGCGCCAGTGGATTTTGATAAATTAACCTTCAAAAAAATATATATATCTGTAAGCGCGCTCCGGGCAGCGCCCCGGTTCGCGTACCTGACGCGTAACGGAACTTCGCGAAGCGAAGCTGATTGGCTCTCTGGTGTCTGTCAACATTCTAAACAGTCCAGAGTGGCCGCCATCTTGACTCTCGGTGGGATCGAGAGACAAGAGGAGGCAAAAACAAAGGGGGAAATGACCATAAGGGGGCATAGTAGATCCTCCCTGACCCCCTAGGTTTGATGTGGAGGCTTTAAAAGGGCCCCGCGGGGGGAGCGCCCGGTACGCGCACCGGGAAGCGGTCTGGGGAGCGTACTATAAGGAAAAAAGAATGATAGACTATGATATTTTGAAATATTGTAGGTTTATGGATTGTTCTTTTTGTTGTTTTTTTTTGTATTTTTTTTATTTAAGTAGCAGTATTTATGATTATTAAATATAATTTTATTTTTGGGATTGTGCACAGTATACTATAAGTCTGACTTTACATTATAATCAATTTGGTACTAGTTTATGAATTACATATAAAATTGATTAAAGACTCAAATCATTTTTTAATATTGAATATAATTTTATTTTTCTGATTCTTTTTCAAAATTTAATAGAACGTCTAACATTTGACTGTCCGATATGTCCTCTTGTTGAGTGAACATAACTTACCACATTTGACCATCCTGATAATGAAGTAAGAAATCCACAGATTCTACACATTGTAGAAGTTCATGGTCCCGTGATTCATCCATGAATTCCAAGTCAATGGGTTCAATGATTTCCTCATTGTTAATCTCTAGGACAATTTCAAAGGAAACGTTCTGTTCTCCTTCTATTTTTGTGCTGAAATTTGCATAAAAAATAAATATATCAGTAGAGATAGGGCACTGTTGGGTTTAAGTTCAGACAGGTACTTTTGAGGCGTGAAGTAGTACTATTAAAAAGTGCCTGTGAAAAAGCCTAAGTAAATTCATAATTATACCACAGAAACCTAAATCAATCCATAATTATAATAAACAAGCCTTTCTCAATGTCTAACTCTTACAGAGGGATAGTATATAACTATCTGAAAATGTTTTCAAATTTATAAAATAACATCTTACCTTTTAAAAACAAGTTTAAGTTGTGAGTGAAAATGATTTTGCAATGTAGTTCAGGAAGTAGTAGTCAAAATGGCTGTGTTTCTCTCTCTTTCTTTATATATATTCAGGTACATAACCAATCAAATGTCAGGTAAAAAAAGTAGAAAATGAAAGTAACATTTTAATTGGTTGTCAATTCCAACACTTCAGATGTGTTTTGTGAAGTAATTTACCTCAGGGTATTTAGAGAGGTCTACAGGCTAAATGGCTAAATGGAATTTCAATCAAATTTGTGAAAATGGTAGGGATTGGTATGTAGTATGAGCTAATCTATATTTGGTGAAAGTCTCTCCAGTGGTTTTTCTGTATATTACTTTCCCACCTTTTTTTGAGCGAGCGCTTCCCGGTGCGCGCCCCGGTACGCGAACCGGCAGCGTTACGGGAGTCCTCCATTTTGTGTTTCGGTAGAATTGAGATACAAGATGGAGGGCAAATAATGTTGAGAATGGGTAGAAGGGGGCACGGTAGACGTATCCTGACCCCCTAGGTTTTCTGAGGGTAGCTGAGGAGGACCATATGTGCGAAAAAAAACAATTTTTTTTCAAATTTTCGCGCGGTTAGCGTCCGGTGCGCGTACCGGGTAGCGCTCCGGGGAGCGTACTTTGGTGAAAATTAGTGAAAAAAGTTAGAGTAAAATAATAATTGTGAGTGATCAGATGTAGGGTAGCTCTGAAAAGAGCTTTTGGGTCCTGTGGCTGATTTAGGTACCTACAAGTAGGTACCAATGCACAGTCTTAAATTCAGGATTAAAATTCTGTTCCCCTCATCTGAGAAGTGAACTCCATCTGCTCTGTAGATATCTTGCATGTAGTAACGCAAGTTATTGTTGTACATGGAGCCCATTCCATGGTCTCTCATGTAAGCTGAAACAGACTTATTTACATGCTTCCTCGATTTCTCAATTTGTGGACAAAATTGGTTTGACCACCTCCATTTCTGTCTTTGGCATATATTTGAATATACCAAGGCAGTTTGAGGAAAAAGTGCCATCAATTGGTCAACGGTGTCCTTTAAAAGCATTTCCAGACCTACCCCAGTCAAAGTGCCCAAGTCATTTCCTCCACAGTGCACAATTAACAGGTCAGGTTTTGGCAAATGCATAAAGGTTTTCACCAATGGTATCAATTGGTGACATTTTAATCCTCTGTGGCTAATCCACTTAATTTCCACATTTTGTAAATTGAGGTTAGGTACATTTCTCTTATCAGCAAACCTTTGAGCCCAGTGGATATAACTATGTCCAACAATCCAGACAGAAAACATGGTGAGAGAAGGTTCTGCTGCAGTCAGATGAAGTGTGGCAATGAAATGGCAGTTGAAAAAATAAGAGTGTATAATGAAAAAAACTGTGGAGTTTCTGTGGTAATTAATCAGTAGCAGTGATTGGTGGATTTTGATTGCTGAAAACAGAAAGTTAGGGTGCATGGATGAGTTCTTTGAAAGATGTAATTTGAATGGTGAAAAAAAACTCATTTTATGAAAGATTGCACTGGATACGCAGGTGTACTAAGAGTTCAGAGTTCAATTGAAACATTGTTGTGTGAACTTGCAAACATGAGAGGTCTTTCAGGAGGTGGTTGCTATGCAAAAAAGGCAGAAAGGGCAGAGGGGGGAAGGGTATTGATTTGAAAAAAGTGAGGGAAGAGTTTTGATTGGGTGACATGAGAGATATGTGTGATGAATTACAGCATTTCTGTGGCATTGTTGCTTGCAGACTCTGGAGTGCATACCTTTTGCTCTGCTAAAGACAAATTGGTGTGTGTCTGAGACTGTTTTGAAACTCATAAAGTATTTGCTAAGGTGAGAAAAGATTCATTTAAATTAAATAGAGAATAGTATGCTTTAAGGAGAAAATTATGAAGAAAGTTGTGTATTTAAAATGTTGCTTTGTGTCAAGTGTTTTAGAAATAGATTTTGTTTGTTTGAGTTACATAGCCATGTTAAAAGTGGCGCAAAAATAGTGCAAGGGTCTTACAAAAATGCTTTCATGTGTTTTAGGGCATTTTAACTCACTTCTCCATGAATGTAGGAATATAATTGCTTTACAATATGTGTTTAAAAACGTTTTTTGAAATCAATTAGGTTTCTTGATATGTACTGGTAGAGTTTCATAGGTTAATTGGGGCATATTTACAAGGTTTTTGAGTTCATTTGATGTAATTTTTCCCATTTTATTTTAAGACATTTCCTTGTGGTGCAAGGTCCTTGTAAATACGCCCCCATGTGTGCTTGGCAAATTTAGATTTTGATTCTTTGAGTCACATAGCCATGTTAAAAGTGACCCAAAAAAGGTGCAAGGGCCTTAAAAAAACGCTTTCATGTGTCTTAGGGCATTTTAAGTCATTTCCCCTTGAATGTAGGTATTTAATTGATTTAGATGATGTGTTTAAAAACGATTTTTGAAATCAATTAGGTTTCTTGATATGTAGTGCTAGAGTTTTATAGGTTGCTTGGGGCATATTTATAAGGCCTTTGAGTCTCTCTGATGTTATTTTTTACAAGGCTTTTGAGTTCATTTGATGTAATTTTTCCCATTTTATTTTAAGACATTTCCTTGTGGTGCAAGGTCCTTGTAAATACGCCCCCATGTGTGCTTGGCAAATTTAGATTTTGATTCTTTGAGTCACATAGCCATGTTAAAAGTGACCCAAAAAAGGTGCAAGGGCCTTAAAAAACGCTTTCATGTGTCTTAGGGCATTTTAAGTCATTTCCCCTTGAATGTAGGTAAATAATTGATTTAGATGATGTGTTAAAAACGATTTTTGAAATCAATTAGGTTTCTTGATATGTAGTGCTAGAGTTTTATAGGTTGCTTGGGGCATATTTATAAGGCCTTTGAGTCTCTCTGATGTTATTTTTCCCATTTTAATTTAAGACCTTTCCCTGTGGTGTAAGGTTCTTGTAAATACGCCCCCATGTGTGCTTGGCTAATTTAAGTACTGATAGGATGTGCTTCTACATAGGACCTGTGTTGTGTTTTCAAATTATGACCAGAAAATCTTTTTATTTTTTTTTAAACGCTTTTCACATTTATGAGAAGGTCATATTTTGTGTGCTTCTGTAAATAAATATTGAACTGAGAAATATTAAACTGAGGCTTCTGTAAGTGTCAAAGGAGGTGAGTAATGTACATTGCTCTGTTGGATACAGTCCTCATCCTCTGCGTACTCTTGGATATGCTAGACTAAATCTGCTCAATGAGATAACTAAGCTGAGGAAACACAGGTTATGTGATTCTGAAATGAGGAAAAGAAATTCCACATTTTTCAATTACATCACCTGTGTTTCCTAACTTTACGAATGACATTGTGCAGATGAGGTTTAGGCCTGTCCACGGACACAGAAGAGGTCTGGCCTTTGTTCAAGAGTGAAGTGGACATGATTCACTTCATTGGTAGGCCTGAACATGTATTATCTCCTCTGTACTCTTCAACAAGCGTACATTTCATCTGCAACCCTGAGTAGGCCTCACCTCAAACAAACCTCTGGATAGGGCACACCTTATCGTCATCCTGAATCAATCATTTAAAATGTTAGGGACAGATTTATGATAGGTGTGTGCCTCTTTTGCGCCACTGTGCGTCACTTTTGTGACGCAGCGGCGTTGCAAAAGATTTGCTATGTGGCAATATATTTACAACTTGATGTATCTAGGCAGATGTGTCATGCTGTAAAGTCCCGTGCCACATGAAACTGATGCAGCAGTGATGCAAAAGATGCACCATGTTGCAAGACAGGCCTCACTTCATCTCCAACAGGATAAGAAGCTGAATCTTCTGTAAATGTCAAAATTGTTGTATAAAGTGCTCAACTTCTGTGTACTCTTTGATATGCTAGACTCCATCTGCACTATGAGATACCTAAGCAAAGGAAAGACAGGTGATGTGATTGTGAAATGAGGAAAAGAAATTCCACATTTTTCAATTACATCACCTGTGTTTCCTAACTTTACGAATGACATTGTGCAGATGAGGTTTAGGCCTGTCCACGGACACAGAAGAGGTCTGGCCTTTGTTCAAGAGTGAAGTGGACATGACTCACTTCATTGGTAGGCCTGCACATGTATTATCTCCTCTGTACTCTTCAACAAGCGTAAATTTCATCTGCAACCCTGAGTAGGCCTCACCTCAAACAAACCTCTGGATAGGGCACACCTTATCGTCATCCTGAATCAATCATTTAAAATGTTAGGGACAGATTTATGATAGGTGTGTGCCTCTTTTGCGCCACTGTGCGTCACTTTTGTGACGCAGCGGCGGTGCAAAAGATTTGCTATGTGGCAATATATTTACAACTTGATGCATCTAGGCAGATGTGTCATGCTGTAAAGTCCCGTGCCACATGAAACTGATGCAGCAGTGATGCAAAAGATGCACCATGTTGCAAGACAGGCCTCACTTCATCTCCAACAAGATAAGAAGCTGAATCTTCTGTAAATGTCAAAATTGTTGTATACAGTGCTCAACTTCTGTGTACTCTTTGATATGCTAGACTCCATCTGCACTATGAGATACCTAAGCAAAGGAAAGACAGGTGATGTGATTGTGAAATGAGGAAAAGAAATTCCACATTTTTCAATTACATCACCTGTGTTTCCTAACTTTACGAATGACATTGTGCAGATGAGGTTTAGGCCTGTCCACGGACACAGAAGAGGTCTGGCCTTTGTTCAAGAGTGAAGTGGACATGACTCACTTCATTGGTAGGCCTGCACATGTATTATCTCCTCTGTACTCTTCAACAAGCGTAAATTTCATCTGCAACCCTGAGTAGGCCTCACCTCAAACAAACCTCTGGATAGGGCACACCTTATCGTCATCCTGAATCAATCATTTAAAATGTTAGGGACAGATTTATGATAGGTGTGTGCCTCTTTTGCGCCACTGTGCGTCATTTTTGTGACGCAGCGGCGGTGCAAAAGATTTGCTATGTGGCAATATATTTACAACTTGATGCATCTAGGCAGATGTGTCATGCTGTAAAGTCCCGTGCCACATGAAACTGATGCAGCAGTGATGCAAAAGATGCACCATGTTGCAAGACAGGCCTCACTTCATCTCCAACAAGATAAGAAGCTGAATCTTCTGTAAATGTCAAAATTGTTGTAGACAGTGCTCAACTTCTGTGTACTCTTTGATATGCTAGACTCCATCTGCACTATGAGATACCTAAGCAAAGGAAAGACAGGTGATGTGATTGTGAAATGAGGAAAAGAAATTCCACATTTTTCAATTACATCACCTGTGTTTCCTAACTTTACGAATGACATTGTGCAGATGAGGTTTAGGCCTGTCCACTGACACAGAAGAGGTCTGGCCTTTGTTCAAGAGTGAAGTGGACATGACTCACTTCATTGGTAGGCCTGCACATGTATTATCTCCTCTGTACTCTTCAACAAGCGTACATTTCATCTGCAACCCTGAGTAGGCCTCACCTCAAACAAACCTCTGGATAGGGCACACCTTATCGTCATCCTGAATCAATCATTTAAAATGTTAGGGACAGATTTATGATAGGTGTGTGCCTCTTTTGCGCCACTGTGCGTCACTTTTGTGACGCAGCGGCGGTGCAAAAGATTTGCTATGTGGCAACATATTTGCAACTTGATGCATCTAGGCAGATGTGTCATGCTGTAAAGTCCCGTGCCACATGAAACTGATGCAGCTGTGATGCAAAAGATGCACCATGTTGCAAGACAGGCCTCACTTCATCTCCAACAAGATAAGAAGCTGAATCTTCTGTAAATGTCAAAATTGTTGTATACAGTGCTCAACTTCTGTGTACTCTTTGATATGCTAGACTCCATCTGCACTATGAGATACCTAAGCAAAGGAAAGACAGGTGATGTGATTGTGAAATGAGGAAAAGAAATTCCACATTTTTCAATTACATCACCTGTGTTTCCTAACTTTACGAATGACATTGTGCAGATGAGGTTTAGGCCTGTCCACGGACACAGAAGAGGTCTGGCCTTTGTTCAAGAGTGAAGTGGACATGACTCACTTCATTGGTAGGCCTGAACATGTATTATCTCCTCTGTACTCTTCAACAAGCGTAAATTTCATCTGCAACCCTGAGTAGGCCTCACCTCAAACAAACCTCTGGATAGGGCACACCTTATCGTCATCCTGAATCAATCATTTAAAATGTTAGGGACAGATTTATGATAGGTGTGTGCCTCTTTTGCGCCACTGTGCGTCACTTTTGTGACGCAGCGGCGGCGCAAAAGATGCGCTATATTGCGACATATTTACAACTTGATGTATCTAGGCAGATGTGTCATGCTGTAAAGTCCTGTGCCACATGAAACCTGTGTCAGGTTTCATATAGGCGTTTTGTTGCAGGGTGAGCATTCATTTGCATGAAAGCCCTGTAAAACTAACACAGTGAAATTTAGAAGATTTCACTGAGTCAGCTTTATAGCATTGCTGAATCAAATCCTTACGCCTGTTTGAAACAGGCATAAGGAGTGATGCACCATGCAATGTGTGGCTTGCTCCTGTGCATTGCAGTAGACATGTCGCGCTTACGACCTGATTCCTGCAATGTGCTGCTTTTGCGGCACAGATGCGTGACGCATCTGTGCTGTTTTTACTCAATGGTGCTCCACATTGTAAATGCGGCACACCATGGGTGGCAGAGCAGCGGTGCACATTAACTGGTGCATCCGTGGGGATGCGCCAGTTAACATAAATCTGCCCCTTTACATTTAAGTATGAGCAGGGGACACAGAGTCGGTAAGGCTTATCCAAGGTTAAGAAGAGATGAGTCCTGTTCACTGAAAACTTGGACATAGGCCTCACCTGCTCAGCATCGCTGGACATGGCTAAATAATAGCTGCAAAATGTTACTCTTGTTAAAGAATTTTACTATTATAGTCTCTGAGATTTGTCTCTTACTCTGCAACATCTCATTGTTGTTCTCTTTCTTTAAAGATAACGACAACATCAACCATGAGTGATAATGAGCAATCCGTTGATCTCGATATTATCATTGAAATTGTGATTGAAACATCAGTGGAAGTAGATCCCTTGGATGTTTTAAATCCTGAGGATGATGAAGAACATGATGAGGATGCCGATTTGTCAGAATTGTATGACATAGGCTGGGAAGCTGACCTGCTTGAGCCTATGGAACTATAAACATTTATTTTTAAAAGTTACTGGAAATGAAAAGTAAACATGTAAACCGTTTCATTTAAAATTAAACACAACTTCAAAAACAGCTTCTGTGTAGTGTCTTTAATAAAATACTCAAATATGCTCATAAAATTAGTTCAGATTCACATATAAAACAGCACAGGTAAAATGTAGAAGCATTCCATTTCTTTGCTACTATTTGTAACTACTAAATTTGCCAATGCACTAAAAATTATTCTATGTAAAAATGAAAAGTAGTGTGTTAAATTTTCTGACGACTGTTATTGATTTACTGTTTGGTAATAGTGGTTAATAACATTTTTTATTATATTTTACCACAGATTCAACTGGAGATCATTTCGAAATTAGAGAATGCCGTCTAAGGGTAGAATGCGAAAGGCTACAAAACGTCAAAGACAGCAGCTTAAAAACTTGTTGCAGCAGTCCTCTACAATAAAAACTCGTCAAGTCACCAAGAAAGCTCCGGGTAAGACAACGAAATCATTTATAAGAAACATTTGTAGAAAAAAAAGTAGTACTACAGAAAATGTTTTAGTCCAGAAAAAGAGAAGCAATTTAAACGGAAAGGAAAGGCCAATCAAAAATGTTAATGCTAGAGCAAGAGATAACTCTGTGCATGATAGTAGAAGGAAACAACAGTTTAGGGACATTCGTACACGAATGTTCCGCAACAGGATAATTGGCAATTTGTTAAAAAATATTAAGAAAGGTCAACAGAAAGTGTTTTTTTATAAGAGAAAAAAAAAAGTTGAGAAAGTTATTGATCAGGCATTTGAAATTAAGCGAAAGTTATTTATTTTGATAATCAATAGAATTAGGAAGCTAAACAAGGCAATTTATGATTTGAAAAGAAATAGTAGATGGAAGAGAACAGTTAATCGTAGTAATTTTTGTGAAGTTTTTTCAGGAGAATGGATGCATAGTTCAAGTTGTGAGGCAATTTTTAATGAGGAGAGTTATTTCCAGGATAATGATTTGGTGCATGCAGTTGACACCAGTGGTCGAGCTTATGAGGTGAAAGATGGTTGTCCAGTTGAAAAAGAAAAACTTGTGACAACAGAGGCAGAAGAGGTGTTAGGTAATGAGGTTTTAGGAAGACGTCCTAAGGGACCTGTGTACACCTGGAAGTGTAGTAGTATTTGCAGTGTGCGACAGGATTCCATCAATTTGCTTTGTGATTTTGTACGGACATTTAATAAGAAAAGTTTGAAGCAGAAAATGATAATGTTGCAAGAATTAGATCTTTGCAGAGTGAGAGAAGTGACAGGTTAGCATGGTCATTCACTGGCTTGTCTTTCCAGGAGAGTATGCCAGAGTGTTTTTCATCATTTCAGGATGCTAGCAATGCATCATAATAAAGTGAGGAAATTAGTTAGAATGTTGTATTATGCTAAGAGTCCAGCAATTATGCTTAAACAATTATGCACTGCTCTTTTGCATGGTTCTGAAATAGATGTGAAGAATATTTGTGAAGAAATTGAGTTTTGTTACTTTGGAGGTAAAGAGGAGAATGTTGAAATTAACCCAGAAGAAGAGGGTAATGTGAAAGATAGTGTACAGGTTTCCAGTTCAGATAATTTTCAGAAGGAAATTGCCACGTTTCAGGTGAAATCAAGTGAGAGGCCTAATTTCACTTGTGTGTGTTGTCGACGCACTTATTATAAGATTCAGACTAAGTTAGTGGATTTATATGCGAAAAGTGAAAGGCAAAATAATAGTGAATGGAAGGATTTCGCAACATACTTGATGGTAGAAAATTGTTTTGATTTGGGATTGGATCAACGTGTGTGTACTTATTGTTGTAACAAATTAAATCAAAACCGGATGCCTGCTAGAGCGGTTCATAATAATCTGGAATTGGTTGAGATTCCTTCTGAATTGAAGGATTTAAATACTTATGAATCTATTTTGATTCAAAGTATCCATCCCTTTCAGGCTATTGTAAGAATGGAGCCAAAGACAGGGAAATTGCCTCCATCAGATTTACAGAGAGGATTAAAGGGAAGAGTTGTTTATTTGCCTCTAGATTTGAAGAAAAACATGAATACAATTGGAGTAGAAAAAGTGGAAGAGTAATCTCTGGTTATCTTAGTTAATGGGGTTCCAACAAAGAGTAAGAAAATATGGCAAGATTTAGTGGATGTTAGGAAAGTCAAAAAGGCAACATTGTATTTGAAAAAAAGCAATAAGTACTATAAGAATGTATATGTTGCAGAAGAGGAAGTAAGTGAAGAAGAGGATAGCGATTTGTGTGTTGGTCAAATTGAGAAAGTAGAACCCTCTAAATGTGAAGAAATATATGAACATTATAGTGTTCATCCTTTGCATTCCAAGGAAGTCATGGGGAATGCTATTGAGTTGTTTCAAATGAAACAAGCCAAAGGGAGTCCCATTAGTGTTTGGCAGGAAAGTTTGGAAGCTCGGTGTTTCCCACAGCTATTTCCAACAGGTCAAGGAGGAAGATATGATGAGCGACCTCATCAAATTCCTGCTTCTGAATACCGGACTTTACGATTGTATGCAGAAGATCCTAGGTTTCGACAATGCATTCCCTATTTGTTTCATCTCCTGTTTGAAAGCGATCTGTCTGGACTGTCATATGCAGTGAACCACATCTTGAAAAGTGGTATACAGATGCAAAACATCTCGGCAAGTGACTTTATGGATAAAGTCAATGTGCAAGACAGTATTTTGGATTCTCACCTGATTAATCTCATGGCGTGTCAGCGTGGTACTAATGAGTACTGGTACCGTCGTCATGGTGATTTAAAATGTATGCTGAGGAACTTAGGAACTCCCACATGGTTCCTCACTCTCAGCTGTGCCGAGTATGGCTGGGAAGACTTGCTTGAATTTCTACGAGAGGCAAATGGAAACATTGAAAATATCGAATTCAAGACACCCGGAGAACTGTGCTCTTTGGATCCAGTGAATGTATGCAGGTACTTCAATCATAGATTTGAAGCTATGATGTCTTTCATCATGAACAAGAAAAATCCACCTCTTGGAGAGGTGTTGGATTTCTTCTGGAGAAAGGAGTACCAAGCAAGAGGTGCTCCTCATATACATATGCTGCTGTGGATCAAGGATGCACCTAAATTTGGAACAGATCCAGAAGACTTAGTGATGAGTTTCATGGAACAGTATTCTACATGTGCTGTTCCAAACGCAAAGGAGGACAAAAGCCTAAGAGAACAAGTTCTACGCTTCCAAAGCCATCGTTGTGGAAAGTACTGTCGTCGTAAATTCAGAAACAAGGACAAGTTCTACACCAAATGTCGTTTCGCCTTTCCACGACCGGTGATTTCTAAAGGAAGAGTGAACAGTTTGATGTCTTGGCTGCGACATAATGTGATGAAGAAATCACTCAAAAATACGTACAATTTGAAAAGGAACGAAGAGTCCAAGTATATCAACGACTACAACCCAGTGATTTTGTCCATGTGGAATGCTAACATGGATATACAGTTCGTGGCTGATAACTGTATGGCTGTGGCTCGGTATGTGACATCTTACATCACCAAAAAAGAAAAGACAGAATTGAAGGATATGTGGGAGGACATTTCCCATGAAAAGAGCCTCAGTAAGAAGTTGTACAGTTTCAGTCTGAAGATGTTGTCACATCGAGAAATCGGAGCTTACGAATGTTCTGACCGGTTGTCTTCAGCAAGTCTCTATGCCAAATCCAGGAGTATCGTTTGGGCGAGTCTTGGTCTTGCTGCAACGCGTAATCGAGTTCTGAAACCTGTGCGGGAAATTGAGTATTTGGCGGAAAAGGAGCCAAACAGTACTGATATTTTGAAGACCAACATGTTGGATACATATTATCCAAATAGAAGCAGACACCTCGAGAATGTTTGTCTGTATGAGGTTCTACAAAATTACATATTCAAGAGGAACATCAAAGAAGATATTGATAAAGGAGTGTATGCTGTAATTGGAAGTGAGGGATGTCTCGTCAAGCAATGAAAATGCCACTTGGTAAACCATCGAAAATTGAGTGGCGAATCTCCTGAAAAAAAAGAGTTTTTCTATTTAGCACTTTTGCAACTTTTCAAGCCTTGGCGTGCAGAAGAGGAACTGCTTGGAGATTTCCTCTGTTACGAAGACTCTTTCAATGCTGCCAAGGAGACCATAGAATGTCCTGTTTTTCTCAAATATCTAGAAATGTTGAATGCGGAAATCGAGCAGGAAGCAACGATTGCAGCCGAGATTGCTAGAGACAGTTCTCAGGACAGTCAGAGTTCTGTTTCATTGAGTCAGGATCCACTAGGAGGACCAGTTATCGAAAATGAAGCTGCCACTGCCATGATTGAAGTGGAAAGAGCCATGGCACATGCTCAGGAGGATGCGGTTAACTTAGAAGACTTGGAAAGAAAACTCAACGTTGAGCAGAGGAAAATTTATGACGAAGTTACCAACCAAATTGATCATGGATTAAGTCATGAGAAGAAAGAGTGCTCATGTACGTCATTGAAACCTGTCCGACTGTACGTGAGTGGAGAAGCGGGAACTGGAAAAAGTTTCCTCATTAAAGCAATTTCATGTTATTTGCAGAAAAGGACTGAGTCATCGCTGTCTTGTGTTGTCACCGCTCCAACTGGACTGGCAGCACATAACATTGAAGGTATTACTTTGCATCGTCTACTGATGCTGCCAGTGGAGCATGATAACAAATTACAATACCACAAGTTATCTGGAGATGCTTGTTGTGAAGTTTCAAGAGTCTTGAAGAAAATGAAACTTCTTATCATTGACGAAGTAAGCATGGTTTCCAATGTCATGCTTGCCTTTGTGCATTTGAGAATGCAAGAAGTTCTCAAAACAGAGTATGATGTGTTATTTGGTGGCAAACACATCATTGTTTTCGGTGATCTTCTGCAGCTGACACCAGTGAAAGGACAACCTGTGTTCAAAATGCTCACGCATGAAGATACCAGGAAGTGCCTAGGGAGCATTGGCAACGTTAATATATGGTTAAACTTCAATTATGCTGACCTGCATGAAAATATGCGTCAGGCGAAGGATGAAGATTACAAGAATATTCTACAAGATGTTAGAATTGGAAAAGTGACCGAGCATGGGAAAGAAGCTTTACATGCACGATTACTGTCAAATTTGTATCCAGAACAAGACGTTGTGCCTGAGAATATTTTTCAGAAAATTACTGAGAAGAAATCTGGAATATGTTTGATGCCAACTCTTGCAGAATGTGCCATCTTCAACAACAAAATGTTGTATTTAGAAAACCAAGAGATTGTGAAACTGGAAGCTATTGACAGAGTAGAGCATATGGGATCAACAATTATTTTGTCTGAGAATTTGAAATCAAAATTGGATTCATTAGAGAAGAGTATATCTAAAACTGCGGGTTTTGAAAAGACTCTGAATGTGTGCTTAAATTGCCGTATAATTTTAAGAAGGAATTTACATGTTGAAAGAGGTCTGGTAAATGGATCAATGGGTAATGTTGTTGATTTTGTGAAATACAGAAATAGGGATGAAATTGAATTTTTAAAAATTAGATTTGATGGCATTGAGGAAGTACAGCTAATTGGTCGTTGCTCTGCTAGGTTTTTGCTTGTGAAAGACTTATATGTTCGCCGTAAGCAGTTTCCTGTTTGCTTGGCATATGCGGTGACAATCCATAAATCGCAAGGTTTAAGTGTAGACAGTGCATTGGTGAATATTGGCAGTTCTGTGTTCAAGGAGGGTATGGCATATGTGGCATTGTCACGAGTCAGAACTTTATCAGGATTGTACTTGATTGAGTGTGATGTCACAAACATTTGTGCGGATCTAGACTGTGTTAAGGAATACAATAGGTTAAGAAGAGAGTATGCGCCACATTTGCCTCAATATCCTTTGTTTGAGAAACGTGTGGTAGGCCGGAAACGAAGAAATGTGACCAATAGTAGGGAGGTTGTAGCAAAAAGACGAAAAGTCGATGAACCAGAAATTATAAGCAGAAAGGAAAAGGATTTTGTTGAAGATGTTGTTGGTTTTCAATTTGAAAACAGTTCTGGTGTCAACTGCTATGCTAATGTAGTGGTTCTAGAAACTTCAAAACAAGAGATTGTGGTCAATTCGGATCAGAGATTTTGCAGTTGGTTGAATTCTGTGTTAGAGAAATGTAGCACTGATAGAACAAAAATAGAAAGTGTTTCTGAAATTCGAAATCTGTCTATATATGGTCTATAACCTATGTTTTTTTCAGTGAATATATATATATATATGTGTATATATATATATGTATATATATATATATATATACATATATATATATGTATATATATATTCACTGAAAAAACCATAGGTTATAGACCATATATAGTTAGGAATTAGCATTTAAAAAACCTTTTTTTACTCACACAAAACCATTGAAATTCCATATATAGTTAGTAGTACTAACTATATATCGCGCACCCGCAATCCACTGCTGATCATGTCACATATTACATCATTCATGACATGGTCAGTGTCATCACTGATGACATCACTGATGACATCTCAAATGACATCACTGATGACATCACTGATGACATCTCAAATGACATCACTGATGACAACATCCAGTGACTGTGTATTTCTGTAAAGTTAAAATATGTCTTACATATTGAAGAATGAGTGGATGTAGAAGTGTCTGGATGAAGGATTTAGTAGGTGCATGACTGACTGTATGAGTGAGTGGTTAAATGTGTCTCACTGAGTGCATGGGTTAGTGACTGAACTGTGTTAATTTGTGCATCATTATGTTTGTTGTTCTGTAAACTGCTGCATGTGTTGATCAGTAGCTATATGAGTAAGTATATGGGTTATTGATTGGTTGCTCAAGTATTTGTATGGGAGACTGAGTGTGTGTGTGGGTGGCTGGGAGGTGTATGACTCTGTGCATTGGTGAGTGAATGGATATCTCAGTGCTACATGTCAAAGTAAGTACATATGTAAAACACAGTACATGTGAGAGTTGGCATATATAAATAACTGTGCATAAGAGCCAGTGAATGTGTGAGTGGCTGTATGGATGATTGTGAACTTGTATCAGGGATTGTAAAAGAGAGTAAATATGTGTTAGTATATGTTTGAATAAGTAAGGTGTGTATAACTGTATAGTTGAGGAAATGGAGGTGTGATTGATTCTTTGCATGACTGACTAGGTGTGTAAGTAACTCCATGGATGAGTGACAGTCTGTGAGTGTCTGTTTACACTGAGTGTATCTAAGGTTATATTAGAGTCTGAAGAGGTTCATCGTATTATCACATGAATGATGTCATCAGTGATGTGATCAGTAATGTCAAATGAGATGTCATCAGTGATGTCATCAGTGATGTCATTTGAGATGTCATCAGTGATGTCATCAGTGATGTCATTTGAGATGTCATCAGTGATGTCATCAGTGATGTCATTTGAGATGTCATCAGTGATGTCATCAGTGATGTCACTGACCATGTCATGAATGATGTAATATGTGAAATGATCAGCAGTGGATTGCGGGTGCGCGATATATAGTTAGTACTACTAACTATATATGGAATTTCAATGGTTTTGTGTGAGTAAAAAAAGGTTTTTTAAATGCTAATTCCTAACTATATATGGTCTATAACCTATGGTTTTTTCAGTGAATTTTCAAGGTTTTGTAAATGCTAATTCCTAACTATATATGGTCTATAACCTATGGTTTTTTCAGTGAATTTCAATGGTTTTTTAATAGCAAATATCATAAGCTGTCGAATGTCAAGTACGTGGTAAGAAAAAACATTTTCGTGTTTATGCACACTGATCTGCTTTGAATGCTGCCCCCCCCCCTCATTTCTATTAGGAGTACTCTCTCTTTGCAGATAGTGAAGGGTAGTTAACGCAGGCCTTTGCCCCCGTTGTAATCCGTCGTGCCTGCTTCTCTCTCCATTTGATTGATTGTTATCGAAGCATTTACTGTTTTAGAATTGGTTCTCTTTGGTTCATTCTCTATTTACAAACAACCACAGAGTCGCAATACTCTGTTTAGTCTTTGCAGATAGCGAAAAATCGTTTAAAAAAACAAAAGGAATCGAGCAAAATCAGTAGGCCACTAATGGGATCTCTTTTTGACCTCGCTAAAATAGAAACATTAGGAACAACCCCTCATGACAAATACGAAACTAGTGAGATGAACTGAACTCCACACCATGATGGCTGCAAGACAGCTCGGCTCCGCCACCCACCCCGCCCAAAATAACGATAAACTCTATGCAAATATATACAACACACCAGCAAAGTAACAGGGTAAAACATTTTATTAAACAACTATTTACATAACTATTTTAAACTTTTTGTTGCCCGATCCGGCTAGCTCAATCGATCGAGCATGAAACTCATGCACTCTGATGATTCAAAGTTTTGAAGAGTGCTTGTAACACTGTCTGAAGCCTATTTGCACTTGCTTCATCTTCACTATTCTAAAAGTAAGTGGGGGCTGTTTGAGTACGTTACTGCATTTGTAAACAATGTGATGCGGTGCCACCCTGAACCGCTTAACGGAGGCCCCCGAGGGACGGTGTGATGGCGTGGACTCAGAGGGGGCGCTTGGCTCCGGCCCCCTCCCCAAGTCGTGTTCTCCTGGTGTGGCCTGAGATCACCCCCGACATAGGTGGCCGGCTCCCGGGATCAAGCGGAACTTTTTGCCTTTTGGTAACTCTTCCATTCTTGACCTTGTCCCACAATCCGTTTCACCTAAAGACACGCTGTAGAGGGGCGCCCCTTTACCATTTCAGTTGCCATTCCGCCCGCTTTTGCTACACTGTGCCTCTTCCGCTATTCAGCTGTTTACCGCCCGCTCTTTCGACTACAACATCTCGCTCACCATGTAGTTGAGTTGCTCCCGCTCTTGCGGTGCAGCGATAGGCGGCTGCCACAGGACTCTCAAAATGGCGGCCGGCTCTTCAGATTTGGGCGTGGTCCACTAAAATGGCCCTGTGACACCTTGGAACTCGGACGCTTGTCTGCTAGAGCTTGGGCTCCATTCTCGAAAGCGTCCCCTCAGCCTTGAAGATTCTACAAAAGTCTTGGGGGCCCCCGACTCCCGCAGGCTTCTGGTGGGGAGCGGCTAGCATGATTGCTCGTGGAATGGCCACGACGGAGCTACGAAATGGTGGTGCTCTCATGCTAACGCCGGCTTCAGTCTGAAACATCCAGAAACTCTGTAGACTACCAATTCGATCAGTTCCGGTAGCGCCCCAACGTGACCCGGTAGAGAAGAACTTGCCCTCCCCTCTTTGACTGATGGTTCTTGTTGCCTGTCCCTTCTGTTGTCATTTAACAGAACTATTTAGCCTGCTGAAAGGGGTTGTGTTCCGACCGCTGGTTGGTGGAGAAATTTTGACTATATTCTGGACCTGCGTTGTCGCGTAATGCGTCATATGACGCGCCGCGTTAGCGCATCCGAAAGTGATCCGGGGCGCAGCGCGTAACGTAAGCATAACAGATCATGTAACTTGTTAATAAAACTTTTCATTGGTTCATTTTACTTTTCTTAGTCTAATGATGAAAGGCTTGGTCATATGACCTAAAAATTACGCTTTTTATTACTTTCGAACATTATTTTTTCTTAAACATATGTTATAATGTTCCAGGCTAATGTACTTTCCCGGAAAATTTACAACTGTCCTGCAAGTAAAATATATTCCTTTTTCGAGAAAAAGGGCGTTTCTTCGTCCCATGACGGAGCCGTTGAGCAAAAGAGGGTCGGCCTGCTGTCTTAGTCGCCGATACGCCAGAATATCAGATTCTTATCGATCACTTTATGTTGCAGGAGTAGAAAACACAACAACTCTTGACCATTTATCTTTACTGCGTTCCTGCGTATTATACCTTTTACCCTTCATGTAATTCGAATGCTTTATTTCACTTGCCTTTTACTGATTCTAAAACAGTGACTATTATTAAAAACTTTACCAATGTAAATACTACTACCATGTTTTCTTTTAAAAACCTTTATTGTGAAAATTTCAGTATACAAATACGGGCCTATAACCACGTGGGCCGGCCACGGAGCAAACTGTAATCGTATATGATGAGTAGACATTTACACTGTAGAGGAACGTAACGGGCGGGCCATTAGGTTGCAAGAACTAAGGTGTCTAACAGTTGCGGAATCGGTGGACGTACATTTTGTAATTAAAATACGACAGGGCCAGTTACAATAAAATTATCTAGATATACATTTGCGGGCAAGTACCATGGGTGACGTTAATTCGAACTTTCGATAGTACAGTAATCAATAACACATCAGAACTTAATATCAATAGGGATGTCGAAATATTCAATCAATTCTCGTCCCCGCCCGCCATGTGCTTCAAAACTGCATACGTATCTCGTGATTTCAATGTTCTGCAACCAGTACACAACAAGGAGTTACGACTCCCATTTATTCTGGCGCCATTTTGGGCGAGGACGGGCAGGTCCAGGATATAGTCAAAATGTCTCTACCAACCATCGACTATGATGATGTTCATATGCTGTATTTATTAGAGTAACACTCATCTGTCCACATGAAATTAATTTGCCACAATCTAAACATGTCATTTTAATCTTTCCAAAGTTCTTCTAAATATTTGGGACCGTTTCCCTTGCCTCTGATGCTGTCAGTGCCAGTTCTTTGATGAATGTACTGGCAGGTCGGGTGTTCTCCTCCAAATCTCTCTTTTATGCAGCACTATAATCAATCGGTGCCACCTCTCCATAAGACGATGCATGGTATAGTTACCATAACTATATTTTTTTCGGTTCCTCTGGAGAGTACATCGTGGCAGATGAAGCGTGTAACGTACCGGGAATTTACCTTTTTTGCATGTAGAGGAAAGGAAAAAAAATTCGAGCGTCCGAGTTCTAAGGTGTCCCAGGGCCATTTTAGTGGACCAGGCCCAAATCCAAAGGACAGGCCGCCATTTTGAGAGTCCTGTTGCAGCCGCCTGTCGCTGTAGCATCAAGAGCATCCGAAACTCAGCTGAATGGCAACTGAAACGGTAAAGGGGCGCCCCACTACAGCAGACGAGCCTCCACCTGGGAAGGCCCGTTCACGCCGCCTCTCCCCCCCCCCTTCGGGCACCCCACGCCGTTATTCGGAGCAGGATTGTAGGATGGCCACACCAATGCGGCAACTTGCTAGACACCACCTCGGTGCCAACCGAATCTCAGCGCCTTGTGGTGTCTTCTATTCAGAAAATATTGTTGTGCTGCCTTCGACCTATTCGCCGCAAGTGCTCACGCAACTCAGCTGCATAGCTTGCTAGACACCACCTCGGTGCCATCCGGATCTTGGCGCGTTGCGCTGCCTTTGGCCCCATTCGCACATCGGTCCGCTACTGACGCCACCTCACAGGCCAACGGGGCGCCCCACGCCCACTTTCAGCATTGTAGGATGGCCACACCAGTGCGGCAACTTGCTAGACACCACCTCGGTGCCATCCGGATCTTGGCGCGTTGTGCTGCCTTCGGCCTATTCGCACATCAGTCCGCTACTGACGCGAACTCACAGGCCAACGAGGCGCCCCATGCCGACTTTCAGCATTATAGGATGGCCACACCAGTGTGGCAACTTGCTAGACATCACCTCGGTGCCATCCGGATCTTGGCGCATAGTGAAGCTGCAGCAGCTGCAAATAAGCTTCAGACAGTGTTACAACCGCTGCTCAGAACTCTCAACTATGACACCACCTCGGTGCCATCCGGATCTTGTTATGTTATGTTATGTCATGTTAACTTGGTTTTGTATAGCGCACGGCTACTCAGAAGAGTGTCCCGGCGCTTTAATTGCACACCTATCTCACAACATAACAAGAAAGAAAACTGAAAGAAATCCAGAAAGAACCACAGGGGGGACATCTAAGAAGTAAAGAGCCACGTCTTGAGGCCCTTCCTAAACGCCAGTAGATTTGGTGTACTACGCAGTGTTACTGGCAGCGTGTTCCACAGCTGCGGGGCCAGCAGTCTAAAAGAACGACCTCCGACGCGTGCCCTTTTTATACGAGGGACCGTGGCAAGAAACTGGGATCCGGACCTCAGAGCTCTGGCCGGATGATAAAAGGCAAGCCTTTTTTGTAAGTATTTTGCTCCTGAGGCATGAAGAGCTTTATGTGCCAAAGTTAGGGCCTTGAAAATAATCCGCTTCCGGACGGGAAGCCAGTGCAGTGACTGCAGGAGTCCCGAGGCTCTGGCACGGCGAGGTAGTCCAAAGATAGCCCGTGCGGCCGAGTTCTGGACCACCTGCAGTCGTTGTAATAGATAATCTGGCAAGCCAAGATAGAGAATGTTGGAATAATCAATTCTCGAGCCAATTATCGCCTGCACTATTATCTTCCTGTGCTCCTCCGATAGTAGGGGGAGGAACTTTCGCAACATCCAAAGCAGGCCAAAACAGGTGCCAGTGAGACCAATAACCTGGGAGCGCAATGTGAGGCCATTGTCCATCTTGATCCCCAGGTTTTTAGCAACCTGGGAGGACTCCGCAGGAGGAAACATGTTCTCAGGCCACCACTCCTTCCAATCTGGATCCGAGCCACACCCGAAGAAGAGGACCTCCGATTTATCCGAGTTGCACTTGAGGCTGTTATGATGGAACCAATTAAAAACAGCCCCAAGGCAACCCCGGATACTCTCTCCGTTGAAGTCCGCACCCTTCTCGCAGGTAAAGAGGAGCTGGGTGTCATCGGCGTAGGAAACGATCTGGGCCCCGAAGGACTCCGCTAGAGCCGCCAAAGGGGTCATGAAGATATTAAAGAGAGTCGGGCTCAGCACTGAGCCCTGAGGGACTCCGACACCCAATGGCGACATCTCGGCAGAGCAAGCGGAGGCCCAGACCGTTTGTCTACGGCCGGCCAAAAAAGAGCTAAACCAACTGAGCACCGTCCCCCTTAGACCGATCTCAAAAAGTCTAGCGAGGAGCCCCTCGTGGGGAACGGTGTCGAAGGCCGCCGACAGGTCTAACATCACCAGCATCGCCTTCCCACCTGAGTCC
Source organism: Lissotriton helveticus (assembly GCF_964261635.1). Taxonomy (NCBI): domain Eukaryota; kingdom Metazoa; phylum Chordata; class Amphibia; order Caudata; family Salamandridae; genus Lissotriton; species Lissotriton helveticus. The sequence goes on along the minus strand of NC_136067.1, from coordinate 979,637,361 downwards.
AGCATCTCCCTAATTGCCTCCGAGATTTCTAGAAGTGCTGTTTCTGTACTCAGATTGGCGCGGAAACCAGACTGGGTGGGGTGCAGTAGATCATGTGACTCCAAATAGTTGGCAAGCACCTTATGCACATGTTTTTCAAGGATTTTGGCGAAGGCAGGCAGCAGCGAAATCGGCCTATAATTGGCCAACACCTCCGAGTTCAACCCGGGCTTTTTAAGCAAAGGGATAATCATCGCCTCCTTCCATAACTGAGGAACCACACCCTGCCTGAGAGAACAATTCAGCAGGGGGTTCACCCAGGGATTGATGACTTCAACCATATTCGCCAAAAATTTGGCGGGGCAAGCATCCCGAGGGGAGCCAGATTTAAGGCAAGCCATCAGATCTAATGATGAAGCAGCGGAAAGAGGGGGGAAAACGGCCAAAACTGGGGCCACATTCACCATCGAGACCGAAACATCTTCCACTTGCCCAGGCAGCTCTGGCACCTGCAAGATAAAGGAGTCCTGGATCAGCTTAATCTTTGAAGTAAAGAAGTTGGCAATCTCAGTGACCCACGACTCAGAGGGAGGGGCCTGATTCGACAAGACACGTGAGGCCGTGAATTCCCGCACAACGGCAAAAAGCTCCTTACAGGAGTTTGAGGCAGTCTCAATTTTCCTCGCGAAATAGCCTCTCTTCTCAGCAAGGATGTCGCGATGATAGGCTTTTACTGAGGACCTGTAAGCAAGTTTGGCCACCGGGTCGTATTTCGCACGCCACGCTCTTTCAGCCACCTTACATTGGCGACGTGAAGCCCACAGAGCTTCCGTAAACCAAGGGGCAGACGCCCGTTTTTCTGTATTGCGGGGGGGCCTCACCGGTGCAAGATCGTCAAGCCTCTCCGAGAGCCATAATTGCAGCCGCTCTACATCCCTATCTAAATCCCCTGTCAAAATACAGGGATGAGCCACACAAGCCTGTGTCAGCAGTTCGGGAGTAACCCGATGTAGTGCCCTAGATCCTTGGGCAGACGGCCGGGGGGCACAGGAAGATTTTCTAACCTCCGAGATATAATATTTGACCAACCTGTGATCCGACCACAGCACCTGAATGGGTGCAAGAATCTCTATGGGAGTGGTCGAAAGGATCAAATCCAGAATATGGCCCTTCACATGAGTCGGTCCACAATGATAGGGCGACAAGCCAAGGGGGGCTGTAACGTCCAACATTTTTATCGTGTCGGCGTCCGTTTCATCGTCCATATGGATATTAAAGTCGCCAGCAACTATACAATGCTCCGACTTGAGTACCAAAGACGAAGTTATTGACTGAAGCTCTTCAAAGAAGTGCCCGTAGGCCCTGGGGGTCTATACACAAGGAGACCTTTAACAGAGTGGTGCGGCGATAACACAATTGAAAACGCGAGGGATTCACAGCCCGTAATCACCTCGGAGGGGATGGTGGTGCAGGTGGCGCTTTTATTTACTATCAGCGCCACTCCACCTCCTCGTCCTTTCAGTCTATCCTGCCTGAAGATATTGTAATCAGGGGGTATCGCTGCGGCAATATCGGGGTTGGAAGACTCACCGAGCCACGTCTCGGTAAGCATCAGACACAGAGGTTTTTGCGCTGCCTTTGGCCCCATTCGCACATCGGTCCGCTACTGACGCCACCTCACAGGCCAACGGGGCGCCCCACGCCCACTTTCAGCATTGTACGATGGCCACACCAGTGCGGCAACTTGCTAGACACCACCTCGGTGCCATCCGGATCTTGGCGCGTTGTGCTGCCTTCGGCCTATTCGCACATCGGTCCGCTACTGACGCTGCCTCACGTGCTAACGGATTTTCTACGCTTTTTATACCCTATGCCGCATAACAGGTCATGTGACTTGTTTATAAAACTTTTCATTGGTTCATTTTACTTTTGGTTTCCTAATGATGGAAGGCTTGATCATATGACCTAAAAATAACACTTTTCATTGGATGAAAACTTATTTTTTTCCCAAACGATGAAAGCCCCACCTTGTTTCTGGATGTTTCAGACTGAAGCTGGCGTCAGCATGAAAGCACCACCATCTCGTGGCTCCGTCGTGGTCATTCCGCGAGCAATCATGGCAGCCGCTCCCCACCGGAAGCCTGCAGGAGTCGGGGGCCCCCAAGACTTTTGTACAATCCTCAAGGCTGAGGGAACGCTTTCGAGAATGGGGTCCAAGACCTAGCAGACTAGCGTCCGATTTCCAAGGTGTCCCAGGGCCATTTCAGTGGACCAGGCCCAAAAAGGAAAGAGCCTGCCGCCATTTTGAGAGTCCTGTGGCAGCCGCCTATCGCTGCACCGCAAGAGTGGGCGCAACTCAGCTGAATGGCGGATTTTGACACAGTGGACCAAAAGCGGACGGAATGGCAACTGAAACGGTAAAGGGGCGCCCCACTACAGCAGACGAGCCTCCACCTGGGGAGGCCCGTTCACGCCGCCTCACCCCCCCCCCGGGGCGCCCCACGCCGTTATTCGGAGGGCGGCAACTTACTGGACATCACCTTGGTGCCATCGTTCTGCTGCCTTGGAACTATTCGCACAACAGACCGCTACTGATGACCCACCCCCCCCGACGCCCCACGCCGGATACCGAAATCAGTGCGGCACCCAGGCAACATCACCTGGGTGCCGTCCAGAAATCTGGACGTTGTGCTGCGTTGGGACTATTCGCACAACCGACCGCTACTTCCTTCTTTTTCCCTAAAAATTTTTAAATGTTTTTACTGTTTTTGTTTTGTTGTATATATTTATAAGTTATTAAAGTTTTATAATCCTACTACTTTGTTGGAGTGCTATATATTTTTAATGTGACACATAATTGTAAAAACTTTGATGTACAAAGAGGCATCCCTGGAATCTTCCGCTTCAGGCTCGGTCCCCTCCCCAATCACAATACAGAATGGTTTTCAGATAGTAGGAACGCGTGTGGTGTGACGGATCTCATCGGGTGTGGGCCTTGATCTACTATAACTCCTTTGAAGAGGGGTGATTTTTTACAGCTGGGGCCATAAACTACATCTGCAGGGCTAGCTGATAGCCTGGGACCGGCCTGGACAATCGGACACAGAGGAAGAGGAGTGTCAGAGGGTGCGGTAGTGAATAGGGCGAAAGGGAGGTGTCGGACAGGCACAGGGTGTGATTCTCAGGGAAGAGCAGCGCAGATGGGGGGAGGTTTATTGCCCATGCGTAAGACAGAGAGCGGGGGTGACCAGTGCCTGGGGGAGATGCTTGCGAGGGTGGGGAGCCATGCTAAGGACAGACAGCGTGCAGAGAGTGGGTCTGGTCAAGGCATCTAAAATGGCTGCCGTGCACGACAAAAGTGTGGCATTTGAAAAAAGGCAAGATGGCGCAGACAATGTTTATCAACACTTCCTGATTTCCTTCGAATCGAACGTTAACAGACGTTATCTCTACCACACTACCGGTCCCCCTGGGCTTAAACGCCGAGATGGTAGGGACTGCATCCCGTGGAGATAGGCCGAGACGTCACTCAGCAGAAAAAAAAGAAAAAAAAAAGTCTATAAACATACAATAAGTTAAAAGTCAATCATTCTTGTTTCCTTGTAGTACGCTCCCCAGGCCCGCGGGGCCCTTTTAAAACCTCCACATCAAACCTAGGGGGTCAGGGAGGATCTACTATGCCCCCTTATGGTCATTTGCCCCTTCGCTTTGGCCTCCTCTTGTCTCTCGATCCTACCGAGAGACAAGATGGCGGCCGCTACGGACTGTTTGGAATGTTTACAGACGCCGGAGAACCAATCAGCTTCGCTTCACAAAGCTCCGTAACGCGGAAAGTACGCGAAGCGGACCGCTGCCCGGTCCGCTGTCACAGATATATATCTTTTTTTGAACGTTAATTTCTCAAAATCCACTGGAGCACATATATTGAGACATAGCAAAGGCACATCGGGCTACCAGTACCTACAAATTTGCCAAGTTTCGTGCAAATCCATTCAGCCGTTCGATTATTATATATTTTTTTTTTGCCCCGCGGGGCCCTTTTAAAACCTCCACATCAAACCTAGGGGGTCAGGGAGGATCTACTATGCCCCCTTATGGTCATTTGCCCCTTCGCTTTGGCCTCCTCTTGTCTCTCGATCCTACTGAGAGACAAGATGGCGGCCGCTACGGACTGTTTGGAATGTTTACAGACGCCGGAGAACCATCCGGTCCGCTGTTACAGATATATATCTTTTTTTGAACGTTAATTTCTCAAAATCCACTGGAGCACATATATTGAGACCTAGCAAAGGCACATCGGGCTACCAGTCCCTACAATTTTGCCAAGTTTCGTGCAAATCCATTCAGCCGTTCGGGCTAAAAGTGAGGCCAACCGCCCTATGGAAATTAACATTGGAAAAACGCGTTTTGGGACCCCCCTTTTTTCTCGGCCCCCCCTTGACGAACCCTCCCAAATTTCCAGGGGCTGCTCAGAAACAAAATGTTGCATTTTCCTGAAAATTTCTGCCAATTCCGTGCACAAACGCCAAAGTTATTAGACATAGAATTTTCAAAAATCCCATAGAGAAAAAATACTAACTATATATACCTACTGGCGACCGCCAGTAGGTAACTACTGGCGACCGCCAGTAGGTAATTACCTACTGGCGGTCGCCAGTAGGTAGTTATAGTTAGGATTGTTTTCCATAGGAAATCCGCAACATTCTATTGGGAATAACTTTGGTGCAGATTGAGGGATCTGCCTGTAACTTTCCAAAATTAAGGCCAGCTCCGCTCTGCTCCTTCCCTGAAAGGTTCGGGGGGATTCGTGAAGTGGGGGCCGAGAAAAAAGGGGGGTCCCAAAACATGTTTCCCCCATGTTAATTTCCTTAGGACGAATAGACAAGGCTACAGCCCGAACCGCTGAACGGAATTAGACCAAACTTTGCAAAATTGTAGGGACTGGTACGCAGAAGTGCCTTTTCTATATTTGGTGAAAATTGCTCCAGTGTTTTTTTTTTTAAATTAACTTCAAAAACACATATATATCTATATGCGTGCTTCTAGCGCTTACCGGTACGCGTACCGGGGAGTGCACCCTGCTCGCCACGGAAGTGCGCGAGGGGAAAGCTGATTGGCTCTTGGGTGTCTGTCAACATTCTAAACAGTCCGGAGAGTCCGCTATCTTGTGTCTCAGTAGAATCGAGACACAAGAGGTGAAAATAAATGGGGGGAAATGATTAAAAGGGGGCAGGGTAGACCCCCCTGACCCCTAGATTTTCTGAGGGGGGCCTAGAAGGACCCTGAAGGGCAAAAAAACTATTTATTTTTTTTAAATTTTCGCGGGGTAAGCGCTGGGTGCGTTCCCATGTACGCTTCCAGGTACGCGTACCCTGAGCGTAGCACAGGGAAAAACAGTGAAAGAAAATAGTGTAAAATAAGAATTTGGAGTGCTTAGAGGTAGGGTAGCTCTAAAAAGAGCTGTTGTGTTATGTGGGTGATTTAAGTACCTACAAATAGGTACCGATGCAGAGTCTAAAATTCAAGAGAAAGACTCTGTTCCCCTCATCTGAGAAATGTACACCGTGTCCTCTGTAGATATCTTGCATGTTGTAATGCAAGTTATTGTGGTATATGGAACTCATACCATAATCTCTCAGGAAAGCAGGAACTGATCCCTTTTCACGTTCTGAACTATTTTATTTTACTCTCTTCTGTAATTACACAAAATGGCAGCGATAGGATGCATCAGAGACAGACAGTGAGAGAAAGGAGGCCGGAGATGAAGAAGAGATGTCAAATACACATTGGAGATAATATAGTGGGAGAAGGGAAGTAAATATGAGTAAACTTACTATGTAACATAAAAATGTTGCACTCTATACTATAAGTCTCATTTTATACTACAATCACTTCGCTACAACCTCATAAATTAAAAATAAAAATGAATAATGTCTCAAACAATTTTTGATTTCTAAATATAAATGTATTCTTCTGAATTTTCATAATTTGAAAGAACTAGTAACATGTCCTCATCAGGAATTTCCTCTTCAATCATCTCATCAGGAATCTCCTCATGAAAAGTCTGCAATGATGATTCTTGTAACTCTATGGTCTCCAAACATTCGATAAATTCGCCGTCAAGAGATTGATCAAAAAAATCATTCAAGTCATCTCCTCCTTGTGAGAATATTTCATTATTGGTGCTGTCAATTTCAATAAATGTAGTGGATAATTCAAAAGAAATTGCCACGGTCTCTTCATTGTGATCCATTTTATTTTGAAATTTATTGCTGTAAATTGCAGAAAAAAATAATCACTTTCATTTATCGTTTTTAGTAATACATAATATAAAACTAACTTTATCAAGTATTTAGTATAACAGAAGGACTGTAAATAAATAACAGAAAACATTTTTCAAATTATCTTAAAGTGTACAACATAGTTCCCCTTACAAATTAACAACTCACCTTTTTGAAAGTAGGAGAAGCGTTAGTACTGTGTAAATCAAACACCAGAAATTGAGCACCAAAAATTCCTCACAAATGTACCTCAGACAGTAGTATCACAAAATGGCTGTGGTTTCCTCTCATTTTAGATATATACATAACCAATTAACTTTCATCACACACAAATACAAAACCAAAGTAACATTTTAATTGGTTCTAAATTTCAACACTTTCAAATGTGTTTTCCCCATGCAATTTTCCATAGGACATTTAGATACGTCTACAGCCTGAATGGCTGAACGGAATTACACCAAACTTGGCAAAATGGTACATCAAACCTAGGGGGTCAGGGAGGATCTACTATGCCCCCTTATGGTCATTTGCCCCTTCGCTTTGGCCTCCTCTTGTCTCTCGATCCTACCGAGAGACAAGATGGCGGCCGCTACGGACTGTTTGGAATGTTTACAGACGCCGAAGAACCAATCAGCTTCGCTTCACAAAGCTCCGTAACGCGAAAAGTACGCGAAGCGGAGCGCTGCCCGGTCCGCTGTCACAGATATATATCTTTTTTTGAACGTTAATTTCTCAAAATTCCCTGGAGCACATATATTGAGACATAGCAAAGGCACATCGGGCTACCAGTACCTACAATTTTGCCAAGTTTCGTGCAAATCCATTCAGCCGTTCGATTATTATTATTATTTATTTTTTTTTGCCCCGCGGGGCCCTTTTAAAACCTCCACATCAAACCTAGGGGGTCAGGGAGGATCTACTATGCCCCCTTATGGTCATTTGCCCCTTCGCTTTGGCCTCCTCTTGTCTCTCGATCCTACCGAGAGACAAGATGGCGGCCGCTACGGACTGTTTGGAATGTTTACAGACGCCGGAGAACCAATCAGCTTCGCTTCACAAAGCTCCGTAACGCGAAAAGTACGCGAACCGGAGCGCTGCCCGGTCCGCTGTTACAGATATATATCTTTTTTTGAACGTTAATTTCTCAAAATCCACTGGAGCACATATATTGAGACCTAGCAAAGGCACATCGGGCTACCAGTCCCTACAATTTTGCCAAGTTTTGTGCAAATCCATTCAGCCGTTCGGGCTAAAAGTGAGGCCAACCGCCCTATGGAAATTAACATTGGAAAAATGGGTTTTGGGACCCCCCTTTTTTCTGGGCCCCCCCTTGACGAACCCCCCCCAAATTTCTAGGGGCTGCTCAGAAACAAAATGTTCCATTTTCCTGAAAATTTCTGCCAATTCCGTCCACAAACGCCAAAGTTATTAGACATAGAATTTTCAAAAATCCCATAGAGAAAAAATCCTAACTATATATACCTACTGGCGACCGCCAGTAGGTAATGTAATATATATATATATATATACATATATATATATATATATATGTATATATATATTGCGCTCGAACTTTCCATATTCTCAAAGAAAAGGTGCAGCACTCAAGGAGGGGTTGTGAAATCACGGTATTATTTATTTAGGGGAAACTGCACAGACGCGTTTCGGCGTGCTGCCTTCTTCCGTGTGTCAATTGTGGCTCAAAAACATCATGTTTATAAAGTTTTTCTACAAACAATGACATCAACATAGGACTAACCCCTCACATGATAACATGGGCACCATATTGGAATGTCTATGTTAAACATTATCCCCCACACAAAAGAACCTCTTAGGTCCATTGATGGACTTCGTGTTCGTGTTATGAGGGTATTCTTTCTTTCAAAAATGCCACCAAGTTTTGACAAAAGATAGAGCAGTGGATCGGCTATTGTCCTATGCATAAGATGTCCCCTCATGATTATGTAGCATTCACAACGTCATCGAAATAATACAACAGTGTATCTAGAGTCGGCAGTGATCAGATCAAAAAATCAGATAAAAAAATTCAAAAAATTTGAGCATATATACAGTACATTATCAATATATTTTTCATTCTGGTTCAATTCATGAATGTGAACTGCTCGACTAAAAAATCCTCTTTCATGATACTTAGTTCAAATCACAGTAACATAGTTTATGGAAAAGCAATCTATGTGCCCTGCATTGACATCTTAGATGTCAGTGCAGAGCATTCCCCAGAAAGTATACAGGACAAAACAAGCTAGCAGAGGAAGACCTTAACGGTGAAAGCAGGAACTCAAAATTAAAAATTTAAAATGATAATCAGTGTCCCTGCTCTATTCACATGTATGTGTTACGCCTTATATTATCCTCTCACCCAATCAGAGATAAGAGTTTGTAGATGTACTAAATCCAGTAGTGACGTGAAAGTAGGGAATTCCTATTTTATCATCTTAAGGGTCTCTACTCCGATGACGACCTAGTTGTTAATGTGTCACTTTCCTAGATGAAATGCCATTTCTTCTCCACTGTTAAGACCTTTAGGATGTTTAGTGGAGAGGTCTATGATGTACCTCGATTCTAACCTGCGTAGTCTTCTCAGGCGATCTCCTCCTCTCACATTGAGAGGAACAGTATCTAGCCCAAAGAATTAGAGTTTCCCACGATACCTGTCGTGCTCTTCAGCAAAATGTCGGGCGACCGGATAGGCGGGATCCGCCTTTTCGATCGCCCGCAAGTGCTCCAATATCCTCAGTTTGAGTTCCTTAATTGTACTGCCGATGTAGCGAAAGCCACAGGGGCAGAGCAAACAGTATACAACAAACTGGGAGCTGCAGGTTATGAATTTCTTGATAGGCATTGTTCGCCCTGTGTCGGGTATGGTGTATGTCAGGACTCTTCTGCTGTCGGCACAGGCTTTGCAGCGCCCGCAGGGAAAGAATCCCCTAATTTCTTTTAAGGTTTTAGTTTTTGGTGCGGGTTTCTCTAAGTGGCTGGGGACCAACATGTCTCCCAATGATCTGGCTCTACTGAATGTTAATAAAGGGTGTACAGGTAGATCTCCCTTCAATATATTGTCCGTTTGTAGTATATGCCAGTTCTTATGTAGCATTGCTCTGAGGTCATTAGCGCCTGATGAGTAGGGAGTAATCAGTCTAAACTTCCCTTTGTTGACAACTGCCTTCTTCTCGCGACTACCTCCTGGTTTCTTTTTAATCAGTAGTGTTGCCCTCTGAATCTTTCTTACTTTCTTCAGTGTTTTATTCAGAAGTTCCTCACCATAACCCCTAATAGAAAAGCGTGCTAAACATTCCGAGGCAGCCGCCTCGAAATCTGAATCCCTTGAACAATTCCTTCGGAGCCTGAGAAGTTCTCCGGAAGGAATGCTCCGTATAAGTTGGGGAGGGTGGCTGCTGCTGGCAAAGAGTGTTGAATTGCCAGCAGTTTCTTTCCTATAGAGGGAAGTATGCAAGTAGCCCCCCTCGACAAACACTCTCAGGTCCAGGTACTCCGCTGCCACCGGACTAACTGAACCTGAGAAATGCAGATTTAGGTCATTGTTGTTAAGTACCCTGATGAATTCCTTTGCTGTGTTTGTCCCACCGTTCCAGATGATGAATAAATCGTCGATGTAACGATGCCAGCATACTACCTCCCATCTATCTTGCCCAACCTCACAGCCCCTGGGCACCTGCTCCTCCCACCAGCCTACAAACAAGTTTGCATAGCTGGGAGCGAAGCAGGCGCCCATCACCGTGCCAGACCTTTGAATGTACATTTGGTCTTCAAAAAGAAAGATATTGTGAGTTAGGCAAAATTCTGTGAATTCAAGAATCATTTCGTTGTGTTTAGCAAATCTCATCTGACGCTGATGTAAGAAATATCTGACTGCCTCCAGGGCATGTCTATGTTCTATGTTGGTGTATAAGCTGGTAATGTCCAGCACCATCAGCAGATACTCTGGACACCATACTAAGTCCTGGATCTTGATTAGAAATTCCTTGGTGTCCTGTATATAGGAGTCTAGTTTTACCACCAAGGGGAACAGAATATTGTCCACGAAACGGGACATATTCTCCATCAAGCTGCCGATGGATGAGATAATAGAATGGCCTGGAGGGCAGTCCATATTCTTGTGTAACTTGGGGAGGTGGTAAAAGGTGGGTGTCATCGGGTTATTATTCCTAAAGAAGAGGTGTTCGTCTTTACCCAGCATCTGAAGGCTGTACCACTTCTGAATTAGAGTCTCATATTGTGTGATACTTTGTTGATATATTGCAGTAGTGCACTTCGTGTAGAATTTGTCACCTGCAAGTTGCCTCAGTGCTTCTCTTATGTATTGGTCTCTACCCATTAGAACCACGTTCCCCCCTTAATCAGAGGGCTTGATCACGAGAGTTTTTTCACTCATCAGGTTGTTCAAAGCCATACGTTGTCCGTCAGTGATGTTATTCCTTACAGCTCGATGTTCCGCTTTCCTATATTGCATTAGGTCATTCTTCATGGCCTCCATAAATACATCCACAGCATCCTATGGCGATTGTGGTACAAATACTGAGATGGGTTCAAATGTACTTTCGTCCCTTATATATATATATATATATACATCAAAGTTGGGTCTTTGCTGAGATCTGTCCCGTTGCCAGTTGGCGCATGGTGGTGCCGGTAACCCAAAACCGCATGTTTGAATTACGTAACCAAAAGTCAATAAACACGCGCTCTCAGGGGTCCAGGAAACATTCATACCAATGTATTTATTGATTGCATTATGCAATATTTATGAAAGTAATTTGTATACCATGGCACAATATGGACCTAAATCAATTGTTGAATTAACTGCGGACAAATTGTATTAGACTGCATTTATGCAGTAAGTTAGACAAAACAGTAGTATGTTGTTTATGTCTATGATAATCGGCATTTTGGAAATGGCTTGTATCACTTTAAATAGAGCACAAATGCCCCAAGACGTTGTCATGTGATCAAGGTGCTTCGAGCACCGAAACGCGTCGTGTTGGAGTGGTGAAGAGCATAATAAACTGCTGAGCACTATTACCGGGTTTGCCTCGTCTTCCTTTTGCTGCCAGACCGCTGCAAGGACGTCTTTTTGGCGAATATATATATATATATATATATATATATATATATATATATATATATATATATATATATATATATATATATATATATATATATATATATATACACATCAAAGTTGGGTCTTTGATGAGATCTGGCCCGTTGCCAGTTGGCGCGTGGTAGTGCCGGTAACCCAAAACCGCATGTTTGAATTACGTATCCAAGAGTCAATAAACACGTGCTCTCAGGGGTCCAGGAAACAAACCAGGAGTTTATTTAACCGCTAAGCGTTTCGACACACAGAGTGTCTTGATCACACGATCTGGTTACTTCACATAGACGTGTATATGTATACAAATTCACAGCAGTAAACAAGGTGGCATTTTGTAACATGAGTTATGTGCTTAGGTAGTGGACACATTTCCTTTAAATTCCTTATAAATGATCAAAATAGAGCAAACGGATAAAAGCTACCTCATTTTTTTTTTTTTTTTTTTATATTTATTTTTCATAAGACCTGTATCAGGCAACAGAGATGTTACACAGCGCTTTCGCTTACAACCCATCCGGGCCAGCCGCATACATTTTTCATTATGACACTGGTATTTAGTTAACACAGCCTCAAGGCCGACAACCCTGGCGTTCGGCGGCGCAAACGGTGTAATTTCAACAGTTGGCAATCATAAAACTATTTGGTGACGTGGAGATGTAGGTCTGTAGAGTTTTTCTCCTTTTTTTGTTTGGTGATATGTGTGAACTCGCAGGTATTGGGCCATGGTAGCACTCATCAATGTTCTCAACTAAACTGCGGTTCATTGTGAGACATGTGGAATGTGAGGGAGGGCGGCACCGGAGCCTCCCTCCCGATAGGACGTAGGGTATTGATAGTGAGAGATGAGGCTATTCCGCATCCCAAGTGTGTCGGCGAGCAAATGCTTATATAGCTTATCCACTCTGGTGAGAGCGTCCGGAATTTGTGCTAGTAGCTGGAAAGAATTACTCCGACCATGACCGTCACTCTCAGAGGTCCCAAGAGTTAGCGTGTGTTACATCTAACTTGGAGGTGTCTGGTCTAGAGGGGAAAGGGACCAGCAGTTCAATAAACTTTAGAACAATAACATGGAAAAAATGTGCTAATGAAAAAAAGAAAAAGGGAAAAAAAATGAAGGGATTTGGAGGTAGAGATTGACATGGGCTGAAGGAGGGAACTGCAGTGCCAATGTATCGATAGTGGGTCAGTGGGCGGGCAGGCTAGAGTATACGGGGAGCGTTCCTCCTGCATGTTAAGTATTCAGGGGGGAACATCGTTATAGGGGCGCGCTAAGTATGGGAATGCAGCATCATGTGTGGGGCAAACGGCGGCAGAACCCCCCGTGACGGCTGGGCGTGTAAGGATGCGAGCGCGGGAGGGGCGACGCACACGTCAAAGTGGGACAGTCAGATTTGCGGCATGTGGCGATCGAGGCATGGAGGTCTTGTAGGGAGCGATTAATGTAGTGTACGTGAAGGCTCAAGTATGCGTAGATGTCTGGGAAGGGGGAAGAGGGAAGATCGTGTGAGTAGGGGAGTCTAGTGGGTGTGGATGTTCCTCACGATGTCTGCTGCATGGAGGGGAAGGGAAGGGGGCAACGTTAATCTCTTCACGTGATACCCTGTTCCACACACTTCTGTTGAAAGGACTGGAGGATGTCATCCCAGTATTGTGCGATCGGAAATTTCCGAAGGCCCGCTGTCTCTTCTCGTCGCAGGACAGTGCTCTCGGCCCGTGCCCAGTTTGTGAGTGACAGGCACCAGTGTCGGATGTGTGGGGGTGTGGCAGCCTTCCACCGCTTGGTAAGCAGCTGTTTGGCCGTGATAAGGCCAAGATCCCAGTACCGGGTCGGGACCTTGTTCAGTCGAGTGCGTTTGTATAATCCAAGTATACATGCCTCCCAAGTCCTCGGTACGTGTTCTTTGGTGCAGTGCGCGAGTAGCGTGGTTACCCCATCCCAATAATGTTGAAGGGTAGGGCAGAGCCAGAGCATGTGAAGGAGAGGATAAAAGCTACCTCATGACAATTACAGATTCTTGCCCCTAGATAAAACGGCAAATTGCATCAATGACACAAACTGTACTATAGTTTGTGCAAGAATGCGCGCTTCGGCATAATGCCGCGTTCGTTCGAATTGCTTGCTAATAAAAGACTTGTGTTGTGTCTAAATATATTTGTGCTCAGCTCAGTGCGGCGTGATACTTCAGTGACTATCCCCGGTTGTATCATAGAGGATCAATGGCATGCTTTCTATGCGGTAGCTAAGTGTTAAATATTACCGGCGGACTCGAGCCTCAAAGCGATCATTAGCGTGAATTGGCATACCTGGTACAGCTCTGATTCGGCTCAAGGGACATGATTACGCTGTTAATATCCTCTGTTACATCACAGGGGATTAGGGTCATACTCTATACTTGGTGACTTGGTGTCAGTTTGCGATATTCCAGGAGGACTAGTGCCTCCAAGTTAAAGAGACCAGTAGTGTGACTTGGCATGATTAGCATTTCTATGATCATATGTGGCCGCATAGTGACAGTTGGTCAACTGATTCCTTATATGTCCAATCACATGTATTAAAAAGAAAACAAAACTTGATTCTTAAAGACCTATAGTGGTAAAGTGCAAAAACGTCTCTTATCTTGTGGTCAGTGCAGAACACGATATAAGGAATCAGCTGACTCAATTCAAATGGAAACAAGCAACAAAGAAGCTTATCTTCAGCATCTAAATTGAGTAGGCAGACAGCCTAGCAGGCGGACGGAGAAACCAACAGTAAAATGATGGCGAGACCACATCCACCAAGATGTAAATCAGGACCTTCTTCTTTTTCTTGAAACATTTCTCTCATTGACGGGCTCAATGGCAGTCGTCAGGCTTCTAAGATCAATTCAACAATGGCGACTTCCTGGAACGTGATGCAACGTGATGCCTTTGTGAGTCTCTGGAAATCTTTGTCCTTGATGTCAACTGTGAGGAGCTCCAGAGATTTCAGTGGAAGAAAACAGCATAGATGGAAGCACGGCAAGATACAGAGGAAGCTATTATTACAAAGGATCCTAAAAAGTTCTGGACTGTTATTAACAGTTCTATATTTGTAGATGCCCCATCTCCCAAAAATTATTATTTTATCCTAGTGGATACCTGGGTGGAGCATTTTAATGGTGTTTTTAATACTTTAAAAAAAATGAGAACCCAGGGGGCTTGGGCAAAGATACACCTCTTATTATGGATGAAGCAATTGCGTTCAGTTGAAGAGGTGGAGACTTCTATCACGCTGGGCTCTCGTTTTAAAGCCCCAGGTCCAGATGGGATACCAATTGAGCTTTTTAAAGAAATTATTCTCTTGTAGGTCCCTCCTATAACAAATCTAATTAGAGCTGCTATTGTTGGTCCCCTCCCAGAGGCATGGAAAAAGGCAATAGTGTTTCCTGTTTTTAAAAAAAGGGGATACAAATGATCCAGGGTGCTATAGGCCATTAGCTTCAATAGATTAAACGGTCAAGATATTGGGGAGGGTACTTTTAGATTGTCTCGAAGATTAGACTGAACAGAAGCACATATTTTCAAAAACTCAATATGGCTTTAGACGATGGATGGTCACAGTGGAAGAGTGCCTCAATTAGTCACTGATTGTCAGCAAGTACACTGAGTCCATGAAGTGCTCAGTACATCTTGCCTTCATGGACTTATCTTGTGCATTTTATCCTGTCAATATTGACAAATTCTGGACTATACTGAGAGAAATGGCGTGGAGCCACCTCTGATTCTTTTTTTACATAGCCTATACCTGAAAACCGCAGTTAAGATGCAACATGGATCTAATGGGGAGAAGACTGAGTCTATTTTATCTATGGAAGGTGTCTATCAAGGACGTATTCTTGCCCCATTCTTAATTCTTGTTTATATTATTGGGTTGGAAGCTTCCTTGCTCGGGGAAATATTGATTTCCCAAATATTTCTAGGACAGCTAACAGTTTTCAATAATCTATGGGTGCCTTTGTAGAATTTATGCCCATTTTGGACTTAAAAGTACATTTTAAAAAGTGATTTGTAATGGTCTGTGAGCCAAAAAAAAGAAAAAAACTAAATATTTAAGGTACAGGTGAACAATATAGTGCAGGATAAAAATAAATTCTTATCTGGGAATTGTTCACTACTCACTCTCAGAGCTTTCCAAATTTCTAGAGTGGCGGAGGCCCTTTTTAGATTTGCTACTCAACTTGGTCAGAAAACAGTTAAAGAGGTGCTGAATCTTAATAGGGCCATGTGTCTCTCAATTCCCACTTATGGGGCCGGAGTATGGGGATATACCATTCGTTTAAAGCTGCAGACAGTTGAGAATGATTTGACGAGGAGACTCCTGATGGTCCCAAAAAGTACCTCATCTATCTTTTGCCATCTTGAATTGGGTTTAGTGTTAATAGCGGACCAAGTAGGTCTTGCCCCTTTATTGCTTTGGGTTAAGCTCTGGGAAACACCTGAATTAGATTTTACCAAATCCCGAGTAATGGATTCTTTATCTTTTTAAAAGATCCAAAATATCGCCTGGGTTAATAATCTTAAGAAATCATTTGAGAGACTGGGTTTGGTGGAACTTTTTAATAATTCCTTAAATATAGCTCAACAAGCAAAACTATAGTAAAACATGCTTATACAAGTTGAGTGATTTTCCTTCATGGTCAGGCAGTGGAGCAGTTAAAATCAGTGAGTAGTTTATATTTACCTTCCTTGCCCCTACTTGATCTCCTTAAAGAATTCTCACCATAGGTTTTATTTGACTGAATCTCACCTTTCTTTGATTTATTTTTGGTGTCTTAACCCCAGCAATGTATTTGGTTCAATACCTTATGCCCCTGTCCTTGTGATAATTGTACATTACAGAGCACCTTGCACTTTATCCTGTGTTGCCACCAGTACAATGTCTTCCAGAGCTAGATACTTGCTCACAATTTTAAAAACTGTAGGTACTTGCTCTCACTTAGAAGGTTATACATTTTTACTGTCTTTGGATTCAATGGGTACATGCAGTTCAGTTTCGAACTTCATAAAAGGATCAACTCCAATCAGAAAGAGAAATTGGAGAGGGGGGATTGGTCTGTAAATACAATGAATTGTTCTTGTGGAATCGAATTAATAAGGGAGTTACTGAAATGTTTATTTATAGTAGTGTTTATTTTTTTTTTATATTTTAATGTTTTCTTTGATCATTTATGATGTGACTATGTATTCTGTGTTTTTATGATTTATATAAATCAAATAAAGCCTATTTGATTGTTTGACATCTTGTATAACATCATTCATAATATAACTGCAACATTTGCAATACAATTAGTGATCAGAAAACTGTGCATGGCCGGGGCACAAGTCATAGTGTCTTGAGATAAGTATAACTGTTGAATCTCTTTGGCTTTGTGCATGTTAAATCTGACCTAACTATAACATTCCTTTAACGTTTAAATTTGTCAGTCAAGTTCTAATGCTTTTTTAAATTCTATTTCCTAGCCACAATGCCTCAGTGACCTTTGTTTTTTTCAGTGAATATACATGTCACTTCCACTACTGTCCCTGTTGCCGTCAACGGGTTGAGAAACCTGTAATTATGTTTGCTGCCAAATCAACAATCCAAGGCACTCCTTCACGGCGAAAAATATTTATTTCCAAGATGGCAGCAACAATGCATTTTGCTTTACAGCCTTTACCAATTGAAAATCCAGTCCTCAATAAAAAATAAATAGAAAAAGCTGACCACCAACTGAAAAGACAACAGACTGTGTCAGAAATGAAATACACAATGACATTGATTGCATTCTTAATACAGTTTCTTGGTATATGCTGTGTATTCAACACTACACTTGTGAATTATTTGCATTGATTGAACCAAATTGTAATCAAAATATTCTGCTTTATGAGTGTAATTACCTCTCCATTTGTGCAACTCTTTTCGGCATATCATGATGTCCTGGTGTGTTGGTAAAAATGTACTGTGTATTCAAACGAAATATAATCAAAATATTCTGCAGTATAAATGTGATTTTATCATTTCAGCTTATGGATCTTATTTTCAACTTGCCACAACGTTATTGTTGGTCTGAAAAATCTATGCAATAATTCATCCTCTGATCCTTTACAAGCCCCTATACAATTATCATCTCAATCCCAAGTTGTATTGCCTCATACAGCATCTGCTTCCCAATTATGTAATCATTGGTAGCAAAAATTAAGCCCAAGTGGGCAATTAATGTTGATGGAGACCTAAGTGAATATCATGCCCCAGTGGTCCTATACTAATTTGCACTGAGTTCCATTGCATACATACTACACGGGACAGAGTCCTCAATGACAAACAACCCTATTTTGTTTAAAAAATACAATATCATAAAACTCATAAAATGCATCAGTTGTCTCTCAACTCTGAAAGGTAGATGTCCAAGTAATCTATGTTCACTTCATTGGTTTTATGGCTAAAGTTAAATTGAGATCATTGGCCTGTACTTTAGTCGCAAATTAATTTGCTGGCCTTTCTTCCTCACCCTATACCCTGATAAAAAACAAAGGTTTAAGTAACATTTTAGTGAGCTGACTACAACTTGCTCCCCTACCATGAACTGCTTATGATCTCACATATCACATAACTCATGACATGTACTAAGATATCATTAATGACATCACTGGGGGTGTGTTTTCGGCACTGGCACAAGCTCCGGAATAGTCAAGGAGCTTCTCCGTTTTGGTGGCCTCTTTCACACCGCACCTGCCTATTTTGTGTGTGGTCCATGATTCCTCATCCTCATTGGTGAATCCGCATCTTCCACCATGAAGGTGCGTTCTAAGACTCGTGTGCTGTGGCAGTTATTCTCCTCAGCTGGACGCGAGCAGCCGCCGTTTTAGGTCCTTTTTATTTTTGGTCATATTTACTGCTCATCATCTTTGCTGATGTTTTTTTACATCTCTGGACAATTTTTATAAGGTACACACCTCAGACCTGGCTTTTTGCAACAGGGATTTTGCTTCTTCTAGCTGTTATTGTTCCCTCAGTGAAGCAATATCTCCCCAAAAAAGTTTGCTTGCAGATGACCTTCTCTATTTGTTACCTGGGTCTGCACATTTAATGTACTCACCACTTGAAGACCATGGTGGCCCTTTTCTATGATGCCTACTAATTCTTGATGGATAAACCAACGTCAGAAAAATCAGGTTATGTGTCCTCCCATTCTTCTTTTGAATATCTCCCTATATATTGTTCTTCATTGAACTGTTTGAGCTGATATTTCCCTCCCTGATGTATGGACCAGATTTGTTCCTATCAACTCCTTACGCGGCATTCAACTCATTGTTGCAAGATGGCCAGCCATTTGCATACATCCTCTAAACCATCTCCTTTCGGTACAAAACCAAAAAGAGCGAAGAACAAACCCTCTGTCTCCTATTTTGTCCTCCCAGAATCCTGTCTTAGATTCTATCTTAGAAAAAGTATGCAGTCTTAAACCATTTGTGTATGCAACTAATAAAAATGAACAAATTAAGGATTGTTGAATTGTTATGTAAGGAAGATGTTGGAGTTGGAACAGCGTGTGGGGAATCTTCAGGATATAACTACCAAGATACCTATATTGGAACAGGAAATCTAAAAGTTCAAACTACACACTGAAGACCTTGAAAACCGAAATAGATGAAACAATCTCCGCCTCTATTGTCTTCCTGAGAGCTCTGACCTAACCTTCTTGAAGAAATTTCTTCCAGATCTTCTAGATCTTCAATCTGCACAGCCTCTTCACATTCAGCGTGCACACTAATTGGGATGTCATCAACCTCATTCAACTAAGCAATGTGGTATCATAATGCTCATTTTGAAATTTACTAACCTGATACGTGTCTTGAAGGTCACTAAACTAAAACGTCATCTTATTTGGTCTGGCCATAACCTTTTTATCTCACAGGATGTGTCCCATGCAACCAATGCCCGTCTAAAGGAATTCCTAGCTCTTCATCCACAGATGAGACATTTGAACATTCAACATGGTATTCTGAATCCATGTCTCTGCAAGATTACCCATGAAGGCATCTCACAATCCTTTGACGACCCAGCTAAATTGAAAACTTTTCTGCAAAATATCCCAATATCGAGACTAAGGCCTGATATTTTCTCAAATATACTTATGTTTGTTTTACTGATTTATTCTTTTTTTTAACTGCTACTTCAAATATAGATTTCCTTACGTCTAAGACTAATGTCCTTTTTCTTTTGTCTTCTTCTAACTTCTTGTATATATTACTAATGCACTTCATTTTATGCATGATATGTTTTACTTTACCCCTTTGTCTCTATGTTTACTTTAATTTGAGGCTACTTGTTGAATAAAAAAAATTTTTGCCGCTATTGCTCTCGGCGTAAACATGCCCTTCACTTATCACTTAACCTTTTCAATGCCAATTTGATTTTTTATCCTTGATCTGTCTTTCTTTTCTCTTTTTCTTATTTTTCCCTCTTTTTCCTCTCTCTCTTTTCTTTGACTTTTTTCCTTCTTATCTCCCCCCTTTCTATTCCTGTTCTTACATGAATGTTTTCTTTACTTGTTTCTTTTCCTCTCTCCTTAATATTTTCTTACATTATTTCATGGTTGATAAGAGGAGAGGACTGGGGTAGTACTCGCACAATAGATGGCTGATGGGGTAACGAAGGGCAGTACTCTGTTGAGAGGGGCAGGGGCAGCACAGGGACAAAGAAGGGAAAGCAGGAGGGGCAGGGCAGCAACTGACTAGAGAGGGCAGGTCAAAGGAGGCAGGGGTAGTAAGCTGACCAAAGAGGACAGAAGGGAGGGGCAGGGGCAGCAGAGGACAGCGGAGGGCAGGTGGGAGGGGTACGGGCAGCAAGATGATCATGTTGAACAGGCTGAAACAGGCAGGAGCAGTACACGTACAACAGAAGGCAGGCTAGATGGGCAGGGCAGCAAGCTGACCATAAAGGGCAGGCTGGATTGGCAGGGCAGCAAGTTAACCATGGAGTGCAAGGTCAGCAAGCGGATATGTTGGGCAGATTGAAGGGGCCAGAGGCAGCACATGGACTTTGGGGAGAAAGTGGGATGGGCAGGGGCAACAATCCAAGGAATGTAATTGTGGAGTTAAGAGAATATTAAATATGTATTTACCAATATATGCTCACCTTGGTGATACAATAAAAGTTGATATTCTTGATTCAATACTTTGTAAGTTGAATAGAAAAAAATAAATTATTTGTTAGAACATCCTATTAGGCATCTGTGCCTACTTTGCTTCATGATCTTTAACTCTTTAAAAATGCTGCAGTTCACGTTTTCTTGGCCTAAATCACTGCGCGCGCACACTACTTTCCACTTTCTGATATTTATTTTATAACTGGATTATAATTCATTATAATATATAAGATTCTGCTATCCACATTTAAAACCCCATCTCTAAATTCTATATAATTGGCGACTTGTAGTACGATGCCTGTTGCTAAAGCCAGAAGCTGAGGAAAAAGGCAGGTGAGGTCATGGAGCAACAAAACATAGCTTTTATTTCTTCTGCTTTGTTTTTCCAGCTGTACAATGACATGCAGATAGCAGATATTTATGGCAACCAGTTTATGTTTTGCACTCCTTAGGCAATTATCAAAAAGTTACTATCTTTCTGCATATTGTTTCATACTCTGATAAGGATATTACAAGTCACCTCAAAAGTTCATAACCTTAGTTACTCAATATGTTTATGAAACTCCTCTGGAACTTGCAATATTCTCATAATCTAAGGCAGGGGGCACTTCACCCCTAATAGAATACAAATTCCAAAATATGACACTGTAAGATCACATAACATGATCCATCAAGACTCCTAACACAATTTATTTTTAACATCGATTGTTTGGTAATTTAGAAAACATTCCTGGCAAATTCCTGTCTACAATTATTTGTAGATATGGATTTGTGAGAACACCCATTGGTGCTTACATGGGAATGCCCATACACCACCCATGAAACACTTCCTTGATGTAGATTAACACAAGGCAGAAAATTGACCATTTGCGTTGGGTTTCAACTAACACCACAACACACCACATTGGATTTGGTTAAAAAGTAATGCAAACCTGTCACAAAGTTTGGACGGTGTTGGCCACGTATGGGAAAATGGTGCTGCAACCTTATCTAGTCAACCACATATCTACGGCCGCCCAAAAAATGCTTCTAAATCTACGGTTGCGAACTACCATCTTAAAAGAACACACACCACCATGGAAGCAAACATGGACAATCCCTGACTGCAGACTATGTGGACAAAAGGAAGAATCAACAATGCACATATTGTGCATTTGTCCCTCTTTGAAAAACTTGAGACGTTACTATCTCCTTCACGCATTCCGTTTCTTCCAAATTAGAACATGCTGCCCGGCCGTCATGCTAGCACTGAACAGTCATCAATTGCAGACAGCTTGTAGGGCCACCAGATTTTGCCAGAGGGCATATGCAGCTAATACAAAACATCGAGAAAAAGGAAACTAAAGGCACGAAATCGGATGCGTGAAGTGTAACGAACAGACTCACCGAAACCCCTTTTTACAACTAAACCAAACACATGGACTTCCAGAAAGCTTTTTCTTTTTTAACTGCTCGAGAATTTGTACTTTTTTAAAACACGTCTTTTTTATGCAACAATATTGTAAAGGTTTTAATTAACTACACACAATAAAATGTATACAGGCTGTCACAAAGTGTTGGAAATCCAAGCCGTGGGATGATCAAACTTGAAAGGATGGCCAATACTTGCATCCTGCCCACCCATTGATTTTAGGAAAACCCCAGTGTAGCAAACACATAATACTTCTCCAAATTGGGAACAGCACACTTCCAATAGTTATTGTTTGACATTTTTTTTCTTACCAAGGGAACAGCCCACGTCTAATAGTTATTGTTGGCATTATTTTTCATACCAATCCTACTCTTATTATTCGTAATAAATCAGGCAATCATTTTTTTGGATTATCAAAGAAATGTCTTTCATTTGTCAAAAAATCTCTGAATTTCTTTTATTTTGGCTCAATCAACTGACTTCAAATAGTGCAGAGAGGGGCATATTTACGATAGAAGTGACGGAGCATGGCGTTAGCCTTCTTGGCTTAACGCCATGCTCCGCCACTCCTTAAAAGCAGGGCTGCCCCATATTTACAACAATATGGTGCAGCCCTGAGTTTCCCCAAAAGCTGGTGCTAAATTTACCAGCCTAGCGCCAATGCAGGCACCATTCATAGTGCATGGGTGTTGCAGGGGAAGTTTGTTTATGTGCATTAAGGTCTCCCTTCCTGCACATAAACAATCTTTAAATGGCATTGTGTAGCTTCTACGAATGCTGCTTAATGCAGCACACATAGAAGTTGAAAAACTTTATTTTTAATGATTGTTTATGTTCAGGAAGAGACACCTTCCTGGACATAAACAAACAATTGCATTTTGCTGTTTCCATGTGTGATGCGCAATGCACCACACATAGACAGGACAAACTAGAAAAACATTTAAATTTCTCCTTTTTTCACCAGGGTAAGACCAAGTTTTCCCTGGTCTTAATTTTGGCACGGCCCATATTTACTCCACCCTTGTAAATTTGGGGCAGTGTCAAAATAAATGGGTGTTGTGGTGGAACACCCACCGCAACACTCTTTGCCATCCCCTTTCATGCCAAATATAGCGTGAAAGGGTGCCTTATTTACAAGGCAGTGTTAAGTCACGTTAAGAGTTCTCTTCAGATCGCATTGTCTGTGTCATGTGGCCTTCTGCGATCAAGGCCCTATATTTATTATTCAAAACTTTGTGGCCTATTTACAAGCCCCTTGCGCTACCGGTAAGTCACTTTTTCCATTTTATCTATGGTCTTTTCAGACCCCTACATGCACAGTTACCTATTTTCTTGCTATTCCTAGGTTTCTTTGGTCCCTGGGGGAAGCTGTTTCAGTGATAAAGGTCAAAGTTTGAAACACCTTTCAAATCCACATTCGTTATGTGTAATCACATCTCGGGGCATATTATCAAGGAGGGCGATAAGAGATTATCGCCGCTTTAGCGGCCGTTTTCGGCCGCTAAGCGGCGATAATTCTCTCGCCCTATTAGCAAGCTGTCACTAACAGCAGTTAGCCACAGCTTGTAGGCGATAGCGAGTGGTTTGTGGCCCGCTTTGCATGTCAGTGATATTTATCGCTAATGACATGCAAAGTGAGTGTACCCAACCTGTTAGCGACTGAAAGCAATCGCTAACATCGCTATCGCCTATTATCAACGCAGGCGTAGCGATGTAAATATTCGCGCTAAGCGCGAATATCTCCAAAACCTAATGCTTGCTCAAACCAGTTCTTAGCCTGTATATCCAATGGGAGGTGGATATTCAGTCCCTGTTAGCGATAATGCATGAATATCGCTGGATTTACAGTAATATTCACCCATTTCGCCGCAATCGCCGGAAATGTTATCGCTTCAGAGATAAACGTTGCTAATAGCACGTTATCTCTGCGATAAAATCCGGCGATGCTCGGCGATAAAAAAAATGTCACAAAGCCTATTTAGCGATAAATAACGCTAGTTGTTGATAATATGCCCCCTCGTTTCCAGAAAGTGATTTGAAACAAATACTCTTCACATCTCCTTATTTCTCAGGCCATGTCAACCTTGTAGTTACCACGCCAAAGTAGCACTTGCACATCCTTACTCTGGTTATCACTATTTTTCTTATATATATTCCATATATTTGTAAATACATATTAATATAACAATCTACCCACTCTGATAATTGGAAAAATATAAAGAGACACAAATTAAAACACACTCCTTAAATTCGTTCATATTATCTGATATTGCTGGTACTGCTATATTACGCAACAACAAAACAGCTCCCTAAATTCGAGCTCCTCATCGATTTTTTTATTTTCTAAATTGACAAGATAATTCACTGGGTAATGTTGCCGGTATCAAGAAATCTGTGGGACTTGCATGGGGAAGTGTTGCGCCCCTGCAAGATGAACGGATTCCTGCCTGTTGTGTAACGTTAACATCTATCATGTACAGTGCTAGGAAGACAAAATATCTTGGTTTGAAGCGCTCCAAGTAAAATCTGGTTATCCCAAGCTAGTTGTGGAACTCAACTGAGAGGAATCTTATGTTGCATACTCTACTTGTTCTGAAATATTTCGTGTCCTCCTACTAATTTCAAATAACATGTGCAAAACATATGACAAATTGTGTTTAGGCTGTTGATAAATAGTAGTGAAGAGCTTGCTGCCCACTCGATGCACACAGTACTAAACGGACAAAAAGTCCCCGTTCTTCAAAAGAAGAGACGACTGACATCTTAGCAACAATGGACAAATAAATGATATAATAATAATTAATCTCAGCACTCTGTAAATAACAGATGTTACCATGACCTAATGTTTTTAAGAGTTGCTTGCTTTCTCAACGAGAAAAGATCGGAAACAGAGTTGGCGTTGCCCGGACACAAATTCATGCTGTGCAGAGGGCCACGCGCCAATAGCAAGCAATTAACTCACTGAGTCATGGTGCAAGCGGAAGAAGAATCACATTTGAATAGCTTTGGGAGGGTGCGATGGCGGCCACTTTACCAGTGAACAGACCGTAGCGCAATCAAGACATATTACACTTTCCTATTGTCCACTAATGCCGAAATTGTCAATTATATGATAGCGTGAAATACATCTTAAATTAACCATATCCAAGTGGAAACTTTATAGTTCCATGACTCTTTAGCAATCAGCGTCACTAACTGATAATTAATTTCGAAAATGTACTCTGTAACTAATAGAACTAGAAACCAATAACGGAATGAATAAGAATAAGTGAAATAATTAAGGTAGGTAGGAAGGAGTCTTAGTATTTGTCCTAGGGCCATATTATCGAGAAAGGGCGATACATTATCGCCACTTTTATCGGCAGGAAACTGCCGCTAAAGCAGCGATAATGGCCTTAATAATATGCCCTTGTGTATTCCCATAGAAGCCCAGGTTAACACCAGAACCCGGGCTTCCATGGGAATTCACAAGGGCATATTATCAAGTCCGTTATCGCCGCTTTAGCGGCTGTTTCCTACCGATAAAAGCGGCGATAATGTATCGCCGTTTCTTGATAATATGGCCCCTAGTTTTCTAAATCAAACACCTGGAATTGCCATGGGCACTAAAAGTGTTTCCATTTTGACAGATAACCAGCCTAAGAAAATGTCTCCCGTCTACATATAGGGCTTACAAAAAGGCAAGTATTCATACTCAATGGCTGTCATACGAGGGGATATGTGTTGTGATGTGTCCTTTTTCTGTGTGTTGATATGGATCTTTGTAGTGACACTGTGTGGGTGAAGTCGGAGAGATTCTAATCAGTTGGTATCTGGCACTGCACGTGCCTGAATATTGGTGGACGTTCTGCGTGACCCAATAAACCTGACATTTGCACCACTTGTTCCAATTGTGGTTACCTTCCTTGGAGGCCCAGTTTAAGAGTGTCAGTGAGAGTGCTAGGATGAAATTGGCTATCTTTGAACAGCCAACACCTATGATTTTGTTGGATCGTGTCTGCATAAAGTTGTAGTAAAAGGGAAGCTACGTCATTATTGTGGCAGGCTCATGGTAGTGGAACACCCATCTCAACCACATATAGCGGATTTCAATGCAAGATCATATGATTCTATTGCATGATCTAGTGGCTGGAGTGTGGATAAAATGTATTCTGAAATAATTACTACAGTGCCCAATACCTGGTGTTGAATGATGGCGTGCCTATTACGTTGCACAAAAGCAGTGTGATCAATGGAACATTGATGACATCCCTAAGGCACTCAATCTGGTGTATTCCTCCAAATTATTCACAAGAATGGTAGATACGTTTCAACCATGATTTATTTTCTTTTCAAGAAACGGTATTCACTTCATATCCATTTGCAAAGTTTTCTCAGAAACAATCCAAGTTTAAAGATACATGTTATTGGATCCCGCTCCAATGCATTTCAGGCCACCGCCCTTCATCGGGGAGCATCTAAAATAAAGACGATATCGCATTGTAACGTTCATGTAATTAAAGTAATTAAAAACAAACTCAGGAAAATGTCTACGAAAGTGTCAAAAAAGGGTAATGTGGTGAAAATTCCTTAATCCCGTTGGGAAACCGAAGTGCTCAGAGATAAAGCGTGATGTATTCATTTAAAATGTGACCGTGGTGAAAATTCAAAATGTTGCCGGGTCAACCTACTATAAAGAATTGACAAGAATAAGCATGCAAATTAAATCATAAGGAGCTCGCGTTTGAGTAACGTGCAAGTTAAACGCGGGTGACTGCGCGCCTAATGCGGTGCTCGAGGTTTGAATTACTTACGATGCTTGGTGTTTCATTAGATTCCGGACGCCGAAGATGGCAAAGTTTAACCGGAAATGTGAACTCGGTCTTCAAAAACAGAAGCCGCGGAAAGTGTAGGTCATATGATCGGGAGTTTATGGAGCTAGAAAGAGGACTATACGATCGGGACTAAAAAATAGAATGAAGAGAACTAGTTCAAAACAATAATGTGATGCTATAATGTAAAGGGTGATAAAAAAAGAGTGGCATGCTATTACATAAATTCAAAGGGTATCACTTAGTTAAAATAAAAGTACATAATACACATTTGTGATCCACATACAGGATTCAGATCAGAACAATTAACACATAATGTGTTATCAAAAAAACAGTCTATAAATAGCATGAAAATTCAACACGTTCATTTAAGCCAAATGGCTTAATTGAATTAAGTCTGTAAATCCAGTGATTTTCTCGTTGTAATAACATCCTGTTATTGTCTCTTCCCTCTGTCTTTTTAATGATTTCCAATGCCATAAACTTGAGTTGTGATATGTTGTGGTTCATTTCCAAGAAATGTGACGCAACTGATGATTTTAAGTTCTTGGTTCGAATATTGGATTTATGTTCGTTAAGACGAGTCTTTAACTTTGGTTCTGTCTTTCCAATATATACCTTTCCACATGGACATTTAAGAAGGTAAATGAGATTGTTTGAATCACATGTGGCCGTGACTTTAAGGTTGATGTGATATCCTTTCATTGGATGTGTCAATATGTTTCCCGGAATTATGTTATGGCAATTGTTGCAGTTATTGCATGGTCTAGTTCCTTTTGAAATGTCAAGTTGTTCCGTTACACAAATATGAGAATTTTTCTCCAAAATGGTGTGTTGATTTTTCATTTTCTAAAATGTTTTTATTGTACTCTGTCTTCACTTTCTGGACCGTTTACCCAGGGGCATTTACTTTCTTCATACTTTCCTCCTTCCTTACTCTTGACTCTTCTAAGGTGTCCCTGACCCTATGCCAACCATATTTATATGCTGACTTTTAAGGTACAAGTGCTGCTCCCTGCAACGTACCTGGTCGTGGCAAGACTTTCAGGTCCCCGGTGAACTTTGAGGTAAATACTTGCACATTTACTCTAGGTAAAGCAGGGCATTTCACCCTTGTATTTATGGGATCACTGTATGGATTTCTCACAGTAATTTTCCATCAATTTCTGTTTACAGCCACTAAGTCAGGCGCTATCACTTTCCAGGTGCCACTATAAATCCATCCAACAGGTTTTGTTCCAAAAACACCTGGGACTTCATCAGGGCTGAGAATAACCATATACAACATCCCATAATGGACACATAAAAAAGTGTGACACACTGACAACATATAGACAAGATTAATAAACCCTCCAGCATATAAACATTATATGACTTTATATGCCAGGTTCCATTAGACAGTACTTGCCAAGGGAATAGGACCCATTACCAGGGCAAACATAAGAACAAATTATAATCTGATAAAAAAAAATATAATAGACAAAGACAAATAACATACTTAAACACATGTGAAATCCAGCAGTCCAACAAACAGAGATAACAAAATAAATACTTTCCTACACAAAAATGGAACTCCTCTATAAAAATACAATACATTCACTGAATTGAGAAAAAGGAGATATGTAAACAATAATTCATTGTTCATATATTGTTACCCATCGCTTAATGTGCATATGGAAATCACACAATATAATATTAATAGCTGCCGCCAATTTATATACTCCTACATTTGTGAAGTCCTGTATTTAGAATGTCACCTCAAATCAGTATATAGTGAAATGCTTCTGGAATTGTATTAATCAAATTGTGTATCCATGGTAATTTGTGTATCCACATGTTTGGTATCATAGGTTACAGTTGGCATCGTCCGGCCCAATACTGGGTACCTGTATAAAAGATACATTCATTGAAAGATTTCAAAGAAGCAGTTTTTATCGCCTACATACATTCTGATCTTTCTAGAGTTAAGTTGACCCAGGTTACCCCACTTTCAAACCAATTAATTTAAAGAAATAAACGTATATATATATATATATATATATATATATATATATATATATATATATATATATATATATATATATATATATATATATATATATATATATATATATATATATATATATATATAATATCTCTCCTCTCTGCATTTACCCCTTTATTTTCCCTCTTCTTCCCATCTAGGAGGGAGGAAAATATTATAGAATATACCCCCAATCAGGGTAATAGTGCGGAATAGCGTGGATACCATACCATAAAAGAGGGAGAAGATATCCCCTACCCATAGTGGCATACAGGGTCAGACTCGCTACTGGGCGTTTTGGCATGCTGCCGAGCTGGCGGCTGATTTCGTTGACTGGGAGCTGAACAAAATTCATTTTGCTTTGTTTATTTTGAAGCACACGCAGATCTCCATCAAGAAAATTAACCCCACCGCAGTGACATTAGCCCCCAGCTCAGCAGCTTGCCAAAACGCCCCGTAGCCAGTCCAGCCCTGGGGGCATACCACCAAAATCACCATATACAACAATATTAAGAGTGCCCTTGCAGTAACAAGACACTCAAAAAAGGGGATGCGATGTTAAGGCTAGTGGCGGAAACCATATCATAACCCTTTTAGAGATACATAAAAGTAAATGAAAATGTACCCGCTGTTGTGAGACACTCCAATGAAATTTAACTCACCAGATATAAAATTAACTGGGGAGCCCTCATTAAGATTTTGAAATAAATAGATGAAAAAACGGCAGCAAATATCATAATGAAACCAGTCATGTTACAACCAATCAACAAGAGTACCCTCCTTATGACGAAGCTCTCTATCGAGATATAGTATTGTGACAAACTATGAGTGCCTTATACCATAACATAGACTAACAAAAGGGAGAGCAAGGGATCGTATTCACCTTGAGTGAACGGAGAGTACTCCTGTTCCCCTGATTAAGGACTAAATAAAAAAAGAGAGGAGTACCACCATAGAGAATCAAGAACATTCCTAATGGGGTATGTGACTGACAAAAGGAACAAATTTATCCTTTTGTTAAAAACCCCTCACTCACCAGCCTAGTGGTGACATGCTTCATCATCGGGGTCCACCCTGGTGGCCTAACATCACCAGGGTGTGCTACAACACCTGAAGTACAGTGGATCAGGTTGTGAGTGTAAGTGCAGAAAAAGTGTGTTAAAATTTGTCGTGGTTTAACTTAGTGGGAAGATACATTTTATTTACAAGCAACTGGACAATATTAAAAAAGTGTGGCGAGATACTATGAGGGTAGTTAGGACCAAAAGTATCTCTGCATGTGTACTGGTCTACATGTTTCAACCTTAGATGGAAAATACCATGTTTTCGTCAGGACCAAAAACAAGGAAGTGGACGGTCTGTGCCCCCTAAAAGGCGCACCCAATCCTAATTCCACGTGACCAAGTTAGCAAAACTCGCTAATGGTGAAAAGCTCTAAGCTCAGTAGGCGAGCATGTGAAATAAAAATCAAAAAGACCTGTTGGGGAGGAAAGAGAGAAACATACATCCATCAGACGTGATCAATATTACATGCCTGTTACGTTGTGCAGTGTCGTGTCTCTGTGTCATCATGCTTCATGCCACTCTCATTAGGAAATTGTGTTGGTATCAGCGTGATATAGTCGTGCTGTTCTTTGGCCCACTGGGGGCATGCTATTTTGCCAACTCACGCATACTTATCAAAAGGTGCGTGCTCTGTGGTGTACAATACTTTTATTCCAATCTCGCGCACTCGTAGTAATTATAGTGGCGTGATATCTTACTCTCGCATCCCTGCTATTGTGGTCGCGAGGGTTGTTTTTAGATGGGCATAGATTACCCGTAAAAGTCAAGGGACACACAAGGACTTACTAACACATGACATGGAAAACAAACAAACATATATTGGTAGATGGGAGGCTACTTACAGTTTGGTCGTGATGGAAGTGGCCAGTTACCTACATCCCTCCTCTGCTGCCCCGCTACAAAGGCCGGGACTCCCGTGTGTGTTAATGTTAGGAGCCGGCTTCCGGGGTGGGCGGGGTTTCGTGCGTGTCACGTGGGCGTAACCGGGGCAACTGTTGTCTACATTGTACTACGGGTGCCACACTCGGCCAGGAAGGTTTAAGATTACAAGCCCGTAGTTGTGTTATGGGATAGGGCTACTAGATGGCCAGGGGATGACGCTATGGTGAGGAAGCGTCGGCGGGATATACCTATACGTTAGTGTTGGGCCGCTAGTGCGAATGTGACAATAAACGTGCACATTTGTTGATACTTGCACTTACTTGAGTACGATACCTACATTACCGCGAAAGACAAATGTCGACCACAGCCACGAGGAATTCCTCTAGTCACTATAATTAGCAAACAGAGCACTAGTCCCTTCATCTTGTTAAACCTAACCCAACAATGTTGTTTGATAATTGCGATATAAGTTATGTGTTAACCAACATAAAATTGCCTTGAGACTGTAAACGTATAAAATGTCCCAATAAGCTGACATTTAAACAGCTGCATCTGTTTTTACTTGTCACTTTTGAAATACTGTTTCACATGTGCTGTAAACATTTCTTTTATGTTCATGAAAAATTTAAGTGCACATACCTTTAAATAGAACAAATTGGAGACGGTGGTCACGTGACCAAGATCACGGACGTGGTCGAAACGCATTGTCCTTGTTTGCCTATCAAAGATTAAACTGCTTTACCTCACCGAGTAGGCTTGTGGTGAGTCTTCCGTGAAGAGCCCTTTGCTGTGCGATATACATATATATATATATATATATCTCCATGCTACAAGGTTGCCCTTCTGGTAGGTAGCATGCTAACACCGTTCATAGGTATCAAACCTTTATTGGTACGAGTGGAAATGCAGGCACAGAAAGAATTTAGCAGTCCAAAGCGTCCCCGTGCCTGACGCGTTTCGAAGTATCAAAACCTCCTACCTCAGAGGCCAGGACGCAGTGAAGGCATGCGTGCTGTGGACTCTTGATTAATACACAGATGGCCCGCCCTGAATGAGCCGCTCCTCTGGAGCAAGGAATGCTGGGTCACGTAGTCCACAACAATGTCTGCATCATAAAGCTGCCGCAAATTTCAAGCCCCCAGATGGGCCTCCGCGCTCGCCTTCCACTCTCAATCCGCCACAGCTTTTCCAGATGGAGAACCAGCAGTTGTCAGCTCCCCTGGCCCCCACATCGCAATGGGGTGGTGCATTTCCCGACGGCTGGGCTGATATATATATATATATATATATATATATATATATATATAGAGAGAGAGAGAGAGAGAGAGAGAGAGAGAGAGAGAGAGAATGTATAGAAAAGTGTCACCATAGTCATTTCATTCGATCGTCACAAAGTGATATGATCCAAAGACCAAATATAAAGTCATTAAAGAGAAAAAAGTGAAAAAAAAGTAAAAGACCTAAAATAAACAAGTACAAAAGCCTAGCAGAATTCATTGTATTTACATGACAGACATCATCCTCACCATACTTATTTATTTAAGCAATTGCAAAACTATATACCTATTTCCTTTGGCGGTTCATATAAAGTAAATCAAAACACATGCATTTCAATTGTGAGGGTTTACATAAAAAGGAAACAGATTCCAAAAATAACCATAAGGCCAGACCTCGTAAAGTAGGACCACCACACCCTTGTGTGTATAGATATTGTCCTGACTACAGAAAGTAGTGGAATTCATTATCAGTATTGTGTCCATGGGTAATTGATCGCAAGCGGCAAATCCTATTAGCCTCCAGTTGTCTCAAGAGTAGGCCCCTATACCCTCCTCTGTTCCCTAGGGTAACATGGTCAATTCCATAGAGCCAAAAAATGGGGTCATTGTTTTGAATACTTTTCAGGCAACTCATTGGTTCCACAAATTTGATTCTACCTATTAATTTCTGTTGACAGCCACCCAGACGGGCGAAATCTCTCACAATGTTTACTCGCTAGAGTGGCTCATAGAAACTCTGGATTCCCCACACTTCAGGCGTTTCACAACCACCATGGTTACTTTTCAGGTATTTTCTTATGTTTTCTATCTTACCTTTACTGGGGTACTATTGGCTACAAGATTTAAGTCAACCGTTTCCATTTCCAGATTTATTTTACACTGAGAGTTGATCCCTCCAATTTTCCATACCTGGCTGGCTTCTCCGCTACCTGCGCTAGTAATATTGCATCTGGGAATTTTCCGCAATAGCTTTGCTTATGTTTCAGGTAACTGGCACAGTCCAGTGTGCTCAAATTCCCTGATTGAACCCTGCCCTAGGTTCCTTGCATGTTGAGCACTTCGCCTCTATATCCCTTTTATTGGCTTACTTGGGCCCCACCTGTGTGCCCCACCTGTGTTTTTGGCCCTTGGTACTTAAACTATCTCACCCTGGGGAGTACGTTTGACCATGTAATACATACAGATATCTTCTCGATGGCAGCTAATTCTCCCGCCTTTCCTTCCTTGTGTGTTTTAGTTATTCTCTCTTACAATTGAGTAAAACTTCTCAATAATGAATTGTAATGTCCTTATGATGATCCTGTTATTGTGTTAGGATCAAAACATCATCAAAGTTTGCGCGTTGACCCTATTAAAGGTATAAAGTAATGAACATTGTGGCTGTTGCACACTTATTTATGACTAACCATTTTTTTATTCATGTCACACATTATTGCCTGTATCCTTTTGTTTATTTAATTTAGTATCTTTTGTGTTTTGTGTCTCTACCCAACTGATTTGGTGTATTTGCTAAATAAATGCGATTTTAAACTTATACATGTTTGGTTTACTGGTCCTTATATATTCGTGGGTTTCCCTTGTCTTTCTGTAACATCTATTAGTTAAAGCAATGCAGAGGTCTATGTGTGTACCAAAGAAACACAGAAGAGAATCATGGTTGTTTCAGAGGAGAATTGTGACATGTGTATGTTTGGTGCTTCGAAGTCCCAGTCTTTGGCAGAAAACACCTTGAATATGTAAGGTAGACTGCGACAAAATGTGCACAACGGTTAAGATAAAAAGTGCTCCCAATATATAGAATTGAATGATACCCAGTTTGTACGTAGTGTATGTTTTTTTACAATTGTCTTTTAAAAAAACAAACGCATCTGTTAATTACCTTGCATTACCACTCAACAACAACAAATTAGTATCATCAAGAAGCTTCAAGTGATTTGTCAATTAAAGCCAATATAGGCTTCCAAGTAACATTTACATTTGTAGATTAAACAGTTGCGCACATTTACATTTCTTTCAGGGGAGCAGGCACCTTGGCAAGAAGGTTTGTATAGCTGTTTGCCCCTCCTTCAGTTTCGCAGCACATGAGACTCCCTGCCTTACACTTGTCCTGAGGCATTCCAACTGTTGGAATTAACCCTCCCAGGACGAATGTCCCTTCACAAAAAGTATGATAATTCTTTTCCTTAAATTAAAAAATGATGGGCACACCGTACCCCTCATATCCATCCCATTTCGACCACTGCTCTTTGGTGGTCAAGATAAACTCCATAAATAAAAAAAGATCCAGCTTTATGGATGGTGTTACAGGTGTTAGTGGTGCTTGCATGAGTAGAACCGTGGGAGTGTTTTCAATGGGACTTTCCGTCCCAGAAGTCTGTGAGGCCTTGAAGGCGACCTCTCTCCTCACCTGCACCTGTTGCCTGCATCTTTCTCCAGTGCTATAAAGTGTTCCTCCTCGATCAGCAGCGCAGGCGGAGCCGGAGCACTGCTCGGGCCAAGAGCATACCCACCTGTGCTGAGCTGAGCCTACTCTCTTTAGCGGTTTTACACATCTACCATTTCACCCTTGACTTCTGCGGGTGAGTGTTCTGCTCTCCATGTATTATGGATAAGCGTGAGCTATTGGCGGTGTTACAGACCCCTGCAGAATGGCCAGCATAGACATTATGCTCTAGACAGCCGTGTGGGTGATTACAAACTAGTTTGCATTAACTAAATGTAGATCATCCATGGAGCTGGGGCGGGTACCAGCCATTGCAGTCTGTAGCCTTAGCAAGACTAATAATGGTGACTCTGTTGCTTCGGTGTCATTTGGGACATCCAGAGCTGTTGGCGAGTTCCAAATTCCAAGCTGTAAAAACTGCTCGCACCTACCCCGCAGTCATTCTATACATTCCGGATACTTTTGACAATTCCCAAGTGCTATCTAGGCCAGTGAGCACTAACTCACCCCAAAGAATCGGCCGTCAAGTAGAAGTGGAATAACCATTGTGTTACTCGGCCAAAATTACAATTACCTTCGACCAAACCTGGCAAGGGGACGTCACTACTTCATTTTTTAATTAACGAGCATTGAGGAGCTCTTTAAGACATTTTGTGCCATGGTACAAGATCAGATCGGTCCAATCACATGGCCCCATAGAGTCACAATTGGCCTGTCTGACTGACTTGTGTAATAATGTAATTAGCCGTAATAGTTCCCTTTGTAACCCTGCTTCCCGTGTCTGCTGTTGTAAGTGACATACGACGGCAGGGGTAGATTTGTTTCCAGGAGCAGTGGTCGAGTGGAATGTTGTTCCCCCATATCTAACATTACAACAACCACAAGCATCATACCACAACTAATTGCATCATATCCGATATTCATCTCTCCACCGCATTAATTTTAGGGGCCTCTTGTGCTGACAACAATCATCCATCCAAATCAATGGGAGTGAAGGACGAAGGACACATGGCAATCGTAGACAATGGGTTCGCCGATTATGTCCCTAATACTGCCATTTTAAACTTACTTCCTGCAGTATGTACCTACATGTTGGTTTTGGCTGGAGTACCTCCCCTCAAGCGGAAGCAAATTGTGAGATTGAGATACTAAGCCATTGAATGGCTTAGTATTCACAAAAAGTTAATGTTGCACTGGGTTGGTTGAGTGGAGGCCTCAGTAAAATGTGTGCATTGTGATAAACTTTAAAGACATCCAGCCCATGTGAGGAAATTATTAATGTTTAATTTGGAGGGCTATTCCACCAATTTAAATATTGTTTTTTTATAAATGTTTTTTTCGCAAATCTTTTTGAGGAAAATGTGTCCTTTCACATGTCAACACTCTCAGCCCAAGCCAGCATTGGAATGCAATAACAGGGATGCGGCCCTATCTGACCTCACAGAAACTTATTGACTGGGGGAGTATAGGCCTTTAATGAACAAAACTATCATAAATCAGGTTGCAATGGTATCTCATTCTCCTGCTCATAGCTCACCAATGGCCACCTCAAGCGCATGTGTTCCTCAAATGAAAATCTTAAGTTGGAATAATGCAGGTCTTCGCTCAAAGATTCATCTTCCAGAGTGACAGCTATTTGAAACAATTAAGACATTTTGTTGCTGTATGAAATCTGGTATTCCCAGCGGGAAACAACCTTTACAACGCAGTCATTACAACGCAATACTTTTTCAACGCAACATCCTTTACATCACATGCCATTACAATGCAGCCATTACAATGCATGTCACTACAACCCATGTCATTACCACCCATGCCATTACAACGCATTATACGTTAAGTAATGGGAAATAGTAATTTTTAACCCTACACTATCCAACACTTACCCTACTGTTGCAATCACTGGAGTGGGAATAGTAATGTATACCCCTACACTTTCCAATACTTACACTACTGTTGCACTCACTGCAGTGAGAATAGTAATTTTTACCCCTACACTATCCAACACTTACCCTACTATTGCCCTGAAAGTAAAATGCATTGTAATGGTAAGTGTTGTAATGGTATGCCTTGCAAAGGAATATGTTGTAAATGTAGTTTCTAAAACTGCATTGTGATGGCATGCGTTGTAAAATCAGGCGTTGTAATGGATGTTACGATGTAAAAACTGCATTGTAAAGGCATGCGTCGTACATATTTGCATTGTAACATCATACATTCATTCCCAGCCTATTGTGTTTGAGGGGTTCCAATGCATACCAGCCACTCGATCTCGCTCTGGTCGAGCGTCAGGGGGTCTATCTGTCTGGATAAATGTGTTGATTGGTGGTCACGCCTCGACATTGGTTACCCCAGATAGTGATTTCCATGCTGTGCTGTTTAAAGGGGACCTGACATTGTATTTGATAATTTTTTATATCAACAATCTTGCTAGCATTACAAATTCTAGATTCCCTGGCTTGCTTAAGTACATTGACTTCCTTTTGGGCAAAGCAACTGATGAATGGTGCCGAGTGCACATTTGCCTAGCCGGGGATTTTAATGCAAGCTTATCCCCCCAACTTTAAGCAGCAGAATAATGATTAAGTTCCTGAAGATCTGACCAGAGAGCTAAGGAGTGAGAGGCCTTCCTATTGACACTTGGTTTGCAGATTGTGATGGATGAAGTTGGCATCAGCGATTCGGAGTTACCTACATTTAGGGGTAGGGGCAGTTCATATGTCATCGATTACATTTTTACCACTGGTAATCCAGGAAATTCACTACTGCATGGTACCATTATAAGTTCATACTTGGGAGACCACAGGCCCATTGAGGTAGCTCTGATCGTGCCAGCCAGGGCAACTTTTATTGTAGGGGCTGGGATTGTTAAACTGCAGAATTCTACTGACAATCTCAGAGTGGTATGGAAACTCTTAAACCCAATTCAACTTCTGGGAAAAGCAGTGAACTAGAACCTAGGGACGGTACAGAGTTGTCGGACTGACAAGGGAGACGGCGAGGGAAGTTAGTTCTTTTGTGTTTGCTTTGCCTAAATATCAAAAAATCTATCTCGAAACTTGTTAAAGCAGCTCACACAGCAACAATATTGTTTAACTGTGCATGCTTGGCAGCTAACCAATTACTACGTAGGGCCCTTGTTGCTAGTCCCAGGAACTCTGCCACAGTAGCTGTTCCTTGGAAACAGTATTAAAACATTACAGCAAAGAGACGAGAGAAGTCATCATCCAGTCATGGAACTAGCTCATGCAGAATCCAAGAAAGACAGCAGGCTATTTTGGAATGCTGTGTAAGCTATGACAAATATTAACCAAACACTAACCCGGATTGGCTACAGATCAATAGTAATGCATTAGAGGCACACTTTATTAAAATCTACTGTCACACAAAACAACTTCTCAGTTTAACCTGAAGGATAGTAAAAATGTAGATATACAGGTTACTCTAAGTGAAGTATATACCTCTATTCAACAGGGTGCAGGTGGAAAGGCCCCTGGCCCAGACAGGGTCTCTATTGATCTGAGAAAATGCCATTCAAGTCTTCAGACTCCACTGCTGACTAATGTTTATAATAATCTTAAACATTCATCAGTACTGAGCTCTTGGGCTGCGTCCACTATTGTTCCAATTTTTAGGAATGGGAATCAGTCCTTGCTAAATTGCTATCATTTCATTGATCGATGCCACTGTTAAAATCTTGGGAAGAGTTCTGTATAAAAGGATCAAGGAGTGGGCTGCGGATGCTGCAATTATAAATCCATGTCAATATGGTTTTAGAAATCGGATAGGCACTACCAAGCAATGCCTGACCTCAGGTTGAACTTAGGCAAGTACACAATAGCAAAGCAAACACATATATCTTGCATTCATGGACTTGTCCATAGTGTTTGACTGTGTCAGTCACCCCAAGTTATGGCAACTGGTTCTTTTAATGGGGATGAATGTAGCACTTGTTGACTTCTTAGCATTTTTACATGAGAATATGAAGGCAAGGATAAGATTTGGACAAAAAGGTGAAGTCTCCAAAGAAATGAACATTGGCCATGGGGTGTGGCAGAGTGCGTGCTCACCCCTTTATTGTTTATTTTGTATATAAACAAGGTTAGTCCTCACTTAACTTCTTTTATTCCAGATGTTCCTAAGGTAGAGGGTGCTCCACTTCCAGTACTGTTATATGCGATGCCAGTGTTGATGCTGCGTACCCCAAATGCACTGCGATTGTTTGTACACTCATGTATACGATGTGTGGCTGCCCTAGAGTTACAGACCCACTTCTCGAAATCATATATTATTGCTTGTTGTCCTAAGTACTCCCGGCTTTCAAGTGTTGCAATCAGCACAGATCGTCTAGTCAGCACCAACGCTTTCTCTAATTTGGGTGTCATTTTTGATGCAGCAGTCATGGGTACCAAACATAACCCAACGTAGAATGAAGTTATCCAGGTCAGTCGGCTCACTCCTCAGCCTCCCGCAAATACGAGGAGGAAGAGCACTCTCTCCAGTACTGCAGATATATACCACCCTATGTGTACCTGTGGCACCTTCGGGCCGACATCTGGGGAACTGCAAATTGTGTACATATACAGGTAGAGGAAAATCACTTTTGTCGAAATTTCTGCCCAATCCTCTATTCTCCTCTCATTTTTTTTGTCATATAGAGTAGAGCCTAAATCACTTCAGTGACTGTATTAGGACTCACCCACCATGTTTCTGGTTAACTGTTTGCAGAACTGGGGAGGCATCTCTTACTAGTGACATTATTAGTGACTGTCTTGCACATGATGAAGGTATTTGCGTCCCATGGTAGGCCTATATAAAGAAAACTGCAAAAGGTTGGGTTAATCCATGTTTTTCTAAAGCCTGCTTTGAGTGACAAATGAAATAGAAAACGTGCAAAGGTTATTTTTGCCCAGGACCAAGTGAACAGACTAAAATTGAAAGAGACAAAGCCCACTGTCACAGCTTATTT
Source organism: Lissotriton helveticus (assembly GCF_964261635.1). Lineage (NCBI taxonomy): Eukaryota > Metazoa > Chordata > Amphibia > Caudata > Salamandridae > Lissotriton > Lissotriton helveticus. Next base: position 979,597,937 of record NC_136067.1, on the reverse strand, counting down.
GCATCTGAGTTCTGACAGTCGACCAACTAATTACTTGTTTAATACTTAAGGGTGGTGGGCCCATTGTTTACTCTTCCATTTCAGGGCAGACACAATTAAGTATGTGCTCTGTTTCCCACTGGGCTTTCAAAGAACTCTGGGTTCTATTCCGTGCCCCTGCGATGAGAGGTCTGGGCAATCATTTATTCACTTTACCTTTTTTTGTGAGGTTTGTAAAAGATTTACCAAATTGTTTTTAATTTATTTTTTGAAGCGACAGAATTTTAGGCTGTGTGCCCACGCTTTAAACGTTCTGCAACAATTACCTGATAAAGAGTTTTATTGTTATGTCAGTACTTTTTCCGACCTACTGTGCGGTCGCGCAGTACTATGTCCCAAGGATAAATGTTTTATTTCTTGTTTTGATTCATATAAGAGTTTTATCATTGGACTGTATTACTATGAGATATTCATCATGTTAATTGAATTGGCGCTGAATTAGTTATGCACGTATAAAATGTTTTTATTGTTATCTGTACTTTTATGGTTACCTTGTCAATCAAATAAAGTTTAACTGAAAGTAAAATTGAATAGATCCTTGGACAATTAATACCTGTCCCCCAGTATTAAAACGTTAGTGGTGCTGGTAGAGCACTGTAGGCCAGTGACTTCCAAACTGTAGGTCCGACTGTGAGCAAATTTTGTGGTTGGTCGCAAAAGCCCTTATATATATAAGTAATCAGATTTTTGATTTTCATATTCAATATTAAATGTATAAAACTGTATTTAAAAATAATTACATTTAAAAAATCGCCCACATCATACCCATACAAGCTAGGAGGGTTCTGAAAAAATGATGTTCCAAAAATTGGATTGGAGTTCTAAAATGTTTAGGAAGAAGTGCTTAAATCTGTGTTCAATAAACCTGGGCTTTGGATATATTCTAAATTGATGGGTGTTCAACCTGTCAGCCTTAGGGTGGTGTGCCAACAAACATTTTGCCTCTTCTCCTCCACTTTGCTGAACTTATTTTTGTTGGCTTTAGGAATCTGTGCACTTTACCACTGCTAACCAGTGTTAACGTGTTTGTGCCCACTACCTTAAAACATGGTTAAATTGGCATATATACAATTACCCTAGCAGTTGTAAATTAAATGCTACCAGTGGGACTGCGTGGTACAAAAGGGGGTGGTGATGGACGGAGCATCTGAACCAAACACTCACACCCAGTCAACAGATCTGGGTTTAATCCATCACCGTTCTTTAGCCCACTCTGCCACCCCAGTTCAGACATGGCCATATGCAAATCAGTCTGACCCTGTGCCTCATGGGAACAGTCCAGCCCGAACTGCCAAGCCATGCCTTCCCTGGACCGGAGCACCTGGAGCCAGGGCAGGAACCAGGAAAGTCTGTGCACTTCAAAGCCACTGTTGGAAGCTTCTCCCACCTTTCAGAACCAGGGCACCAGGGTATAAAAGTAGGACTTCAGACAGCAACTCTTCAGTATACTTCTGGACCTGTGAATAATCTGACAGGGAGAAGGACTGCTGTGCAGCTGTAAGGACTGTCACTCTGCTGGACTGCCAACCTGCTGCTGTATTGCTGATTTTCTGCCTTTCTGTCCTGCTCCCTCTTACCTCGGGAGGAAGGACTGGACTTGCAACTTGGACTCAGGACCATCGAAGGGACTCCAAAGGTATAGTTTGCTGGCCTCGTAATCTCACTGCGAGGGGCACAAAAGACTCCCTTTAAACTTAGACCCATACCTGAACCCAGCCTGAGTGAGTACTGACCCTCGAACTGGTGCCCACCCCTGTCATGTACCCTTGGAAGTGGTGCTGAATGTGACCAGAAAACCAAAATCTAAAAGCGAGGATTTCAATTTTTTGGGCTAAATGCTGTTCTGAGGACCCGGAAGAGACCAGCACCAAAATGCCTACCTATCTGCTCAAGGTGCATCAATTTTGTGGTATCTCCCACTACATTCTTCTCCACAGAAGCGAATCCATTTCAGTGGTCCTTCAACAAAGGGATATTCGGCCTTTTTAAACTACCTTTTGTTCCAGTCCTCTGACTCCTCTTATTGGAGAGCGTCAGCGTGGCTTCAACCCAAAGCTTTCCGATGATGATGGTGTCTCCTCACACACCTCCTGTAGCCTTGCCCCACTGAACTTTTACTGTCTCAGAACATTTTCACAGAAATGTTTCTAAGTTCAAAGGTAAGTGCTGACTGGGCCCAATCCAATTCTTGTGTCCGAACTGCACTCCATCCCAATCGGCCATATTTGTATACTTTGACTCGATCTCCTAGATCTTTGCGATTGGTGTTTTGATATTTTAGGGGCTCGTTTTTACTAAAAACTTTACAAATTCTGAACTCTGGTTCTACTGAAAGAATTTTTATCATTTTGGTGTAAAATCATTTTGAAAAATTTACTCTATTTTTCTAAGTTGGGTTGAGTTTTTTTCTTGTTTTGTGTTTTTGCTTAGTTACCGTTTGTTCCCTGTATAAATAATCTACACATTACCTCTAAATTAAGCTTGACTGCTTTTGTGCCAAGCTACTCAGGGTTAAGCACAGGTTAAGTCAGACTCTTCTTGTGTTTCACTCTGCAAGGGATTGTGGCTGTTGCTTGACCAAGGACCTCAACCAAAGCAACCAACAACACAACTTCTCACATTGTTATTCAGCAGTGTGGATCAGCCTTCTTGTTTGTGAAATGGCATACAGTGATTTTTGTAACACAAAATCCCACTTAAATCGTTTGATACCAATTTAACTTATTCTCCAATGGCTGTTTTTGTACTGTTTTTAGAATTTAAGTAAACCCACCCTTCCCACTTCCCAGGGCCTGACGCAAGTATTAACGCAAAAACGGAACCAAATGCGCATAGATTCGCTCTTCAACTTACGTCCTCATTAGGGTTCCTTAACTCCCCTGAAACTGAAGAGAACAGCGTTGAGGCTACCAGGGCAGACCCGAGTCATGAGAGCAGGGACTGGGGTTTTCTCTGCCCCCCTGGGCCTGTGTCTGAAGGAGATGGGTGCACCAAGTCAGATGTTCCCACCACATGGGAAGTAGACAGTAAAATTCTGGGTCTTGTGCTAGACGAGTGAAGTCAGGCCAGATGCAAAGGCACCTGCAGGAGCTGCGAGGGCTTTGGACTCCCTCACAACCCTCTATACAGGAGATCTCGGTGCCTGATTTAAGCTGAGCACCTTGTGCTGAAAAAAAGAAAATAAAGAAAAAACACAGCCTTCAGGTATAGCAAAGGGCCTAAGAAAATGTGCATATATTTTCAGTGGCTCCCCAGAAAGGCCAGGAGCACTATCAACCTGATGAAACACATTTGGGGGGCTGCTAGCAATGAGGGGCCACCCTCTGAATTACTCAATGCTAATTCTAAGAGGTCTATCTAAGTCTGCGAGAGGGTTATCGGAGACCCTGGCAGTACTTTTCTATATTTTCGAACATTTTATGAACTGGGGCTTTTAGTGCGAAAGCTCTGGAATGCAGGGAGCTTTGTCAGTGGATACTAAGGGGTCCATCAGGATGTCTGGCGGTGGCACCACCTCGTTGCTGGTGGGGCGGAAAAACATCTTTTCCCGGCCGCGAGCAGCAGGAAACACGTTCGCCATATTAGTATAGTAAAACATAGGTCAAATCCTGTCCGCCGCGGAGCGACGCACACTGCCATCAAAGTGCGCCCACCACCACGGTGGTGGGAGCCAATGGAGACTCACCCCTGTGCGGAATGACGTCCGCCCCGCTCAACAAATTTGGATGGCCCAAACAGGCAGACGCACCGCAGTGGAGACACCGCCCAACAAGAGAAAGGAAACTGGACAGCAGAGCGCGATAGCAGAGACCCGGTCCACAACACACAGTCACGACAGCCATGGACCCAGCTCTACATGTGTATCCGGGGCTGTACCTGCTACAGCACTATCATCAAATGGGTGCGCAACTACACAAATACAACACACAACACACCGGCTGACACAGGGTCCAATTCCACAACAGACACCCTGCTGGGAGCAACAAACCATCCACAAGGGAACCCACACATGACCCAACTGCCACCAAGTCACCCCACTGCATCCGGGACACACATCGACAGCGAACTTGCAGCAATGTCCTGATCGCGTCACGTCACCGCAGCAGTCAACACATGCGCACAATGCAGAAGGCAGGGCCAGTCCAAGGCATGGGCAGGGCACAAAGACCACAGGGACACACCTCCCCCAACCACACATCAACACAACCCATCAAGTCACAGGCAAGTGGCCCATCCTGTGCACAGCAACAAACAACAAGCACAGCAACAAGCTACCGCAATCCACACCCTGCACCACACAACAAACAACTAGGTAGACAGCCACTGCAGGAGTGGCTGCACAGGAACACACAGTACACAACACTAGTGCCACACACACTGAAGGCTACACATACTTGCCAGTACATACACACACAAACAAACACACACCCTGGGTGTAGCCACAAACATAACACACACACAGGGATGCCTGAACAGATGCCTGCCCAAAAGCAACACACAAACACTACAGAAACACACACAGAACCCCATCAGAAACATACATACCCTATCAGCCAAAATGTGGAAAGGCAATGGGAGCACAGACACAACAGGAGTGCACAACCCCATCACTCAGGAACAAAATACACAACATACCGCAAATCACACAAGAAGTGCACCATCTCAGAACTACACTGCCACATGAAACCAACCACAGATGCACATGAAAACAAAAATAAACAAACACCACAGGACATCAGGGAATGCACATCAGGCAATGCCAAGGCCACATACACACAGCACTGTATGCACAACAAGCAGTGTGTGCACACCAAGAAGAACAGTCACACACAGACATGACTGACACAACAACAACACACATAACACAAATCAGCACAGCACAAACACAACAGCACACCCAGGAAGTGAAGCAATACCACAGCCAACACACATACATCCAGCACAACAACAATAGAAGCACCACTCTGGGACACAAGAGCAGAACCCTCTTGACCAGAGCACTGGGCAGCCCACACAGCTGAAGTGCACATGAGCATTCCTCACTGCTTAGTAGCACAAGAACACCATTGGGGCAATGTCCAGAGTTGAACATTTGCCGTGGCCCAAGAACTGCACCACAAAGCACAGTGTCACAAATAAAGTGATGGGGAGGCACACGCACATGTAAACCAAGGGGACAGCTGACATCAAAGTTAACTGACATGCTTGTCAGTAGTAGACATGGAAGGGGTGTACCACACACAAATAGAGGGAGTGCAGACCCATAATAGGTAGGCATAAGTGGCACAAATAGGGGATGGCATCACACCACACGCACCATGCCATAGAGGAGGATAAAGGCACCATGTGCCTGCAATGCATGAGAAACACAACCACAATGGCAGTGTGTAGCAGCAGGGCTACACAGTCTACACAAACATACTCACTACACATGGATGAACAAACAAACACAACACTGATGTGAAAGTCACACACTTTGCACACACATAAGTGGAGAAATGTGGCTCACTAGTTGTGGAGAAGTGTGGCTCACTGGTTAGAGCGGCAGACTCTGAAGCAGAGATCGGGCCCGGGACCAGGGTTCAAGTCCCGACGCCGCAGGGTCTTGGGCTCAATGTCCACGGACTCGATAATTCTCGCCTCGACGCCTACTCTAATCATGGGTCCCACGCTGCAACTCTGGGCAATAGCTTGCTCAATCTCCACAACGGCCCCTACAACACTGGGATGCCTGGCTTCACCTTGGGGGTGCCCAGGAGGGGCATCTCACAGGGAGAGCCAGGAAGGGTTCCACAGCGTTATACAGCGCCGGGACGCCCCGTTGGGGCAGCTGTGCGCTTTACAAAATACACTACATATGTGCTTAAAGTACAAGGAGGAGTCAGACAGAACAGCACGGACACACCAATACACTACACAGTGCACAACAGACAACTCACACATGTGCATACTACCATATACACAGGGCAGAACAATCCAAACAACAGGCACCCAACTCCTGGGTGACACATGTGTGTCTTTCACTATCCAGGGGCACACACACATTCACACCCCCTAAAAAGTCACACCCTTCACACTGCACACCTCCTGACTACCCAAGAGCACACATCTCATGTAGGCCATGGGACCAGGACTAAGGGCCAACACAAGATAACCATACACATACATAGCTGGGCACACATAAAGGAATAACACATATACACTATGACATTGCCCAGCCTTCATGCAAACCTGTGCACAGCACCACACCCGGTGCTGGCAGTGTCCCCCCAACCTGACATCTGAACAATGTAGCCAACAATAGCAAACTACTAAAAAGAGATCTGCATGACAGGTAAAATAGCCATCACAGATAACACCAGTATCATTGTCTGAATGGACTGAAGACCCTGTAACCCCTGTTTAAAAATGTAATGCAACAAATGCAGAAACAGAACCTCTAATCTGACCTATAAATTCTTCATAGTAGAGTTAATCTAAACCTTACACAGAGATGCAACAATATTAGAAAATATTCACAAGGACATAGTACTCTTTAGTTATTCATTTATTTTCATTTTCATAATTTATGATAGAAAAGACATTTTTATAGCATTTTTTAGTATTTTTTAACATAGGGCAAAAAGTATGATACAATACTAGAAAAACAATGTTTACAATAAAAGACTAATTTTGAACCCCACAAGAAAACTATACAGTGCTATCCATCTCTCTGTCAATCAATCTACATCATTCATACAAATTGCACACATACTCATACTCATGACAAAATACAATAAAATACAACAAAAGACATCAATACATCTGAGTATCCAACTTGTTCTTTTAAAATAGGATTTCCATATTTTTTCCACTTGGTGAATTCAATGTATGTGTTACTTCTTCGTTTAGATCTTATTCCTTCTATATTTCTTTATGCGAGGGTCCCAGATGTATAGGGCCTACGTACGTTTCGGTGAACTATTTAATTTGCATCACCTTCATCAGGGCCAGACAGATACAAAGACATACATATATTAAAATGAGGGGGTTCTTCACATCTGAAATAAGAAATGTAATATACTGCATATTAGTTTGACAGTATAACGTTGCATCCTGTTTCCAAAAGCCAGATTATGTGCTTCTATTTATTTATAAAGTGCTGTTTGTGAAACTGGGCCCACCTAGTGATGCCTGTTTCAAGAAAAGATTGCTGCAGTGACCAAAGAGGTTAAAGATCCAAACGTTCCTAGCTTATAGCAAAGTTAGAGAGATAGAGTGAATGAAATATAGGGAAGCAAGTAGTTAGTGTGAAGATTTGAGAATAAATAGAAACAACTGAGAGTTATCTCCGCAGTGAGTCTAGGTTTAAAAAGATGCACTCATGTGTCAGAACCTCCACCTAGTAGGGTCATACTTTAATATACCTACTTATAAGGTAATGGAATCAATTTGCAAAGTGCAGTTAACAGGAGTTACTTTCAGATTTGTCTATAGCACTAGAACAGGGGAGAGAATGTTCACAGTGGTTAGACTATTGATTATACTTATCGTTTTTTGGTGAAGTTCTTTTTCTATTTTTTTAATATAGAGGGAGGGGAATTTCTACCTTTTAGCTGAATTAGACACACAAGCAGTGTCTATATGTTGCGATGGTCTGTTCTGGTACTAGTGGGGAGCCGAGTGACTTTTTTGTCACGCTTCTCTATTAAGGACTAAGTCCTAAGGGGAAGACAAAAATGTCCACTATAAGAGACACTATTATGGTTAAAAAAGTCTAACCCATAAGTTAGCACCAGGGTGGAAAGCACATCTTACCTTAGAGCACAACAGTTTCTGAGATTTGAGCTCTTTTTTCTCTTTTATCCGAGTAATTGTGAGACTGGATACAGCTCTACCTAGGTTGTATTATCCTGTTTGGGAAAGACCAAAGGAAATTGTTGGTAATATTGCCTAGGGGCCGCATGTGTGGCTAAAAATACAAACAACGTGTGTATTACTCACGTTGTGATAAATTTAGGCTATTGGCAGAAACTGCTGGCATGGGATATATACAGCTCGTTAACAATACAATAAGGATAGCTTCTCCATTGTTGGTCTGAAATAGGGCTATAGATTTAAACACACACACTGTGAGGCTTACTTTGGGCTGCGGTTTAAGATTACTGCAAAAGACGCTACTTAAATGCTATGTGCTAAAGACCCACACTTAGGCTCAAGGTTTCTTCTAATAGACACAAGGGACTGTTTTAATTAATAAGTACAACTTTGGGAAGAGCAAAATATGTGCTGCTTTCGTTATCGTTAAAAGTAAACATCTTAACGATCTCCTAAAGGGAGCTTTACGTGGCAGCAAACATACTGTAAATGTGCTATCTAGCTGTGTATGAAAAAGAGACTGCGGGCATACTTTGCTGTCAGGAAATCGTCTACACATAATACCTCATGACCAACTGTTAATCTACTGTCTAAATTACAGTTGACGCTAAACCACTAGATTGCATATATTCTATACTATCGGTAAAATTGATCGCCTCACACGATAGACATGACGGTCAAGTAAGGGTATGTTAACTACAAGTGCGACATACCTGTGCCAAATTTCCGATGCAGCTCAAAAGTCTGTACTGCTCCCAGGAACACAGGTTTTCGCCGGTTTATAACGAACGCGCGAGTCAATAAAATACAGGTGGTGCCGGTAGTATGGCTATGCCTACCTATGCTTGGTGAGCATGATAGAAGGACTAGTGAAAAGATGCCTATCTGGTTATATCACGGACACTAAGAAAGGACTAGCACCCTTGATTTGGTACTTATCCAAAATGGTGCTGGTATTACGCTACACAACCCGATATTAATCTGCCATTAGTTATTTCTAATATGATAGCAATGATTTATGCTATTATGGCTGTAGTTAATATGGGGTGATTCTAGTTTCTTTCAGAATGGTACCCATAAGCTGCTCTTTAGCTAAATAGGTAAATGGCTGCATAACATATTTATTGGTCCGAGATATGTAGTGGTTAGGTATTGTGAGTAAAAGTTCCTCTAAGATATCTTATTCTGGAGACGTCCTAGGACTGGCAGTGTAACAAAATTAGACAGTTACTATCCAAGTTATTTCTTCATTGTGTCCATGGCGGACAGTGTCCAAATTGTAGATCCAGAACGTTTCTCGTTGTTTTCTGATCTTTGTCATATCTTTTCCTGGTATTGCATGGATGCATTCCAAGATTAAGCCAACGCATCTCTTTCTCTGTATGCTGCAATTGTTTATAATGTGTTACCATAGGGGCATTCAATTTTCCTGTTTCTATTGCAGATTTGTGCTCTGATAATCTGACCCTTAGTTCTCTGGATGTTTCACCAACGTACCCTATATTGCAAGGGCACAGTATGAAGTAAACAATATTAGCAGTTTTACAATTAGTCATCTCTCGCAGTTGTCCTGAGTTATTGCTATATGTCCAAGTTTGGCTCGTAGTGTCTTGGTCACATTAGAACATAGTAGTTACCATCCATCATGCCAGAAAGATTCAATCACCTTCGGAGAATTCCTCAGGATAAGGAGGAACTGCACGAGTATGAAGGATTTCATGCTACATGCAGTAAAATTACAAGACCGCCTACTGGCACGTGGGTATCCAAAAAGATTGGTTCACCAGTCTCAATCAATCAATCAATCAGGAGTTTGTTAAAGCGCGACTACTCACCCGTAAGGGTCTCAAGGCGCTAGGGGTGGGAGGGGGGTTGGGGGGGTGCAGGTTCCATTCCATCAAGGAGGGGGTCTGTCGAAGAGCCAGGTTTTGAGGTTTCTTGCGAAGATGGGGAGCGATGTTGTCTGTCTGAGGTGGAGCGGAAGGGCGTTCCATGCTTTGGCCGCGAGGAAGGAGAAGGAGCGGCCTCCCGATCTGGTCTTTCTGGTGCAGGGGACCACAGCGTAGGAAAGCTGGGCTGATCGTAGGGTCCTTTGGGGTGCGTGGAATTTGAGTCGGCTGTTCAGGTATGCTGGTCCGGTGCCGTGGAGGGCCTTGTGTGCGTGGGTGAGCATCTTAAAGGTGATTCTCGCCTCGACGGGGAGCCAGTGGAGTGTGCGCAGGTGCTGGGAGATGTGGCAGTGTTTTGGCAGGTTGAGGACCAGTCTTGCAGCTGCGTTCTGGATGTTCTGTAGCTTGCGGATGAGGTTTTTGTTTATTCCGGCGTAGAGTGCGTTGCCGTAGTCGAGTCTGCTGGTGACCAGGGCGTGAGTGACTGTCTTTCGGTGTTCGAGGGGGATCCATTTGAAGGTCTTACGAAGGAGGCGGAGGGTGTGGAAGCAGGAAGATGAGACAGAGTTGATCTGGCGGTCCATTTTGAGCTCGGAGTCCAGGATGATTCCCAGGTTGTGTGCCTGGTCTGTGGGGGTTGGCGGGTTTCCGAGGGCGGTGGGCCACCAGGTGTCACTCCAGGCGTCGGGGTTTGGGCCCATGATGAGTACTTCTGTTTTGTTGGTGTTTAGTTGTAGGTAGCTGTTTTTCATCCATTTGGCGACGGCTTCCATGCCTTCTCGAAAGTTGCGTCTGGCGGTGTTGGGCTCGTTGGATAGGGAGAGGATGAGCTGGGTGTCGTCTGCATATGACACGATGTTGAGTCCGTAGGTTCTGACGATGGGGGCAAGTGGAGCCATGTAGACGTTGAAGAGCGTCGGGCTGAGGGAGGAGCCCTGGGGGACTCCGCAGGAGATAGGTGTGGGGTCCGAGAGGAAAGGGGGGAGTCTGACCCGCTGCGTCCTGCTGGAGAGGAAGGAGCAGATCCAGTCGAGGGCCTTGTCCTGGATTCCTGCATCGTAGAGTCTGCGTATTAGGGTGCGGTGGGAGACTGTGTCAAACGCCGCTGATAGGTCGAGGAGGATGAGGGCTACTGTTTCTCCTTTGTCCAGTAAGGTGCGGATGTCGTCTGTTGCGGCGAGGAGGGCGGTTTCCGTACTGTGGTTTTTTCTGAAGCCGGATTGGGAGGAGTCGAGGATGTTGTGTTCTTCAATGAATGTGGCGAGTTGGCTGTTGATGGCTTTCTCAATGACTTTCGCTGGGAACGGGAGCAGGGAGATGGGTCTGTAGTTTTTGAGGTCGGTGGGGTCCGCTGAGGGTTTCTTTAGGAGGGGGTTGACCTCGGCGTGTTTCCAGTCGTCGGGGAATGAGGCGGTCGCCAGGGAGCGGTTGATGGTTTGGCGGAGCATGGGTGCGATGGTGTTGGCGGCTCTGTTGAATATGTGGTGGGGGCAGGGGTCCGTGGGGGCCCCTGAGTGGATTGACTTCATTGTCTTCAGTGTGTCTTCGGTGGTGAGTGCTGTCCAGTCATCAATCGCTGGTTTCCGGGTGTCGGGGTGGTTGGTGAGGGTTCAGTGTGTTGGTTGTCTTCGTCGAAGTTGTCGTAGATGCTCTTGATTTTGTGGTGGAAAAAGATGCTGAGTTTGTCGCAGAGGTCTTGTGAGGGAGGGATGTCGGTAGACTCGCTGGTGAGTTGGGCGAACTCCTTGATGATGCTGAAGAGTTCTTTGCTGTTGTGTGCGTGGGTGGAGATTCTGTCTTCAATCGCTTTTTTCCTCGTTTCTCTGATGAGTTGATGGTGGGCGTTGGTGGCGGCTCTGAAGTTGTTGTGGGCTTCTGTGGATTTGGTGTTTCTCCAGGCCTTTTCGAGGCGGCGGCATGTGCGCCTGGACTCTCGAAGTTCGGTGGTAAACCATCTGGCGTTCTTGGCACGGGTATTGTTGTTTTTCTTGAGGGGGGCTATGGTGTTGGTGCTGTCCGAGATCCATCTATGCAGGGTTCGGGCTGCGGTGTTGGGGTCGTCGTTTTCCGCGATGGTTGGGGTGGAGTTGTTGAGTGAGGAGGTGAGCTGGTCATCGGTGATTTTGGTCCAGTTTCTTTGTGGAAGCAGGTGCTGGTGTCTGTGGATGGTGGGTGTTCTGAAGGTGAAGTGGACGCAACGATGGTCGGTCCATGGGAGTTCGGTGGTGTGGCTGAAGGTGATGGAGTTTCCTGTAGTGAAGAGGGGGTCGAGGGTGTGTCCTGCTGAGTGCGTGGGCTCGGTCACGATCTGGCGGAGTCCAATGTTGTGGAGGTTGTCCAGGAGGGATGTGGTGTTGGGGTCCAGTTGATTGTCGAGGTGGAAGTTGAGGTCTCCCAGCAGGGTGTAGTTGGTGGATGCGATGGCCTGAAGGGAGATAATGTCCGTAATGGAGTTGGCGAAGGGTCCGCGGGGTCCAGGAGGTCGGTAGATGAGGGTTCCTCGGAGGGCGGCGGTGGGGCTGGCCAGTATCTTGAAGTGAAGGTGTTCCATCAGTTCTGTGGACTCGTCAGAGAGTGTGCTCAGGCGGAGGCTGGATTTGTGGATGATGGCGATTCCTCCTCCTGGGTGGATGGGGCGGTCCTTCCTGGAGATCTTGTATCCTTGGGGGATGGCGATGGCGATGTCCGGTCCCGAGGTGGTGTTGGTCCAGGTTTCGGTGAAGAATGCTACGTCTGGGGTTGTGCTGTCGAGGAGGTCCCAGATTTCTGTCGCGTGTTTGTGGAGGGATCGGACGTTGAGGAGGATGCATTGCAGGGTCTTCGGTTCGGTTGTGTTCTTGTGGGCGGGTTGTGCTGGATCCGTGTTCTTGGCGGTGCTGCAGGTGTGCCGGCAGCGGTGACAGCTGAAGGGTCCATGGGTGTCGGCTGGTGATGCTAGCTTGGAGTTGTTGTTGCAGCCTGGGTTGAGTGCGTGGAGTGCTGCTGGGTCGTAGCGTTGGCGGGGCGGAGGTCCAGGGTTCCTGGTGCTGGTCGCGGACGGGTCGCAGACGAGCGCAGACGTGCTTGCCTTTGACGCACCTTCGGTGCACCAGCGGCGCGCCCGCAGCCCGCGGCCGCGCAGTGGCCGCCATTAAGTAGGGGTCGGGGAGGGCTGGACAGCTGGGAGGCGGGAGCGGGGAGGGGAGCTGGATTGGGCCGGTCGTGCTGGGGGGCGGGAGGGGCCGCGGGGTCACAGCGGCGGGGAAAGATAAATGGAGGAAAGAAGGGATAAAGAAAAAAGGGAGAATAAGCAGAAATAAGGCACAAAAGAGCAGAGATGCAGAAAAGAGCAGAAAGGAGAAAGATAGAAAGGGTAAAAAACGAGTGAAAACGGGTGAAGAAGCAGAGGGAGAGAAAGGGAAAATGGGCAAAAATAAGGCACAAAATAGCAGAGGTGCAGAAAGGTGAAAGATAGAAAGGGAAAAAAACCGAGTGAAGGAGCAGAGGGAGAGAAAGGGAAATGGGCAGAAATAAGGCGCAAAAGAGCAGAGGTGCAGAAAGGTGAAAGATAGAAAGGGGAGAAAAAGGAGTGAAGGAGCAGAAAGAAAGAAAGGAGACAGAGGTCCACTGGACCACCAGGGATGAGGCGCAGGGAAACCTGCGGGTGGAGGAGGGCCTCGATCACCAACACTCAAGAGTGCAGGGGCAGGGGCACCTCACCTAATGGTGGAGCTGCGAGGGTGGGAGAGCAATTTCACTGACAATGAGTCAGTGGTCTTGCTCGCCTGTCCCCGCAGTGGCCGCCATTAAGTAGGGGTCGGGGAGGGCTGGACAGCTGGGAGGCGGGAGCGGGGAGGGGAGCTGGATTGGGCCGGTCGTGCTGGGGGGGGGGAGGGGCCGCGGGGGCAGCAGCGGCGGGGAAAGATAAATGGAGGAAAGAAGGGATAAAGAAAAAAGGGAGAATAAGCAGAAATAAGGCACAAAAGAGCAGAGATGCAGAAAAGAGCAGAAAGGAGAAAGATAGAAAGGGTAAAAAACGAGTGAAAACGGGTGAAGGAGCAGAGGGAGAGAAAGGGAAAATGGGCAAAAATAAGGCACAAAAGAGCAGAGGTGCAGAAAGGTGAAAGATAGAAAGGGAAAAAAAACGAGTGAAGGAGCAGAGGGAGAGAAAGGGAAATGGGCAGAAATAAGGCGCAAAAGAGCAGAGGTGCAGAAAGGTGAAAGATAGAAAGGGGAGAAAAAGGAGTGAAGGAGCAGAAAGAAAGAAAGGAGACAGAAGTCCACTGGACCACCAGGGATGAGGCGCAGGGAAACCTGCGGGTGGAGGAGGGCCTCGATCACCAACACTCAAGAGTGCAGGGGCAGGGGCACCTCACTTAATGGTGGAGCTGCGAGGGTGGGAGAGCAATTTCACTGACAATGAGTCAGTGGTCTTGCTCGCCTGTCCCCGCAGTGGCCGCCATTAAGTAGGGGTCTGGGAGGGCTGGACAGCTGGGAGGCGGGAGCGGGGAGCTGGATTGGGCCGGTTGTGCTGGGGGGGGAGGGGCCGCGGGGGCAGCAGCGGCGGGGAAAGATAAATGGAGGAAAGAAGGGATAAAGAAAAAAGGGAGAATAAGCAGAAATAAGGCACAAAAGAGCAGAGATGCAGAAAAGAGCAGAAAGGAGAAAGATAGAAAGGGTAAAAAACGAGTGAAAACGGGTGAAGGAGCAGAGGGAGAGAAAGGGAAAATGGGCAAAAATAAGGCACAAAAGAGCAGAGGTGCAGAAAGGTGAAAGATAGAAAGGGAAAAAAAACGAGTGAAGGAGCAGAGGGAGAGAAAGGGAAATGGGCAGAAATAAGGCGCAAAAGAGCAGAGGTGCAGGAGGGTGAAAGATAGAAAGGGGAGAAAAAGGAGTGAAGGAGCAGAAAGAAAGAAAGGAGACAGAGGTCCACTGGACCACCAGGGATGAGGCGCTGGGAAACCTGCGGGTGGAGGAGGGCCTCGATCACCAACACTCAAGAGTGCAGGGGCAGGGGCACCTCACTTAATGGTGGAGCTGCGAGGGTGGGAGAGCAATTTCACTGACAATGAGTCAGTGGTCTTGCTCGCCTGTCCCCGCAGTGGCCGTCATTAAGTAGGGGTCGGGGAGGGCTGGACAGCTGGGAGGCGGGAGCGGGGAGGGGAGCTGGATTGGGCCGGTCGTGCTGGGAGGGGGAGGGGCCGCGGGGGCAGCAGCGGCGGGGAAAGGTAAAGGGAGGAAAGAAGGGATAAAGAAAAAAGGGAGAATAAGCAGAAATAAGGCACAAAAGAGCAGAGATGCAGAAAAGAGCAGAAAGGAGAAAGATAGAAAGGGTAAAAAAACGAGTGAAAACGGGTGAAGGAGCAGAGGGAGAGAAAGGGAAAATGGGCAAAAATAAGGCACAAAAGAGCAGAGGTGCAGAAAGGTGAAAGATAGAAAGGGAAGAAAAACGAGTGAAGGAGCAGAGGGAGAGAAAGGGAAATGGGCAGAAATAAGGCGCAAAAGAGCAGAGGTGCAGAAAGGTGAAAGATAGAAAGGGGAGAAAAAGGAGTGAAGGAGCAGAAAGAAAGAAAGGAGACAGAGGTCCACTGGACCACCAGGGATGAGGCGCAGGGAAACCTGCGGGTGGAGGAGGGCCTCGATCACCAACACTCAAGAGTGCAGGGACAGGGGCACCTCACTTAATGGTGGAGCTGCGAGAGTGGGAGAGCAATTTCACTGACAATGAGTCAGTGGTCTTGCTCGCCTGTCCCCGCAGTGGCCGCCATTAAGTAGGGGTCGGGGAGGGCTGGACAGCTGGGAGGCGGGAGCGGGGAGGGGAGCTGGATTGGGCTAAATACTACAATAGAGACGCCCTTTTAAACCCAGCCCCAAAACAAGAGAGCAAACAGCTAGTATCTGTCGTGAATCACTCTAGCCTAAATAATAAGATCAGACAAGTGATTTAAAGAAACTGGAAAATACTGAACACCAATGAGGAAACTTTAAAACTCAGCAGACCTCTAGTGGCTTTTAGAAGAAATCCTAATCTCAGGGACAAACTAGACCATAGTAGAGTGAAAAATCAGGATCATAAACGCCAAATGACTATTGATGGTAAACCCCTTCCGAAAGGAAACCACAAGTGTGGCACATGCCATGCATGTGACCAAGCCGCATTGTTCATGGGAGCAGTACGGACTTTTGAGCTGCATCGGAAATTTGGCACAGGTACGTCGCACTTGTAGTTAACATACCCTTACTTGACCGTCATGTCTATTGTGTGAGGCGATCGACTTTACCGATAGTATAGAATATATGCAATCTAGTGGTTTAGCGTCAACTGTAATTTAGACAGTAGATTAACAGTTGGTCATGAGTTATTATGTGTAGACGATTTCCTGACAGCAAAGTATTCCCGCAGTCTCTTTTTCATACACAGCTACATAGCACATTAACAGTACGTTTGCTGCCACGTAAAGCTCCCTTTAGGAGATCGTTGAGATGTTTACTTTTGACGATAACGAAAGCAGCACATATTTTGCTCTGTCCCAAAGTTATACTTACTAATTAAAACAGTCCCTTGTGTCTATTAGAAGAAACCTTGAGCCTAAGTGTGGGACTTTAGCACATAGCATTTAAGTAGCGTCTTTTGAAGTAATCTTAAACCGCAGCACAAAGTAAGCCTCACAGTGTGTGTGTTTAAATCTATAGCCCTATTTCAGACCAACAATGGAGAAGCTATCCTTATTGTATTGTTAACGAGCTGTATATATCCAAAGCCAGTAGTTTCTGCCAATAGCCTAAATTTATCACAACGTGAGTAATATACACGTTGTTTGTATATTTAGCCACACATGCGGCCCCTAGGCAATATTACCAACAATTTCCTTTGGTCTTTCCCAAACAGGATAATACAACCTAGGTAGAGCTGTATCCAGTCTCACAATTACTCGGATGAAAGTGAAAAAAGAGCTCAAATCTCAGAAACTGTTGTGCTCTAAGGTAAGATGTGCTTTCCACTCTGGTGCTAACTTATGGGTTAGACTTTTGTAACCATAATAGTGTCTCTTATAGTGGACATTTTTGTCTTCCCCTTAGGACTTAGTCCTTAATAGAGAGGCGTGACAAAAAAGTCACTCAGCTCCCCACTAGTACCAGAACAGACCATCGCAACATATAGACACTGCTTGTGTGTCTAATTCGGCTAAAAGTTAGAAATTCCCCTCCCTCTATATTAAAAAAAATAGAAAAAGAACTTCACCAAAAAACGATAGGTATAATCAATAGTCTAACCACTGTGAACATTCTCTCCCCTGCTCTAGTGCTATAGACAAATCTGAAAGTAACTCCTGTGAACTGCACTTTGCAAATCGATTCCATTACCTTACAAGTAGGTATATTGAAGTATGACCCTACTAGGTGGAGGTTCTGACACATGAGTGCATCTTTTTAAATCTAGACTCACTGTGGAGATAACTCCCAGTTGTTTCTATTTATTCTCAAATCTTCACACTAACTACTTGCTTCCCTATATTTCATTCACTCTATCTCTTTAACTTTGGTATAAGCTAGGAACGTTTGGATCTTTACCCTCTTTGGTCACTGCAGCAATCTTTTCTTGAAACAGGCATCACTAGGTGGGCCCAGTTTCACAAACAGCACTTTATAAATAAATAGAAGCACATAATCTGACTTTTGGAAACAGGATGTAACGTTATACTGTCAAACTAATATGCAGTATATTACATTTCTTATTTTAGATGTGAAGAACCCCCTCTTATTAATATATGTATGTCTTTGTATCTGTCTGGCCCTGATGAAGGTGATGCAAATTAAATAGTTCACCGAAACGTACGTAGGCCCTATACATCTGGGACCCTCGCATAAAGAAATATAGAAGGAATAAGATCTAAACGAAGAAGTAACACATAAATTTAATTCACCAAGTGGAAAAAATATGGAAATCCTATTTTAAAAGAACAAGTGGGATACTCAGATGTATTGATGTCTTTTGTTGTATTTTATTGTATTTTGTCATGAGTATGAGTATGTGTGCAATTTGTATGAATGATGTAGATTGATTGACAGAGAGATGGATAGCACTGTATAGTTTTCTTGTGGGGTTCAAAATTAGTCTTTTATTGTAAACATTGTTTTTCTAGTATTGTATCATACTTTTTGCTCTATGTTAAAAAATACTAAAAAATGCTATAACAAAATGTCTTTTCTATCATAAATTGTGAAAATGAAAATAAATGAATAACTAAAGAGTACTATGTCCATGTGAATATTTTCTAATATTGTTGCATCTCTGTGTACGGTTTAGATTAACTCTACTATGAAGAATGTATAGGTCACATTAGAGGGTATGTTTATGCATTTGTTGTTTATTCTCCCTCCTCTAGACCTAAAAGTAAATACGGGAGTACCCTTATTATATATTTTAAAAATGTAATGCAGCCAGAGAGCTTGGCAATATTTAAGTGACACATAGAGCATGGGGCACAGGCAACCAAATGCACACACCAAAAGAACTTTAATCAGCAAGGATACTGACAAAACAGACAACAGGAGTACTTGTCTTTATTCACATATTGCATAGATGTGACAGTAGAACAACAGTAGACAAGAGCAAGGCACAAAATGCTGATCATATGCAAGATAATCTGCACAGGCAAAATCCAAACAGGAAGGCCAGTGTCCATGGCACAGGTGAGAGTACAACACAGCAGAGCAATAGGGCCAGTGTCCTTGCCAGGTGGCACAGCAAGTACATGAGAGGCTGCACAGGAGAGACTCCAACACAGCAGAGCAACAGGGCCAGTGTCCATGGCACAGGTGAGAGTTTAACACAGCAGAGCAACAGGGCCAGTGTCCATGCCAGGTGACACAGTAAGTACATGAGAGGCTGCACAGGGGAGGCTCCAACACAGGAGAGCAACAGGGCCAGCGTCCATGGTACAGGTGAGAGTACAACACAGCAGAGCAACAGGGCCAGTGTCCATGCCAGGTGGCACAGCAAGTACATGAGAGACTGCACAGGGGTGACTCCAACAAAACAGAGCAACTGGGCCAGTGTCCATGGTGCAGGTGAGAGTTCAACACAGCAGAGCAACAGGGCCAGTGTCCATGCCAGGTGGCACAGCAAGTACATGAGAGACTGGAAAGGGGAGATTCCAACACAGCAGAGCAACAGGGCCAGTGTCCATGGCACAGGTGAGAGTACAACACAGCAGGGCAACAGGGCCAGTGTCCATGCCAGGTGGCACAGCAAGCACATGAGAGGCTGCACAGGGGAGACTCCAACACAGCAGAGCAACTGGGCCAGTGTCCATGGCACAGGTGAGAGTACAACAAAGCAAAGCAACAGGGCCAGTGGGCATGGCACAGTGCAGAGTAAGGACATGAAAAGCTGCACAGGCAAAGCCAGAACAGCATTGAATGACAAGGCCAGTGGCCAGGGAGAAGTGCAGAGTCAGGACATGAGATGCTGCACAGGCAAGGCCAGAACAGCAGTGAATGACAAGGCCAGTGGCCAGGGAGAAGTGCAGAGTCAGAACATGAGAAGCTGCACAGGCAAAGCAAGAACAGCAGTGAGTGACAAGGCCAGTAGCCAGGGAGAAGTGCAGAGTCAGGCCATGAGAAGCTGCACAGGCAAGGCCAGAACAACAGTGAATGACAAGGCCAGAGGACATGGCAAGTGCAGAGTAAGAACAGGAGAAGCTGCACAGTGATTGTGTTTTGACTGTATCCTACCATGGTCAGTAACACACCCAGGTGATAAACAATGGGCAGGACTAGCATACCTGTATGAGAGACAAGTGTATGAGGGGGACTACCACTCACTCTTGACTGTCAGGCAGACTTGCTGATGGCTGTGTGTCGGGACAGCAGGACAACTTGACTGGGGAGACAGAGGCCCAGGTGATGTAGGTCTTCCAGTGGCTTGGTAAGCTGGAAGGCTGTTTGGACCAGGTGGTGTAGTAGCACATGGAGGCGGAGTCATGCAGACCTGTGACACAGTGTGGGTGGCAAAGGTTTGAAGGGTGCCTTTCCACTTTTGGAATTCCAAAATGTCTTTCCTGTACTGGGATTAATGGGAACTGGTGTGGACACAACAGGCACACACACCAACAGAGCCGCTTCAGGTGCTGATACTGGCTACTCCGTGTGGTGATGTGCTGGATCCTGCTAAACGCTTTGTCTGGCTATGCCTCTGCACCACCTTCCCCTGTTTGCCAGGTGTACCCCCTACAGTGCCTTCCTTCCCCTGTTGCCAGGTGTCCCCCTACAGTCCCCTCCTTTGCCTGTTTGCCAGGGTAGCCCCTACAGTGCCCTCCTTCACCTGCTTCACTGGGCTTGGAATTGGAGTTGATGTGGCGGGGGGATGTGGCCTTGAGCCCTTCCTAGGTGTACCCTTGCCATACAACACCGCCTCAGTGAGCATAGACACTGCACGCCTAGCTCTACGTGAAGTCTCAGGGATAGGAGAGTCCTTTGCCTGATGATGCTTCTGAGGCATGTGAGCCTGATGTCTGTTCATTGCTTTTCAGCCTTGTTCTTCCCTGACGGGCTCTTGTCTTTGCATTCTGGGGTGGCTCTGCTCTTTGTGGGGATGGTGTCTGTGGGCGGGCCCGCTTGGGTTGTTTCTGCTGGGTGCTTCTTGTGCTGTATCGTGACTGTGACGCATGGGAACCATGGTCACTATCATCCGATGTGGCCACTGACTGGGAGGATGGACAAAGGCACTGGAGAAGGAATGAAAGTATGTGCCTGTTGAAGGGCAGACGTCACTGTGGATGACAAAGCCCGGACTGTACGGTGTAGCCCACCAACATCCGAGTGTATGCCCTTCATGTAGGCAACCACCTGGCCTAATGTTTTGTCATGGTCACTGATGCATTGAGCAGGGCTGTCTGGCCCACACAAAGCTGGTGCAGGAGCTCTACAGACTCAGCCTGAGGGCAGCAGGGGGGACAGCTGCAGGCTCAGTGGTGCCAGGTGTGAATCTAACTCGTCCCCTCTTACTGACACGGACAAGGGCAGCACCAGAGAAAGTGGATGGGAGGGTCGGCACTGGCCGCTGTGTGGTAGTAGATGATGCAGAGTCCCCATTCCCTGTGCCTTCCAACATGGATGCATCCTGCTGGCATCAGATGATGTTGTACTCTGTGTCTCAGGCAGGGATTCCTCCTGCATACTACGGCCCCCCTCAGATGCGCTGGTGAGCTCTGTGTCACTGGGCTCTGGTGCAGCTGTAGTGCAACCCTCGCCACCACTGGTCACCGGCTCCTGTTCCTCCGTGTCCACT